>NC_056409.1:10005000-11301250 GCF_905147365.1 Aricia agestis
TTGTATGGAAGCGGATTTTTGCGATGATCCCCGGCACGCTGAGCCCCGGCACGGCCCGTCTCAGTGTGCTCACTCCTTAAAAGCTTAAAGCAATAACAATAATATATGTATTTGTTGATGGGTAGGATTGGGGTTAGGGTGTTCACTGTTCTACGCCTAGAGTCTAGAGTCTAGACTCTACAATATAGGCTGTAAGTTACTTTTCAGAACGATGTTATCTGATCCCGATGATCCAATTGGTAAGGGCTGGTTTTTATTACGAGAAAATAAGTAGCATAGGAAATCGTAGTATAACAAAAAAAGTAGGACGAAAAGTCGTGTGCCCGCATATTATTATTGTCCCCCCCCATTGAGCAAGTCTTTAGCATGTGGACTGTGGAGCGCAGTGTATCCCAGTTCAATGCTCCCTGCACCAATTGTTACTCTTGGCGTATTGTCCCCAGACTAAATATGTAGATAGGTATTTATTTACCAGACACAACTCAGCTAAAGAATCTCTCTGACATCTTTATACGTAAGCTATGCACTGCAATTTTCTAGAGAATTAGGACCTTACATAAAAATCTTGAAATATTTCAATTTTTTTGGGCTTGGGCTTTTTAAATAATGTCGGCAGTTGCAGTTTAATAAAGAGGGAGAGGGAGGTTAAGCCAGTATTTAAAAAAAAAGTATCAGCTGTACATCTTGAGATTCATCATTGACGTTCGCTCATAGCTTGCTGATTCTTGATTCAATCATTCAAATCATTTAATTCGTATTTAGTAAAAGAACGTATATTAGATTGAGTAGCGAATATAATACGAGTATTATCATTTATCATACAATTAAATGATTCCCGTGCGGATAACATCCTCAAAGATAGATTCACCTAGCGCTTCATTGTTAAAGTTAACTATTTCCTTCCTCTGCCCATTTAGAAAACCAATTATTATTAATTCTGTTTAATTAGGTAAATAAAACATCGCTTAGTAATTGGAGGCGATTTTCATAATCGAAGGAATACGTTCTTGTTTATTTAGTGTGGCTTTAAATCAAATTTTAATCGATTCAAGATGTAACCGTTAAGGTAAAACACCGAAATAATATTGGCACTTTCCATTCTATAGAAAATCTTGTTATTGGCATTCGTAAACTCCAAAGTCCAAGGTGTCAAAACAAGGATGACACTAGATCCATTTCTGTGGATGACTGCCAACGATCGGGTTTCCTATACTTAATCTAGAAACTTTATTATAAGTAATTATTTAAGAATGAATAGACCCTGCTCATTTACGCAGACAGGAGCAATGTAATTATTGAATAACCAGACAACGAAACTAGTACTCGGAAATGTATGCCACCTCTGATAATAATTTATAGTAGGTAAATATATATAGTTTAGGTGCAGTTATTACGTAACATGTAGTAATACGATTTGAGATGCTGTATTTTTGTGCTAGCGCAAAATAATCATCGTGAGAGACAGGAGGTCAGTCAATGACCAAATTCCTCTCTATTCAGCGCGCAGGAAAAAGGAATGTTCGTCTCCAGAAACATCAAGAATTTGATGTTTCAAATTTTAATTTCTCTTTGTCCTTCGACCGGACTATAGCAGCATTTCGGATTAGTCGTGATCGTGAATTCGTGATCCCGAGGTTGTTTTAAAGTTACGTGACCCAGCCAGGTCATATATGGACGAGCTTCATGCTGCATATGGACAACTTGTACAGCTGTGTGACCATCTGGATTACTAATTACTATTTTCAGAAAATTAGGCAAACGTCCTAGATGTTTATTACATTGTGTAGAATAACGATCCGGGAGAACTTTTTATTTATCGATGTTATCAAAACATCAATCATGCAGTTGACTGCAGATTGATGTTCATGATGTTCATGTCAAGATCTTTCTTGTGAAAGCTATAATAGACAAAAAAAACACCTTTTATTAAAAGTTTCGATTCAATTTAAGTGTAGCATACAATTTCCAGAGAATAGCAAAAAAGTTGTGCACAAAGAAATCAATCATCTCGCCATAGGCGGAGGCAGTAAACAGTAGGTAGCCGTATTAACTGGATAGATAAAAAGTAAATTATAGTTTATTTTATAAAATAGATACAAGCTACAATCTGTGCTACAATGGTGGTTTTAATCAATTTGCCATAAACTGAGCTAAACAATTTTGTTACATTTCGATTCTCGCGGCAACGCTCTTGCCTCTTACGGCTCTTCCGACGTTGCTTCTGTCTTCTCCTCTTGTTTTCTTCTTCCTCTACCCAATTGGACAGTGGACCCAATTCTCGTACCTACTTCGAAAGTCATTTCGGTTGTTAATCTGAACTCTGAACAAATAAGTTAGAGACCGCCCTGCTGATTTTAATTTGAATGTCGCTTCACTCTCAGGCTGTCTCGCTCGCGCGTACACGTTAGTGCCATGCCATACGACCCGGTGCGGCGGCGGTACGGCGCCTGACCGGTGCCGCTCCGTGTCCTAGATATAAAAATGGACGGTATGGCACACGGCGCCGCGGCCGTCAGGTGCGCTCCGGCGTTGTACCGCACGCGCACCGTAATCAAGATGAGGCGGGGAGCTCGAGTCCGTCGGCCGTCGCTGCTACAGACTACAGTATGTACTGCAAAACGTTGTGGTGCCGCCATCCGCACTCACCGTGTGGCCGGTAGTCCGGTGAGGACACCGGTGCGGTGCCGCACCGCCGCGTCGTGTGGCATGGCCGTTACGTTGTATCAGGCGCGAGTGACAGCCATGCCACACGACGCGACGCGGTGCGGCGCCGCACCGAAGGCTATCTCGCCGGACTACCGGCCACACGGTGAGTGCGGCACCGCATCGTTTTGCAGTACTGTAACAGCGACGTGCTCGAGCTCCACCACATACACCCCTCCTCGCCTCGTCTCGATTCCGGTGCGCGTGCGGTGCAGCGCCGGAGCGCACCGGACGGCGCTGTGTGCCATACCACACATTTTTATATGTAGGAAACCGGAGCGGCACCGGTCAGACGCCGCACCACATCGTGTGGCATGGCACTTAGACAGGCTTAGATCGTTGCGACATTTGAGGTATAGGAAATGGACCCTAGCACGTAAACTGAACCAAGAGACGAGGTACGAAAGTTGGTCCACTGATTCCTAGTTTACGTCAAGATCTAAAGACATCAAAGAAATAATCGAAAAGTGATTTCTATCTAAACTTTGCAAGTATCTTCTACAAGATCCAGATCTTTTAATTGCATGTACATTGTACATCTTCACAAGTTTGAAGGTTTCCCATACATTTAATGAAGTTAGGCAATACGATATTATGTGACTCGGTTGACCAAAAAGGGACCTCAAGGTAAATAATTTGATTTCGAGTAAATCGTGTTTGAAGTTTCGTGTGTTTTGTGGTTAGACTAAAACAAAGCTAAAAGACCATTGATTAAAAAAATTAAAAAAACCGTTTCCAATCCCTTCAGGTCCATTTTTGGTCAACCACTTACATAATAAATTAGGTCATAAAATTAGTTAGGATTGAAAAGCTACCTTAACCCTTAATTTTATGTCTCATTAGAAATATTTACCTCAGTTGCTTACTAATAATAATAACAAACATAATATTATAAAAACAATGCAGTTAAATTATAAAGTCAAATAAACAGCTTTTATTCTTATTGTAATCACTAATTGCATGTAATGAATGACTTATTCATTACTGATTTAATTAATTACAATCTACATTGGTTTACCTGCATCTCATTATCCCTATTCAGCAAAAGCTTTATGTAAATAAATTAGCAAAGAATCTCATTACCATGAATTAAAGTATTCCATTAATGGTACCCATCTATTACTTGATGTAAGGACAACTTAGTATTTATTTTGTGACAAAGTGTTTATTAATCTAAAGGATTATTTTGATACTCAAAGTCACAGAGGAATTCCCATAATTTGCAAAATAGCAGAGCTCTAATATTAAGTAATTTAAAATTACTTTATTTATGGATTTATGATGCAGCAGATACAATAAGTATAAGTTATAAGTTGTAACAGATGCGAAATTATATTGAGCACTAAAAATATTACTTCTTTTCTTCCAAAATTTTTACTTAAACTACAACTAAAGAATACATTCAGACACATAATTTCTTCAATTTCCCTTTATAAAAATATTGTGAAATAAGTTCATTACTACAAAATTTCAGAAATCGATATTTCTAGCAAGAGACTGAAACTATTTACGTGGGAACACGTGGGAATTACACATCGAAAAGCCGCGTGTCATATTATAAATATAGAGAATAGAGATCTAAGATACTAATGGTCCTATTAGGATGCAAATTGAGTATGTTTACGCAATATTTTTCACAAAAATAAACGATAAACCCTTATCACTTCTTGTCAAAACCGATCGGGATAAGGCTTGCGTATTTATATATTTTCTAGCAACAAACGCTTTTTATCCGAGGTGTGTTGTATCTAGAAATATTTTGTGATAGACCAGTCGACTATTTAGATTGACGCACCTGGACTGCGCAGCCCTAGCACCGATAACAACAAAGCTCCTGATAACTCACCTCATCGTAGCCTTCCTTCTTTTCTTTTTCCGACAATGGCCTGCAGCGCACTACCACCTTGACACACTCATTAAGAGCCGTCCGTGGCCGTGCTGACTTTTCCATCTTTACACACAAGCTTTTCTGATTAATAAAGAATCAAACAGAAAGTCAACGATATCGATCCATTCGGAGCGAACCTATTGTCGGCATCACCAAATTAGACGAATTATATATTGCAACACTTAAAACACATTCATTATATCGAATTATAACTCAGTATAACCAAATAACACAGATGTAATATTATTATCGGGTAAACAAAATAAATAAAAAAATCGTAAAATTGAGAAGCACAATTTCAGATTCACCCGCTACGATCGGACATTTGTACACAACTGTCATTTCCACAGATTACTAGTATATGTTTGTAGAGTCATTTCCAATCCAATAATCGTTCCTGTCAAAATAACAAGGTAGACAACATTCAGAACAAAAGTGGAAATTTTGATTATGGCAATGCAATGAAAAACTTTAATACCGCATAATTTACACATTCGCACGAATCGCGAGGCGAATCACGATTCACGAGGCGAATAACGAACATGAATGTGTAAACGCTCGCCTCGCACTGAACAGTATAAGTCCGTCAAGAAAGTGAAGAAATTAAAAAGTGGCAACATCGTAGTGTCATCCCTTTTTCTTAGATTGATTTGAAAGGGATGACACTACGATGTTGTCACTTTTTAATTTCTTCACTTTCTTCATTCATACATATACGAAATACGAATGTTTCGTCGAGTGACGAGTTGAATGGCGAACGCGAATGTGTAAATGCGGTATTAAGTTCTCAGGCCTCAGCTTCACTGGAGCTGGACTGGATCACTTCACTGAGTTCATCGCGGTCACAGGTCACCACTCACCAGTCGGCAGTCACTCGCTTGCTACCGACAGTATATATTATGTCTATGCTTGCTATGCTTGCTACATATAATAATCTGTGAGTCACTCTCACCGGACACTGCCTCTAATCTCTGGCCACCCGTACGCTGCAGGAAAAGAAAACTATTTGTCACTTTTGACAATTCTTAATTCTTTCTTCATTCTTCTTTCTTTCTTCTTCAACTCACTTTTTAAAAAAATCGTCACCAATTCATTAGGCAGCGTTGGCATTGACTCCTTAACCGAAGCTATAAAAACATGGCGTGAAACCTGTACGGCCGAAATCCCAGTCAATACCAGCATCCAAAAAAATTGGGATGAACCACTACTAAATTTGGCTAAACTTAACCTTCTAAATTGCTCGTCCGCCGCAGACCGTGCGCGTCTCTTGGCTTCCGCTGAGCCAGAATCGGGGTATTGGCTCCAGGCAATCCCATCGTCTAATATAGGCACACTTTTGGACAATCACACCTTCAACGTTTCAGTCGGCTTGCGTATAGGTGCCGAAATCACCGAAGCCCATCGCTGCCATTGCGGCACCACAGTTTACCGCCAGGGGCGCCACGGACTGTCTTGCCGCCGGAGTGCCGGCCGCCAGGCCCGTCATGCCTCCATAAATGACGTCATCCGCAGGGCTCTTGCCACCGTCAACGTGCCGGCTACACTCGAGCCGAACGGTATCGCGCGTGACGACGGCAAGAGACCTGATGGAATGACGCTCATTCCATGGAGCCGGGGCAGACCTTTAGTCTGGGACGCCACGTGCGTGGACACATTGGCGGCGTCGCATGTGACGGCCACCTCAAGGGAGGCGGGAGCGGCCGCTGCTAACGCGGAGACCAACAAGAGGCGGAAATATGAATGCCTGGGCCAAGACTTCATATTCCTGCCTTTTGGTGTTGAAACCCTGGGTCCGTGGGGCCCCAGCGCAAAGGTCCTTTTTAAGGATTTATCCCAAAGACTGGTCGACAAATCAAATGACCCCAGGGCTGGTGCTTACCTCGGCCAGCGCATTAGTTTGGCCATACAACGAGGTAATGCTGCCAGTGTAATTGGCACTTTGCCCGCAGCCTCCGACCTAGATTTAATTTTTTACTTATAGTGTATATTAGTGTTTATTTCTAAAATAGTTTAGTTTTATACTTATTAACTTTATATTAGATTCGTATATATGTTTTAAATTCTTTAATATCAATTATACATTCTTAATGTTTTTGTCGATTTTGTAGTTTGGCAGAATGTCGCAAAAGCGATGGTTTGCCGCAAGTAAACTTCTTGGTTTGCCGTAAATAAAAGAAGAAGAAGAGTTTTGCCGGGAATGTGAAATGGTGATGTTGTGTTTTTATATTATTTTCCTAAAATTGTGTTATCTGGGTTTTTAATGTGTAATATTGGTAAGATATTAACCATTAGATATTCGTTATCGTGCACAAGTGTGGGAAAGTGATGTAATAACCAGAAACGTGCTCTTTTGTGTTCCCTCCAAAACTCCATCGAAAGTTTCAGTAAAGCGTCTACCACTTTACTGAATCGACCGACTTGACTTCTTGACTTTATACTTAGACTTTGACTAGACTTTAGACCTGACTGACCTGACGATAGTATTGAAAAAATTGTATTGTTTTCCCGCTATAATATTATACTCGACACTGGCCATGGTTATAGCCGAAGTGCCATTATAAGAAAAAAAAAAAAAAGAAGAAGAAGAAGATTTTGTAGTTTTTGTTTTCTTTTCAATCGGCGAGTACAAGAAATTATTTTTTATAATGATAATTAACTTAGATTATAGTTACACACTAAAGTTTTACAATAAAAATACAGATAAGTAATCTGCAACATATTTAAGAATTGTTAAAATGTCTGTTACTTTGAATATCAATCTTAAAAGAGCTAGTAAAATTTATCACGAAGGTGTAAGTTCAATGTTTACATGTTTTACTGTTAAATAGGAATTTGACTGTAAAACTAAAGAGGATTTAATAATTTTGACTATTTTAGGAAACAATAGCAGGTGTTGTTGTGGTCGATAGTTCAGCAGACGTTCGGCATGAAGGGCTTACACTTACTATGGAGGGATCTGTTAACTTACAGCTAAGCACTAAAACGATTGGCATATTTGAAGCATTTTCAAACAGCATAAAGGTAGTAATTTCTCATTATTATCAATAAATCATATTTTTACTCACTATAGTTGGACAACTTTATATTAATTTTATTTTATTTAATCTCAGTAGAAAGTTATTCATTTACTAACTTTAAATACGTAAACTGTACAACATATTATGCTACATTATTTATATCGAGTTTGTTTTAGCCCATTACACTTATAAATACAACATTAGAACTGGCTCCAGCAGGGAAAATTCCAGCTGGTGTTACAGAGATACCTTTTGAAATCCCACTAGTGAGCCGGTCCAATGCCAGTGGTCTAGCATTGCTGGAAACATACCATGGGGTGTTTGTCAATGTGATGTACAACCTCAAATGTTGCATGAAGAGGTCATTTCTGAATAAACCCCTGAATACCACTTGTCAATTTTTTGTGCAGTATAAACATGTAAGTTTCTATTCATCTCTATTTAAATTACATATAGTTTATTATTAATTGATATAATATTTTATTCAATATAACAACCATATAATAAAATTATCCTTTTTTATTTTTAGCAAGACAGTGCACCAATAAAACCTGTACGCTGTGAAATCAACCCCACAACAGTACGAGGTGGTGCTAATGGTGGAGGTAGTAGGATGCCTGCATTTCATATTTATGCAGAGCTGGATTCCATTGTGTGTCCACTTGACAAACCACTTACAGGAAAGGTGAGATGATATAATATTATAATACCATGGGATTTGAGACTCATGATTCAGATAACAGACTTATGATGATAACACTTGACATTGGCTTAAAGTTTAGTTGAAATGTTATGTGAGTCTAAGATCTTAAATGAAACTTCATTCAATAATGTCCTATTGATGCCAATATTCAAGTAAAACACTGATAGATAGGCTTTCACTTAAATCAAATACAGTAAAACCCATCTAAGATGATTTCACAGGGACTCAACCAAAAACGCGTCTTAAGCGGGAAAGCATATTATGCGGGATATAGGGAAATAAAAAACGGACCTACTACATATGTATGTATTAAGTAATATTTATTATGATTATTTCGGATGTAGGTATTCAATTCTACATTTAAAAATTATGTACATTATATAAAATGTTGTGTATTACTATCACGTTAAATAATATTATAGGCCCACTTATGGGCATTTTTAAAATCCGTGCTTGAAGAAGCCATTTCTCCAAACCTTTTTTCTAATTTATAAAACTTTTCCACCTTTTGTATTTTTCTCTGCACACCTCCCAATCTCTATTTTTCCTTGATTTCTATTTTCTACTCTATTCTTCAAAACATACGTAAGTCGTAATGTGGACACTGGTACCTGAAGCTCGGGAGCTAACTGAGTTTGACTTTTAGTTTGTGATTTTTCATCAAAAACTGTCAATATCTTAATTTTTCTTGAATTCACAATGCCTTTCGCTTAGTTGTAGTCATTTTGTAACTTGGCCGTTTGGCCGTTAGCGCGTTTTAAACGGGATGACGATTGTATTAAGTATTAAAGAACGTATGAAAATATGTCTCAAGTTGCAGGGACTGATACAAAATGGCACGGGTTCTACTGTATATTTTTATCCATGTAAAATTGTATGTTATTCTTATAAACTATGCATTTCAGTTGCGTGTAGATGAGTGTTCGGTGGGCATCAAATCTATCGAGTTGCAGCTAGTTCGTGTAGAAACTTGTGGTTGTGCAGAAGGCTACTCTAAAGACGGTAATACAATATTTATGAATTTTTAATAGGTCTTTGAGGGGGAGGGGCAGTTTAAGAAAATCCTAAACTTCGAATTTTCTTTTTTTAACAAAAAATATGAGCTGGGATTGAATTGCAACTCTCCATTCCACGTTAAGGAAAAATTGCATTAATGTAATTTTATTTCTATAAAAAATATGGGCAAAATTAACATTATTTTTAAATTTGTTGTTTTTTTTATTCGAGCAGCAACTGAGATTCAAAATATTCAAGTTGGGGAGGGAGACGTGCGGCGTGGTGCCACACTACCGCTGTACATGGTGCTACCGCGACTGTTCACCTGTCCCACCACTGCTGCCGCCAATTTCAAGATAGGTGGGTACTTCCAAATAGTTGCACTCCTTATAGCTTTATTTTAGGACTCCCACTCATAATTGAAAACTCGCATCTCTTATGAAACAAATATGACATTTCCATGCGATGCGTATTCACAGTTGACAGTTATCTATATATATAAAAATGGATTTTCAATTGTGTTAGTAACGCTAAAACTAGAAAACGGCTGAACGAATTGGGCTAATTTTAGTCTTAAAATATTCGTAGAAGTCCAGGGAAGGTTTTAAAGTGACACGAAGTTCACCGGGACAGCAAGTGTAATATATATACAGCCCTTATAATATATAGTACCTGGATGACTGAGCTTTGCTCAGTATAGCAAACACTCATTGACTTCGTATTACTTAACAACGCCATCTGCTGGAATAGCTTTAGCTGTTGTTATGTCGTTAAAGCAATTAGTTGCTCACAAAATAGTATTATTATTCGCCAATAGATGTCAGGAAGAGTCATATTTTTCAGTTTATCGATTATCGATAAAACACATATAAAAATATATTTTCTAAATATGATTCCTAGCTAGATCTATTTATCGCCCCCAAAACCCCCTATATACAAAATTTCATGAATATCGTTGGAGCCGATCCCGAAATTCCAAATATATATATATATATATATATATATATATATATACAAGAATTGCTCGTTTAAAGATATAAGATAGCCATTATTATGCTAAGTACTCACATACGGTTTTGCTCGATCAAGCAATAACGTCGAGCAAAACCCGCGGCTCTGGCTTTCGTCCACAGATTCAGCATTGCTGGATAGATCGATATATTTAATTCCATCGAGCCGGCTGGATGCGAGCCTTCGAGCTGTGAGTTTTGCGGTGAACACAGTAATTATTACTCGATTTGGAGTAAAACTATCAAGCAAAACCGTATGTGAGTACTTAGCATAATAAGAGTACAGTATACTGTACTGAAGACAGTAACATTGACGCGATTTTTTTCGTTCACTTCAGAAAGAAAAGTATTAAAAGAAAGTTAAGAAACTAAATGACACCCGCAAGTTCTTGTTGTGCCGAAATTCGTTTATCGCGCAGGAACCGTACATTTTTTCGCAACAAAAACTATCCTATGACTTTCCCCGGACTTAAAGTACCCGCATACAAAATTTCATGAAAATCGGTTTAAGTGTGAACAGGCACACTTTTACATCCTACTTAGTATGGATGTTATTCTTGTAAAATTGTGTTCTTGAAGATTTAATATATTTTTTTCATATTTTATTTCAGAGTTTGAGCTGAATATTGCTGTTATATTTGAAGACAACTACTTAGTCACTGAAAACTTCCCCATCCTATTGGTGAGAAGTCGATAAATTCAAAATGGGTGTTCAGAAAACTATTGTAAAATTAATTACATATTATCTTTGTTAGTTAAATGTGGTTTTTATAATATTTAGCTAATTTGATAAATAATAAAACTAATTATACGTATTTACGTCAAAATCTATTATTTTAATATCATCGAATAAATGAATGGATTTGACTAGCTGTCTAGGGAGCTACTAGCATAGAGGAAAATAATACATCAGAAAGCTACTAGAGCAGTGGTTCTTAACCTTTTGTCATGAGGGAGCATTTTACCAAATGTTAGTCTTACGGGGGACCAGCCAGTTAGTTTACCTAATTTAAGGGTTGTTTGATAAAGAAAACATTAAGGACAACTTTATAATAATTAAGTAGCAATCTTTTTTTTTTATTTAGCAAAAATCTAATACACAGTTACAGATTTTAATTTAATGTGATTGTTGTGGCTGCATACTCTTTACCAAGTTCTGAATTCTCACATATTATTAGGATGGCTTCGCGGACCTCTTGGGGAAAGCCTCCAGGGACCACCAGTGATCCACAGACCACCGGTTAAGAACCACTGTACTGTACTGTACTGACAAGACGTCGAAAATTATGATACAAAAAAACAGTATGCATTTATTTATTTATTTACTACACATGTATGTAAGTAAAGTAAAAGTAATGTTAAAATTAGATAAAACTTAAGAAGACTATAACATGAAAATATAATGTTTTTAATAACATCTTTTTTGCCCAAAAATAGTTAAAATTGTCATTTTCACTTGCGTGCCACGTATTTTTCTGTTATGCGGGCTCCACACTCGCGGCGCGAATTGCGGCCGCGATTCACGGATGCAACGCGCAGTCAACACGACGCGAACAAATGCGGCCCTCTACACTCACAATCTTCGCGCATTTGAGTAAAATGGACGTTGAAGTCACTGTTGTTGGCTTGCTGCTGCTCTGACATTGTATGCGACTGCGAATAAAAGCGAGTGTGGATGATGTTCACGTTCGCGCTTCGCGAGCCCTTTGCCGCGGGCCAAAAATGAAAAAACCGACACCGGATGGGGAAAGCCGCGAACGCGAAACCCTCCACACTCGCGGTTCGCGACCTTCGCGGGCTTTCGCGCCGCGAGTGTGGAGCCCGCTTTATGAAAAATGTTAAACCAAAATTTAAATGCCTGAGCCGAGATCCATGAATGATTGTTTATATTGATTGAAACAGACTAGAAGAAACTAATTGGATATAAAACGCACATTCATTATTAGTACTATACACAAAAATATTACAGTTATTTTTAAAACGGGTCATTAAACACATCGAAAATTTGAAAAAGACCTAACGCTATTTGTCTCTTTCACTTGGGAACGAAACTACTGCATTTCGGTCTTTCCACAGACCTGTGGAAACGAGATAGCACTAAATGAGCAAGTGAGTAAGACATATTATATGTGTAGAAAAAAATCAGAAGTACCTATTCAGTTAAAACTATACAGTGTATAGAATAAACAGCACATACACAATTTTATATTAAGAAATAAGAGCGTTTACGCATAATGTCAAGTTTCCATACAAGCCTCGCGGCGGAATACCTGAATTGCTATGCGCGCAGCGATATAATATAGTATGTAGTTTTAAAATATTTGTAGAACAAAAATTACAAAAGGTTTGTTGATATTTAAAAACTATTTATTAAAATGTTCTTCTATGATATGAAGCTATTATTATATTGAATTAAGTTAAATAAATAGGTAAAAAAAAAGTTTTAATCCCTTGATATTTCTCATTCTATGAATTTAAATTACTTATAGTTATATACCTAAATGAAATATTTTTTAAGTAACTATTTTCTTAATGATCTTGTCAAAACAAATTATTATTTTTTTCAATTAGATCTGTCGCTGGTTTCGTAAATTTTAAGCTTCGAAACTAATACTAAAACGGAATTTAAATTATTAAGGTATCGAGATTTAATGTACAAATACTTTATAAATCGTATTTTTTTCTCTAGTAAATTATATAGACAGTGAAATTTATTATAAAAATAAGTAATCAACATTTTTATAAAGATAAGTGGTTGATGACTTTTTTCCAGTTTGAAAAGTACAGTTTTAAGCCAAATTGAGCGTGAACGCCGTAAACGCTGTTAATGTAAAAACTAAAATCCCATAAGGAACATAAAACAAAGATTCTTTAATCAATTTAAAACATTATTATTGCTAAAATAGTAGATGCTATAATGTTGCCCGGCCATGTCCCAACTCCTTAATCTATGATAGGCATAATTTTGACTCAACATTAATTGAAGGGTATTGTAAAATTCTTATTAAAAGAAAAGATGAGTCTGAAAAAGAGATCTACAAATAGTAAACAAATAATAATTAATTCAAATATTATGTGAATTCACAAATTACTTATTACCAAACTGTTGGTATCTACCATAATATTATATTTTGAATTTCGATTTCAGTTCTTAGAATATTGTGTTTCCTACAAAAATATTTCAATGTACTAAAAGTAGACAATCTTTTCTTAGTTTCTACCATAATGCGGTTTAATCACGATTCAACGCGAATGTTCTCGCCTGTTCGCGCACGGCACTAAACATAGGCAAAACTTTAAGATCGTTCGTAAAGCAAAAATGGAATGGGAGTCGTTATTTGTAGATCACGAAGATATTGATGAATATTATACTATCAGGAAAGATGATTCTGTCTAAACACACTAGGCTGAATAGGGATGATGACAAGGTCAAAGATTAGCGAATTTTGTTAATAAAATAAAGAAATCACGGTGAAAAATAAGTGTTCCCAAAATTTCAGCTTGATAGCATTTGCATTTTATTTGTTATGCGCCTTCAAATTTGGATATTCAAGTCGATTTTTTTTTCAATTAAATTTCTTAATATTTGTATACAATTCGATAACTTATGCAATTAAAATCAACTTTTGTTATGAAACCACTTTCATAAACGCAATATTCGAACAAAGTTGTCTCCCGATGCGTACAAACTACGAAAGACTGACGTCATACTTTCGTAGCACTTTGTATGGAGCGTTTCGGGCAGGTCTTTTTTATGAGATATTTGAATTGTCATATCTTGGTGAATTTTTAAAGGCCCGTCCGCACGTTTGCCAAACCTTAACAAATCGTCACAAATACAAACGTGTGGATAGGGGGTGTTTGGCTTGGTTTGTTTAGGTTTGCAAAGACTTGTAGCCGATCCGACCCAGTGTCGGTTTTTCGACACAAATCAAAGGGAATTTTCTGCAAGTGTTTGCCACTCGTCCACACGTTTGTGCGCGTTCATTCTTGTCGATGCTCTGTAAGCGAACAAACGTGCTATACGTACGTAGTGTGTCTGTGTGTGCTTTCGAAAAATGAATGACTGGTGGTCAAATGAAAACGTATTAATTATTAAATTATATTATATTAATTATATAGTTTTCTTATATTTATAACTAGCTGTTGCCCGCGACTTCGCCCGCGTCGAAGTAAAATATATCCTCCTTCTTTTTGGAAGTCGGTTGAAAAGTAGCCTAAGTTACTCCTTACTACATCAGCTATCTAGGTACCAAAAAAAGTCCCGTCAAAATAGCTCCAGCTGTTTCAGAGATTAGTCGGAACAAACAGACATACAGACAAAAATTGTAAAAAATGTTGTTTTGGTGTATGTAGCGTATATAATATATTCTTTCGATATTACAAACAGACAATATATATCTGTACATATAAATAATAAATAAAATTGGATTATTTATATGTACAGATAAAAATAACTGCCAAATGTTTATAGCCGATACAGCTTGCCAAATGTTTATGTCCGTCATGCCTGCCGCGTCAGAACAAACTAACTCACTCGCAAGCGTGTGGATGGATTTCGAAATCAAACCAAACGTTTGTGTCCATTTGTGGCGATTTGGAGTTTGTAGCAAACGCCAAACGTGCGGACGTAGCATAAGCTATCAGAGTCATTCTTTCAACGATGTTTCTATTTTTTAAGTGTCTTTCAATCACGGATAAGAAAAAAAATAGTCATCATGCCTATTACGCTGGCGTAAATTCCGCCGCAAATGTCAAACGCATACAAATACACGACGGAATAGTATGTCGTCTCTCGCGTTCCGCCCGTATTTTGTATGAGTTTAAAACGCAGCGTAAACGCGGCGGAATTTACGCCGGCGTAATTCAGCCTAGTGCGTTTAGAGTTTTAGACACATAGGTAGGTGGTGGACCTGCGTAATTTAATTGGTCGCGTAATGCGTTATCTCAAACCCATCCGACAGATCGTAGGTCACATTGTATTGATATAATCCAACCAAATGACGTAGCTCCCTCAACTGCCTATGAATCAATTTCTTCGATGGTACAATGTACCATGATCATTGTACACTATACGGTATACAGTGTGCACATATGCCGATTCCTCCTACAGTTTCGCCTAGAGATCTCAAAGTTTTGGCCTATAAGTCGATTTACATTGGGTTCAAAAAAGTTGAGGTATGGTTTAAGGATTCTTCACACGTACTGCAGCGCGTCGTCAGGCGGCGGTAGCGGCTGCACGTAGTTCCGGCACAGCCCGTAAAACCGCTGCGGTCGCAAACTACGCTCCTGCGCATCGAACCTACATAAATAAAATAACAATGAAAAGGATATTATTAATTTGTCATGTAAGTCATAATTTATTGCAATTAAAAATTACAATATTTATTATCATTTATCATTTTGGCGTGAATGCGAATCTGCCGTCACATAAATTAACACCAGCGCGGCGGCAAGCAAAATTATACTTGAGAGACATATATTAATAGGAGCGAAGAAATAAAGGAAAATGTGCAAAAACGGGGGAAATTATTTGAAAGGGCTTATCTCACGAACTACTGGAACAATTTTTCTGTTACTTGGCACAGATCAGAAGTAGACCACATGAAGGATCGTAGGCTATTTTTTGTGGACTAATTTGTCTGTGAAATATCTAATATACGCGGGCGAACCTGCGCGGAACGTCTAATCCATTAAAAAAAACGCCAACCTCCACCCGACGTGCGCCATGCAAGTATGGCAGTGGGCGATCGTCCACGTGTAGCCGGGGAACCACGAGAACTCGGCGGACGGCGCGCCGCTCAGCTGCGTGTTGGTCGCGCGGGACACCGTCACCACGTCGTGCATGTAGCCACCTGTAGGGATATTGGAGCCATCGTTAGAGCCAGTCATTGGATGATGTTGTGAGCTGTGAGTGCTCATAATGGCGCGTTCAGACGTGCGCGTGTTCTGCTGTAGCGTTTGCCGTTTGTGAATCCGTGCGCGTTTTCCCGAACGCTACAGCAGAACACGCGCACGTCTGCACGTGCCGTAAGCGGAGGGCATGAAGAAGGCAATGGGCTTATTTTCTTTCCTATAGAGAATGCATACTAATATTATAAACGCGAAATGCTGAATGTATAAAACTTTTTCACATACATATAGACAGAGAGCTGATTCTTAAACTGTCAAGCTAGCTAATTCAATGTTAGCAGTCCTAAGCAGTTTTAAATTTAAATATTTTAGAACAGGGTACGTGTTTAAGGGCTCAGCTCTTATTCTATAAACATAGTTTTCAGGTCCTATACTTAAATTAAACAGAATAAGAAAAAAAAACAGTTTTGGCATACCTAAATTAGTATAATTAGAGTGCACTCCCTCGCTGGACATGGCAAATATGTGCTCCCGCCGCGCTATCTCCGCCGCACATGACGTACAGCATAACACACTTTTCTGGAAACAATTATTATATTAAAAAAAGTTTTGATCACTATTATAGCCCATACATCCGTCCATTTCCGTGTGCAAAAAATTGTTTGTCAGTGAGTGCGTAGAATCGCCACGGACACACACACGAACCATTGGGCCACATGACTATGTCATGTTCAAACGTCAAAGTTACAAAGCTTATGTATTTGTGGCTAAGACTATCCATAGAGTGGTTGCGTTGAAGTCGTACACGACTGCAACACGACCGCATCATACAGTCGACCATACACATGAAGCTAAATAGCTTCATGACCATACATTACCTTTGTTGTTTGACCGCACGGCGAAACTCGACCGCAGAACGACTGCTCAAGTCAGACCGCTCAAGAACTCCTCGAGCGGCCTGTGTATTGCGGATATGAATTGATTATGGAAACTGTAGATCGCCGTGCTGAAACCGCATCTTTCAGTCGGTCTCGAATGCAAGATGCGGTCTGTCTACCGGCCGGCCTTAGACTTGTATGAACCATGTACTACCTATCTTTTATAGAATAGGCGTGGTTATAAAGTTATTTTAATTATAAAGCGATATAAATAACCCTAAGTACATACCCTGGTGATGAAGCGGACCTCCATATGCAGTCGCAGCAGCGCGTCATCAACTCGGAACAGCGCGAGCCGCTCGCGCGCCGACAGCGCCAGGTTGGACGCCGTCCAGAACGACAGCGACACCGGGTCCTCGGGCACTGCGCCTGTTGTGATTATTGTTACTAGCTATTTGACCGAGCTTTGCTCGGTGTTCTATAAAACACGAATAAAATGACATTTTCTAAAAATTATTGCTAGCTAGATCGATTTATCGCCCCCGAAACCCCCTATATATCTACTAAATTTCATGAAAATCGTTGGAGCCGATTCCGAGATTCCAATTATATATATATAAAGAATTGCTCATTTAAAGATATAAGATTACCTATTTATTAGTGTCGATGTGGTAACAATTTGTAAATTATATTGCTATAAACTTAATTTTAACAAAAATATATCGTAACTACTTTATAGTCCAAATATGGATAAACGCATTAAAAGGGCGACTAACTCCAAAAATCAAACATCGTCCTTCTCTCTTCACACTCACGCCCGTCTTTCATATGCCAGGTGAAAAAGAACGACGCGGATTCATCGCCAAATCAGTTTTTTATCAATAACTCGATAAATATACAACATTTTAAAAATCCGCTAGGTCGATCTCTCAATGATAGAATTTTATACAATGTGTTAAAATATTAACTTTGCACGGTTATGGCAGTAAATGAAAAATTCGTGAAAATTAGATGCATCTTTGTGATTTTTTTCTATCGATAAAATTTTAAAATTCTCGGAAATATAAAAACGAATTATAAAATGGTCAATTTAGGGTTAGTCGCCCCCTTGCAAGGTTATTTAGTTATCTAAAGCGTGCACAATCGACGTCGACCCTATGAAATCATTGAAAACGTTCACGCTACAAGTTCGTAGTCCAACGTGAAGATTGGGCGAACGTGTAGGTGCTGTATAAAACGGGCACAAAACTTGGAGATGCGGTGAGGCATTCGAATGGCGCGCATTGTTACCGCATGTATCATAAACGCGAATCTGTCTACTTCGCTTTATGCTTCAACCATCTAAAAACGTTTAAATCTTACTTACACAGAGACACTGACTTGAAGTAATCCTTGATTATTTCCCGCATTCGCTGGTAGTTAAATATTTCATATACAAAGAGTGGCCATGGTGTAACTGAGGCGTCCATACTGCGAAGTCGACTGTCAATGCTATAAAGAAAATAAAATATTATAATGGGCAGTACACTCAATATTCAATTGCATACTATTAAGAGATAAATTGCTTAACAGTCAATGTATGTAAATGCAGAAAAATGCTAGATACCACGCGAAAATATTAAGGTTAAAAAAAGTACATTACATACATACATTGACATTGACTTTTGCTATTTTACTCCTAAGTCCTACATGTATATCATAATATTATATTATGATAGTAGTGTAACAGCATTTCATGGACGATATTTGTAGATGAATCAAAGAATATTAAGTTTTATTTAATCAATTTTTAAAACTTACAATAGTTTTTGCATACTATATTGGCAGTTTGCAAAAATATTATGGTAGTATTGGTAGTTATAAGATGGTATTTGTGAAATACTTAGTACTCATATGGTAGAGTTATGTTTTATTGATTAATTTGCGAATTTCCACATCGAAAGACTATAGCAACACTGTAACTGGCACTGACTTGGAGTGGCGTAGTGCGTCCAGGCTGGCAAGACGCGCGTGGTGTAGCGGGTCGCCACGCTGCAACTCCGGGAGAACACGAACTTTCACCATTTGCATTCTATACCAAAAATTAAAATAAAATAACTATCGCATCACACTCATATAATAAAAACGTAGTTTATACTTTATAAATAACTTAGCAGTTATAACTACTAATATTTGTAAACATGCAGTTGTTCTGTATTATAATGATACTAGCGACCCGCCCCGGCGTCGCACGGGTATAAAATATATAGCCACTGAAAAATGATTAAAATCAATAGCCTATGGTCCTTCACGTGGTCTACTTCTTATGTGTGCCAAATCTATATATTAATACGTGAGCCAAAAACTTTGTATCCCTTTTGACGAAAATGGGGAAACGTAGGTGAATGAAATTTTGCACAGTTATAGTTTATATGGTGAAGGAGTGCACCGAGCTAATATGATTTTGAAATTATGCTTTTATCATACATTTTTTTAACAAATAAAACATTACACACACTACAACACACATACATGAGAAACGACAGTTTTTCGAGTGACAAGCCTATACATACGAATTATACTCTTTTATTTATGGTTGAAGTCTGTTGACAACAAGTTGACAAATTGAAAATGGATTATAGTTTTTTTATTGAATCTTAGATTACTATTAGACAATGCTTACACAGCCAGTTTGAGATCAAGTCAATATTTTTTACAATATATATACTAAGGCCGAATTTCGACCATTGGGCGATCTCTAGTAACATAAAAATTGCTCCAGTAGTTCGCGAGATAAACCCTTTCAAATAATTTCTCCCGTTTTTACCACATTCTCCTATTAGTCTTAGCATGATAAAATATAGCCTATAGCCTTCCTCAATAAATAGGCTATCTAACACTGAAATAATTTTTCAAATTGGAGCAGTAGTTCCTGAGATTAGCGCGTTCAAGTTAGCCCTTTCAAATAGTTTACCCCGTTTATTCCACATTTTCCTCTATTTCTTTGCTCCTATTAGTCTTAGCGTGATAAAATATAGCCTAACCTTCCCCGATAAATGGGCTATCTAACACTGAAAGAATCATCAAAATCCGTTGCGTAGTTTTAAAGATTAAAGGGAACAAAGGGACATGAGGGAAAGAAAAGCGACTTTGTTTTATAATCTATATATTAATACATGAGAGAAAAACTTTGTAACCCTTTTTACGAAAAATGGGGAAACGTAGGTGCATGAAATTTCGCACAGTTATAGTATATATGGAGAAGGAGTGCATCGAGCCAATATTATTTTAAAATTATGTTTTTATCATATATATTTTTAACAAATAAAACGTTACACACACTACTACTAAAAAGATGACAGATTTTTTTAAGTGACAAGCCTATACATACGAATTATACTCTTTTATTTATGGTTGAAGTCTGTTGACAAGAAGTTGACAAATTGAAAATGGAATATAGTTTTTTTTTATTAAATCTTAGATACTATTAGACAATGCTTACACGGCCAGTCTGAGATATATATATATATGTTATTTTTTATTATGTTTAGTCTTTGTTAATGTTGGCGTTGTTAGTGTAATATTGTAAGTAAAGTGTAAGTGAAAAGGTATAATATTGTTGGTATAAAATCTTGTATGTTACTCTAAAAAAGATTGGTAAGTGTAAAATGAGCGCTTCTCGCCTTCAAACGTAAAAGTTTGGCGAGTTTATAGTTTGTAACAACACATAAAAAATTGTATTTTGTAAAAAAAATGAAAAAAAAAAAAAAAAAAAAAAAAAGATCAGCTGAGTCCTAGAGACAAGAGTTGAAAAAAAATATGATAAAGTCAATATTTTTTTACAAAATATAGGTAGTAGTCCTAATGTCGTTGAAACTATGGTCGAATTTCGACCTTTGGGCGATCTCTAGTATGTATAGATAGAAATCAAGTGGTAAGTATACAATATGAAAAATTAGGCAGTTTCATGCAAAGAGAGCTTACAGAACTGTAATCTTAGTAAACTTAACAACAATACCTGTAAAAATTAATTCTTGGCTGAGTAGGTTTTGGCATATCCACAAATCGAAAGCGATGAATGGCTCGTGCCTTTACTTTTAGAGATATAATTGCTGGTGTTGCTTCAAATACCTCACAGAGTACTCCATATCCAGAAACCTTGGTACCACTATCACTGAAAAAAACGAAACATTAAGCAAAACAATTGTATCGTAAATAATTGTTCACATGCCCAGTAAACACTAATTAAAATGGTTTTTTCCTCACTCTGGACATAATAATCCAAATAATTTATCCTCTTCAATGACTTGGACTAGCATGGCAGCATCATGTTGGTCACCAATCAACATGGGTACTGTTTCCCCAGGGAACACAACACCGTGATGAATTGTGACTGGTACTTTTCCTTCCCAGCCTGCTTCTAACACAGACCTTCCACTGACTGGCAATAGCTCTGAGCCCATATACTGCAAAGATTAAAATTTATGAAATACTGGATATCTATATATATAAAAAATGGATTTCCAATTATGTTAGTAACGCTTTAACTCGATAACGATTCTGAAAATTTTAGTCTTAAAATAATCCTTGAAGTCCAGGGAAGGTTTTTAAGTGACACGAAGTTCACCGGGACAGCTAGTATAAAATAATTTTTTGAGAATCTTAGTAGATTAAAAAGAAAAAAGTACTTAGAATTAGTATACAATTTTTTAAGGATCAATAGTTATTATCTATTTCAAGTGTTTGAGTTTAATAAAATTTAAGTAGGTTATGATTTATTTTGTGTAAAAAGCTAAATTCAGTGGTTTCATTGTTTTTTGCAAGTTAATGCTTGGTAGCTTACTGAATGTGTGGCTGCTAAGGATATATCAAATTGACGCCCTTCGCCTTCATCATTTTCCTCTATTGTCTCACGTTCATCATCTTCCAAAAGGCTGCTAGTATCTTCAATCTCTTCGTCTCCATCACTTGATACTATCAAGAAAAATACGAAAATAGTACATGAAAGGTAAACTCCTTTGCAGCTTTGTGCAAAATATTGTCAATAAATGTGCCATACTATATTAAATTTTTAGATACATACCATTTTCATCCATGACTATTCTTTTTAACTTATTTCTTTAGATCAAGCTATTTCGATGTAAACAATATAAATATTTCAAAACAAAAACAGCTGTGCTTCTGCTATTGCGATCAAAATGCGATTTTTGAAAACATACTTCAAATTTGACATTTAATTTTTTTAGTGTGGTGAAAAGAAGTACACTTGACATGACTCATGAGCCACGAGGTACAGCCTTCAAAATTCGTAAACGGCGTAAACCATGGCGGATTTTACTAAAGTTGTCACTGAATAATAAAAAAAGACGGGTTGCACTCCGGGAGTGCCGGCAGAAGTGAAAACTTGATTAGGCCCAGTGGCCCAATGACCAGATATGAATTATTAGCATTTTATCATCTGGCGATTGGTCCCACTTTTATGATTCATTGTTTTCTGAAAAGAAATTTTGAAGTTTTGAAGAAATTTTTAATTGCGTTCCGGCGGGCGTCGTTATATGTCAGATGACGTCGATCGGATGGCAGTTCAAATGTTTCTGACGGATCGCACTCTCTCTTACATTTCGTACTGAGCCGAGTGAGCTCGAACTCGCCGGAAGGTCGCCGGTCCGGCGAAATTCAACTGTTTCTGATCAGAATTCGGACAATGTGCGGCCGGGCTTAAGGTGACTATAATAAAATATATTCTGTAATCAAATAAGTATAAAGTTGTTATTCCATTTGACTAAATTTAGAAATATAATAGAATCCTAAAAAGAAGACTTCTTATTCCACTTGTCCTAATTTAGTAACTAAAAAGGCCCTTTAAATCAGTTGTAATGACGCGGCGATTTTGGCCAGACGTCTTAGCTGTTGGCTCAATGAAAATCAAAATAAATAAAAGGCGAAAAAGATGGTTGAAAGAATTTTTGCTCCACGAAAAATTATGAATTATGAACTATCTGAACTCCTTGGAACCAGCAGGATTTAGAAATTACTTACGAATATATTCCAGATCGTATTTAATATTAATATAATATATTAACTATAATACAATAAAAGGTTCAAACCATCTGGCAACACTGATTTAGTCAGTCCGAAGCCACACTTTTTCCGATTTAGTACATTAATTAGGATCCTAGCATTCTTTAGACGTCTAAATTTTGTCAAATGGAATAACAACTTTAGCGTGATAAAATATAGCCTATAGCCTTCCTCGATAAATGGGCTATCTAACACTGTAAGAATCATCAAAATCCGTTGCGTAGTTTTAAAGATTAGGGAACAAAGGGACATGAGGGAAAAAGCAACTTTGTTTTTAACCGACTTCCAAAAAACGAGGAGGTTATATGTTCGGCTATGGATATATTTTTTTATAACTAATAAGTATTTCAAAACATACGTATTTAATGTTAAATCCATGTATTTGAGGCATTCATTGGTCGTTCTTATGATTTATTACTAAGCGGAACTACAAAACTCAACAATATCTAGCATAAAATGTTCACTAAAACCTTTATTTGTTATAACCGAGTAACTCGGACTTAACTTGACACGCTTTTCTTGAAGAGTTCCGACTTCCAAGTTCTAGTGATTCCACAGATTTCATACAAAAATTATTAAAAAAAAAAAGAATTAAAAAAAACAAATCGTCAAGAAAGCACATCTTGTGATTGTGAATTTGATTGACTTTGTGAATATTTGTGAATTATTTTGAATGAAAAGTGTATATAGCGTATAAATAAATATAACTCAGAATTAGAGAATTAGGAAATGTGAAAAAAATCTTAATTTACAAACTCAGTCGTCATGTGTCGCAAATTTTTATGGTGTTACGTATTTGTATTAATTTTGTTGGATTTATCCCTGAATTCTAAGCTGACAGCTCTAGGAAAAAGCCATGGTAAAATCAATATTTATATTATTTAATATAATAATACAAGACAGCAGTTTCATGTCTTACAAAAGGTCGGAATCGTAAACGATTTGGTAAGGCCTGTCTTCTTAACTTTAGCCTGTAATTTCATGCATGTAAGTCACCGAATGAACTGCGATATTATTTTTGAGTAGGGCCGGGTATGTTCATAGATTTCCTCCTATATTTGGAAAGATTATTTCTGGCGAAACACATCACTGTGTTGGCGGTTAGAGAGTGTAAATATAACACGTTACTCTGTGGTTGCATCTAAATATCTAATGCATTGATACATTCCACAGGTCTATTTCTAATGAGTTTTAATTATTTAGTAGGAATTCAAGGATATCATGGCAACTGGATGTTGTAGGTAGTTGGAAAAAAATCAGTAGTACAGTTAGGTACCTATCAGTAGTACAGAAACATCTTAAAAACTAAGAGCCCAAATTAAAAAAAAGGGGTTAAAACTTAGGAACATAGCATTTAATCTGAATTACAGCATTACAGTTATCAACCAGCGTTGCAAAAGTTTTTTGATTTTTTTTACCTTTTTATTTGCATTAAAATAATGTTTACATGACAATAGATACACCCCTCTAGCTTCCACACTCTTATCTTCATTACACACCTTTCTCAGTATGCAGCACATACATTCGGGATTTGTATGAAAAGCGGGACTGAGCCTGTCCCGCGTGGGACTTTTAATTTTAATGAAAAAATTGAGATGTCCCGCCAAAATCGGGACATCTGGCAACACTGTTATCAACAAACTCACATGTACAATACCACTCTTTGACTATATTACTTTACAAAGAAGTTGGACACAAAATCTATTTTTAACTGTACAAAAATCCTAAACCATATTTTTTTATATAATTGATAAGTGTAGCTAAAATGGTAAGCAAAGTATAAACAAAATGCTTCTCCTCCCAAGCAGTTGAATTCAACCGTGAAAACAATAGATTTCCAGGAATCCACGATCGAGGGATTAAGAATTAAGATATAATAATGTTGCTTAATGCAAATGCTAAATGCTTGTATCTTTATGAGTGGCCAAAGAAGGCACTCTCATAATATCAAAACAATCTTATTTTCTGAACATTTACTGAGTAAGGGAAAACTGACTGTCCTAGTGTATTTTAAGTTTAATAAGACTACTATGGTCTAAGTCTGGTCTAGTTAAGGAAGTATATTTAAATTAATATTTGTTTCAGATGTCACCATACAAGACTCCTTTAGAGAAGGAATGCCCTTTCAGGTAACACTTGTTCGATATTTTATTGACACTGTGCATATGTAGACATAGTTAAATAATATGATATTTAATTGTCCTGGTCCAATTTGTTAGAAAACTAACTTGACAGAATAAAAACTAAACATTGTATAACTAATATAATGAATAAGTTAATTTATAAAATTGAATAATAATTATTGATTTTTATTAATTTACTACAGTATTTTCAGTATTTAATTTACATTTAGATTTGCTACAGTATCTAAATGAAATTTGTTACATTATTTAGATTTAATGAATTTTTCTATTTAAATAACCTGTTTTCTAAGCAAGTCCCTGTTTTTATAGATAGTAGAAGTATACAAAAGATCTTGTATTTATACATTATATTATATATTTTTTCAACTATGCATCAATAAAAATATATGATGCATAGTTAAATAATAATAAAAATATAATAATAATTATTATATCATCACTAGGAGTGGGATAAAGAAGTATGGGGAGAGAGTGTGGGTAATATGGAAACGGAAGACGAAGGGGAACCCATAGAAGGTGTGTCGTTGGACCCTCCAGTGCTGAAGTTTGGGCAGTCGGCACTGGCTACTCCGCATGCTCGAAGTGTGACAATCACCAACACTGCAAACACTACAATACATCTCGCATCTGTCGCTGGCACAACTCCAGATTTCCACGCTTCCTTCTTTGAATCTAAGGTAAAATTGAGCTTATGTAATATTATTCTAAAGTCCAATTTATCTCTAACTTGTTCTGTTACTAACCGCCATCATAAAACATGTTATTGTTTATGAAAGCATGATGTTTCTAATGTGTGTCATGAAAGTTTGCAGTTTTAATTAACACTTTGTACTGGGTGAAATATTACATACAGTGGGGCCAATAAAGGTCAGAATAGACTTATGAAACAGGCAAGTATACTAGGTTTAAATTTTTTAATAAGGGTGGGTTGCACCAGAGGCGTGGTTATAGTTACAGTTATGGTCAAAGTTATGGTTATAGTTAAGGCTAACTTTAATTTTAACCTTAACTTTGACCACATAATTTGACAGATGACAGCTGGTCCGACAAGGCTTTAAATGAACGTGGGCGGGGGTGCTGCTGGTAAAGGAGAACTGTCAAAAATGGCGTTTTTGTATTATAACAGCGTTAATTCCTTTTTTCGCCATGTTCATTTAAAGTCTTGTCGAGCTTAAGATTATCATTAAATATGGCGTCCATTATTGACTTTAACCAAAGATTTGACATTTTGCATTGTAGTTAAAGTTCATAGCTGGGCACCGTTAATCAAATAGTTAACTTCGTTAATCGTTAATCCGTTAAAAAGAAAGTTAACTTCGTTCGTTAATCCGTTAAAAAGAAAGTTCACTTCGTTAAACGTTAAAGCGTTGCATTTCGGACGCATTAACGCAAGTTAACGTTAACCGTTAATCCGTTAATATGTGTAATATGGCCTTGTTATAACTTATATCATTGCGTTAGTGTACATACAAAACCTGTTGGTTTAGGTTCTGGAAGTTAACAGGTTAGGGACAAACCAAATACTTCTATAATTATTGTATTCTACTTAACTAAATTACACTGCACTCTTCTTTATAACAACATGCAAATGATTTATAATAACAATAAACAAATCACTCTTCACTCTATAAGCACCGGCGCTGAGTAATGAAATGATAAAACGAAACAAATCTCTTCTCACTCGCACGCGCCTGAAAATGTATCTAGTATAATGTTTTTGTTTCACTCGCTGCTGCCGTGACGCGGCGCCGCGCTGCCCGCCCGCCCAGCAGTTGTCGTTTCATACTAACTGTCTGAACATAATTTCGCGCTGCGCCGCGGTGCCGTGCGGTAAATAGTAGGCATTAGATAAACGATTAACGTACTTCTGAATATTAAAGTCCGTTAATATTTTTAGAAGTTAATTCGTTAATCAAAATGTTAACTTCGTTAAGTAACGGATTAACGAGTTAATGCCCAGCTATGTTAAAGTTATAGTTAAAGTTACAGTTATAGTTCTGAGGGGTTAGTGCGAGTTTTATTCGATCATACGCATCGAGCACGTTTACGCGAATTTATATGGGATCAAAGCAATATCCACGTTAGCCAGTAGATGGCGCTGCTTTGATTCCATATAAATTCGCGTTAACGTGCTCGATGCGTATGATCGAATAAAACTCGCACTAACCCCTCTGGTAAGTTGGTGCAGCCTACCCTAAGAAATATGTATAGTATTACTTTAGTATCATACCAACAACTATTTACACCAGGCATTCCCAATCTTATTTTGTCTACTGCCCACTTTGAGAACAAAATATTATGTTTTAGTTGTTTTAATATTTTGACGCGCGGGCGCTAGAACAAAGATTATAATACATACATATAATAAATAAATATATATTTATTGTTTTATAAATTACATAATAATAAGATTAAGAGCTCACCTGACTCTAAAAATCATACATCGTCCTTCTCTCTTCACACTCACGCCCGTCTTTCATATGCCAGGTGAAAAAGGACGGCGCGGAATCATCGCTGAGTTAGTTTTACTTAAATAAAAGACGAACTATAATGATTATGAAAAGTGTTTTGAGCAAATTTAGGTTTTATCAATACCTTTTTAGATATTAAAAAATATTAAAAAAAAGACAGCAAACTTCGAAGATCCAAGCAAAAATGTGTCTAAAACAAGGTTTTTTGTAAAAAATAAACTATCGAGCATTTTTTGAGTAATCGTGTTTTCGTCTTGAGCATTTAATCTTTATGAACTGAAGTTACTTGTGTCAAAAAATCAGTTTTCTAGACCTTACAGATTTTGAGATCTAGGTTAAAGTATTTAGTCAAGTTAGGGTCATATGGGCTCTTAATGTTTTGAACGATGAGTCCCAGTCGGTGTGGCGGCCAGTAGATCCGACATTTTACGATTTCCTTAGATTTTATGCTGCTCCACCCTTTGCCTTTAGATGTTGCTTAAACAATATTTATTAATTATTTGTATTTGACATAGTATAAGCAGGTATTTGATTTCTTGTGTTTTGTTACAACCACAGAGGTTACAAGTTACAACTTACAACCCTGTCTTTTATCTTTATCGTGTGCTATCGCTCAGGAAGTGCCGCGCGCGCGCTGCGTCTGACGTCGTGTTTATGAACTGACCACACGAAAACCTGATAACTTATCGCACGTAATATCTTAATATCACACATAACTCCTCGATTATTTATTACCTTTTGAACTTGCTGCAATAAAATAGATAAGGATGTCGCTTGTTGAATGCATATCGTTATTAATGTTTAACAATAAATAACATTCATGTCAACATTGTATTTTTGTGTATTCTTGTGTAATAAGAAAATGTTTTGTTTCATATTGTTTTAGCTGTACATAATATTGGATTGGCTTTTCCTCTACTATTATTATTCCTTCCTTGCTTACTAATTTGCTATTGCATAATATGTTTATACAAAGCAAGCTATTTTGGTCAGCTGTAGCCCTAGCACGGCCACCAGCAGAAATGCGAAAGTATGGACAAACTGTGGAGATAAAGTTAAGGTAGAGTTCCGATCTTTTTTCGTTCCCAAAAATGCAATTCAAATGCCACTTTCTGACAGAATATAATCCTAAAAATTCAAATAATATCCTACTTTATGGTATATACACTATAGTCTGTCATAAAGTCGCATTTTAATTGAATTTTTGTCGGTCGCGATTGGCCGCAGTAAAGATCGGAACGGCACCTTTAGTTTATGTCCACAGTTTGTCTATACTTTCGCATTTCTACTGGTGGCCGTGCTAGGGCTATAGGTATTGGTTACATTAAGGCAGCTTTGTAGCTAATTGTTTCCTCAAATGTGTTAATTACCTTGCTAAAAAATTGAGAGAGATTATTATGGAGTATATATTATGCTGTTTATAAATATAATGATAAGTGAATGCGTTTTGGTAGGTACACATAATAATATTATATTTTATTATCATTTCGTTTTTACAAACAATTATAGCCAAATAATACTTAGTAAAATATTTAGTGAAGTTCGGTCGCACATATTTTATTTAAAATGTGGGGCAAGTTTTAATACACATTATACTGTATAGTTGCTTAAAATTACAGATAGTGAAAGGCCAAGGTTATGTCCTGTTTATTTTACTGCTTTCATGTGCAATGTTGTTTTATTTACAGTTTAAACGTTTGATGTAAATGGAATTGTTGCGTAATAGTAAAGTATGGGCAGAGGTTTTTGTGCGCGACCGGACCGGTTATGGTCTTGTATGTGGGTCAGTAAGGCGGCAAGGCAATAATTGCAGATATTTTCGAACATGTCCTGCCGTAAGCTGATGGCCCTTTCGTCTGTAGAACTTTTCGGGTCAAGCATTAAGATGCACTTTCATTAAAAGCGCTTTAAGAATGGGGTTTCGTTAACATAATATGACTATAATAATATGTTACGAAAAATGTAAATTATTTTATCTTGGTAGGGATGTAAAAATATACACATTCGGAAAACAGTCGTTTCCGTGAGGAAGTCAAATCCATCGACAAACACGTATAAACAAATACAAAGAGTGATTTCGAATTGTCGTAATATACCTACTCACATGATACATCATATTATAAGGTATCTACGTTGTACAAATAAAGCTAAGTTAACAATACTCAATATTATAATGTAATCGACGTTGACGAAGAGAAGAGGAACAGGAAGAGTTGGGCGCGGGGGGCGCGGAAAAGTCCGAATTATGACGTGACGTGGTGGGTCAAGCTCGAACTTTTCCTGCGTCACGCCGCACCCTCGTGCGTCACGGCGGGACGACGAGCAGCGTGACCGCCGATAATTACACCAATAAAAAGATTAACTACAGAAAGACGTTATTTCTGGATGAATATTTTTAGAGTCTTGTCTGATATTTTTATTGTCGATTATTATAGATTTATAATATATAAGTTATCATGAGTCTCGCAGACTCATGATATACTTATATGTATAAGTTATTGTACGTTTTTGGTTAATGACATATTGTCGTTATTATATTCCCACTATTGATATTATGCTATTTTATAAAATTAAGTTTGTGATCTTATAATAGTACTTTAAAAAGATAAAACCGACTTCAAATTGTTCGTAATTAAGAATTAAAATTCCCTATCTCAAAATCTACTGAACCGAAATTGATGAAACTTGCAGTATTCCCTAAGTTGAACAATACCTGGTACAATAAAAAAGAATCACTTAAATCGGACTTGTTGTTCCGGAGATATGCGTGCACAAACACAAATACATACATACACTTTTCAAATTTTCACATTTGTTTTCAATTTTCACAATTGGCACATTTGTTCAGAAGCTGTTATAGATTAACATTATATACAAAAACTGGGCAGTTCTGGAAATATTACATACATACGCGTCGAATTGATAACCTCCTTTTTTTGAAGTCGGTTAATAATAATATTAATGATAGATTCCATCCACCCATGTTTAATTTTTTTAAAATTGAGTTGAGGAAAATCGCATTATGATTCGTTGTATTGTGAGTTATGTTATGACTCAAGAGAAATTATTAAGGCTCGTTGCTTATGTTATACAATATGAATATTTAACCACATGTTATGATAGGCATATTTATACAGTATTATATATCTTCGTTAAGGTCTTATCTTTAGCTCTATTTGTTAGTGTATTGTATTATTCTTGCAGACTCTGGCGCCACAAGGCAATACAACGTTCACAGTAGTCTACCTCGGCCGTAGAGAAGGCCCGGTGTCCGCCCGCCTCTACATTCACACGTCACTAGGAATCCAGAAATATACGGTAATATCGTTTTACAAACTTGGCATGTTGACACTTTGATTTATGGCTAGCAATTACTTACGGGCATTCTAGTTGATTTACCACCAAACATTATTTATAATGTTTTGCTTTTCGCTGTAGCTATAAGTCAAATTATTATATTATGTTCTCGGTTTTTAGTCGAACGCATACCAATTGAGTTTATTATGCGTTTTAGAGAGTAGTGGAGTGCTTAGAGCGTAAAGATCATTTTGCAAGTAAACTTTGCAAGTTATAGTGGAAATAACACCACAAAAACAAAAATTCATTCACTATTACAATTTTCGGAGGTTAAAACCTCCGGGCGCTGCACTAGAGAAATAGACTCAAAATTGAAACGGGACATAAAGCCTGTTTCAGAATAGCGAGTGTGCATAAATAAGGCCGTTTTTCCACCGTCGTTGTCCATTCATCGGCCCAAAATAATCTCGTCGGTGGTCAAATGGCCTAAGTGTGAAATCGCCGGGAATTTGTCTCTATCACTCACTATGGAGTAAGCAGCGACAAAACTTCCGGCCTTTGTTGTTATAAATCATGCCTATAACCAATAATATTAACCAGGAGGATAATTTTCCCCCCAGGTGTCAGCGGTGGGCGTGGCTAGCGAGTACGACGTGTGGCCGCTGGTCGGCGTGCGCGTGCCGCTCAACGCTACCGTCGAGTGGGAGCTACGACTGCACAACCCCACCGCTACAACCATACAGGTTACATAATGAATATTATTATTATTAATTATTATGTAACTAACAGCTGCATATAAGTTTTAGGGACAAAACAAATTTTTATTTACAGTCTCCATATCGTTTTGTCGCCCATAATTGTAAACGCAGTAAATGGAAATAATAATACATTGAGAATTTTAAACTTTATTAACTTTGTATGCATGCATGTATTTATTTTAAATTGTATATTTCAGTTGCGACATTTTTTTAACGCGAAATAAACGCAGGTGACGGAGGTGTACTCTTCGGGAGCGTGGCTTTCACTCGCTCTGCCCAGCGGCGGCGAGCGCGGCGCGCGGGCCCTTTGGAGCGTCCCGCCACGTACGACGCGCGCGCTCGTGCGTCTCCGCGCCGCACCCGCGCCGGCCGCGCAGCCGCTAACTGCCTACGTGCGAGTTAGGGGCGTGCCCGGCGGCGACCTGGTGCTGCCCGTCACTGCGCGCGCCGCCCCGCCCGGCGAGTACGCGAGACCGCTGCAAGTGCGACAACGGCCTAGCGGGACCCGAGATCCGCCGTATACGGTAATAACAAGGAAAATGAAATCTTCATAATATAGTTATTTACGAATCTTTAAATTAATTTCTATGAACATTAACATTTTAAACAAAATATCATTTTTGTAATATTACTAGATGTCGCCCGCAAATCCATTGCCCTGGAATTCGTTTAGCGCAGGGAACAGTTAATTTTTACGCAAAAAAAAAACGTTAACGTGAAATCTTATGTCTTCTCCTGTCTCTCAAAGTATCTCCATAGCAAATTTCATCTAAATCGTCGTCGCTTGAGCGAACAGACACTTTCGCATTTATAACATTAGTAAGGAAATTTATAAAAGAAATGAATTAGCACACGAATATTTTACGCAGGTTGAAATAGAGATGGCTAACAGCGGCGCGGCGACTATAACATTGGAAGGCGGCGTGCGGGGGGCGTGTCGCGCGGCGCCCGCACCCGATCCTTGCCAGCAGCAGCCGCGTCGTGCCAACGGTATGTTTACTCGTTAAAGTTTCATGTAATATTTGATATATAATTTTGACGTGGGAGAGCCATGCTTCGGCACGAATGGGCCGGCTCGACCGGAGAAATACCACGTCCTCACAGAAAACCAGCGTGAAACAGCGCTTCCGCTGTGTTTCGCCGAGTGAGTGAGTTTACCGGAGGCCCAATCCCCTACCCTTTTCCCTTCCTTACCCTCCCCTATTTCCTTCCATACCCTCCCCTATTCCCTTCCGTACCCTCCCCTATTCCCTTCCCTACCCTCCCCTATTACCCCTTAAAAGGCCGGCAAAGCACCTGCAGCTCTTCTGATGCTGCGAGTGTCCATGGGCGACGGAAGTTGCTTTCCATCAGGTGACCCGTTTGCTCATTTGCCCCCCTTATTTCATTAAAAAAAAAACTAGTTCTACCCTTCATTTTAGCGCATCTGACAAAAGCCAAATTAATTTAATTACATCAGTTTTTTTTTTTAATATGTTTAAATGTCCAAAAATTCTTAATGTATATGAATTTTTCAATTTTTAAGCGCGCTGCCTGCGCTGCTCTTTAAAAGCATTGAAAAAAAATAAAAATTATGTCGGTTGCGCTAAATTGGCGGTAAAGGTGCGAGTTCTTTCAAACATAATTGTAATTAATTACTTATTACGCATACAGATTTACATCACGTTATCAAATGTTGTAGGGGCCAGTGCGAGTGGAGCTCAGCTGACAATGTTGCGCACACAGCTGGAGCCCGACCAGGAGTTCACTCCTGTCGCGCGGCTCACACTTGATTGTGAGTATTAAATATGGCTGACACACTCTGTAGTCTCTACTTCACCTATCATTAGAGGTGCAACTTATTTTAGTTATTAAGAACTTAGTTTCTAGCACTTTATCACTTTAGTAACTCTGCATACATTTGAGTTTTCAATTTGTGTACACGTCGCACATATTTTACAGACGGCGCTCTGTGGGCGCAGGCTACGGGGTCAGGGGAGGCGGGGCAGGCGGAGGGGGCGTGGTGCGCGGGCTGTGTGCGGCTTGGCGACGCGCTAGTACCGTACAGCGTGCGCGTGCTGCCCGGCGCGCTCGTCATCACGCCGCCGCAGCTGTTGTTAGTATTTGTGTATAAACCAATTGAACGGCAGTTAATCTATACTAATATTATAAAGCGGAAGAGTTTGTTTGGTAGTTTGTTTAGTTGTCTAATATTTTTTCTCTGACAGCTTAATGTCTACTTAAACCTATCGTGAAAAGCTAGTAATATGTCAGAGTAAGGATTTTAAGCAATGATAGAGCGCTAAAAAGCTGTCATATTTTCATACGACATATGGAATTACTTACTTAGGTAGCAACAATATTTTAGACTCGAAAACTGAGACAACATTCTAGAATAAGGCGGATATAAATATTTTCTTCCGTTCTTATGGGCTTTGTCTTTGATTTTTTGTTACATAATATATAGCCATAAATAATTAAATAGGCATTTAGTATTATTTCGATATTTGATATATTTTCCGATATTAATATCCGTCCGTTTAGGTTTGTGACGTCGATGGGTGCGGAAGCGCGGCGCGCGCGCATCGTGACGGCGCTCAACGAGTTCCGCGTGCCGCTGCGGGTACACGCGCTAACCGTTCCACCCGAACTCACTGAACATTTCAAAGTAAGCTTAAAAAACCCAGTTTTGAATAAAAAATCTCTTTAACAAAATTTATGATATTTTTTACAACTTTTGAATATTCTTAATCTTTTAGGTTAACAAAAATAATTTTAAGCGTCTCCATATTATAAAATATTAATATCTGTAACTGATTTTTCGACGCCTTATAATCTATCGACAAGTAGACCGACAGTTTCTATTCGTAAAAACGAATAGAAAAGAAAACTTTTATAGCGAATAAAGTAGCATCTGTTTTGTAGTGTGTGCGTCACGTCTGTATACAGGGTGGCGTCACGTCTGTTACAGGGTGTAACAAAACTAAGTGATAATACTTTAGGGTGTGTATGGGACCCCTATAAGGAGTTAACTGTGAAAGTAGCAGCGCTTGCTCATATAAAACCCAAAAAATAAGCCCGTTCAGTGTTGCGCCTTTCACAACGAAGTCTATATAGGGGAGCTATTCACACCTTAAAGTGTTATCACTTAGTTTTGATACATCATTTGTTATTATTTTAATATAATTTATACATTTAATACGTTTTGTTATAGATAGTGGATCACACGCCGCTAACAATAGAGGCGGGGGCGTCGGTGACGTTACTGGAGCTGCAGCTGCTCGGCGAACCCGGCCCCGAGCTGGCCTTCGACGTGCAGTTCGCGCTGCACACCGACCTGTCCCACTACCTGATACCGCTGCGACTGTACAGCGGCAATTTGACATTTGTAAGTGTCCAAATATTAGGTTACTTAAAATGCAGTATTTAAAAAATAGATTATATGTCATTCTTGCTCACTGAATATACAGCGGCAATTTGATAATTGTAAGTGTGCAATTCTAACCTAACCCTCTTACCAATTAAATTACGCTACTAAACGTTTTGTTATTGTCTATAATATTTTAATTATTTACATTGTAGCTCTGGCATTGTTTAAATCATTTTATAAGATAAGGGGCTATTTAAATTGTATCTATGATATACAGATAACTTACCATTGAGTTAAATTAACATTATATTTTTATGATCGAAGGAATGGGAGTGGGGTCAGCGAGGCGGTGAGACGGTGCAGCTCGGCACGTTGGGTACGTCGACGACGCGCCGTGTGGGCGTGCGTGTACGCAACCCCGCCCCTCTCGTGATGTGCGTGACGCGCGTCGCGGTGACGTTACCGGGCGCGGCGCTGGCGCTGCCCGGCCCGCTGCCGCACTGTATAGAGGGCGGGGGCGGGGCGCAGGCGTGGCTTACCGTGGTGGCGCCGGCGCGAGAGGGCGAGCTGCGAGGAGAGGTGGCGCTCCACACGGAACACGCGCGCTCGGCCGTGCAGATAGCCCTGCGTGTTCGCAACGGCCGCCTGCGAGTCGCTCCGCTGCGACTGCCACCGAGCGCGCCGGTAATATTTTTTTAGTTTTACTACAGTATTTACCCCGTACGAATATCCTACCCGTTAAAAGAAGGTATTTAATTGAATGTTTCCTTTTATCCTTTTAGTATACACGCTCGACTGCGGACTTGGTGGTCAACAATACGATGTCGGTGAGCATGAAAGTGACTGAAGTACGGCAACCCGACCCGGATCCTGCAGTTGTGTACGAGTAAGTTGAGTGGTACTGATTAAAATGTTTGTAATTTTTGTGCTGTGTGCTGAAATAAGTGCTGTTTTGTTACGTCGTGATCTTCAGAGGTCGGAAAATAAAATAATAAGAAAATGTATAACACTTATAATATAGAGCTAAATATATTATAAAATTTATAATACTAACATCTAAGAGTTAAGACTAAAAATGACATAAAATAAGATAAAAATTTAAAAAAATCCTAAGGAGTGCTGGACTAACATTAGATAATGTAAAATTAAAAAAATGTCCTTGGTGTAAATACTTTTACTACAGAAACAAGCAAAAAAAGTGCCTATACACGATCTAAAATTGTATACACGACCTAAAATTGTATTATTAAGGCTAGGATATTCCAAATCGACTTGTTTTTGGTTGAGTTTTACGACATTTAATAGTCATTTTTAAGGTCTAAAAAAAATATATGTTGTTGTTCTTGAACTGTTCTGGGGTGTTTTACGGTTCGAAACACGATAGCTACTACTTCGCTCGATCATAAAAAATCGCAAAGATGACTAAGTTTAAGACTATTTTTCGTGTTGTACTTCATGATTTTCAACGCTATAAATAAATTAAAAATACTGAAACATAGGAAATGATATTTCAAAGAGGTTTTTACGGCTAGTTTTTTAAATTTGGTTATCAATATTTTCTAAGCCCCAATAAATAACAATATGTTGTACGCGCCTCGCTTCAGTCGGCCGCCAGGCATCATCGGAGCAGGACCTGTGCCAATTTTGCGAACGCGACGTTCCTCACCCCCCCTCGTTTCGACTTTGTTATTGATTTTTGTGTTAATTAATCAAATGGACAATAGTTTATACTTAGGTTAAATATAGAAAAATATAATTTTAGAATAAGTATTAGTTTGTTAATTAACTATTGTAAATATAGATTGTAGGCTGTAGCATAAATAATAATTATGGGAAATAAAAAACGTAATAAGAAAATGGCTCAGCATAAACTACGGAAACTCCGACAGACAATAAGGTAAGCCAATATAATTATTATTTAATATTTACATTATATTTTAATTACACTTACCCGATCAAGTATAGATACATTGCTGCTTAGCTTCCGTAGTTAATTTCAGGTAATGTTTGTATACTAGCAGTGTATATAAAATCGGGCAGGTAAGTGTAATCGCTGCTAATAATTAAGGCGTGTAATAATAGGCTTGTAATCTGACATTGTCTTAAAGTTTTTAGTTACCTACTTATTACCTACCTAGTATAAAATTTATTAAAAACAGAATACGTACCTATTACCTATTTATGTAAACGATTTGAAATATTCGACTATCATACATACACATAGAAAAAAAATACAGTAGTGCAACTACAGAAAATGTAACATCGTAGGTACGATTATTTTACTTATTTGTTATAACCAAAGTTTAAATACAAAGACATTGCGCTACTGTTTTTTTTGCTTGCTTGCTGTCACATTTGTCAGCAAAAGCGGAACGTAAAATTGCATGTTTTCGTTGTAATTCTAGTGTAAATTGAAAAATAATCTTAGATGTTTGGTTCTTGCAGTGCCGCCATAACAAGAGACAAAGGTGCATTTAAAGAAAACTCTGTTGATGGGTGAGTCATCTAGTTAGTGTTTTATTTATTTATTTATTTTGCTTTATGCTCGGGAAGGAAACATCTCCATTACTACCATCAAATGGTGACCATGATAGTAGACCAGGGTCACTTTTTCAGAAATATTTTTTGAGTTAAGCGCGCTATATACTTTTTATACAAGATAATCCTCGTCCGAAAATTGTCGTCTTTTTCTATTCTTTTTTCCTTAAAATTTTGATTATAAAATAAACTTAAAATTGTGTTTCAGGGTTTCAAGACTTAATGATGACCAACCCTCATTACAAGTTCTTGAGTCAACTTCTTCAATACTTCCATCAACCTCACAGTATCAGGAGTAAGTCACGAATATACATTTTCCATTCATTATCATTAATACGAATGACATTTTCAACAGCTACAACTTTCAAATTTTTTTTTTACGTTTTCAGGCATACTGATAATATTTGCGAGTCTCCATTAGTGGTTGAAGAAGAAAATAAAGAAGAAGACTTTGAAGCTGTGTCAGGACGGAGAATTATAGATATAAATTATTTTTTTAGAACGTTGCAAGAAAAAGCACGACACAGCCAATTATTTGATTGCAAAGCAAATAATTTCCGCCTGGTTGGGGAAAAAAGGATAGGGTTAATTTCAAATTTCAAATTTAAATGTGATATGTGTCAAACAATTTGTTTGATACCATCTGAAAACACAGATAACACAGAAAAACTAAATCTGAATCTAGCGGCCACAACTGGAATAGTAGCATCCGGAAGCGGTCATTCACAGTTTGAAGAGTTGTGCTCTTCAATGGATATCCCAGTATTTTCAGCAAATTACTATTCCAAATTACAAAATGAAATTTATGACCAATGGGAAAAAACAGCATGGAAATCAATGGAGGCTGCGGCAAAAAAAGAAAAGGAATTCGCACTTACACAAGGCCTATTAAAAAATGGATACCCAGTCATAGATGTGTATGTTGATGGCTCTTGGTGTGCAAGGTCATACGGTAGTAATTATAAAGCTTCGTCGGGCACTGCTGCGATTATTGGGAGGCACACTGGACAAATCCTTTATTTAGGAGTTAAAAACAAATATTGTTTGGTGTGTGCCAAAGCACAAAATAATAAAACTGTTCCCAAAGAACACATCTGCTTCAAAAATTTTGAAGGCTCTTCAAGTTCCATGGAGACAGAAATATTAGTAGAGGGCTTTAAATCTTCAATATCCATGTATGGATTAATTTATAGCAGAATGATAGGGGACGGTGACGCGTCAACCTATTCTAAAATTCTTAACGCTAACCCATATGGAACACAAAATGTGACCGTTGAGAAGATCGAATGCAGAAATCATATTTTGCGCAATTTCTGTAAAAAACTTCGTGCAGTCAAACTTGAAACCAAATATCAATTAGCATACAGAAAAACACTCACTAATATAAGAATTTTGTCAATGAGAAAAGTTATCATCAAAAGCATTAAGCACCATAAATCATCAGCTACACAAAAAGATGTAGCAGTGTCGCTTCTGCATAACGATATAGTAAACTCATTGGCGCATGTATATGGAGATCATAAAATGTGTCAAAGTCATTACTGCGACAAAACGGAAAATGAATGTGATGATTTAAAAAAAATTCAAAACTCTACATTTATGTTTAGAATAAGTTCAATTATTGCAAGCGTAGCTGCAAAATCACGCAGCCTGATTGAAGATGTCGACACGAACATTGTTGAGAGCTTTAATAGTGTAATTGCTAAATTTATTGGGGGTAAAAGAATGAACTTTGCTCTTAAACAGGGGTACCAAAGTAGATGTTCGGCCGCCGTAGTATCATTTAACACAAAGTGTGCTATTTCTTCCATCCATAAGGCATACACGGAGACAAATCCTGGTGGAAGAATTGAAAAAATAGAAAAAAAGAGAGCGCTTAAAAGAAAATACTTTGTGGAACACCCAACAAAGAAAAAGAGAGTATTAATGGAAAAACATCAAATCCAACATAATTATGGTCCTTCTCCTTCTGCCCCAGATATGCCACAGGAGGAACTAGAGCTGGCTCAAAATGAGTACCTAAAGAGTCTAAAATTGCTTACATCAGACAAAGCAGCCATAGAAAGAGCAACAGTTCTACAAAGGGACAGCAGTGAATGGTTAGAAATTAGAAATAAACTAATCACCGCATCAAATTTTGGATTAATCTGTAAAAGAAAACCAACATCAAATACAGCAAATTTAGTTAAAAGTATATTGTACCAGAAGAAATTAGCACATGTACCCTCAATTGCTCATGGGATCGAAAATGAAAAACAGGCGTTGCTTCAATTAGAACAGCAGGAAAATGTTAAAATTTTGCCATGTGGTTTATTCATAGATCCCATATATCCATTTATAGGAGCAACGCCTGACGGATTAATAGATGATGATATTATTGTAGAAGTAAAGTGTCCCATCACAGCTAGCAAATTAGGGCTATCAAAAGCAATAGCCGAGAATAAAATACAAATTTTAAAATATAATAAGCAGACAAAGTCACATACTATAAATAAAACCAGTAATTGGTATTATCAAATTCAAGGCCAGCTGCATGTGACAGGCCGGCAAACATGCCTATTAGGTATTTGGGCTGGAGATAAAGAAAATTTACACACAGAAAGAATAGACAAAGATGACACTTTCTGGGCCACTAAAATGGAGCCAAAGCTAAAAACTTTTTACATGAATATTCTTCTACCAGAATTAGTTGATAGTCGACACAAACGGGGTATGCCTATCCGTAATTATTCGTCAGAAGACACAGAAAATATACAACCAAATTCGCAAGAACAGGATGCCGGGACAGAAGATCCGAAACCTGGCTCGAATACAAATATTGTAAATTTTTGTGAATATTAATTAAATCAATAAAAATGTTTTGATCTAAATTAGTGTATTTTTTTATTAATAAACCTATTTTATTTTACTCCATACAAAATACCATTTTTATAAATGATGCAATAGGCTACTTGACCTATTTCATTGAACAAATGCATATTTCTAGTAGGACTTGGCCTAGGAAACCGTAAATAAAAGCTTATGATTGATAAATAAAGTCGATTTGAAAATATGATTTTATGAAAATAGGATTTGTACTGACGAAAACGCTTTTGCGGTACTTCCGATTTGGATGTGACGTCATCAGACTCGTAATTTATTTATATATAAGTATATTTATATAATATATTTATATGTCGGAACAGGAGAGGCCAGAGCAGGTACATCAGGGCATTCTTGGTCCTCGGACATTTTGATCACGGGAACAGACAAGTTTCTTGGTGGCTATCCTTTGGTAGGCTCTCGAACCGAATGTCTGAATCTTTTTTTGTTCTCCTAAAATGTTAACACCAAAGCCAGCCAAGAAGCATGTCCAAGCCTTTCCGGCTTGCGTTCCACCAATCATCACAAACTTAACATTGTGTACCAACTTAACGAAATTTAACTTTACACAATCTTTCAAATCTGATTGGCTAAAGTGAACAAGTTTGCCAACACATCAACGTAAAGATCATAATCAAATTCGCAACTTGACAATATGGCTAACGTAGTAAAAGAAAGTCAAATTAGTAACTGTGTACAAGCTCGCCAATCATGATCAAGCTAATCAGAAAGTTAGCGTTGTCTACCAACATAACTTAAAAAAATAATAAATCAAATCAATAACCGTATTCAAGTTATAACATAGTCTGCCAACATTACATAACAAATTAATAAATCAAATCAGTAACCGTATTCAAGTTATAACATAGTCTGCCAACATTACATAACAAATTAATAAATCAAATCAGTAACCGTATTCAAGTTAAAATCAAAATGTAAAAGGATGTTAACATCAAAACACCTACTGTGTGTAAGTTTCGCCAACATGGCAAAACTAATGAAAGAAAGTTTACATTAAAATCCGTATGGCGCTTCTTGACATAAAGCGCCCTCTCTTAGCAAGGATTGTAGTTAACGGTTTAGTGAATATTTGAAATTGTGCAAACTCCCGCCAGCAGATGGCGCTACACGTCTCGATCCGACACGGCCATCAAGACCTTCACACGTCCGCGTGTGACTGATCTGTAAACAAGACAAAAGCATAGACAGTAATCTGTTCGGCTATCCTGCCACAGTATATTATCAATTAGAAAGTTAAGATTTCTCTTACTTGAAACAAAAAAACATCATAAAACCTCAAATGTAACATATTTTGATCTCAGTGCTTTTAGGCTATTGTAACAAATCATCAAGACACCACGATCAACACAGTTGTTACGATAAAAGAGCCTTAGTATTCCTTTTAGTATAATGAACATTAACAATCTGGGCATTACTTTAAACAAAAATCGCCAGTACATCGGCATTGGTAAGTCCTTGATAGTAGTGTGTTGCCAGTACATCGGCATTGGTAAGTCCTTTGATAGTGTGTGTTGCCAGTACGTCGGCAGTGCCAGTCCTTCGGCAGAAGTGTAACGCCAGTACGTCGGCGGTGCCAGTCCTTCGGCAGATGTGTAACGCCAGTACGTCGGCAGTGGCCAGTCCTTCGGCCGACTAGATTAATGACTATCAATATCCTCATCACCATTCTCATTATCACATTTTCACATATCTAATACAAGGGCACTTGTTGATCGGGTCTCTTTCTGACTATATCGTGAGCATATTTGTAAATTCTCTTAAAGGTTAATTTATAACTTTAAAAAGGTTTCTTTTTTATCATTTTCAATAAGAACTAAATCACTAACTACTCATTTCTGGATTAGAGCTTTATTACTGTCAGCGTCTAGCTTTATCATAACTAGCACTTTAAGCTATATTTCGGGACGCTTGTTCTCTCATTGCATCTATGTCAATTGTCTCATTATTATCATCAACAGTTATTAAATCGAGGAGTTGAGCGACTTTTCCGACTAGTAACTAGAGCGGACTCGCCTTAGTGACGCGCGAAGTAGCAAAACCTGTTGAAACTGAGCCCCTAAACTCCTGTGGCACATTAATTGACTGTTGTTTGTATTCCAAATATGCATCAGTTTGAATGTCATCAAAATTGACAGAGACTTTTGAATTGACCAAATTAACACTAACACAAGTAAAACACAATATCTAATATCTCTTATCAGGCACTATATGAAATAAAACCTCTAAATTTAAGTTATCAATTACAACTTTACATAAAATCTGTTTGATACTGTATAGAAAAGTTTGTCCAATACCAGTCAAAGCCACAGTATTACTTTGTCGCTTTCCCGAAAACTTAAATCAAAATCTTAGATGCAATAGATTATTAATGAGAGAACATTCTGTGCCCGAATCGTATAGAACATTAAAACGCTCACCAGAAATGCTGAGTTATCCAGCAGGGTCACTGGTGCAGCACAGGTCCACCCGACGCTGGCTGTCGATGCTGGAGGTCCCACTGGCTTCGCTGTCACCGGGCTCGCTCGCGCCGCCGTTGTCACCACCATTCTTCCTAGCAGTAGTAAGAGGAGACCGGGGACACTTGGATGCATAGTGCCCGAAGACATTACACCTGTAACATCTGACGCCGGGCGGGTTTGGTCTTTGCTTGGTATGAGTAGAAGCAGAAGTGTTGGAACGATCGCATGATCTTTCGGAGTCCATGGAGCGGCAGTCGGTACTGCGATGTCCCTGTCGCCCACATCGGAAGCATCGAGGGGTGGGCGCGACGGACGCTCTCGATCGCTTCGATACGTCGGCCACGTGGTCTTCAGTCTTCCTCTTGGGATAGGAACATGCTTGTAGTTCCCGCTGCATTTGCTCCCGGCTCTTGATTTCAGTGGTAAACGCGATGCGTCTCAGTCTTCCATCAAACTGAGACACGTGGGCTAACACCATGGATAAAATTATCTCCTCCGCAGAGGAGTCCTTAAATCGGGCCATCAATGTGGTGAAGAGTCGCGCAGCGTAGGACGCCATATTCTCGTCGACTCTGGGTTTGTCGTTCTGAAGATTAATCAGATTTCCGGCAGGCGTTTCTATGGCGCCGTATCGGGATAGGAAAATTTCCTTAAAATGACGCCAAGTCATTCCCGCAAATGATATTTGGGATAGCCACCGTGACGCGTTCCCCTTGAGCGCATCGCTGAGGGCAAGAATAAGTGCACCACCCTCTAAAACCTGATCAGATAGGCACAACTCTGCGGTCGTGCACCACGCACGTGCGTCGGCGTCCGGTTTTTCGGGATCGAAATCCGGTAAAATAACTTTGCGGTTACTCACGGGGTGCATGGCGTTGATGAGGGCCAGCATATTCTGGTTTTGGGCTTCCAGCAGCGTGCGCAGAAGATTTTCGCTCACCCGTGAATCTTCGTCGGAAGTCCGATTTAATCCCAGTTCTGATGTCGGAACAGGAGAGGCCAGAGCAGGTACATCAGGGCATTCTTGGTCCTCGGACATTTTGATCACGGGAACAGACAAGTTTCTTGGTGGCTATCCTTTGGTAGGCTCTCGAACCGAATGTCTGAATCTTTTTTTGTTCTCCTAAAATGTTAACACCAAAGCCAGCCAAGAAGCATGTCCAAGCCTTTCCGGCTTGCGTTCCACCAATCATCACAAACTTAACATTGTGTACCAACTTAACGAAATTTAACTTTACACAATCTTTCAAATCTGATTGGCTAAAGTGAACAAGTTTGCCAACACATCAACGTAAAGATCATAATCAAATTCGCAACTTGACAATATGGCTAACGTAGTAAAAGAAAGTCAAATTAGTAACTGTGTACAAGCTCGCCAATCATGATCAAGCTAATCAGAAAGTTAGCGTTGTCTACCAACATAACTTAAAAAAATAATAAATCAAATCAATAACCGTATTCAAGTTATAACATAGTCTGCCAACATTACATAACAAATTAATAAATCAAATCAGTAACCGTATTCAAGTTATAACATAGTCTGCCAACATTACATAACAAATTAATAAATCAAATCAGTAACCGTATTCAAGTTAAAATCAAAATGTAAAAGGATGTTAACATCAAAACACCTACTGTGTGTAAGTTTCGCCAACATGGCAAAACTAATGAAAGAAAGTTTACATTAAAATCCGTATGGCGCTTCTTGACATAAAGCGCCCTCTCTTAGCAAGGATTGTAGTTAACGGTTTAGTGAATATTTGAAATTGTGCAAACTCCCGCCAGCAGATGGCGCTACACGTCTCGATCCGACATATATATAAGTTTATTTGTACATAAATAATAAGAATAAGCCTAGAAAGATTTGTAAAATATATTTTCTTAAATAATTCAAATAAAACATCAGTTTTATATATTATCTCCATTTATTGTAGACGGGAAATGAAATGGCCAAAACTTTTCTCCAAAAGTTTTCAACATTACAAATTATTTCTAATTTCTTATTTAATTCTTTTATAATTTTTGGGCATTTTTGGACTCGTACATTTAGCACATAAAAAATTTCAATAAAGAGAGTCTAAAATACAAAACGTATGACGTCACATTATGGCGGACAGTGTTTTCGGCGCCATTTATAAGGCATATTTTTCAATCAACATTTTTATGGGTTTCTACTGTGTCAAATATTACTTTTTTTGTGAAAATGAATGATTAAGAAGCGATTAGCATGAAGAAAAAAATGAGGTCAAGTAGCCTATTAGAATATTCTTCTATCTCTTCACTTTCTTTTCGAGTAGGTTAAAGATACCTCCAAATGTGCAAACTTCATACTTAGGTATTATATATTCATTGAAACAAATAGTGTTATAAATTAACCTTATAAATCATAAATTTTGAAGAAATATTAAGGTTTACGTACTGTTTTAAGTGTACTGTGGCGTACGAAGCGACTGCCGCAACCAGCCGCGCGGCGGCGCGGGGTCGTGCGAGTTCACTCGAATCGGGCGTTCGCGAGATTCCGACCGAGGGGAGGGAGGAAGCGTTAAATACCTAATTCGCTCAGAGATCGTAGCCTTAAAAAAATATTGTTATTTCCAGTTCTCTTAAAGACGAGGTGGAAGCGGACGGCTTGCACACGGTCGGACGTGTGAGTTACGAGCCCGAGCGTGCCTGCCACCCGAACTGCTACACTGGATTGAATCTCGATGAACCGGGTAAATATTAGAGAAAAAGAGAGCCAATATTATATGTTTTCAGTGCATTTTTGGCCTTAATGTTTTTATCGTTTCTGTGTTGTTTTATCTTCATAAATATTATAATTTTCATTTTTAAATCAACACATCAATTTTAATATTCCTTCTGCTTCCAATACCATGTTTTTGCAAATAAACATTGTTATTCTTCTTATTCTCCTTTTTGAAAGTCGGTTAAAGTATGTTTTAAACAGTCTTGATTTAGGTGGGTGGACTGCAAAAATTAATGGTGGAGGTGGAGGGGTGACAAAATACATACTATGTACTATAAATTGTACAGATCGACATGGTTGTAAATGAACGTGGGCGGGGGCGCTGCATGTTCAAATTCAAATAAAGGAGAACTGTCAAAATTGTGTCAAAAATGGCGTTTTTGTATTACGGCAGCGTTAGTTCCTTTTTCCGCCTCGTTCATTTAAAGCAGGGATTCCGAAAACTTATTTTTGTCTGCCGCCCACTTTGAGTAAAAAATATTTTTAGCGCCCCCATTGTAGGCCACCAGGTTTTATATAAAAGGAACAGTCCACTGACTGTATTAATTAAGATTGCTAAGTTACAAGTATAAGTACTGGTCGCCTACGATGAAAATTATGGAATGAGTGTGATGCAGTAGTCAAAACTAAGTATAATTTGCTTAGCTATATCTATATAGTGTGCGCTCGCGCATAAGGCGCATGCGCCGGCGCAGCTAAGTGTACGCGCGGGGGGCGCTCCGTTGCGGTGCAGCCGCAACACCCATTGTTTCACGTACTTTCAAATCAAAGCCTCTACACAACGCCACAATTTTTGTCTGGGTCCCACTCCGCCCCCCTTTAGGCCTTCAGCGCCCACAAGGGCGCATTATCACCCACTTTGGGAAAGCCTTATCTAGCTGTACTTTTTAGATTCACTATTTTATTTTGTTATGTATTGTAGAGGGCGTGGAGTGGGCGCGGCGCGGTTCGGCGTACGACGACACGGCGCTGCAGGCGGACCTGGCGTTGTTGCGCGCGCGACTCGCAGCGCACGCGCACGTTGCTGCATTGCCGCCCGTTAACGTCACGTTATTGCTGCACACCGACGAGGTAGGAGGAAGTCAAAGTAATGATAATATTTACACAGTGCATACAATAGTTCTAACATAAGAAAAGCCGCTTGATGGTTAAGTGTACTTGTAATTAATATAAAAGAACGGCCATTTGAAAATCATACAATATAAATCTAGAAAAGGCTTATTTGTTTTAAAAGCTAATAAGGTGAAGCCAAATGAGCGTAATTTTGTGAGTCGTGAGTCGCAGAATTTCGGCTAGCAGAGATTCTGCTGCATTCAGTTTCAAAGAAAATTCCTACTTCGTTCACACGAGCGTAATTTTGTGAGTCATGATTAGTATGAAAAATAATTTACGCGACCGAAATTCTTCGACTCACGACTCACAAAATTACGCTAATTTAACCTCACCCTTTGTGTTCGAAACTGTAAAAAAATGTAATTTTTTTTCTTTTTTCAATGTTGCGATAATTTTTGTCCTTACCTTTTTTGATAGTCGTTTATCGACATTTATTATTATTTTACTGCTATCAGGTGGTACAGACGCGCGTGTCGGGCACGGTGCGTGCACGCTGGCCGCGTCTGGCGCCGGCGGGGGCGGGGGACGCGGGGCGCGGCGCACTACGCACGTCGCTGCCGCTTCGTGTCCCGCTCTACAACCCCGCGCGAGTACCGCTGCTGCTGCACGCGCGCCTCGCCCAGCCGCTCACGGATCTGCCCGACTTGTGAGTGATATAATCATCACCATTATCAAGTCACAATGTGTAATCTTACTGTGTAAATGTGTGTGTGTTTGTAACGCTTTTAAGTGTCGATCTTAAAGCGTCAAGTAGCATAATAATTATGTTAAGTAGTGAACCATAATATAAACTAAAGTATTCGATATCTGTTTAATTGAAAGTAAACATTTATAGGGCGCGGAGTGATACGTCATTCTGTATGTCGGAGAAGTGCACGTGGTTGAAGGAGGCGTTTAACCTGACCGGGTGGCGGGTGACGAAGGGTGGAGCTCGGGTGTGGCGCGAGGGGGCGGGTTCGGAGACGCTCGAGGGGGCGGCGGAGCGGCCGGACGAACTGCCCCCCCTCCTACTGGCGCCGCTGGCTGAGGTCGAGCTGGCGCTTTTGTTTACGCCGCTCACACAACACCCGCTTACCGCACAGCTTCTTTTGAGGTAAAGGGCCGCAGAGTTTAAATATTGTGTTAATTAATTTATTTTTAACCATTTTTTTGTTTTATTTTTTTTAAATAAATTTATAAAATACGAAAGTGATCACCGATATACAATAATATAACATATTTTTTCTCCTTTTTGTAGGAATAACCTAACTGTATTGGAAGCGGTAGATCTATACGGGCACGGGGAGTATCCTTCGTTTGACCTGGCGGGCCGACGACCTGGCGCTGCCTCACCATTTCTGTTCGAGGTGAATGCAATATTATTTAAATTCGTTTCGGAAGCTATTGAGCTTTTTTATTTTTATCCTATGAATTTCTAAGTCATAAAATAAAATAAAAACAGCATTTGTACCATAAAGTTAATATACCTAGCGGAATAGAGAAACAAAGGCCTGAGCAAGAGAGATGTCACTATCACTGCGTGGTAAAAAGAGACGTGTGATACATGACAGCTGCACTCTTTTTTTGACGTCCAGTCGGCACGTGCCGCACGTTGACAATTTAATCTCATAGAATTCATGTTCAATTATGCTTGTGTAAGTGTAATACGTACACATATTTTTCACACAGATGAAAACCAATTTTGGTTACGTTTGACAGCTCGAGATTGTTGCTCTATTCCGCTAGGTATATTAACTTTATGATTTGTACACAGTATACTTATTAGGAGTGTAACTTTTAAAGGTACCGTTCTGATTTATGACTCGGCTAGCCGCGACTGACAAAAATTTAAATAAAATACCACTTTATGACGTAGGCTATAGGTTTCATTTTACTCTACGTCACTACCTTTTACGCCACAAGTGGCAGCAGCATGGGTCGCTACACAAATGTCAGTAGAAAAGATACCTTTAGTCTATGTCATAAAGTGGTATTTTATTTGTATTTTTGTCGGTTGCGGCTAGCCGCGTAAAATATTGGAAAGTCACTTTTAGGTGTGTACAGAGTTCAAGTGTTAAGCTGCGTTTCACCAGAGATGTGTTGCGAGGAATGTGTTTTTGAGAACCAATAGAATCGCTTCATTGATGTGACCCCGGCGCATGTCAGCGCAGCGATTCTATTGGATCTTAAAAACACATTCCTCGCAACACATCTCTGGTGGAAACGCAACCTTAGAAGTAATACTTCTGTCCAAAATCGTGATGGCGTCGTGACTAATAACAATATTATTATGATTATTTAGACTATTTTACACTACGCGACCTTGAAAGTTCACTCTAAACACGCCTTAAAAAGGTCCTCTTTAAAAATGTCCACCGTTCTTAAATGCGAAAGCATTAAAATTTGAAATTGTAATGTTTGCAGGTGAAAGATTGTTCCTGGGGCGAGGGCGGTGCGGTGGAGCGCACGTTAACGCTGCGCAACACGGGGCGCGTGGGCGTGCAGCTGACTCGGTGGGCAGTGGGCGGGGCGCGCGGGGCGTGCTCTGGGCGCGGGTTCCGCGTGCGGCCGTGCGTCCCGCTCGTCGTGCCGCCCGCCGCCGCCGCCGACCTGCACGTCACCTTCGTGCCCGACTACACGCTCGCCCGCGTCACCGCGCCGCTGCGGGCGTTCACGCCTCTCGGTTAGTAGCTGCTAATATTGCGTTATATACTGAAGTATGATTTTAGCGATATATATTTTTACTAGACGTTCCGCGCTTCGCCCGCGTAAATTAGATATTTCACAGACAACTGAGTCCACAAAAATAGCCTATGATCCTTCACGTGGTCTACTTCTTATCTGTGCCAAATGACAGAAAAATTGCTCCAGTAGTTCGTGAGATAAAGCCCTTTCAAATGATTACCCCCGTTTTTTCGACATTTTCCTCTATTCCTTCGCTTCTATAAGTTATAGCTTGATGAAATATAGCCTTTGTCCTTCCTCGATCAATGGGCTAGCACTGAAATAATTTTTCAAATCGGACCAGTAGTTCCTGAGCCCTTTCAACTAATTTCCTTCGCTCCTATTAGTCTTAGCGTGATAAAATATAGCCTATAGCCTTCCTCGACAAATGGGCTATCTAACACTGAAATAATTTTTCAAATCGTACCAGTAGTTCCTGAGATTAGCGCGTTCAAACAATACAAACAAACAAACTCTTCCGCTTTATAATATTACTATAGATTTGTTGTTAATTAATATGGAAACGTTCCATTTTAGGGCCGGTCGAATATTCTCTGCGAGCGACTATACCGATGCGTGTACTAGCCGAGTGCGCGGCGACCGCTCCGCGGCCGCCGTGGGAGAATGCGGTGCGGGTTCTCGGGGTCGCAGTGGCGTTAGCCGCTCTGGCGCTCGTGCTGGCGGCGGGCGCACTGGACGCTGAGCGGCTGCTGCGACGCGCGCGGGCCGCTCGCTCGCCGGAGCGGCCGAGCGCCCCGCTCGATCTCCGGGCCCTCCGCCCTCCCGCCCCGCTGCCGGCTCAGAAGGCGCCCACTCGACGTCGGCGGGCCGCGCGGAAGCCGCCCCCGCCCGATCCCGCCGCCTCGGCCGCAGAGAGACGCGCGTTCGAGCGCTGGCGCAGCGAGGTGCTCCGGCGCGAAGACGACACGTCGCGCTCGAGCGAGGACGACGCGCCCTCCACGCCGCCCGTGCCGCCCGACACGCGTCCGCCGACGCCCCCCGCTCCGCCCCAGCAGAATGGAGATGACGCCGCCACTAGCGGCTCCGACGTATCTAATATTTCAAACCGTAAGTAGTTCACTAACCCTCGTAGAACAATAAAGCCGAATTTACAATAGGAAACTAGTGTTGTGCATGTTGGAATGTGTTTCATACACAGACAGATCAAGATAGATACCGCATGTCGCTCCATTTGTATGAAAATGAGCGTGTCACTTTTTTCCTACCTACTGTGACGTACCGATGATAAGTATCGTGTCCATTATCTTGGCCAACGTTTTTATTTGAATTTCTACAGCTCAATACGCCACTTTTAGGCATTTAGGCATTATTAAAATTCCGATTGACGTCCGATTCTGATAGCAGACTAAAGAACAAACTTTTGAACGACGAACATTGCTCGTCGTTTGGGAACGCGATATGGCACGCGAAGTACATACACATGCGGTATATATATCTTGATTGATGTCTGTGGTTTCATAACAGAAATTGCAGCACATTTGAAAGATATTAAAATTTTGTTAACTACTTCTCAACTTAATCCGTGTAAACCAGCCATTAATCTCTTAGAAAGATGCGTGTGTAAATTTTTACACATCACACAGACGTAAATCAATTTCGGTTTCGATTGGCAGCTCGAGATTGTTGCTCTATTCCGCTAGGTATATTAACTTTATGATTTATATAATATTATAAAAAAATTGCTGACTTGTTTCATAGTGTCCATTTACATGGTTTCCATAATATTAACTTTGTACTTTTTTCTTCCCTAGCATCTCTTATTTTTATATTGGGGTTGTTTTTCATTTTTAACACTTGTTATGCTGGTATTCATTAATGAGTTTGATATTTGTATCAACTGAGTTTTGCATCATGAAGATTATTTATTTCTGCACGATTGTACGTCTGCCCTGTATGGATGCTTTTGTCACCGCTTTCGTTTTCATTTTGAATGTAGTTGCGTGATCCAAACCAAAAATAAACTGATGCATGCATTATGACACTGTAAATTTACACATAAAACTATTGCCATAAAACTAATTTCAAGTCAAATGTGCTCTTAATTTAACTGATGATGATGGAACATCTCCTTTCAACATTTCTAACGACATACGTTTTATTCAGTGTCGAGTACGTCGACGCCAGTGGAAGAACAGGAAGCGGACGAATGCTACGGCGGCGACGTGGAGCCGAGCCCCCGCGATCTGTCGCCCGCGACTCCGCCCGGCCCGCTGGGGACGACTCCAGAGCCGGAAGTCATACCGGATGTGCTGCGAATCGATCCGCCGAAAGCGACGCGGGTGTCGCGCGCTCGTCGGGACCCGGGCGACACGACGAGGCGGGAGCGGCGACCCGATAACGAGAGACGCGTGCTCGTGCGGCCCCACGCGCGCAAGGAGCGACCCCGTCGACGAGAGCGCGCCCCCTCTCCGCCCGCGCCCCCCGTCGAGGAAGATACGTGCGAAGCGCCCGAGGAGGTGACGGAAGCCAGAGGAAACGTGCGTTGGGGCGCTTCGTGGAGTTCAGTGGTAGCGGGGGCGCCTCTGGCACCCATCGGCTCGGACGTCCGCCGCCGGGAGGCGGATCGCGCGGACCAATCGCTGTTCTACTTCAACGGTGAACGCCGCGCCGACACAGTTGCCTGGCAGCCCCCGCCCGCGCCGGAGCCACCGCGACCGCCCTACATACCCGGTGCCAGAGATTTCATGGGTATGTTTTTCGATTATACAATATTATACAATACTAGCTGTCCCGGTGAACTTGGTGTCACTTTGAAACCTTCCCTGGACTTCTACGAATATTTTGAGACTAAAATTAGCCCAATTCGTTAAGCCGTTTTCGAGTTTTAGCGTTACTAACACAATTGGAAATCCATTTTTATATATATATACAGATAACATTCTTTAACCCATCAAGCCCCATAAGGACACCGGTGACCCCGACAACAATAGATTTCCAAGAATCTCCGATCGAAGAATAGTAGAATATTAGTATTAAATTATCTTTCTTTTAATCCAGAAAATCCATTTCATTGTAAATTATATTTTCAGAGGAGTGCGGTGGCGTGGCAGGCGGGTGGTGGGGCGGCGCAGGCGGCGGGTGGAGCGCGTGGGGAGCTCCGCCCCCACTGCGGCCGCCGCCGGGCTTCGCGTCGCCGCCACCCCCGCGACCGTTCGACCCGTTCCGCTCGCTGGCGTCCATCTGGGCGCCGGCGCCGCACGACTGGCGCGTGGCCGATGATCCGCCTCGCACGCCCCCCGCGCGCCGCTCTCCCGCCGACGACCCCCTCGCCCGCAACGGAAACGATCAAACCCATTAAACTACTATATTGCCAGATACCAAGTTTTTGCTGTTGCGTTATTATTGTAATCGCTTTTTCAAGAATTTAGTTGTTTTGTACCACAATTATTGTAATGACGATTTTTATAATGTCTGAGCGGTATTTGTCTTTCAAGAATAGGAATCTGGCAATAAAGATGATCAAACCGAACAAATATTGGCCTGTACTATGTCTTACCTCTCTTATTTACGGAGGCGAGGCGGCGCGCTAGTCAATACTTCACACGTCGCTCTCGCCGATCCTTCCATTTATATAACAAAATAATAAATTTTCATTCTTGAGATCTGAAGTTTTATGTTTAATGTTTATTTTTTGTAAGTTAACCAAGGCCTCGTTTGGATAACATTTTGTGTAATACATTGAGACTCGTTTTTAAGGACCTACGCAAGTCTAGTCGAGTTTACATTGTGTCAGTGTTTTGTGTGACACCAGTTTTCCTACATGATTGTCTGTTAAAGACTGATTAAAATGTCACTCAAAGTATCTTGTTTTATCTTTTATTCTACCTACTTTCCCACTGGAGTATCTGACATTTGTGGCAATGTTAAGACAAAATATCACGATTTTATGGAGATTGTAATTAACTAATTACATAGAGTACCTTTTTTTTCTTTTGTATGGGAAACTTAATGATGCTGGGGCGCGCTTCCCCATAAAGATCGAAAAAAATTGCTCTTTCAACGCTCCTACTTTCACAGGGAAATCAATATATCAGGGACACATACATAACGTAAAGTATTATCACTATGTTATGTATTGTATATAATAAGGGGTACTATTTATTAAAGTAATAATACCAAGCAAAGGTTTTAGTAAATTAATATATTAAAAATTATAATTATCACAATATTTGTCTCAAAACTCAATCAAATTGATTCAATTTGGTTGATTCTCTGAAATCGGGACACTAGTTCTCTAAACAACATGTTTAGCGTCTTCCAGAGCTATTAAAATTGTCCAAAAATCAAAAGCTCAATATACCTTAATATCTGTATTTTGTAGAATAGTCTTTGGGTGAGACAACAAGACCTCGGCCTTTTCGTGCTCCGCGATAGACTGTTTCAATAATATCAATCATTTCCTGTTTGTCTTCTAGTGGCCAGTTGATTTTATTGTTGTTACCAGTTCCCAAGTCAATCATTATGTGTTTGTTTCTGAAGAAGAACATGACTGTGCAGGGGTCATACAATTCATACCTGCAACAATTATCAGGATTAGATACTGATAAAAAAATATACAATATTTAAATTATTTGCGCTATTCCGCCATTTTATTATAGGTACATATCTTTGTATTGTATTTGTGCGTTTTATAATGGGTCAACATCCAAAAAATGCCTTTAAGGGGGGTATTACATTTTCATATATATTGGATTATTTCTATGATCATATATAGGATCAAATATATATGATCATTTGATCATATTTGCGTATTACATTATCATATTTCATTGATCCTATTTTACGTCTTATGTGGTTTCAATAGCCAATGAAGAGCGCTAACGCTGACAGGTATTGACGTCAGGGTTACTAGATCTCAGAGAATTCGATTTGTCAAAAGACATCGTCATTTTAATATGGCTTGTTTTTTGTTATTTCAGCAAGATTAATGAAGTATATAATTAGATTAGAAAAATAATTACATTACATTATTTGAAACATATTAACGAACAAGAAATTAAAAACTCTTTTTTATATTAAATAACTGGCAACACCTATTTCTATGACCATATTGGATCCAATCTTTCAGCAAATGTCAAAAATCTTTGATCAAGGAAGAAATGAATCATATGTCTATATTACATTATCCAATATCATTGACTCAATGATCTCGGATCTAATATATATGATAATCTAATATCCCCCTAAGAACTTCTACATACTATAATCCGAATGCTGCGTGCATCCAAACAAAAATGCAACCCCCTATGACCACCCCTTTTTATTATACCAATTTAACCAATTAAACCATTACCGTGGAAAAAAGACAGAAAAAATTTTCGTCAAAATTTTAACCTCTTATAACCACCCTTTTTGAATATACCAATCGATAGGGGCGCCAAGGGGAACAAAAAATCTTAAATAAACTTTTCTCAAAAATCAACCCCTGTCGAATGACAGGCCGAAATGTGACCCTAGTTAGTATGGCGAAAATACTTCAACCCCTTAATATTATCTTAATCTTGGTAAATGTTTACAAACCTACCCCAATTTATTTGACAAACTACTACAAAAGAAAGACGACAGAGCCCCGCTACGCGGGGCTCCTATTTCTTGGTGTTGTGGTCTAAGTTCCAACCTAACCTACTTTTGGACTTTCTGAATTGTATTTGTTTTTGTTTAGGTGGGGACTCATCACAGCCTTGGGATGCCTTAAAAATACTTCGTAAACATCAGAAAACAGATGATCTTATCTGAAGATTACGAAAATCTCAAATGCGAATTTCTTCTAAACGGAGAGTTTACTGGCGGTGGAAACGGTAAGTAGGAGTCATTCTCACCCAAAACAACCCTCCTTAACCCATGTCACCAACATTTAATTGACATAGGTTCCTTAACCTTAGCCAAATTTTTTTCTAAGTATTATTGCCATATTAACAAGGGTCACATTTTGGCCTGTCTTTCGACAGGGGTTGATTTTTGAGAAAAGTTTGTCTGAGCTTTTTTGCTCCTCTTGGCGCCCCTATCGATTGGTATATTCAAAAAGGGTGGTTATAAGAGGTTAAAATTTTGACGAAAAAATTTTGTCTTTTTTCCATAGTGCCCCGTTTCCTTCAGTCCAACCAAATTAAATAAAAAACATACATTTTATTGAAATCTGGAACTTCCGTAATATCCACTAAATAGATAACTGCAAAATTCTTCACTTTTTCAGCAATGCTATAAAGAACTTCATCCATTTTCATACATGTTGGGTCCCAATCGTGTCCAAATCTTATAACCTAAAAAAAAATCCATTTGATGCTATTATTAAAAGTTCTAGCTAGGTATAAACCCATAAAATATGATGATACATAAGATCTATTGTGCGAAAGCTAGAAATTTCTATGAGCTTACCACAACTCGATCTTCTTCCGACAATATAGCTTGGTCCACTTGCCACCCATTGTGTAAATGTCCTAGCATGTAACTCATTTTGAAGAGCTTTTTATTTGCTTGGGAGTCAGATCAACAGCCTATTTTGTATGTTAGTTTGAAACAGGTTTGAAAACAAACACAATATTTTTTTTATTTTTCGAATTTCGACTTCGTGTGCGTCATGTCAATTGTCATTTGTCAATTGTCATCAGTGTTGCCAACTTTTTTTTACTAACCCACCAAATTCAGCAGCGTAAACCACCAGAAACCGCTAAAACCTAAATGGCCTCTCAAACCACCAGAATTCCACTAAATAACGTAAAGACAACAACAACCTATTTGAATATAATTTGAAAATAATACAACAACAACGTCATTATTATTATGAAATAATTATTTTTGTTACTAGGTACAATAAGGAAAACTTTAGTTACCTATGTACCTATGTATAAGTGGGTGCTTAACTAAAGATTAAAGATGAACGTTTTTAGAGGAATCATTGTCATTTACTTGTTCAGTTTGTGAAGAATTTTCTTTAGTTCTAATTTTTGTAATACGGTATTTGGTATTATGTTGTTATTACAGCATTTGCCTTCGCGTGCTAACCTTGCACGAAAGAAAGGCGATCAAACTTCATCCGGTTTCTCTGAATAAGTCTTGACAACATTCATCATGCTAAATAATCGCCTAATATCAGCGTTAGAATGCGGCAAAACGAATAAAGTTAATTAATAATATAATTAAGTTTCCAGTGTGCGTCTTCAAGGGTTAGGGGGTATTACATTATCATTTATATATGATCATTTCTATGATCATAGATAGGATCCAATATGATCATTTGATCATATCTGCGTATAACATTATCATATTTCATTGATCCTATTTTACGTCATATGTGGTTTCAATAGCCAATGGAGAGCGCTAACGCTGACAGGTATTGACGTCAGGGCATGGAATTAATATGTACTACGTACAACAGTACATATTAATTCTATGCGTCAGGGTTACTAGATCTCAGAGAATTCGATTTGTCAAAAGACATCGTCATTTTAAATTTGCTTGTTTTTTGTTATTTCAGCAAGATTATCCAAGTATATAATTAGAAAAATAATTACATTAAATTATTTGAAACATATTAACGAACAAGAAATTAAAAACTCTTTTTTATATTAAATAACTGGCAACACCTATTTCTATAACCGTATTGGATCCAATCTCTCAGCAAATGTCAAAAATCTATGATCAAGGAAGAAATTAATCATATGCGTATATTACATTATCCAATATCATTGACTCAATGATCTCGGATCCAATATATATGATAATCTATTATCCCCCTTAGAAACATAATAAAAAAACTAGTGGTTTAACGTCGAAGCTACCACTAACTTAAATAATCTAATCCACTAAGAAATCCACTAGCCACTAAAACCAAATTTTTCCCGCCGAAAGGTACGTCTAAACCACAAGATCTAGTGGAAATTCCACTAAGTTGGCAACACTGATTGTCATATAATTGATAAGTGTCAAATATTTTGACATGTGTCAATTTGTTTTTTTTTTATTGGCAAACAATCTATGAGCGTTGGGCTATTATACTTAGCAACATCGTTGCTGCAAGAACAGCAATGTGGCGATAATTTTCTATTTTTCTTTTACTTTCGTAAACAATACAGTTTGTCGAATCTGTTTATTCAAGCACAAAGCTTGGCTTTGGTTGGTGCGATTAAATTTAAGAGGTTCACCGTACGAGATATACGAGGTACCGAACATAACATAAACAAAGTCTTAGGCTGGTATAAATAGTCAGTACTCAAGATGCATCTCGGTCTCAAGACACGATTCAGGCTATGTGATTGGTTGGCTGTCAAAATTTAGAACAATCACAGAGCGGAATCGCGTCTTGAGACCGGATCGCATCTTAAGTACTGAATATTTATACCAGCCTTAGTAGCTGGTATACTTTCATAGTAATAATAATAATAATAATAAATCTTTATTTCAACCCAAGTAATAGCTCAGTCTATATCTTTATTACGATTTACGCTGTGATAATAAATAGGGTCCCGTTTTTGCCCTTTGGGTATGGAACTATACCTATTATGTAATATTTAAAAGAAGAGTTGATCATAAATCAAAATAAATCTATACTATCTATACTAATATTATAAATGCGAAAGTATCTCTGTCTGTCTGTCTGTCTGTCTCGCTTTCACGCCAAAACTACCCAACCGATTGTAATGAAATTTTGTATACAGATAGTCTACAGCCTGAGAAAGGACATAGGCTACTTTTTTTACTGGTAAAAAGGGTTGTAAGGGGGAGAAAATACGAAAATTTGTTCAAATTAAGTTAGTTCTAAAAAATTCATACTAGATGGCGCCGTGCGTCTCTTACATCGCGCTAACGCTTGCCCAACATCTTTCTATATGAGGTGGTATCATCATACTTTCGAGTTACGATTTTTTTTCGATTATTATTTCTTTTTTACGTTATTTAATAAGTCAGTACTTTATATTATGTACAGTGACGTAACCTTAAACCTATCAATGATAAATAGTTTATGAGTAAAGTTGTGTAATTGGGGGGGCTAAATAAGCTTTAAAATTTGGCATAATATATAAAGTTTAATTTAAAAAAATGAAATATTATGTGCACACTGCACAGCTGTTTTGATTTAAGGGGTACCAGGGTTTTTTTTTATAAAAGCTTTTGACACAAATTTTGTTGACATCGCGCGCTATAAACTGAAGTCCACGCGGACGAAGTCGCGGGCAACAGCTAGTCTATACTAATATAATATTATAAAGAGGTAAACTTTGTTTGTTTGTTTGTTTAATTGTAATGAATAGGCTCAAAAACTACTGGACCGATTTTAAAAATTCTTTCACCATTCGAAAGCTACATTATACATTATTATTAGCATACATTATTTACGAGTAACATAGGCTACTTTTTATTTTGGAAAATATAGGGTTCCGTAAGATATTTCAGTTTTTCCGAAACAACCAGAAAATTTACTTATTTTGCGTACGCTGCCTAAACTATAAAAGATAGAACTATATAATGTTCTAAGTAAATGTAGATCTTATAAATATCTACAAAAATGTCCGCGGCATACTATACCTATCTATGTCAAGTGAGGCACAACAACCATTTTTTTATTTAAAAACTGATTTTTTTTGGACTATATTTAAACGCATTTATTTTACTCATGCTAATAATCCTTATCAAAATAAAGTATTTCATCACTAAGTACAGTTTATGTAGATTATATTTGGTCTTTGAATGATTAAAATTGGACGTTTGGTTTAGAAGTTATGGCGAAATTAAAATATTGCGATTTACGCCTGTTTCGAAATGGGCGCTACCAATGCGAGGGTGCGTTCGCGGGATGGGTATCACTACATAATATTTAATACTAGCTGTTGCCCGCGACTTCGTCCGCATTAGTATAGTAGATCACGTCCCAAGTATTATTTATTGTACAAAAATATTCAATATACAGCATTGACTTTCCTACGATTTTATTATATATAGATGTTCCGCGCGGCTTCGCTTGCCTAATTTAGGAATTTCTCGCGACCGTACATTTTTACGCAAAAAAATAGCCTATGTCCCTTAACGTGGTCTATTCTTCATGTTTGCCAAATAACATAAAAATTGCTCCAGTAGTTCTTAAGAATCTTAAGGTAATAAGCAATTTCATATAATTTCCCCCGTTTTTTCCACACTTTCCTCTATTTCTTCGCTCCTATTAGTTGTAGAATAATAAAATATAGCCTATAACCTTCCTCAACAAATGGGCTATCTACTGCTATAATGCTACTATAATATACTGAAAGATTTTTTTAATCGGACCAGTAGTTCCTGAGATTAGCGCGTTTAAATAAGCCCTTTTATATAATTTCCCCCGTTTTTTTCCACATTTTCCACTATTTCTTCGTGATAAAATATAGCCTATAGCCTTCCTCGATCAATGGGCTATCTAACACTGAAAAAAGTTTTCAAATCGGACCAGTAGTTCCTGAGATTAGCGCGTTCAAATAAGCCCTTTCAAATAATTTCCCCCCGTTTTTTCTACATTTTCCTCTATTTCTTCGTTTCTATTAGTCTTAGCGTGATAAAATATAGCCTATAGCATTCTTCGATAAATGGGCTATCTAACACTGAAAGAACTTTTCACTCAGAAAGAAAATCGGACCAGTAGTTCCTGAGATTAGCGCGTTCAAACAAACAAACAAACTAACAAACTCTGCAGAATTATAATATTAGTATAGATTATTTTATATATTAGTTTTGCCATATTAAAGTATTTCGCCCATATTATTATTTTATTGAAGTGACTAAATAAGTATAGCACCATGGCAACATCTATCGCTTTCCCGTCGCACAAACAATGGTCGCCGTCAATCTCAAGATTTATCAAAATAATTGTTTGTACTCATTGAAAAGGTCTACAGAAAACTCCGCAATGGTATATGTACATAAGATTATTATATTTCTGGATATCCCACAATAAAATTTTTTGTCATTGCCGGGGGTCGCGGGTTCGAATCCCGCCTACGGAACAAAAAGTTTTCAATGTTCCCGGGTCTGGATGTGTATTAAATATGTGTATGATAGGTATACTTAATAAAAATCTTAAATATATGTATGTATAATATAAAAGTATTAAATATATTTCCGTTGTCTGGTACCTGTAACACAAGCCCTTCAGGTACTTAGCACGGGGCCAGACTGACGTGGTGTGAAGCGTCCATAGATATTATTATATTATTATTATTATATTATTCACCCTTAACTTCAAATAATGGCTAATTTTCGAAGCGATTTTAACCAATACGGCAATAATCCTTATTCACTCAAATACTTTAAATACATTATTGATTATGGCCCTTTACAGCATATTATGATTTAAATTTAAAATGAATATTTTCGAAGATATTACAGATTTAAAATTTGCGGGACGTAGCTTTTGCGGAAGTACCGCCCAATGCGGGCCACGTAATGAATACTTATAAATTATTTAAAATCAAAATAGGCTATAATAAATTTTATACCCGTGCGAAGCCGGGGCGGGTCGCTAGTACCAAATAAATACCTTTGTGTCGATGCTACCTACAAGACGTAATTCTAACGTCTTTCGAAAACATAGATGGATAAGATGGAGATTCCGAGAAATGCTGAAGATACTTGACCGCCAATAACAACCAGCAGGCAGCAACACGTTTGTTTATCGCTAATTTAGCACTGTTTGTTTACATTGAGCTGTGGGCTGGGCAGAGTTGGCAGCGCGCCACTGAAACGCGGCCGCACTTCAAAACATTCTAAATTCACAGGAAAAAATACACTTCGCACAACAAATGCGCACAGACTACAGAGTGGACTGCTTATACGATTACGTTGGAACTTGGAACACTGAGTGCAAATATTTTAACTGTGTACTGTAAATGTATTTTTGGAAGAAATAGTGGTTGATTTAGCGCTGCAGTCTCTAGGTCTAACTTCAGTGATAATAATTCAACAAATCTAGGTAAGTTTTATTATGTCATTATTAAGTAGTCGTTGCTGCTGCTATTAGCAGCAATTATTTGCAAATAGCAAAAAATGTTAAGAGGATTCCACACCGCCCTTTTTTCCATACAAACGTTGTCCCCTGTTTCCTCCCTGGATAATGCTAGTAGAGTTATAATTTTTTTCCTGAATATCTACGGCCACTAATACAATGTCCCTATGTTTTCTTTTTTTTCATAATTTAATTATTAAATAAGATATGAACGTTCAAAAACCCAAAAAAATGGCCAGATTTTCCGCTGTGTTCAAACGTCCAGAAAACAGATTTGGCTAGATTATACAAAAAAAGCAAAACATAGGAACACGGCTCAAGCCTTTTTTTAATCTTTAATGAAGAAAGTACTTAAATCGGTTAAGTTTTGGAGAAGGAATCAGGGGACAACGAATCGTTGATTTTCTGGATTTTCTGCAGTTGTCTCTATCGCGTTCTGCGGTATAGGCTTGAGGTAAGGGAGACAGCTATAGATATTACACGTACTTTTTTTTTATTTCTCTAGCCCCTGTTGTATCCTCTTAACCCTTTGATTAAAATTTAATCCCATTCGTACGTAGACTAATACCTGTGCTAATACCCACCCAAAATACATGAAATTAAAGTTTAAATCAGATGAGTACCTATGATAAACTGTAAATTTCCGAAAACATGTATCTACGGTCTACCCTTTAATAAATGTCATTTTGTTACCATTGTGGTGCCATTATAGTCATTCGTTTGAGTAGCAAAGATTGAATCGTCGATCAGTGGTCACTGGTCACCATAGTAATAGTTTCAGACACTCAGGCATGCTTATTTAAACTGTTCGGTCAGAGACCAGAGTATAATATTGTAATAGGTAAAGCTATGAGTACCAAAAATAAAATTCAAATATGTATTTACTCTCTGGATGTCCGACGCTGCGAGGTGCGACAGTCTTGCGATGTCCAGGACATTGACTTATATTCACACTGAACAAGACCTAAATCGAGGCATGGCCAATATTCGTATGTGTGTGTGTGTGTAAAACATTTTACATAAATAGGTAAGTACTAGCCATAGCCTTCGTAGAACGTTTTCTGATTTTCGACCATTATCTGCCAATATGAATTATTATGATCACGATAATTTTTTCTTGACTTTCTTGCGCCTCATACTCATAGTAGGTTTGGTTATTCTCGCGACTTGGAGTACCACAAGGAGTATACGGCGCGTTCAGACTGCCCTCAGGGTATTAGCGGATAGATCCAGCGTCTGTGAAGTTCATACACACCCTAGCCGATATCTCAAATTCCAGTAGAGAACAAAATTGTCAAAGTAATTTCAAAATTTTCACATCAGCACTTTTTCCCTGATTCGGAGAACTCATGAGTTAGAAATTTAGAATCACTCATGACTCAGAATCTGATCTCAAACGACCTTCAGACTAAAGTATGCTGTATGGCACTACCCAAATTTAAAGCAGAGTTAGCATCTGGTTTCTATTCGTCACTCGTCAGTTTCAGTAGCAGTTAATTACCTACGTAGTACCATAGACAAAGGAAAAATGGCTGGTCTCTGGTAGTACTTTAGAGTGGCCTCATAGCATAATATGGAATGAGCAGTTAAATATTTATTAAAAAGCAAGTAATTCTATTTCGAGACACCCTTGACGTAATACGTAAATGCCTTGTTTGGAAAGATGAGGTGAGCTTTTTTCGCTCTGACGTAAAACGTTCATGATATTGTATCTACGGTATGCTACGGTGTACATACTATAATTGGTTATTGAAAAAAATAATAGATATAGAATTTAAAAAACCAACCCGCAGGCCACACCATAGCAGAGATATAACCTAGAACCGCGCTTAGACCAGCGTCGAAATAGGCATTTAACTGAATCTGTTAGATTTTACTTTTTAGGTACAACAATGAGACTCTCAACTTACTTTTGTCTGTTCTTCATACGCGTGCATAGCAGTTTAGTTGATATTATTTCCAGAATCAGTTGCAAGAGTTTGCGCTGACAGGTATGGACACCGTGTACCCGCCCACCGCGTCAGCGCTAACGCGTGGCCGGCGCAGGCGCAGGACCGAACCGCGCCTGCGCCACCGGACCATGCCTGTTACCTTTGCTGAGATTAAGGTACGCAGTTGCCTTACAATCTATCGAATATAGCAGAGTTGTGTGATTGCCAGCGTTTTAGAAACTTCATCAAGTTTTATAGCAGTGTTCTTTCGTTTTCTATAAATCTCGTGAGAAGATGTTTAGGTAGTGGTATCAGATTATGCCTAGCACGGACAGCAGTCGGTTGGACCATCGGAGAATCATCGGAGACCAGCGGTCCGGTTACGCCAAGACAATATTATTATTAAGTATGTCTATTGTCTAATTAGTAATTTTGCGATCTGAAACTCGGCTGCCTACAGCTGCTCCCTTCTCCAATCACTTTATGCCCATAATTCAATTTCTCTGGTACCTAACTATAATGAAGTTCGCACTTCTTAATCAGATGTAAATTATTTTCAGGAAGTAGACGAGGAGAACATTGAAAATGAGACGACGAATGCGACGAGCGTTTCCAGCCTCGCCAGTGCAGCAGAGGAGAGGAAGCGACGGCCGGACGTCTTAGACGAGAGCTTCGCGCAACGACTTGCGCCGCAGTTCGCGGAGTTTCGTCGACGACGAGCTCGTCGGGACAAGCTTCTGGAGCCCGACGAGCCGGACAACTCGTCTAGCAGCTCGCGAGCTGAAAGCGAGCCGCGTATACTCGAACCGTCTTGATCGTTTTTCGTACGTTTTCTGCAGCGAATGGAAGAAAACTTTTTTTTACCTCAATGAGTTATGATTCGTATATTTGAGTCATATTGATCATTATTGTTTTTAATTCAGTTGTTAAAATTTGTTCGATATACCCAAAGACGTCGAGTGAACAATACGTTTGTAACAACAGCTCTACGTAGAGCTTAAATAGCTTTGTATGTTCAGTGAATATATTTCTTAGGTGCTTTTAAAAAGCTACACGATCTTTAATACTTAATAATAATTGTCAAGTGTATTAATATTTATATAGTTGATGTTTCAATGTGATACTTATATTAAATTAACGTAGATATATTATGTAACTTAAAATGTGTCTCGCTTTGTATACGAATTGTATTTAAATGTGTTAAAAATAATAAACAATTATTATGGTCTCTATCAAGAGTAACATTATATTTTAATTAAGGTACCTACTTAAGTATTTTATTAGTCTACAGTCGCACTCATGGGCCATGGCTGGTTTACACGTATTAAGTTGATAAGTAGTTAACTAATTTAATTGCACGTAAACACAAAATTTAGTAGCATGTAGCAAGTTAAAATTTAGTAAGTACTAAACTAGATGACAAATAGAATTTAGTTACTACTTATCTACTTAATACGTGTAAACCAGCCATCAGAGTGGAACATTATTTACTTAATTGTAATTAATTCAAAATTTCGACATAAGTCCCATACATTATCTGTCAAACTCTTCATTAAATTGAAGGTTAATCATAGTTAAATGTCTCTGAGTATGGCGGTATGCAACTATGTACTAAGTTATCTTCGCATTATTTCAAGGAAGTGGCGCTAGATGTTACTAATGTGGGAGGAAAAAAACAATACTGCTTCTTTTTTATTGTAATTGTTGCGTAGAAATAAATAAATAAATAACACTCTCATCCACACTCGGAACATGTACAATAAATAGACACTGCTCTGTACATCTACCTTATACAACTAAGTATATCTATAATATAACTTTATTAACAGACAACAATATCTACTTATTTTATTATTATCTTAGGCCGATGTCTTAACGGGGCAGTTAAAGATATTTTAAAGCTATTACAGTTTACAGAACAAATACAATACAATACACATAAAATCTACGAATAATAAACACTAAGGAAACGTAACTCCCATACTTCAACCGTTTTGAATTTGGTTCCTTTTCGCACAATAAAATAGGATAGCAACGAAACACTAACACTCAAATTTACGAAATAAAGCCGTATTAATTGTCACTTCTTTAATTAAGTACACAAAATTGTGTACCGAATACATGCATAGAGTATGTATTCGGCTCACATTTTCTAGACTCGGTAGACAATTTTTTTGACACAGTTACTCTTGCTTAACTTTTATTATTCGTAGCATAAAATCTTTTTGTAGAGCTTGGCTTACTGTGTTTAGAAGCCCTAAAGGCTAAAGTATACTTCCAAATAATTTGTATTTTCTATTGTACAAACTGATGTGCTTTAGTTTATTAAGATTACTTAGTAAGAATATTAAAATAAAAGTGACCACTATTCTGTAAAAACTATTGTTACGTATCAATTGAGGCTCTACTTTGGGACTTCCAAGTCAAGTTGTAATGGATAATTTAATAATTGAGGTGCTTTTGTTGTTGTACGTTTATTATATTATAATATATTAAGACTAGCGTTTATTTCTTAATTATGATTATAATTTATAGTCTATTTTACACTTGCCACTAAATAAACTGCTAATAACATAAAATATGGATTTATTCTTAATGGCGATATCTGAAAATGTTGTAAAATGTCCACTACATTTTATAACTTTTATGAAAATTATAAATTATTGTTGTAGCTGCAAACAAGAATTGATGTAAGTTTAGGGAGTTAAGTCTGCAAACTTGTAACAAGTAGATCTACAACTTTCGTTTCGACCACTAAGTTCTTGTGTTTATTTCGATGAAATCTTTTAGACAAATTTTACGAGTTGATATTGGGTCATACTATTGTTACTGTGTAATCAGTAATGGAGGCATACCTAAATAATCTAATATCTGCCTGTCCATGTAGAAAAAATACAGTTTCAATTAATTAACACGCCTTTAAAATTTATTATCTAGGTTTCTTATTAGCTGTTATTGTGTAATATTACGTATGTTAATACTATTCCTGACGTAGGTATAGACGGATATTTTTGCAATTGGTACAAGTCTTAATCTTTGATTAGCCGATAAGAAGATGACAAGACTATGCTTAGTTTTAAAATGGTATTGTATCATCTTTCCTAACGGTTTTTGACGACATGTTAAGTAAGTACATGTAAAATTTTGTTGGTAAAAAATTTATTGTTTTCTATTTATCGTAGCTTCTAAACTTATTTTTAAATTACAGTAGTTACATTACAGAGTACATTATAGCATAGTCGAATACTGCTGCGGTGCCGGCTGGGCTCTACTTAAGTCTTAACAAAGTTTTAACTTTACCGTATACTCTCGGGACGCGAGAACCTTTCGAGGAATCGAGGAGCGAGCTTGGCGACTCCCCCCCTACGATACGTCCCCAAACATCTCCTACCCCCAACTTCCCTTCTGTATAAATTTTATTTCTCTTCTTCGCTACGTAAAAAAACATCCACATGTCATAAAAACTTCAAGTCTAAAAATCACAAGGACACTAAGTATATAATAATGCACAATCAGTACGATAGAAACGAAACCGACACGGACCGGTGTCACCGAGGCGCGGGGCGGGGCTCGCCGGGCGCACGGGGCGGGTCGCGAACACTAATGGACGGGAGCATAAGACACATGGGGCGCGGTCAGCGCGGCGCCGGCGCGGGCTCGTCCGGCGCCGCGTCCGGCTCCGCGGCCGAGGGGATGGTGTGCAGGTGGCGCGGCGCCAGCGCAGCCGGCGGCTCGTCCGCGCACACCGCCGGCTGGCGCGTCAGCCGCGGCCGCCCGCCCGCGCTGCCGCCCGACCGTGACGTGCGCCACGTGCCTGTCGACGCCGTCGCGTTCGACCCCGACGAGTCGTTCCGCGACGACGACAGGTTCGAGTCCTGCGACGTCTTACGTGTCACCAGCCACGACGCGGCGCGGCGCGGCGGCGGCGCTCGCCCGCACGCGCGCCACGAATCCGACCGCGACGACGAGAACTCCACCGACGACGACACCGAGCCCGCGCGCGCCGTCGGCGCGGCGGGGGCGCGGGGGGCGGGCGCAGGCGGCGTCCCACCCCGGGCCGCGCGCCGCCCGCACGAGCGCAGCCAGCGCAGCAGCCGCTCGGTGCCAGGCTCGCCGACCGCCTCGGGCGGCGCGGTGCCGGCGCTGGTGCTGACGGCGGGCGCGCCGCTGCCGGGCAGCAGGCGGCGGCAGGCGCACGAGGCGCCGTGCTGGCCGCGCGACGACCGCTCCGCGAGGCTGTTCGTGTTGGCCGGTGTCTGGCGGTTGCTGAAGTTGGAGGAGTGGCGGCAGCGGCCGATGCCGCGTGTGACGCGCGACTCCTCGATCGCCTTGCACACGAGCGCGCAGTCCTTCTTGAACTGCTTCGTGAGGATGGCGTACAGGAACGGGTTGCAGCAGGAGTTCAGCGGGAGAACGAAAACTGTGAAGACCTTCGCCTCCTCGAGGGAGACGAGCCGGACCCCGAAGGCGGCCGTGAGAGCGAAGAACGCGATGGGGGACCAGCACAGGAAGTCCGTGAAGACCAGGAGGGCCATCCGCTTGGCGATGCGGGAGTCGTTGGAGTTCCAGGCCTGCGAGCCGCGGATCGCGCAGTACATCTTGAGGTAGCAGCCGAGTAGCACGAGGAAGGCGAGGCCGTTGATGGCGAGCAGCGCGACGACGTAGCCGAGCGCGACCGGCGTGCCCGTCTCGAAGGGCAGGCAGATGGCGAACTTGCGGTAGTCGGACACGCCGAGCAGCGGCAGCGTCGCCGCGGTGAGGGAGAACGCCCAGCCGGCGGCCATGACGGCGGCGGCGTGGCGCAGCGACAGCCGCTTGTTGAGGTGCATGGCGTGCGTGATGGCGTAGTTGCGCTCCAGGGTGATGACGGCCAGCGTGTACACGGACAGCTCCGACGACAGCACGCCGAGGAAGCCCGCTAGCCGGCACCCGCCCGACATTTGCCACGAGATGGCGTGAGAGCGAAACTCTCCAAGTGTTCCTGCATCCACCACAGCTAGAAACCCTGCGAAATAATATCAAGGAATAGTCAATTTAGAAACAAGGTTTTCCTAGTAGCTTTATGAAGTAGTCATTAAAATGTCTATATTTATTATTTACCGAGGTAAATGCCCATGCAGAAGTCAGCAGTGGCGAGGTTGGTGACGAGGAACCGCGGTACGTCGATTCGACTTCGGCTGAACAGCAGCACGAACACCACAGTGCCGTTGCCGAGCAGAGCGAGCAGGAACACCGCCCACACGCCGCAGCGCAGCGTCCACCAGTCGAACAGGTCTACACAAGGCAGGAACGGACCTACACATCAATTATTATTATTATTACAATACATAATAATGTTACGTGCTAGGGTTCGAGGATTTGGAGAGAAAGACCTGGTGACTCTCTTGAAGACTTTATTAACACTGCACTAAACACTAGGTCACAACACTTAGTACTAAGTCCAAACACTAATCACTAGGTCCAATCACTAAGCACTATCACTGTCCTAGGTCGTAGCCAAGTCGCAGGTTTCACTGGTTCACTCACTATTGATCACTTGTTGTCGCCACGAAGATCGCTCAGATCGAACTGACTGGCCGGGCCTGCCTGCGGCTTTTTATATGGCGAGACGAATTCCAGAAAGTTCCCGATTCACGTAAACAAGTAAACAACCGTGGGAACTTTCTAGGAGGCTTGAGCATGTACCATAATAAAAGCAAACAACTAAACACGTAAACACGCAAAAAAAAACGGTAAACACGTAAACAAACATTGGACCTTTCTAGAAGGTTCGAGTATGTACTTGCGCACCTCATGCCATCTAGTATTGAGTAGGGGATTTAATTATGTTGCCTGTGCTCCCTCGGTAAGTTTCGCTGGTTTGTCGCTAGATGGCACCACGTGTCCGTATACCATGTACCGTAACAATAATATAATAATAATATCTATGGACGCTTTACACCACGTCAGTCTGGCCCCGTGATAGTCCCTGAAGGACTTGTGTTACGGGTACCAGACAATGGAAATATATTTAATACTTTTATAGCTTTTATACTATACATATATTTAAGATTTTTATTATATAATAATACACATATTTAATACACATCCACGACCCAGGAACTTTGAAAACTTTTTGTTCCGTCGGCGGGATTCGACCCGCGACCCCCGGCTTGAGCTACCGACAGCCCACCCACTGAGCCACAGAGGTTGTCAAACATAATTATTGCTAGAATCCGATTCTTATATAGATCAGAAGTGTTATAAATCACTGTGTTGTTTTAAGGTGAGGAATTCTAATTCCATATAATGCCACTCAAGACGTGGTTTGAGGAAATATTTACCGGGCAGTGGCAAGCAGGTGACTCTCGGGGTTTTCACTTCAGCAGAAGCAGGCGCTCCCCAGCCCGCCAGACGTAAACCACCATCGCCAGTAGCGTTCACTATGAATTCATAATAATAAGCTTAATTAGAAGCATATTTAGAAGGATATACCTAGTACGATTTTTAACCGACTTCCAAAAAGGAGGAGGTTATATGTTCGGCTGTGGAGATTTTTTTTTAATCTAACATGTTAGATTGAAAGTGTACTATAATCCTTCTAATCGAGTCTCGTCCCAATTAAACCTAGAGGCTAGAATTAATCGCGATTAGCAACGGCATGCTATACCTATTCGGGCGTAAACAATATCTATCAAAATACAGCTCACAGCATGCGTTTGCGATCAAAACAACATTATGGGTAAATAATTATCTTTGAGCACTTTATTACACTATGTAGATCAGTCGGTAGAATAATAAGTCTTTACAGTACTCACAATAATGTGGCCATATATCAGTAGCGTTAGCCCAGGCGGCGAGGTCCACATGGGCCGGCGGTAACAGCACCAGGTCACTGAAGTGCTCCGAGTCCGTCGCCTCGTCCTCAGCGGCCTCCGTCATCAACGGCAGGAACTCGCAGCAGTGGTACGCGTATGATAGGACTAGGCTCTGGAAGTGGAAGTGGGTAACTGTATTTTCTGTTTTACTAAGTTTACAATCGAAGGTATCCCAATCCATATTCACAATTCGATAATAATGTACCACAATACCCTAATCTGTGTGTACCACCATTTCCAATTACAACCATATCAAGTGACTTGGTTAACATTAAAAAATAGGCCTCATACATACTCGTAACTCCAACATTTCTCGGGAAAAATATAGAAGAATGCTCAGTTTTCGATTTTAGGGTTTAGGGTATGTTATCGCTGATCAGACGGGGCGTTATATTCGGTTATTGATAGATCGCTACCAGACGCGGACACGTTATTGGTAGCTATTATAACTTTGATGATAGCTAATATTATTAGGTCCTTACATATGAAATTGGTGTTTTGTATGGGAGGAATATTTTAAAGACGATTTTTTTAATAATACTTATATTTAATTTATCAAAGTATGTACTATTGTTATCGATGCATTTTTGCCATCTTAAGGGTAGTTCGTTGATCCCTCTACTAATAAAAAAACGGAGGGACGAGAGTCAATAAATTCTTTGAATGCGGTTTGGTGTGGTTAATTCTTCGATCTGTTTCTGCAGCACTCGTGCCACGGTAGAACTCATATTCGTATAAAGCGATATTTCAATTTTTCCATTGTGCGATATGAACGACTCAAAAGAAAAAAATAATCAAGAAAAAACAAATGAATGACTGTTTTGGAAACTCAAATGTACCAAATAAATGAATAAGTACGATAAGAATTCTTAACCAAAGAGGAGATATTTCATATCTGAGATCAAAGTGGCCTGTACAACAAAACGCCAATTTCATATTATGCAAGGACCTAATATTATATACTTAGGTGTTAGGTACATGTGCCAGTGCCGAATTTATATTTTTATAAGAGTAGGCCACTTTGTTTCCGCCGCCCCATGTACGAAATCTATCGGCCCCTATGGACGCTTCAGCCCCCCCTAGGACGCTGCCGGCTGTCGCCCCTAGGCCGCAGCCTATACGATCTATTTATAAATCCTGACATGTGCCGATTACCCTTTCCAGTTTATCCGAGCGATTTTAAATACATACCTGTATCCTAGGGAAGAGCTCCGGCGGATGGAATCGCCTCAGGTTGGGATTGTTGTGGGCCTTCAGGTGTAGCAGCCGCTGCAGCCCGCTCGCCGGCAGCACCGGGAACACGTTGTTGCCCACGTTGCTGGAACCACAACATTATTGCTAGTGACTAGAAGCAGGGCCTGTTCTAGCTAAGAAGTCGCTCCGGGCAAAGATTATTTTTGCCGCCCTTTACATTCAGAAAATCATACAAGACATGAGCTAGTTTTGTTGGGGTATAATGGGGCCTGGGGGGAATATTTAAGTAAAATACTCAAATATTTTCACTATCCAACCTAAAGTAGGATCATCCAGCCTATAATTCTCAAACTTGGGTGCTGGATGACTAATAGCTAGTTCGGAAGATAGGAATAATTAAATTTCGCCGCCCTTCATTTTTTGCCGCTCTGGGCAAATGCCCGGCTCGCCCCCCCTAATTCCTTAGATACAAGAATGTCAGATTCATTACTATCAATTAATCTACATACATATAAATAAAATTGGAGTGTCTGTTTGTAATATTAAAATAACCGTTTTTTACTACATACATATGAATATTTAGACGGTACTTACACCAAAATAACGATTTTTAGAATTTTTGTCTGTCTGTATGTCTGTCTGTTTGTTCCGGCTAATCTCCGAAATGGCTGGACCGATTTTGACGGCACTTTTACTGGCAGATAGCTAATGTAATAAGGAGTAACTTAGGCTACTTTTTAACCGACTTTCAAAAAGGAGGAGGACATATTTTTACTTTTTTATTTTTTACCTATGTATTTTACATTTTGTTGACGCGGACGAAGTCGCGGATAACAGCTAGTAAGCAATATAATTGCTTATTAATTGATGAGCTTTTAGTTTCGCTCATTTAAAAATCACTACTCGTATCACTTAACAATATTATGTAACTTTGTTGTATTATCTATACATATAATAAAATGCGCCCCCCCCCCCCCCTCCTGGTAATGTTGCCAAGCAAAAACATGTTAGTGTTGAGCGAACAGCGTCGTTAGTGTTGAGTTAATTCTTATTCCTTAGGAACAAACTAAGTTATTAATTAATAGTGAAACATACAGATTTCGAGTGTCATTTGATTAATATGACTGCCTGGATATGGACAGACGGACAGGCTGATATTATATCTTTGTAATCGGGTTCCGTTTTTTACCATTTGAGTAGGGACCATAAAAAGGACAGAATTATCCATTTCCGTTATTATACTATGGTAACGCCTACGGGAAACAGCTATCCATACTAATATTATAAATGCGAAAGTGTATTTGTTTGTTTGTCTTTTCTTCGCAGCCTAACGAAGCAACAAATTGACTTTATTTTTGGCATCGACTTAGTTGAAATAATGGAGAGTAACATAGGCTACTTTTGGTCTTGGAAAAACATCATGTTTCCAAAGGAGATTTGCAAGAATATTCGTATTGTACACGATTTTCGAATTCCACGCGAGTGAAGCCGCGGGCAAAAGCTAGTTAAAAATATGATTAGTGTTTAGCTAGTATTCAATATTAATTAGAGGAACTATAAGTCGTAAATCATTTTAAAAGCAGAATAATTAACCAATGATGCTGCAGCAGCTTTGCAAGTACCACAGACGCGTACAATTCATACTATCCATAGTCCATACTAATACTATAAATGCGAAAGTGTGTCTGTCTGTTTGTAACCTCTTCACGCCAAAACCACTGAACCGATTTTGCTGAAATTTGGTTTGAAGATACTTTTAGTCCCGGGAAAGGACATAATATGATTATATGCGATTCCCGCGCGATATACGAACTTTGGCATGGGCGCAACGGACTGCGTGCGGCGTCATCTCCGACATTTTAATATTTCTCTAAACACAGCGCGAATAGATTTTAGTAAAAAATACGACTTACTAATAAAATACAATAAAATACTCACAGGTCCTCTAGTTTGGAAATAGGGACGAACGCTTCCATGTCGATGTGCTCGATCTGGTTCCCCTCGAGGTCGCTGCAACAGTCCGATACAATAACGATGCAGCACAAATACTCAACTAGGGTGACAATACATTTGTAGAAAATGAAAATATTAAAGAAATTTTCTAATGAGAAATCAGTTCCGTTTACATTACTATCACCAGCTCAGTACCATAGGCAATCTCTGTCTGCTTCATAGAAGAAAGAAACAGAGGGCTTTTTAAAAAATAAATAAGCGCTTTACAATCATTTTATTCAAGGTCACTCTTTTATGTCTAGCTAAAGCTGTCTAGCCTAAAATCAAGAAAATGTAAAATTATCAAGTTTGAAGACAAGTACAAGAAGCAGGACAAAATCTAAGGTAGGCACAACATGACTTTCCAGTCATGCCGCGGCCACGGCAATTAATTTTTGGTTTAGATTTTATTTAATAATAACAATAAGTCCGATGTTTTTGACGCATAATCATGGTCACCGGATCGGGCAAGCGGTAGAGTATTAAAAACATTGAGTGTAGTTTCTCTGAGCGGCTTAGTGCATCCTGCAGCTTACTCCAATTAGTAGCGGCTCTCATCGATTCCTCCTTTGCATACATACAATAATTGAGGATTGTACTTCCCTGGGGAGTATTACGCCGGCGAGGCCTTTATAGTTGGATTTATTACTCTTTGAGGCTTAATGTATTTCACGCATCACATTCTTTTTTAGTCCTGAACACTTTGTAATAGGACATCATAATATCTCAATCTAGTAAATTATAATTTTTGAACAACAAGGCCATTTTATGCTAAATAGTGTATGTTTTGAGCTCTATCTAATAAAATGTGATCCACACTTATGTTACGTATAGTATACTCCAATACACTATACGTATAACGTAACACAAGGTTCTACCTTATACATACCTTCTAGTAACTTCAAAAGTCTTTTATGCTAAAGCGGAAAAACTCATCATGAAAGAAAGCAATTAAAGTGAGGACGAGCAGTGATTTATAGCGCACCCTTTTCCACCCGAGACACATACACAATTTAAACGACATAATTAATTTATCCCTCTGCAATTATTCATATTTAAGGTACTGTAGCACCCGTCCCAGTTTTGAGGAAAAATGACCATTTAGGTGATTCCGGTTTTTCGGAAAAACCTTCGCGTCCATGGCAATTCCGGATAAATTGTTTGCATATTCGCATTGTCTAAAAATGTTTGTGGATATTGTGGACTGAGAGTTTTAATTAAGTTGTGTCCTAGTTCCGACGCGGGTCAACATCATTTCGCTTTGATTCAGTGTCTTGTGTAAGTTGGGGACTGTTACATCGGCTATCGAGTGTCATATTAGCTTGGGTATTACTTTCGAGGCGTCCGTTAATTACGTAAGGCGTTTAGGGAACAAAGAGTCCAGGTGAAAGTGACCAAATCTTATTAGGGGGAGTGGGGCTATTAAAATTCGTACTTGTGTTACAAAAATCTACAAATACGGGGTATTGTAAATTGTAATAAACATAATATTATCAAGAGACTCAAAAACGTTTTACGTAATTTTGGAAAGCCCTTTTCCTAGTTGTGATTACCTAAGAGAGCTTAATTAGATCTGAGATATTAGGTGTGATGGTTAGAACTAAGTTATGAGATATCAGATTAGCCTTTGACAGTTTGTAATCCGATTGGTCTGTATATCATAGTTACATAAAGTGCAGATTCATTAGTCCGAAGTGAGGTGAATCCTCTGAGAGAATAACTTAACACATTACACACCCATTTCTAGAAATGGTTTACGTTCAGTGGTGAAAAGGTTTATAGGAAGCTTTAGTTACATGCACGCATGTTTTACAGCGATGTGAGCCAAAAAGTGCTGATTAAACTGTAAATAGTTAACAAACTAATAAAATGAATCTTTTTAAGACGGATTGAGAGTATAATTTCCGAGTCGCGTTACAATGAAAGTCAAAATTTCATTTCTGTTATTTCTCTCTACTCTTTGCATGCCCTTGCTATGCTTACGGAAACATAGGACGATGGAGCAAAATGGTTATTTAAGGTTAAAAAATAAAAGCACAATAATTGATGGAGCAAGATGGTGCATGGTTCAAAACATAATTACTCTAATGTTATCAACAAGACTTAAAAGAGCCTTATGCCTGTTTTCACCAACGGTCTCCTAACGCTAAGTGTTCCCTAGCGATCTTTGCGGGTCAAATATCTCTTAAAACAAACACATTTAAAAAAAAGTAATGTTTTGCAAAAGTTCTTACGCCCTAAGGACGAACGTGATACACAAAAATTCGTGAAATCTTGAAGGATATGTACCCTTAATGGCCGCTAGGGGACCACTTAGCGTTAGGTTAGTAGTTAGTAGTAGTAGTTGGTGAAAACAGGCATTATACTTACAGTAGCTGTAACCTGGGCGTGTGCACGAAGGCGTCTGCGGGTATATGTCGGATGCGGTTCCTGGCCAGCAGCAGATCGTGAAGCTTCCTCGGCCCGCGCAGTGCGCCGCCCTCCAGCGTTAGAACATCATTCTCAGATAGATCACTGATAAAAAGAAATTAGTTAATACTATTACCTCCTCCTTTTTGGAAGTCGGACAAAAATATTGTAGCCAACGCCACTAACTTAACAATTAACACCCTGTCTTTGAGTAATAAAAACCCAAAAAACTCAGCGGTACTCCAACAGCATCGACCTTTCCGAAGCCACGGGAACATCAAGAGTCAAGACCTCCGCGACGCCGGCGACTATGTTCGTAGAACCAAAGAACATTAATAAGTAATAGGTAACATATAAATGAATTAGTGTTATGCGCAACAGAAAATGTTTTTGTCTTAAAGCAGATCGCTAGGGACATTTGGCGTAAGAATGCTTTCAGTGAAAACGATCACAAGATCTTTAAAAAAGTTTTTTTAGTCACGACTCACGGTACATTCTTAGAATGTAATTCATACCGTCTTTGGCTTCATTGATGACTCATGAGTATTTAAGGTGACGTCAAATTCTCTTAATCAGATATTAGGTAAATATTAGTTTTGGACGGTGAGACGATTTCGAGCTGCCAATCATGTCAGGGTTTGCACATCATTAAAGAAAGGCCATATTGCATCATTCATTAAACAAAACTAAATAGTAGGATGCTTATTGCATAAAGTGCTACTTACTTAGACAACTTTCATTCGCTAATTTCGCCAGCAAAGTCAAATTAAAAAGAGATTTGACATAAGGGATCCTACCATTATGTTTAATTTTGTATTCTTATCATTTGAATTCTATTTAGGCTTTAGCCCATTTTTAGGGTTCCGTAGTCAACAATGAACCCTTATAGTTTCGGTCTGTCCGTCCGTTTGTCCGTCTGTATGTCTGTCTGTCTGCGGTTTTGCTCAAAGACTATAGGACCTACAAACCTATAATTCGGCATGAATGCAGATATTAATGATACCAATAAAATTGTAAGTACATGAAATCTTTAAAAAATATATTTTTTATGGTACCTTCCCTACACTTCAAGCGGGGATGAATTTTTTTTCTTCGCGTCCACCCCATCGTGTGGGGTGTCGTTGGATGTTTTTTAATTATTATAAGCATTCATAGATCATTTTCCGATTTAGGGATGGATCCGTTTGTGAAATATTAAGTTTTAAAGTGGAAAAAATCGTTATGAGTCTAGTGTCCCCCCCCTCCCCCCCCCCCCCCCCCCCCCCTTCTACCAGCTAAACGGTTGCTTCTGGAAATGTGAAAAAATTCACGGGAGTAGGAAATATGCTGAATTTAAAAGGCAAACTATCACGGCCAAGAACCGTTTATAAGTTATTGAGTAATAGTCGATCAACTAAAAAAAATGTATTCGGCGAAGTATAAAGATTAAAGGAACTTTTCGTTCAAATTCCTTTGAAAGTAACTGAGATGATGTTGTTAGTAGTGTAAAACACGTTATAAATGTACATTCATTGACCAATGCAAAAATAAAAATAAAAACTAGCGGTACTACAGAACCCTATATTGCGCGTGGCCTGACACGCACTTGGCCGGTTTTTGCATTATAACTTCGCACCTAGCGCAAGTTTTCTAGGTAAACTGTCTATTAGTACTTCGTTTTTTTTCTTGAATATTACGTTAATTGTAGCAATTACAAAAATGCTTTCTGTTTAAAAGTACGAAAAATGTTTGTAAAAGCAGAAAGCTACATTGGCTCTACCTAGAGTTCTGGTGGAACTAAATATGAAAGTAGGTTGAAGGCTGTGAATCGGAATGTTCGTAATGAAAAGTTCGTTAAATTAGATTGTTATTTCATTATTTCATTTAAATGGCGTTGGTATTTTGTAAAAAAGTTGAAACTTTTCTTGAACACAACTTCAGCCTTCAAGTTCCGCTTTAATATAAAAATATATCCCTTATTCGTAACAGTCAGGGGTCCAAGCAGGCCATAATTTACTGTTTTTATAAATTATTCATGCATTAATTAATAAATGTTGATATAAACTGATATTTATCGCTTCTAAGGCAATTAACGGAGGTGTAAATTGTTGTGTTAGCGTAAACCGAGCTTAATAACCAGTTATTAGTTACTTTAAGCAAAATACAGGGTATTAAGCGCCTAAATTACATGTAACATTCTTCGAAATATTTCTATTAAAAGTTATTCTGAAAATGTTGGTGTGAAGTGTACACGGTTAGTTACATGCATTCTTCGAATATATTACGGTTCCATTACGTTCCACAGCAAAGAATGTAAACGGTTTCCATTTCACAAATTCTTGTCCCTTGCCTTATATTTCATAATTAGTAAGACTTAGAAGTGTTTGAAGCAAGCTGCTTTGCGACAAATCAATAAACCAAATCTGGTATTCAATCATCAAGTACTCATAGATTAGGCAATAGTTTTAGTTCTCAGATAGTAGACAGTAGGTATTCACTAACTTAAAACAGTTTGATATTAATTTCTGTTTGATTATAGATATTTTTGTTTGTATGTCTGTTCTGTAGCATCGTAGTTCCTATAATCAGATAAACTTATTTTAAACGATCGAAGTGACATTCGAGTTATGAGAATCGTGCCCTTGACGTGATATTTTCACAATTTCCGGTACTTACAGCACTCGCAGTTCTCCACAGTCGCGCAGGTCGGGCACTCTCTCCAAGTAGTTCGACCGCGCGTCCCTGTAATATCACCATTTTATATTGCAAACCAGCTGAACAGTTCAATGTGTACTATCAGAGAAGTTGATTCCTAGGCTGATGGTGGACCTACGTAATTTGGTCGTGTTATGTCAAATTCTTCCGACAGATCAGTGGACAGATCACAATTCACAAATAGCTTTGTCCACACTGTGCCTTTTTCTGTTCCTCAAGGGCATGCGTTATAGCGCAATCAACAGCGAACGTGAGGCATGCCCGCGACGCATGCCCTCTGACCGTATCCAAAAACAAAAATGCCAATGTTAGCGTTGCGTTCGTTGACGTATTCAATTGTTGAATGCGCCAAAACGCACGAAGATGACGAAAATTGAAGACGAAAGTGAATAGTGTGGCCATAGCTATTCACAGGCCACAGCTAACATTGAATTGACATAACCCGACCAATTGACGTAGAACCGTCAACTGCCTATAAATCAATTTCTTCGATGGTACATCATCAGCAAATGCACTAAGTATTCAGATTTCTTCTCAAAACCGATGCATTAATAGTAGGTATTTAGGTGTGCTTACATTATATACATCCAACATATTGAAATAAGGTTATAATAGCATTCAAAACAATACAAATAAAGCTATACAATAATCATAAGTTAACAACGTTATGCCAACAATATGCAGCTCGCATAAATTCCTGCTCGGCCTACGCTCGATACAAAATACGTTTGTTAGATATTGCAAAAACTATGACTATTGGATTCCATAATTTGCATACAATAGAATTAAATAAATGACAGACTTGTAACAAGGTTAACACGTGAATGTTTACATAGTACATGTCACTAAAGTTGCTAACAAGTATGTATGCATATTATTTGAGCAAGATTTACATCGCAAGATTCTAATCAATGTCGATCAATCACTTTAGATAAAACATCATCTCTCAAACTTAAGAGATTGAGCAAAGAAGTTGGCAAGACATCGTAACGGACAGGAGACTAAAAGAGGAGAGAACACTTACTTCTACGAGTAACAAGATCTTTTATCCAAACAAGCAAGAACAATTATTATTGACTGGTACCTACGTGTTCGCAATTTTCTCGCAAGCTCTCTTTCAGACGATCGGCTTATAGACGACATACGCGTCGACGGCAGTCGCTGGATTTTTTCTCATTGATTTTTTTACACCTGTCGACGGCAGTCCACAGCTGCCGTCGACAAGTGCCGTTCGTCTGTAAGCGCTCTCGCATGCACTGCCAAATTTAAATACGTACTTGTCATTTGTTCTTAGTTACCTTTCTGAAGCATACTTACAGAGCCCGTAGCTGCGGTGCATGATGGCACAGATCATGCGGCAGATGCGTGAGGCGAGCCCGGTCTACCCGCAGCGTGCGCAGCCGAGATGACCCGTTGAGCGCCGGCACCCGCTCCAGACCACGAGCCTCAGAGAGTATCCTGGAGTGTAACATGCTGCTTAGATGGACGGTTATATCTATATATCTATATATATATATGTAATTTATCTCTTAAGAAGACAGCGTATTCCCCGTTAAAAGGCCGGCACCTGCAGCTCTACTGGCAAAAGCTGCAGGTGCAGGTCCATGGGCGACGGTAGTTGCTTTCCATCAGTCGACCCGTTCGCTCGTTTGCCCCCTTATTTAAAAAAAAATATATGTAGAGCTACATAGTATTTGCCGCTCCATACCAGAAGCCTTTGCAGTATATATATATATATATATATATATATATATATATATATATATATATAGATACTGCATATATATATATATATATATATATATATATATATATATATATATATATATATATATATATAACAACGCCTCCGTAGTCCAGTGGTTCAGAGCTCGGAGGTCGTGGGTTCGATTCCCGCGTTGGAAACATGTTATTTCCAAGTTTGGTTAGGATAATGCAGGCTGAATGGCCTGATTGTCTGACAAGTAAGATGATCCATGCGTCGGATGGGCATGTAAAAAGTCGGTCCTGCGCCTGATCTCTCGCCGGTCGCGTCGGTCTGCCGTCCCACTGGGTTATGAGAGTAAAGGAATAGAGAGTGCTCTTGTGTACCGCGCACACACTTGATCACTATCAAATTACTCCTGCGTAACTGGCCTGGTTTCAATGAAACCGGCCACCGTCACCGAAAAGGGTTTATATATATATATATATATATATATATATATATATATATATATATATATATATATATATATATATATATATATATATATATATATATATATATATATATATATATATATATATATATATATATATATATATATATATATATATATATATATATATATATATATATATATATATATATATATATATAGTACCTATCTTGCTTTCTAGGAACCTTAGATTAAGAACCTAAGGTAAGGTCAGCAGCTAGCCTTGCTTATCGCATTAAATAAATGTTTGAGAATTGACTTCAAAAGCCCTATCTGAAGTTTCATAAAAGCTTTTAGTATCAAACTTTAAGCTCACTGAAGTCATAAGTGTTGCGCTTGTAAGACGCAAAGAGAGCAACCACTAGTTATGATCATAACAAAGAGGATTCTTTGTAACATATAGGCTAAGAAAAGGTGGATCTGTTTGGCTTATTTGTTATGTAAATAATCCTTGGCCCAAATGTAAAAAGATATTGCCGAGAGAACCCAACTTGCTCGAAGTTGCTAGGGTACATTTTGATTCAATAAAGGGTGAATGATTGGGGTGTGAATATAATCATATTTTTATATTAGATCAGTATCTAATATAAAATATGATTTTATTCAGAAAATATATTTTTCCAGTGCTGAGGCAGATTATGGTGGATTCGGCACAAATGGATTAGCTTAAGCTGATCAATATTACGGTTTATATCGAAAAACGGGGTGAATTAAACGTTTTTTAGGGTTCCGTACCCAATGGGTAAAAACGGGACCCTATTACTGAGACTTCGATGTCTGTCCGTCTGTCCGTCTGTCTCCAACCGCTGTGACCAAGAACCGCTATAGCTAGAATTCTGAAATTTTCACAGATTGTGTATATGTGTTGCTGCTATAACAACAAATACTAAAAACAAAATAAATATATTTAAAGGGGGCTCTCATATTACAACAAACGGTAAAGCTTTATATCAATAATGACAACAGGTAGGTACTTGAATTTTTCTCGAAGTCCTTAATTATATGTGTCTTTAATATCTAATAGTAATATTTAAATAAAATAAAAAATTAATGGGGGCTCCTATACAAAAAACACCATTTTTGGCCTAATTTTGCTCTATAATGGTACCTACGGAACCCAACGTGCGCGAGTCCGACTCGCACTTGGCCGATTATTTATTTGAATGTCGTAACCAGTTACTGGAGTCTCTAAAGCTTTCCATTAGAAACTTGTAACACAAGAGGAGTTACAAGACGTGTAACTCCGAGAGTCCATGAGAAGCGGCTATCGCGCATTAGTTCAATTGACTCTGTCAATTTTGTGAGTGATGCGTCTTCCTGGTCGATAAAAAAATAAGTTATGTTGTTCACTCAACAATACCTGACAGATTCGCAAATCACTAATATCCATACTTCCATACTAAATGCGAAAGTGTGTCTGTCTGTCTGTCAGTCTGTTACCTCTTCACGCCCAAACCGCTGAACCGATTTAGTTGAAATTCGGTATGGAGATACTTTGAGTCCCGAGGAAGGACATAGAATACTTTTTATTTTGGAAAAATGTACGGTTCTCGCGCGATAAACGAATTTTGGCGCAACGGAGTTACGGAAGTTATGTAGTAAATGATAAAGCTTCTGCAAATAAACGACGGAGCATTTAAAAAGAAAAGCTCCAAACAATTACGCCTCGATTCGAGGCTCGTTAATCATGGTGATTATTTCTGGGAAATAAATCAAGACCATGGCCTTGACATCGGGAGATGACATGATGACACGGTGCGCTTTCGAGGCGAGGACATGACACTCAATGACAGCTATTAGTCAGATGAAAAGGCTGGCCTTACCCATCGGTGACAATAATTTCATTATCCGATGGATCATATAACATATTCCTCTGTATTCCTCTATGAATTTCATAATACAAAGTTGGCGTTAATATCCTCACAATACATTGTAAAGTTATTTTGATTGATTCTCGCTACAACATATATAATTTTTGTTTTGTATCCAAAGTGAATTAAAGCGTACCTTAAACTATGTATTTATCGAGGATAAGGCCGCTAATCACGGTAAAATTTTTACGTTTAAATTGGTAGGATCGATACGTGTAGACAATCTAAATGTGTATGTGTTAAAGACAAGGGTATCACAATCATTTTTGCTGATTGTTGTAATGAATTTGATTCGGGAACGTCCTTGTTAATTAGAGAGATCCATGTTCCCTTTGACACTGTAACTGTCCGAACAAAGTAATTATTTCAGAAGTTTCTGTGACAATGATCCTTACTTGAATGGTGTTAAGGTTCTGTCAGAGGTAAATTAGCTCTGAATGTCTTGCAGCACTGACCTCGCACAACTCGCTGCGTCATAGGTCAGTGTTACCACTTCCAAATGCTCCTCACAAATTGGCATCAATTGAATCAGACTCAAATTTTAAATCGATTTTATAACAGGTTTTCACGCATCAAGTTTTTTATGTACTTATCCATATTATATTCAGTCCAAATTGATTGTTTTCATCAAAATTTTATTGGCAAAAAAGTAATTCAATTTACACTCTCTATAGGATATAACAGAAGCTGAAAGCATAATATTAAGTTATAGGAGTTTCGAGTTTGCTAATCGCACCCTTTTGTTGCTTAGATCTTATATGGTTTAAATCACGCCTTCGCCTTTGATCTTTCTTTGCAAATGTGTTTAGGACTATTGAGAACTTCGGTATATGGGCAATTCGCAACTTCTCTAAATATATCTTAGATCCTAAGCAAATATCATAACTTACGGGATTATAGACGTGAATGATCACTATAGTTATTATCAGCTTCCATCAACAAACCTACGTATAATTCTGTTTATATTGTATTTCTATTATCTTCAAACAAATACATGCCTAAGTTGAGTCCAAAATAAACGAAAGAAAAGAGAATAAAGTATTCTTAATTAAAAGGGGTCTGTACTTTGTGTATTTATTAACCTTTAATAAATAGTCACTGAAAATTAGCTAAAACAGCTTCACTGCCCACGCTCTGTATAAATTACATCAATTATAATAGATAACAACATAACGGCCATGTAAATTGCTTATTATATTGCGCTGACAAATTACGTTTGCTGTTAGGCATAAAATTCTGATCGACAGGCGAGCTTTACTGCGGTAATAAAATGTGTTATTATTTTTCGTTAATGGAGTGCCGAAAGATGGATAATGGTTGTTAATTTGTTATTGCCTTAAGAATTAATGTTTTTTCTAAAACATCATTTCTGTTATAATACTTTCTAAACAAATAAAACTTATTAATAGGGATGATGACAAGGTCAAAGATTAGCGAATTTTGATGATAAAAAATAAAATAAAGAAATCACGGTAAAAAATAAGTGTTCCCTAACAGGTCGATAGCATTTGTATTTTTTTTGTTATGCGCCTTCAAAGTTGGATAATCAAGTTGGTTTTTTTTTTCAATTATATTTCTTAATATTTGTATACCATTCGATAACTTATGCAATTAAAAGCAACTTTTGTTATAAAACCACTTTCATAAACGCAATATTTAATATACCTATCGAAAAAAATTCTCTCCCGATGCATACAAACTACGAAAGAGTGACGTCAGTATTTCGTAGCACTTTGTATGGAGCGTTTCGGGCAGGTCTATTTTATGAGATGTTTGAATTGTCATATCTTGGTGAATTTTTAAGCTATCGGAGTCATTCTTTCAGCGATGTTTCTATTTTTTAAGGGTCATTCAATTACCAATAAGAAAAAAAAATAGTCATCAAGCCTATTATATACTAAGTAGCACTTGCTAATGAAATTAATACATAATATCTGTCTCATACGAGAAAAGTAGCTCGGCTATTTGGCAAAGGACAAAACATTGTGTAATAACTAATTTATTATTATATTATATCTGTAAAATGTGTTATATTATTTATTAGTCAGAGGTATGTAAAATATATCGGTGCAGGCAGTACATATCTCAGTTAAGGAACTGTGTAGTCTCTACTGTCGACATATATTTCCATAAAACAGAAACCTCAATATCGTCGTTTAAATGATAAACTGCGTTTACATTCGGAAGATATTTCATGAGTGTATTCTACAAGGCAGAAACAACATCGAGACGATCTCGATATGAGTGATGGCCAATAAATCATCGATAATAACGAGAATTCATATATTTGGTAACACGGACTGCGCCGGCGCATACGAATATGTATACCGGTAGATTGAGGTCAGATCGATTGCTCGCGCAATTACTATGAGTTTATATTACGTGGTCACTTATGAGCTGTATGCGTGTGGTCTGATTGTCCCTAAGATATGAAGTATCAAAATTTTAACCATCTCCAAAAAATAAATTTCGAAAAAAAAAGATGTTTAAAATCTCAGCATTGGAAAGATTTGGTTTCATACATTTCCTTTTCAAAATAAACAATTTTTCTATTTATACAATTGAACGACCGAAAATCAAATAAATTTTATAGGACTTTCAGACTCCTGTAAAATATCATTCGATCTTTTTATTCGGGATAGCTGGATTGTTCTATTCTTTGCGGCTACCAATAAACGATACTCACTCATTATAATTTTTTACTCATTTAGATATTAGACAGACGGTGCAGCACACTGCACACCTCATTATAATTGTGGTTACGATAGGAAGTCCTCTTTGATACATTAAATTAATGAAAGTACAATCATATTCTGAACATTAATTAACTTTAGTAAATTCAGTTGTTGCTACGCCGCGCGCCGCGCCGAAATAAGTGATAAACTTTTTCATCACTGGTGATTTGATTATAAGTACTTATTGAGTTTGGTATTGTTTGTTACTAATATGTATTCTGTGGTATTGTGTATGAGAATAAGAATGATATTGTCTGGTATTTTTTTAAAATGAAATAAGGGGGCAAACGAGCAAACGGGTCACCTGATGGAAAGCAACTTCCGTCGCCCATGGACACTCGCAGCATCAGAAGAGCTGCAGGTGCGTTACCGGCCTTTTAAGAGGGAATAGGGTAATAGGGGAGGGTAAGGATGGGAAGGGAAGGGAAGGGAATAGGGGAGGGTAGGGAAGGGAATAGGGTAGGGGATTGGGCCTCCGGTAAACTCACTCACTCGGCGAAACACAGCGTAAGCGCTGTTTCACGCCGGTTTTCGTGGTACAACGTGGTATTTCTCCGGTCGAGCCGGCCTATTCGTGCCGAAGCATGGCTTTCCCACGTATTTGGCACGCGTATATTATGTTATTGATTCATTTGTTTTTAGTAAGAAAGCAAGAGTCAGAATATAAACTGACACTTTAGCTCAAAATTTAGAAGCCTATAAACTTACAGCTACATGGGCTTACAGTTCAACAAGGTAATTACCATATTTATGTAAGTACCATTTTTTTTGAAAATAAACATTCTTTTTTCAAATTTTATCGTTTTTATCGCTATTACTAAGACTTCGTTGTCTGACCGTCTGTCTGTCTGTCTCTAGGCTGTAACTCAAGAACGGTTTTTTTTTTTTTTTTTTTTATGAAATAAGGGGGCAAACGAGCAAACGGGTCACCTGATGGAAAGCAACTTCCGTCGCCCATGGACACTCGCAGCATCAGAAGAGCTGCAGGTGCGTTGTCGGCCTTTTAAGAGGGAATAGGGTAATAGGGGAGGGTAGGGATGGGAAGGGAAGAGAATAGGGCGAGGGTAGGGAAGGGAAAAGGGTAGGGGATTGGGCCTCCGGTAAACTCACTCACTCGGCGAAACACAGCGCAAGCGCTGTTTCACGCCGGTTTTCTGTGAGAACGTGGTATTTCTCCGGTCGAGCCAGCCCATTCGTGCCGAAGCATGGCAGATTATGTATATCTGTTGCCGCTATAATAACAAATACTAAAAACAAAATAAAATTAATATTTAAACGGGATTCCCTACAACAAACGTGACTATTTGGCCTTTTTTGCTCTATATCAATAATGGCAACAGAGGTCGGTACTTGAATTTTTCCCAAAGTCTTTAGTTATATGTGTTCTTTAATATTTAATATTAAAATAAAATTAAAAATAAAGGGAGCGTACAGTAAACACATAATATAGGTACGGAACACTTCGTGCGCGAGTCCGACTCGCACTTGACCGATTATTAAACTTCTCAATAAATTATTCCTGTTTTTTTTGTCTAAGATCTAACTACTTACAGTGTAGTCAATCGCGGTAGATGGGACAGCGCGTGCGCATGCAGATGTGATAGCGGATTGGCGCGAAGCTCCAGCCTCGCCAGCCGACTGCACGCCTGCAGACCAGATGATACCCGCTCTATGCGATTGTTAGCCAGGGACCTGGGGACAAATACTGCATGTAAGAACAAGCAAAAGTGAGGTCGAGCTTTGCGAGAGAAAAAGTGAAGATTATTGTGCATGAAGCGTTCCACAACTGATATAACAAACCACTAAAGTAGGGTGTAGTTTCGTTGGTACAATAGCCACGTACAATAGCTCATCTGACAGCATTGTTGGAGGAATTGCAGAAAGTTGTACCTTATCACTTAATTAGGAACTCGGTCAAAGATTCAGGCCGATATGCAATAGTGCACGATTGGTCTGGCTTATTACTTTGGGAATGCTCTACTATTTCAGAATTTATAAAACAGTTATATTAATAAGTCGCAAGTCGTAATATTTTTGTACTTATAACAATAAAAATTCAACTTACAGATCTTCGAGCTGCGGCAAAAGATGTATAGCTGGTGGCAACTCAGTTAGCAGATTCTCTTCTAGCCTTCTGTGGACAAAATGTTAGAAATAATATCACTTTGACGGTAATATATCTTATCTTAAATCTTGAAACGAGCAATTCTTGTATACATATATAATTGGAATCTCGGAATCGGCTCCAACGATTTTCGTGAAATTTAGTATATAGGGGTTTCGGGGGTGATAAATCGATCTAGCTAGGAATCATTTTCAGAAAATGTCATTTTATTCTTGTTTTATCGAATACGATGATATTATATGAGACGACGCTTTACATAACTAATTGCTTGTTGATTAAGGTCTGCTCTATATATTGGTATGAATCCCTTTGAGGCGCAATATTCACTCGGATCCTAGTACATGATACCGTTACCTAAACTATTAAATAGATATGGTTGCCTGGTAGAGACTGCTTCCAGCAGTAAGGCCGCCAATTCAAACTATTTCTGTTTTTGTAACATGTGTAAATTGATCTATTTTGTTTGTTTGAATAAAGAGTTTTTTTATTTTTTATTTTATTTTTAAATAGAATAGAGTTTACGCAGTAATCAGTGTCGTAGAGTACGCTATACTTAATAAAGATTCAGAGTATATCTCTTTGGTAAGGTTGGTAGTTAGATCCATGATCATCTATTTATCTTATGAAACCAATGAACCATTGGTTGGAAGGGAAGGCTTTTACTAGTAAGAAATAGAGATTCTCTTGAGATACTTACTAGTGCTCTAAAAATCTAAGTATCTGTTATCTATAAACTGGCTACAGTTATCGAAACTGGTGTGGGGGGTTTGATGATATTACTAGTAACTATTTATTCGATGATATTATAAACTAGCTGTTGCCCGCGACTTCGTCCGCGTCAACATAGTATAATAATACAAAGATGGATAGTCCGCTAACAAATATGAAAAAAGTAAAATATAACCTCCTCCTTTTTGGAAGTCGGTTAAAAAGTAGCTTAAGTTACACCTTACTACATCAGCTATCTACCAAAAAAAGTCCCGGAAAAATTGCTCCAGCCGTTTCAGAGATTAGCCGGAACAAACAGACTGACAGACATACAGACAAAAATTGTAAAAAAATGTTGTTTTGGTGCATGTGTCGTATATAAATTCATATGCATGTAGTAAAAAACGGTTCTTTCAATATTACAAACAGACACTCCAATTTTATTTATATGTATGTATAGATGTATAGATTGCGTTTAAACTCTAAAATAATAGGCAATATTCAATCAGCAAAAACCTATATTAATTTACCTATCTTTGCTGCTTTTCTCAATCCGAAATCTAAACTAATCAAGTGCCTTTCAAATTAACTCTACAATCTACATCGTTACAGCTCTACCATACCGAGACACTGGCAATTTGTTTTTCTGTTTGTTTGTCAGACGACGCCATTACACATTCATATTATGTACGCTTACAAGGCGTAGTAATATTTCTTTTAGATTTATGTTTAGGCGATTAATGAATCGGCGATCCTTGCCCTCATTACCAGCAAATGCTAAATACGAAAACTAGCATTTAAATCGATACTTACATAGGCCCAACTAAAATATGGATTTTATGTATATCCAGACATGCTAGGCAGATGATGAAGTTGGAAGGTTTGTTCAAATTATTATGAGATAAAAATTTAGTATTAATTGCCCTTGTGTTATAAAATGTTAGTTCCCCATTTCATCCACTCGCCTTTTCAATTCTAGGATCGAATATTTTGATATTATATTGAAAATTATTCTCAGAACAGATTTAGTTTCAATGATTTATAGCCGCAGGCTGTAGGACCTCAAAAAACTACGAGGAAAATGTATCAGTTTTCGATGTATGGCTTGTTAGGTCGATGTCAACGTGTTTCCCCACTTAGCGATGTTGCAATGATGCTGCGATTGTTTCGTGGCGTTTTCTAAAATATGAGACATATAGGTGTTTCGTAAAAAATGAGGATTTATTTTCGGATAAAAGAAACAATGTAGGATACTCAACGGAGGCATTGAAATAATAATAATAATAATATCTATGGACGCTTCACACCACGTCAGTCTCGCCCCGTGGTAAGTACCTGAAGGACTTGTGTTACAGGTAGGTACCAGACAACGGAAATATATTTAATACTTTTATACTATACATATATTTAAGATTTTTATTATATGATACACATATTTAATACACATCCATGACCTTTTTTGTTCCGTCGGCGGGATTCGAACCCGCGACCCCCGGCTTGAGCTGCCAACGCGCTCACCACTGAGCCACAGAGGTCGTCAGAAATGAAGTAGGAATAACAGAAAAAAGTGGATATTTACCATTAATACCTTAAGGTTTTAGCTAACAAGCCAAAATTAACAAAAAATTTCCCGCCACTAAGAAGTGGCAGGTCGGTTCCATCATGATTTCATTTGCGCGTCCTCCCGCTTAATATTTTTCCGTCTATTCCAATAAAGTAGGTCTGTTTCAATAAATAGTTTCATAGTTAGGTGCATTAAACGGGCCATATATTATGTATATATTATTCTCATTTATATAATTCTGTTGTTTATAACATAATAATGGGATTTTCCGCCCTCATTTATCTCTAGGCTTTGTTTCTGAGGTATTTTTGTTTACCTCGCGACTATAACAATCTGTACTGATTGAGCGTGTACATAAAGTACGAAGACTACGAAGATCCGAGCTTTGGCGAAACATTAATCAAAACCCGTTGTTTACCGACACAGGAACAGGGAATTACTTAGGGCTGCCAAATATTATACGTAAATACTAAGAATTTAACGCTAGACGGAATAAATATTGACTATTACATCATTACCTTAGACGTGGGAGAGCCATGCTTCGGCACGAATGTGCCGGCTCGACCGGAGAAATACCACATTCTCACAGAAAACCGGCGTGAAACAGTGCTTGCGCTGTGTTTCGCCGAGTGAGTGAGTTTATCGGAGGCCCAATCCCCTACCCTATTCCCTTCTCTACCCTTCCCTAATCTCTTCCCTTCCCATCCCTACCCTCCCCTATTACCCTACTCCCTCTTAAAAGGCCGGTAACGCCAGGTGCGTTACCTCTCTTCTGATGCTGCGAGTGTCCATAGGCGACGGAAGTTGCTTTACATCAGGTGACCCGTTTGCTCGTTTGCCCCCTTATTTCATTAAAAAATATATATTATATTATTGGTAGAAGAAGTGAGCTTTCGTTGCTTAGAGGCTACTTCGCACTCGAATAGCACTCTGGAAGGTGCAGGTTCAATCCTAAGTTTTGGTGTATACCAATGAAACATTTTCAGATCACTTATACTGAATACACTGTACTGAACTCTACAATAAAGGAAAACATCGTAAGGAAACTCTCCATTTATTAGTCCCAAACGTATTGACCAATGATCAGACTAATAATAACAACGAAAACTTATTGCCTAAGCCCTAACCAATAACCATACCTATAAAGGCTGTCACCAAAACCTATTGTTTTTTTGATCTAAAAAGGTTGACGAAATCAACAGAATATCTGAAGCAACTTTGTTCATAAGACATGCTACTTTTATAGAAAAACAAAAGCAAATCTTACGCGATAAAACATTCAAGAAAACCCTAGAAACTATTTTCACATTAGGGTCAGGCGTAATCCGGTGCTTCGATATTATCAGAGACAAGAAAAACTTCGCGACAAAGTTTTTGTGATGTACGGTCCGTTTTGTACTGTCTTATCTACAACAGTAAAGTTGATATCAAATGCCTTGTCAAGAGAATAGATGGGAATAATCTTTTATAATAGTGATAACTGTTGTGTAGTTCTTTGAACTGCAAAAAAAATATGGAAAAACAACAGCGGGGTTAAAATGGTCGCTTTGAAGAATCATGATATGCATTTCTGTATTTTTGTACTGATTTGACATTTGTTAGTTTGGCAGTTTTGACAACTCATTTGCTGAATTGATTGAGAGGAATTGCTAAATGTGACCATTTTAGCCCCGCTGCAAACAATAGAGCAAAAAGAATATTATTAAAAAAATTACATAAAAATATTTATTACGACTTTTTCAGTGTAAATACGAACCGATTCTAGTTAGGTACAAATGAGGGTCAAAGTTTAGTTTAACTAGTAACCTAAATACATGAGAAATTCTGTTATTACCCAAAAATAATAGTTTATGACTTGAAATAGTAGCCATTAAGGAACATAAAGGGCAAATATTACATTTTGGAGGTATAAGGAAACACGGAGCTCTTTCTGTATGTAAATAACATTAACGTTTCACCACGCAAACACTTAGCAATATTTGTTTGTGTTGGAGCTGAATTTAATACACTGTTAGGTAATTTTATAAAGGCGCTATTGAGGACAGGCAAATGATAATAAAAACGAAATTTGCCATTTAATTGGTTGCAAGTGTTGGATAAGCAGTAAACACCTTTTTAACCAGTCCATGGTTTCTTTTTAATATCACCAATATTTGTGTAACAAATAATTTTGAGAAAACGCGAAGAGTACATATTATTAGTATAATTAGTTTATAATCACTGGGAATAACTTACGCGATATTTTTTAACTGCTAGTAAATTTTCTTAGACTGACAATAAACCTAAAACTATTTTAGTAATAACTGCTAATAATGATAGTTTAGAACTTTAGAATTAAGAAGGCAAAACCACGTTTGTTACTCTTGATTGTAGAGTCAATTTAGACGGCCTCTACTACTCCACATTCTACTGTTATTCATTCTGGATCTATTAATAATATTCTGTAGTAACATACTAATTAAGACAATAAAATCATCTTAACTACACAGAAAATAAACCCTTGCTTGTAGTATGTTTAATAATCTGTGCCCTTATAGTCAGGTTACAACTAGATTGTAATGTCTCGCGAACCAGGACAATGAGGTCGTTAGTTTCAGGTAAATGTCGCTCTAACGACTCTGTGCTCTGGAATATAGATGCCCCTGATGCTGGATTATACTCGAGATAATTACAAGCATATTTGTGGTAGAGGCGATGACGTGTGTACCGACATACTCGGTTAGCAGCAATTCGTTCTCGTTAACTATACTATAGCGTATATCACAGGATAAGTTCATAAATATCCAAAATTATAGGCATCTGTGTCCGCGACTCTACATTTAAATCAACATCATGGTGAATTAAAATACAGATACAATATCTGAGCCCCTAGCCAACACCTTTTATGTATCGCTTTTTAATAGAATCGCCGATCAAAATGTATGGAATTGATATAAGTCTGATAATATTATGAGTTATGACATCGACGTTTGACTCATGTCATGCCTATTCCATACATTTTATTCAGTATTCTATAAAGAAGCTGTAAAGAAAACATGTTGGCTACTAAATATTATTACTTATTAAAAAAAAAATACAGTTAAATTATCACTTATAATACCACAAGAGCTTCAAAACTATCTGAAAAACTTGACGACTTTATTTGTTTGCAGGGAACCTTGAGGGAAATGCCAGATAATTTTGAAGCTCGTGTGGTATTCGGGGGATTATTTTTCCGTCCCAAATGTCGGCCAATAGAATTAGAATTTGTTTTTTATATATAGCAACTACCAGAGAAAATTTTCAAAAAATTATCAGTATAATACCATGTAGGTTGTACCACGTGACGTCGAATGGTGCAATTCTATTGGTCGATATTTGGGTCGGAAAAATAATCAAAATATAATATTAAAAGCCTAGGAATTTTAATACAAAACTCCATGAACGCTCTTAAGAACAAAGTATGGTTACCTACAAAATTCGGAAGCCTCGGTGAAATTAGAATTTAATAAAAGTCAAAGTTAGTCAGTTCGATGGACTTGAGGGTTTATCAGGGGTAACATATTTTAACGTGGCTCAACAAAGTTGTATTTAGTATGATAAATGATAATATTATGAGAATTTACCTTGCTTAAAATTCGCTACAGAAAATGCGTTATTTTTTTTTTAAAACAGGGAGAAAATATCCGTTTAAATTTACTTTTAATTATTATCAATGTAAATTAAGAAAGTACGTCATTTAAGTTAAAATTAGAGTTTAAATGCTTTTACAAACTACATATATAAATTCAAAGCAAAAATTTTGTAAACCTTGGAGAAAACTGCCAAAACAATAATTAATGTCAAGACCACAATTAGGTTGTGTTAAAACTTCAATGAAATCACACACGCGACGGGATCTAGCAGCGGAAGTTGGCGTAAGTGTAAAATATATAAATTGCGATCAAAACAGCTTTTACGATAACATTATTGTCCTCAATTCTGGCACAGTAAGGGCTTGTACACGAAATTGCGATGCAGCGACTAATAATTCTACGAACGCGACTTATTACAATCTGGCGAAGATAAACCTTTGTATTCATATTATTATTTGTCTTAGGGGCTGTTTCACCACTTACTGATAAGTGCCAGATAGGCCATCCATAACTTATGTGACAGAAACTCCATACTCTATCTGTCAGATAAGTTGTGGATAGCCTATCCGGTACTTATCAGGCAGTGGTGAGACTTAGGGCCAGTTTCACCACTTCCTGATAAGTGTCGAATAAGCTATCCACCACTTAACTTGACAGATAAGGTATGGAGAATCTGTCAAAAAGTTGTGAATAGCCTATTCGGCACTTTATCAGAGAGTGGTGAAACAGGTTACAGGCTCTTACTCTCATAAGAGTATGCAATAGTATAGTAGATATTGCCTACTACGGTCATCGCAGAAATTAGTTTGTCACGCGGTAAGCCCACATTTCACGTGATTAAAATTTAAAACCCTGTGTCCTTTCCTAGGGACGTATATTATGTCCATACTTATCATAAGTCTTCAGCGGCTTCAACGTGAAGAGGTAAAAAACATAGAAACATCGTATTTACACTATAGTTGTTATAAATATTCAGCTTACGGTTAATTAAAAGATCATTAATAAGGGATGAATGAAGTCGTATCGAGGATTTTCGCGCCGCAGCCATATCATCTGTGGTTTTCGCAGCTTTGTGGTGAAGCCCTAACATCGACATTGGACGCTATCTTAAAACTAGATAGTAGATAAACGCCCACTGAGGTTAAATGTATTAATTAAATGCAATGCAAATATTTGAGTTGCAAATGTTAACTGGAGAGATAGATTTGAAACGACATTTCGGTCGAAGATGTAACAATTTCAGGTGCACTAAAATTTTTATTGAAAATACCCATTTCAATAAGAATATAATGTTATACAGTATGATTAGGCAAACAAAAAGTTAGTTCGTCTCTACGCACAAAGACATAGGTCGTCGTAGAGCTACGCAACGCAGAGCTATGCGGCGCCATCAGTTTAAATAGAAGTCTTTGTGCGGCGCTACGAATGTAGTTGCAGAAAAGTATCGCCTCTGCAAATTATGCACGATATTGAATAAGTAATATGGAACTTCAGTGAGAAAATAGTTATATTATGTAAAGATTTTATACGTGGGAGAGCCATGCTTCGGCACGAATGGGCCGGCTCGACCGGAGAAATGCCACGTTCTCACAGAAAACCGGCGTGAAACAGCCCTTGCGCTGTGTTTCGCCGAGTGAGTGAGTTTACTGGAGGCCCAAACCCCTACCCTATTCCCTTCCCTTCCCTACCCTCCCCTATTCCCTTCCCTTCCCATCCTTACCCTCCCCTACTACCCTGTTCCCTCTTAAAAGGCCGGCAACGCACTTGCAGCTCTTCTGATGCTGCGAGTGTCCATGGGCGACGGAAGTTGCTTTCCATCAGGTGACCCGTTTGCTCGTTTGCCCCCTTATTTCATAAAAAAAAAAAAGATTGATTCCTGCCCATAACATAGAATGGCACGAAGCTATTATTATTAGTTACATCTTCAACAGTTTGAAGTATAAAAATTGTAAGTTTAGCAGTAAAGTGTCGGCACTCGGCAGTAGTTGTAGTTAAAGTCAGCAATATCAGATCCCGACAGCAATATCGGCAAGTTTTAGTACCACTATTACTTGGCTACAAACAATATTATTACTTTCAATTTAAAATTATCCGAATTTCCTATCTGGGCTGTAATCTTATTTTTGCAGAAGAAGGAACATTTTGTTCGAAATGGAATAGTACTATTTTTATGAAATTGAAAATTAGTGTGTTATTTTTATAACTTTATGTACCATCGAGGAAATTGATACCTAGGCAGTTGACGGACCTACGTGGTTTGGTCGGCTTATGTCAATTCAATGTTAGCTGTGATCGGTGCCGCCAGGCGCCATCTGAATAGGAATCAACTTCTCTGTTAGTACATAATATTATGTAGGGCGCCGTGACAAAAATGTTTTACATGTAACTGTGCCGCAGGCTGAAAAAGATTAGAAACCCCTGGACTAACGTGAAGAATACCCTTAATATTTTAACCCAGAAATACCTCCGACTAGCCCATTTGCGCCTTACAATGACAATTTTTCACGGGTTTACAAAGTCGCTACAGTAGAGTACAGTACAATAGCATCGTATGCAAAGCCCAATCATCACTCACGCCCACTGGAACTTGCTAAGCCTCCACGCCACATTGTAAATTGTTCCTCACTACAATGGCTTCGAATAAACCCTACTGAAGTAGGACTTATTCAACATATAAATAGAAATGTATGGAAGTGAAAGCTTTTAAAAAACCGCAAGAGATCTGCAAGCTGTACCATTGAAAACTGCCTATACAATAATTATAGACTACGAATATGTATACGTTACTAAAAAATACTATTTTTTATTAGGGTTCCGTACCCAAAGGGTAAAAACTGGACCCTATTACTGAGACTTCGATGTCTGTCCGTCTGTCTGTCTGTCTCCAGGCAATAATGTCAATAATGGCAACAGCTAGGCACTTGAAACTTTCATAAAAGCCTTAGTTATATATATACTTTAATAATTTATAATTATATTTAAATAAAATTAAATTTAAGGGGTGCTCCCGTACGGAACCCTTCGTTCCTCCTACTAGCGTAAAAGCCTACTTTTATTTTCAGCTCAAAAAGAAAACAGTAATTCAGTAGCCTAAAGGAATTTCATAGACATTGGAATTTCAATGATACAATATGTCCGACAGGCATTCTCTCCCTTACAGAGTGTTCCTAGCTCAGGCATCCGATTCGGTATTGACGTGGTAAATGCTTCACGACTGTAAGGAATTTCATGTGTGGTATGGACTCAATGATTTATATAAAATCCGCCCGCCCAAAGTAAGTGGCAAACTTTCCTACATGATGCGTGTCAAAGTTTTTATTATTTAGGAAAAGTCAGTCTCTATTTTACTAAAACCCTTGACTAACTCGTAAGCTATGTGTAGAATTAAAAAATATAATATAGTAATTGGTATAATATCTAATATATAAAATTCTCGTGACACAATGTTAGATAGCGTACTCCTCCGAAACGGCTTTACTGATTTTAACCTATATGCATATTCAGTGGGTCTGAGAATCGGCTACTGGGTACTTTTTATATTGATAAGTGCATTTGTTGAATAAATAATAGTAAATTATTACAACTCGAGACTGACGGCGACCATTGTTTGTGCAACGGGATAGCGATGGACGTGGCCATGGTGACATACTTATTTAGGCACTTCGTAAAATACCTAATACGGCTGAAACACTTTATATGGCAAAGAAACGTTTGCCGGGACAGCTAGTAATAGATAACAATAAGCTTACTTACAAGATGCGCAGGGCGGGAGTGTTGACGAAGGCGCGTTCATCGATGTGGACGATCCGGTTCCGTTTTAGTATTCTGTGGATAAATAAAAATTTAATTAATAATTATGATTTTAATATTGTATACTATATTTTACTGATTGATAGTTTTATTATACCGCTTGAAATAAACCAATATAGATGTAGTATTTTAGTGAGGTCATCATACTATTATGATGTCATATACTTCACTTTTCACTATTCAGAGGCGAGGTCTGATAGATCTACAATAGGCTTGATCTTTGCTTTGAGCTTAAAACCTGAATTTTCTTTTTGTTCCTGTGGTGTGACACGTGTTCCTTTTATGATGTAGGCATCTATAATGAAAGTAGTTTTCAAAATTACACCTGTAACGGGCTAGTTAGGAGATCAAAGTTTATATGCCAGAAATATTATAACAGGCGGGCAAATCCATGGGAAAAACTAGTAAGAAATGAGTATTAAAGAAAATTTAACACGAAAATTCAAGTACTTATACAGTGTGTAACAAAAACAAGTGATAATACTTTAGGGTGTATACGTGTTCTTTGTAGAGAGTTCACTGTGAAAGTAGCGGCGCTGAAAGATCTTTTTTTTTAACTTTTGTATGGGGAATCTCGTGACGCTCGGGCCCTTGCCCATACAAAAGTGAAAAAAATGTTTCGTCTTTCAGAGCTGCTACTTAGTAGCAGCTCTGAAAGACGAAAGAACACGTATACACCCTAAAGTATTATCACTTGTTTTTGTTACACTCTGTATAGACAAAACCAACAGGTTATAAATCGTAAAGATCAAGTGGTACAATTATTATGTACGTGAGGTGTGTGCGCGGATTTTAAGTGGTTGACCGGATTGCGGCTGAAGCCCGATAACTTTCGTGACTTGTAAGGTGTGTAGAGCTAGTTTACCGCAGATAAGAAGCCGCGTTACTTAGATTGCGATCGACATCATTTTATACATTAAAGTTTCTAGAACGCTAGTAAAATAGTTGCCTGTCCAAAAAACATAAAAATAATCTGATATGTTTTACTGGATTAATCTAATATAGCGTGAAGTTCAGCACTTTATGGCTGGGGTATTTCGGACGCAAACAAGTCAATTCGAATCTGATTTATATGAAAAATGTTGATCGAATCCACCAATAAGTATATTGAAAAGTTACTCTTACGATATTTATTGCGTTTCGAAAGTGTCAAAAAGTTTTACCGAATACACCAATATTCGAGATATATTTAGCGAAAGTATCAGCCTGGGATGCGATCCCGATATGGGATCAGTCTGAGGTCGTGGATCCAGACAGACGACGATAAATCCCGGCGCTACCGAACGCCCTTCGACGTCAAACGATAGTTTTTCTTAATTAAACCGACGATATGAATGTAGCTTTATTCCCCATTAAAAACTTATTTTAATCAGGACAGAGATAATAAATCTTTTTAATCTGTCCGCAGTAAAATTGTCAGTGCGGATAGTTTGAATTATTTTAGCGCGGACACAAAAATTGAAGTAATTAATGGTTCGATTAATTTTAATTTTATGATAATAAATAGTTTATGTTGTTGAAATTTCGTAGAATCGCTGGCTACATCTGTCACGCTGTCACGTAAATCGTTAGTTGCAGAGAAATGTAGAATTTAATGTCCTCTGCATGCGGAATAAAAGTTTTGATCAAATTCTACGAAAGATACCCAATAATTAATCTGGAATATACTATATGATTTTAATAGACGTTACTAATGTATGTACAGATATTAAACGTAATAAAATTAGTCATCTCCAAAAATTAATATACTTGGAAGTTGTTGATTAAAAATAATTTGCACATTAATTAAATCTTAGCATCCAAGAAAGGACAGCTAATTATTATATTTTGGTCGTGTATGCGGATATGACGTCAATATCAAAGGCTTATCATATGAAATATGAGCGATAAGCGCGAAAATATGTTTCGGGAGCTTTGTACCGAGAGCGGCGCAAGGGCGGGCGGTCGACGAACTCTAGATGTAAGGCGCTCTACACACCTGCTGAACAATATTCATTCAGTTTTACATTCATTCAGTTTTGTGTGCTAGCCTGTTAGGGTTGTGTTGTTGAGTTATGTATGTTTAATGACTAATGACGTGAATTTTTATAATAAAATAGGCTATTTTAATGATATTATAACGTATTTTATTGATTTTTTTTTCATTAAAATTAACGAAATTTTGGTGTCTACAACATCACAACAAAATTATCCACCTTTTTTGTAGCATTATCATGTTCTGTAAAAATTGATTTTGATACTTTAACAGCGGACATAATAAAATTTATAGTGGCCTCGTTAGTCGTAACTTAAATTATGTATACGTGTCTCGGTTTAGCAGATTATTAAACTATTAAAATTATAATTAATCTCAATCTTTTATTTCTATGTTGACTATAAGATCAAAGTTCACCATAAATTATAACACCACCATAATATATACCATAAATTAAACAAAGTTATTCGACACGAGTTTATTTTGAGCTAACTTCTAAAAGGATGTCCTCCCCTAAAGTTATTGACGTCGAAGCCACCGGCTGCCACTTATATGACACGACTTGAAAATAATAGCTTTTACTTTTAAACACGAACTTATAAAACATTTTAACGATCCTCTGTTCTTTATGGATGAACGGAGACGAAAACAAAAGATGCGCTTATAGGAAAAGTACGTTAACTATTTGAGTATCTACCCAGTACCCACCTATTATCCTATCAAGTCTTTAAATAATAGGAAATTTAGGGCCTGTTTCACCACTTTCTGATATGTGCCGAATAGGCTATCCACCACTTAACTTGACAGCTGAAGTGTGACGAATCTGTCAAAAAAGCTGTGAATAGCCTATTCGGCACTTTATCAGAAAGTGGTGAAACATGCCCTAAATATTGCAATTTGCAAGGATAGTTGTTAACATAATTATTTGACGCTTGTTGAGATTAGACCACATTTTCTGAATTCTTAGACGTTTAATATTTTTGATCGTTTTCATTCTTGATCAGTTAATAATAAAAAAGTTATGACACTTCATTAAGAAAAGTGTTTACGTTAATCTTTCAATGAAAACGCGATATAAGCTTTATTTTGTGTAAAATCTGGAGAAATGAACGCACCGATGTTTTCTTCGTGTTGGTTTATGAGCAGTAAAACGGAGTGGTTTTAGGTCCGGCTGTTTCTTGAAGAAATATTAAAGAAAAATATTATGAGACCATTAATAATATATTATACAGCAACATCATTCAATTATTAAGAAATAAAGAGTAGTATTGTGTTTTGATAAGGTTTTTGTAAAGGTTTGATAAGCAAATATATAATTTTTAATATTAATTTTTTTTTGCGTAAGGCCACCATAGACTTAATATATTTATAAGTTTATGAAGGCCACAATGCTGCATTGCGGTGCGTCGCCGCAGCTAAATGATGTTCTGATGTTCGATATAGATATTTTAACGTGACTGGACAAGATTTTGACGGAACGACAGGAGATGAAGTGGAAGAGTGAACGACGCTCAGCGGGGCTAAAATGGTCGCATTTAGCAATTCCTCTCAATCATTTCAGCAAATGAATTGTTAAAACTATCAAACTGAGAAAATATGTCAAATTAGTACGAATTATCGACAAGGCGTGACAAGACTAAAGAACGTGAGCGAGGGCGCTGCACGTGAAGGAGAACTGTCAAAAATGACGTTTTGTATGATGGCAGCGTTCGTTCCTTTTTTCGCCAAGTTCATATAAAGCCTTGTCGATCAGCCTACCTAGCATACGCCAACGAGATATCTCACTCTCGAGATAATTAAATGTTGACATTATGAGACGAGTAGTTACTCGTCTCATAATGTCAAAATCTCGACATTATCTCGACCAAACTCTATAAAAATGTATTATTTCGATGATAGATCTACGCGAGAAAAACTGTTTGTCATGCTAGGGTGAATGAAGGGAGATGAAGAGACAAACCATCAAACATGAAGAAAACACGTAGAGTGAGATATCTCGTTGGCGTATGCTAGGTAGGCTGTAGACATGAATTGCAAGCAGAGTGACCATTTTGCAATTTTAAGAAAATGAATCATAATATTAGGATTCATATTATTATGATTCTACAAAGCGACCATTTTAGCCCCGCTGTTCCATCACTGTCTAGTTTCTTGTATTGTGATTTGAGATGACGCGCGTCGACACCAAGAAGTTTTGTAACGCGATTCCTTCGCATGCGACCACGTCATATCATTCCGACTCAACTAAGTTCTCATTTACAAACGCTAAGGTCAATTAACATATTAAAGTAACCATTTGAAAGCTTTCAAATCACAATTAAATCAATGACAATAGTCTAAGGACAATGGGGCCATAAAATCCTTTTAGAAATGTTCGTATCTCCTACAATTAGATGAAATCATTTGGAAAATCTTTTCGAGTGAAATTAGACGTGGAATGTATATTTATAGGTCTTTCGAGTATTGAACTCGAATCGAATAACGAATGTTCGGCTTTATAAATATTTTCCGCATTCCGTTATCATAAGCGTAGACGTTTCCTACGACTAGTCGAGACGCGAGACAAACTACTTGTATGGATTTTTGGATAGATATGTAATAAATGTTTTGGATAGATACAAATAAAGGTCAAAATTACAATAAATATACATGGAACTGTACAAATAGGCGGTGTTATTAATACTAAATGAACATTGAACAATTGATGAATAATAGTGTATGCACTAGCAAATTAGGTAATGTTTTACAAATTATAATTAGTTAGGTTAGCTTTTCTTACTATTGGATTAATATTTCTGGCAGAAGATGTGCTGGATATCTGTTTGAGTAGCACTTTAAGATTATATTACAAGACCGCACTGTAAAGGCGTAGGAAAGGGTTATGTAAACAGTAAGATTATTGAAATTCCTAGATGATATCGGCACTTATCACGAATAGCCGTGACATTGTCACTTTGTACTTAAAGGTCAATGAAGGCACATATGCCCTTTTAGAAGACATGGATGCGTTTATCAAATGTACATTATCTTTTTCCTTCTGCTTCGCCCGCGCGAAACAGTATTCCAGTTTAGCATGCCTGATACTTAATTCTTAACCCTTTAAAAATTATTTCCTTCTGCACGGTAATACGTCCATCAAAAGAGGAAGGTTTTAGCTCTTACGGTTTGGCCTAAGTGTTGATCGGTTATTTTTTTACATGAATAACAAGACTTTATCAGAAACTGCATACCTTTTAAGTTTTAATATTAATTATATCATTTTAAAAGTTCCTTAAATGTCTCGGTAACTAATTACTCCCATAATTTTAAAAGGTAGGAAGACCTAAAAATGACCATCGCTTTATAAACGTTATTTAAAGAGCAATGTCATCGTCGGTCAGGTTTCAGGTTATATATAATATAACCTGAATTATATTTTGGGAGATATAATTACAGCAAATCATGTCTTAAAAAAAGTTATTGTATTTTATAAATATATAAAGGGCGTATAAACAGATGTATTGTCACACAATACTTTAGAATCTGTTCCATTACATGACGTGTCCCTCACATATAATTGACTGTAAAAGTAGCAGCGCTGAAAGTGTAACTTTTGACTTCTAAGTTTCTATGAGATACAAGCCAACGTCATACTTCTCAAACAAAAATTAAAAGAATCAATCAATTTATAATAATCAATAATATCAACCTTTTCTCTTTAACTAGTATGATGTTATATAAAACAATAATAAATATTATGTACTCACAGCGTATGTAAGGAGGGCAGCGGCGGCAGCGAGGCGGATGTCAGCTCACTTATCTGGTTGCCGGCCAGGTTCCTGAGGACACGACAATTCGATTACCTGTTACGGAAGTAGGTTTCCATTGTTTACATATAAATAAATAGGTACACATTAACTAAATAAAATATAGGATGAAGTAGGAAAATAAAGTAAACTTTACGGAGAAACTTAGTGTTTTATCAAAATACAAGTATGAAGTTACAGAATAAATGAGACTAGAAATGTGTTGAACGGAGCACCCAAAATATATTACTTAACAGGCGCACGTTTCTCTAGGATTTATATATTTATAAGAAATTAAAAAAAACCCCGCCAGAACAACTTTAAAAAGTAATGAAATAATATTTACAGCCTTTAAGTTCAAATAATTCCTAACTTGTGTAAAGTAATATTTTAGTCCATAATTGTTGTCACAGTGTGTCGGCGGACCGCCAAGTAAACTACAACCTATAACCGCCAAGTCGCTGATAACCTATCTCGATTCAGATCGCTGTGAATTGATCCTTAAACTTGTTAAGTGAAATTAAACATCTACATTAGCGGTCCCCCGACACACCTTAAAGGCAGTATATTTACTGCCTTTAAGTTCAAATAATTCCTAATAAAAAAAAAAATGAAATAATATTTTATTTTATTACTTTTTAAACTTGTGTTGGTTATAGTGCAGAATAATTCCTATCAACAGAATCATATTGTTACGGTACATGGTATACGGACACGTAGTGCTATCTAGCGACAGACCAGCAAAACTTACCGAGGGAACAGAGGCAACATAAATCCCCTACTCAATACTAGATGGCGTTAGGTGCGCTAGTACATACTCGAATAGACTGTGCTCGAACTTTCTAGAAGTATCTTGTTTACCTGTTTACGGGTTTATTTTGTTTACGTGTTTAGTTGTTTATGTTTATTGTAGTACATGCTCGAGCCTCCTAGAAAGTTCCGACACTTGTTTACGTGTATCGGGAACTTTCTGGAATTCGTCTCGCCATATAAAAAGCCGCAGGTAGACGGCGCGGCAATTTATTTCAATCTGAGCGATCTTCGCGGCGACAACAAGTGATCAATAGTGAGTGAACCAGTGAAACCTGTGACTTGGCTACGACCTAGGACAGTGATAGTGCTTAGTGATTGGACCTAGTGATTAGTGTTTGGACTTAGTGCTAAGTGTTGTGACGCTAAGTGTGTGTTTAGTGCAGTGTTAATAAAGTCTTCAAGAGAGTCACCAGGTCTTTCTCTCCAAATCCTCGAACCCTAGCACGTAACAATATTCTCATGATTACCTATCTATTAATGTCATTTTCGATGAGGCCGTTAAAATGAGCCCAAACATAAAAACCTCCAGTTTGGGTTCATACGAAGCTCGGTTCCTATAGAATCCAGGTGATGCTGCAGCAGCAGCATATAAATATTTACTGTTTATACTTTATCTACTTCTTAGTGGTTGTCACAATTAAAATGAGCCCAAACACGAAACCTCTGCTCTTAGTTGGTGAGGAGTTGGATATCCTATTGATTACCAGGTGATGCTGCAGCACCAGGTCAACTTTCCATTATTATGTGTATACGTATATTGTATATTCACAAATATCACGAACTAGAATGAAATATAAAATCCATCAAACGACTATAAGTTGCTAACGGCCTTTCATGAACCAGATAAACCCTGATTGTCCAGGACTGAGCAGGCTGATGATGATGAATTATAGCTAAGAACACTCTCGATCATGTCAGCTTTCAAACAAAAAAAAAAATTAGATCAAAATCGGTCCACCCGTTTGGATGCTACGATGCCACGGACAGATACACACACAGACAAACAGACAGACAGACACGTCAAACTTATAACACCCCTCTTTTTTGTCGGGGGTTAATAAATAGTTACAGGATCATAGCCTCCTTTCTAGGTATGTAAAACCATATGCCTAAAAGCGTTATAGATCGTAACCGTAATTTAAACGAGCACATCTTAAAAGGAAAGTTATGTGTAACACACGGACGTAAAAAAAGTACGGACGTAACCTTCTCTAATCACGAGTGAAGCCTAGTTATGGCCGCCCGTGTAAGACGTGTGCGTGATATGAGGGTTGCCATATAAATCATAAATTTGTAAAATTTCCCTACTTTTTTTGTAAACTCAGACAAGTTAAATGTATTATTTATACTTCAAACATGGGAGAGCCATGCTTCGGCACGAATGGGCCGGCTCGACCGGAGAAATACCACGTTCTCACAGGAAACCGGCGTGAAACAGCGCTTGCGCTGTGTTTCGCCGAGTGAGTGAGTTTACCGGAGGTCCAATTCCCTTCCCTATCCTCCACTTTCCCTTCCCTTCCCTTCCCATCCCTACCCTCCCCTATTATCCTATTCCCTCTTAAAAGGCCGGCAACGCACCTGCAGCTCTTCTGATGCTGCGAGTGTCCATGGGCGACGGAAGTTGCTTTCCATCAGGTGACCCGTTTGCTCGTTTGCCCCCTTATTTCATAAAAAAAAAAAACTGAAACATATTTTTGTATTTTTTTCGCTTCAGAAATGTAAGCGGTTGTTAAAGATGTCATAATGAAAATATTATTTTTATGACACTATAGATAGAAAAAAAAACATATTACGTACAGAGAAGTATATTATTTACATAACACTATTAGTAATAATGATTATGTACAAACATTTACAATAATAAAATTATTACTAGCTATTTGACCGAGTTTTGCTCGGTATTCGATAAAACACGAATAAAATGACATTTTCTAAAAATAATTCCTAGCTAGACAGATTTATCGCCCCCGAAACCTATATAAGAAACCTGTATACGAAAAGATATAAGATACTTAAGTCCCGTAACCCGTTTCATCAAACAATCAAGTAATGTTAAATAAATAATGGCTTGTTAAATCAGTTAACGGCCTGTTAGAGCTATCGAGAGTTCTACCATGCGCTAACGTCAAATCAAATCACCTAACATGGTGTTAAATTTATTCCTGGTCCAGAGGTCCATTCAATATCTTCATTCCTACTAGGTCTCAATGACGCTCGGGTGACTACACCAATAGCACCTTCCCTCCCCTACTACTGAAGGAAATCTAAGACAACAATTTTATCTATGGACGCTTCACACCACGTCAGTCTGACCCCGTGCTAAGTACCTGAAGGACTTGTGTTACGGGTACCAGACAACGGAAATATATTTAATACTGTTATACTATACATATATTTAAGATTTTTATTATATGATACACATATTTAATACACACTCATGACCCAGGAACTTTGAAAACTTTTTGTTCCGTCGGCAGGATTCGAACCCGCGACCCCCGGCTTGAGCTACCGACAGCCCACCCACGGAGCCACAGAGGTCGTCAAACAACAATTATATCCACTTTTGTAAATTAAGAAATGAATAGGGGTGTAGACTATTTTTAGGAAATATATTTATTTTACAGATGTACCATCAAGGAAGTTGATTCCTATGCAATTGACAGACCAACGTTATTTGGTCGAATACTTATGTCAATTCAATGTTAATTGTGATCTGTCGGCTGGGTTTGACGTAACGCGACCAAACTACTTATGTCCCCGATTTGCATAGGAATCAACTTCTCTGATAGTACATAAGTATTTTGTTACACCTAAAAATATGTATAAAAAAATACACTCTTATTTCAATTAAAAAAATCACTTATTAAATATAAAAAATATTATAAAGTTATTAAGTAAAATATGTCCATTTTCGGTAATTCTATAATACAAACTCTCAAAAAAACAATAATTCGTATTAGATTTCGTTTACTGTCTACACCCTTATTATTGTATTCCTGCCTAATTACTGGTCAATAGTATGCTAAATACTTACATGACACTAATAAAAGACAATAAAATTAATTATTTGATTATTTAAAAATAATTTAAAATTTTCCCCGGTTTGGGGAAAATTTCCCCACTTTGTTATGGACATTACTGACCTGTTGAAGTTGAATTAATATTTACATTATTTTATCAAAATACTTTAAAAATATGTTATCTTACCTATGAAATATTATTCCTTGATGTTTTTTGTGTAAGGTTGTATTGTTCTTGCACCATTTTACAACACAAGATGGCATATTTATTTTTATTTATGAATGACAAAGACGTGTCACCGCGATGCAGTCTAAAAGCGTAATGGCGGTACGATCGGCTTATTACAGTGCGAGTGTTTGTGCAAGATGTGTACATATGATCGCCTGGGCTTATTAAGGGTGCTTCACTCATTTCTTAATGGCGATCCGTCCGTATTTTTTTTACGTCCGTGGTGTAACATGTCAAAAATAATCGCGGTCCATATTTATAAAAGTTTTATGCGTCTGTTTGTGCGTCCAAATGTTTAATCAATAGTACTTATGGACGTAAACATGGAATTTTCAGACGAATAAAACTTGATGGAGACATAAAAATACTCTGAAGTTGTTAAGAAAGTGAAAGAAGTGAGATTTGTTTTTCAGTGAGAGGTCAGCGCATCCGAATGGCTGCTTTTTATGAAAGTGCATGAATAAACCTTTTCGCACACTTCATTGGTTGCTATTCTGCCTCGAAATTACTACTGCATTTTTAATGCTGGATGCCCGCTGCGTGTTGGAGATACGTAGAATACAGTCAGCCAAAACACACCGTCATTGACACGACCTGTTATTATATATTATATGGTTTACTTGCAGCAAAATGTGGTTTATCAATTATCTTTTCAAGTGTTCAAAAGATGTCAAAGATCAAAATTCAAAACATATTATTAACTCAAAGAATTTGTTCACGAACTAAGACCCCTTCGCGCCAATCCGAGGTAACGTTAACTTTAAATCTAAATATTAGCCCCTTCTTGCATAAGTACGAAGAACAAAAGAAGCACTAATATAATATTTAACCCAGATTTGTATATTTTTAATCCTTTATTATATTTAAACCAGACTCATCCTAGTGGGCCTAATTCAACCTTCTGTATTCAATATTTATGTAGTACGTACCTACTTACTTATATAAGTAAATTTTCCGCGTCTTCGATTAAAGTAATTTTATCTCAAGGTCTATGAAATCATCTTTTTGTCGTTGGCACAAAGGCTTTGTCAGAGGTAACTTAACTCCGAACGAAATGTAATCGGAGTTCTGACACACTCACAAACATGGCGTGTTTAGTTCTACCAATATTTACATATTCCAAAACCTCAGTGCTCTGCTTTGATGCTTCTGATTAGTTTGATATTGAAATTGTTGCATTAGCTTTGTTAGCTATACGTGTTATTAATGTTAGCATAAAAGCTAGGATTATAAGTACAAAAAATTTCACTCTTGTCTGTTTACATGTGTGTCAGTAACTGATCCTTGTTAAAGGTCTTTTTATTTAATCCTTGAGTCTTTCACGTTAAAAGTTTCACTTAATGAACATAGATTTTTTAATATTTTGCTTTTTTTTAGACGAAGATACTCAACGCTTAGTGCTGGCTTTCGCGTTTCAGAAACGCGTCATGGGTAGAGTTTCTGAATTGAAGCTTATAATTTCTGAATAACTAATTGTAAAATTTTTAACATATGACCCTTTCTCTCATTCCATAAATTATTTCACATTTCCCGAACAAGAGTGCGTGATATACAAGTCTGAAGATATTGCGGCACATTTTCCGCATCATTTATAACATACATTTTGTAGAGAGTAGAGACTCACGTCTTGTATTCATTCCAGCACCTGAAATGCGAAAACATGTCCTGCCATTTCTTTAACGGCTCTATGCTTGATTGCCTACGTTTCATGAGTATATTCAGGCATTTTAGAAAAACACTTTACATGCTTTTAAGTGAAATAAATAGTTTAGATTCTATACTACAAACAATATATTTTAATTTGTTTTGTTTTCTAGTACGGTTTATGTTAGTGCAAATCAAATAATGGTATGTAATATAATATGCAATTTGTGTTTGTTTATAACGATTGAAAGCAACATTAAGTGCTCAAGTACACAGTACTTAATACTTACATAAAATATTATTATAGCTGTAAGTGCTTCTATTATAATTATAATTAAACTTGTTAACTTAATTCTCTATTTAAGTAAGCGTCTATGTATTTATATCGTAATGAAAACGTTCTAAAGTTCTTGCCGTGTGCCCTTGTTTATAAATATTATGCAGTTTAATCTCTCACTATTAAAATGAGATACTGCTGCTAACAGCTAATAAGTAATAACCCGTTTCGGTCGTTTTATTACTCGCCCGATATAACTTTATTTGCGGTGCATTAAGGAGGTTTATTACAGGCGTGTTCATACTGCCGCTGGTGAATTATAGGTAAGTACCAAAGATTTTCCACAGTTAATTACATTCTCTCGAGATTAAAACTCGCTAAATCTTTAAAAAGTCGCGATAAAACTTTCAAAGTACGCCCTTTGTAAGCCTTTAGTTTAAAAGAACTGCGATAAATCAAATCATAACTTTCCTCACCAAATTAAGCGAAATTAATTTAGGATTGAAAAATCGCGAAAGTTTTCTTCGAATTTTAAGGTCACTCGTTTCTAGAGCTTCGAAGATGGCTTTGCTAATTTTGTTAAGTTGACAATTTCGCAATAATTAATGGTTTGCCGTTGGCGGTTTCCCAACTGGATGAGTAAATTGAATTCATATTAATTTAAAGTTAATAAAACATCTTTAAGATGATATTAAGAATGAGTCAATTTCTTACAATTTGCCACATCAAAAAATAGTTTAAATCAATCGCTCTCCATGGCATGATAATTATTATTGCATTCTAAAGACAATATTATGTCCAGACTTGTAAAATGCACCTAACGTACGAGTAAGTACCAGCAGTACCAGCTGTGCCAGTGCCCTTCTGTTACGTAGAAGGCGAGTCACCAGACTATTGGCTCTGCTGCATCTGCTGGTTGCGAGAACTTCTCTCGAGTCGATATTTTGATTTTATTTCGCTTTAATTCCGAAATCTTGATGTGTCTTTCTTATTCTGCTAAGCAGTGATAGACGACTGCCACAGCCATCAGCCTTTAACTTTTAGGCTGTTCTTCAAAGTCCTTATATCAATTCGCCTCCAAGCTCGCACGTAAATGTAAATGTAAGTATCCTTACAGCGCCTGCAGTCTAGTGGTATGCGCGAGCGCAGCGGCGGGCACGGCTCGCAGGCGGTTCCGCGCCAGCCGCAGTACTCGGAGGCTGCGCGCGCCCGCGAACACCCCGCCCTCCAGCTCCGACAGCGAGTTGTCGTCCGCCGACCTGTACACATTGTAACCATAAGGCCGGCCATAGACGGACCACATCTTGCAGTCGAAACCGCAGTGCAAAATGCGGTCGTCGCACGGTGATCTGCAGTTGCCAGTTTCCATACTAAATCTATACCCGCAATACACGGACCGCTCGATCAGTAAGTAATTGTAACTTTAGAACAGTCGGTCGCGACTGCAACTTGCGGCCCGTCTATGGCCAACTAACATTACCTAACCCTCAGTAACTGCACCGACTTCAGGAACGGACCAAATAATTACAACTTTCCTGTCCTTTTTCAACCCTTCTCTTAAGTAACAGTTGTATTGTTAAACACTTAATTGAGAATGTGAGGGAATATACCCAAGTCCCAAACTACTTGGAGATTGGGTATATTCCCTCACATTCTCAAACGAATGCAATATGAACTGCGAATTTTCATTACATTAACGTTTTAACAACATCCAGCAGGTTGTCGTAGAACGGTATTAAGTGTGTTAAAGGCTAAAAGCATTGACTAAATAATAAATATATTATGATTAAAATTCAAAACTACTGACACTAATAATAAAATTATTAAAACTACTACTTATTTAAGCTACAACATTTTGCAAACAACTAAATAAATCTAGACAACTTACTCGATGCGAAAAGGAATGCAATAAACGATGAGTGCTCTACAAATCTCTACAAAGAAGTGTTACATGATTGGTATTATATAATAATATATTATTATAGATATATTTCATATGCAAAAGCTTGAAAATTACTTCTTAAATCCTTAGAACATTAATATTGTAGTGGATAATGTACACACATTATTAGAGGCTGGCGAGCAGGCGGCGATTACACAGCATTCCGTAAGCCCAGTAACAAGAATTAAGAAAGTCGGTACGTTTTCGAAAGATTCTCTCCATTATATAACGAGAAGCCCGGCTTTTATTTTAATAACTGGTACAAGGTTTATCAAAATGTCTTTATTACCGATTAAAGCAATTACGCGAGAGGTGTTTTTACTCGTCGCGCGTAATAACTGCGTTCGGAAGACGAATAGGTATCCTTTAAAGGTGCTTTATGGTGTATTGTATGTAATCCCGGGATAAATTATGTAGTGGTTCGTGTTCGGAAAATGGCGTTCGCGACGAGAATATCGATGCTTCGATTGGGATCTCGGCCACCTTGATCGTTCCGATGCTACGGGCGTGCGACCTTTGTGTTGCATCGATATTGAGCACCGTGCGAATACTCTATGTGCTGTATTCGCACGCACTCGCTTGCTGTCTCATAGTTTAAGGTTGCTATTGGGTTTAAGGTAAATTATTTGAGCATTTATAATATTAGGGTCGTATAAATGAGAATCTAATAAATAGTAACCCACCATTGACCATTCTCACTAACAGGTCTCGGAAACCGGTTGCAGAACAAAACCGGTTTTGGTCATTGACCCCAAACCGAAATCGATTTCGGTTAAAGGTTAAACCGGTAAAAAAACGGTAAACGCAGAATACCGGTTTTTCTTTAATTTCGGTTTTGGTATTGAAAATTAACCGGTAATTTGCCGTGCGCGACGTAGTCACCCCATGCGCAAGCGAAAAGTAAGATTTTGCATCAAGGTATACCACGGTTGCGAATATACAAGTTTGGGGTTTCAGCGTTGTTTTAAGAACGGAAAGTATGTGCAAATTATATTCATCAGAATGATAATTTAGTAATGGACATTGACATGGACATTACTATGTCGTATGTATGTGTGCTGTAGGGTTAATATTATGATTTATGCCTGTTATCGGCAACCATCTCGTTTCAGACAATTTTGATTTTTATAAAATGATCATACCGATTTTAATAGGTAATTAGTTTTCTATTAGGTATTTAACATTTATCAGTAAAAATTGTAGCGTTTTTTATTTTACTCGACTTAAAAAGTGTATTTGTTTTATAGTCTAAGTCAGCGGTAGGCAACAGGCGGACCGAAACATTGTACCTAAATATTAATTTAAAAATTTAAAAAACTTATGGTGTATTCCGAACACTTTAAAGAATTTGCTCCCGTTGGAAATTTAACTTAAAGTATTTTTCAACAAATTAGTCAAATGTTAACTAACGAATTTTTTTTGAACTTGTAAACCTCATTGTGCATTAAAAAAATTAAAAAAAAAATGTTTAAATAATTTTCGTAAAATTTTTTCACTTCATGGAGCCCTTAAACATAATATTATATAAACATACTTAACAATATCACGCCATAAAAGTTTTAAAAAAATTGATTCTTTGTTTATAATAATTTTTTAACTTGAACAAAAAACTATAAATCCAATATTGATTATTGTCAAAAAAAAATTTTTTTCATTTATCATCACATAATTGTTTTTATATCAATAAAATACATATGTATTAACTAAAAAAAAATCCGCCATTTGTTTATAAAAAATGTATAAACAAATGGACTATTTCGATGCTTTTAAAAATTTTTTTCTTAACTTTATGCTTTTGAAAATATTATGAGTTTTAGAAACAACATTTTTTCTTAATAACAATATTTAATTGTTTACAATCGTTTTTTAAATATTTTTATTCTTAAAATTAATAGTTAAGAGTCCTCAATATGGTAAATGGTTACAAAAACAAAAAATATATATATTTATTGTTTAGTAACTTATCAATTTGCAAAGTATTTTAATATTATTTTATATTAGCATGCTGTGTTCACATCAAGAAGGTCTTACACGATTGTTATATTATATAGTATAAGCAAATATTTTGTTAAATTTTAAGTGTTAGGCTAGTTTTGTGAACCTTTAATAAAAAATAAAAAAGTATAAATAAATTCTGAACTTTGTTATATTATTTTTCTGAAACTAAAAATTTTCTGCACTTAGTTGTTCATCGCTGTTTTTGTATTTTTAGGAGTTTCAGAAAAATAATATAAAAAAAGCTCAGAATTTATTTATAACAAATTGTTAAGTTAAAAAACAATGAAATTGTTGATATTTTTTTTTTGTTTTTTAACCATATTGAGGACGGTCAATTATGATTTTTCAGAGGAAACATTTTTCTTAACTAATAATTTAAACAATAGAAATATAAAAAACTATTATAAACAATTAAATTCACTCAACTTCAACTAAAAATCATAATATTTTCAAGAGTTAAGAAAAATAATTTTTTAAAAGCATCGAAATAGTCCATTTGTTTATAATTTTTTTGTTAACAAATGGTGGAAAAATTTTTTTTTAGTTAATACATGTCTTTCATTGATATAAAAATAATTGTGTGATGATAAATGAAACAATTTTTTTTACAACATTACTTTGATTTCTATTTTTTGTAGGTACACCTAAGTTACAAAATTATTATGAAAAAAGTATTGATTTTTTAAATTTTTATGGTGTGATCTTGTTGAGTATGTTTATAAAAAGGGCTCCACGAACTGAACATTTTTTACGAAAATAATTTAAACATTTTTTAATGTATAATGAGAATGGAAGTTCGAGAAAATTACGTTTACATTTGTCAGTTCATTTCATTTGTCCAATTTGTTGAAAAATTAACTTTAAGTTAAATTTCCAACGGGAGTTTTCCAGTGTTCGGAATGCACCATAAGTTTCTTAAATTTTTAAATTAATATTTAATACCTTAAAAAAATAATCAGTGTGACGTGTTCGGTTTTGAATCCGCGCGCGCTACCTAAAAATGCCGCGCGGAGGCCTATTACGGCCGTTAAATTACGGCGTACGGGCCGGTACACAAAAACACGATACGATGCCGTGTCATATATCGTGGCACATCACGATGTCGCGTCGTAGTTTTTCACGATGCTCGTCGTGGATTCCCATGACACGACGTCGCATCGTGAAACGACACCACGTCGTGGTACGACACGACGTCTTATCGTGTTTTTGTGTCCCGGCCGTCATCGCTGTACATCAAATCTAACACTTATTTTGAAATTAAAAATTAAAATTGGCAACACTGATTCGTAGCGCATAGTCAATTTATTTCTCAGATTTATTTACGGACGCTGTACCTAATAATATCAATGCCGGTTTGTGTAAAGTGTTCTGAAACTGTAGTAGACTCAGTGTTTTGTGTCAAATGTAATGGCGATTATCATTATTCCTGCCTCGGAATAACAGAAAATAGTTATCGCAAAATGGGGACTGAGAAAAAAGCAACATGGCGGTGTTTTGCGTGCAAAACTCAAACATCTGCGGACAACCTTTCACTAGCTGACTTATTCAAAGAAATAAAGTCGTTTCGCGAGGTCTTTAAAACTTTGAAAACAGAATTTAACACCATAAAAACGGATATCCAAAATACCGTTCAAGGAATTCAAGATCTCCATCAAAAATGGAATGATTTAGATTTTCGCTTTAAGAGGATACAACAGGGGCTAGAGAAATGAAAAAAAAGTACGTGTAAAATCTATAGCTGCCTCCCTTACCTCAAGCCTATACCGCAGAACGCGATAGAGACAACTGCAGAAAATCCAGAAAATCAACGATTCGTTGTCCCCTGATTCCTTCTCCAAAACTTAACCGATTTAAGTACTTTTTTCATTAAAGATAAAAAAAAGGCTTGAGCTGTGTTCCTATGTTTTGCTTTTTTTGTATAATCTAGCCAAATCTGTTTTCTGGACGTTTGAACACAGCGGAAAATCTGGCCATTTTTTTGGGTTTTTGAACGTTCATATCTTATTTAATAATTAAATTATGAAAAAAAAGAAAACATAGGGACATTGTATTAGTGGCCGTAGATATTCAGGAAAAAAATTATAACTCTACTAGCATTATCCAGGGAGGAAACAGGGGACAACGTTTGTATGGAAAAAAGGGCGGTGTGGAATCCTCTTAATTGCGTAGAAGAAAGACTGTCTTCAGTGGAACAAAACATACCTACTATCAATGCTTTGCAAAAAAACCTCGATCAAGCAAACGAAACTATATTGGAGTTAACTGCACAAAATGACCTCCAAGATCAATTCTCTCGTTTAAACAATTTGGAGCTTTCAGGAATACCTACTCGGAGCGGGGAAAATGTTACCAAGATATTCAACGACCTGTGCAGACTAGTAGGTTTCACACTGCTGGATACTGATGTGGACACTATCCATCGCGTTCGTCCTCACATTCATACCGGTTCCGGAGACCAAAGTCAAGGGAATAATATGTTTAACTGAAACATGGCTCACTCCTGATTTTTTTGATAATGCAGAATACTTTTTCAGCAACTACAATGTATATAGGCGAGACAGACCTCACTCTAACAAGGTGAGGGGAGGCGGTATATTAATAGCTTACAAGAAGGAATTAGTTGTGCGGAGACTTGACCATTTATGCTCCACGATGGACTCCGAGGAATTATGGTTGAGCATTGAGCTGACAACTACTAGCACCGGAGCCCAGACTGCTCCCCGCAGCTCCACACCTCATCTCTTGTATGTTGCATGTTGTTTCCTCACAATAATAACCATTTATTTTCACTTCAAAATTATTTCGATAAAGTACAAGAATTAATACTCAGGGACGGTAATAATTGTAACTTTCTCATACTAGGTGATTTTAACATCTCATATGCAGACTGGTCTTCAAATGATTCACAAAATATTAGATTACTTAACCCAAAAAATGACAAAAAAGTTATGCTTTTATCCGACTTTATGAATCTTTGTAATATGTCACAATACAATAATTGTTTTAATACAAATGGTCGAATTCTTGACTTAGTTTTGAGCAATTATAACTGCAATGTTCATGTTCTTCACCACTTACTCCCGAAGATGATCACCATAAATCACTCGAGATAAATTTTACTTTAACCTCAGTATTGTATTTAAAGGATAAAGACCGTCTGAAACATATCTATCACATGGCAGATTTGAAAGCATCAGTAGTAGTCTTTTAGATATAAACTGGGTTGAGCAGCTGCAATATCTTGATACAGAAAGTACAGTAGCACATTTTTACAAAATTTTATACCAATTGATAGATAAATTTGTTCCCAAAAAATTAGTTAGTATTAATAACAGATATCCTTCCTGGTACTCTAGAGCTTTAATTAAATTAATTCGCAAAAAAGAAAAAAATCATTCGAGATGGAAAAAATATGGCAATAGCCTAGACCAAGCAGAGTTTATATCTTTACGCAAAAACTACAAAAGAAAAAACACTACAAAATGAATGTTACCATAGCTCTATTTCATACTCAGAAGAAAAAATTGCAACTTCTAAATATTTTTGGACATTTATAAAATCAAAATTTTCACAAAACAACATACCTACCCACATGACATATGGTGACAGATCTTCTGCTGATAGGTACTCATGAAATTTGTGACATGTTTAACACTTACTTTAATTCTGTATTTGTTTCTAGTAACCAAATGCATCATAACTTGGATTTAAATGAATCTAACATGTGTCCGGTTATTATAAATTCAATTAATATTTCACAAACCTTAGTTAGTAAGCTCTTAAAACAATTAGATGTACATAAAGGTGCAGGCTGTGATAATATTCACCCCATGTTAATAACAAAACTGTACAAAGAACTGTCTCTGCCTCTTACAATCATATATAAGAAATCAATTAGTGAGGGTCACTTCCCAAATATATGGAAAAAAGCTCTAATTACACCAATACCCAACTGAAATAGTAACAAAAGTAACATCGTTAATTATAGACCCATCTCTAAATTAAATATATTTGGAAAATTTTACGAAAAAATTATTACTGATGAACTTGCAAGCCAAATCCATCACCATATAGGGATCGAACAGCATGGTTTCCTTCGCGGTCGAAGTGTAAACACCAACCTTGTTTCTTACACAACTTTTATCTCTAATGCTCTTGATGTTGGATGCCAGGTAGATGCCGTGTATACCGATTTTTCTAAAGCTTTTGATAAAATTAATCATAATTTATTATTAAACAAGTTATCAAGGATCGGTATACACGGTGATCTACTTAGGTGGATTGAATCCTATTTGAGAAATAAGAGTCAGGCCGTTGCCATTAAAGGTTTTCAATCAAGTTTTTCTTGCAATTCCATCAGGAATTCCACAAGGATCCCATCTTGGACCATTTCTTTTCACGCTGTACATAAACGATATAGGATGCTCACTAAACGATTCCTGTCACCTTTTATTTGCTGATGACACAACAATTTTCAGAATTGTACAGTCTCTTTCTGACTGCGCGAAACTTTAGTCGGATATTAATAACTTTGAATATTACTGTAAGACTAATCAACTCTATCTTAATGTCGACAAATGTTACACTATCTCGTTTACGCGCAGACATAACCCTATTTGTTTTGACTATGTGATTGACAACATCAAAATCAAACGCGTTGATAAAATACACGATTTAGGTGTGATCGTTGACTCCAAACTTCATTTTAATCACCACATAGACACTATTGTGTCGAAAGCATATAAACAACTAGGCTTAATTCTACGTCTAGGTAAACCCTTCAAAAAGCCCGAAACTTTAAATTTTTTATATTATGCTTATGTACGTAGTATTCTAGAATTTGGAAGCATGCTTTGGAGCCCTCAATACGAAATACACATTGCAAGAATTGAAAAAATCCAAAATAAATTTCTAAAATCATTAGATTATATAACTAATACTAAATTCTGTGATTACAAGTCATCCCAATTGAGACATAACATGCAACCATTACAAATGAGGCGCCAATATTTAGATGCTATATTTTTATTTAAAATAATACACAATTATATTGATTCATCTTCATTATTAGAACATATTTCTTTTAAAATCCCAAACTTTTTATCAAGAGCAAAGAATACATTTCATATCCCTCTCTCACGAACCAACTACTCAAAAAACTCTTTTCTTCGTCGTGCTTGTAACCACTATAACAAAAATTTGAACACTGTTGACATATTTTGCAACAACTTATTATCATATAAGTCAAAAGTGCGTGATTTGATTATACAATAATTTTAGACTCATGTTAGATACAGCTGTAAACATTTATATGTACAATAATATATTGTAAGATGATTGTAAGGTGTTATTATTATAATGAGGTGTTATTATTGTAATATTACCACTTACTTACTTTAAACTTTTGTATGTAATACACAATGTGTTCTAATGACTCAACGCTACGAATTCACCATAATATGTGTTTAGTTTTATATTAAGTAATGGTACTTTAGGCTTGATTGTATACTTATATTTAAGCATTTTTGTATAATGGCTGTTTGTTACCTAAATAAATAAAAATAAAACATTCTAAAATTAAAAAAAAGATAGGTGGAAATGATTGCGAAATTAACCTATCAACTCCCAAGTGGCCCAAGAGGGCCGCGATAAGTGATAATAATAGATTCCAGTTTGTGTGTTAGTAACCTTTACCATTTGGGTTACGTAAAAACAGTTCGCTTGTTTAACCGGTAAATAAAAGAACGATATATTTACCGGTTTTTAACCGAAGTAAACCGGTATTTTCAAACCGGTTCCGTGCCCTGCTCACTAATTGTAACTGTGCAATATAATCGCTTTGCCTGCATTCTTGCTGCACTCATTTGCGATTGATGCTTCGATCTATGGGAAACATTTTTGATTTCTAAGAAGTAAGAACTTAGCGAGTTGTCGCCCTTCGATTTTTATCTTACATCTTTAAACGAGCAATTCTTGTATATATATAAATATATATTTGGAATCTCGGAATCGGCTCCAATGATTTTCATGAAATTTAGTATACAGGGGGTTTCGGGGGCGATAAATCGATCCAGCTAGGAATCATTTTTAGAAAATGTCATTTTATTCGTGTTTTATCGAATACCGAGCAAAGCTCGGTCAAATAGCTAGTTTATATATAAAAGTCAACGTCAAAATTGTGTGAAATGGTTCGCGCATTGATCTCACAATAAAAAAGTTGACAAACGACGATCCCAGCTGTGATTGTTTCGTGTGAAATTGGACAAAAATGATTAATATAACGACTCAACTTGTAATCCAATCGTTAATGGATCAATTCATTTATTTAACGCCCGATATATCAGGCTGAATGTCAGTGTACAAAATGACGGTCTCGTTTTATTACAGTCGAATAAGGTTACGCGATCATCGGGCACATCGTTTTTGTATTGCGACGATCTTAACGGTAATGATTTCCATGTAGAGGCAACAAGTTCGAGTGAACGCTGGGGATAAATGACGATCATTATCAATAAGATGACGATTTTAAATCAATAACTATATCACTAGAATTCTTATTGAATTTGGTATAGTGTATTAGTATATAAATTTGTTTTAAGTGTTCCCTTAGGATGTCTAAAATGATGGAAGGAATAAAGAAGTCTTCCGATGCGAATAAATTGATTCGAGAGTAGTGTGCGTTCACCGGAATAATTCTCGGAAATGACGAAACTACGCTCTTCTTATATCGAAGAAGAAATCGCTTAAATGAGGAAAACACTGGGAAAACAGCTCATACAGTTTCAATTCTGAGTTAATATAAAATAATGTAGAGCTACATCAAGATAAACTTATTTTTATTGTTATGTTATTGCGGTTATTATGAGAAACTAGCTATTTGACCGAGCTTTGCTCGGTATCCAATAAAACACGAATAAAATGACATTTTCTAGAAATGATTCCTAGCTAGATCGATTTATCGCCCCCGAAAACCCCTATATACCAAATTTCATGAAAATCGTTGGAGCCGATTCCGAGATTCCAATTATATATATACAAGAATTGCTCGTTTAAAGATATAAGATTAACCTAAAATTACTGTCACCCAAACAACGGAAAAACCGCAACTGTGTTGTAGGCCTTTGCAGCTCCTTCTTATGGAACCTTCAAACCCGCGTCACACGTAAGTCCGGTCTTTATAGGAAAGATTTGTAAAGCTTGCAATTATATAAGTAAATCCGTTTAGAGTTACTTTCTTTGGAGTTTTACGAAGGTGATCTTCAAGTCGTTGAGTAGCTTATTAAGGGTTTCCTTTCAGAGTTTTTAGTATAAAAAACTACTTCAAAATCTATGCATGGATTTGAAGATCTAAGGCATATAGAGACAGACTGCGCAAAGTGATTTTCTTTTTGTCGTCATGGTATCCAAAATCTCTTAAGCTATAATATAGTCATAACAAGAAATTCTCAAGTTATGCCAGAAAGCCGATGTTACTCATATAATTTCGTAACATATCCTGTATTGTTCTGAAATCGGCAATGTTTTGTGCGGAATGATCTCACAAATTACACAAGTGGTTGTGTTGGTGACGGATGAAGCAGTTTATCGCAGCCCCCCCTCGGCCCCCCCTCGGCCCCAAATCGGAAAGGCGGGTCGGCCTAAGTGCCCGCTTAATCTTAGCCCGTGATATTATCTGGCTATAACATACTACATAATATATCATCCGAGAACAATATTATTTTCTGTGATTATACGTGTTTTTAACTTTGTATTGCGATATTTCGTTTGCGCAGAAATCGTTTGACACGCGGGAAGTGGGAACCGTCGTTTACCCTGCACTGCTAGAAAATGTACATCCATATCGAATTTTATCTAAATCGGTTTATCATGAAGGGTAATTACCAGCTGTAATTAAATTAACATTATACGTATTGCGCTTTTATATATTAAAGCAAGAATGTGATGTGCAAGAAATATCCTGTTGTATAATTCTCTATAGACTATGTCCATCTCAAAAGTAAACATTAAAAACTTACTAAAGTTACGAAAAAAACATTACTTTTAATTTGTTTATAAAAAGCATTTCCCTAGTAAAGTTACATTAAGAACGCTTGATACACAAGAATTTCATTTAAGAGGCTCTTAAGCCATTTGCTGCGATTACGGCCTATAAGGAAAATCTTTAGTTCGTAAAACAATAGCAGGAAATATTAAAGAAAGGAGTATCATGCTAAGTCATTGTGGATGCTACAAAATATTCTGTTGCTTACAACAATTATACTCGACCATCGAAAGAAATACTTAATAATAATATAATATAATAATATCTATGGACGCTTCACACCACGTCAGTCTGACCCCGTGCTAAGTACCTGAAGGACTTGTATTACAGGTACCAGACAACGGAGATATATTTAATACTTTTATATTTAATATTTATACTATACATAATTATTTAAGATTTTTATTATAATATCATACACATATTTATTACACATCCACACCCGGGAACATTGAAAACTTTTTGTTTCTTCGGTGAGATTCGCGACCCCCGGCTTGAGCTGCCACACACTCAACCCATTGAGCCACAGAGGTCGTCATTTGGAGTATCAATTTCGTTTTCATGTCGCTCAGTATTAAATTTCATAAGGATGTAATCGTGATATTTTTATTTTAAATGAATTTTTATTTATGTATGTAAATTTTTAAAGGGGGTTAAAGTAAGTCTGTCTGTATGTTTTTTTGGCTGTGGGATAAACAAATTGATTTAATATGATAGATTTTACAAAATATTAGATTTTGCAAAATAAACCACTATAACAATAAGGAAAATATTATGACTTGTAAATAAATTTCCTCTAAATGTTAAGCCATGACCACTCCAGACTAATTAAGACAAAGATGCTCAGTTCCAATTTTAGCATCTTACAAACGGCTTACTATAACCCGGCAGTAAATAAAAGCGAGAAATCATTTTCCTGTCCCGAGGAACGTAATTTAGTATTTTATAGGGCACTAGACTCCCGTAGTAATATCTACTTGTAGTAAACGTTCCACAATGTTTTTATTGCGGCAAAATCCAGAAGTTTTATGACGAAGATTTACATGTCGTTATTGGTAGTCGTAAAATCGTGGCAAAGCCTCTAGAGAATTGAACTTGACATTGGAGGAGCCTTGGATTTGTTTCCCTTTGAGCTTCGGGCTTTAGGCCTTAGGAACTTAAACTTGTGTTACATGCTTTCGAGATACGGATTATTTGGGACATTTATTAATAGGAAATCAATCGTACTATTAATTTTGAGTATAACTTATTTCAGGGTAAGCTATAAAAATATTTAAAATTCAATGTAAATTTAAATAAAAATAATACTTAGCTCAGAAAGCAAATAAGTTAACCGCGTGAAGTAAGTTTTGTCACATTTAATGTTTTAAGTATAAAGAAAGAACGTAACATAAAAATTTTAAGCACACGTTTGAATTCCCCAGGTGACCTGAAGATGTTTAAGTATTTAAAATAATTACCTTGCGCTTGTGTTACCAGAATCCAAGGCTATTTTAAGAAGTTAATAGTGAAATATGATAAAAAAGTGGTAGCACTGTTTTTTTAGGACTTTTATATAATTCCCATTGGATATCAAGTGTTATAATCAATCAAATCAAAACTGTAAGAAAATCCATAACAAATACAGAACCTTCAATTTGGAAGTCAGTTCAAAATCAGCGACAACAACTCAGAAATAATTGGTTTTCATGTCACCAAACTTGTTTCATTGATAGGAAAGGAATCGTGATCAAATCGATTGAGTCGAGATAAGTTTGCGGTACCAATGTAGACCGCGATCCGGGGACTTGTCATTACTCATTATACAAGTGTCTACAATCTACATACATTGATACAGTGATAGTGTACGAACAATAGGGCTGCCACCAGCTTATAAATCTACAAAAACTGTTTTAATTATGATTGTAGCAATAGGCATTTAAGCGATAGATAAATTGAAAAGTAATATACTGTGTTAGATGTGTTGCATATTTGAGCAGTTTAGAGCGTAGTGTGTTTTAATGACGCCAAAAAACATCTTAGATACTATATTCATCGTATGATTTTTTATATTATGAATACAATAATAATAAAATGGTATAGGTAATAATGATCCAATAACAATTGAATATTGAGACTAATATTCGTGAATAAAGGGACTTATAAAATCAAACATCTTCCGTAGAGGCAGCCCTAGTTCGAGATCGATGTGGTCGACAGCGGTACAGTCCGACAACACGTCTCACACGCGCCGACACGACCTTCGCGCTTTGACTATTGCCAAAGTCACGCCTGGTCAAAATCCCGTGAACGTGATACGAGTTGTAACTTGTAATTCGCTTCCTCGACGTTACGAGGTCGAAAACTTTCTTTTCTACGTTTTCATTTAGACTAAAATTACTAGCTAAAAGCCGAGCTTTGTGAAGCTCGTGTCGCCACACCTTGACTGACTGATGATGACACATCTACATAAAACTACCTTGACTGACTGATGAGTTTCGAGTGTACCTACCACAAAATGTTCAATGTGTCTCATAAGTCATAACAGCTATTCGTCAATGATTTTATAATAATTTATTACACCTAGATCTTTACTTTTACTAAAGAGGAATTTAAAGCGACCAAATGTAAATATAGTGCTTCTGGTCTATAACACTTTTTATATCCAATTTGTCGCAACGTGTAAATCCGACATGTCGTGTCCGATTGCGAGTCAATTAACGCGCGGTGATGAATAGCGCGAGTGCGGGTGACAAGTGGAAAAATGACCGGCGGACCCCGGCACAAGGATCACCGGCTTATACGGTCATACGACATGTATTACTTATGGACACGGTATTTATTTCAGCGCATTCTAGGCTTAATTTATTGTATTATGGTACGCACTTGCAATGTAGGTCCGCCATCTACCTATGAATCAATTATTTCTTTGATGGTGCATACGTCACCTAAATTAGCTTTATGATAATTCTAATGACTCCGTATTACTTCTGAATTGTTTTTAAAGTAGGTACTTCAAGTTACTAGACCTACTTTAGTTAATAGATTGCAATTATCTCCATATTCATAACTGGTAACAGCAAGCTATAATTGTGGTCTCCAGTGACGGATTAAGACTACTTGATGTCCTAAGCAATCCATGCCTGTGGGCCCCCCTATCCGTATCTCACCTAGAATCGGTCTTTGAACCTTTACTCTTCTGGTGCCCCCTCAGACGTGATGCCCTAGGCAATTACTTAATTTGATTAAGAGGATTCCACACCGCCCTTTTTTCCATACAAACGCTGTCCCCTGTTTCCTCCCTGGATAATGCTAGTAGAGTTATAATTTTTTTCCTGAATATCTACGGCCACTAATACAATGTCCCTATGTTTTTTTTTTTCATAATTTAATTATTAAATAAGATATGAACGTTCAAAAACCCAAAAAAATGGCCAGATTTTCCACTGTGTTCAAACGTCCAGAAAACAGATTTGGCTAGATTATACAAAAAAAGCAAAACATAGGAACACAGCTCAAGCCTTTTTTTAATCTTTAATGAAAAAAGTACTTAAATCGGTTAAGTTTTGGAGAAGGAATCAGGGGACAACGAATCGTTGATTTTCTGGATTTTCTGCAGTTGTCTCTATCGCGTTCTGCGGTATAGGCTTGAGGTAAGGGAGACAGCTATAGATATTACACGTACTTTTTTTTCATTTCTCTAGCCCCTGTTGTATCCTCTTAAGGTCTAATCCCTCACTGGTGGTCTCGTGTTTGCTCATTCGTGATTCATTTAGTCCTTGCCAGGTTACTATGAGATAATGTAGGGTTTAGGTGACAATGACAGAAGAAACTTAGTTAAATTATTTTAATTTTTAATTGTACTAAACGTAAAAATGTATTCTATCAAAATGAAAAGTTCGAAATTCCTAAGAAGGAACTAGGAAGTGTATCTTCTATTAAACTGTTATGTAGCTTTTACTAAATGTGTCAAATTCTATATATCGAACTTTATATTTTTACCACTGGATACTAATTTTAAATTAATCGAATGAAAATTTTGCTCAATTGCAAATAAGAAATTATCAGCGGACGTCGCGCTAATCCTGATCTTGTTTGTTCTGGAACATTATAGAACCACAAGATTATCCCAAGAGCCCTAACACTCAACAACTCAACAATTATTAACCTAACCGTTTGTAAGTCCACATTTATCGCTTCCAGTCCACAAAGCAAATTCAAATCTCAGGAGTATTCCACTTTTCACTTCCCAGATTGTAATGAAATCTGTGTACAATGTATACGGTCAACAATATCGAAAGGTCTACTTTAAGACGCTATTTCTTGGCAATATGGATTACAACATTTTTCAAATTAATCTCGTTAAAAAAATTTAAAATGCTGTAGGGCATTTATCAAAAGCTTATAATAATGATATTAAACCCCAAGCAAAGCAAATTAGCGGTAACTTATTTACGATTTAACACGTCATAAAGAAGCTAGGATTACAGAGAATCAATTATTGCGGTTCTCAAAGATTGTTTATGACAATATCATGTAATTTAATTCCGAAGCATTTAAGAGAGACAAAGAACCGGGAAAGAGAGAAAATGTAAGTGCGTCATCGGAATAAAATTTATTGCTTGTTTAGAGTTTTTGTGAGCAATTCCGTGGCGAACTCGTAAATATCCTGGGTGGTCTTGAACTGACATAAATCCGTAGCAGGCTTAGTTTCCCACGTCTGAATCTAAGCAATTTCAGCCGCCGAAGTGCGTGTTATCTTTGAGAATATGTGTTTTCTGTACGTACTATTTAAAGGATTTAAGGCTATGTTTTCTTCCATTTTATTCTGTTTTATAATTTCGGAGACGACTTAGCAAATCTGCTGATAGAAATGTAGTAGTTTGAGGGAGAAAAAGCGAAAAAGATAATAAGTCTTATCCCTTGGCTTGGATGCCTGTGGTTGATGTTGCATGGTATTCAAAATACGTCTGTGGCCCACATGGTGGACGCCATTTTCAATCCATAATGTCTGCATAAAATGTTTCTAAATAAGACCTATAATGGTGGATGTGTGTGACTTCATAATAGTCATCCCTGTTTTAATACTATAATCGTATTTTATTTTAAGTAAGTACCAGTAATCATTTTCGTTTCTCTTTAATTTATGACTATGAAATGAACAGTAGAACATAAAGCTTATTGGGGTATATTGTTTGTTAATAGGTTTTAAACTGTCGTAGTTAAAGTTTCATGGCTTCATAAAACACGGAGTAATGTGTATCGTAAACGGTAAACTACACATTCTAGGATAAGTATTTGACTAACTCTCATGTTAACTGTCTTTCGCGAGTCAGACAGACTTTTAGATTATTAGACACTTTAGCTCTAGAATTTTCTAACATAATTTATTAATTACTTATTATTGTATATGATTCATAAATCATATACATTATTATATATGATTCATAAATCATATAAAAAAATAATGTAAAGTATTATACCATCATACAGGATGAGCACAAAAGCCACGGCCACCCCCTAAATCCTGATGTTATGAATGTGCAGGTTTTTTTGCAAGTTGTATCTCAACAACACAACTTTAGGTTACAGGAAACGTCTTGAAGCACAACAAATGGGAGTTTAACTATAAGATTTACCTGTTTGTTTACTCCAGAGGCTTATCAGCTTTGATGTGGATGATTTATCCACGGCTCCGGCTCGGCTGACTCCAGTAGTTACGTCACTAGTCAGTAGAGTTAACGACTTCTGTGACGCGGATAGATTGGGGTATATTTTGTGACCCCGTCGTTAGTACTGCGATGTCTCTATTGTTTGACCCGTGTTTATAAATGGACTAGGACTAAACTGTTTAAGCCCTTCCGGGGGACAAGATGGATAGGCTGATTTTGTTTCTGACTTGCTTTTTCAATTGGAGATTCTCTTAGATAGGTCTTTTGTTTATTAAGTGCTTTTTTGTGTAGTATCCATTGAAGAGAATATGTTAACTATGAAGCAGTTTCTTTGCTGAATTACAAGAGATTATCAAGGTCACCAGTAGTAGGTATGGTGCTTTTTTTTTTTTTTTTTTTTTATGAAATAAGGGGGCAAACGAGCAAACGGGTCACCTGATGGAAAGCAACTTCCGTCGCCCATGGACACTCGCAGCATCAGAAGAGCTGCAGGTGCGTTGCCGGCCTTTGAAGAGGGAATAGGGTAATAGGGGAGGGTAGGGATGGGAAGGGAAGGGAATAGGGGAGGGTAGGAAAGGGAATAGGGTAGGGGATTGGGCCTCCGGTAAACTCACTCACTCGGCGAAACACAGCGCAAGCGCTGTTTTACGCCGGTTTTCTGTGAGAACGTGGTATTTCTCCGGTCGAGCCGGCCCATTCGTGCCGAAGCATGGCTCTCCCACGTATAAAAGATTTTTACGTTTGGCAAAGATTTTTTTTATTAAGTGACTAGCTTTCCGCCCGCGGCTCCGCCCGCGTGGATATCGGTTATATCGCGCTTCAAAATGAAACGTACTTATTTTCGTGAGGGATACTCACACAGCACGTACTGGCGGCTGTCTGGCGCCGTTGTAGTATATTATGTATGGAGCTGTATGTGAAAAATGATTTTCCCTGTTTTCCTGCTTTTCTCTTGAAGTTTTTTTTATTTTTTTTATAGGCCTCACGGAGCCCGAGACCTTTCCAGCGAATGCAAAACTGTAGAAATCGGTTCGTGCGTTCTGGAGTTATAGCGTCAGGAAGGAAAACCCGACTTATTTTTATATATTAGACTAGCTGTTGCCCGCGACTTCGTCCGCGTTAGTATAGTAGATCACGTCCCAAGTATTATTTATTGTACAAAAATATTTAATGTACAGCATTGACTTTCCTACGATTTTATTATAATATATAGATGTTCCGCGCGGCTTCGCTTGCGTAATTTAGGAATTTCACGCGACCATACATTTTTCCGCAAAAAAATAGCCTATGTCCCTTAACGTGGTCTATTTTTCATGTTTGCCAAATAACATAAAAATTGTTCCAGTAGTTCTTAAGAATCTCAAGATAATAAGCAATTTCATATAATTTCCCCCGTTTTTTCCACATTTTCCTCTATTTCTTCGTTCCTGTAAGTTGTAGAATAATCAAATATAGCCTGTAACCTTCCTCGATAAATAGGCTATTTAACACTGAAATAATTTTTCAAATCGGACCAGTAGTTCTTGAGATTAGCGCGTTCAAACAAACAAACAAACTAACAAACTCTGCAGAATTATAATATTAGTATAGATTTAACATTTATTTTTTACATTGGGAAGCTTATAAAATAGATAAAAAACCGCCCTAAAGGAAAAACCGATCCTGTAACATCCGGTGCAGCCCCTGTTTTTCCGGAAGAGGAAAGCTGCAACTACACTATTAAGCCCCCGGACCATTCTCAGCCGAGTCGATAGCAATATCGATATGACTGTAAATCTATTAGGTAGGGAGTCTCGGAGTCAGATAGGGCGGGCCCAATTTGAATATTATTAGAGGTACGAGTCGGGCTGAGTGACGAGGCAATATCGCGGCTTACATCGCTGGAAAAAACTGTCCGCCCCTATCTGCATGAATAATGTATGTTCCATCCGTCGAAATATGTAACACTTGATGCGTGGGAGCCTGGCCGGCTGACAGCCTCCAATTTGAATTTCAGGAAAGAACAAACTTAGTAATGTAAGGGGCTATTCATAATTTTGTCGTTTATTGCGAGATTCGCGATTCACCTTATGTTGGTACCATGATTAGGTACGTGGTACACGTTTGTCTGTGATTGCCCGATGTGATCAATGTCGATTGTTCATGCTATGGATACTTTTGCAATCATGGTGGCAATAATGATTGTCAATCATGGCCTGATATGAAAAGGGGCCAATACTTGTCCAAAAATGTCAATTAATCTTACAATTTATAGTTTAAAAGTAACTAAACTTTTAAACTATAAATTGTATTGTTGCAAACTATAATTGTATAATTTCACTCATCAAGTAACAACACTTATTCCTAGTGTTTCATTAAGCTAATCAGAATAAGCGTAACTACATAACCCTAACAGGACATGCAAATTCACTCACGAGTCACATTATGCCGCCAAATTGAATTGCAGGCTTGAATAGTTGGAAATAACTCGGTAACTATTCAGTATGATTTTATCTTTAACATTTATCGTCCGACCACAAAGTGCGTTCATATAACTATATTAAAATGTTCATCGACCTTAATAATAAAAGTAATTGGGAGCATAAATTATAATTTCGCATGACTTTTGTGCGTTTTAAATGAAGCCTTAATCTAATCGAATAGAACATAAATCATGTTCAGCTTGTAATGACGTGCAGTGTACGGTCGACAGATTGGGTGTACCACAGTTCAACCTTATTACTCGGGAATAAAGTTCAAAATCGGTACACTAATGTCGACTGTACACACATAGCTCTACGTCGAATATTTGCGATTGAAAGTTACCCAACCGGCCTCATACATGTGTAACAGTTACGATAGAGGCCTGAGGGACTCAATCTAGTTTATGTTCGATTTAGTTTCTACATTTGTAACTACATTTTACTTTACATAAATCAATTACGTCATAATATAAGGTAATGTTGTAGTTGTATTGGCTTCACTAGATACAATAATTTAATTTCGTAAGCGACCTTTTCGTAACGAGTTGGTTTTTTCAAAAGCTCGCTTAGATTTCGCTCGCACATTCGGAAACGTCTTAACAAGCTTTCAAATAAAACGCTGTTTAATTAAAGCTTCTGGAGTTAATAAAGGTAAGCTACAAGACTATGCAATTAAAATTCTAAGAAGGTTTGCCAGATTACAGTGTGCTTAGCAAAAACTAGAAGTTTCCAAGACTTCAGGAGCTGTGCAGTTTACTATACAAGTTGCATTAGCTATTTATGTTGTGAACTTTATTAATTTCCAATGACCTAGATGAAGTACCGTAATTTACTACAAGTGAAATGCAAAAAATGATAAGCAATAACGCTGAAAGGGGGTTTTGGGGGCGATAAATCGATCTAGCTAGGAATCATTTTTAGAAAATGTCATTTTATTCGTGTTTTATCGAATACTGAGCAAAGCTCGGTCAAATAGCTAGTAGATATTTAAAAAGCAAACACCGATTGCCAGCTGCGCGCCTATTATAATCACAAGTAAAACATAGTTACAATTTTACTTCTGAAAGAAACTGTAAGCCAACAACGTAAGGGCCACTTTCATACGGAAATTCCGTGGCTACACAACTATCTGAACGCACTCTACAAAAGGGAGTCAAGGCTAAAAGCTAAAACTTTATCCAATTACGAAAATGCAATCTCTGTTTGGGTAATAAAAACTCACGCATTATGTTAAAGAAAAAAGGGTCTTCTGGACCTCTATATATATTTGACAACGACAAAATAAATTTCCTCAATTTTTATCAAACAGATTTCAGAAAAAGGAACCCTTTCGCAGTGGGAGATGATGCCTACATTGGTAGATTAACAATAATGTTAATTGCTCCGCTAACGGCTAAAGTAATAAGTAGGTATCTACTTCATTGCATTGAGTGTATTTTCTTTCTTGTGTGGTGTGCATTTTCTATAAAAATTCTACGATAAATGAAACATAAATGATAAACAGACTAATCGCACCAAAAATTAACAGCAGATACAAATAAATGAATCTACCAAATTAAGCTGCAACTGATACACTAATACACCAACACTTTTAATCAAAACCCTGATTGTACTATTTTAGTCCAATATTGATACAGCTTCGATCCTTGTTTAGTCCAAGCGACGTTTCCCGTTACTAATGTAGTATACATTTTGCGTATTGCTCATTTTCTCGAAAGTATTCGTAAAAACTCTATAAATCTGTCGTTTGTGTAAGAATATTAGAGTGTATTTAATTGCATCTTAGAAATCTAATTTTCAATCACCTAGAAAATTAGACTGGATCCAAGCCATATTAATTTTGAATTAAGATAACAGATACAGTACTACTGAGACTATTCTCACAGGTAGTGTAGACGCGGCGCGAGGGCGGGCGGCAGGCGCTTGAGGCCACAGCCGTCCAGCCACAGCCGCGCCAGGGACGCGCCGCTCAGCGCCCCAGACAACTCCAGGCGATTCGCTGATAGGTTCCTAGCCACATCGAACAATATTTCAAGACATTTGAAATGAGTGGAATTAGAGTACCTACTTAAAATTTGTCTGTAATATATTTGAATAGAGTCGAGCCTCTAATACTCTAATAATAACAACATAATATTATGGTTTAAATATTATAATATACGTACTAATGCGTTGGTATCAAACGAAAATAAATAGCTCGTATTTATTTATTGTTTAAAATGGGTTGTAACTGAACTATTGAGAAAAAGCTATGTAGAGTTAGGACTCTACCACTGCAGAGTAGGCAAGAATTAGGATAATAACAACAAGTACGTATTATATCTAATATTATTTGTATTCGTCTAATAACATATCTAATTATTTGCACAATAAAATAATTAGATACTTATTGCTAACGTTGTTGTTCAATATAAATATTATAATCTTTCGCTGCCTGATGCCCAAATACAGTCAGCCACTTTAGCATGACGCATGCATTTAGTTTCAGTTGTCTGCAGCGTAAATATAATTTAGAAGTTAAATTGGATTTTCACTAAGTCGGATTATTCAAAGATAATCCTTATCTCCTTAAAGATATAGCTGCAACGCGAGACGCATTGAAAATGATAGCTTAGTAAAAACGCCAGGATTTTATATTTCGGGTCCTCAGCGTCTTTTGAAGTGAACGAACTAGTCCGTCGCAAATTTCATGAGCGCTCAATTTTTAACCAACTTCCAAAAAGGAGGAGGTTATATGTTCGGCTGTGGATATTATATAATAAGATCTTGTAGGTGTCTTATGGGTATCTCTATGTTTTAATAGTTTGATGTGTGTGTAATAGTTGAAAAAATTGCGAAAATCAAGTTCACTAATCAGCCGAAAGACAGTGCAGGTTCACTGACCTTCTTATAAGATTTTTAGCACCACAACATCTTACTCATACTGGTGTTTTTGTTTGGCTTCTGTTTTTACAAGCTTCTTTACGTAGACAGTAAATCATGTACACGGAATTTAACGAATTGATTTTACCAAACCTTGCCTATATAGACAAGTGGCAAGCGATTATCGTAAACGCTAACAAAATGTATGTGATTTGACATAAGTCATCGCTTCGCTAGCCAAATATATAGCTAGCTAGCTATGTCAAATTCCATACATTTTGTGGCGTTGGCGTTGGTGTTTACGATAATCGCTTGCCGCTTGTCTAGGCCTGCTTAATATATTCTATGTAGAGTGAACCATAGACGCAAAGCAGCCTTCAACGAACCGAGCAGTTCTCGGTCATGTGGTCTGTGCTCTGTACTGACATTCATCTAGCGACCGTAAATGGAACATGTTAACTTCAATTAAAACTTTTAACACGCTGCGACTCGGTTAAGATATTTATAATTATTTAATTAGCGCACATTATGTGTAAGAGGATCGTGTAATTGTACAAAATAATGTCATCTCACATTACCAGAATGCTTCGTGTAAGTAAAGATGTTTCCTTAAGACCACTAGTATGAAATTATGAATTGGGGTTAAAGTTATATTATTATTTATTAATACGAAGAACCGAGATGACACATTAAATAAACCATGGGTGAACTATAAAAGTTCAACTAGGTTAAAAAAGAGTTCTGCGAAAGTAGTTTTTAAAATTATATTTTACAACAAAGATTCTACCATATTTAGGGCCTCTTCCACTACTTCCTGATAAGTGTCGGTTAGGCTATTCACAGCTTAACTTGACAGATGGAGTATGGAGCATGTGTCAAATAAGTTGTGGATAGCCTATCCGGTACCTTTCAGGAAGTGGTGAAACAGGCCCCTATTGTTTTAAAATATGCCAATACTCTTATTTAAATGGTCAAAAACTTGCACCAAAACTATTCCTGTTTAGAAATAATACATTATACAGCACTTTACAAAATTGGTGGAGCAAAGTTATACGGACGTTATTTTCTGTTCTGAAGGTGTTTTAGAAACTAAGAGCAAAAGCCTGTAGTCTGTAGAGTTTCCACAAAACCTCCAGATGTTATTGTCAACTGTCCCACTGCCCCAAAATGCAGGTTTTAAGTACCGGTATTCAATGGTGCAGACTAGTTTTTGAAAACGAGCCTACGACAACGACATGTCCCTACGTTACACAATACACATATTTAACAAGGACGCGTTTCAAAATGTATGAAAATTATGTAAGCGGTGTAGACTGAAGACTAGTCGTTATTATATTGTGTTTACACCAAAAAGAAATGTAAAAAATATATGTATTTGAAAAGTGAAACAATTGCATTATTTGCATTTCTGCTGGGATATTCATAATTCCCGTTTGTTAGTATTCAAATTTCGAAAACACATCGCATAGTTTTTGGCCAACTTTGAATTGCAGCTAAGGCTGCCTTCACATTGAGTCGCGAGTAGTGCGGCAGCCGCGCGACTTCTATACTAAAACGATCTCGTTTTAGTATAGAAGTCTCGCGGCTGCCCCTCTACTCGCGACTTAATGTGGATGCAGCCTAAGCCTTGACCAACAAGGTAAGTTTATGGATTCGAGTCAAACGGGTGTTATGAATATCCCGCTACTCTGCAGGTACAGAGTGATGTAGTAAACTTACAGATCTCTAAGGGCGATCGCGGACTCGAGCGCGCCCGGCGGCAGCACGCTGATGTTGTTGTTCGACACATCCCTGAAACAAAGGATTTATAATTTAGGGTGAAGCCAAACGAGCGTACTCAAACTCAATTTTTTTTATTCAGAATAAATTTTTGCAAATATTCTCTGAAAGTCTACATGATGCCTACCACCGGTTCGGAAACTAACCCGGCGAGAAGAACCGGCGTAAGAAACTCGCACGGGGCCCACTTTTTTACCAAAAAAAAGTGAGAAAAAAATTAATCTTTTAAAATAAGGTTTACAATGTTGTAACTTAAAATTACTACTTAAAAAACTACTTAATTTGTGAGTTGTGAGTCGCAGAATTTCGGTCGCGTAAATATCTTTTCATATAAATCATGACTCACAAAATTACGCTCGTATGAATCAAACAGGACTTTTGTATGAAACTGAATGCAGCAGAATTTCTGCCAGCCGAAATTCTGCGACTCACAACTCACAAATTACGCTCGATTGGCTTCACCCTTAGAGCTTATAATGTAGGGATTCTATTTTCACACAGAGGAGATCTCTAGTTCATAATATAGAATTAATGCTACCCAAGATAGGTTTTGAATAAAGCCGGTTCATTTAAATTTCGTAAGTCGTTAAGTGAATTTACTGTGGTCGATTTGGCCAATTTATATGTCCATTTTATAGGTGAAAATTGTTCTGTTCACATAGTGTGTAGAAATACGTAACGTCTAGTTTCATATCTCAATATTCTCGTGACTGTTCACGGACATGTAGAGAAGGTGACGTACAATACCAAACCTTGAAGAACTGCTTTAAACTTGTCAGGCCATCACCAAACTTCGTACTTTTCAATGTATATTTTATTTGTTTGCGCTAGATTTGTTTCGCTAAGGAAACTAAGGTCGCGGCCCCGAATCGAATAGCGCTCCTTACTTGAAGTCATAAATTACATAACCTATTTTTCTATTCTCAGTTGGTTCTATTAATGGAAGAAATGAACGAATGTGCAATGCGAGAGCTTCCTTCTTCCGCTGAATATGATGATGTTCTTTTAATTTCTAAGCTTATTTAGATGATAACTAAACGATTTTTGGAGGTAGGAAAAACTTTGCTAATCTATGATATTTTGCCAAACAAAAGCCTGTCTCTATCAGTCACATCAGTTTTTACACTTAAGCCACATTAGCCTTAGATCTTCTAAATCATAGCATGAAGATTGAAGAGTCAGACAGACAATAAACCAAGCAGCAAAAACGCAAGTCGTTTTATGCTTCATTAGGCCAAGAATTGCGATTTATTTCACCCATAACATCAATAACAGACAAGTAAACAAACATGATAGGGACGTTCACACAATATTCCATCTTTATGGTCTTAATGTGTTAAGTATCATCTTGTTTGGAACGTTTCCAAATAGCCTGGCGTACAATGATAAGCTTACTTATACTGTGGGCCTTTTGAGGGGTGCACTGATATATTAATAGGATTATTTGTGCCAGCTATATTGGTCCACTTCCATCTTATTTTAATACTGAACGGTTTTCTATGGTAATTTTATAGGAATAAAGCAAAATAAATTCCTTTATTGCTCAACACAAAGGGCAATAATGATACGGGCTAGGAATAAATTACGTTTGCTGTTTAGATAGGTAAAGCTGAAAATTATCCTGAATTTGTTTTCTCAAAGTATCTATAATAATTAATACGGGAGTGAAAACTTTGGAACCCTTTTAACGAAAAATGCGGAAACGTAGGAGCATGAAATTTCGCACAGTTGTAGTTTATATGGAGAAGAAGTGCATCGAGCTAATATTGTTTTAAAATTATGCTTTTATCATACATTATTTTAATAAATAAAACTTTACACATACTACAACACGCACACTACCATGTTTTGACTGACAAGCCTATACATACGAATTATTTAAGTACTCCTTTGTTTATGGTTGAAGTCTGTTGTTAAATTAAAAATGGATTGTTGTTTTTTTATTACTTAAATCTGAAATAGTCGATACTTTAAATCGGGAGCCAAAAGAAGAAAATAATTAAATTTAAAGTCGAATTTCGACCATTGGGCGATCTCTAGTAATATTTAATACCTGACAGATACAGATTTTCTCGGAGTTCAAAGAAGAAGTTTCCTAGGGCGAGTACTAGATAGATTATAAAACCTTTCCTTAAACCCCTAAATACTAAATATCAAGCATTGTTTGCAAGTGTAGTATTTTGTAATACAAGATTTCCTTTTACACTTAAACATCATACAAAATCTATAAAGAAAACCGCAAAAAATAAACATTAAATATTATTATTTTTAGTTATCTCTATCTTTATCCACTAACTATTTAAGTGATTCTAAAATCTCAAGTAAGTTTTCAGTATTCAAAAATAAAGTCACGATTTCGTTACCAAAATAAACATGTTTATTTTAACCCAAAAAAATGTTTAGAAGGATTAATTTATAATCCGCGAGAATCTTCAGACTCATGACCGAATTCATCAATCATCATACCAGACATTAATACCATCACCATTTATTAGTAAAGCGCTTTCCGCAATGATCGATGTACGTAAACAAAATTGAAAAACTGTAATAGTTCAACGACGACCTCTGTGGCTCAGTTGGTGGGCTGTTGGTAGCTCAAGCCGGGGGTCGCGGGTTCGAATCCCGCCGATGGAACAAAAAGTTTTCAAAGTTCCTGGGTCATGGATGTGTATTAAATATGTGAATCGTATAATAAAACTAACACAAGTCCTTCAGGTACTTAGCACGGGACCAGACTGACGTGGCGTGAAGCGTCCATAGATATTATTATTTATTATTTATTATTATTTACTTATTTAAAAAGATAATAATTGGAAAACTTGAGTTGCGACGAACGATTGGTATGACCTAATGAAAATTAATATTTAATTAATTACAGTTTTTTTTAATCTTTGCTAACTGTTAAAAGTACCGAGCTTTTTGCTTCGTGATAAGCTATTATGGAAATTCTTGGAACCACATAATCTTTAGTTATTAACTCTCTGAGCGCAGCTCTCTCTGTTTTTTTACATTGCTTACATGTCTATTGGTTTGGGGATATCGGCCGGCGTATGTGGGATTCCCCTGGCGTAGGGTTTACCTACTAAATCTCTATGGTTAAGTTGCCGTTACGACAGAACCCAGTGCAACTCAGCCGCAAGCTCTGTCTTTAATGACGCATAAGCAAGTGCACTTTTTCTGATTTTAGTGTATAGTACAGCGCAAGTCCAAGAGTTACGCAAGATAACTAAATTAACGGCAATTAATTATAGTGATGGCAGTAACGCGGTCACCCGCTGACATTTGCGGGTGTTTTCACTGTGATTAACTGTTATCGCCCACTGATATCTTAACACGAGATGTGTACTACATGCTTATAAAACGCTTACTTTCAGGGAAATGGAAGTTACCATTTGCGAAGTTATTTGTTGCTGTATAGCTTAGTTATAATTAGCTAAGCGTTTTGCCTTGTATAGAATTATTGTTTACTAACACGTGGGCGCTGATGTTTTAATGTCTATTGAAGACTGGTTTACTTCTTCACGGTGTTTAAGTAATAATTTGTGCCAAAAACTCGCACAGTTATTATATATGGGATGGGATACATGGGATATTAGTATTAATAATATATTATTAATACTAATATCCCATGGTATAACGATGTTTTTCGTTCTGGAATAACTTTTAAATACATAGAGACTTTTGAGCCTACGCAGCTAATATTAGCCCTTTGATCGTGAGTATAACGAATTGTTTTTTAGTCGCTACTAAATGCAATCTCGTATCCGGTAGCAAATTATTTGGCTGCCAGATCAGTTAATGTCTCTTGCTATCTCGGTCAGCAAAGCGCTTATGTTCAGTAAAAAAAAATAACCGTCGTCTGGTTAAACGTCAAGCTATATTTTTAAATTAAGAACGTTATTCGAGCGTGCGCTGTTAGGTTTAAAGAAGTTCAAATGAATTTACTGCGGTGCTCCCTTGCAATTAATTAGCTCGTTCAGGGGAGATAAATTGTACATAATTTAATGAAGCAGTAAAAATAATTGATTTTTTACTGCCATGCCGCCGAGCGCCCGACTTGGCTTCTAAAGCGGAATATTTTTTAATGTTGAACTGTCGTCACATATTGCTTTTGGAAAGTAATGCTCTCGCCTAATGAAACCAGCCTTTTCAGTCAGAAATATATTATTATTTTTAGTCGTATTTTAGGTAAAAAAATACATTGTTTTTGTCTTAGCTTAAATGGATACTCCCTAAGACTACTACTACTCTACCAAAAACCGTACCGTAAATAATTATTGGTTATCTAAAATCTAAATGAACCTATAATATGAAACATAGACACATAATATTGTCATGAATTCATGATAGTAAGTATATAGAAATGGCAATGACAAATGTATCATAATGAATGGCCCCAATTATGGGTGTAAAGGTATTAAGATTTTATTGCCAAATATATTTACCTCGTGCGTTATCCTGAGATTTGAAATCTTTGTAATTGGTACTTCATGTACCATTAGTACACAGTATCACAGATCACAGTAATTAATTTAAATTCCTTTTATAAATTAAATTGCCTGTGGACGATGGGCCAGTCGAATTTCAGCCAACTATTAAACAAACCACCCTCGACACCTACATGACACATTAAATTTGGAGTTGCCTGCGTGAGTTTGATAAGTGATTACAAGCGGGCGAAGGGATCCCCCCTGGGGTAGGCCTAACAGGGGGGAGGAGAGGGGAGGGGGGGGAGGGAAGCTGGTGATAACGAGTGCGAGCGTTATTGCGGCCATCCATCATACCATGTCAGCGCCGACCGCCAGCTCCCTTAATGCCTATTCAGATTTTGTCTTTATGTAAAAGACGTGTCATTGACACTAGCCACATTCGGAATATATTGGAGGTAGGTCGTTATCCGGGAGGATCTTGGCATTTGGTACTGTAGGTATATTTATGGATCTACGGCTCTACCTTTTTTCTTTACAATAATAAATTGAGTTATAATAACACGGAAGCCTTACGGTCTTACCACAAAAGATTTAAACACCTGTTGAACAGTTGATTAGAGAACAATTCAGTACAAAATGGTCTCAAAACAACTGTTCAACAGATGTTTAGTTTTTTGTGGTAAGACCATAAGTGTCTAAACACACTAGGCCGAAATTACGCGGCCGAAGTTCGGAATGATTATTGATTACGTCAGCAATGCACTACGCATACAATATAAGGCGACGTAATTTCGGAATGGTGTGTCATCGGTAATTTAAAATACTGCATGCGTAATCTTGCCGAACTTCGGCCGCGTATCTTCCGCATGGTGTGTTTAGATACTTATAGTGACTAGTGAGTGTAAGTGTGAGTCCAAATAGTAAATCCTTTTTTTTTTTCGTTTGTAACTTGAAGATTTGTCTTTCATCGACAATATTCATTTGATTTTTGAACATCATATGAAAAAATAACTGTAACGACATTAAATGCAGGATCAGATCATTAATAGAGCTAAAATTTGTGAGCTGCTGGTTGTATCGCAATTCGCCAGCAATTTGGTTCGAGAAATAGCTACAAGTGCTGAATAAAGATCTGCGAGTTGCCGGTGTCCGATTGCAACCGGGTCACCGATTTAATACGCGTATTGTACGGAATATTTACTCGGTTACTATTCAAAAACCCTAATGGAAATGTCTTGCCGTCAAAATATGGGTTTTTCATTTGTTTTAAGAGCAGAGCTTTGCTAATTGCACACATGCAGACAACATTACTTTTTATAAATTCACTTGCTCCTTAATATATCCTTATACAGTGCGATACATTAAAAATTCTTCATTAATTTAAAATTTAAAACGGCTTATTCTATGAGCATCACGCTCGGAGAAGAAACGCTTCTTGCCCCTATAAAATGTCAACATCGTTAGGTAATAATTTAACTAGCTATAAGCCGAGCTTTGTGAGGGCTCGCGTCGTCAGTCGTCACATCTTGACAGACTGATGATAAATAATTGATAACACATCAACATATAAATAAAAATTACTATGTTAAAGCAAAAATCAATAGGCGTGATAGTTTTCCGTAAATTTCACCACAAAATGTACAGGTTGCGGGGTATACTATATTACTATCTTCTTCTTATATATAATTATTTTTAACAAAAAATTGAAACCGACTTCCAAGGTAAAAACAATAATAATGTGAACTAAAAAGTATTAAATAACTATTACTCTATAATAGTGCCTTTTTCAGAATTCGTCTAAATCTCAACTATTTCTGTACTTACTACAGTCTTTATTATTTGAAGTCGGTACCAGCTAATTTTATGATGGCCCATGGCATAATTATGATTTTTATGATGATGATGATTAAATAAATTGATGTGTTGGCTTATGCTTTCAGTTGTTTAAACAACGCCGAAATCCCCGAACCTGTATCTATAAGGATTCAAAAGTTCTAATAAAGTTCTATAAGGATTCAAAACTTGGTGCGAAGTCTTACTTTTTGGTAGCATTTATCTTGAATGCTTCAGAAAAAATTGAAATCACTATAATTATGTTTCCATACAAATTTCAAGGAGTCCCCTCGATTTCTCCAGGATCCCATCATCAGATCACCACTTTTTTAACATGGTACCAAATTCGAGTTAAACCCTATACAACACAAAAAGAATTTTAAAAATCGGATCTCAAACGGCTGAGTTATCGTTGAACATACAAAACGAAGCCGAACGTATAACCTCCTCCTTTTTGGAAGTCGGTAAAAATGGATTTTCAAATGCGTTAGTCGCGCTAAAACTCGAAAACGGCTGAACGGATTGGGCTGATTTTAGTCTTAAAATATTCGTAGAAGTCCAGGGAACGTTTTAAAGTGACACGAAGTTCACCGGGACAGCTAGTAGGTAATATAATAAACAAGAAAGTCTAAGGGCCTGTTTCACCATTTCCTGATAAGGCTATCCACCAATTAACTTGACAGATCAAGTATGGAGAATCTGTCAAAAAAGTTGTGAATAGCCTATTAGGCACTTTATCAGAAAGTGGTGAAGCAGGCCCTAGGTATCCTTTATAATTATTTTTTAACAATTTAAGATACCACTAATATTAGTAATTAAAGATAAGGTCAAAGTTAAAGCAATAGAGCCTTATCTTAATTATCATAACTTTTGGGAGTCTTCAAACAACGTTTCGGCCTAACTTATTACATTAAATAAGTTAAAGATACTGTATCGACTATATTCTTCAATGTTACAAACGTTATCGTATTTTAGCTTTTTCTTGGCTGGTGGTTCTGATACCATATGTTTAAGGTAAAAGTGGTGTTTACATTGCAAATACCGAGCTAAAAACATAAATGAAGCGTTTATAATCGTCGTAAAATTTTATTATACTGCCATGAACGTCGGTGATGGGAGAGGTTAGAATTAAAGGTTTTCTTTTGTTTCCCCTCCGTTGCAAACGCAAGATACTGCGAGACGTTCGAATCCTATTTTCACCCCTTTCCAATAAATGCAGTCCCTAATAACGTTCGGATAAGTTAAGGCCGTCTTTATTGCTTTGATAGATTCTTAAACCTTTTGTTTGCATTGCAATAAGGTTTCGATAAGGCTAATTTCATTGCCCGATGATTCAATTTGATACAATCTGAGGAAGTACATTTTAGGTGTAAAAATGATCTAAAAAGATCTGTGATCTAAAGAGAATATACTTATTAAGTCATAGGTGTTGTAAAATTAGGTACATATATTAATTTTCTAAGTGCGCCTCTAAAATATTAAAATTATTTTTGCTAAAGAGTTTTATTACTAAAAGCAACCGGTTTTATGATAGTTCGTAGAATCCGTGGCTTATTTTAAACTTATTGTATAAAATAACAAGCTCTCACCTTGATAAGAACATTACAGAAATAAACTAGGGGTTTTCATAAACTTGCTAATGTATAAAAAATCGATTACCTATGTCGGCATTCATAAAATTATCTGTACATTTGTATCTTTTAATAGACGGCCACTTCATTCAAGCTTCAAATAAAATCTCAATAGCAACGTATAGGTCTTCAAGACAGTCTATTTTAAGACTCCGTTGAAGGTAAAAATAGCAGAATAAGGTTGTGCATAATAATACGGTAATCGATGCGTCGCGTGGGCAGACAATTACGCAAAACTGAAACCCCGTCCTCGTTACAGCCAGTATGGCCATTGGCAACGTACTGCTGCGATGTGATTCCACCGCACTGCTAGCGACAAAGACTTATTTGTTGATAAAAAAAAATAAGTGAAAATAATTGATAAACATATTATGTTCATGTGAAGATAAAAAAAAAAAAACTATACATATAATAAGCTCTTCCATGTTCATGTCTATTAAGCCCTGAAGTAAAATAGTAAAATTACGTCCTAAATGTGTGCCTATAAATTTCGAGAAGCTTCCTAGATATTATTATTCATGGATCCTATTTCCAAGTCTATTATTTGGTGACAGTGAATCACCAATGGAATATTAAGTTCTTAAAAAAACAAGAAATATCAAAATTTCCCTTCTTTATAGTAAGTTAAGCGGGGTCGTTAAAATTATTATATTATGCGTTGACTTGCGAACTACTCCTGGATTTTTCGTGTGTTAATAAGTGAACCAAAAATTATACGGATAGATACGGACCTATTAAGCGATATCAGTTTTTATTCAAGAAAATTACAAGGAATTTATAACGTAAAACAACAATTGTATAAGTTTCTACTATTGCAATTGTTATATTTTGTAAAGCGTTTGGGCGTGCGGGCGTTTTGTAGAGTTCCTTAGATCGCCCGCGCCGCGATCGCTCTAAGTCCAACTTAGTGGCCACGCGATGATAAACGGCGGAGGAGGTGAGTGCAGGCTGCACAGCCCTCCCCCCCCCTCTCTAAAAATAGACTCAGTTCCTGCCACTGTAGCTTATTGTGTCTGATGCCCACGCAAGGAAAGATTTGTCGGTCTACAACACTACCGATTGAGTTTATTATGGAAATTCTCGATGCTAATAAAATTACTGTAAAAGTTCCTTATCAGCGCTTCCTCCGAGAAATTAAAGAATTTAAAATTCAAAGTTACTACCTTTTTTCATTAGGGTACAATAAATTATTCTAATAGGCTACCTTTATCTCTAAGAAGGTCAAATATTAAACTTTTACGTGACGGTCGACGGTCCTCCGAATTTAATAAAGTCACTGAAACGTAACGCGACGTTTTAGCCAATTAGAATAATGTTAGAAAATTAGGCACTTGTGATAAAATAAAATAAAATATATTTTTCCGATAATTTTTATATTTTACATCTCAAAACTCTTAATTCTAAAACAGCCTTTATCGTCAAGTTGTCTGAACCGAAATAATAATAATTATAGAAAGCTAATAAAAAGCTGTGCAAGCCAAAGTTAAGTAAGTATGATTTATTATTATAGCGAAGAAGAAATTATAATAATTAAGGAAGCTTCATTTTACACACTTGATGAAGCTTGCAACTCCGTCGCGCCAAAATTCGTATGTTGCTCGAGAGCCGAGAACTGTATATTTTTCCGGGATAAAAAGTATCCTATTTTCTTTTCCGAGACTTAAAGTATTTCCATACGAAATTTTAGCAAACTCCGTTCAACAGATTGGGCATGAAGAGGTGATAGACATTTATAATATTAGAATTAAATATCTTATTATGAACATTACCAATGTGACAACGAATACAGATTGAACATATTATTATGTAACTGAACGACAAGACGAATGGCGTTAGAAATCTAACCCCGAAATGAAACTAACAGCATAATAAATTATTACCAACGCGACGGAAGCGCGTATGGTGTCAGAAGTGGGATATAAGATTTATTAATTAGAACAACAAAACAATAAATAAAACTCACAACAACAACAACTCACAAGCAAAGAATTGTTATATTACTAACTTGTTTAATAATGTTTTAAGCTCACTTCAGCGCCTTCGAATTAAAATCTGACTGCTACATTTTATCCAGCCTATTATTTGTGGAAAAGTTAGTCGACTTTGAACTTTTGACAGAAGGCTCGCTGGACTTTTTTGTTTGCTACAAATTTCAAGGGTATTTGCGAGTATAATATAATATAATATAATATCTATGGACGCTTCACACCACGTCAGTCTGGCCCCGTGCTAAGTACCTGAAGGACTTGTGTTACAGGTACCAGACAACGGAAATATATTTAATACTTTTATACTATACATATATTTAAGATTTTTATTATATCATACACATATTTAATACACATCCAGACCCGGGAACATTGAAAACTTTTTGTTCCGTCGGCGGGATTCGAACCCGCGACCCCCGGCTTGAGCTACCGACGCGCTCACCACTGAGCCACAGAGGTCGTCAAAAGCGAGTGTGTCTGTTTGTCTGCTGTTACACATTCGAACCGCTGAAGTGAAGTTTTTTGAAAATTAACGAGAACATATTACTTTCAGTTCCAAAAAAGGAGCATAGGATCGTTTTTATGACGGAATTTTTTAAATTCCCGGTAGAAAATATTCCACACGAATAAATTCAGCAACTAATAGTCCACATAATGCGAAAGTATCATGGGCTATAGCTATTTCTACGAGCCAATACATAAAAAATAAATAAAAAAACCATATAGGATCATTTATCAACTTATTCAGGTCAGAAAAAGTAGATACAATCAATAAGTGGTGTGAAGGATAATAAGGAAGTTAATAAACGAGAAGCGAAGTTTTTCACGATTGTTGGTGGTAGTGCGTTCAGTATTCATTTAGTATTTACCTATAACATCAACTTTATGTCGACAGCATAAGGTTCATTATCATAGAAACTCCGTGGTAAAATACCTCTAAACGAATTTTACCTGTTGTGTCTATTATAGGAGCACATAAATCACTTTCTTGTTAGAAATAGTGGGGGAAATTTTGCTGTGTTGGGAAATTATAGTGACATATTATCCGTCTACGATTTTATTGATAACTTGCAGTATACTAAAAAATTTATTTCAATCTAGGTGTTTAACATTTTATTTTTGTAATTGACAATATTAAAATAACGACATGTGACTTGTCGGCCTATTCTCTACATACATAAATAATGGACATTAGTGTGACGAAATTTTTTAAAAAGCTCTAGCATTTGAACTGCTTTTTGAACTGTGACTCATTTTAGTGGCGCCAAAATGCTAAATGTAATTTATGTAGGTGCGCCTTTCAAACTTTAAAAAATAATTAAATTACTCATTGAACCTGTTCTAAGGACATTAAGTGCTAAAACTATCCATACTAATACCTATAAATGTTACCTCTTCGCGTCCAAAACCGCTGAACCTTTCTTGCTGAAATTTGGTACGGATATACGTGGATTCCTGGGAAAGGACATAGGTTACTTTTTACTGTAGAAAACCGTACGGTTCCCGCGCAATAAACGAATTTTGGCGCAACGAAGTCATCAGTCGACTAGTATTATAGCTAGTAGCATCTATACTAATATTATAATTCTGCAGAGTTTGTTAGTTTGTTTGTTTGTTTGAACGCGCTAATCTCAGGAACTACTGGTCCGATTTGAAAAATTCTTTCAGTGTTAGATAGCCCATTTATCGAGGAAGGCTATATTTTATCACGCTAAGACTAATAGAAACGAAGAAATAGAGGAAAATGTGGAAAAAAACGGGGGAAAATTATTTGAAAGGGCTTATTTGAACGCGCTAATCTCAGGAACTAGGTCCGATTTGAAAAATTCTTTCAGTGTTTGATAGCCTATTGATCGAGGAAGGCTATAGGCTATATTTTATCACGCTAAGACTAATAGGAGCGAAGAAATACTGTAAGATGTGGAAAAAACGGGGGAAATTATATGAAAGGGCTTATTTGAACGCGCTAATCTCAGGAACTACTGGTCCGATTTAAAAAAAATATTTCAGTGTTAGATAACCCATTTGTTGAGGAAGGTTATAGGCTATATTTTATCACGCTAAGACTAATAAGAGCGAAGAAATAGAGGAAAGTGTGGAAAAAAACGGGGGGAAATTATTTGAAAGGGCTTATTTGAACGCGCTAATCTCATGAACTACTGGTTCGATTTAAAAAATTCTTTCAGTGTTAAATAGCCTATTTATCAAGGAAGGCCATAAGCTATATTTTATTATTCTACGACTAATAGGAGCGAAGAAATACAGGAAAATGTGGAAAAAACGGGGGAAATTATATGTATATCTATACTATCTATACTTAATATTATAATTGGGAAGAGTTTGTTTGTTTGTTTGTTTGAAAGCGCTAATCTCAGGAACTACTGGTCCGATTTGAAAAATTCTTTCAGTGTTAGATAGCCCATTTATCGAGAAAGGCTATAGACTATGTTTTATCACGCTAAGAGTAATAAAAGCTAAGAAATAGAGGAAAATGTGGGAAAAACGTGGGAAATTATATGAAAGGGCTTATTTGAACGTGCTAATCTCAGGAACTGCTGGTCCGATTTGAAAAATTATTTCAGTGTTAAATAGCCTATTTATCAAGGAAGGCCATAAGCTATATTTTATTATTCTACGACTAATAGGAGCGAAGAAATACAGGAAAATGTGAAAAAAACGGGGGAAATTATATGAAATTGCTAATTATTATCTTAAGAACTACTGGAGCAATTTTTATGTTATTTGGCAAACATGAAGAATAGACCACATGAAAAGACAGGCTATTATTGCGGAAAAATGTACGGTTGCGTGAAATTCCTAAATTACGCAAGCGAAGTCGCGCATAACATCTATATATAATAAAATCGTTGTCCGAAAGTCAATTCTGTACATTAAATATTTTTGTACAATTAATAATAACTACGGTACTTGGGATGTGATCTACTATGCTAACGCGGACGAAGTCGCGGGCAACAGCTAGTACTATTATAATTGTGGCGCCAACAGTTCACTACATTATACAGAACAAATTAAATTCTAATAATATGTTCAGAATCAGACGCAGTATGCATTTTGTTGAAATTCCAAAGCTCGTGCAATATCTAGGGCACACGCGGACAATTCTCGATCTGTTTATTTGTTTGCTGAGCCATATCGGTATCGGTATATTCCGCTGGAACTAAGCGAGGTAAACCGAATGTACAGGCAAGGAATAAGGAGCTCTGGATTCTTCTAAATATAGAATAATCCTTCGTAGATACGGAATCTATACTAATATTATAATTGGGAAGAGTTTGTTTGTTTGTTTGTTTGTTTGTTTGAACGCGATAATCTCAGGAACTACTGGTCCGATTAGAAAAATTCTTTCAGTGTTAGATAGCCCATTTATCGAGGAACCATTGGTCGATTTTATTTTACAAGATTACATTACATGGGGAAAATATCCCCAGTGGATTGAACATCGGCCGGGGTATGTGGGACTCTCCAAGATACTACCCACTAAAACCCCATGGTGCTCCACTCCCCACTTAGGCATAGTTACGGGCACGATCAAACAGAATGTATACAGAACTAACCAAAATCCTAACCTATTTAGTTTTTAGTCAAGATGTTTTTCTGTAGAGGCCGGAGAAGTAGAAGGCCGTTTTCAAGAGGCCGAAGGCCTAGATACCGGCCTCCATGATGCTCTCCATTCTGCCAAGGATCGCCACAGATGGCGTAATGTGGTCGTCACTTAACTCCAAAGGGGAATCACGACTCTCAGCAATGAGGAACACGACGCGCGGAGGAGTTTTTCTGTAACGTGGAAATGGTAAAGGAGAGTGTAGTCTTAGGTACACCAGATTTTAATTTTGTAGCACGTATTCTATGAAATAAAAATTGTCGTCCAAACAATAGCGCGTACCTAGTACCTACGTCAATTATTTTATTTACAGTATCTACTATGGCAATACATACATACATAATATAAATGTACAGCCTGGAGTCAAGTCACGACCGCATACGCGAGGTGGACAGTCAGACACAGATCTGGCGATATCGGTGAAAGTTCGGAACGGGTTCGGCAATGCCGCATGAAGTAATTTGCACACTGCAATTATTGTATCGATAAACGCGATAGCCGTATGTGTATTTGGGATTTTTGGTGTTGGATGATATGGTTTGATGTAGAATATTTTAATTCTACGTGTATACTGTATAGTAATGTTGTCAACATGTTGTCAACAATTTTGTTACGGCGGCGTTTATCATGCAGATGGTTCCTGTGTGCATATATTTTGTGCATTGCATCAATCAAATCTAGGTCCTAATAGCTATGTCTACACTGTGCACTTTCATCTTCGATTTTCGTCATCATCTTTCATATTGGCGCATTCAATAATTGATTGCGTCAAGGAACGCAACGCCAATATTGTCATTTTTTAAGTTTTGGATATACGGTCAGAGGGTATGGCTCACGTTCGCTGTTGACTGCGCTATAACGCATGCCCTTGACGAACAGAAAAATCCACAGTGTGGACAAAGCTTTTCAACAACTCGAAGTGCCTCTACACAAAATTTCATCAAAATCAGACATCATAGAGCGGTTTAAGCGTTAAGAGGTATTATAGGCGGTCCAAGATATACTTTCGCTTCTTTTCGACGTTAAGTTTCTGTAACGCCTGAAATATTATTGATTTTAAAATTTTCCTACTTGGTAAAATGAAATATAATTTGGATAGCTCAAATTACTATAATATCGAACTCTAAGGTTCGCAATCACCTTTTTGTGCAAGTATAAACTTATTCCTAGGAGCAAACAGCTTTTTGTGTGACAAAATAATGCTGGCTAAGAATTCTAGGTAATATAGCGAAATCAAATAATATATTGCCAACATACGAATAGTACGAACACATTTAAAATGGTAATTGTGTACCATAAATCTGTAATATAAATTACCTGTCTCACTATCTTAATCGCTTATTGAAATCGCCGTTATCGAATCGTATAAAGAACATGAATTATACGTTTTAAGGAGTGAGCACACTGAGACGGGCCGTGCCGGGGCTCAGCGTGCCGGGGTTCATCGCAAAAATCCGCCTCCATACAATTTGTATGGAAGCGGAAATCCGCTGCGCCCCGACACAGTGTGCGATACGCGCATCCGCTTCCATACAAATTGTATGGAGGCGGATTTTTGCGATGAGCCCCGGCACGCTGGGCCCCGGCACGGCCCGTCTCAGTGTGCTCACTCCTTAAGATGACGCCTCCCACAACTACTTTGCGCCGAAATTCCTTTATCGCGCAGGAACCGTGCATTTTATCGGGATAAAAAGTATCCTTTGTCCTCTCCCGGGACTCAAAGTATCTCTATACGAAATTTCAGCAAAATCTGTTCAGCTGAAAAGAGGTAACAGACCGACAGATACATATTCGCATTTATAATAATATTACAGTTATTTTTATTGTGAATTGGACAGGGCACGCTTTGGACGAGCGAAAGTCACACGTCCCATTTAATGGCTGGAATGGAAGAGATGGATCTTAAGATATATTATCTGGGAAGCGAGTGATGCGACGCGATGTGACAGTAACGAATTTAGCGCCGCTACTTGCTCCTAAATACGTCTTCCTGTACTATAATTACATTAACAGAACTATAGAATTAACTCACAAATGTTGTATGAAGTAACTGCAATAATTATTATAATGTGCTATATTTTTAACATCTATATTATATTAATTACCTCTTTAACAGAAGCGTAGCGTATGCATTGGTGAGGCCCGTTATAAAAATTTGCTTGGGGGCCCTCAGGAAACATTACCTTTCTTTCTTTTATCATATTTTGTGAAATCAAAACAAATGGAAGGTTTTACTGATTTTTTAAACGCATGTTGCGGCCCCTGTGTACCGGGGGCCCCGTATAATTGATACGGCGTATTACGCAGGTAGCTACGCCCCTGCTCTATAGATTTCACGTAAGTAGATAGAATCATATTTCAACATTCATCAAAGTTTTTCTAGAGCGACAAGTTAAAATAATCTGTTAGAGAATAAAAGAGTAATTGATACCGCTAGAGTCTACCGTATTTTTAATCTCATTGTGCTGAAAACTGCATTAACTAATTAAACCACTAAATATTGCACTGATATGTTCGTATTATAGCTAATAGATAATATTGTCACGGGAAACTTGATAATTGATATTAATAAACTCATTATTGGCACAAGGTCCCCACTGCATACTAATAAAGCTAGGATACTATTAGGGTCAAACATATTTTAATTAAAAACTTTTTTCTACGTTTCTTTGCAAATGAAAGTCATAAATTTTCCTCTTAAAACTGCTGTGATAAAGTCTAAAATATGACTAACGCATATCGCAATGGAGATTAATAGGCACTTTAAGATTGGCCAATTTGTGCAGTATAAAATATAAACTCAATTATTAAAACATACACAGTAAAACACCCTTATACTAGACGGCCCAAATCGGCTCACGCACACATGAGCACGGTTTTAGATAACTTTAAAGCAAATTGCAGAAACACTTCCCGCGCAAAAACTTATCTCTTATCAGAGCAACTCTGACTTCAAGGACCGAGTTTCTCTACTGTATGACGTTTTCACTGTGGTATAAATGTATGAGATTAGTGGTGAGGTTACACCGCTATCCATCAGTGCCAAGCGACCTCGGACCGACCACTTACCGACATACGATTTATAGTAATGAGCCTCATTGATCGGAATGTTGATCGGAGTGTGTTTGAATGCGGATTCGTTTTATGCTCGGATTTTTGACTGAAGTTTATCCATTCAATATCGTTGTACGTATAAATAAAGTTTTGCCTATAGCCAAACAATAGTTCTAGTGTATAGAATATAGATATTTTCCTGTAAAATGCTTAGAAATTAGAACATTAATGCTGAACTTTAAACCCGATTCAGCATTTTAGGATTCTTCTAATCTACTTGAAAAGTGTCATAGCAACCTCAACATTAAAAGTAAGTAATTAAATTATTTTACGTTTACCTGTTAGCATAAAAATTTAACAGACGTAACATGCCGCGCCAGGAAATATTCTCTAAGTTCAAATCACGTTAAAAAAATACGTCCAAATAGTTATGAAATTTAATCTTCTAAAGTTGTACTTAATTTCCATGAGAGAAAAGAAAATTATACGAAAATTCGTACACTTACGCGCAAATAAATGAGTCGAGGAAAAAGACATCAACGCGAACGAATAATTTCGTGAAGAAAATTTTCAAGTTCATTCAACTTGGAAAACAACATTGCCACTTGCGCTGTGTACTATAGATACTTTACATTCACAAATACCATACAAATTGTCGATTACATTTAATAATTTTATTAGCTTTTTGCCGCAGCTTTGCTCGCGAAAAATAGATAGTAGGTATAGTATTTTATAAACTATAACTTGAGAATAATAAAAACTAAGGGAGAGTAACTGTGTCAAAAATTTTTTCCACGAGTCTACCAAATGTGACCCGAATACATGCAAACTTAATGCATGTATTCGGTACACAATTTTGTGTAAATATAGAAGTTACAATTAATGTCAACAGCTTTATTTCGTAAATGTGAGTGTTTGTGTTTCGTTGTTATTGCCATATTTTAGTGTGCGAAAAGGAACCAAATTTTTGAATTTGGTTCCTTTGAAGGTTGAAGTATGGGAGTTACGTTTCCTTAGTTTTTATTATTCGTAGTAAGGCCCATTAGAAAATAAATTTTGAAAAAATTCTTAGCTTTTATTATAAAAATCAAGTTTCGTACCCTGTGCGTAGTTTCTGGCCTAAGCGTTTGACATGTGCGTTTAGTATTTGCCTTGTGCCGATTTTAGCTTCAAGGATTATCTAATGAATCTGTCTAATCTAATCTATCTAAAGGTGTGCTGTCCTGTGTTTCTGTATCTGTGTGAGTTTGATGTGTGTCAATCCGCTTTGCCTTTAAAAAAAGCAATAAAAAACTATTGAACTTCTAAAAGAATAGAGGTCATTGGACGGGTCCGTGCACAAAAAATATGCAAACATCGTCTCCTTTTGTCATTGAGAAACAATGTCACCTACTGAAGTGCTCATAGTGATATTGACCTTCAGAGCCGGGTATCTACCGCTCAATTGAATACAATCAGCATGTGTTAGGATCCACGCTCCCACAGGACCCCTAGAGGGTTTCAGATAAATGATGCACTATTAGAACTATCATTATCATACTTAACAATCAGCCCCAAAAGCTCGTTAAGCTAGCATATCCATACTAATTTGTTAAAAATGCGAAAACGTGTCCGTCTGTCTGAGCGTGAAAATGCGCTTAAATCGCTGGGAGAGAATAATGGATAGTTTTGTTGCGGAAAAATGTACGGCTTCTGCGCCGAAATTCGGCGTAACGGAGTTCATCTAGTATTTTTAACCGACTTCCAAAAAGGAGGAGGTTATATGTTCAGCTGTGGATTTTTTTTCGTATGTTCATATATTTTCTTTTCGGCTTTCAGCAAAACTTTTGTAGACACAACAAAAGATACCAAAATCTCGCGATAATTTTATCTAGCAAATAGCAATATTTTTATGAATGGTTGGTGTCATTAAATATGAACTAAAATGTAACCTGTCGAGCGTGGATGGCCTGCCAAGCCCATACATTTTATTAGCTCGTGATTGGCACAAGATCTGGCAGGTACGCGTTATTTTTTGTGGTGGAGTAGAGCAATAACCTTTGGCTCTCACTACAAAGTGGTTAGTGACAGCATCAATGGAAACTGATTAATGTGGTCGTGACCATCTTAATGCTCGATGTAAACAGGTTAGATTAGCCACTGCCAACTGAAGTCGAATTGGCCAGGTTTTATTTTAGCAGGACATTAAAAAAAATCAATCGTTAGCAAAATATTTAGCGCTAGCCCAAAGTTTCCAATTGCAAACTTTTACAGAAAAATATTTTGCAAATGCATTTGTGTTTGGTACAAGTTACAACTATCATAGCAGGGCAACTTTCAATTGCGATGATTTATAAAACGCAGAAGTTAACTAGTCACTAATAAAAGTCTTTTGAAACAGGTGCCAAGTTAATTTCTGCAAATTTTAGATGACAATAACAACACAACTTATTGTAATTTACTGTTTATGAAAGAATACAGTGTAACGGCCGCACTCAGAGATATTTAATGATGATTAAACTTCGATAATTAAAAAAATTAGTTTGACAGATAATGTATGGGGTTTATGTCAAATCTTAATTTAATTACAGTTGAGTAATGTTCGTCTCGGACTGCGGCAGTTACAGCTTAAGGTAAGCCGGTCATGAGTAGGAGATAAGACAGCTACTTATGGCTGGTACTCACAGGGCAACCAGCTTGTCGTGCAGCGGCGGCAGCGCCTGCAGGTCGGCGGCCCGGCACACGAGGCGGGCGCCGGCGTCGGCGCACACGCAGGGCGCCTCCGGGCAGGGCGCCGCCGCCGCCAGCGCCAGCACCAGCAGCGCCGCCGCCATGGCTCACCGCGCCCGCCGCGCGCCATCCGCCCAGGCCCGCGCACTCCACATGTTCGCACAGTGTACACGCTCGGTATCGCACGTCGTTCCGCCGCGCTCGCTCGCGGAGACTGCCGCCTGCTGCCGCCGCCCCGACCGTCGCCGCCTAGTCTGCCGCCCCACGCCAGACTCATCCAGTCGCCCCGTGCTTTGACAGACACACATCATAATCTAAACTAATCAAAAGTTTCAGATAAAGACAATTGACGCGATATAGAATTAACGCGCTGGGCGGAAGCTTTCAAAAGCTTTCGCCGCAACTTTTGTGTAAGTTTAAGTATGTTTTACGTATAATTTTACCATACGTAAAATTTTGACATCAATCAATCGGTTAAGTTTACAAAACTGACCGCTGAAGCAAGCGCCGGTAAGGCAGTGCCAGATTTATATATTTTTTGAGTGTAGGCCACTTTCATTTTGCCGCCCTATGTAACAACTGACATGTACGAAATCTTTCGCCCTCCTAGGACGTTGCCACCCCCCTAGGACGCTGCCGCCCATAGGCCGCGGCCTGTACGGCCTATTTTTAATTCAAGCGCTGCAGCAAGATCATTTAAATCTGTCGTCTGGTGTTTTAGACAAATTTCTGAAAACACCTTCGCATCAGGACATGGACATAGGATTTCGAAACCGAAGGGCAGGAAAAAGTTATCGTTACCTAGGCATTCGTATATTGGCTGATTTGTTGATCTCGGCGAGAGCGGCGGGCTGCTCGGCGGGCTGCCGCGGCCATGAAGCTATTATAATAGCTTCATGGCCGCGTTGCTCCCGCCTCCCTTGAAGGCTGAAGCGGCTGTCACGTCGATGCCCGCCGCTAATGTGTCTACGCAGAATGCAGATTATGTTCCACAATCCACATTAGCATTACATCTCTCCACATTCCCAGCTCTGGCCAGTCGGCGGACAGCCACCGTATTGAATTTACGTATTCTGTCTGTATGTCTGTCTCGTCTCGTCTCGTCTCGCCTCATATTGAGGTTCTTAATATCATTTTTTTCTAACCTGAATAGTTTGCGAAAGAGACTCTTCCAAAGTGGTAAAATGTGTGTCCCTCTAATAAAAATATATGATGTACATTACTACAAAAACTACCAACGAAAATTGGTTTGAACGAGATCTAGCAAGTAGTTCTTTTTATACGTCATAAATAAATAAACCTTACCTAATTTAACTTTCCTTAAATCAACTGAAATATGAAAATTAATCAAAAACCTTTAAATTTCATAAAAATAAACCTTATTGCTGCTGCGGAACTCTTCATGGGCGAGTCCAACTCGCACTTGGCCGGTTTTTAATTGTCGGTAAATTGGGCACACGAACTGGAATTATCGTTTTTAGAACTATATTGTACATATTATTTTCAATGTTATCCTAATATAATAATTATTCACCAACGCTTAATGTCGAATAATTATTAACCAATCGGCAAGATATTATTATGAAACTTTGGTAGGGAATTACTTTTTATGCTCATTTGTATATTGCAATTATTTTCAATTTTATTTAATAAAAAGAGAACAGTTTCTTTTTCTAGGCGAAATCTTCGATGGAAATCTTTGTCTCTTTGTGAGTAAATACGGGACCCTAAACAGATCGGTCCGTTCTATAATCCTTCTGTAATACGAGTCCGAACTAATGTATTCGATAATTTCTTTATCCTCATCAGATAACAACCACTGATCATTTATCATGGTTAAACACAAAATAAAATCGGTACCTGTTACTGAACACAACAAAGTACATAACCATAAGTCATAACCGAAAAATCTCAGTTTTGATATTACTAACCCAGAGTTAGTTGATTTAACCCTCCGACATTGGTGAGTTAAAATTTAAAAAATTAACTCGAGGTTAACTCCTAACTCTTGGTGGTGCAAGACATGATGTGAATTTAAATTCGAAGTATAATTTAACTCAGAGTTAAGCGTGTTAACCCAGTCTGGCGCAAGTGGGCCTTATAGTGTGGTAAGTAGTGTAATTTTGTATTACCGGTAATTGTTTATTTAAGTTTATTCTACACTCGGTCAGTCAAATTTAATATCGAGAGATTGGTTAGTAAATCATTGAAATTTTTGTATACACTTCTAATATTTTGTGTTAGAATTTTAAGTGCAGGATCGTGGCTGTTTGAATAATTATTAAGGCTCTCCATATCGCAAGCGATCGCATTCTCGGATTTAGAGTTGTCCAATTCTTGTAAGATGATTAGGTTATTATCCATTAATTTAAATAAGAGTTAAGTGTATAGCAGTGGTAGACACTATTGTGATTAATTAATGGTAGTAACATGTAAAAGGAACTATATATATCTATTTTTTCTATTAGAAGAATAGAAATTATAATTGTTAAAGAGACTTTACCATCTATTTTTAAATATACTTTAATAATAATAATACTCCCCACACCGGTTTCGGTGACGGTGGCCGGTTTCATTGAAACCAGGCCAGGTACGCAGGAGTAATTTTATAGTGCCCAAGTGTGTGCGCAGTACACAAGAGCACTATCTATTCCTTTTTACTCTCATAACCCAGTGGGACGGAAGACCGACACGACTGGCGAGAGATCAGGCGCAGGACCGACTTTTTACATGCCCATCCGACGCATGGATCATCTTACTTGTCAGACAATCAGGTGATCAGCCTGCATTGTTCTAACCAAACTTGGAAATAACATGTTTCCAACGCGGGATTCGAACCCACGACCTCCGGAGTCGAGAGCGACGCTCTAACCACTAGACCACGGAGGCGTTATATTTACAATAAATATACTTTATTGTAATTATAAGAGGTAACCTGCAGAATAATCAAGGCAATTTTAATATGATGAGTTTCGTTTATGTATATACCTAATTTTGTTTGCAATGTAGAGAGTGTTGGAGTTAAATGTGTAATTAGTAAGGTGTTTTGTATGTATTGTTATTTTAATTTTTACAATCAAATAATTATACATAAAAACATGCAATAAATTAATACTATTATACTAATTTTAAAGTTATTTGTAATGTAACAAACAAATCTTAAGCTAACTTTACATGGTAAAGGTTGTATTTTATTTATTTCACCACATTTCAGTCATTCATTTTGCAACTTTTGTATTTGAGCTTCATTGGTGATGTGAATAACCCGAGAGGTTTCGTCTTTTCTGACAAGGACTTTTCCGAAAGCCGTCCAGCAATATTTGTATTTTTTTGTCTTCACCAGGTCGCGGGCTAAGAAATATAAACGGGAACCTTTATTGGTAAGCTGCTCGGAAACAAAGACTGGCGACTCCATGTTAGTGGTAAATCCTAGATGCTTACACTGCAGCTTAGTCTTATTCTTTACAACTTTCCTTAAAAATTCATTTCGTAGTATAGTTGATCTCAGTTCCATTATTATAGGTGATATTTTTCCGCTCTCTTGTTTGACACCTTGTCTGTAGATGTCGTTTATGTCTCGAGATTCCAAACTCAGATCTATCGATTTCGATAAGGATATAACCATGTCGATTATGTCCTCGCGAGTTTCGTTGACTTTCCTGGGAACATTTCTTAACTCTATATAATTTTTACGTGCCGATCGTTGTAGATCCTCAATTTTATCCTCCAAATGAAATGAAAAATGAAAAAAAAGGTTTATTCAATAAACAGATACAGCTAACATACATTTTTTTATCTGCCAAACTGTACAACAGTTTGTAGGCAGATTTCGCTCACAATAATTAATTATACGAGTATGTAGCTAGCAATTAGGGTTGTTGAGGAAGTGATTATGAGGAAGAGGAGGAGGAAGAGGAATTGTCACGCGCAAATTTAGAGGATGCGGATGAGGAAGAGGATATTTTTTTGAGGAAGAGGATGCGGATGAGGAAGCGGAAGAGGAAGTACGTCCATATAGTACAGCGTTTCCCAATGTGGGCGATTACGCCTCCTTGTAGGCGCTGAAGGTCTAAAGGGGGGCAGTGTGGGACTCAGAAAAAATGGCGGCATTTTGTAGAGGCTGGGGGGGCTAATATTAGCGACAAATTTGTGGCAAAAGCCCCTTAATTTAAATTAGGAAAAGAAAGTAGGTGAAACAATGGGGGCACTTAAACATATTTTGTTCTCAAAGTGGGCAGTGGACAAAAAAAGTCTGGGAACCCCTGATATGTTCATCTTATAATGCTATCAATACGGCTTACGACATATTCTCTGGTTCTCTTGTCTCTTCTAAAAAGTCTCTTATGGGCATCTTCGGTTAGGGTAATGGCTGTCTTTTTTTTCCTTTTCTTTTTGTAACTGTATGTAATTTAGTATTTAGTTGACACAACTCTTTTATTTTGTTATGTGCATGTTGTGTTCACTTCCTAGAGAGATACATTCCCTAGTATTAGTCATTTTTATACTCTATTATTTATAACTGCATGTATTGTGAATTGTATCTTGTTTTGTGAACCAAATTAAAAAAAAATAAGTATATAGCACTACACTTCGGTCTCATTTCGATTTTCGATAAAAGAAATCAAATTATTAGATTACTAGATGTCCCGCGCGGCTTCGCCCGCGTAAATTAGAAATTTTACAGAATCCGTAGGTACATTTTCCCATAAAAAATATTTCCCCCGTTTTTCCCACATTTTCCTGAGTTTCTTCTGTCGTATTAGTCTTAGAGTAATAATATAATATAACCTTCTCGATAAATGATGAGTCTTACTCGATAAATGATCTATCTAACACTGAGATAAGTTTTTAAATCGGACCTGTAGTTTCTGAGATTGACGCGTTCAAGCAAACATACTCTTCAGGTTTATAATATTAGGTAGATATAGATTTTTTTTAATTATCGCTTGACAAACTCGAGTCTCGATCTAAAAGACTATGATATGGTAGTGATGATGATGATGATGATGATGAAGAATGTAATTTGCATAGTAGCATATGCTTTCTGTTCTTAAAACAACGCCGAAACTCCCAAACTTGTATCTATAAAGAATCAGGAATTCTCTCAGCACCTTCCGAACCACAGTATACCAGGTATATCTCGGTGCAAAATCTTACTTGTTGGTAGCATATGCTTAGAATACTTCTCACGAAACCGAAGTCACCATATATTTCCCTATAAGTTTTGAGGAGTTCCCTCGATTACTTATGGATCCTTCATCAGATCATCACTTTTCTGAATATAATACCAAATTGGGATGATACCCTATATACCAAAAGAAAAATTTTGAAAATCGGTTAACCAACGGCGGAGTAATCGTTGAATATAAGAAAACGAACATAACACCTCCCCCATTTTGAAAGTCGGTTAAAATTGTAGCCTATGTGTTATTTATTTAATATTTTAATCAGCACATGAATTGAATAACAAAATTTTTTTCAAATTAATCGTAGCACCATCTGTCAGGACAAACTAAAATTGAAATAGAATAATATTGAATGCGATGATAGCGCCGTCCGCCGGATCTAATGTAAAACATTCCAAAATCAACAACTCCTTATAAATAAGAAATTAATTGAAAAAACATTTTCCAGTAGACCAAACTGTAAATCTAAACCATTCTCGAATCTCCACGAACACACACAAAAAATTTCATCAAAATTGGCCAAGATAAGATAAATCCGTTCAGCCGTTCTCGAGTTTTAGCGAGACTAACGAACAGCAATTGATTTTTATATATATAGATTTATCTTTCGATTTCTATATAGTCTTATTAAAAAAATAATCGGACAGAGTAACAACTTAAGTTAGCTAAAATAAAAAAATAATCGGACAGAGTAACAACTGAAGTTAGCTAAAATTGTGTTTATTTATGTACTATGCAATTTTGTCGCGTTCGCGATTCACTTTCACTTTTGTTGAGTTTCAGAACGCGATATTAGGTCCTCCAACGCGCACGCGAATTTGAACTTTATGCAGCGGTAATAAATTACAAATTGACTCTCCATTTTATTTAGAAAACGTTTGTATGGGAAATAGAAAAATGCTGTTTTGAGGATTTTCCCGGCAATTATTCGAATTTTTCTCACCTTTTAAACCTTCCCTAGACCTCCACGAATAATTCAAGACCAAGATAAGATAAATCCGTTCAGCCGTTCTCGAGTTTTAGCGAGACTAACGAACAGCAATTGATTTTTATATATATAGATTCGCACTGCGTGCGTTTCTGCGTAGTGCGTACCTGCCTAAACAAAACAACGCTTGCTATATTATGTCAATAAAATTAAAACAAACAAGCAAGGAACAGCGCGGGTGGCGAGAGGGTAGGTCTCGCTCGCCCGGTCGGTACGCTCTGGCGTGTGCGTTGCCATGATTAGATACGCGACGCGCATGCGCAGTGAAATTCCTCATAAATTCCTCCTAAATTTTGAGGAAGCGATAGCGGAAGAGGATTTTTGTATTTTTATTTATGAGGATGCGGTAACGGTTGAGGAACCCAAATTATTGCGGAACTTCCTCATTATGAGGAAGAGGAAGAGGAATCCTCAGCAACCCTACTAGCAATACAGTATATGTACTATATAATTTAATAACAATGATATCAGTAACCTACCAATTTAACTCCTAGGACTTATTATTGTAGATTATTAAAATGATCTTATGTTTAATTTTGTTTCATCTTGTTTTATTGTAAGATAGAGTATGTGAGTGCGACTCTGTCTACATAATTATGTAAATGCCGCTTAGGCATCCTACCCCTACGACTTAGTCTTGGGATCAGTGTTAATAAACCACTAGGATGCCTAATGTAAATCATTCATGCTTATCTGACCATATTATAACATAGTAAGTAGTAATAATTTCTTGATAATAATATATTGTCTCAGAGGCACTTTCTGATAATAGTAAAATTAATTTTTCAATTTACGTTTTAAAATTAAAACAAAATAAATTGTTGTTTACTCTTATTAAATATAGAGAGAGTATGTGAGTGTGACTATGTCTGCATATATAATATGAGCGCACCTTAGGCATCCTAGCCCTAGGACTCAGTCTTGGCTGATCCCCGTTAAACTACTAGTATGCCTAAGGTTTGGTATTTATGCTTATCTAACACAATCACAAGGTCAATCCAGTATTGAGTAATAGAAATCTCTTGACATTTCTAACAAACATTCGCTTTATCATATCAGTCTTATTCCTTAATAAATCATTAGGTAACTTGTTAAATATTTTTGGTACTAAATGTTTTCTGTTTCTTTCACCATAGTAATTATTACAGGAAGGAACAACCAGTAGGTCATATTCTTTGTTTCTTAATGGCCTCATTCGCCTTATATAAGTTATAAACTCATCACTATTCCAATGTTCAACCGCTATATACAATATAAGCCGCTCATGGACCGGTAGTATCTTACATTCTGAAAATAACTGTAGGTAATCTGAACTTTTACATTGTATCTTCGTATCTTTGTCTACTAGAAATTTCATAAACTTAATCTGAAGCGCTTTTATTTTATCAAGATAAGTTTTGAAGGTTCGACCATAGCTTGTTAGTCCATAAAAGATCAATGAGTCAACTAGCGCATAGTACGCAGTGTATAAGGTTCCCCTATCTAATATTTGGCTAAGATGGTGAAATTTAACAAGCACCACTCGTAGTCTATCACATAATTTTTGAATTTGCAGTTTCCATGAAAAGCTTGAGTCCACGATTAGTCCCAGAATCTGTAATCCATGACCACTTCAATGCTAGCACACATGCAATTTGTACCATTGTTATGAATACATTCATATGTATGGCCTACAATCTTAGACATTCTACTAATGCAACGTAGATAAGGAGAACAGATATGCATGCACTTTGTCTTTTTAATGTTAATAATTATCCCGTTGTCGTGTGACCATTTAATGATGCTTGTTAAATCTTCTTGTATTTTTGACTCTATTAGGCTGAGATCAGTGTCCATATAAATCAGACAGGTATCATCTGCATACATATGAAAACGACAATTTTTAACAACTCTGCTCATACTGTTGACGTGCATTATATAGCCAACTGGACCACTGACAGAACCAGTAGGGACACCGCAGTCGATTATAGCGGGCCCTCCAGTGACGCCGTCAACGACAGTCTGGAGTGTTCAGTCTGTGAGATAAGCTCGGAACCAGTCGTTTAGTGGACCGGATATCCCACATTCTTCCATCGCTTGGAGCAGCTGGTGGTCGTAAGTGAACCTCCCTAGTACCGTAGTCGTGCTTCGCCCCTTACGGAAGCCATGCTGGGTGTCTGACAATATGTGATGCTTTTCAAGAAAATGGCTTATCTGCCCAACAATAAATTTTTCTACTATTTTGTTTATAACAGACAGTATGGCTATTGGCATATACTTTGAGTAGTCACTGTAAGAACCATGTTTGTAAATTGGTCTTATTAGATCAGTTTTAAGTTTTTGTGGATATAACCCCTTTTCCACACACAAATTAATAAATAATGCAATGACAGGACTTATTTTTTGCTTAATTAACTTAATTTCTCTTACTCTTATTTTGCCTGCCCCGGGGGACTTATCACAACTTAAATTATCTATAATTTTTTCTATGTCTCTAGACTGGGCCTTTACAAATCTCATACATACTTCACTACTTTTAATATAATCTGGTCTGATAAGGAATTTTTGACTACAAGTATGTTTAATGCTACTTATTTCTTTGGTGAAAGTATTAGAAAAGTTATTGCATATTAAGTTTAGATTACTCCCTGTTTTTCCTATATGTTTTAATATAAGATGATCTACACTTTGTTTTTTGTTTCCTGTCCATGTATTTATTTTGTTCCAGATTTTCTTAATATTTTTATTACACTTTAATATTTCATCTTTTTTATACTGTTTTTAGCACAATTAATATGTTTATTTACTTTGTTTCTATAGTAGTTGTATTGTAATCTTAGATTCATATCATAAGGTTTACTCTTCCATTTTTTGAACAACTTATCTCTGATTTTAATTATATTATGTTTATTTCTTTTGACATCCATGGCTTAGAAATCCTTTTTGTACTTACATTTAGCTGCATTTTCACCTCATTATACACATAAGAAAACACATCACTTATACTGTCATATAATTTTAAAGGACACTTACAGTCCAATAATTCAGTCCATGTTAAATTGATGTATTCCCGATTTTTGACTACTTCATTTTCTAGCTTATTAATTTTTTTATTAAATTCTTCATACTGATTCGATAGCAACGTTATAGATGTTTCAATATTAAGGTTTGTTTGTTGAATGTTGGTTAGATTAGCATAAAATATTCTTCAATTGACTTGATTTCTTCAATTGATTCTTCAATTGATTGATCTTGTGAAACTATAAACTTGTTGATAATATCCCTCATTTCATCTTTAAAGTTTTCAAATTCCATCGGCAAATGTTCCTCTGTGGGGTGCATTCAGTAGCCATTGTTTCGCTTAAGTCTGATGCTGATTGCGATTTATTCATGATTTTACTCAAAAGTTATTTTCTGAGGGTAGTTTTAGAAAAAAATTGTGGGAGTGGCTTCTATTAGCCAATGTACTTTAGTGGGTATTGCGCAAGGCGTGTACTTTGCCCAGCGGAATAATGGTGGTCTCTGGTCTTGCGCCGATTGGTTGGCAACTTTTGCAGCGTACCAGGAGCGCATGAGATTCTAGTGGCTAATTGGTTAGTGTTGTAACAGAGAAGTGTTACTCATAATGGCGCCAGTATCGTCAGCCGGAGAATCTTCAATGCGTTTATGCTCTGCTATTATTTTGCACTGATTTAATTTTTCAATTTGTTATTTAATAATTTTAAAGTAAAATAAAATAAACTTTGATAGCACAACTACACTCGTCGGTGGGCCGGGGGGAAGCCCCTTGGGGATAGAATTTCCAAAAACGTTTAAATACGTATCCATTCATTTTTTTTACAGTTTTTGCTCAGCGATGATGAATCAGTCAGTCAGTCAGTAAGTCAGTCAGGACATGTAATTTTATAAGTATAGATAGATTATCAAGGCACGCGGCGAGCGCGTAACCGCCACTGTACAAGGCGCGCTGATATGAATGTTATTTTAATGTTCTTTACGTCGATATTCGTACTGACAGACATTGACCTGCTAATTTTAGGGACTACTGGGCCTTAAGTGTGCGCAGAAGCTTTGTTCCTTATGTGGCGAACAGTATTCTGAATCACCGACTGAAGATTGGATTGAATGAAGCCTTTGTGGAGTCTGGTGGCAAAAACTGTGCTCCAGCTCCGCACACGGCACTTTTTTTTTTTTGTATTACATGTATGACGAAGTAACTAAATATTTCTAAGAGAAATTGTTCTCATATTTTAATTTAAGATGATTTTGTTGATTACTTTCTATAAGTAGTTACGAATTAAAATTATATTAAGTATTATTTTTTACCAAAAAATTTAAACCGACTTCCAAGGTAAAAACAATATTCTTAAAAATATGATCTAAAAAGTATGAAATAATTTTTAAGAATATTGTTTTTACCTTGGAAGTCGGTTTAAATTTTTTGTTAAAAAATAATAATTTTACTCTTTTTAGTTATTTACAATAGGGTAAGGCTTCATGCGTAAATAACCACTACGAATGTTAACTGCATATTCACATTTTGTTATTGTAAGATAAATTATGGTAAATGCTTGCAGTTATCTCAGCGATGCTGCAATTTTAAAACTTTTATCTTTAAAGGTTCAGGAGTTCTGTTCAGTACCTTCGGATCAAGAGACACCTTTTTTTGAAATTTCACTTATTTGTAACATATTTTGTTTAAGTTACTAGAAACAACTTCTTGACCGCCATTTGATTTTTTATAAATTTCAAGGATTTACAGAAACTGCTCATAGATCCCATCATTAGATCACCACTTTCGTAATTGTTATACAAAATTTAGATTATATCCTATACAACAACACAATAATTTTAAAAATCGGTCCACAAACAGCGAAATAATCATCAAAAACATCAGCTTCGATGCAAAATATCACGAAAAGTACAAAAAATTGGGTCATAATATTGTGATGACTCATGGTATAATAATTATGGTTGTGATGATGATGATTAATCAAATTGATATATTGGCTTATGCTTTCAGTTGTTTAAACAACGCCGAAATCCCCGAAACTGTATCTATAAGGTTTCAAAAGTTCTGTTGGGTACCTTCGGATCTAGGGGTTAACCTGGTACAAAATCTTACTTTTTTGTCGTATTTACCTCGAATGCTTCAGAAAAAATCGAAATCACTACATGTTTCCATACAAATTTCAAGGAGTCCCCTCGATTCCTTATGGATCCCATCATCAGATCACCACTTATGTGAACATGGTACCAAACTCGAGCTAAACCCTATACAACACAAAAATAATTTTGAAAATCGGATCATAAACGGCTGGGTAATCGTTGAACATACAAAAAAAAAGATACATACAGCTGAACGTATTAACTCCTCCTTTTTGGAAGTCGGTCAAAAAGAATATTCTTTACAATGTAAGCGGAAAAAAATTTAATTATTTACGACATCACATTAGAAACCCCAACAATAACAGTATATCCCCACTGTTTAATAAATGTTAATATACTTAATATACCTATAACCTTAATCTTGAATCACTCTATCTACTAAAGAAAACCGCATCAACATTCGTTGCATAGTAATTTTAAAGATTAAAGGGAACAAAGGGACATGAGTGAAAAAAACTTTGTTTTATAATATTTAGTGATAGTCTAAAATTACAATAGAACAATCAGAGAAATTAATTTCTAGGCAGATTGCGGACCTAAGTAATTTGGTCGCGTTTAAAGTTAAAGTTAAACCCAACCGACAGCCGATCACAATTAACATTGAATTGACATGATCCGACTACATGACGTTGGTCTGTCAACTACCTAGGAATCAATATCCTCGATGGTAGTAAATAACTAGTTATTTTAGTCACGACTGTAGCTGTTCAAATTGTAATCGAACACCAACTAAAGTAAATATGATCACCAAGTTTGACAGCTTCACCAAACTTCAAAATGTCTGATAAGTGACAACAGTGCCTGTTTTTTTTAATGGCTGTTTGCTACAAATAACCATAATAAATGTCAGTGTCAAGTATTAAATTGCGAGAAAAAATATTTCGTATGACGTTTCTCTCGGCGAAATCGACTACGTGACAAAACTCTAGACCCCCTCCCCCCCTCTCGTGACCGAGCGTAGTATTTTGAAGACACCCCCCCCCCCCCCCCCCCCCCCCAAATGGGTCACGTAGTATGGGTATGGTCCCTTATAATATTTTGTTGGTGCGTACACTACCCAAAGTGCTGCGTACACATACCCTGATACTGGGGTAATAGTGCGCAAACGGAAGGGTTATTGTTTTCTAAAGTTTCTTAAAATATAAGCTACTGAAAAATACTATTGTTGTGTTTAAGTTGGTGACAAATAAACAGACTTACAAATTAACACAGTTTTGTTTCATTGTACTAATAATATTTGAGTATTTTAAAGCATCAAACTTTAAATGAGCACACTTGACCCACAAGGACTCTGTAGTGCTAGCACGAAGCTAAAACAAAATTAGCTTCATGAGTGTTAGCATTCAACTTGGATCCTTTTCGTCAATTTAAAAAGAATACATCAACATCTGTGACATACAAAGTTTTGCCGGGAATGTAAAAGAGTGATGTTGTGTTTTTGTATTATTTTCCTAAAATTGTGTCAACTGGGTTTGGTAGGATGTTAACCATTACATATTCATTATCGTGCACAAGTGTAGGAAAGTGATGCAATATCCAGAAACGTGCTATTTTGTGTTCCTCCAAAACTGCATCGAAAGTATCATTAAAGCGTCTACCATTTTACTGAATCGACCATAAAGTTAATATTACCTAGCGGAATAGAGAAACAAAGGCCTGAGCAAGAGAGATGTCACTATTAGTAACACTGCGTGGTAAAAAGAGACGTGTGATAACATGACAGCAGCACTCTTTTTTTTGACGTCCAGTCGGCACGTGCCGCACGTTGACATTAAGTAATTTAATCTCATAGAATTCTGAATGTTCAATCATGCTTGTGTAAGTGTATACGTACACATATTTTTCGCCTATACAGTGTGTAACAAAAATAAGTGATAATACTTAAGGGTGTGTACGTGTTCTTTGTAGAGAGTTCACTGTGAAAGTAGCAGCTATGAAAGACGAAAAAAATTTTTCACTTTTGTATGGGCAAGGGCCCGAGCGTCACAAGTTTCCCCATACAAAAGTGAAAAAAAATTTTGGTCTTTCAGTGCTGCTACTTTCACAGTGAACTCTCTACAAGGAACACGTACACACCCTAAAGTATTATCACTTATTTTTGTGTACACCGTGTACAACGCCTCCGTGGTCTAGTGGTATAGAGCGCGGCTCTTAACTCGGAGGTCGTGGGTTCGATTCCCGCGTTGGAAACATGCTATTTCCAAGTTTGGTTAGGACAATGCAGGCTGATCACCTGATTGTCTGACAAGTAAGATGATCCATGCGTCGGATGGGCATGTAAAAAAGTCAGTCCTGCGCCTGATCTCTCGCCGGTCGTGTCGGTCTTCCGTCCCACTGGGTTACGAGAGTAAAGGAATAGAGAGCGCTCTTGTGTACTGCGCACACACTTGGGCACTATAAAATTACTCCTGCGTAGCTGGCCTGGTTTCAATGAAACCGGCCACCGTCACCGAAACCGGTGTGGGAGCCATTATTATTATTATTACACATATTTTTCACACATCTGTGTGTCTGTCAAACGAAACCGAAATTGGTTTTCATCTGAAAACCAATTTCGGTTTCGTTTGACAGCTCGAGATTGTTGCTCTATTCCGCTAGGTATATTAACTTTATGGAATCGACCGACTTGACTTCTTGACTGTATTGACTTTATACTTAGACATTGACTAAACCTTGGACCTGATGGACACGATTTAGAAAATCGTAATATAAAATATTGTTTTCCCGCCATTACATAATTTATACTCACTTTATACTCGACACTGGCCATGGTTATATAGCCAAAGTGCCATAAAAAGAACAAAATAACATTGACATACATATATTACTTGTCACTTGACAATTGACATATCCCAACATAACCTGAAAACTCCAGCTCCGAAACCGCTGATTTGGGAATTTTTATATTTTCTAACTATTGAGAGTGGTTTAATTTTGTGTTTTGGTAATTGTGATCTTTAATTTTACATAGAACACTTTTGTGTAATGTCCGTCCGTTATTTTTATTTGGATATAGAGGTAAAATTGTAAGTTACAAAATTGCATAACACCAACAGTGATTGCATTATAACTTTAATTCGTTTTAATAAATGATTAGCACATTTTTTGTAAATAATAATAGGGTAAATATTTTCTGCTTGTACTTGTTTTACCTCGTGAATTGAGTAGAATAAATACCGAATATCATAACAGTTAACACGACATAAATCATACATCATTATTTTTGACTGCTATAAAATTATGCATAATATCATGTCCAATAAAGCCATCATGGTTGTATAGAAAATAATGTTCTGTCTTCTGTCATTGCATAAAAGGTGTAACATTGTTTTATAACACCAGTAGTTGCTGTAACAAATATAATATGTGTTGTCCCAATTATTGATAGCTTAATTTGTAGAAAACTATTAAAGTTCTACAAATATGAATGTTTGAAGGTCTAAATTGGTTCAAAAAAATTGGAGTAAAGGATCTTTCTAAATTATGTTTCAGAAATTCACCTGAGCCATTGTACGCTCAACAAATAATACAAGGTGCAACCAAAGAACTATTTGGGGAGTGTGGGGTCATATCTACTGATATACTGAGTTTGCGGCCTGTAGATCAAAACTGTCGAGTCCTAGTTAGAGTGCCTGCCAGGTTCCTACGTAAACTACGAGCAGCATTAGCCCTATCCACAAAAGTGCTTTGTGTACACAACGAAGCCCCATCCTTGCAAGCTCTTGTATAATTATCGTAAGTTATTATGTTTAATTTCTAAAAGTATAATATAATCCATACTAATATTATAAATGCGAAAGTATCTCTGTCTGTCTGTCTGTCTGTCTGTCTTGCTTTCACGCCAAAACTACTGAACCGATTGCAATGAAATTGTGTATACAGTTATTCTAGAGTCTGAGAAAGGACATAGGCTACATTTTGATGTGGGAAAATATCTTATTTCCATGAAAATATCGATGAAAATGAATTCGCATTGAGCGTGGCCAGCGCTCATCCCGGGGGTCCTGGATTCGAGTCCCGCAGGCGGAACAAAAAGTTTTCAATGTTCCTGGGTCTTGGATGTGTATTAAAATAAAATTTCAAAAATCTTAAACATATTTTATGTATAATACTAGCTGTTGCCCGCGACTTCGTCCGCGTGGACTTTAGTTTATAGCGCGCGGTGTCAACAAAATTTGTGTCAAATTTAAAAACTTTTTAATACCCTGGTAAGTGCTTCCGGTGTAGCCGCGCCCTTAATTAATCAAAATACCCAAAAACAGCTATGCAGTGTGCACATAATCTATACTAATATTATAAATGCGAAAGTATCTCTGTCTGTCTGTCTGTCTGTCAGTCTCGCTTTCACGCCAAACGCCAAAACTTCCGAACCGATTGTAATGAAATTTTGTATACAGATAGTCTAAAGCCTGAGAAAGGACATAGGCTACTTTTTTACTGGAAAAAAGGGTTGTAAGGGGGTGAAAATGCGTAAATTTGTTCAAATTAAGTTAGTTCCAACAATTCATAATAGATGGCGCCGTGCGTCTTCTACATCGCGCTGACGCTTGCTCAAAAGTCTTTCTATAAGACGTGGTATCATCTTTTTAAGTTTCGATTTCTTTCGATTGTTATATCTATTCTACGGTATTAAATAACTCAGTACTTTATCTGTAGTGACATAACCTTAAATCTATCAATGATAAATAGTTTATGGGTAAAGTTGTGTAATTGGAGGGCTAAATAAGCTTTAAAATTTGGCATAAAGTATAAAGTTTAATATAAAAAAATGAAATACTTATTGTGTGCACACTGCACAGCTGTATTGATTTAAGGGGTACCAGGGTTTTTTTATAAAAGCTTTTGACACCAATTTTGTTGACATCGCGCGCTATAAACTGAAGTCCACGCGGACGAAGTCGCGGGCAACAGCTAGTATCATAATATAAGATTTTAAACTGCATTAAATTAAAAACAATACTTAAATTTGTTTTTGAAAGTAAAATGTAATCTCTTTTTTTTTTATTTAACAGTAGGTACTTCTTATGTACCATCAAAGAAATTGATTCCTCGGCAGTTGAGGTATGAAAGTCATAATTTGGTAGAGTTATGTTAATTCATACTAATAGTCATGATCTGTCTGCTAGGTTTGGTGTAACGCGACCAGATTATATAAGTCCGCCATCTGCCTAGGAATCAACTTCTTTGAGTATACATTTTAATATGCACAATAATAGTTAAAGTGTCAAGTACCTTACACAACAACAGTAAAAATGTAAACCTTTATCTAAGTCATGATATTTTAATGCTATTACAGGCAACCAAGATGGCTTCGAGAACTGTTTGGGAAACTGGTGAAAATGGAAAGGATGTTATAATAGTAGCCTCTAAGGAGGAGCTGGCAAAGCCCAGTACAGTAGAGCTGCCTGAGCCAGAGCAGCCACCCGGCTTGATCCTCAAAGATGGCTCTATTAACTGGGGCTGTCCCTGTTTAGGAGGCATGGCTACTGGGCCATGTGGCACACAGTTTAGAGAGGCTTTCTCCTGCTTCCACTACAGGTAAATGACATTATAGTTGCAATATTTTGTTTCACAAAATAGCAAATTCTTGTTGCTGTTTGCTTAAGATTTTCAAGATATTTAAGTTATATATACATATTAATTTTAATAATATCAATAATTATTTCTCAAACTTTATTATTTCAGATATAATTTTATTTCCAGACTTTATTGTAAAAAGAGAAAAATTTTGGATCATTTCTATATCCAAAATTTTTCAAAATAAAGTAAATGTTTGTAAATGTGTGTACAGCGACATCTCTCTTCTTTTTCGGTAAATATTTATATTTACTAAAACAACAGACAGATGTCGCTGTATTTGTGACATTGGTTTAGTTGCGATATTCGAAGCATAGATGGCGTTCTATGAAAAAAATCGGACTTTTCCAAAAATATTGTTTTTTTTAATAAATATAATTAAAACTTATAAAACGAGATAGAAGATAATTAATACTTAGTATAAAAACTGTTTTCAGTGAAGCAGAACCAAAAGGTAGCGATTGCTACGAGAAGTTCAGTACAATGCAGGAGTGTATGTCGCAGTATCCTGAGTTGTACGGGCGGGATGATGATGATGATGAGCTGGCTGCGGCGTTCGAGGCATCAGGGGACTCAGCCGTCGAGAGCACAGAGGCCGGAGAGGCTCCGGCAGTCACAGAAGCTGGACCGGCTCCGCCCGCGCCGGATATATCCGCCACGCCGGACCACTAGCCCGCTGCCATCTGCAACATACTACCTCTGAACCACTGAATACTGCGTTTGAAATAGAAATGTGCGACAAGGACTATGATTGAATCACAATTTGTTTAGAATTCACATATTCCTTTACTAAGGGCCTGTTTCACCACTTCCTGAAAGTGCAGAATAGGCTATCCACCTTGACTTGAATATACTTGACAGATGAATATATGGAGAATCTGTCAAAAAAGCTGTGAATAGCCTATTCGGCACTTCATCAGAAAGTGGTGAAACAGGCCCTTATAGGACACAATGTCAGCAATTCACAACGTTTCCATGACTTAACATTGCTCGGCAATTTCTATGCATGGTATGATGAAAAACGATAAAGTTGCATTTAATTAGAGAATTAGTTCTTACAACATCGACTGATAAAGTTTATGATTTTTTAGAAAAAAAAAAAATGGGGCAGCGATTGTGTAATTGATTGGTCACGGATGTGTAATTTGTAAGCATCACAAATAGACAAGTAACGCACAAGTATTATGCATTTTAAATGAACTTGTATGGACCACAGAGCAACACTCTAAACGCAGTATTTCAGTGTAGAGATATAATTTAAGTGGTATATAATGTATTTACCTCTGTAGGTAAATTGAGATGTTTGTTATATTTTGTTGTTATGACTTAGGGCACGGTCGGATATAGCTTAGTTACTGACAAGTCATGTGTATTATGTGTAGGTGAAAATTAAGTGTTACTAAAATGTATTCGCTTATAATTTGGAGTGCTCAATATTTTGAGAGATTAAATAAGAACAAATAGTGGTTGTTTCATTAAATTAATTTCATTAAAATTAGTTAGAATTAGTCGAAACTCGAATTCATTCAGATTATGTATTTTCAAGGGTTAAAAACTCAAATAAGCGGCTCAAGTGTAAGGGCCAACGCTAAAACACGGGCGGACGCGGACGCGGGCGCACGCGTCGGCAGACCGCCGCGGGCCACGAATCCGCGAGCGGGCGCCCGTCGCGTGCGCCCATCTCTTTTAGCGCTGCTAGTGTAATTTTTATCTCGAGCGTTTACAGTAGTGTCGAGTAGATTACCACGGATTATTTACTAATTTATTATTTGGCAAAAAGACGTCAACGGAAACAACGTCGACTGCGAAAAGCGTACGCCCGCGCCACAGTATAGCCACAATAGACATAACTCTGTCTACTCTGGTATAGCAATATGACATATTATAATATTGCTAAACTGTGCCCGCGCCGTGTGCCCCCCGTCTTAGATTATGTACCTACCCGCCGCGCGTGTGACAGTCCGTCGCCCGCGTCCGCGCTCCGTCGCACGCGCCTGCGCTGCGGAAGTAACAGAAAAAGTACAGATGTTTAAATTTTTTATATTAGGTTGAAGTTTACATTGATTTTAAGTCCAACGTAATAAATAATAACCTGCGTTGAAAACTGTAATGGTAATAATGTTTTCTCATTCTTCGCTTTATTGTCTAACATGGCGTGCGGGGACAGGCCAAGATAAAAATAAAAATTCCGTGGAGACAGTCTCGCATGGTTCTTAGCGTTTCACGGTTCTTGGCGAACACAAAGTAACGAGATCGTGTACGTTCCAGATAAAGTGGCAGCTTTGTGGCTTTGCCAGGTTATGCGATGCGCTCGTGCAGCTCTTATTCTGTAGCAATAAGATCGAGAGTCGCATACCCAGCTTCATATTAGCGTGGTCTGTGACACGTGAGCCGGCGACTCGCATGTAAAGTTTCGTTTGTTGTGTAAATGGATCAAGGATGTCTTTAGAAGCCATTGTAGCCAGTCGCAGGCGACCTCGCCAGCTCGCCTGCTCGATACGACTACTCAAACTACAATGCTCAACTTCTTCTGTCGTTAGCGGTTATGGCAGCATACTTAGTCGTATATGGAACTTGAAATTACAGCCCGTTGAAAGGGTAGTTACGACTTACGAGTTACAATGTAGCTACTTTGATAAGATCGTATGATTGTTTCTCGCCTTTATGTAAAAGAATCGCAAGTGTTTAATCTAATGAAATATGCAGTTATTGCCGTAAGGCCCCCGTAAGGGCTACTGGCGCCTGTGTGCAAAAAAAGGATTTTGGCGCCCCTTTAGGCAAATTTTTTGGGACCTTGGTTTTGTTAGAGGATGGCGCCCGTCTGCATTGCACACATTGCACATAATATGGTAGCGGGGGCCCTGACGCTATGCCGTATGCGTAATTTGAAATTTCGATGGGAAGTTTGTACCTACCTACAGGAGGAGCCGTACATTGTTACATAGCTTGGATCTACAAAAAAAAAACATTTACATCGTAAAGACAGAAACATTCGGATTTATTATAATGGTAGGTAACAATACGTCTTATGGTAAATACTAAATAATTTCAAAATGGAAAACCTTTTCTCACTTCCAGGCGGAAAACGTCAACTTTCTTCCCGCTGCGCTTACCGATGTTGAAGTTTTCCGCCTCCGTCGAGGAGAAAAATAGTATACGCACCATGGGCCACCAGTAAATCTATACTAATATTATAAATGCGAAAGTATCTCTGTCTGTCTGTCTCGCTTTCACGCCAAAACTACCGAACCGATTGTAATGAAATTTTGTATACAGATAGTCTAAAGCCTGAGAAAGGCTACTTTTTACTGGAAAAAAGCGTTGTAAGGGGGTGGTTCCTTTTTTACGTTATTTAATAATTCAGTACTCTATCTATGCAGTGACGTAACCTTAAACCTATCAACGATAAATAGTTTATGGGTAAAGTTGTGTAATTGGGGGGCTAAATAAGCTTAAAAATTTGGCATAAATATAAAGTTTAATTAAAAAAATTGAAATATTATGTGCACACTGCACAGCTGTTTTGATTTAAGGGGTACCAGGGTTTTTTTATAAAAGCTTTTGACACCAATTTTGTTGACATCGCGCGCTATAAACTGAAGTCCACGCGGACGAAGTCGCGGGCAACAGCTAGTACTAAGAATATAAGAAAGCCTCAGATTACATGTTTGTTGACGTCGGCTTCGCCTTGGCCAACAATTACATGTGATCTGAGAAATTTCTTATTTTCCTGCCCTTGGTGCGTAATGTAGGTACTATTCTGTCTAAAATGTTTAAATTAAGCTTTAAAACGGGTCGAATGCATTAAAAACAAGCTGTAAATCTCTAAAGGCGCTATGGAAGGAGTCGATGTGACGTCTATCCGGCTTACCGGATGATTGCTCTTATCTGGTTGTATTAGGTCTTATGACAGTTATGTCGCTGGCTCGTGACTCCATCTTGCCGCTTGCGTGTACAATCCGGCATTACGTGGTTTTTGTTACTGCATTCTAGAATCTAGAACAGGCAGAACGGATTAATGTACACGTCTAGACCAGACGGGTATAAAAGTTGGTATTATTATCCGACTGCACGACGGAAAAGAGGGTCACGTGCATAATCTAAAACGAGTAAATAGTAAGTTTTGACTCAACATTATTAGGAAAAATATAGATTTATGCAGATAGTGGTCAAATAATAATAAGTTACATAAACCACAATATTCCACGTATGTAACGTGCATTTCGCAAGCTTTTAAGAAAACCTTATGTACGCACGTCCTATTAGGTATAATGATTAAGACTAATTATGATGATCCCGTTACTGTTTTCCTGTAAGAAAACCAATCAAGCGCTTTTAAATAAACTCCTTCCCAAGAACTCCGAAACCATTATATTCTAGACAAGACTAGTAGTGGCAGTAAATACTGCCTCTACCATGCATGAATAGGCTAGCCGGTATAAAGCCGGTAGCCCTAGAGACGGAGATGGGTGGTCCGGGACGCGGCTGGCGCGCTAATGAGGACATTTGCATACACCGCCTCACAGAACACCGCAACTATTTTATACCTACAGATCACTAGAGATCAGATAGACTAGATAAGGCCCAAAGTGGATTTTGTTTGTGACTTTATCGATGAGAAGATCTGTCATCATGTGGATTAGTAATTTGTCTTTGTCAATCAATATTAGTAAGTAGCACGCAAATTAGAACAAAAACAAAATTGCTGCTCCTAAAACGTTTCCTTTATGTATGTCTTTTAGGAGTCGGTTGGTGAAAACGGGCATCCTAATGGTAAAGGCGTCCTACGCCTCAGTAGGTAGGTACTTATTATACAGGGTGTAACAAAAATAAGTGATAATATTTTAGGGTGTGTACGTGTTCCTTGTAGAGAGTTCACTGTGAAAGTAGCATTGCTGAAAGACCAAAAATTTTTTTCACTTTTGTATGGGGAAGCTCGTGACGCTCGGGCCCTTGCCCATACAAAAGTGAAAAAAATTTTTCGTCTTTCAGAGCTGCTTACTTTCACAGTGAACTCTCTACAAGGAACCCGTACACACCCTAAAGTATTGTCACTTATTTTTGTTACACACTGTATATACTAGCTGTTGCCCGCAACTTCGTCCGCGTGGACGTATGTTATTGTAATCGAGATTTAGAAAATTGAATACCCATCAACGACTACTTTATTTGGATAAGGATTAATATTACTATATTGCGGACAGATTGCGGATATTGCAGACAGACACACATACCTAATGTGTTGCTCATGACTTAACGGTGCTGCTAACTTTCATGATCGAGCGGCAAGTGGCAACATTGTCGATAATATGTCGTTCATAGCAATTTGCAACACAATTATTTCTTCCAAAGTCCAAATACAATACACGTATTTCAGCTTGCAAAATTCATGAGCCTCATGCATCTGGCATCAATACTAGGCGATTAGCAGACAATGTTTACCTCCCCGGCCTCGTAGATCCCAGTCATTTGGCACAGCGGCCGGTGACAGACTCAACCGCTACGTGCACAAGTGGCCGGCGAGTAATGGGCCTCGTTAGTTTTTACAAGAGGCGATTTGGCAGGAACACTAATGTAGATCGCCCTGCCAAATACTTTCGACGCGCCGACCGGGTCACTGGACTTTATTGCTCCACCTTCCCGTTGTTTATGGGTGCCTGGTACTCTGCTGTTTGCGACGTTAAGATAATACACCAGGGGCGAGAGAAATTGAAAATAGGTATTTGAAAATGTATTGCTGTCTCACCAATCTCAAGACTCCCACCGCAGAGCGCGATAAAGACAACACGACAAAAGTTCAAATAAAAGAACAGAAAATCTTCGATTCGTTGTCCGCTGATTCCTTCTCCAAAACTAAACCGATTTAAGTACTTTTTTCATAAAGAATTAAAGCGAGGCTTGAGCTGTGTTCCTATGTTTTATTTTTTTTTGTATATTTTAGCCAGTTTTGTTTTCTGGGTGTTTGAACACGGAGGAAAATCTGGCCATTTTTTTGGGGTTTTGGACGTTCTTATCTTTTTTATTAATAAAATTATGAAAAAAAAAGGAAACATAGGGACATGCTAATAGTGGCCATAGATATTCAGGAAAAAAATCATAACTCTACCGGCATTATCCAGGGAGGAAACAGGGGACAACGTTTGGAATCCAATGGAAAAACGGCGGTGTGGAATCCTCTTAAGAAGAAACGCTAGCACTGTTTTTCCATACAAACGTATTCCCCTGTTTTGTCCCTGGAAAATGCGTCTAGACAAATTATTTTTTTATACAATATTGGGATCTGTTAAAGCTATGCCTCTACGTTAGATTTTTTCTAAATTTACAAATAAATAAAAAATATGACCCTTCTAAAATTGCAAAAAATTAATGCCCCCGTAAGGCCGTAACTCGCCAATCCACGGACCATAAAACAAATTTGAAAGATCTTTAAGATAAAATATAAACGTAGAGGCTATAGACTCACTATCTAATTATTGTTATATAGTATATATAACAATAATTAGATAGGCTCTATTTTGAAGGAGGAATCAGAGGACTACGTTGCTTCTATTTACTATACCTCTCTGTCTCTATCACAAATACACGTGCCGGCGCAGAGTGAAGCGTGATGGCAATAGTTTCTTCAATTAAATTCTTCTGCACCCGCGTTCCCTCTTAATAATTACTTAACACTTAAGTGTTAAAAGAACTTTATCTTTATTATTCCGTTCAAACTGGACTTAGAAGCTTTTGAAAATCTCCAAAATTATTATTTAATTTTACAACATAATGTTTACTTGAGCCTTTATTCACATGGATCATGAAAAAATAGCTAGTTATAATAATTTATCATTAATTCACAAATATGCAAGTAAGTCCAAATAATTTGCATAAAGAGGGCAAGGAACACCCTAGCTCGACGTGGCTCAACTTCCACAAGACCGGCGCGTCTGCAACGCGTCATACATTTTAATTGCATTATGTTGATAAGGGGCGCAGGAATACATAATTAATAATAATACATCTAGCGCTCACCCTATCTATTTCGCTTCGTCAATAGATAAGTCTAGGGTAATCACCCTTTGAAATCTAAATACATGGGAATTAAGATTAATAGAGATAGTAAAAAGGTCAAAAATCGTTAAGTTCAACTTCTATTGTAAGCTTGCTTTGTGTATTACAGTAACAATGAACTTTCGTATATAAACCTATGCATTTCTCGCAATTTACATAGATTAAAAATAAGATTCAAAAGCCCTTTTATGCAATGAAGATTGTATAGCCAAGGCCGCAATCTCTTGTAATATTAATAGTACTTACCTAAGTACTTTTAAGATCGACATGAAAAAGTTTAAAGTCAAATGAGCCAACAATCAAAAGAGGCCAAATAGACTTGGCTTCTACGCTATGTCGGAAACCCTTAATTTATTTCTGCATAAAACTGCAGCTTGGGCGGAATTCTCATCGAGTATGCCGCCCAAAGTAGAGTTTCTGGTAATAACATACTTGTTTATTTTATCGTCAATGAAGAAATTCTTCAAAGGGAAGAATATTTATTTTAGGGCCTGTTTCACAACTTCCTGATAAAGTGCCGTATAGGCTATCCACAACTTTTTTGACAGATTCTCCATACTCTATAGCTGTCAAGTTACGTGGTGGATAGCCTATCCAGCACTTATCAGAAAGTGGTAAAATAGGCCCTTAAACTTTTAACCAAAATAAAAACTTAAGAGTGGGTATTTTTTACTACCTGATTGATTAAAACTTATAAATCTTAGTTATGTAGTTAATTAAAATTAGTAGCAAAGTACCATTTATTCTTATTTTAATACCTACCTATTAATTTTTTTTGATTACACACAAGTTTTATAAAATTAAGTTCAACAACTAAGTAAGAACTTATTTAAATAAATTCGGACCGACAGAAGTTACATAGAGCGACGCCATGATAAAGTTTTCAGTTACAGCCTCGTGAATGTTTAAGAGAGGTGATGTAAAAGGTCGCCAGTGACCTAGATCGTGTGAGGATACATGAAGGGCCACGTCAGGGTTCTAGAACGTCGGAAAATTGAACCTAACCTACATTAAACTGATGTCGGAAAAAGGTTAAAGAGCAGCAAATTTCCTTGGGTATTTTAATAGGTGTTTCAGCATGAACTTGCATATTTTATCCTTACTACTTACAGCTACTGGGTATAAAAGTCCAAAGCTTAAGATAAAAATATATTTATCGACAAAATATAACAAAATTAATAAATTAGGTGCGAAGAGTAAAATTCGTAGAGTCGATATTTTATATATTTTCAGCATTACCAGACAACCACCTACTAAACAAAATAAACGTATCGCGATCGTAGAATTTTATAGGGGTTAATTTATCTGTATTTGAATATAATCCTTGAATTAAATTCCTAGGGTACAACTGGGTTAATCCCGTACATTCGGTGCCCGCCGGGTTATACTCGTATTCACATAGCTCTGATTAGTCCCCGTGGGAATATCTTGACCCACTTCGCTCTGCAGGAGAATAAAGAAGTTATCTTGCCTCGCTTTTGGAGGGTTAATTAAGTGTCATGTGGTTTAGACGAGGCTTAGACTGCCTTTGAAATGTTGCGGTAAATTAAATTCTGAATTAAGCTTCATATTAATGTTTACGCGTTAAGTAGGGTTGGCTCACACAGAGAATGACTTGGCTCTGCATTGAGCTGACGCATAGTGAAGGAAAGAAAGAAAACAATCTACCTTTCATTTTAGATTTAGAATGAACTTTTGACTACAGCTGCAGTATCACTCTGCTACTTTTCAAACATATTATTATTTATTATAATTATAATCTATTTCAAAGTCTTGAAAGTGATAGCCAACAGAAAAAAAAAGGATATCATACTTTGACTTGATGGTCCTAAAATATGGATTCTTCTATTTGTAGGACAATGTTACTCTATCAATACACACTACTTATCCTATCAATATACAAAAAATCAGCTTGTTAGGGTTCCGTTTTAGGGTTCAGTAGTCAACCAAGTTATGTTGATTACAGAACCCTATAACGGAATCCTAACGGTGATTTTTTGTATGTTGATAGATTAATAGTCATATAATTAAAGAGTAACATTGTCCTACAAATAAAACATTCCATATTTTAGGACCATCAATTCAAAATATGAAATCCTTTCTATCTCTGTTAGCTACCACTTTCGAGATTCTTCGCAAATAAAAATGTTGTTCGTCTTATCAAAATGAAGCTACTCACAAAAAATTAGCTTGATAGTAATAAAAAAAAAAATGTTCTAGGGCTCCCGTACTATAAATACACCGTCGATCCAGTCAGGATATCAGGATATTCAGAAGCAAATTAGTATTCTCATGTACCATCGAGGAAGTTGATTCCTAAGAGGATGGTGGTCCTACAGCTATATCTCTACCATGAGCTTAACTATAATATTTATCGATAGGTACCTACTTGATACCGACTACCTACGTAAATATTTAGTACTTATGGCGATTTAAGTTCCGCAAGTACCCACTAGAGGCGCTGCAAAAATTTGCCATACTAAATATTTACGTCGGTATCGAGTATCGATAAATAGTACTAGCTATTTGACCGAGCTTTGTACCAAAAATATATAATATTAAATACTAAAAATGTACGGTAGTCGGTATCGAGTATCGAAAAATACTATAGCTAATACTCATGGTAGAGCTACAGATCCGACCATAAAGTTAATATACCTAGCGGAATAGAGCAACAATCTCGAGATGTCAAACGAAACCGAAATTGGTTTACTTACATCTGTGTGTAAAAATATGTGTACGTACTACGTATACTCTTATACAAGCATGATTGAACATTAATTCTATCACATTAAATAATTGTCAACGTGCCGATAAGTGCCAACTGGACGTCAAAAAAAGAGTCTGCTGTCATGTATCACACGTCTCTTTTTACCACGTAGTGTTACTGATAGTGACATCTCACTTGCTCAGGCCTTTGTTTCTTTATTCCGCTAGGTATAACTTTATGGATCCGACCAAATGACGTCGGTCTGTCAACTGCCTAGAAATCGATTCCTCGATGGTACGTCAAATAAACTTCAAACGCCCGATTTTAGAGATTTCGTAACGGGTTTTTTCTGCTGTTTTTTTAATCCTTAAACCATTTACTTTGTTTTAAAGCTGCATCTAAGCTGTACAATTATTGTAACATTGTAATTTACCATATCGATCTACAGAACACAGACACCAATTACGAAGGCTGCATGCTAATCATAGATCACAGTTATCTTTATCACGTTCACGATAGTGATTAATATATGAGATATCTGGAGCCGTCAGTACGAGGCCGCGTCAGCGCCATTAGCGGCCAGACAGACTGTCATTTTCATTAATGAGTCCATAGACCATATCATTACGCATTCATACACTCTAAAATTGTAATTTGCCAAAATTGGATGACTGTTGCATTGTGAAGGCCCTCGTCACGTCGGGCTATGATAACTATGATTGCCAGCATGATTTCGAAGCTTTCATATGACACCGCAAATATTTATTCAATATCCCGGAAAAACCGTACACTTTCCCTTTGTTAAAAGTGTCCTTTCTGGGCACTTCAAGCACCTAAACCAAAATTTATAAATAATACAATTTATTCTGTACTAAGGTAAACCGTAATATAGACACTCAATTTTTTTTACACAGACACACCTACAAGACGTTACAACCTTAGTAATTAGTATGGATAGTTTACAATAATATTATGGAGTATTAGATATATATGGGTTTAGCATAATATAGAGTGGTTTTATAGGGATTCGGGTGTCATCGTATAATATGGATTATCGTGGATCGATACGGAATCTCAGTAATACCACAGAATATATATTAGTAGTACCAAGTAATATGAGTAATCTGAGGAGTGAGGACATTAGAAGTTAGAACACGGGACTCGCAGCTCGGGGCGGGACGCGAGACACGCGTGTTAACCTCCTGTATCTTTATGCTATCTTAGTACATCCTTAGTCCTTACATCTGCATGAGCATGAGCATAGAAGAAAGGAGAAGGAAATTGATAGAATATAAAATGAGAAAGGTTTTAGGGACAAAACGAGCTGATATTTCTTATGTCAATCTATTACTTCCGTAGAATAAAACTCTTTCCTCTTTTCATGTATGCCTACTATATTCTATTTCCTGGTAAATAGATTGTACTTACTTAGATATAATATGGATATTCTTTAAAATTTCATTCTAACTACAAAAAATACTTATTTATGCAGCCCAGGTGGTGCGAAGGGGCCTCACTATAATAATATTAATATTACTATTTATATTAGGGTAATTTAATTAACGCTAATAATTATGGGGTGTTGATCCCGATTGCATTTTATTAATCCATAATCCATTAAAATGAAAATCTTAATAAACGAAACACCGCTGACTACCTATTAGTAACTGCAGAAACTACGATTTGTTTAATTAAAACGATGTGCTACTAGAGAGTTCAAATGCAAACTTCATAATTTGTATGTAATTAATTGAAGTGAGGAGTCTGTCGAGTGTCGAGTCCCCTTCACGTAGCCCCAACCAGACGAATATTTATCTATTAGGACTACGAATATTTACATAATTAAATGGAAAAAGTTTTGAAAGATTGACGTGTATGAGATTCCGTTTAGTTTTGTTATTTGATTATACACTACATTGAGATAAAGATAGTAACATAAAATTAATGATTGGTAAAGGTTTTTAGTTTTAATAATTGTAAGTAATTAGAGTAACAATCTAGATTCAGTGAAATTGAGCAAAGAATTAAAATCACGCTGACGATGCCACAGGCAACTACCTACTATAGTTAACAAATCAATTTTAAGCTAGGTAGTTTTAATAATAAAAAATCAGTAATTTTGAGATCTGTGGCTTCAGTCCGCCCGCGCCAACTACATTCGCGTACTCTCCAGTCTCCACTCACGAGGCCGTGTCTGCGCGTGGTCGCGATGATGAGTCTGCGGGGCTAAAATGGTCACATTTAGCAATTCCTCTCAATAAATTCAGCAAATGAATTGTCAAAACTGTCAAACTGACAAATGTCAAATCAGTACAAAAATACAGAAATGAATTATTGCAAGCAGAGTTGCATTTTGCGATTTTAGAAAAATGAATCTAATTATGATTCATATCATGATTCTTCAAAGCGACCATTTTAGCCCCGCTGGACTCTGGAGTCTGGACTCATCCGGCCGGAGCCCTGGACTCCGATTTGTGACATGACATATGATGATACAGATAGTGTAGGTTCACTGGAATAAGGGATTGTCAGTTTTCGGACTTCTGTGTGCGATTTTCGTTTGGCAGCCGAGGTTGATGTCGCATACCTACCTAACCTAAGTATATTCTTATTTCTTGCTTACCTCTCATTAGAAACACTGAAGGTATACTTTCAAGAGGCCAAATTCTTAACTGGTTCGATAGCAGCGTAGTATCCGCAGCGCTTAAGCATGCTGCGGGCTTCTGAGCAGCTGTCTATTCCGGGCCGTCTGCAGCAGGCGTAGCATGGTCACCATAGAAACGGTTTATTTCTACGGAAGAATAGACAAAGTGACAGTTAGACAATGGAAATCCGCCACTTTGTCGATAAAATCTGTCAGCATGTTGATTCTTCCGTAGAAAGAAACCGTTTCTATAGTGACCATGCTACGCCTGCTGGTGGGCCCTGGACCACAGATTTTGGTATAAGGCGATTCAGGGCCATGGCCATCTTCTTCAGTTTTAATGCCGATCATTACCGTTCATCATTACCGAAAATTAGGGGTAAAGATTCAGAATCCAGGACCAAACCCAAGCACTGCATTTCAGCGCCGATCGGCACACTCTCCTCCACATCTCTGCGATGCGCAGTGATGCTTCCGCGTGGGCGGTGCTTCTGGGACCCATAGAAGAACATGGCCTACGTCTTTTCGACTGCGACTCGCAGTCCCAACGCTTCTATAAGCACTACACCCTAAGACTCACCCACTCTCGCCAGGCGTATTGTCTCCTCAAACATGTCTCCATGGGCCATCACGTATGTGTCGTCTGGATAGCAGACCAAACGTAGGCCACGAAGATGGGCCGCTCGCAGGATGCAATGGTAGCCTAAGTTCCACATAAGAAGGCCAAGAACAGACCTATGTGTCTACGTGTACTACATGTAACACCTGCCTACGTGTAGCCGTTATTGATATAGGTACTTAACTTGAAATATTCACAAAATACTTAATTCTATTTGTACCTAAATAAACATTTAAGGGGCTCCCATAAAACATTATTTTTTGCCCACCTTTGCTTTATAATCGTACGGAACCCTTCGTGCGCGAGTCCGACCGCACCACCTGAAAATTTTACTAGGACGGGCACTGGTCCTCACCCAGCCGGAAAAACTGTACTCTGTACCCATTTCATTTTGACCGCGCGCTTGCTAGGGGGCGCTAGGGTAATATTTGCACACGGGCGCCACTTGGGCTAGAGACGGCCCTGACCGTGCACCCAGATTTGTCATTTAAGTTCATAGACAGTGCTGCACGATTCAATTTTTAATTTACTATACAATATACCCAATTATTATGTTCACGTCTCACCAAGTGTCATATCCTTCGATTAAGTCCTTAAAGTTGACAGGCGCTTAGCCTCGCCACCCGAAAGTCGACCAAGTGGAAACAGGGTCAGAAAGGTCAGAACTCAGAAATTTGGTGATCGATTTTAAGATATAAATCTTCAAGAAGACGATTAAAATAACTTTTGACATATCTATTAGAGAGAAGCGGTTATGTAGAAATTAATGTAAGTAGGTATAATATTCTTTGGGAATTATTTGCTTTAAATATAAAATTGAAGTAGGTACTTACGAGTGTAATCATAATTATTATGTTTAGACATGTCTACTATGATACCATGGTATCGGAGCGCAATATCCAGGAAGGATCATACAATGCAATTTTGTTATGCATAGCTACATATTAACACACGTGGGAGAACCATGCTTCGGCACGAATGGGCCGGCTCGACCGCAGAAATACCACGTTCTCACAATGAACCGGCGTGAAACAGCGCTTGCGCTGTGTTTCGCCGAGTGAGTGAGTTTACCGGAGGCCCAATCCCCTACCCTATTCCCTTCCCTACCCTCCCCTATTCCCTTCCCTTCCCTACCCTCCCCTATTACCCTATTCCCTCTTAAAAGGCCGGCAACGCACCTGCAGCTCTTCTGATGCTGCGAGTGTCCATGGGCGACGGAAGTTGCTTTCCATCAGCTTGCCTAGCATACGCCAACGAGATATCTCACTCTCGAGATAATTAAAAACTACTCGTCTCATAATGTCAAAATCTCGACATTATCTCGACAAACTCTATAAAAATGTGTTATTTAGATGATAGATCTACGCGAGAAAAAATGTTTGTCATGCTAAGGTCAATAGAGATGAAGAGACAAACCATCAAACATCGAGAAAACATGTAGAGTGAGATATCTCGTTGGTGTATGCTAGGCAGGCAGGTGACCCGTTTGCTCGTTTGTCCCCTTATTTCATAAAAAAAGGTGTTTAAGACGTAAAATAATAAAAATATTATTATTGCAAGCTAGCATTTTGAACTATCTAGCATTTAGAAGATCACATTTAAGTTAACTTTGATACTGTCTCCCGAGGGAATATCTGTTCAAAGACTCAGTAACCGCCTAACCTCGGTCCAGAAACTACTGGCTACATTTCCCTGGAGAGCAATACCTAATTTATCTTGAACTCTTTGGCGTCTCAATACCAGCGTCATACAAATTTTCTTCGGTATACCCAATGAGTTTCTAAAATACTAGAGTAGCAATGTCTTACAAAAGATTCTCAGAAATGCGTAACCACTTTTTTGTTCAAAAGACAATGTCAAGTCATATATTCGTTATGTCATTATGTATGTGAGATATGCCTGCAGGCATCTTCGAAGTGGCAACGCGTTGCTACCGTAAACTTCCAATCTAGTTACGTTAGTAACATAGAATATAACATAGAATATCATTGGGTATACCAATGATATTCTATGTTACTAACGTAACTAGATTGGCAACGCGTTGCTACCGTAAACTTCCAATCTAGTTACGTTAGTAACATAGAATATCATTGGGTATACCAATGATATTCTATGTTACTAACGTAACTAGATTGGAAGTTTACGGTAGCAAGGCGTTGCCACTTCGAAGATGCCTGCAGGCATATCTCACATACATAATGACATAAAGAATATATGACTTGACATTGTCTTTTGAACAAAAAAGTGGTTACGCATTTCTGAGAATCTTTTGTAAGACATTGCTACTCTAGTATTTTAGAAACTCATTGCGGTATACTATCTAGATTTATAAATTGTATTCAATGCTTAATTAAGACTTTCTATAGTATTCACTTTGACTTTCATATTATAAGTTCATATTATAATATTTTGTTTGTATACATACTATAAAATTGTAATGAAAATATTTAGTACTATTTGTCTAATTTTGACTCTGTTTTTATTTGAAAGTTCTTAGCAATTAGTTTGACAGCTGTTTAAAAATAGGGTAAATTATTAGTAATTGGACAGTACCAGTCATTGGACAAAGAACAAAAACACAATATTTTAGGGTGTTTTAGAAACTGCCTGTTTTTAAAGTATTAGAACGCTTTTTTAAAGAAAAACGGGTAGTTTTTAAAGCAACCAAATATAGTGTTTTTGTGCTCTGTCCAATGACTTGTACTGTGAACTGTCCAATCACTAGTCATGTTCAAAAGAACAATTTTTTCACTCTGCTGATTGAAAACTATATTATTAAGCTGTAAGTTTAAAAGTGGCTAAGGCGATTGATCAACGTCGACACTGGATACACGCGTTTCCATACATATAGATGTCGAATATGATTTGTGTGGCGAAACGAGTTTTAAATTTCATATCACCAGTCGATCGATCAACGTTGGTTTAATGTTTGTTTTGTATTCGATCACGTGAAATGACGTGTGACGTGGTAGGGCCACATTATGTTAGCCTATAAACATCAATCTGAAAAAAAAACATGAGTTTCGTGCACCAAACAAGAGATGGCGTTACTGTATTCGTCTTTGAGTTTAACTGAGTTCGTGGTTCGGTGTAGTTTTAACTTTTGCTAATCAAACTACAAATAAATAGCAGACCTGACCAACATTTTAAGCTAGAAACGGCTCACTGTAATGGCTTTTTATTGCCCTAAAATTAATACAATATGTAGTTCCAAAATTATTACAATGATAGTTTGATGATAAATACAATCATTACCGTCCTATTAGTACTAACACTTTTTTTTAATGTAACATGAAAGCAACTATAATAATTCAAATAATAAATCCGTTGTTGCTCTGTTACCATGTACAGTAAACACGTCCACGTCTCTTCGTATTTGTTCTGTCTTCAACGTATTCTATGGACATGTAACATGCTTGAAAAACAATGTTGAAACGTTTATTGATGTAAACTTATACAATAATATTCACATGTTTATTGAAACAGCACGTTAGGCTGGCCCGCTTACTGTAGAACACTCTACAATCTACATGTTGTATTTTATGTGTAAAAGAACAATATTATGTAAATATGTACAATATAGTTACTATTGCAGTAAAATATCATTAAAAACCATAAAAAAAAACGCCTCCGTGGTCCAGTGGTTTAAACTTTAGAGCGTAGCAGCGTAAGCTCTATCTTGACTCGGAGGTCGTAGATTCGACTCCCGCGTTGGAAACGTGTTATTTCCAAGTATGCTGGCCAAGGAGGCTGGTCACCTGATTGTCAGACAAGTAAAGATGATCCATGCGTCGGATGATAACAATATGTAAAAAGTCGGTTCACTTTGGCACTAACAAACAAACAAAAAACTACTCCTGGCACTATAAAATTACACCTGAGTCCTACGTAACTGGCCTAGTATCAAGGAAACCGGTTACCATCACCGAAACCGGTGTGTGTGGTGTTATACTAAAATATCATGATTACTTTCTTTTAACATTAATAGCACAATAAGGCAAAGTTCGTAGAAGCCTTCCTATAATAGCCCTCATACAATATAGGCCACATTTATTTGGGGATAAACGAGGTCGGTACCAACCCTATAATTGGTAGAGGTCAATTAATAAAAGTCGATCAGATGTTTCCACTTGAGACGGGTTGCAGATTCCCTTTAAATTTCAATTTACATACACACTTATGGTTGTTTTAACTAGACATAAACATCTGCTTTACTTAATTTTGTAAAACATTTTTGTAGTAAAAGACAAGACTAGAAAATATTATCAATATATTCCAGATCTTATGAAGTTCCAAACCTTTGAAATCGAACTCTACAAGACTATTGCAAACTCTACCTTAATCAAAAATAATAGTTCGACCTTTCCTTTCTTTTGATGAGTCAAAGGAAAGAAAGAGTCGAACTATATTATTTTGACTATATTTTGATTCTATCTTCTCATTTTAGCTAGGTTTTACCGTGCTAGCTCTTATTTGGCTCACCAAGAGCCACTAAGAGAGAGCTATCAGCTAAGTCTTCCAGTCTCGTGATGACGACTAGCAGATCCATAATGCATGTCGTCATCACTCACTTGTTTATTCGGTATGATAATGGCCGCGTTTACAAGCTAAAGAGCTGTGGAATTGAACAGTTCATTCGTACGTGTGTCGTAATCTTTATATATAAAACTCAAAGGTGACTGACTGACATAGTGATCTATCAACGCACAGCCTAAACCACTGGACCGATCGGGCTGAAATTTGGCATGCAGGTAGATATTATGACATAGGCATCCGTTAAGAAAGGATTTTGAGCAATTCCACCTCCAAGGGGTTAAAATAGGGGATGAAAGTTTGTAAATTATAATACTTCCTACGCGAGCGAAGCCGCGGGCAAAAGCTCGTTGATTAGAAAGCTGAAAAAATAAAACAGCTTGATCATTATGAATAATGCTCAAAATTTTAAATGTCAGCACTGTAATTTTATATAGCAGTCAACAGTCAATCAATAAATTTTTACAACGCCTTACGCCACACAAGTTTGCTCTTCAGAACATAAAACTAGATTTTGCCGTAACTTTTTTACTGGCAACTGCACTGAGTGCACACAAAAAGTAAACATTTTCGGTGCAGGTATTAAATACACGGTGTCTGGTTTTGGTTCGTTAATTGATGTGAGGGATGGGGCGCGGACGGGAGCAAAAAATTTTATTTTTAATGTCCCGCTAAATAAATATTTGTTTTTGGCGTTGTTTGCTAACGAATGCGCCAAGTGCACGTTACACAACCTACAGGATGTTATGGATTATTTTCAGGTTTTAGTTGTTTAGTTGTAACTTGTATGGAGAAGGTGGTAATGTGGACCCCCACTTTGTTTATCAAGCATTATTTGAAAAATATAGAAGTCAGAAACCTAAAAAATACATTATGGGACTTCTTATTCATTTGTTTAAACATGTCTTAGATATTAGGGAATAAATAAAACTCGTGCAGGATAATCGAAAGTTTTAATTATTCTTAATCAATCACATTTGGTAGGTATTTTGAGATCAAGAGATGGTAATGTACGACCCCCTCGGGGTTTCACAGTAAATGTATTGCACAAGTGAAACTTAACGGCAAAAATCACAAAATATGTAATAGTCACCTTTGGAGCCTCCACAGTATACATAGCCCATTAGTCAAAAATTTGATACTGTACCCATGGCTCTACAACTATCGAAATAAAATCACACACAGTTAAAAGTTTCGCCGGTCGCAAGTTTAACTGTGTAACCATGTGTAACTGTGTAAAAAGTTACAATCGAACTTGACAGCCTCTGTTGGATTTATATGGTCCTAAATATAGTAGCATGCCGCGATCATCCCGTTCCACCAAAATTATACTGGATAGCGTTGGAAAAACATTAAAATATTGAAGAGGGCCAATATATATGCAGGGATCACATTACCACCTTTTCCCTGTAATGTTTTCGAAATTAACAATAATAATCATTACTTCTCATTTACTATCAGAGAAGTTGACATAGGCAAATTGCGAACCTATGTATTTTGGTCGCTTTTTGTCAATTCAGTAAACACAACAATAATAATAATAATAGCTCCTACACCGGTTTCGGTGACGATGGCCGGTTTCATTGAAACCAGGAGTAATTTTATAGTGCCCAAGTGTGTGCGCAGTACACAAGAGAACGGAAGAGGACGGAAGACCGACACGACTGGCGAGAGATCAGGCGCAAGACTGACTTTTTACATGTCCATCCGACGCATGGATCATCTTACTTGTCAGGCAATCAGGTGATCATCCTGCATTGTTCTAACCAAACTTGGAAATAACATGTTTCCAACGCGGGAATCGAACCCACGACCTCCGAGTCAAGAGCCGCGCTCTATAGCACTAGCCCACGGAGGCGTTAAGTAAACAAAATATAAAATTTATTAAGTTGACATAATACGACCAATCGATGGTAGGTCCGTCAGACCGTTAACTGCCTATGAATCAATTTTTTCGATGGTATAATTATGTAGGTATACTAATGAAGAATTTAATAAGACACATTCACTTTTCTTTCTTTTTCTCTTTGCGTTTTCGGTTAATTGTGTGTTATAACTTATACGTTTATAACTTATAGCAATATTTAAGATCGTTCGTTAAGCAGTAATTATAATGTAATAGATGAGGTATAGCCTCCATCTCTGTAGAGCTCTTGACTGATCGTTTTCTTAATAGTCTCCCGTAGCTCGGGCGGCGCCAGGCGGAGGGATTCGCTATTGTTGCTATAATATTACATCATTTTAGAGTTCCGTACCCAAAGGGTATAAAACGGGACCCCATTAATAACACAACGCTGTGTGGCCGTCCATCTCTTAGTTCTGTCCGAAAATCGCGATAACGAGTCAGTTAAAATTTTCACAGATTATGAATTTCTGTTGCCACTTGCCGCTATAAAATATTTAAGGGCGACTCCAATACAAGAAATGCTTTAATTGCTTGATATCAATTTACGTTATCATCGGTACGGAAATCTTGTTGTGCGTCAGTCCGACTCACACTTGGCCGACTTTTAAAAGCTTTTCGGCGGTGCAGTTTCATTGAATCACAGCTAGTGCCTCGACAATAAAATTTTGTCGTTTGACGGTCCGGTCCCGGGGGTGCGGCGGTAATGGGAGTAAAAAACCGCGCAGCAGCAGCTGGTGTATTGTATGGGCGGTGCACACTGCGGCATGTGCGCTACTGCATGCCTACTGTTTAAAATCACCCTTATTACAACAATGTAAGGATCACTAGAAGGTTAAATAACATAAAATGTAACATGTGCAAATTTTGTGCATTCACAGATACGCGTGACAGGTTTTCAAAGGAAGGATTTGCCGATCAAGCAATCGGGCTGGGTATCTCTTTTCACACTTCTTAATTCTCAACTTAACAAATTCAAATGAGTGACGGCCTGACGGGTAAGTAAGGATTGTAATTGTCCTACGAATAATAATAATAGCTCCTACACCGGTTTCGGTGACGGTGGCCGGTTTCATAGAAACCAGGCCAGCTACGCAGGAGTAATTTTATAGTGTCAAAGTGTGTGCGCAGTACACAAGATCACTCTCTATTCCTTTACTATTTCCGCCCAGTGGGACGGAAGACCGACACGACCGGCGAGAGGTCAGGCGCAGGACCGACTTTTTACATGCGCCCATCCGACGCATGGATCGTCTTACTTGTCAGACAATCAGGTGATCATGCCTGCATTGTCCTAACCAAACTTGGAAATAACATGTTTCCAACGTGGGAATCGAACCCACGACCTCCGAGTCAAGAGCCGCGCTCTATACCACTAGACCATGGAGGCGTCATCGTCCTACGAATAATAAAAAGTGCCAAATTTCAAAAGTGTATGAATGTTTTCATGTTTGTGTTCGGATATCTCTGGATAGTCTAAGCGATAAGTTGAGAATGGCGAAATATAGAGATAAGAGTCATAAAAATACGTGCGATAGCTCATTAGATTCGGGAAGACGTCTAGAAAAATGTATCGGAAGCGTGTATTAGCACACAAAAAATTGCAAAAGTTATAAGCAAATTAGGTTGCCAAAAAGTGGTATTACGTTTTTTGTTAAAAACTCCGAAACTATTAACATTTAAGAAGTTTAAAAAAGATTCTTAAAGAAGAGGAAATTTCCATAAGAAAACTCCCAACTCCCGGAATTCTATCTCTATTATTTATAATTCTAATTTAACGCTGAAAGTAAGCCACCGCGCGGCATTTTTAGGTAGCGCGCGCGGCTTCAAAACCGAGCACGTCACACTGATTATTTTTTAAAGGTATTAAATATTAATTTAAAAATTTCAAAAACTTATGGTGTATTCCGAACACTTCACTGAATTTGCTCCCGTTGGAAATTTAACTTCAAGTTAATTTTTCAATCTTTCGTAGCACTTTGTATGGAGCGTTTCAGGCAGGTCTATTTTATGAGATGTTTGAATTGTCATATTTTGGTGAATTTTTAAGCTATCAGAGTCATTCTTTCAGCGATGTTTCTATTTTTTAAGGGTCGTTCAATTACCAATAAGAAAAAAAAAATAGTAATCAAGCCTATTCTTTTTTTGTTGAGTACAATAAAAAAGAATTACTGTCAATCAATCTATTTTGATGAAATGGCCAAAATACTGTTTATGGCAAAACAACGTCTGCCGGGACAGCTAGTCTATAATTATAAAACTGCGTTTTCACTGAAGCGGAGCGGAGCGGAGAGGAGCGGCGAAAAGTGCTCAGTGTTTCCACTGAAGCGGAGCGGAGCGGAGTCGAGCGGAGCGGAGTCGAGCGGAGCGGAGTTATGTCTATTGTGACGTAACGATGTCGCGGTCGCCAGTGACCGCCTGAGCGCGAGTACGCACCGCACCGCTCCGCACCGCCCAGCTTCGCACCGCCCCGCTCCGCTGTCCTCCGCTCTGCACCCCGTTGTCCTCCGCACCGCTTCGCCTCGCTCGGCTGCGTTTCTATGAAAATCCGCTCAGCTCCACCCCGCTCTTGCTATTTCCATTGAAGCGGAACGGAGATTTCGAGCATGGTGATTGGTCAATTCGGGCACCGCTAAGCTCCGCTCCGCTTTAGTGGAAACGCAGCCTTAAACTCAAAGGTGACAGACTGACATGGTGATCTATCAACGCACAGCCTAAACCACTGGACCGATCGGGCTGAAATTTGGCATGCACGTAGATATTATGACGTAGGCATCCGCTAAGAAAGGATTTTGATCAATTCCACCTCCAAGGGGTTAAAATTTTGTATTTAATAATACTTCTTAACGCGAGCGAAGCCGCGGGCAAAAGCTTGTCTTACTATAATTTCAAATTACACTATGCCGTTTGAGGATGGTATCTCAAAGTAACATCTGCCTGGAGTTATGCCACATAATGGAGTCGCATAGCCAAAACATTCCTATCGCCTCGCTGCAGCCACGGAACCGCATTTGCGACATAGCCGCAATGTACCTAAGTGCTAGCTCAAAATACCTAGTGCTGCTGTGTAATACCTGAGTCTAGGTAAATGTTAATGTAATAGGGGGGGGGGGGGATACCTGTTTCGAGAAGGTGGTCGGTCTGGTATATCGAAACAAAAAATCATGAAAATTGACTTTTATTAATCTGACTAAAAATATATGCCCCCCCCCCTGCCCCTACCTGGGTACGCCCATGACTACGGCCGTAAACCGTAGACGGATCCTAATAAGGAACTATCTACTTTTGCATTGATTACGGAAGGGGTAAAAAGTTAAAGACGCTAATTTAAAATGCTTAATCGCCATTAAAAATTACTCCAATAAGAAAATGCAACAACAGCAGCTGTCTTTAGGAGCTACAGTGCTAAATGTATCTGACTAAAACAAAATTAAACTGTTTGCGTCGGAACTCGGAGGTAAACAAAAGGAAACGCTGAAAAATACAAGTTTTATTTCTTCCACTACTTAATACTTATTAAACTTATTAACAAAGTTTTTCTTTTACTCGGGCCTGTTTGTGCCAGTCTGAGTAAGTTTATTGTAGATATTCTTGTGATCAAGGGATCACTATTCACTATACTTACAAAAAGATCGAATAGTCATTATTCGTATTAGTGGAAGAAAACAATATGATCCACCCCAAAAAGGAACTGAATAATTATTTATTGTTACAATAAAGTGCATGATATAAAGCGCTTCGAGGACGTGCGAGTATTTTTTATCAGGTTCAACCATATTGCACTTTATTTAAATGAAAGTAAAGTTGATTATGGCTAGATCCTACCCCTGCTCTATCGTACGCGTAGCTCGTAGCGTTCCTTCGTGGAGTGTTTGAATACCATCCACTAGTGAATTCAATTTATTCCGGCACGTAAGGACGGAACCCCCGAGGGCCCGCGTACCTGCACGACTTCTTATTATAGAATTAATATTAAATACAAAGATTAAGGACGTGTCGGATTAAATTTTTGTGTTGTTGGGTGTTGGTAGGTAAGTAGATATTACATTTCATTGCGTGGTTTGTGATCAAAGAAAACTGATTGTAATATTTCATTCGGCACATAACACGACGTATGTGCAGAACTAAATATTTATACTGGAATATTGTGTGCTTTTTAGGAAGGTAAAATATTGCAAGTTTTTCTCAAACCAAAGCAAAATATACACTTTCGTATTGCAAAATATCGTAAACAACAAATATCTAAAGTAAGTATAAACAAAACTACTGAGGGGAATTATAAAAACGTGACAACGCTGAAGTTTATCGTCAATCCCGAGGGAACAATGATCGATTCGAATATCGATTTATTACGAGTCGGGACAAACGAGTACATAATTCACTCTAATTTCCCACCGGATCGAGATTTATCTCCCGGCCCGGCACTAAATAAGCGGAGATTAATAAATATCCGACAGATAAATGACGCGAGATCGCGTGACGAGGCCGGCGGCGGACAGACGGACGGACGGCCAAATTAGAGGCTAGCCATATGAAACACCTAAAAGTCCTAACTCCTAATTGCGCGGTGCTCACGTTTCATTTCCACTGCAGTCACGAGAGAGTACGAAATGTATTATTACCGCTAGTTGTGGTTCCTTGTCATTGTCGAGGAAATTACATTTCATGTTGCTTTGTAAAGGCTTCATGTTGGGTTTTGAATAACCAGCTGTACATTGTACAATAGCTATGTCCACACTGTGCACTTTCATCTTCAATTTTCGTCATCAACTTTCACGATCAAAGTGCCGAAATATGCATGCAAGTATGCATGATACATGGCCGAAATATGCACAAAATATGCACAATCAAATGTCACTTATTATTAAAATTTATAATTTTTGTGAAGAGCTAAAGCGTCAATTTTATAATTTCGTCAAATCCAGGATTTTTAATTTTTTATACAGCACCAATAATAATTTTCTACCAACAATTTCCGATTGGAATTTTAATGCCCATGGAAGTTTAATAAATCGGTCACTACTTTATTCCAATTTTTTACTAATGTTGCCAAATACAAAGAAAAATTTTGTTTCTAGAAAGATATTGTACCTATCGGGTGTATTGCATTCTTTTAATGGGGATGGAGCCACATATTTGAAGTGTTTATTAATCTATAATACCTCTGTTTCGTGGCCTCAGTGTGTGTCATGATAGCTAGTTTGAAGACTGCGAATAAAACTACCGAAATATGCACTATCAACGAAAAATTGCCAAAATATGCACTAACGCCTAAAAAGTGCCATTATATGCATTTGCATATGCAAGTATGCAAATGCATATAATATGTAATCCGAATATGTCATAATATATTTTGTCCACAAACGTGGTAACTTAGGGCTAAGACTATAGGAATCTATCTACCAAACCAGCCCCCTAGACGTCGTCAAGTCATCGCTAAATGACATTTCGCTTGCGAAGACTAATGTCAAATCCCATACATTATAACGTATTTCATCATCGTTTTCAACGAAAGGGACTTTTAATGGCCTCAGGTAAAATTCTGAGTACTGAAAATATAATTGCGCTTAATCCAAAGTTTTAAATTTTCACTATCCGAATTCGCGTGGCTCTTATTGTCCAATTTGAATATAAAAAAGAAACACTTCTAGAATCAAACTTTATTAGGATTTACTAAACCTACGATGTCTCCCTTTACATCTGATTTTTTTTTCTATTCAGTGCTCGTGACTGACGTCTCAGTAACGACTAACAGCCTTGCACTAGTCATTAATACTGGTATCGCACTCTCCGACCGTGAACTAATAATATCAATTATCGCATTAATCAATCGTACTGTAAAATCGGTTATAATAACGTCGGGCGGCGAGGCAGAAACCACAATACAATAATATACCGTAGAGTAACATAGAGCTATGTCATTGAAATGAAATTGGAAAATGGGAAAAGTTTAAGGCGGAACGAAATGTTGCTTTGTTCTCCAGGTCTAAAATAATGGGTTAGTAAATCGTAATACTCATTTAAGACGCTCCCCCTACGGAGATGCCGTAATTTACCGTTTCTGGAGTCTTATTAACTCATAATTTGAAAGCTACAGAATTATAATGAAAATTCAGTAATAATCTTCAGCATATGAACATTCCTTTCTCAGTTATTAATTTCCTATTTTTGTTTATTAAACTCATGATATCAGCTTCCAAATTAATACCAATTTATTAAAATTCAAGCATATTCAGTATCTCCCTAGTATTTACAAATTACGTTTATTTGAAACACACGCCAAAAGATCGACAATTTCATCAACTACATATTTGCCGTTTGAATTTTTTTTGATCAATTTTGAACTAAGATAAATAAAAAAAATAGGATGTTGGTGCGATCTCGCCAACGTGGCAAATGTATGGTCAAGGTCGTTTGCTGAGGGGATGGCCTTAATTCATTGTATGAAATATCATAATCTTAAGAAGAATCTACTTTGAATCATTCGTTTGATATCACGATTACCTGTGTGTGCTCAATTATGATCTAGTATAAAGATGGTCTACTGTATTTAAACTGTGCATAAAGTGCGCCGACACGATCGTAACAGAAACGCACCGGACCGTTGATTCGATATAATTACAGCATATTTCGGGATCAGTGGCTGCGAGGGATAATACTCGTATCACTTGTATTTGGGACCGGCTCGAATTCATTTAACATTGTCTGCAAATCCTGCAACCCGTCATATCGCCCGCCATATTGCCGAAATTGAAGATTTTTATTGCTGTTTTATTTTGTACTAGCGATCCACCCCGGCGTCGCACGGGTATAAAATATATAGCCACTATTAAAATCGATAGCCTATGATCCTTCACGTGGTCTACCTAATCTTATCTGTGCCAAATAACATAAAAATTGTTCCAGTAGTTCCCGAGATAAGCCCTTTCAAATAATTTCCCCCGTTTATTCCCACATTCTCCTATTAGTCTTAGCGTGATAAAATACATATAGTCTATAGCCTTCCTCAGTAAATGGGCTATCTAAAACTGAAAGAATTTTTCAAATCGGACCAGTAGTTCCTGAGAATAGCGCGTTCAAGTTAGCCCTTTCAAATAATTTTCCCCGTTTTTTCCACATTTTCCTCTATTTCTTCGCTCCTATTAGTCTTAGCGTGATAAAATATAGCCTATAGCCTTTCTCGATAAATGGGCTATCTAACACTGAAAGAATCATCAAAATTCGTTGCATAGTTTTAAAGATTAAAGGGAACAAAGGGACATGAGGAAAAAAAGCGATTTTGTTTAAATAATAATATGTATATTGTATAGATGCTCGAGACAACTTATTATACTTATTTTTGTTTAAAATTAATAGTTGACTTATAGTACTTATACAGACTGTTTAAATCATTACATAAATTAATCATCAACAGATATTATTTTTATAAAGTAAAAATTCATTTCTGTATTAACTATTAAAAATACAAACGCTATTCATCCAATCCAACCAATCAACAAGTAATTAATTTTGTCCTATGTCCATACAATATTTTATACATAGTATTCAAATAATAAATATTGAACTGAAATCACTGGTGCAGTGCGGGCTGCGACACACCCTCGCTCTCTGTAATAACGTATTTATTTGCTGAAATTATTGTTATTTACTGCGAAAGATTCGAGAAGGGGAGCCAGTCTTCTGTGTGATATTGATATTGTGTCTTTATCAAATGCTGCCACAAGGCTGCCACAATTTATAGTGCCATCGCCGCTTAATTTATCACAAAATATTCAGAAGTTTTATAATATTTACGCAGCTTTGGCCCATGCTGGGCAAGATACATAGGGTCTACACAGACGGACCGCATTTCAACTGCAATCCAACCGCAAATTGCAGTTCAAGTGCAGTTTGAATTTGCAGTTCAATTGCAATTTGCGGTTGGATTGCAGTTGCAATGCGGTCCGTCTATGTACCCGCCAGACGGCATAATAGGCAGCAAATAGGCAGCCTAAGATTGAAGTCGATTTTGCAATTATGTAGTTTCATAATCATGGATGTACTTATTGTACATATTCTACATCATGGAGAAGAGCCTTTAGACACAAGTACAAATAAATTGAAGTTTAAAATCTAAATAAATTAATCTTCAATAATCAAAACTTTAAAAGTTACAGACTAAACTACACAATGATATCGCTATCGATTATTTTTACTTTTTATATGAAAAAGTTTTGTTCTAAATTAGTTCTGTCGGAAGTCGAAACAACAAAATGTGGGTGTGGACTGTGGAGGAAGGACTTTGATAATAATGTTGCAGTATTTATGTCCTTTCAGTTCAGAAATAGTTTAGAATAGTTTCTTTGTATTTAACTACTTTTTGATGTTTTGCTATTGGTTCAAAGAGACGGTAGACAGCAACGAGTATATCTAACTATAATAACATAATTATCATAAACTTCATAAAGGTAATGTTAGTTTATTTGAACAGGCTTAAAAACCACTGGATCGATGTTGATCAGAGGCATAAATAGTGACATAATATCATAATAATATCTATAATAATAATAATATTATCTATGGACGCTTCACACCACGTCGGTCTGGCCCCGTGCTAAGTACCTGAAGGACTTGTGTTACGGGTACCAGACAACGGAAACATATTTAATACTTTTATACTATACATATATTTAAGATTTTTATTATATAATACACATATTTAATACACATCCATGACCCAGGAACTTTGAAAACTTTTTTGTTCCGTCGGCGGGGACAGCCCACCCACTGAGCCACAGAGGTCTATCATAATCACACATCGAATATTTGTAGCGCACTTTCGTCACAAAATATATTATAGTAAGTAAGTACCTGCTTTCGTTCGTGAGGGATTTTATTTTGCGAGTACGTACTTTGTAGATATTGTCAATTAAGGGCCTGTTTTACCACTTCCTGATAAGTGTCAAATAGGCTATCCACCACTTAACTTGACAGATAAAGTATGGAGAATCTGTCAAAAAAGTTGTGAATAGCCTATTCGGCACTATATCAGAAAGTGGTGAAACAGGCCCTAAAAGTAATAAATTAACAGCTATAGGATCGAGCCGAGTTTCTACTATCTTCGATATCTTTGCCAACCCTTTAGCCTATGGTTCTATACTTAGATCTATACTCTATGATAGTCTGTATGGCAGATTTGTAGGTAGGATAGGTAGTGACAGGCACCTCAATCAAAGAGCTTAGTCCGAGCAGGCTGGCCTTAAGCCGGACTTAGATAAGGCATTACATGGGTAAACCCGCAGCTCGCTTTGATAAATTTATAACATAAACTTTAATTCCAATAGTTGCCCACGACTTTGTTTAGATATCTATAACTAACCGCGCCGAAAATTTTGAAGGAATGAAAACTAAACGACTGTCCTTTATCGGGATTCAACGTATGTTAAGGTACCAGATTCTATCTGACACATAAAGGAACCAGAAAGATAAACAGACAGACTGACATATACACTTTCACAATATTACAGTCTACATTTCCCTTTAACCTAGAGGTTTAGAGGAGTCTAAAGAAAACACCATAATTCAAGAATATTTGTAGCAATAAAACTGTTTTAGGGACACAACTGCTACGCTTTTCGAACAAACAACACAGAACACTGATTTTCATAAATTTGTTTAGATATTTGCCAAGAGAGAAATAATCTCTGACAGCGATAACTCATCGGAGTGGAAGGCATTTAAGTGAAATCTGACTTCAGCAAAAACAATCCACTCTGAAAGTATTTTCGTTCGCTCGCCAGTTTGTTTTATACTCTTGTTTGATGGCTGTTCTTCACCCTTGGCTAAATTTAGAAAACAATTTTGTTAAATGTTTGTAAGGCTTTCCGATAAATGTTAATTGATAGAAGTTTTATCATTGAGTTTAAGACTCTACATACCTACTGTTTTTTTTACAAAATATAAGTGATGTTTTCTGATTTTATAGACGCACGGTTTTTTTTTACATTTTAACATTTAATTAAATATTGCACTCTAAAACTCAAGTAGACTGTGGAGTTTACTATACTAAGGACCTGTTTCACCACTTTCTGATAAAGTGCCTAATAGGCTATTCACAACTTTTTTCACAGATTCTCCATACTTGATCTGTCAAGTTAATAATTGGTGGATAGCTTTATCGGAAGTGGTGAAACAGGCCCTTAGAGTTTTTATTTTGAATTTTCAATGTTATCAATTATCATATTTTACAGGCTATTATTGTAGAAGTTTAATTTTGCAATAGCACTGATGACAGAGCACATAAAAGTATTATTTACCCGAAAAGATAACTTTTTCGTAACAAGATTAATTATAATAAGTAATATTGTTGCATCTGGTACGGGATAAGTGGGCTCTTGTCAGGCACAGCGAGGGCGAAGCCCGGGGCTCCGGTGCGGCCGCTTAATAAAACTTACACAAGGCTCACCCTTAATTTAATCGCTTGTGTTTTGTTTTGTCAGCTTTATACGGATCCAGTTTTTCAATTTATCATGATTGCTTTTATTAAATGAATTCCCAGTAATATTTACTTTGTTCAACAAAAGTGTTTTGAATTTTTATTACAATGCTATCCATTATAATAAAAATTCAAAACACGAAAATGGAGCAATAAGTATTTTGTTAAATGGCGTTTCTGAAAAATTTCTCTTCTGTAACAGAATTTTCGTAAGTAAATTGCAATGGTCATCAAAATAGAATTTTGAAGCTGAACGCAAGGTTTGTAATAGGTCATAATATTGTTCAGAATGACTAATGAGTAATGTACAATTTTTTTTCACTTGTAGTTGTAACTTGTATTCGACAAATCCCTGTTTGGCCAGTCAAAATTTTGCGATTCAACGGCTCTGTGAAAATTTAGGGAAGATCATCGTATGCCTGATCGAGCCGCAGCTTTGGCGATAGTCAAGGCGTTTATTTTAATGTGGGGCGTCTGCATAATGAATGGCTCTCGGCTCCGGGCACGCGGGCAGCTCATTTCAAAATGGATTTTACGCTTATTTAAACAAATACATGACGTGCGACCGAGTGGAAGTAACGCGGATTTGTGCGCAGTGTGTGCACGCCCTTACAAAGATTTTTTGTATTAATTAAGCTTGTTAGCAGAGCTGGCATGGAATTGAACGAGCGTATAAGATGTGGACTATTAGTACTTTCTGGATAGTTTGTTAAAATTGAGTTGACAGCAAACATTTGAATGGTTTTAACTTTGTAAGTTTATTCCGTTAGTAACATAGAATATCATTGGTTTATTCAGTTTCAGAAACAAAAAATCCTTCTAAATTGTAATTACTAAGAATTAAGTTTTATAAAAAAGGATTAATATGATTTTCTTATTTTTAATGAATTTCTGCTACAATTAATTCTCGAACACAATTCGGGAGACACAAAAGATGTTTTTTGGCGTGTCGTCCCAACTTCCAGGGCGAAATTGCTTTGATGTCGCAAAATTGATGTTTAGGCACTTTGATATAACCCCCAGCGTCTTCAAAGTATTTGTTAACTGGGGGAACGGCATAAAGGAGCGCTGTCACAAAATTAATTGAACTTTCGACTAGAGGCACACGTTGTATAGATATTTACGGAGAATTTGCGGCCTTTAAACAAAAACTTATTTGTGCTAAGCTAAGGCTCGAAAACAGGTAAAATTATTATGTATAACAGGATTTTGGTAAACTACATTTTCAGTGTTTCGTGGTATCCATGTTTTTTCCATGGAAATGAAAAAAAAAAAAAATTCTTATAAAAGGCATTAAAATGGTTGAACATTTTATGTAGCTCAACGTAATTTTAAATTTTAATCTATAAGTACTATAAAAACACTGTAATGATGGGAAAAGTTTATTGGTATTTTTATTTCCATCGGCTTCCAGATACTAGAGCTAAACTGGATCTAAGGCAAAGTCATAGAGTATAGACCACGGGGAGGGACATGGCCTACTATCTATCGCAGGAAAATTGTCGTCTCTCGTAGGATACGCCATTCATAAAGACGGAGCCGTAGGCATAAGCTAGTAGAATAATAAAATAGTACTCTTATAAAATTGACTTCAGACTATAAAGTGGCTTATCAGACAATGAGTCAGCCAACGAATCCGTCACAACTCACAAGCGACAGTTGGGCGGAACGTCACCGTCACTCACCTGCGGATTGCGATGCGTCATAACCTAGTGGTAGTTACTATAGTTAGTAGGGTCAATTCAGACCGCGCGACGAGGCGAGGCGCGGCGAGGCATAAATTTGTATGGATTTGACAGATTTCGATTGCGCGAGACGTCTTGCGAATCTGTCAAAACCATATAACTTTAGAAATGCATCTACGCGTCGCATTGCGGTCTGAATCAGTAGTTACTGATGACGACTCGATTGCAAACGACAATTTGGTACTTTCGACAGTTGACTTCGCGTATTCGACGGAGAACTTCGGAGTTCGGAGACAGAGACTGTACTGTGAGGTCTGAGACAGAATGTTTTTCCGTGGTGAAAACTATTCTATGCCCTTTCTTAGGACAGAAAGTATATAGTAATATACTTTATTTAGTAAAACATTAGAATCAGTTTAGCGGTCGAAAAGGTATTAACAGTTAACACTAATAATAATAGGAAGAATGTAGAAGTTATCGTTGAACCTTCCAGGATTATCGGACGCGAAGAGTTAACAAGTAATTTGCATCACGTTGTAAGGTATGTTTACCTTATTAAATAATAAGGAAGTGTAAATTTTATACACTGTGCAACTGCCATGCAGAACCTCTTTGGAGACTGGAGTATAATAAAGCTACGAAGAGTATTAAACTTTACAATAAACTTCATAATTATGATGAATGTTATGTTTATGTCACTACCAGAATAATACGTCACTACTTAGAAAGGATTAGATTAGATTGTCATAACACTAATTGTTATTGTGACGGTAGAGCTCGCAACAAACAGAGCGAGGCTGTTGAACAATTAACAATAGTAATTATTGTCTGTGGTGTCAACAATGCCTAGTCTTGCTTTCGGTTGAAGTGCCTAAAGTATTTAAGTAAGAATATTTGGCTAGATTTAGTCTATTTTAGTTACGCCCAGGCAATTTTAATATTTAGGGACAGTTATTTTAGTCTCTCTTACAAAATGTCTAACAAACCTTACATCCTCTTGGACATTAGGGGACCGCCATTTATCCCGTCGACACTTACATTACCCAACATGGCAGCCTAAACAACTAAGTGGGCGCTATCTGACAGCCGCCTATAGAATCACAATTATTTTACCTCGGAGTTGCTATAAGATGACCCTTATGTGGTGAGAATAAAGGCTAGTGGTATTATGACTCGACAAAGTAGGGTACGGTCCAGCTGGGAGTTTTATGCCCGTGACTCAGTGCGCCAGACAAATTCATACCAAAATAAACACGCGCCGGCTATGTATAGTACGTCTGGGCGAGAATTGGTAAGATAAATATACTTTTTATAGGTATTACCCGAATACGTAAATTACAGATACTCGGGGGTGTCGGGCCTCTACGACTTCATTTTCATGTAAGTCGTATTGACACAGTCAAAGAGAATACAATCACTAGTCACTACGTTTTAGGGCCTGTATTCACTTTGATATTTGCGATTGCAGGTGATTAGTGCGAGAGATTATCGATTAGTAGAAAATAATGGACTTGCACTAATCAGTCGCTGTCCACACGTACTTTTTAATTACTAATCATTCGCACTTATCACCTGCTCTTATCACTACAAAGTGAATACAGGCCTTTAGACATAGTATTCTCATTTAAATACTTTCAGTGCTTTAGGCGATATGGCGTGGTTCACGTATTCATCTTCGTAGTGGTTAAACAATACAATTACCTTTACCAATTTGAATATTACGTTAAATACATAATATTATGTATGTAATATCAAAACGCGTCGTAGGCCGTAGCTTCGTAGCCTCGTAGGTGCAGGGCTCTATTCAAGTTCTATTAGGCATTTTATTATTTAACTGAATAAAGGATATTAAATATTTTTAATCTAAGCAGCAAAGCGGACTGAAAGTAATCATAATAGTATTGTAATAATTTTAAAGTGATTTATAGGACTATGTGATTTATATGACGTGTGATCACTGATCATATCTACATATTATTATATTCACTAGTGTCTATATTGCTTTTAATGCGTTCTATCCTTTATGTAATACTAGCTGTTGCCCGCGACTTCGTCCGCGTGGACTTCAGTTTATAGCGCGCGATGTCAACAAAATTGGTGTCAAAAGCTTTTATAAAAAAAACCCTGGTACCCCTTAAATCAATACAGCTGTGCAGTGTGCAAACAATAAGTACTTCATTTTTGTATGTTAAACTTTATATATTATGCCAAATTTTAAAGCTTATTTAGCCCCCCAATTACACAACTTTACCCATAAACTATTTATCATTGATAGGTTTAGCCCCAATTTCACCAACGTCTGTTAGTGTTAACAGCTTGTTAAAATATCCTGTCTTCTCTTTCATTCATATGAAAAACAAAACAGCTAACGTGATACTAATTCGAGCATTAACTTTAACAGTCGTTGGTGAAATTTGGTCTTAAGGTTACGTCACTGCCTGCACAGATAAAGTACTGAGTTATTTAATACCGTAGAATAAATATAACAATCGAAAAAAATCGAGACTTAAATGTAGGATGATACCACCTCTTATAGAAAGACTTTTGCTAGCGCGATGTAGAAGACGCACGGTGCCATCTATTATGAATTTTTTGAACAAATTTACGACCCTTACAACCCTTTTTTCCAGTAAAAAAGTAGCCTATGTCCTTTCTCAGGCTTTAGACTATCAGTATACAAAATTTCATTACAATCGGTTCGGTAGTTTTGGCGTTTGGCGTGAAAGCGAGACTGACAGACAGACAGACAGACAGAGATACTTTCGCATTCATAATATTAGTACAGATTATGTGCACACTGCACAGCTGTTTTTGGGTATTTTGATTAATTAAGGGCCGCGCTACACCGGAATAGCAGCGGCGAGGCGAGCACTTTCAGCGCTGCCATTCCGGTGTAGCGCGGCCCTAAGAGGGGTACCACTTACCAGGGTTTTAAAAAGTTTTTAAATTTGACACAAATTTTGTTGACACCGCGCGCTATAAACTAAAGTCCACGCGGACGAAGTCGCGGGCAACAGCTAGTTATGAATAAAAACAATAATATATAATAAAGTAGGTACCGTATGATTAGTTCTGTTATAATAATGAAGTAAAAAATAAAGCGCCATCTGTTTTCATATATTAGAATTAAAATGTTGATTGCATTGATATATTTTCTGGATGGAATATAGGCCAACACAACACACTCGAACTCCTTAGAAATGCAGTAGGAGTTCTATAAGATAAGATAGATTGATTATTATTATAGCAAGTGATAATATTATTAAACATAATATTCTAACGTATTAAAAACTATAAACAAAAACATAATAACTAATAAGTATGATTAGTTTTATGTTCCAACGAAGTAAAAAAAGCGCCATCTGTTGAATCGTATTAGAACTAAAATGTTCATTGCATCGCGTCGATATATTTCTGGATTTTTTATAATATTATACATAAAATATATTTAAGATTTTTGAAATATTATTTTAATACACATCCAAGACCCAGGAACATTGAAAACTTTTTGTTCCGCCTGCGGGACTCGAACCCAGGACCCCCGGGATGAGCGCTGGCCACGCGCAATGCGAATTCATTTTCATCGATATTTTCATGGAAATAAGATATTTTCCCACATCAAAATGTAGCCTATCTCCTTTCTCAGACTCTAGAATAACTGTGTACAAAATTTCATTGCAATCGGTTCAGTAGTTTTGGCGTGAAAGCGAGACAGACAGACAGACAGACAGACAGACAGAGATACTTTCGCATTTATAATATTAGTTTTTGGCGTGAAAGTGAGACAGACAGACAGACAGTCAGACAGAGATACTTTCGCATTTATAATATTAGTATGGATTAGTATAGAAGTATAGATACATAAAATATATTTAAGTAAAAAATAAAACGCCATCTGTTGAATCGTATTAGAACTAAAATAAAATAAAACGCCATCTGTTGAATCGTATTAGAACTAAATTGCATCGATATATTTCTGGATTTTTTATAATATTATACATAAAATATATTTAAGATTTTTGAAATATTATTTTAATACACATCCAAGACCCAGGAACATTGAAAACTTGTTCCGCCTGCGGGACTCGAACCCAGGACCCCCGGGATGAGCGCTGGCCTGCGCAATGCGAATAAATTTTCATCGATATTTTCATGGAAATAAGATATTTTCCCACATCAAAATGTAGCCTATGTCCTTTCTCAGACTCTAGAATAACTGTGTACAAAATTTCATTGCAATCGGTTCAGTAGTTTTGGCGTGAAAGCGAGACAGACAGACAGACAGACAGACAGACAGACAGAGATACTTTCGCATTTATAATATTAGTATAGATTATTTTGCACGCCACTGATGTTGGATCTATGTATATCAACTTCTTATATACCACATTTCATAAAAAATATAGAATCTAAGGGAAATACTCTAACTGCAACTGTCCATCCCTATTACAATTAACAGCTGATAACTATGTAGGCATTGACGTAAGTTCAAAGTTATGTGAACTTATGTGATCTTCCAACATCGGTCAAGATTAAAACACTCGTGTTTAAAGCACTATTCTTGAATGAAATATGAACATCAGTTGTAAGAAACACGCTGCCAGAGTGTAGAGGTGACCAAACTTTGGGTGGGACAAAATAATGGATATTTGTTTCACAAACATTATAATAATCCACACTTATATTAATATTATAAATGCGAAAGTGTGTCTGTCTGTTTGTTACCTCTTCACCCCCAAACCGCTGAACCGATTTTGCTGAAATTTAGTATGGAGATACTTTGAGTCTCGGGAAAGGATATTGGATACTTTTCATCCCAGAAAAATGTACGGTTCCCGCACGATAAACCACTTTTGGGCGTAATGGAGTTGCGGGCGTCATCTAGTGGTTAAATAAATCCTAGTTATCTAAAGCTTCGTAAGTGTACTTAACTCTACCTTAAATTCCATACCAAATTTACCTACTCACCGTCACATAATATATAATATACTTACTTTAAGATAATTCTAAAGCATTCACTTCCATAAGATGATTGATGCGCAAATAAACTAGTGTACATATTTAAAACAGCCACAGAAGTTATTCCAGAAATTTCTTGAATTACTTCTGTGGCTTCTTGCTTATTAACCACAACTTTAGAAAAACGCTTTTCAAGCGCAATTTTGATTGAATATGCTTTTTTACTTACTTTCTACTCCATTATGAAAGAGAAATGAAAAAGAAAGTATCCTCACAATATTAAATTCATGGTCACCCTACACTACAGCCATTGTCGCTGATTAATGAGTGCGCTCCCGCAGTATAAACACGACGTAAACAATTCCAAAATGATTCACGCGAATCCAAATCTTGTTGTATGCAGTTAAGGGCGATACTGGTTTGTACAATTACACACGTGGTTGCATAGTAGCCGTCGTACGTATATCATACGCACACCCATCAAAGGCAAATTAATCTTGCGCTTAGCTGACGGCGAATTAAGCGCGGGGTTGTTTATGGTCTAATTACCTGTAACATTACGTATTATGCTAACATTATAAATTATTGATAGCCTCGACAGTAATCAATAGGATGCACACACCGCACACGGGAATGCAGGCCTCTGGAGTCTGGATACCATTAGGAACAAAGGAACTTGGAATTAATGGTACATTGTATCGTCCGAGTCAAGTTCGACGATTTAAGTTTCAGATTTTAATGAAACATTAACGCAACATTGTTCTTTCATAGATCCATTCCATGTTGTATCAAAAAACAAAACAGTATTATCGTAAAGTATCAAATCAACCTCTTTGGGAAAAATCCAAAAGCTAGTCGTAACTCGTAATTAACGTAGCGTACAATACTCCAAAATTAATAATGCGCATGAATGACCGTGAATAATGACCGTGTTACAAAATCTACAGGAATATCACGACGAACTTTGACTAATACATATCTTAAACGCAATGCAATTAGAAAATGCAATATCGTCTACCGTCGCTCTGGAAATTCAACCGTTGCCGAAAAAATTCGACAACTTCTGTGCGCATTATCACTTTGGGAGCACTGTAAATCGTAATGCTTTGGAAGAAATAGAAGACTATGGCACATACATATATTACATATAGACTATTGGACATTGGTACAGTTTTGCTGTTTTATTGGTGGTATGAAATGGATTAGATCGAACAAGGAACGAAACTGCATTAAAATAATAATTTTATCAGGGTAAATAATAAAATATAATATGCGGCTAAGAGGTTCAAATGCGATCACAGGATCTGTCTTCAACTATATAATTTTTCCAAGACAATCTGTGGAAAGTGGAAACTTAATTTTTTTAACATTTTGTTTCAATACAAACGATTCTAAGAACAGTAGGAAGTTTTGTTGTAACAATTTATCATTGTATTATTGTCTGGCAGTTTATATAGTTTGAGCCACGAGAGAAGTGAAACAAACACGTGCAGTGTGCATGTTTAGAGCATATTAAGAGAGACATGTTATAAATTGGGGGTGTCTTTTCTACTGGACTCGTAAATAATCATTTGTGGTTTACTTACTTTGACATAATATATAGAGTATTATATTTCTTTTTACGAAAGCGAATACTTTGTGGCAAACTCAAAGAATCTTTAATCTCAAAGAAAAGAAATCTTTAGGTCGTCTGTCGTTCTATCTTATTCTCTTATATCCAATCTAAAGGACATGGCACTGTTTATTTCTAGCTCTATAGGCCCTCCTAATTTCAATAGTTGTCTAGTGCTAGCTTATGTCATTGAAAGTAGTATGTTGTGTAACCTTTATATGCTAAGTACGGTTTTGCTCGATCGAGCAATAACGTCGAGCAAAACCCACGGCTCGGGATTTCATCCACACATTCATTGCTCGATAGTTTTTTTCTAAATCGATATAATATTTCATTCCATCGAGCCAGCTCGATGCGAGCTAGCTCGATGGGAGCCTTCGAGCGGCTCGATGCGAGCCTTCGAGCTGTGAGTTTTGCGGTCCACACAGTAATTATTACTCGATTTGGAGTAAAACTATCGCGCAATACCGCATGTAAGTATTTAGCAATACGAGCATTAGGTTATACCTAACTGTATGTACAACATTTTAACAACTTTAGATTCTTGTGAGAGCTGCAGAGCTCCCATTTACTAACGTAGAGTAACGTTAAATCAGAACCAACATGTTCTATTGACACACGAGTCGATACGTATCTACGAGTTACTCATTGGTTCCTGATTGAAAATAATTGAGCAAATAATTGCTACGTTCGCCTACATGCCTCTGCTTTTAATCTACTGCACCAGTCTAGGGTGATATCAAGTTAGAACTACGAGTACAGGGAGAACGAGCCTTCTTAAAATAAGGTAAAATATTAATATGCTTATTTTAGGTATTACCCCATAATTTGTTTTTGTATAAGACTATATTTGTGTTACATAAAGACCTTTGGGACTCCTGGCACAAATATACGTGGGTTTTGTATAGAATTAATAATTTTGACCCTTTATCATGGCAAACATTCAATAGACCGGTAATATAGATGATTATATTGTGTATCCGTCTATTCAGACGTGATTTGGACATCAGCCCCCTAATGTTTATTTTGGATCGATAAAAAAGAAAGTTGATACCTACCCTTTCTGACACTCGATACAGTTTAATAAATGCCATATATAGAATAAGTTAAAGCCGAAAAAAATAAAATAATATAAGGAGCTTACGTCAGCGACATGACAAGGGTCATCTTTGTAAGGCATTAACTGTTTTCATCTCATTGATTGATGTTTAAGCTGTTTCATGCTTTACGTTATGGGACGATTTGGATTACTGTACATTTAGGTGTTGGTTACAAACAATAATATTCTTGTTGAAAAAGTAGTTTTACTCTGAAAAAACTCGAACTCACTCGTTGTGAAACTCGTCCTGATTTTAGACCATCTCCAGTCCTCCTCCTTTTTCGTTTGTAAAAAAAGAAACTGCACAGTGTACGTCCTGCAACGCATTAGCAACTTCTTTCGTATTCAAAGGCGATAATGAAAGTTCTATCAATGTGAACCAGTGCAGTTTCCACTAGATGAAAAATCTGCAACGAAATTAAATAAAAATTGACCAGAATTAATAACGTACATATTCAATTGCAATATTACTTATTACTTATAAGTAATTGTAATATCTACAGTATTGAAATATTAAATGGTAACTTGATTCATTCCAACATCCAGTTAAGTCTAATCTCCAAAACCGGGAATTTATATTGCTTTGAATGCGATCAATAGGTTTTTTTCTGTCCTGATAATAATAAATGTCCCTACTCCCTACATTGTAGAGTTCTAATGTGCTCTTTTTACCCTCTTGTGACCTTTCGACCTGATACTGTACCAGCTGTTCAAGCGCATCCATCGCGTTGCCCATCTCGCGCTTCTATAAAAAAGACGCAGGAATCGATCCCACGACCCGGGGGTCGGTAAGAAAGCCCTCCACATACTATGCCTCCACTAAGGCTCAAAGGTTCTTTCATTACTTAGTTAATTAGCTATTCTATAAACAGAGGGGTTAGTGCGAGTTTTATTCGATTATACGCATCGAGCGCGTAAACGCGAATTTATATGGGATCAAAGCAGCGCCATCTACTGGCTAACGTGGATACTGCTTTGATCCCATATAAATTCGCGTTTACGCGCTCGATGCGTATGATCGAATAAAACTCGCACTAACCCCTCAGTAATACCACGGACTTACGCGATAGGTGGGAACCGAGCGATTGCGTGTAAGTCGAATTCGCGTAAGTCAGGGTTCAGCTTTGCATACAAATACATATAAAATAAGTTTAATCGGGACCAGGGTCTAAAAAACCATCATTCAGAAAAAAAGTTAAATAAAAAATGTTGTAAAATCAAACAATTTAAGTACTTACATTAATATGATAAAGTAACCTAAATCGAAGTTATTTTGGGATCGAAGCCTTCAGATATTCTAACAATGTTGCCTGAAAAGTTTGTTCAATGTCTTGGACATGGTGATGCATATCTAGTTCGTCAATTGTTAGCTCTTAATTGTGTATTGTGTAAATCTAGAAATTCTAGATAAAATGTCATCATCATAGATCTCTAAAATGATTTGTTTGACGAAATTTACCACTTTTTGTATTATGCTATCGATTTGTAAATATGATCTGACACTGATTCGTCTTGAAAGACGGAAATGAAAAACCGCGTATCTCTGAATTCGCGTAAAACGGGGTAGCGTAAGTCGGGGTATTACTGAGGGGTTAGTGCGAGTTTTATTCGATCATACGCATCGAGCGCGTAAACGCGAATTTATATGGGATCAAAGCAGTATCCACGTTAGCCAGTAGATGGCGCTGCTTTGATCCCATATAAATTCGCGTTTACGCGCTCGATGCGTATGATCGAATAAAACTCGCACTAACCCCTCTGTACTATACTCCACTCGGGCTAACTTGTCGCTAGCGGTCATTGACTCCCTGTCAAAAACTTGTCATTTTCCATATAAACCGCGATTGACAATGAAGTGTCAGATACTGTCAAACGTGGTTTTATATGGAAAATGACAAGTTTTTGACAGGGAGTCAATAACCGCTAGCGACAAGTTAGCCCGAGTGGAGTATAGATATGAGATTCAAATTATTATCTGTAAAGGAAAAATAAAGTAGCAGAATGTAGAGCAATATTCTTTGAATGTTTTATCTGGATCTAATTTTTAATTTGGGTAGCAAGCTATAAACAATTCGAAAGCTCGTGTACTATTTGGTAATGTCTTCAAACTTTCAGTAGGATAAGTCGGGTAAGTCCATGGTAAGTCATACAATGTTCGTTGCTTAAATGACAATAACTTAAGCCATATAATTTTCCGTACTGTATACTATTTCTATGGTAGCGTTGCATAATCGCATTTACGAATACAAACATTTGCCGTCGCAGTATTCCATATTTGAATAGCTGTCAGCTCTTTGTGCCTTATAGAAATTTAAAAGAGCGCAAAGGGTACGCGCGTTGCGTACTAGTTTCGTTTTAAATTACCATAAATATACAGTTGAGGATGAATTATTGTTGAGGCGGGTAATCCACAGTGGTCAGTGACGCAGGATCAGCCATACGGACAATTACAATCAATATTAATGGTGCCCGGGCAGGCCTCAAATTGTTGTATGTGTGTGTGTATGCATCTAGTCTAGATACACTTAAATGTTTACTACAGGCCCTATTTTTGCTAAAATAGCTACATACTCCTACTAGACGATAATGACATCCATTGCAGTTTGGAACGCAAGTCAAGACCGTCGATTTTACCTTCATAACTTGAGAACACAAGTAAGGTTGCTTCTTTAGGTAAGAAAAAAACCATACACAGTATAAAAATAATAATAATATAATCTATATATCTATATATTAATACGTGAGCCAAAAACTTTGTATCCCTTTTGACGAAAAATGGGGAAACGTAGGTGAATGAAATTTTGCACAGTTATAGTTTATATTATGGTGAAGGAGTGCATCGAGCTAATATTATTTTGAAATTATGCTTTCATCATACATTTTTTTAACAAATAAAACATTACACACACTACAACACACACACTAGGAAAAATGACAGATTTTTGAGTGACAAGCCTATACATACTAATTATACTCTTTTATTTATGGTTGAAGTCTGTTGACAACAAGGTGACAAATTGAAATGGATTATAGTTTTTTTTTATTGAATTTTAGATACTATTAGACAATGCTTACAAGGCCAGTCTGAGATCAGCTGAGTCCCAGAGACAAGAGTTGAAAAAAATATGAGTCAATATTTTTTTACAAAATATAGGTAGTAGACCTAATGTCGTTGAATCTAAGGTCGAATTTCGACCATTGGGCGATCTCTAGTAATAATAATAATACGTTTATTGATATCCCAAAAACTTACATCTTGTTTATAGGCAATGAATATTGTACACAAATTAGGATTTAAACTCGGATGGCACAGGTTGTTTGATCTCTGACTTCGAAACTATTATAATGTGATATCGGAGACAGAAAATAAAGTACAATTTATAAAATTATCTGTATAAATAAAAAAATGAGTTCTGTACTTTGTTAGTTTCTTTAAAACTCGAGAACGGCTGAACCGCTTTGGCTTATTTTGGTCTTGAAACATTCGTGGAAGCCCAGGGAGGGTTTATATAGGGAGATAGGTGATACGAGGTTCATCGGGTCATCTAGTTTGAAATAAAGTATTTTTGCGTACTTTATTATTTTCGTGAAGTACAAAGTAAATTTGCCTGAAATAACGTGCAATACTTTATAATAAAGTACGGGTGGCAACCCTAAACACAACGTCCTCTGCTTGGGAGTCTTCATTTTTCAATTAGAGAATTCTCAAAAATGCTTTTACAATAACAGTAAAACTAAAAACAGTTAATATCGTTTCTTAAACTCTTACTTTAATATCGTAAAAATCGTACAAAATAATAATAAATCTGGCCCTCAATAAGTTTAAACGAGAAATCCAATTCGACGGAGAAACGATAAATTTTGTACATGATTGTTTCGAGATAGTCCAAGTTACAAGTTCGAGGGCGATTCACAAAGGATAGCGAACTGTAGATAAAGTAAACAGAACTTGCCCGGCTAACAATAATGCGTCTACAATATTATCGGCTCTGTCGCCTAGAACAGCTAACATTTCGAAAGCCGTGATAATGAAAACAGAAAAACATTGTAGTGCCATAAGCTTATTCAAAACTATATGTAAAAATAATAAATAAATAATGCAGAACTTGCATATTTTATCATTTTCTTCTTACACTTTAAAGGGTAACTAACGGTCTGGTATTAACGATAAAAGTATTGTTTTCATTTATTTATTTTTATATTTTATTTTATTTTCATATTAATATGGGTCTAGTTAAGTCGTATCCCTGAGAAACAGCACACTCTTTACTCTTTAGTAACTTGTGTTTCTCTTCTTTGAATTCAGATCAAAGCACGATCTCACAGATACTTCTTCCTTGACGAATTTCGTTAATATTATCATGATTCATGGTATAGTTTTGAAAACAAAAAAATTACGGTACCCCTAATTATGATGGTTATTAATAACTTTCCTTTTTGTTTTACCTTAATCGTTATTAAATTTGATAACCATTCTGGTTATAGCAGAGGGAACTTATCTTTCCTGATAATTTTAAGCATGTCCGAAATTCTACCTGAGTTTTTGTGTCATTCTGTGAACAGAATTTTCGAAATAACATTTTAATGAGGACATTAGAAACATTTGAAAGATTCATAAATTGGATCTACGACTTTTATTTGGAAATGTATTATGTAAGTAACTAATAAGACGTAATGAAAGTTTTTGAATGGTTTAAGTATTTGTCCTCCTTTGGACTGTATCAGCTGAACTCTGAAGTGATTATGTACTTAAGACTTATATACTTCGAGTACCTTTTTTACTTAATCTGAATTACATCACAATACTTAAGCAGTAGAATAACTTAACCGCGTTCTTGAAATGAAATTCAACGCAGTGTAAAATTTTCCGTGCGCGTGACATGATACATTATTCTGCTCACTAAATGTTTCTGAAATCACGATTCACGCTTGTATAGCGTGTTACCGATTTGGTTTAATATAAAGATGCTCTTTAAATATTGTTACTGCTTACATCTTTCACTACAGCTTGGAGTGAGCTGGCTAAAGGGCGACAATTACACAATAACAATTACAATGCAGCACGTCGTATCGAGCGCTGCAGCCGTCAGGCGGAGATAAGGAGCTTACTGTGGATATAAGGTTACCAGACGCGTTGTGCTCTGTCAAGTAATATTTTGTACCCTGATTCTGCCTTTTAATACAACAATGACGTAAGTGAAACACTTACTTCATTAGCATTTTATATTTTGTGTGCGTAAAAAGAACCAAAGTCAAAACGGTAGTTATATAAGAGTTATGTTTTCTTAGTATTTTTCATTCGTATGTATCATAGGCCATAGCTGTAAGCTGTTACCACAGATTTTAGAAGTAAGCTGTTACTCTACTGTATACTCAATTAATTTATTAAATATTAACTAAAAAACGCATTATAATTTATTATATAAAAACGCGTTATAATATTATATATTAGATAAATAACATATTGTTGCAATTATTGAGCTCGACATACACATGAGTATCACTTTCAGGACTGCTAAAATTTCAGTTTCAGATTAATATTCTATACTTATGTCGATAGCAATGTTATTTTAGGTTAAGTACACAATCTAATGGCATCTGCAATACTTCATATTATCTAATATCTAGTTATAATTGATTTGGAGTGTGACGTCACGGTGCGGCGAAAGCCCGAGCGCAATTTATAGCGCATGTCTGTTCAGCGAATACTTACGCGTTTATTGCGGCACATTAGCGACGGACGTATCCTTAAAAGGCACCCTTTCAGCTCTCGTAATAAGGGCTAATTTAAAAGCCGAGCGTCCATTATCGAGCCATTTTTGAGATTACATCGCTGAAAGAACGCCTCGCGCTAGTATATTAATCACTTTATCTGGGCTCCACCGGGTAAAATTATGTTTGAAAGCATCGGCTGGGCGGGTACCGGGTAGGGCAGGTTTTTGTGACAGCGGCTTATCGCCAGTCGCCACAGATTGTATCGCCTCATCACAGTTTAAGTTATAACTTACAGTAGACCATCTTGAAGCCCAAATTGGGTGGACACAAATATGTGTGATTTCAGATAACTTTTGAGAAAATAGTTTTACTTATGTGAAAAAACGCGCGTTTAAACCTTTGCCTGTTGCACGATTTAAAGAATGTAGTTATGTTACACTACTGGTACCTAGGATTTTCTGTTTCGAGAAGATGGTCGGTCTGGTATATTTAAAATAGAAAATCATGAAAATAAAATTGACTTTTATTAATCTGACTGAAAATATATTTTTTTTCCGATACTTCATTTTGCGCAGAGTTGGTTATAGTTGCCTAAGGTAACACGTTTTTAATTCCCACTTGCCAGGAAAATTGACGTTTTAATTTAATTTATCTTCTAGGGTACTTATTACCTGGGTATGCCCATGACTGTATATTATATAATGATATACAGTATTATAATATAATATAAATTATAAAGTGAATAATGAGTATTGTTGTATCGGTGTCTCAGTAGCCAAACTAACAGGAGTTATTTACGCCAATGCGTTGCCACAGCTTAAAATATAATATAGGCGTTGTGCACGCACGTGTGGATTTTTAATGCAATTTCGTGTAACATGAAAGATAGGATTATGTTTGAAATATTGAATACGAAGAGTGTATTTCGATAGGAATGAAATTAAACGGTGTTCTAGGAAGGAGAATTTCATTCTGAATACGAATATAACGTATTTCGTAAAATTATGAAATATTAAATTGGAAAAATTCTTGATGCAAAAATATAGTTAAACGTCAATTATTGTTAAGCGTTATAAATATTTCAAAAGCTTTAATTCGACAGGTAACCTACTGGCAATAAATTATCTGCTTCCAAAAAGTAAAATTTTACGGACTATTCGACAAAACTGTTGAACTACTTAATTTATATTTTAACTTTAGTCTACTTATTTGTTTTTAATTGTACACCTTATGGAAAATACTTGTCATCACTAAATAACAAACTAATTTGTAACTTTTAGACACTTGTAGGACATAGTATATTAGTTTAGGTACACGAGACAGGACAAACAAACACACGTGATTGACAGTCGGGAGTGGCTGACGTCCCGGCAGGCGCAGGCGGGACCCGTCACTGTCACGGTGACGTGCACCACCCTGTGTGCACATACCTTAATTTACTAACTCTACCCAATATCCTCTCCACAAGTAGCTGCAACCAGTAGTAAGTAAATAAATATACTAGTTGTAGCTACTTGAGAAGAGACTGTTGGGTAGACCAAGAACCTTAACAATAATAATAGAACACAATATTTCTGATAGTAAGAAGTAGCCAAAATGCACTTATTTTAGTGTTGCTACATTACACGTTTTCTTAAGTTTGTATTTAAAAAACGTACTTTGTACTCTACTTTAGACAGCCGATATCGCCACAAATAGAAACATTTATTAGATCTTTTTTTTATTAGATCTAAGATCTGTTAAAATTCATCACAATATTCATAAATTTGTAAAGGCATGGTTTCTTGTTTCTACTTTCTCCCAGTTTCTTTATTAAAAATTCAATTAAATGTTGATCAAAAACCAGTAGGTATTAATGAACACTACGTAAAATATCTCGAGCATAAACATTAAATCATCCGATATAATTAAAAGCAAGATTGTAAATATGCGCTAAAACTTTCGTAACGGCTTTTGCAACATGAAAATCGCTTCAGCGGTTTTGCGATGCCAAAAACCACTTTCCAGTCTGTAAAATGTTCCGTGATTTTAGCGTAATAACCTCTTACCATAAAAGTGAGTGGCACTAAATAATAATGATCACTTATTTTTTAATCGGTCAAGAGCGGGTTGGGACATGCTTTTATAGAGAATTCCGTTACCCTTTATGTGCGTTTATGAGAGCCCAATAATTGAAAGGGTGTTAGAAGTATGGGGTAGGAACAGCACAACTGCACTGCACAACGAACTTTATTGGTTTTACTAAAAAAAAATATTTCATAATAACAAAAATAGTATATATTTTATAGTACCTTATTCTATTAGGTATTTACTTGCAGAAGATTCGTAGTCTTTGAACAAAAAATAATCGTAATATACCCTCAACATTTTCACCAAGAACCTTAACAATAATAAATATATGAACACTCTTATCAATCAACGTTAAGTTGTGTGCTAACAATGGGGTGCCGTCAGTCCCACGCGCCCCGCTGTTACGAGGCTATGGGCCTGACATACATACATTTGGCAAGCGACGGCCATGTAGTCATTAAGACGTAGATTTATATGGAGCTATTGTGAGCCTTTATATGATAATTTAAAATGTGTACGATAATGATGATGAATTACTTTAATGACTAGTTAATGATAATCTCAAAACCCAAGAGTCAAATATTCGCAAAACGTGTACAAAATTCCCACATGAGGCAAATGTGAAGCCGTTTCCAAAAAGTTCACATCACTAATTACTACGAAACTAATTGAGTTTTAATCAATTAATCATTTGGATTGTCGGACAAACAGTCGGGCTATCATTTCGGGTGTAATCTGTTATAAATGAGGCTGGGCGGGGTGCCCCGGGGTAGTGGGTGCAACAAAAGGGATGCAGGATTACTGGGCACCGGTGTAAAAACCTGTACAGTCAGTATATACCAGGGGTCACCAATTAGTTTCACTCAGGGGCCATTTTAAGAAATGAATTGACCTTCGCGTTCCACACATTTTGAGAGATTTTTGAAATATTGGTGCAAACTGCAAGCTATTGATATTAAATCCTGGAGTTGTTCATCAGTAAGTCGAGACTGAAATTTATTTGTAACAATGTTCATCTTCGAAAATGCTTGGTCCGCACACAATAGCTCGGCCGCGGCGCGGCGGTCCGGATGCGGACCGCGGTCCACTATTTGGTGACCCCTGGTATATACGGTCGTTACAAGTGTGTTGCCTCCCGCTTTGATTCAAAGGGTAAAATCAAATAGAGTCGCTTTGCTTGAGGAGTGGATTATTTCCCACTTATCTTATTTTCTACTGATTAACGGCAGATCTCTTGATAGTATGTCCTTTGGGCTCACTGAGATCGTATCAAAGAGTTTTCACGGTTAGTTACTGCTGTCGAACCTGGCGATACAGGAGATGCAGTATTACTGCCATTAAATGGCAATGTGTGGTGGGCCAATGACCTTTTGGAAAAACATTATGTACTTAACTGTATTTAAGCTTTGCGTGTAAAATTATCCACATTAGCGGCATGTCGGAACTTCGCAGACTGTACCAGCCCTAACGAGATAGTTGCAGCTGGCCGGTACTGATTACACGAACCCAACGCTCAACTGGCTCAACTTTGTAAAACTCGATCCTCGCACACAGTAATAGAGTTATTTTTTCCGCCAGGGCTGCCATCAAAGAATTGAGGGATGAAAATTAAACTGTAAGTTTGCGTTCGTAAATGTGTTTTATATTTTTTAGGACCGCGACCGTTTAGCAGTTAAAAACAGATCTACACATGGCTGTGTCGTTTTAAAGCGCAGTTAAATTCACACACGATGTTTTTATATGATCTAGTATTATACCGAAGTTACTGTTATTTCTTTAAATGCTTATTCAGAGTATTTAAGAAGATAAATTTTGAATTTTAGTAAATAAACCAATATCTACTTTCTCAAAAGTTTTGCTTTTGACCCTTCGACAATCTCATAAAATGGTCTTAATTCATGAAGACCTAAGCGGCCGCATCCGGCCGCGATAACAATAGATAAGCTATTGTGTCTCGTTATTCCAAGATCGATGGGTTAATCACAATATAGAACTTTGAATTATAATTACCAAAACTTTGCACAACGTCGTGTCATTTAGATAAGAACTAAGTTGTTGTCCTCGCTATTTGTGTACCGTCTAGTCTCCAAAGTCCACCCTCTGAAGTTCTACGTCGTAGTTTGTATGATGAGGTAACACAAAATACATACATACAGTACACAAGTTTACTCGAAATTAATTATGAGGCTCATATTCCGTTGGCAGTCCCTTCGCGTTTCAGTTATTAAGGTCCTGTAAATTCTATAAAGAGGCCACAAGATTGTATTATATTTACTTTGCAAGATAGGATTATGGCTAGGTTTTAGGTAATTCAGACGTGATGAAAAAATAAGCTTGCCAATAATATTGAGTGTACTGTGATGTGAGAACTGGATCTAAAGAAGAACAGAAGCATCAATATTGCAATTAAAAAGAAAAATAGAATTATAAGTATGGTTTTATTTTCCCGTGTTTTAAATCGAAATTGAACATTAAAAGCACAATAGGACACATCACACAATACTTTTTTTAACGGGCTTCGTTCACCACACATACCCCTGTATCTTCATGTATCTCCTGTGTCGCCACTCGCCAGGATCGACAGCGGTATTCAACCACGAAAACTCACACACAATATGTATAATATTATGTACTATGTTAGGCTGCTAATCTGCTATATTTACTCTGAGATTTAGTGTTGCCCGCTTATCGATAGTTTTATCGAGTCCCCATGTTGTCGATAAGGTCTAGCAGTTGGCGTAAAGTTATCATTTGCATCGGAGTTTCGCGTGAGCTCCCACGACGCCATGTGCCGCGCACATGTCGCTCGCGCTGACGTCACATCCTCCGTAACACGCGAATATTGGCGAATAAAACTGAATGTACCAATTGCCGCTTTAATGTGTTATGTGATGTTAGGCGGCGTATACAGGCGACAAATTATTTTCATGCCTATTACGATTTTTTTCCAAAATGTGCACCGTGCACCCTCGTAGAGTCGTAGATTTTGATACCAGATACCGTAAGATCTTAGAACCGGCTACGGCTAGACAGTCCGTCTCCTATTAAATCTGTCGTAAGTTGTAACTTTTTATAAAGAAGCTTATTGCTGCATTTTATAAAGAAAAGGAACTTGAGAGTTGTCAAGGGACACCCGAATGGAACGAAGTTATTTTTTTATGTTCAAAAAATACAATATAATTATACACTCGTAAAATTATAAAAAAGCCATCTATTGACGCCCCGGAATAGTATTAATGCTCTCTGAATAAAAAAAGTGTCGAGGTCAAATATCATTCTGTCTGCAACGCCGAACGCGCCATAAGGAACTTCGTTCCAAAAAGAAAAAAAAATCATAATACTAGATGTTGCACACAACTTCGTCGCGTGGGAACCGTACATTTTATTCGGGGTAAAACTATCAATTAATGTCTCTTACCGGGACTACAGTAATTATATCCATACTAGATGTCCCGCGCGGCTTCGCCCGCGTAAATTAGAAATTTTACAGAATCCGTAGGTACATTTTCCCATAAAAAATATTTCCCCCGTTTTTCCCACATTTTCCTGAGTTTCTTCTGTCGTATTAGTCTTAGAGTAATAATATAATATAACCTTCTCGATAAATGATGAGTCTTACTCGATAAATGATCTATCTAACACTGAGATAAGTTTTTAAATCGGACCTGTAGTTTCTGAGATTGACGCGTTCAAGCAAACATACTCTTCAGGTTTATAATATTAGGTAGATATAGATTTTTTTTAATTATCGCTTGACAAACTCGAGTCTCGATCTAAAAGACTATGAAATGGTATAATATGGTAGTGATGATGATGATGATGATGAAGAATGTAATTTGCATAGTAGCATATGCTTTCTGTTCTTAAAACAACGCCGAAACTCCCAAACTTGTATCTATAAAGAATCAGGAATTCTCTCAGCACCTTCCGAACCACGGTATACCAGGTATATCTCGGTGCAAAATCTTACTTGTTGGTAGCATATGCTTAGAATACTTCTCACGAAACCGAAGTCACCATATGTTTCCCTATAAGTTTTGAGGAGTTCCCTCGATTACTTATGGATCCTTCATCAGATCACCACTTTTCTGAATATAATACCAAATTGGGATGATACCCTATATACCAAAAGAAAAATTTTGAAAATCGGTTAACAAACGGCGGAGTAATCGTTGAATATAAGAAAACGAACATAACACCTCCCCCATTTTGAAAGTCGGTTAAAATTGTAGCCTATGTGTTATTTATTTAATATTTTAATCAGCACATGAATTGAATAACAAAATTTTTTTCAAATTAATCGTAGCACCATCTGTCAGGACAAACTAAAATTGAAATAGAAATATTGAATGCGATGATAGCGCCGTCCGCCGGATCTAATGTAAAACATTCCAAAATCAACAACTCCTTATAAATAAGAAATTAATTGAAAGAACCTTTTCCAGTAGACCAAACTGTAAATCTAAACCATTCTCGAATCTCCACGAACACACACAAAAAATTTCATCAAAATTGGTCCAGTCGTTTAGGAGGAGTTCAGTCACATACACACGCACACAAGAAATATATATATTAAGATTTCGTAAGAATCGGTTCAGTGGCTTAAACGTGAAAAGGTAAGACATCACACACTTTCGCCCTTATAACATTATAATTTATAACATTAGTAAAGTAGTTCAACTTAGCCTCACGTAATATAATAATAAAGGTCTATAATGTTCAGTGTAAATGATTAAGTAACTGAAAGCACGTCTTGTCATAAAAATACTTTCATGTTGAGCCCACGTGATGGCGAGCGAACGACAATGGGGTAAATATGGGGAAACAATAGAAGTCATAACCCCTAAGCTGTAATGGTTTAAACTCAATATTGCGATATTGGAAAATACTAAAGCTGTACAGTGTACAAGCGACTTTAATAGAAATAAACCGTTGGGTTTTATGCCTAAAGGTTTGTAAGTTGTAAAACTTGTTAATAGTATAGAATTATTACTATGTAGTAAGTATGTACCTACAGTTATTACCTTTAATTAATTTTAGTTTCAGCTGTAATACAACAGGAACAAGACAGAGTTATAACTCTAATATAATTCTGTTTTGTTGTGAAATATCTCTATTCTATCTAAGAAATAAGAATATAATACAAGAAGCATACTCATAAACCTTACGACTTACGAGTAATCATAGTTAAGTATATATTTATGCAACTAAATAACAGACATACTAGTTAACAAGAAGTACATGCCGTACTAAAACGTTGTTTAACAGAAACGTATTTTATGGAATATTTTTTGTTTGCTAGCTCAGCGTCGTCACGTGGTCGAAGCTTACTCTGCAGCTTAGCCACAGATGTAGGAAATTGTAGACATGTCTTTATATTTTTGGACCTTTCTCAAATTCATTCGTGAATAGCGTGAATATTAAGCAAGCTTTTATGCGGGCTCTACTCTCGCGGCAGGAATTGCGGCCGCGATTCACGGATGCTACGCGCCGTGAACACGATGCGAACAAATACGAAGCCGCGAAGCGCGAACGCGAAGCCGCGAAATCCTCCACACTCGCGGTTCGCGACCTTCGCGGGCTTTCTTATTTCATATTTATAATTTTGACTCAGCGTTTTAGTGTTCGTCTGTCTACACGTTTTCACGGACCTTTCTCAAATTCATTCGTGAATAGCGTGAATATTAAGCAAGCTTTTAGGTAGCCTAGGTAATAAATAATAATAATAATTCAGCGCGCATTGATGCGGTCAGTATTATTCAGTATACCTCCTCCTCTATAATATTATTTTGAATAACAAGCACATTTTTTTAAGTTCATTAAGTGATAATTACTGTATTCCTTATCGCCATGCATTACGCTCATGCTTTACCAAGAACAATAATGTCTTTTCTACCTATTTCCTCGATCTTCGTACAACATAGCGCACACATTAACGCTAGTGAGGGTATTATAAATATTTATGTTATTTAAACGGCGATTGTGCCAGCGCCCGCCGCCGGCAATACTAGATACTGTATGAAAACAATTTTTAACCATTTTAACGACCATGCTGCTATTGCAGCTCTATATTTTACTCTTAATCGTATAGAGATCACAGCCAAATTGCAGATTGTGTTTGAATTATTGAGATTGTATTTTATTATGAAATATAAATTAAAGAAAACAAAATAATTTGAATGAATTGAGTTGAGACCAATATTTGTCCTAATTGGCTATTTATAAATATATATAATTTAAATAATATATAATTTAATTCTATACCTGAGAATATGTGACGAATCTTTCCTATTCCCTTACTTACAGTAAGAACATAGTTTTACGTAGGGAAATATTGTTGGGGTCCAAGCTCCAACAATGATGTCGTGTTGTCGAGGTCTATGGTATTTGATTGAAAATACTAATCCTCTAGATTTCTCCGTAGTATGAACTCTCAATTTGCCAATAATATAATGAATAATAGTACATTATTTTAATTTTAACTATTTTCATGTTCTATTCAACACGTTGAAATTTGAATGATATTAGGTAATTTCGTACAAAATGGCGTCCCATGATTTTGGTATCGAGCAAAAACAGTGCCTTGTAAACACAGCCTTCCGGGAATAGGGCTGAGCTTACAATATTAGGTATGCTTTGACTGGCCTCGTTGGAGTGTCTTGTTTTTATAATAAACACGGTTCTAGCAAATAGTTTTAAAAACAATACAACTGGTATTAAAATGAACAAGGTTACAAATGTATCCAGGGCTGATTATTTATATTACTTATACCGTTTTTTCTTGAATATTATACACTTAAGAGTCATAAGTTCATAACATTAATATAAATAAGAATTAGAGGGGTTAAAATAATTATTTATGTAGATTATTGTAGAGAAATGCTTTGTATAATATATTAAGATTTAAAAGTAAATTGTATGACAGTGAAACACAAAAGAAAAATAAAATTGAACATTACTGGTACATCAGAAAAAACCTAGATAGTGCAATTAAATAATTAACATTCTCTGTGGAAGTTTTCGAAAATTCATAGCCACGTAATTTTCTTAGTAAATTCTTTCCATGAAATTTAATAACACGCCTCAGAGGTAAAGCCCGGAATATCTGATCCGCTATGTAAGATATTCCTCAAGGTAACCAAAGGCTCGCGTTATTACCGACATCAAAGACCGGCGGGTTTCGGTTCGCACGTCCTTTCAGATCGAGATAGCTGGGGACGTGCTTTCAACGGATCTGAATATTGCGCTAGTCGAGTAAATATTTAGGAAATGAAATCACAAATGAGAATTCATGTAAATTGTAAGGAAATAACCTACATGTCTTGGTTTATACTTGATGCTTTGTGTAAACGGGTACAAAAGCTTAGATATTATTATGTTTGCATCCAAGATGTAAGTAATCAAAAGCGAATCGCCTCTATATCTTTCGCTTTGTTTACAAAAAATAAGAACAAAATAATAACAATGTTTAGATAACTTATGTTAAATAGTTAAAACGATTTCAACAAAACATTCATGTCATTCGTGATGGTGAATATTATATTAGTAATTAGAAGCTCCTCCTTTTTTTGGAGTCGGTTTTAAAAAGGAACGCTTCGGGCCATGAACATGGCTTTAAGTTCATAAAACAGCAGGTAGAGTCTGTGACTCTACCTTAGCGTGTTTGTTATCTTACAATTAAATTAAAGTATCGAAAGCCAGACCAAGTCTTTGCCAATCGCTGTCTCGTTGGGAATTGGAATGTATTTTGCTCATTTACTTTATAAGGTAAATTAAGGGGTTGATATAAAAGTGAACACAATAATTATTATAAAATTATTGCCACATAATATTTATAAACTAATCTTCATCCCAACACGACGGTATGTAATTGCACATAATATTATCAATATTCGCACTGCCATATATTCAAGTTGAGTTTCAATTTCAATGTTTAAAATGTCTTCAACACAGTATAGGGTTAGCATCTATAAAAATTACTGGTCTCTACTATTGATTCATTAATAACTTATCGCTGTTACACTACAGGTATGAGGTACTCATAGTAAACAACAAGGAATTCGGAAACTATTCCTTTTGAGAGTTTGTGCACCGTTTAAAATGTTTCTGTGCAACCTAAAAAGCTTTTATTTTCACATTCTTTACTCTACATTTTTTCCAGTGCAAAAAAACCAGCAGATGGGTGCGGAATTGCAGATAGCTTAGTAGGAATTAACGAGCATTCAATTCAGCGGGACCCTCACTAAAAAGGTCTATTTCTTTTTTTTACTTCAACCAGTTACTGTCTGAATGGAAACCAAAAATTTGGTTACATAAAAATATTATTTTCGTTCATAATTATAGCTGAGTTCGCAGACGGGTTTTGAGTTAACGTTCCATATTATGACAGTATGTAATTCCGAGTGGTGATAACTTACAATTATATTTTATACACTCTAGACATAAAAAAGGTGAATTTTGGCATATGAATCCAAAGACAGAATGGTGTAATTTTTTTAAAAACGACTGATTTTGAACGAATAATTCACCAATAATACAGTTTACGTTGGTTTGCCACAATATCGTGATATCATTTTGCAGTTTTGTTAAACTAAAACTGCTTCGAATCCCTTTAGAGGCTGTATTTGGATTAAAATAATAAAATTGAGGTTACAGTTTCTATTGCATTATGCCAAATGGCCACTTTACTCCAACTCTGTCTTTTACTTTTGGTACCAATTACATTTTCTTAAGCTCTATCGAGTATCGCATAATATCCGCTGCATCGGGTAAATCTGGCCATAAAATACTAGTTACTTCATTCGTACTATGCTATATAGGCGCTGTATACACCATCGGACAAATCGCACACAACATAGTTAAGGCAAATCGCACACAACATAGTATACATCAGCCCACGTCATTAGCTCGCGGCCGCATGGTCACGCTGCGATCAATTCGACGCACCTCCTGTTATGACTACAGTGCATTTACTCCTATAGGTGCCTATCCGCCATCTTGCGTGAACTATAATCACAGTTTATGCCGTGCTCTTATGGGGTTTCCACACTAAGCTCTCTGCAAACAGCTGCTCGTGAAATGGAACGGCCCTGTAATGGAATTTCATGTTTGCGATGTGCGTTCTACGTAGACGCAAAATTCATACTACATAGTTAATATTATACTTATACGAAGTGTGTCTGTCTGTTTATTCACACCACACCCAAACCGCTGAACCGATTTTGCTAAAATTTGGTAAAGAGAAGTAATAAAAGTACCTATCCTATGTCCTTTCCCGGTCAGTAGACCGGGAAAGAACATAGGATACTTTTATTCCGGAAAACTAATTTTTGCGCAACAGAGTTGCGGGCGTCATCTAGTTAACCTTTTAATCCCCAAGCGGCCGGATCCGGCCGCCACAGATTATACTGCAGCCATTCCGTCTACACCCAAGCGGCCGTATGTGGCCGCGCTCTTTCGTTCGATTGAATTACGTATTTCGTTGACTTAGAGACTACTTTTGTATGAAGAAGTTTGGTTAGTTATGATCTACGATAAATTTGCCACATTCTGCATGCAAAATATTATACAATCTGTGGTCGACGAATATTTGTCAGTCATTTGAAAATCGTGAATTTTTCGTGTGTGTTCTGCCATGTTGTGTTGTTTGTTTGATATTATTGATGGATTTAACGAATGTAAGTAGTAAAATAGTTTAATTTATTAATTATAATTTATAAATAGTTTTAGATAATCATTTGAAAGAAATACTTACATCGTAATAACTTCTAGTTTACACGAGAAAATTTGGTTGTTATTTATGTGATTTGAACGCGATTTGTTTAATATTTTTGTAAATAATTGACGTTAAAAGCGTATATTATCGTGTACAAAACGATTTAGATCCTAGTAATAGTATATAATAGTATCGTTTTAGTAAAATAATCAAGATAAAAATTACCTATTTATAACGGCTTTTTGCCGGCCGCGGCCATTTTGAACTTTATTTGTATTGCACTAAGGACGAAGTTTGCTTGTGTATAATACCAAAACCGGTTTTTATTACTCTTATCTCTTATCTGTTTATTGATAACAAGTTAAGTTATTTCAAAGAATTGTTTACATAAACAGTTTGTATAGCTCTGTGTTATTGAGATTATAATAATGTATTAATATATTTGTTGCGAAATAGTTAGAAACATAGATTTCAAAGTTTACAGTGATGAGACAAATATCACATCTGACTAAATACTATATTATGATGGCTTGATAGATAGAAAATTTAACATATATTATAATATTTTTCACTCAAACATAAAATATGGATTAGATGTAAGGTTATTACATTATTTGTACAAAGAGGGTAGGCCGGGTGCCATTTTTTTTTTGCAAACCACGTACCCTACATTTTTGCAAAGATTTTGGCACTTACTGAAGGGTTAATGGTTATATACAGGGTGTAACAAAAATAAGTGATAATACTTTAGGGTGTGTACGTGAGACCAAATTTTTTTTCCACTTTTTCACACACACACCAGGAAGCTCGTTATGCTCGGGCCCTTGTCCATACAAAAGTGGAAAAATTTTTTCGTCTTTCAGAGCTGCTACTTTCACAGTGAACTCTCTACAAGGAACACGTACACACCCTAAAGTATTATCACTTATTTTTGTTACACACTGTATAATATAAAACTAAAGTGATTTATGATCATTGATCAATCCGTAAGATGATTTTTAGCTCGCCTTTGTAAAGAAAAACATCAAACGAATTTGTTCATGAGGAAGCTAAAGTGTTGTCGCAAACTTGAACTATATTCTTATGTCATATAGTTGAATTTAGTTTGGCAAGTCGTATAATTCTCTAAATATCTGACTAATGTGATTGGGGCTTTAAGAAGTTCAGCGATGCGAGCCATTCGTGACGCATTCGCGGCGGCTGCGTTCCGACTCAGATTACGGCGCGGCTTAATTCGTTACATTATTAAAATACTAAACGGTATTTTAGCCGCTACAAAAACTGAGACCGGCTAAAAAGCAGCTAGAATAAAAAAGATTAATGATAACGAAAAATGAATTTAGAAATTGTAGAAGAACGTACGTATCTGAAAATTATTATCTATGTGATTTGCACGGACAGGAATAAATCTTTCAAAATTTACGGTTGTAATTTCTACCGCTAATATAAATTATGATACATGCATATGCACGCTATTTAGTTTTATATAGACTAGACTGTTGCGTATTACGAAAACTTTCGCATCATTGCTCTACAATTAAGGATCAACTGCTCCATTTTCCCTAAAAGATTTCGCAACTGATGCACGTTTCGAGAACAATGATAGTGATTACGGATGGGATTTCGAAATTTCGAGACGTCGGCGTCACGAGGCGGCTGCGGCTGCGGTTGCGGTCGGAATTACTTCTCAGACAACATTCACAGAATTAATGACGACAACCGAAACACAGCTTAGACCAGACGCTTCACTACATAAAGTAGCAAAGAGTTATTTCATGCCAGTTTGTAAGCCGTTTTTGAGGGTCGTAACGTAACAATAATACAAAGAATAAACTAAGGTCAAGAGACTAAATAACTAAAATCAAGAGTCAAGACTGTAGATAAACTTGTGTTACGAGTGAAAAAACTAAAGTATTTCTAAAGAAAACAATAAGTTAATTTTCTCAAATCACGAAGTTAACGATAGAATCTTTCTGTTTGATTTCTTTTCGTTACATCTACAGTAAAATAATATTCTATAACGCCTCCGTGGTCTAGTGGTACAGAGCGCGGCTCTTGACTCGGAGGCCGTGGGTTCGATTCCCGCGTTGGAAACATGTTATTTCCAAGTTTGGTTAGGACAATGCAGGCTGATCACCTGATTGTCTGACAAGTAAGATGATCCATGCGTCGGATGGGCATGTAAAAAGTCGGTCCTGCGCCTGATCTCTCGCCGGTCGTGTCGGTCTGCCGTCCCACTGGGTTATGAGAGTAAAGGAATAGAGAGTGCTCTTGTGTACTGCGCACACACTTGGGCACTATAAAATTACTCCTGCGTAGCTGGCCTGGTTTCAATGAAACCGGCCACCGTCACCGAAACCGGTGTGGGAGCTATTATTATTATTATTATTAAAATAATATTAGCATTTAGTCTTTTAGAATCTTTTCGATATTGATACTTTTACCATTCTATCTTTTGTTACGTAACTTAAGAAAAATAATACATTTATTATTTACAGAAACATCAAAGTTTTTGAAGCTGCTATTATTTCAATTCTAGTGTTAGCATACAGACAGAACTAACGGACCGGAACGCTTCATATTTTAAACTGCCCCATTAGATTTGCAAACTAAAGTCATATTTTTGGAAAACTAAATTGAATGTACTAAAAGTATAGTTTTTCCGACATACGCCGGCCATATATCACATCAGCCAAGTTTTTGCAACAAACAATAACAAAAATAGTTCTCTCGTTTATTCTGTCAAAAACTTTTAGTTTAGTAATATTTGTAGTTATAACCTTCAACAGATTCATAATAATTACAAATTACATTTGAGAATAATTACCTAAAAAACGGCAGATAGACTATCATAATATAATCCTGTAAATATTTTCAAATTGAAGGCAAATGCCAGTCTCTATCTCTCTACATTTCATTTTCTATCATTAGCTCTACCCCCAATGTGATTCGAAACATTTTAAGTGAAGAAGAAATATGAAAGCCACATTAATGGCAATGTAGGATACTTACTTTGTTGATGCCTGCTGGCTTAGCCACAATGGCAAATATTCCTCGCAGACTTTGAGCGGCCATAAAGGGAGGGGAGGGGGCGACTTGCGGTGAACGATAAAAGCAGGCGCTTGATAAGTGTCCGCCTGGGCATTACAATGACCCTTTGTGGCGCTCCCGTGAGGAACCCTTGCCCTGCGACGACTAGATCACATTGTTCGGGCTTTGATCGATGATAGCAAAAGTTTTCATTCGTATGGTGTACCCCAAAAATTGAATATCTGATAATATTTATCTCGCGGCATTCTAGATATATTGTGAGTAATATAAAATATCCAATTATGTGCACTTTGAGTGCTTATACTACAGAAAATCCATAGGCTTTCCTAGTCAAACAAAAATCTGAGGGCACAATGGTATGACTACTTTTGGTACTTTGCCCTAGCTTAAAATGAAAAGCAATATAAAATTGAGTTCTTTTGAATGGAACTTCACAAAAATAATAAAGCCGCAGTTGTGCGATCACAAAGAAACCTTTCATTACTACGGTTATGGCGTGTCTGCATACCCCATCACATTACGGCGCACAGTTGCCAGTCCCACGCACCATTATTACAGACATCCTCGTCAACATTTTATCATTCAAAAAAGTAATGACACTAGTTTTTAATGAATGTACTTTGTTAGCATATTACTTTATTTCTGCTTATAATATTATGTTTAAATTTTTGCATCATTATGTGCAGTACACAGGACAATTAGTGTGCAGCTTGTGTTGCGATCATTATGAGGTTGAATGTACAGCAATTAGAGAATAATTATATTTTTTATTTCATTGACATCCCAATAGGCTATAATGAATTGCGAGATCAGGATAAAAATGTAATAAATGAAAAAATCGATTAGCAATAGAAATGGGTGCGATGCACTTTGTGCAGCGATCATAATGAGATTGAATGTAGGTAGAGCGATCAGGAAATAATTATACTCTCTTCAATTCCATGGAAATCCTCATAATGCCTGTAATGTATTACGACATCAGCATAAATATGTATTAAATAAAAATAATCGATTAGCAATAGAAATCGGTGCGAATCCGACAATGAGTCGGCGCACCCCTAGCAGTAAAAGCTGCATCCTGCCCGACCGCGCCCCTGCAGGAAGACCCATTCAACCGCTTCAATTACCGTATCCGAATAATCATCTACTTGTTCACGTAAAATCGATTTCGGGTTTTAATTTCGGGTGCATTGATGTCGACTCCCCATCGCTCGGATACATTTAGCTGAGCGAGCGAAAACGGCGGGGTTCACTTTTTTATTCTTGGATTTTATTGTTACTACAAACTAGGGTAAGAATAAAAAAGAAAATGACTGTCACAATTTTTTACACAAAATGTACACGTTTGCTCTAAAAAAAATTAAAGCTTGCATGATATAATAGCTGTACGGAGATTGTACTGAATCTATAAATAGCGTTTAATAAAGCGGAGAATGCCTTCGATCGTAGAATATGCGTGCCATATATGCCTCCGGTGGTCCCTCGACCGCAAAGGAACAAGAATTCCGGGGCGCACAACAGACTGTATAATGAGTGTACAATAAAGGCTTCAAACAATGTATGACCCTCACGTGATGTTCACATAAAGCGGTTGATTGCAGCGACACAATGGTGGTGGCGACCGCAGGTTTACGAGCGGAGCCGGCCGGCTATAAACACCCGGTCACTGACCAACGTTTCAGTGCTGTGCTTCATTTCTGAACACAGAACATGCCTAAGAAATAAGAAGGTCTTAAAGGCTCGCCGTGCCGAGCGGAGCCCCTCAGAATACGGATGCGGTTACTGACCAAGTCATTTCAGTCATCAACAAGGGGTAATACTACCGGGAAGAGGAGAACTATTGTTAGTTCTCCTCTTCCCCTAAAGAACATAAGGAACCTTAGATATACATTATCCGGTCTTAAGAATGCTGCATTGCGTTTGTTTCCTTTCTTATAAAAGGATTCGTTGTCTATCCACTATTCAGTACCCCTTGATGCACCTGAAAAGCTTACCCCGGTTCTTGGCATATAAACACTGTAATCTAGATAAGAAAACCTAGATCCTGCTTTCTTTTGTGTTTTCTAAAAGGGAATATCTTTGTTAGGTAGTGACTTAGAAAGTTAGAAAACTTCGCTAAAGAAGAATAGAAAATATTGCACTAGTAAATGCAAATATTCTACTTACATTTCACAACTTTGCAAGTTTGTGTACATGTTTTTTCTCGTAAATTTGCAAACTTCCAGGTGCTGAAATTTCCAATACGCCGTACAATTAATCGATCGGGGGTGTTCACTCCTGAGCCCACTGTACCGGCATAAACCGGCTTGAGCTGGTTCACTGGCAATAGCTACGACGAGCGAGTGACTACCTCGTATTGTTTGAAAATTTTCCTCCACATGCTCATTACTTTTTATCTCTATTCGGTTTTAATTCTGTTATACACTGTTTATTCCTACATAACAGGGATAAGTATTCTAACGTAGAATTTTCGCGCACTTTCGAAGTACTAGTTTATTTAAACTGTGCGCCTGTGAGTGCGCTCCGGTAAAAACCGCCTGAATCCAGAAAAAGCTGGTAAAAACCGGTTCGTGCGGTCTTGTCAAACGATCGTTTGAAGGCTTTGGGATTTTGCTGAAAGCTTTTACACAGTAATCAATCTTTACAAATGGTGGATATTTATCGCAAGTGGTAGTTATTTTTACATTACAAAGAACATTAGCATCGTCGGGCTGTAGACGCTGGCTCTCGCCTGTTTTAATCCACTTAGTGGTAAGTACTGGGTACACAACTAAGGCACCTACATACAGTCTAAACTCTAAGTGGTCCTAAATCTTCAGTTACATTGTAAGTATAATAAACAGTAGTTCTGAAACTTGAAATGGACAACGGTACATTTTTAAGCCAAGAAGTTTTAGTTTTTAGCAGAGAAATAATAATAATTTAATAATATTATTTATTTAAATCAGTCATCTTGGCCCATATTATATATACCTTTGATAGACTAACATACATAACATTTATATTAAAACTAACACTAAGCACTAAACACGTGTTGTCTGCGACGTGGGGCGCGACGTGTTCGGAAGTCATCCTCGGAACCTCCTGAAGACGACTCCAATCGGCCAGAACTCCTCCTTCTCGAAGGTCGGTAGATGATGCGTCGGGACCCTTACCACAAAGGAGCTAAAATTTACTTTGTGGCGGGTCTCCAAACGCTCGTCCCAAAAAATTTAAGCAACAAAAGATACATCTGTCACAAAATAAAGAATTAATCTTCGTTTTTCCCTTTCGTTCTAAACTTTGAGTTCTTTGATCTATTTATGAATATTAAGTAATGCCCGACTGTGACTGCACCCGTGTAGAGATGATGATGGTCCTTCGAGGCCATTTACATTACAACACATAGGTATGGCTGTGTACGTTTAATAAGCGTAATAATCGATCTAGACAGCCATCGTTTAACGTCTAATGAGCCTAATGATCATAAATGCAAACCATGTACAGACATAATAAAGCTATAAAGATAATTTAGAGCATATTTCTGCCTACAAGGAGCCATTTTTATTGCGTAACTAAAGCTGGTTTGTGTGTAACCAGATGTTATCTGCAGCTTCTTTACGCTAAAATTCGTTTATCGTGCAGGCATCACCTTCTTTTTCAAGATAAAACTAAAGCATGTGCTGTCCCGGAATTCAAATACTAATTTCTACAGGGTGTAGCAAAAATAAGTGATAATACTTTAGGGTGTGTAGGTGTTCCTTGTAGAGAGTTCACTGTGAAAGTAGCAGCGCTGAAAGACCAATTTTTTTTTCACTTTTGTATGGGGCAACTCGTGACGCTGGGGCCCTTGCCCATACATAAGTGAAAAAAAATTTTCGTCTTTCAGAGCTGCTACTATCACAGTGAACTCTCTACAAGGAACACGTACACACCCTAAAGTATTATCACTTATTTTTGTTACACACTGTATATCTGATTATGTCAAAGGGTAAGGAAATGACAGACATACATAATATTATACACTCACATTAATTATAATGTTAGGAGGCATGTCTGTGATTTACAGTTTCAAGAAGTTTCAAAATATTGAAGCATGGAGTACGAGCAAGTACGAGGCTAGAGTTTTCTAGAACCCAACGCAATCTGCGCAGCCACATACACTAGCATCCTACTATCCTACTAATATTATAAAGGCGAAAGTTTGTTTGGATGTATGGATGTATAGATGTATGGATGTGTGGATGTGTGGATGTGTGGATGTATGGATGTATGGATGTTTGTTACTCTTTCACGCAAAAACTACTGAACGGATTTTAATGAAGCTTATACATCAGAATAACACATAGGCAACAATTTTAACCGACTTTCAAAATGGGGAAGGTGTTATGTTCGTTTTCTTCAACGATTACTCCGCCGTTTGTTAACCCGATTTTCAAAATTTTTCTTTTGGTATGTAGGGTATCATCCTAATTTGGTATTATATAAACCCGTAAAACGGGGAAAATATTAGAAAGGGTTTATCTCACGAACTACTGGAGCAATTTTTATAGCAATATTTGGCACTTATATAGAGTAGACCACGTGAAAAGAGCATTTATAGCTATTTTTATTCGAAAATGTACGGTTTCTGTGAAATTCCTAATTTACGCGGGCGAAGCCGCGCGGGACATCTAGTATTGCATAATATAAGCAAACACTGCGGGAGCATAATACATTAACATTGCCAGCGTGCAAACAAACCTTTGTCTGTGCGTCTCCAGACGGCGGCGTCAAACAATTTCCCCAGAATGTAGTAATTAAGCACAATCTGCAGTGGGGCCTGTCCCCCTGTTTCGGAGGACTGTTGTCCCCACTTGTCGCCGCACACTGTGAGCGATTTCTTCCGCTAATCCCGCGTTCATAATGAGCAATGACAAATATATTTTATCTAGAATGTCTGAGGAAGGTTGTTTTGATACAAAAATACTTATAACGAGTTTGTTAGATAAAGTTATGGTATACCTAGCGGCTAGCAGCAGTGTTCATAAAAATGATTGGATTTTTAGATGGCTGGAATTCCTACTCACCGTATTATATTGATAATTATATTTTTGGAACAAACACACATACACAACATACAATATCTACTTATTACCCACTAAAATTAATCTAATAAAAACGTATTTATTTATAAAACGTATTATCCATAACCTCATTATTTATTTAGGCATCCTAAAAGCTAATATTTAAATAAATCTTGATAAAAACCTGCATATTCTGCTTAAAACTCCTTTGTTGATTCCCTAGACAATGGTGAACGGAGCCTAACCCGCCGTCCATTATCGTATTCTTTGAAATAAGTTATTGCCCTCAGGGCCCGAACGCCAGGGCGTCGTCGAGGCTTAATTTGAATCTTTAAAAATGGTACTAAAATAATTAATTTCTTCCCTAGCGGTCCCTCGCAAAAAGTCTTCATTACTAAGCTTCGAACTCTCCAACATTCCTTTGAGTCCTATGGACAGAATTTAAATTTCAATATACTTTTTGTTCGTTTTATTTGAGTATGATTTATGTGGATGTATTATGTAGGATCGTGACTGCTTTTTGTTGCTCCTTGTCGTTTGTGAATATAGAACTGAATCTACGACTACGAGCCGCGCCCTATTTCTTTATATCTTTATTTAAAAATAATATTCTTTCACTTTTGACTAAACTTTTATTCTTTGTATCCTTTATTCTCTGTTATTTATGTATTTATTTCACGCTTTGCTTCTTACCAGTAACGTGACTGTAATAAACAGGATGAATTGTGCGTCAGATGAACATGATAGAGTCGGTCCCGGCCAGTCTTGTAGGTTATTTCGGCGCCAGGGAGATAGGTGTGATCACTAAGGGCTCTCCCGCATACGGGCCAACGGCCACTGCAACCACAAAATGCCGCTACCGGCATATTTCCTGTAGTTTTCATACATTTTTTTGACGCCGGTCGCCGCCACACGCTACAAGTTACAACGATTCACTTTACGAGTTACGACCCGCGTGTGGCCCGTGTGCGGCGACACTAATCGCCATTATCACAGCAGCTTGTATACTGTATAGGCTTCTGTTTATAAATCCTATAATCTACATTATAATATTATATTGTGCATTACATATAACTTACTTAATATGCCAATACTATTTTAACATAATCTGTTAACTGTGGGCATGGTTAGCGGGAAGTGCAAAATAAGTCTGATTTACTTGGACCAGTTGCAATACGATCCGAATACCAGCTGTCATGTAGATGGTACAAGTTATAAGTCAATACTCTGCGATATTGATTACAACTTATTTGAATACTAGTCGCCAACATTGCTAGGCAAATAAGTTATCACACTGCGCAATTATTAGGTACAAATAAAAAAAAATGTATAGGATTTGATATTTAAAGCAACCAGAATTAATATCGTGCCATAAAACATCATACAGAACCCTAAAATCCAAGGATCGTGTCTCACTGATATAGCGCTAACGCTCTTCGCCTCATTTAGGAGGTCCACTCTAACCGCACTAACAGCGGCTAATGGACACACACACGACATCGCAAATCACTTACACACATATTTTCAACGTTCCTACCATATACGTTGTATGAAATCGTGTTTCACATACGAATAATACGACTTTATTGAGCTTTGTAGGCTACCGTCACGTGCGCTAAGAGCCAGTCCACACGGCGCGTTCCGCCAGCGTTGTGTCGACGCAACGCTGCCGTTGCATTGTTTTACATACAAATAATCAATGTGTTCACCATAAAGTTAATATACCTAGCGGAATAGAGCAATAATCTCGAGCTGTCAAACGAAACCAAAATTGGTTTTCATCTGTGTGAAAAATATGTGTACGTATACACTTACACAAGCATGATTGAACATGAACTCTATGAGATTAAATTGTCAACGTGCGGCACGTGCCGACTGGGCGTCAAAAAAGAGTGCTGCTGTCATGTATCACACGTCTCCTTTTACGACGCAGTGTTACTGATAGTGATATCTCTCTTGCTCAGGCCTTTGTTCCTCTATTCCGCTAGGTATATTAACTTTATGGTGTTTACACGGCACGCTGCGTCATCGCAACGCACACATGACGGACGGCAGCCTCCGAGACGAAGCAGGAGGGGGTGTTGACGTCTGTTTCGTAATAACGCTGCGATGACGCAGCGTTCGTGTGGCTGGCTATGCGTCAAACGGCAGCGCTGCGTCGACGCAACGCTGACGCAACGCGCCGTGTAGACTGGCTCTATGTGTCACTTAAATTAGGAACACTTTAAGCCCCCATAAACAGGGTGCCTGATCGGTTTTGTATCTTGCAAGTTGTAACAGCAATGCGACTGATGAATAAATAGTATTTAAAAAGATAAAACCGACTTCATAATGTTACTTAGTTAATAATTAAAATTCCTTATCTCAAAAACTACTGAACCGATTTGATGAAACTTGCAGTATTTCCCTTTTTTTAAGTTAAATAATACCTACTTAATACAACAAAAAAAGAATCACTTAAATCGGGCTTGTATTTCCGAAGACATGCGAACACAAACATAAAAAGTAAAAACATACATACATACTTTTGAAATTTGTAATTGTAAATATTCTTGTAACAGACTTTTCTAATATCTAACAAGTGTATACACCGTAGTATATACTTAGTACTAAAATAGTAGTTAATATGGGCATAAAGAAATCCTATTAGGTGTTCATCGCAACCGACGCGGTGAGCACGCAAATAGAAAGGTTCTATAGGGCTACATCCAGGGCTACAGTCTACATCCCTTATCGCCCATTCCCTTTCATTTCATTACGCTAGTGATTCGGCCCTGAGAATTAAAATAAAATTCTATACGATCTATTCTACAATATTATTATATTTTACAGTAGCGGACCCGGCTATATTATATTATATAATAGTTTTGAAATAAGCTTTTACTTTACAAAGTTATCTATTGGACCGAATCATAAATCTAAACCATTGTGCATTCTCGAACTCAATTGAATACTAAAAAGTTGACAAAAAAAATCAGTCCAACCGAAATTTTTTATTACATGCACAAAAGATATTTAATGCACATAAAGGTAGGCATATGTCATCTGAATTGCTGAAAAATTTCCTACGATACTTAAAATCAAACATAATATAGACTGTAGAGCTAATGCAGATCTCTACAAAATACTTATTAAGAACGTACTATAATTCACGAATGCAATCCGCCAATGCAATTTGTTCGATAACCATTAAATTAATAAACTATTAGCGAAATGGCGGCGTGTGCAGAAATCGTGGCCGAGTCCATATTAAAGTCGCAGGTGCAAGCGGCGCCCGGGGCGCTGCGCGAAATATTAAAACATAAGGGCCGCCGCAGACGGGCCACCGGCCACAAAACGCCGCCACAGGAATATTTCCTATGTTTTTCAAACATAGTGTTCTCGTAATACTGTGGCAGCCACCGGCGTCGTCAACCGTGTGCGGAAAGTGCATATAAAATGTTAAAAGCGTGTCTGACTGATTGTTACCTCTTCCGGCTTAAACGGCTGAATGAATTTAGATAAAATTTGCGTTAGAAAACACGAGAAAAGACTGTGGATAGTTTTTGTTGAGGAATATGTACGATTTTCACGTGATAAAATAATTTTTGGCGCAATGGAGTTGCGGGCGTCATCTTAGTATCTGCATGTATTTAAATGCCTGTGGCGGCATTTTGTGGTTGTGGCCGGTGGCTCGTGTGCAGTGACCCTAAGTACCGTGCGCAAAAATATAGTACAGCATTTATACACTTTAGTCATATCTTATTCTCTTTCTCTGCAGCATTAATGTAACTCCGAAAGTAGAGACTATAGAGGCTAATAGTTATTTTATTCAAAGTTTTTTGCTAACGCTACACCGGAACTGTAGACGACTGTTTAGCCCGGAACGTTTTAATATGCACAAATAGTTTCCTCTAAGCACTAAGAACGAGTAAAATGAAAATTAAAACGACTTCCCGGGATCTCTGGGGCTTGCGAACAAAATGTCGGCGGTACCGGTTTGATAAAAATTGTCTCGGTGATGGATGAACGGATTAGATTATTTTGTCACGGACCTGTTACAATTCTAGCTGGTAAATAAAGATAAGATAGCTACTATCCCACGCGAAGGTTTCGACATTAAAACAACGAGGTAACTGTTTTCAGACTTAATATTTTAAGTGAAAACTTCTTTAGCGGCGTTGAAGACTTTTTTTATGAGTAAATTGATCAAAAACATTATCTTCTCTTTTTACCACTCAGCCAAAATGCCAGCTTCTGCTATTTCGTTTTTACTTGGGCACTCTTGGGGCGCAACCCGTTATTTTTTTTAACTCGAGAGTCTAGCCTGCAGGGAACATTTAAATCAAAAAACCGCCTAGTAATTGTTTAGTCTACTTTACAGGCCTCAAATTATTAAAGCCATTACAAAGAGCAGGCGGAAATTATAAAAATAATGGCGCGAGCACGGCTTTGTGCTGCAGGCGCCGTAGCACAAATTAACGCCCGATACGGTGCCTCTCCCCTACCCCATTGTTGCCTTTTCGGCTCCTCCAAAGACCAAAACAGATGACAACTTTCATACACACGCGGTTGTTGCCTTCTTATTTTGATTTTATGTGCTTTTTTTTGGATTACCTAATACATATTTTTATTTTGCTAGGTATAAATTTCTTTGAGTACTTGATTCCTTTTCTATTTTAGTATGTATTTCATTTTGTATTATCTGCCTGGAAACCTAATGTACCTGGCCACTTTCCATAATTATAAGATTGCTCGCAAATTAGTTGGTACAGAAATTCTTTTGTCGTATGGTATTTGAGATAAAAAAGCATTTATAATTTCCCGGGATAATAAATTATTCATGCAAAATTGTTGTTTCCTCATACCAAATTTTCGTCGCGAAAAACATGAATAGAAAGTAATTTGCACTAAAATTTCTGTATATATTATTGTCAAAGTAAATTCTTCATCCATCATCAGACCCTCTTTTCTCGCCAATAACAGGGTGTCAAAGTCAGGCTGTTGTACCCTGCGTTCTTTTTACCATTAGCCTTATAATTAGCCTCGAAGAATTTCAGGTGGCTTCCGTCTGTGCTCCATTATTGCAAATGGCTAAATTATAGTCCTGAACTTAATTAAAGCAAATTCCCTGACCATCATAATTGAACTCTAAAAAGGGCTTAGAGTTTAGATTGTGTAGGAGGTGTGTGCAGATTTAAAAAAAAAATTGATGCCTTTACTGCTTTTATGTTTTTTGAAAAGTTTATAATTTAAAATATTTTCGGAAGAAATTGAAAATATGGAAAAATATGAAAATTAAAATTCTGCTTGTCATAGAAATAGATAAGATGAAAATTGCTTCGCAGCGCCGTTGAATCGTGTAGAGTCTAGAGTCTAGACTCCAGACTACTGTCATATTACACAATACTAGCTATTTGACCGAGCTTTACTCGGTATTCGATAAAACACGAATAAAATGATATTTACTAAAAATGATTCCTAGCTAGATCGATTTATCGCCCTCGGAACCCCCTATATACTAACCCCTATATACTAACCCCTAATATATAAGAATTGCTCGTTGAAAGATATAAGATTATACTACAAAGCGTGCTAGGTCTGCAGCCGTTGTTGTGGTCACTTTCTTTATAGAGCAGACGAAAACTTTTTTTCGTCGATATTTTGCTGAATCACAAATGTACTCTACATCTCTATATTTTTAATCCTAGAGTCTCTACGACTATATAATAGAATAGATAGAGAGCTTTAGAATTTCTTAGAAGGAAAAAACCGATGTATTTCAATACTAACAAGTTTCACGGAAATAGATGAAGGCAATTCTCAGTAGGCCGGTAAAAAATGTACAGGCCGTATCCGATGTACTACACTTCGATCTTATCATTATGGCAGTAGGGTTCAAAACTGGTAAACCGGGTTTTATAGGCCATATCCGATGTCTGATATGTGGGACCTGAATGTTAATGGAAGCAGTTATGTCATTCTAATTGTATGGACATTGGACATCTGCTAATAAAAACATTAGCTGTAGTTCTTTGTAATAAACCATAGTATTTTATAATATATTTTTGATTTTGGAATTTATTTGTGTACGTGACCTTTTTTACAAGCAACTCTGTTGCCCTGTTGTATTTTTTATAGGACATAATATTCTTGAAGGAAATTAATATCTTGTCCCATCTCCACGTTTTTTGGAGCAAAAAATATCTTTTCATACTTAGTCAATCTTATAAAAGCAATGAAAGAGAGATTTTCCCTTAAATTGGATCCAACCTTTACTAAGCCGGAGTTTTTTATTATAATGTTCGTTTTATGAAGTCAGTTTGTGTGAAGAAAACGAGTGCGGGGCGAATTATGGTCATTGTTAACAGAAATGTACTAGAATTAGGTACAATACAAACTTGTTCGTATTTCTTACTTAACAACAGTGGGAATTAGAAATTTCAGAATGTAAGTGAATTTAAAAAATAAAATATTATGTTAGGATTTAGGAACAATAAAAGATTTTGGAAATGCGGACAATTATTTACTTAACTACTAATCCCTTAGTAGGTACTTAATAAAAATGTATAAGTACAAAATTTATACACCGTGTAATTTATCAGATACTATTGTCTTGTCTTTCATGAAACTTTTCTAACGAATCAGACAAAACTAAGACATTTTATATTAACTAGAGATCGCCCAATGGTTGAAATTCGACCTTACTTGCAACGACATTAGGACCTATATCATCATAGTTTTTTTCAATTCTTGTCTCTGGGACTTATTGTATCTAAAATTAAATAAAAAAAAACAATACTTAATCCCTTAGAGTATACATTAGCAAGCTATAGAGCGCGCGCATCGCTCGTTCCCCGTTGTGCCGATCGTAAGCAGAAGTTTTATAGATACTTGTCAAACGTATAACGCAAGTCTAGTGATGTTCCATGCGCCATCGTTTGACGCTTATAGGAAAATATGTTCACACTCGTGCTTACAGTTCATACCTTGTTAGAAGCACTCTATAGCTTGCTATAATGTTTACTCTATGACTTAATCCATTTTCAATTGGTCAAGTTGTTGTCAACAGACTTCAACCATAAATAAAAGAGTATAATTCGTATGTCACTCAAAAATCTGTCATTTTTCCTAGTAGTAGTTTCGTAGTGTGTGTAACGTTTTATTTGTTAAAAATATATATGGTAAAAGCATAATTTTAAAATAATATTAGCTCGATGCACTCCTTCTCCATATAAACTATATCTGTGCGAAATTTCATGCACCTACGTTTTCCCATTTTTCGTAAAAAGGGTTACAAAGTTTTTCAATATAGATGTAGAGTTTCAAAACTATTTATTCACATACGAATGTTGTAGGTTATAATGAGTACTATTTTTATTAATTACCAAACATTTCGTTGCAGTATCTAATTTGTTAGACAGTTGATTGAAGGTGACAATGATACTAATCTATATGACTGTCAGCGGGCCGTCCTCGGCTGAAGTTCCCAGAGGTCGCCGCTTCGAATACCGCAAGCTATTTATACGACGTCTCGGCTATAAGAATACTGATTAGATAGAAAGGTTAAATAATAAAATCTATAAGAAAAAATCCTGCTTTGATGTGCTGCTACAATCGAAACGACGAAGCTAAAATGCGGCAAGTCGTCTAGGTGAGCAAAGAAAATATAATATGCATATATTCACTCTAAAAACAACCCTCCTTTTAGCGCAGTTGGGAAAAAAGGACCAAGTGCCGCACACCATAAAGGGTTCCGCTGCAAAGCAAAAAATAGCAAATTTACATTAACCTAAAGAAGATGCAATTCATGCAAAAATTATAGAAAGAGTGTTATAATAGGCGGTTACAAAGTAATACAGTAGAAGCATATTTAAAATTAAAATGTCAAGTGATATTGTAGAGAAAATAATATAATGTAATAGCAGAATGTTATTATAATAACTACTTTTTATAGGCATACTTACTCAGAATCAAGATAATAATATATTTAAAATTTTAATCTCTTATTAAAATTCTAGATGACCTGCAAATTGTCACATTTTACGTAACTCGTCAATCGTCATCTACTAAGTAGCACGTACATTTTTTACGAAGATGACATACGAAAAGTCAAAAAGTTACGCGTTTTCTAAGAACAAAACAAAATAGCCTCGAAATGTACGGGGAATTCTAAAAAGTGCATTAACAGTAACTCTCAGCAGCGCCTGCAGCAATCTCCTCTTTATTGCCTGATTACCATCCCCGTTGGTCGGCTGACAGTTCGCTCTTATCACTACAGCCGTAAGGTCCAAAATATCCATCAGCTCGGCCATGCATTCACTTATCGGCCCGCATGCGTGCAATCATGTTTTTTGCATGCATCTGCGTACTTTCTATGGCATATAACGTTTCCACCCGTATACATAAACTAGTTATACATAATTCGTTTTTAAAATGCTTTGATGTCAGGGCAATCGCAATTAGTTTTTACCTCGTCCGTTGCAATTTGTATGTAACACCATGTTTATAGTGCTAGCTATACGCAAAGGTATCAAAATGGTAAAAAACTGAAATAAATGTAGCCTAGAACCACAGTACCTTATCTGTTCTCTACACACTGGTTTTGATTATGCAGTAGACCTGTGAAAACTTCTTTAAAAATTGTGCATATCTCCATAATATTATAGTTATATCGAGGTTACATACTTGCACAATGCCGTCTTCAAAAGTACTTACTAAAACCACAAGTACCTATAGAAATAAAAGTATCTATCAGTTGTATAGATAGTAAATAATGTAATTACATGGATAAAAACACTCGTTAAAATTTGAAAGTCATTATGCCTTTTAACAGTTTTTTAAGCTTTACCAAAATTTCTAGCTATAATTGCTGTCAATACTTAATTGGCACTTTGCGTAAAAACACTCAACAAAATAAATTCATCGTGCTATAAATTAATGGTTTAATGAAACAGCTAGTTATAATTAATTACGATTCGATCAATGCCACTCGAATCGAGATTAAAATCAAACATGAACCGGTAGCTCCCTGGCAGTACACGAAACGTTATCGACTCGTTATTTATGCAATGAATAATTTATCGAATTATTTTATAATTAAGATTAAATCGATTTTATAACGCCTTCAAAAAATTATGTCTGGCAAGTTAAAATTATATTATTTTGAAACACCAGATCGCTACAAACCTACTAATCTAATTTATAATATTATTTACAATAATCAAATACATATAATGTGATTTATGATAATCTTATTGGAATGCTAGAATACATTATGCAATTCCTTGTAAGAATGGTATTATAAGTTATTATAACCTTCTGATGATCATCTCACAAAAATAAAGCATCGCTACAATAACGCTCTATATTATAGAGCGTTATTGACTATTATAGCGAAGCTCTGCAAAAATCGTACTTATAGAGCTTATTTTCCTGTTCTGAGTTGTAGAGTCTATAAGTACGATTTTTGCAGAGCTTTGTTTAGTAAAAAGATAATCAGATTTAATGGCGAATGGCCACTTTAATTAACAGCAGATCGTTATTGTAACTTATATTATATCTGTTGTTTGCAGTGAAATTATAAAGGTGACGCCATTACCGGCCGAATTAAACATAATGACAGTTATAAAAAGTGTTATCAGTCGCGATTTTATCGGCGGGGGTAAAGCCAAGCGGGGGTAAATTGTTCAACAACAGATGCCGGTAGAATTCGTTTTTATCGTAACGCATTAAGTACTAAAGTACCGTTGGCTGCCGCCAAAAATCCACATGCCGACCTTTGATGAAATTAAAGCGGCCGTGGCATTGCAGAGGGCTTAATGCCTTTCCACGTTAGAATATGATGGAGCGATACAAGCAAATACGAAACGTACCTACCTATAGAGGTGCTCGTCTATGATCGCCCATCGTCGACGTCGATTGTGCACGATAGAGCTTCACAACAATGATGGTGATCACTGATCATGTTTACCCGTCATTACTAATGATTCAGACACAACGTGAAAGAGAACGCCTGAAGAGGCACGCATACATATAAATGTATTCGCCTTACTTGGTAGCAATGAGACTAGTCAAAAAAAGCTAAAGCCGAATATCCTTTCAAAGATCGACGAGCAGAATTTTAGCCTATTGAATATTGAATTTTAGTATATTGAATTGGAATGTTAATCAATATGATCATAAAATATAATATAAACGGTAATTTAATTAAATTGTCATCTTTATTCATCTTCATACTTAATTTCAGATGAATATGCTATTCTGATTTTATCTCTTCGATGTGGCATTTATTCACGAGAATCCTCTTAAGTCTGACCTATAGGGCTTCAAAAAAGGCGGAAAATGTTTTCAATCAAATTAAAATGATGTATTCATCATGTTCCTGATAAATAAACTATTTATGGCGATTGAGGATGTAAGTGCAACAACAATGCAATATGATAATTTATAAATTATGGTAACGATCTTTATGAATATCTTGCCCATACAACATACTTCTTACATTCAGTTCTGTAAAAGTTACGAATGGCTAATCTCTTGGCTCTTTAGTTCTGTTTAAAAGTTACGAATGGCTAATTCCTTGGCTGTTCTTTTTCTCTGTTCTGTCGCTGATGTCAAATTTAATACAAGTAAATAATATAAAATAACATAACTGCGAATATGAACTGTAAAGATTTATTTAAGCTTACGAAGCACAGTAGCAGCGCTGAAAGAGTAACTTTTTTTTTAACTTTCTGAGTTGAGGCGTTGCCCATACCCAAATCCCAAGAAAAACTCTTTTAGCGCTACTATTTTCTCAGTGAACTCTATTAATTAAGGGACGCATACAGCATGCACATTGCACACCCTAAATTTTTATCACTCAGGTTGGGTTGCACCAAAGGGCGGGGTTAAAGTTAAAGTCAAATTTATGGTTATAGTTAAGGCTAATTTCACTTTAACCTGAACTTTGACCACAGAATTTGACAGCAGACGTTGCTGGTTCGACAAGGCCTTATAAGAACGTGGGCGGAGGCGCTGTTGGTAAAGGAGAACTGTCAAAAATGGGGTGTTTTTATGATGACAGCGTTAGTTACTTTTTTCGCCACGTGCATTTAAAGCCTTGTCGAGGTCTATGCTTATGGTTAAATATGGCGTCTTGATGGCGTCCATTTTTAACTTTAACCAAAGGTTTAACATTTTGCACTGTAGTTAAAGTTATAGTTAAAGTTACAGTTATAGTTAAAGTAAGTTGGTGCAACCCACCCTTAGTTTTATTACACCCTGTATACAGATTACACAGTAACAAGTAACAACATAGTAAAGTATTCAGAGCTAGTCGTGAGTCGTGACTGTCACTCGGGGGAGACGTAGGCGGTGATGGATCTAGCAATTAATTGTGATGATTTTTGTACTGCCTGATCACTTGCCAAATGCCATGTAAGTTGAACGGAGACAGAAAAGCTATTACAAATTGATACATATTGTGCAAAAGATACCTTAAATGTATGCTGCGTTTGAATCGTGTTCGTAAAACACTTTGTAGATGGTTGTTTTACATAAGGCTACAACAAATTACAATGCCATTTATAAAAGTCTTTTGACTTATCGATAAAGTTGTATAGATCCTTCTAGTATCCTCACAGGTTTAAAATGAATGAAAAGAATGTTCACCATTTGTGCTAACTGCTTTGGTTAAAAGCGCATAATAAACAAGTAAAATTCATGCTCATAATATTACAAAAACTTCTCTGAAACTCTGAAATCGCACAGTGTGAACTCGACCAATGGTGAGTGGTGCCGACATCCGCGTGGTCGCGTGTAGGTGGGTCTCGTGCTCCATGTCGTACCGAAATCAACTCGATACATTCCGAGACCATGTTTTTGTATTCACAAATTATTGCCTCTATTTCTGTCTCTACTCTATGGTTATTTATGAGCTTCACTTTTTAACGAGACGTGAGGAGACGCGACGCGATGATGCATAATAGCAGTACAATATTGAAATGTCAGCGGCGTCAGGCGATTTGAGATTCCAGTTTTATTTTTCACTAGATTTTGACTCCTACGGTCTACTTCCTACAGATTTTTCTCTCCATGTCAAAAGTATCTTATGAATCCCGTTTGCATCCGAATGAATCCCGCATAAGCAGAACTATTGATCGTAGGTGTGTCATAGGTACAATATCTGATTCAATAAAAAAACAAACTTAATACATTTTTTGCACTTTATTGCAGACGCGCCTTGCCTCATAGCCAGAGAGACGGCGGGCCGCGGGCTGAGCAATTAAGGGACACGTGACAACGAAAGTCACGCACCTGCGTTCACGGAGATATTGGATCTCACAGAAGACTGAGACTTAAATAGAAGAAGAAGAGAGAAGGGTGAAAATAATTGAAGACGTGAGTGGATGAAGTAGGTAAATAATAATTTGAAAATGTTCGATGCTTTAGGACCGAAAAATTGAAATTTAAAAAATGTGGATGTTATGTATTGCCATTTGCCAGATATATTAGTCAGATGATGAACTAGGTAAGTTACAACTTACAAGGTTTGTTTAAATTATAAGGGAAGAAATGAGTATTTACCCTTATATTATAAAATTCTAGTTATTACTTATCCATTTCATCCACTGAAGCCTTCAATTGTGTTGCAGAACCCTGTCTTAAGTTATGTCTCATTGCGATATAGCTATAGACCGTAGTCCACAAACCGTATGAGTTGAATTCCTGCTGTGGTAACCTTAAGCTTCTTGGAATAGTATTACAATATTCTCTAGTTCCATAAAACTGTATGAATAATGGAAACTCTCCGCTGCCAAGAAACGCTCGTAAGACTCATAAGAAACACGAACGTTGTTAATGACGCGAGCCACTTAAATGTAGCAAATCAACGTCAAATTAAAAGTAGAATTTGGAACATTTGGCTCTCGACTCTGATTGTCCTTTTAACGACTTTTGAAAGACACTCGGTCCCAGAGGTCCGTATATTTACGAGGCGCGTCACCCCAGTTATATGCCATAATACATTTTATTGTTCCCGTTGTAATATGACTTTAACAACTATTTTATGTGCCGTATTATGCTCTGCCCGCTCTTATTGCCGATATAACGCGACGCGAACGACCGAATGTTTTTGAAACGAGAACACTTTGGAACGAGCTTCGAGCATTAAGCCCGTCTCTACATAATTTTGTGCTCAATGTGCATCGAAGTAGTATCATTAGGTAGTAGGTACCTTTCTTCTCGATAAATATATCTTTGAGTATATTATGAAAGACTATAGAAGAAGAAAAAAATATAAAATCCAGACTAAATGTTACAACCACTTAAACTGGTCTACATGATATTTACACATATTTATTAGTATGAAAGTAGCATAAATTATAACTAGCAAAAAAGTAAATAAATATTGCAGAAACAATTAATTATCCTGCCATACCTAACTGACATAAAACACCGATTTGCATTAATGAACATGAATTATGGAAATATGCCGTGCATATTGATGCAATCAAAGTTTATTGGCCAACTTACATTTATTAACTCACAAAATTCATAATTCTTCGTAAATAATAGTAATAATTAAAAAAAATAACAGCACTTTTTAATACCTCTGCCTAATTGGACACAGGAAACTCTGAATCGGCACAATAAAATCTTCAACCCTAAAAGTTCCAAATTAACTTAAAATGTTACTAATTTGAACATAAATAAAGATAAACATTATATTCCCTTATCCATATTCTTTTTAAATGGAACAATAAATTGTCTAATGAATGACGAAACTAAACACTGTATAGAACACACTATAGCATAAAGCCCCTTTCAGACCGCCCGTCGCGCTAAGCCGATTGTGCCAACCTATCTCCCATTATGGATTGCGTGTAGATAAAAAGTAATCCAGGAAACGTGATACCACACAGCGCAGCGCTATCTACAGCTTTCGAGTATCAGTGCCAATGCCTACAATGCAATACATAACTCTCCGTGACATTTTTATAGGGTTTTATGCGTTTACACGGACGTATTTTATATTATCGTAAAAAAATATTTTCGCATAATCTGCTGGCATAAATCAGAGTATTTCGGGATAAGTTGTGACTCAAAGTTTTGTTGTACAGCACTTTGTAACTAAAATGTTTTAAAATAATTTTCCTTTACGAATACGATTGAAACAATATTTTTATTTTACAGTTTACCTCTTTTTTATTTTATATATCCAACATTTAATTACATATTTTTGTGAAAGTCGTACTCTATATACGCCAATTTTAACGAGAGTGTTTATGCAATACGCTGTAGGTTGCTTACCTCAGCCTAATAATAGACGTTCAGGCCGTCAACATGATTTTTAATTACGATTCGTTCAGGTTTCCTTGCGTGCGCAGCGTGCCAAAATGCGATCCTGCCGCGGACCGGTCGTAAGAAAAAACTTCCTAAGTGCGAATGAGACCCGCGTATCGAGAATTCCGTAGTATTATTTTCATGATATTATTATGCTAAAGCAAAAAAAAAAACAATATACCTTTAGATTGTTTTACATATTATACATATACATATTATACATATACATTTCGATGTTGGTTCGTACCACATTTCAGGTTTTGGTATTACTTATAGCGATTGTACAACTTTTTTGGCATACCATATTTTGTATCATTGCCTTGCGTTAACTTTTTAAAACTTTGATTTCCTCCCGTCTTTCAAGGACAATAATTGGAGCATTTTGTTCATAATTATTAATATTTATAACTTTATACATTTAAAAAAAATATATAACTTAACAGACACAAAGATGGACAGCAGTAGTCCTATAAGGGTTCCATTTCTTACCTTAAAGGTGCGGAACTCTAAAAACGAGCTAATGTCTCGCGTAGCAAGATAAGTCGAGTAACAGTAGACAGCTGAGCGACCGCGTTATGGCGAGACAACTCAATCTCGCATGCAACTATTTCAGTCAATTAAAATATTTATAATTGCGATACTTTACACGTGTTGGTGAAGATAAATACTTATTAGCAACTTAGTTGATGTAACGAGTAATATGATACATTTTTTCAAAACGTTTATACAACAGCTGTTATACAAAACAATATTTAAATACATTCTAGTTTTTATACATGTAGTACACTTTTATAAAAATGTTCATATTTTAGATACCTCTTCTTTAGCAAGGAAATGTAATACGATTTAATATTACTGGACAAACCCAGATAAAACTTTATGGAGATTATGAAGTTGATCTCCAAAACGTAAGAGCCACCGAAGTGAAGCCGATAGGCAAAGGATTATAGGAACGCCGAACGTCGCCGTTTGATTTTGAATATATTTTTTATCAAAAATCTAAAAACAGTGCAATATATGATCCGAATTAGTAGTAGTAGAAGCCATTTCTGTCTCATTAAGAGACGCATATTTTTCTACATAAATCCTATACATTATCTGTCATAACTCATTATTAAATTCAAGTTTAACTATCATTAATTAATGTCTCTGAGTGCGGCATACTATTATCGAATCACAAAAGGATAATCATTATCACGGGACGTTTGCGTTACTGCTAATGACGTCTCGGAGTTATTCCAGCTGACATTTTGTATGTAAATACGTATTTGGCATTCGCGTGTAGTAACTTTCGCTATCTACATAATATTATGGACTTCCATTAGGACGTGCACACACTTATGAAGTTGGTGACTAAGAAACTTCAGTAGTTAGCCAAATGACATTGGCCTTTCCCTACATTCTAAGTCCAAACATAATATTATGAGACCACACGGGAAAAACAATTAATGACACGTTTTTTGTGAAACTGACTGTTTAATGCCACCTGTTAGTTTTTTAGGGAAACATTCTATTACAAAAATCTGAATTGGGTAAAATCATCGCAGTCAACTGTTATAGTTCAATTTGTATTTGTTTGTACATGGCAAGAAACGGAATCTGAACCATAACTTAAAACATATTTAAACAAATCAAGTTTTAGAAGTACATGCAAAGTATATGTTTTTTGACATTCCTTATTTTTCCCGTGTGGTCTTCTATTTATTTATTATAACTTGTAAGTTATAGTAACACGACGTTCTCCGTTGCACCGAAATTCGCTTAAAGCGCGAAAACCGTACATTTTCCGGGAGAAAAAGTATCTCATGTCCTTTCCTGGGACTTAAAATATCTCCACACCAAATTTAAGCAAAATTGGTTCAGAGGTTTGGGCATAAAGAGATAACAGAAAGACACACTTTCTCATTAATTATTAGTATGGATTAAATTATTTATCACATTATTTTTTTGTTTTTACTTTCACAGATTATCCATCTGCAAAGTTGGTTTTATAAGGTTTAAAAAAAATGGACACGTAAAATAACAACAGTCCGCTTCTACGTCATTATTGGGTAAAAGTTGTTACGCATTCGTTTTTCAAATAAGTTTAAGTAACAATTAACAAATAACAATGATATACTTTCTATCGTTAAATATAATATCATTAATTTTGTAAAAGGTAATTAAGATTATAATGTAAATAAATGATCACAATTAAAAATTAGCTACAAGTTTCGTGTGTAGTGTACGCTAGGGCCAAACTGGCTAACATTTTTGGCCTTAGCGACTTGCCCTAGCGCGCGCCGTATACATATTCTATTAGACGGAAAACTTGCAAGCTCCAGCCAAATGTTTCGTTTGGCCCCAGAAGCCCCAAGGAATCTGATGTGAACATTTCCTGAACGAAACTCAGCTATTTTAGTTGCTTTGGCATAATATTTGCTTTAAAATTTAAGATGAAAGTATTATGTTTAATTCTGATTTTCAAACAAATACAAAAAACTTTAATTTTAACAAAAAAAGACATAGACAGACAGATTACATTTAAAAGAATTCCAAAAAAATTTTTTATTTAAAATGCTTCGGTACTATGCTTAAAACGTGGGAGAGCCATGCTTCGGCACGAATGGGCCGGCTCGACCGGAGAAATACCACGTTCTCACAGAAAACTGGCGTGAAACAGCGCTTGCGCTGTGTTTCGCCGAGTGAGTGAGTTTACCGGAGGCCCAATTCCCTTCCCTATCCTCCCCTTTTCCCTTCCCTTCCCATCCCTACCCTCTCCTATTACCCTATTCCCTCTTAAAAGACCGGCAACGCACCTGCAGCTCTTCTGATGCTGCGAGTGTCCATGGGCATTTTTTTTTTCATTTTTCCATTTCCATTCCATACCTTCTTTCATAAAAAAAATTTACTTATTATTTTTTTCTATCGAAAAATAACCCCAATTTTAACATTAGAGCAGCGGCACGATCTGTCGCGTAGAGGTCTACGTACGGCGTAGCACAGGAGCGAATTAGTTAGCCGATTACACTTACACTCGACGTACTGTCTAATGTGCGAATGAGATTGGAACGAAGCGTTATTAGTGTCCAAATTGTAATCGGGGCTCTAACCCAGTATAGCTTTTCGCTCTATGTTAATGTCGCAGAATCAGCTATTTGAAAAAATTGCTAGGGAATTCATTGAATGAAACCATTTAATTTACAGTCAAATACTTGACGAGTTGGCCTATAGTTTTGACGTTAAACGTTACAATCGACGAGTTGAAGTTGGTCTTTTATTTAGTCATTCGATTAAATGGTTTCATTCAATGAATGCGCCAAGTCATTCAATCAAATAGCAGATGACTGTGACATCTAAGAGTTTCGCCAGCTTATGACTACTTGAGCTAGTTGAGCAAGCAAAATCGGTTCAGCGGTTTGGGCGTGAAAAGGGGGAGGGCAATATTATGGAGTAGGGGATGGGCGGTTGTGAAGAGGAAACAGACAAACAGATACATACACACTTTAGCATTTATAATATTAGTATGGAATAATATGGATTAAGTTATCACATCTGAAATTACTACAGTAGAATCTCGCTTGGTCGAAGAATCCCTCTGAGGCTTTAACCTCGTTCAACCAATAATTGGAGTACCATTACATTATAAATTATGTACTCAGTACATACCCCTTTTTTCCGTCGGGCTAATAAGTACCAGGTACGCATAAATCGATAAATCGAACTTTGAATATAGAGAGCACGCGTACAAAGTGTTCGTAGTTATATTACATGTAACAAAAACTTTATACCGACCACATAAGGCTTATTTTTATGAAAATTCATTGATATAATAACTCAGAACGTTGTACCTTGCGGCGTGACGCCTCCATCGTGAATGCGCTATAAATATGTATTGTGCATTGTATGGCCAAATTTAGAGACCCGCACAATGCGCTTGAATTTTTACTGTTGCTCCACCGGGGCTAACGGACTGAAAACTTTCTAATATTCTTAGTCTGAAAAGCAATGGTCTGGATTCGAAGTCATTGATATGAGACGATTGTTTTTTTGTCCTGAAGGCAGGTCATTGTAGCCCTGTCGTCACTGCGACCCTTGAGGATCTATTGTGACTCCTTCGCATCATAGTCGCCGTCCCCAACCCAATGCTGTTCATAAATTAAATGGGGTTAGAGCCACGAATTTTCTCTATGAATGATTATTCATAGAGACCAAGGTACCTGTTTCGCTCTGTAGTAGAACAGGAAGTCAAGGAGAAGTTGTTTTTTAGGGACTCCCCACCCTAAAGACTGCTAGGAGTGAATTATCAATCCCATCTAAACTTCGTGGCAGTCGGTCAGTTGACAGTTCCTTTTCACGCTTAAATCGGTACTGCTGAACAATTTAGATTTAACACCGGAAGGGATATAGGATATCCCTTTTTGGTTTCTTCTTGCTCATGCTACCCTATTCCCTCTTAAAAGGTCGGCAACGCACTTGCAGCTCTTCTGATGCTGCGAGTGTCCATGGGCGACGGAAGTTGCTTTCCATCAGGTGACCCGTTTGCTCGTTTGCCCCCTTATTTCATAAAAAAAAAATGCTGTTTCCATCAAAAGCAGTCTAGTAGTTTCGGCGCCTTAACAAATTAATGCTTTATATTAAGTGTAGCTAATATAATGTAATTATGACCTCCTAGCCGACTTCCATACGGTGGCAGTTCGTGCTACCGCGTAACTTTACTAGGCGTTTCTCCGCCGGAACTCGACCTTCGGGTCAAGAGACAGTAGTAAGTTGACATACTATAGTTGCTGTTTCGAACTAAAATATTATACATTTGGTGTCCATACTATACTTACTTAGTATAATACTAATAATTGCATAATATTATAATTAATGCGAAAGTGTGTATGTCTGTCTGCTGAACCGATTTTGCTGACATTTAGCTTGGATATACTTTGAGTCCCGGGAAAGGACATAGGATACTTTTTAGATACTTTTTATCCCGGAAAAATGTACGGTTCCCGCGCGATGAACGAATTTTAGCACAACGGAGTTGCGGGCGTCATCTAGTTAAATTATAAGATACTACAGTTCTCCACATTGGAATACAATGGAATGCATTGTGAAGAACTTCAAAGTAAGAACATCTTGATGATTGCAGGCTATAAACTATAACTGGAATCGATTATAATATATGCATTGCATAATAATCGACGTCGATTCTATTACAGGCGAATATGCCATTGTAGTCGTCTGTGGCCTAATGGACAGACCTTGGGTTCGCACTCCTAGAGGGTGCAGGTTCGAACCCGGGAGGAGTGTACCTATGAGACATTTTCTGATCTCAAGTACATAATACGGACGCTCGTACGGTGAAGGAAAACATCGTGAGGAAACCCGCACATAGTTGGTCCCAGACGTATTGACTAGTTCTTTCCTCTGGACTAGGCCGACTATGATGCGAGAAGGCCGTATGCGCTTGGGTAACCATACGAACATTTAAAATCTTGTCCCAGGCACTACAGTATTTGAGGAGTGGTTACTTCGCTCTGAAAAATGTATGTATGATGTAAAGGCTTAGTTTTTTTATATTTTGTAGACCATGGCGTGGAAGAGTGGAGGAGCAGCCATAAAATATAGCTGTCAAAATTAAAATTGCCTCGATCAAGAGCGGCATTAAACTTAATTAATTCAAGGCTCATTGAAAAGATTCAATGCAGTCATCTATTCCCGTAGTCCAGAGACTAATCCCCGGCACCCTCGTTCAATTCAATCATCGATATTGAAGTGCACTTCCCTAGCCACTAATCACTGAATGCCGCTGGCTACGGACTAGGGAGAGGAAACTCAGAAAGACTATTATTTGCAATAATATTTACACTAAATTAAAATAACACTATCACTAAAAATTACAATTCTCGCAGCTTAGCGTGGAATATATAAAGAGTGAAACTTATGAAACTTCAGTCTACCTCTTCGTATGTAATTCTTACACATGTGCTAAATTTCAAGTTTCTATATCCAAGATTTGTCTTCTGCATTGATCTACAAGACATTTTGAATGTTCTTAAATTGCTGCTTGTTGATCTGCTTGGCGCTTTTGCAGTGCTTCTGATGATGAAATATTAGACTATTAGACCTACTTGCGCAGATCTAGGTTAAAGTTAACCCCGGATTAAACGTTATCTCTTTCGTAAAATATATGAAGAGTGTAAGAGACAACACACTATATAACCCGGTATCAACTTTAACCTGGATCTGCGCAAGTGGACCTTAAAGAACTTAAGACAAAAAAAACCGGCCAAGTGCGAGTCGGACTCGCGCACCGAGGGTTCCGACAGCTTAAAGGTATTATAGACCTGAGTATTTGGTATGAATTTCAATTTAATACCTCTACGCGTTTATGAGGAAATGGGTAGTAAGTTTAAAATTATTAAAAAAAAATATATTATGTGATGTAACTTAAAATTTATGGTTTTCGTAATTTTTCCTTTATCTATGCTATAAGACGTTGCTTCGTACCAAATTTCAAGATTCTGAGTTCACGGGAAGCACCCTGTAGGTTTTGATTCCCTTGCAAGTGTCGAAAATTTGCGGCATAAACGGCTGTATCTTTTGATTGCGTTGGCTTAGAAGTTTGATTTTTTCACAGCTTCAAGGGACAGTAGACCTGAGTAATTGATATAAATTTCAGCTTCATACCTCCACGCGTTCCTGAGAAAAAGGGTCTTGACAGACGGACGGACGGACAGACGGACAACAAAGTGATCCTATAAGGGTTCCGTTTTTTCCTTTTGAGGTACGGAACCCTAAAAACAACAAAAATTGGTGTTTTTAAAAATTCAACAGCAATATAAGTGAGTCACGCTTTAATTCTTTTAAATATAGGTGTTTCAAGTACGTCAAAGGTTTTATAATTAAACAACAAAGTAGGTATTCTAGTTTACTATACATAAGCAGCTAATATTGATTTATTCTAATGAAACTTACTATTTGATTACAATAGTTTAAAGTATAATGCGAGTGACACGGGGCTCGGGAGCAATTGTATAAATAATGTATGTGGCGACACAATGCCCTCTTCGGAGGAAGTCTGACAGGCCTTTGTCCCCGTGCGTGCGTGCATACACTGCATATGCATACTAGTTAGCACGGGTCCTTAATGTCGAGGGTATAAGGATCATAATAACTTCGAGATGAAATGCAAGCAATGCATGCAGCGCGCCGCTCGCTGTGCACTGATCAATTATTGGAAATGACATTAAAGAAATCGGGTAATCATCTGCATACTCGTATCGTGGCTTGAATAAATTAACATGTTTTTTTTTAATGCTCTGAATCGTTGAATGAAAAAGTGAAATAAATCAAATTGGAATACTTATTATGGTCAAAACTATGAGAAAAGCCATAAAACTTCATTATTTGCACGAAATTTTCTGATTCCCTTTTACTCATTAGTTGGGAGTTGTAACCATAATTTTATTTTGATGCACACCTTGGCCAATCTGATGAGTGATGACCTTATTTAAATATCGTAGCATTGTAATGAATAATAATAATATGTTCCATATAAATACCAAACGTGGACGTCATACCAAAGTAATTTTAAATCCAGGTACGAGATTAACATTTTGTGTGGCTCACAAATTTATGTTCCCGGCCTCACGGAGAGGCCAGCTTTACATAATACTCTTTGATATAATAATTCACAAGCGACCAGCATAAATTGAGCTGCCGTTATCAAGATCAGCTACAGACAAGACAACCCGCTCTTTGAGCTTAAATGGTTTTGTTGATTAAACATTAAAGCAACAAATTTTTAAGACATTCTCGTATTTAAGCTTTATTTATAATTCATAATTTTACAATGTTTGTTAATTAATCATAACATTATTACTTTAGCATTTACTTCTGAAAGGTGGTCCCAGATCTAGATTATATCATTTACTTGGCATGTGAACTTCTAATGAAAAATTACCTTACAACTATTGCTAGTAAAAATTTGCAGCTAAAAACTCCAAAAAAGCCGTTCGATTTTAAGAAAAATGTGTGCAAAAGTGCAAAAAAAGTATGAAGTAAATGTGCAACATAGCATAAACCAATGAAGTATAACAATTTAATTACATGTGTCAGTGTAGTAATTTTAATATAACATAGCATACCTGTTTTAGATTGCTCTATTAATGTATTCTAGCAACTTGAAGCCATTAATAAGGCGAATGGGCAAAAACATGTGATGTATAGGAACTACTTTCTACCCCATGTTTGTGAGTTAAATACCCGTTCTGCAAAGTTATTTTAACTCTGCTATGGCTCTTACGCCAACCACATAAGACCTACTCTCATAGGGATTGAGAAGCAGAAAAACTTTGAACGGACTACACTCGGTATTAACGGCGCATGGGCAAGTTTTAGCAGCCTTAATTGACTTAATTTACATTCACAGACATTTAAAGAGCGGACAGCTTTAAAAATATTGAACAGGTCTGCAGTAAAAGTGGAGTAAAAACTTTATAAGTATTGGAGATTTATATCCCGGCGTCATTCTGAAATCGCTGAAGCGGCAACAGCGAGTAACTTGACATCCCTTACAAAAAATGTCTTCTTCTTGTGTGGTCTCCATAAGATGATCATTGATCACTGTTTTATTTTCCTAGGAGGATAAATTCTTTTTACTGCAATTTTTTGTGTCATAATTTCAATAACATTATGTTATTCAACTCTATTCATAATAAGTGTTCTCACTTGTACCTACTTAAACCTCCGTTGTTATCCGTTATATAGTCTATAGAATATGATTTACAGTATTCTCTAAGCAAAGTAAATTGTCCTTAAAAATTATGCTTGGGACAGGACCCTGGCCTAGAACTGAGATTCAGTTCTAGGCCAGGGTCACTTTTCTGTATCTACTATCTGTATATTAGACTTAACCAGTGAATCAATATTGCATGCGATAGCGTAAGGATATTTCATACATCCGCTAATGTTATCTTTAAAATATGTTTCTATGTCATTACTACAGAGATAAGTATAATATTATTATATTTAATGATATACTTCTTTATGGTGTACCATGATAACGATTTTGACTTCACTATGGTGATTACCATACAAGGTTATGAAATTTATTGGACTTACATGTTAATTCTGCAATTGTATTGAAATAATCTTTGTAAATCAGATGAAATATCAATATTTTCGACAAACATGATGGACTTTTATCTTTGGCATAATTTTTGTCGAAGAAGAAAATTCAATGAGATGTCACAAAAACCTAAACGCTTTAATTTAACGATTTTAAAATTCCGACTGCATAGACCTTTGTTAATTTTAATAGTTTCTCAAATAGTCACGTTCGGTCCGGGCCAACATCAATCATGTATGAAAGCGGAGGCGACATGAATATCGAGTTTCTTCCTGGGATGTTCCATCTGATAGCGGCAGGAGTCAGGACCGCTCCGACCCGCTCAAATCATTTCACAATTAACGTCCATTAACTACGAGGTATTTTTCTGAGCAAATGCTAAATCGAGAAATTGGTTAGGTTTTTAAAACTGGGTACAACTTGCATTCGGATTTTGTTAAGCGAAGTTAGAATTCAAAATTACATGAGACATAACACGCAAAGTGCTATGACGCTAGAGATACCAATTTGTGAAATCCTTTTACATACCTTTCTAAGTAGTTTTGCGCAGTGGAAATTATTTCAGGTAAGATATCTAAGTACCTTTCGTACTTATTTCAACACTTCATATTTTAGTCAAGGACTAAGGGGGCGTCCACAAGTTACGTGATGTGTTTAAGGGGTAAGGGGAATGGGGTCCAGTTAAATCTCACATTTTTTTTCTCATTGTGACATGTTACTATTTTGGTCCATTTCATCCAGATTGTACGTATGCTTAAGATTTAATCGTAAGCGTAATCGTAATACGATTAAGGGCGGATTCGAGCAAACTGGAGTAAAATTTTACTCAAGTATAACTGTCTCCTAATCTAAGAGTAAGCTGGTTTTGCGTTTTTCCAACTTCTAATCCAAGAATAAGGTAATTACACGGGAGTAAATATTTACACGGGCTATTTTGGTGGAGTAATTATTAAACTGAGAATAGTTGCACAACAGGGTGTCAACTGTCACGGTCGGTGTCATTGTGAACTATAATTGACATTTTATTTCATACTCTTTGAGTAACTTGGTAAAATGCAAACGATAATATCCTAGAGTAAATTAAAGGAGTAAAATTATTCTCATGATAGTTATACTCGTGTAAGTTTGGTCGAATCGGGCCTAAGATTATTCACTAATTCATTCGAAAGAAAATAATTTCATTCGTATTTTGACGTTATACATCTACTGACAGTCAAACAATCAATCTCAAACCCACATTATAAAAATCTCATATGATATTGGTGGGTGGGAGAGGGGGTTGAATAAAATCTCACGAAATCTCACCAGGGGGGAGGAAGGGTCAGAAAATTAAAAAAAAACACTTCAAGTAATTTATGGACGCCCCCTAACGTATAGAGCTAGGTCACAGATTGCAAAACAATAACAGATGAACAGCTACAATTATAGGGGTCTACACTCTAATGTGCTGGCTTGATCATGATACATGACTGGCCTGTGGCCACTGCGTACACGTAGGCTCCCGTATGTTTGTAGTCGTGCAATCAAATTGACAGCTCAGTGTTCATGCATGCAGCATGTAAGGCAAATGATAGCAGTTAGCACACTATACAATCATAATTCATAATATTGCTCGTGCTTCTTATAACTCTATATTTGGTATCGCATGTATTTGAGTTTCGATCGCACGCTATAACAAGGAAATTCTTGGTGGAACTGTTGTCGTGTAACAGAAAGTTGTTTTTGCGAAGGAATCTGCGACATATACAGAAATAAATAATATTATGATTAACGACAGTAGATCTTTCGAGTTCATGTAAATTGCTCTCAAGGCGAAGAATAAATTCAGCATCATTGTTATTTTGCATCAATACCGTAAAATAAAAATTTACATCAGCGAGTCTATTAACATAGGGCAGCGCACTATAATACCAAAGGTAATAAACATACATTAATTTCATCTGTTACGTCTTCACGCCCAAACCGCTGAGCCGATTTTGCTGAAATATGGTATGGAGATACTTTGAGTCCCGGGAAAGAATGCATGATACTTTTTATCCCGGAAAAATGTGCGGTTCCCGCGCGATCCAAGAATTCGCAACGGGCGTCATCAAGTTATAGTAATTAGGTCAGGTTAAATAAATAATCGGCCAAGTGCGAGTCAGACTCGCACACGAAGAAACGGAAGTACCGTTATAGATCAAAAACAGGCCAAAAATTGTGTTTTTAGGGTTCCGTAACCAAAGGGTAAAAACGGGACTTTAATATTATTCTTAGTTATTAAAGTACAGATATAATAAAGGAATATTTGAAAATTTCAAGCGCCTATTTGTTTCCATTAATGATAACGAGCAAAAAAAACACGTTTGTCGTATGGGAGCCCCACTAAAATATTAATATTATTTTGTTTTTAGTATTTGTTGTTATAGCCGCAACAGATGATAAATACATAATGTGTGAAAATTTCAGAAGTCTAGCTATTAGCGGTTTTTGAGATACATCCTGTAGACACACAGACGGACGGACAGACAACGAAGTCTTAGTAATAGGGTCCCGTTTTTACCCTTTGGGCACGGAACCCTAAAAATATCAAACCAAAACGTGACGTTAATTTCCTATGTTCCATTTATAGTCCGGCTAAGCATTGTCACATGTGGCCCCGAAACAGTGGCCGAGTGAGGCAAGGCCGGCCATTTATAGCTGTCCACAGTCCACGTGTCCTCCCGCTGAAATAGAGAAAGGAATTCGTTGTAATTGAATAAATAAATTACTATTTCACCAACAGAACAGTGCCGGTTAAAATTGACCCTGGATTAAAAATGCTATTTCTATCTTACGTCTTATAAAAGAAAAGCCACGACATTAAGGAAGGGTTAATTCAAATTCAGATTAGCGCAAACGGGTCAATGTTAAGAAGCCAGAGCTCATAATATTAATTTTGTAAAAGTTTAGAAAATATATACATTATACGTACAAGAAAACTTTCGATTCTAAATTATAATTTATTGATAGTTTATCCTATACTTTATATATATTTTTAAATAGTTCTAATTAAGTTAACTATCAGAAGAATTGAAAAGAACTATAGTCTACACCGTATCCTACTACCGTTATCGTAAACATTATCTTTCTAGACAGTAGCCCGTACGTACAATTCAAAGAGTGTGTACAGAAGTAGAGCAACCATTGTATTTCATCTATTCACTTCGTATGAAGTAAACATACAAGTCAGATACATTGTATTAAAATATCAATAGCAAGAGCTGACATTTCCATTATTATATGATAATGTGTGGAGGAAATAAATGATCATTGTTTCGAGACACGTTTACTGGCTTTGACTGTTTCAATAATCGCATATTTGGTATTGTTATAAATCATATTATAAAAAATGAAAATGGGGCTTTCTTTTCTCAACGTTGTAGGCATTTATATAAGTAGTATCTTCTTATGTTTCTTTCAAAATTTTCCCAAGCTCTTGCATTAAAAAAAAAAACGAATATTTTGCCAGACAACCAACTTTTGATGAGTCCTTAAAAATATTATGGCTTTCTCGAACAAAAGAATTACTTATTAAGAATTTACAAATCTTGCGGATTTGCTTTTGTGTAATGAGGAATCTCATAATTAATTAACGTTCTAAGAGATTTTAAGGGTTCCGCAGTATTCTGTTGCGACAAAAGGTTATATGTATTTTATTGAAATAATAAATGTTTTCCATTAAAGTTTCTGTTGCAATATACTTAGGTATTACCAATTATATTTCTACACACGCTCTTCTTATTCAACATGTCTTTTCAACTAATAATACCCAGCTGGGTTTAGCTAAACCTCTTTGAAAAAATGATTGACACCACTCACAGCAGTCAGTCATTCAATTGAGACTCAAATGAGACTATTTAGTTACAGGCACGCACCAAGTAAAAGCAACTCTACAATTTAAGTAGAGTCTTAGGAGTCAACACACGAGGCGTGATACATTGAATTATTTTTATGGGAGGATAACTTTGTTGTTAGACAAACAAGCACAATGTATGACGTTCGTATAAAAGTAATCACATGAAAATTATTTCAGCACAAAGCCACGTTTACTTTCTCGGAATGTTTTAATTCAGTCGCGTCATAGTGACCGGTATCGGCTATACCGCCCGTCGCCGGTCGCCGGTCGCCGCCACAGTATAATAATTGTAGCCACTAATTGCCGGTGACTCGACTTTTTCCTTTAACGTCGCTGGTAATTTTGGTCATTAATGGCATTTTTCTCACAAAGTGCAGGACAATTATGCTCTTAAGTGTACATAAAATAGACTTAATGACGTTCAAAAGATTTATGGACAAACTTTATCGCTTAGTTCCTTTTATAGCCTATCGGAAAAAATACGGCTATTAGGAAATTATTGCAGTAATAGCTTCTGTAATTTATTTTACTGTGCATGTACATAATAATGATATTTATTGCAAGATGAAAAGTTTAATTGTAATTTAGTTTGAGGTGATTTCCTCAACCATTCGTAAAAATTGCTCAAAAAGTTTCAATGTAAAAAAAATATTTTGAATGAAAACGAAAAAGAATATAATATTTTCTTTTGTATTTAACCAACCGCCTACCTAACTGTATATAAAGTATCCACTCATGTATGTGCTACATAATTCTTCCTATCTCCAAAATAAATTAGGGAAATTCGTTGAACGACACGTTTGTTCCCGCGGGGAGGCGCGGGCGCCCTGCGGATGTGAGCATTAGTGCCGCTCCCAGCCCATTACACAGAACAAACTATTGTGCTCGACACCACACACCAAAACACACCCTGGTCCCTGCACATAGAGTGCCAATTCCCTCGCCACACACACCGTCACAATTTGACTGCGGTTTCGGCGCCGAGTACGTTAAAGCTGAACTAGACATGAACCCCGCAACGAAATTATAGAGCGCATGAAAGTATCGTGCAATTTAAATAAAGCATGCCGCCATTCCGGTCCCCGCTATAATAATAAATCGCCCGCAAATTCTAACCGGAGTCGCATCCAAATGTAGATGGAAATCTCGTTTAGTCGAGTTTTAAATTGGTGATAAACACAACTAAAACTTTTGCAGTTATTTTTGTTTTGCAGCGGAACTCTCTGGAACTGAAAAATAATATTAATTCAGTTAATTTGTTGAGTTCATACGTTCATACTCAAAGTAAAGACGTTGTTTATTATTAAAATATGATACTACAAGAAGTAGGCAGAACTATATTAAGTAGTTCATTATTAAAACTCTACATTGTGACTCTACTGTCTAGAATCTCAAGTATACTCGTTGTATTTCACATTTCTGTAAGCACTTAGCAATGTGTATCCATGTGTATGTGTATCCAAATGCTTAGCGTATTAATACGAATGACATTATAGAATTCCGAAACTTTACCGAAGGTTTCGCATCCTAATCTAATATATTCTCAACTTCTTCTCAAGAGAACGGAAATCAGTGCGTCGCAGTCTCACGCCGCCAGCAATATTTTAGTGCCGACAAGTGCGGCTTTTCCATACTTATTGTTATGTTTTTGCTAATGTAACATGTGTGAGCTAGACTGTAATCATGAGCTGGAACAAAGCGGGCGGTTAAACAAAGGCGAGTGTTCTTTTGCATTATTTAGAGCCCGCGCGGTTAGAAACTTCAGCACAAAGCTATTTTGTTTCTCTAAGTTCCTATTGATTTTGCTGGGAGTCTTTGACTAATTTCAGTAATTTACTAGCTGTGCCAAAAAATAATGCGTCACTTATCAATTATCATTAATTGTAATAAGAGCAGTTAATTTATTTGGGTGTCTGCTTGACTCTATCAGTTTTAGCACCTTTTCGCATGTTTGGGTAGCAACGGTTGAAAAGGGGGGAATTAAAAACTTTTATCATCTTCCCTTGTGTCAGAGAGACAAAATCTCCGTGCAATAATGTTCACTTCAATAATAATGAAAAAAAAAGAAATGTGTAACATTTTACCAATTTTATTTTGGAAGGGTCGACGTGGTTACCTGTACGAGTTCGCTGCACATGTTGTCGTGACGTGTATGGTGTAGGGTCTGTTTAGTCCTTTCAAATCATTTTACCTAGCATTTTTATGAAAATCGACCTTATATCGTCGGCATAAGATCCTGTTAGAGGTCAAATTTAGAACGGTGTATAGCCGTAATCAAAACATGGCATGTTTACTCAAGAATGTTTACGTTTGAGTCGCGGTCGCGGATAGACCACCAAGGAGCTGTGGTTGAGGATCCCTGCTTCTGACGTCTTATGAGGTTGAGTGCGGATTTTATAAGTAGAAAAGTCGTGATCGTATTCGCTTTAAGGTTGGGTTGCACCAGAGGCGTGGTTATAGTTAAAGTTAAATATGGCGTCCAAACACCCCATATTCTCATACGACATCTGTCAATTTTTCCGGTTATAGTTAAGGTTAAAGTCAAAGTTAGTTGGTGCAACCCAGTCTTAGATGATGATTATGATTTTGGCTTTTTAAAATATGCGAGCATGATTACCAACACAAAAAAAATAAAAACTCGAATTTTCGACTGCAAAGTACGTTATTACTTAGTTTTTCTTTGTTGTACATAATATGAAAAAAGTTACCTAATATTACCAATTGCATAATTAAAGGGGCTCCATTGATCCAAGGACTTTATACGAAAAAAGCATGCTGCATGATTTATGATTGCCAAATGCCAATGCCAAATTAATGCTAGTTTTTACTGCAAAATTAATGACACGACAGGAGAAATACGGTCGAAAATCTATTTCGTTAAATTCGCATTCGGGTTTCGTTCCGGTTGACGGGGCTAACATTTACTGTTACTACCCTCATAACATTAGATGGATACGGCTGTTCACAACTCATTGTCTGTTAGAGCTCCGCGTAATACGATTACGAGATTATATTTTAAAATTATAAACAAAACTTCTCTTTGATGACATTAATGAGATAGGGGAGTTTATACATTGCGATTATTTCAGAAAACTAAGTAAAGTTTTTAACATATTTCAATTTTAATTTTTTTTGGAATGAAATCCTTAATTGAAGAGAAACACGAAACAGAGCGCTCTACAAATATGAATCATTATCTTTTAAAATCAAAAGTCATCGAAGTATAACTACAAATTAACCATGTCATTTTAACGACGATTTATTGCAAACTTCACTACGAGTAACATAAAGCATTTCCTGTGTGATATGGCGTTTAAGTATGGCTAAAAGGCAACATGACATAAGTTTAAATTGTGTCTCGACTCTCGACTCGATCGCTATCTCGTAGTCGCTTCCTTTTCGGTCTAGCTGGCCCTGCCCAAGCCATGTTCTCGTTTTTTACTGCCAGTATTTGGCTTGCTTGCCAATGCCAGATAAACTCGGAGTCAGCGGGACGTTTTAGCGTCCCAATTAAAGTTTTATCCTAAGTCAACTTTAATGGAACAACATGTTTTGCCGACGCGACGGAATATATTTTTTACAAGCATCTAACTATTTATTTTCTCCTGTCCCGCTAGCTGTCTGTTTGTAATCTAATCTTGCAAGTTAAAGATCTTCCGGTTTCCGATTGAGTTGAAATATTGCATGAATATACAAATTTGATAATACAATATTATGATGAGTCATGAGGTGGAGCTGATCTGATAATGGAGCGAAAAAAGTAGCTGTAAGAAAACCACATAACACCATGGAATTTGGTTCTCGTTCTACGTGTTTCGGCGACCGGGCTATATCCATACTAATATTATAAATGCGAAAGAGTGTAATATATTGTTCGTCCGACTGTCTGTCTGTCATTCTGTTACCTTATCACGCCCAAAATTCTGAACCGATTTTGCTGTTTGGTATGGAGATAGTTTGAGTTAGAGAAACTTTTTATCCCGTAACAATGTACGGTTCCCGCGCGATAACCGAAATTGTCGCGCAACAGAGTTGCGGGCGTCATCTATTGTAAAAATAATTTTGATGATTTTGTTAGTCATTAGGCAATACCCATTAAGGTGACGCCGTGTTAAAGTAAAAAAACCGTGTTGGATATGTTTTAGACTGCTTGTTCATAGAAAACAAGCAATGGAACAGCAAAAAATGGAAAGGGCGTAACCAATCTATGTACAAATTTTGGAAGCTTAAATCACTCTCCTCTGTTGGCAAAATAGGAATCACTTTTTTTAAAGAGGTATTTTTGATTGATTATTCTGTGTTAAGTATAAAAGTTTACCAATAGTGTTATGCTATGGGTCATTCAAAGACAAAGACATGATGAATACTGACAATGAACTTTAATTTCTTAGCTTTAGTCATTGCTGAGAAAAATCGATATCGCTACAGCCAAATTATCAAGGCGTCGCCTTAAACAGACATTTTACACATTTGGCGATCATTTTGGGAAACGGCTACCGATAGGTTATTTTAATACGTAATCCGTATACGGTTATAGACTATTAAATAATTACTAATAATGATTTTCATTACACACCTTATGCGTTTAAAATCGTTAGGAATTTAATTAAAGATAATGCATTTCCTTTTAGAATGACTTATTGTGAAAGGAATAATAGCCTGCACGGTTTTACGATGAAAATCGATCCGACACGCTCCTAAATCAACGTAATGTAGTGGTGATTATGCACACGATAAGGCTGTTAACCCATAGAATATGTGAAGGATAAAAAAAGTTACTACATAATCTTTTAGCTAATAGTTTCGTTGTAATTTGGAACTGAATAAAAAAATAAAATTAAAACTATCAATCTACAAAGGCCCCTCCTCATTGGGCTATGCATGATAACCATGATTGCGAAGCTTGTCAGGCACAATCAACGCCTTTTTACAACGTTCGTAATTGCTTGTCGTCCGTCCATCATGAGCCAAGCACCAATGCAACGAGGAAAGACCGCCCTCATCTTAAGTTAAAAGTAAAAAAGACACAAACAGAATAAATATCGTCTTGCTGTGTTAAAAATACACAAAGAATTATTGATTGACGAATCTGTGTAGTAACTGCTATTTTTGTCACCGTCACGTTATGAATTAAGTCACTTAACAACATCTCGCTAGATCTCTCTATAGACTATCAGTGATCTCACATGACAGAGTTGTTATGGTAAACAACTACTAGATATGAGTTGTGACTAGGGTTGCCAACCGTACTTTATTGTAAAGTATAATGTACGATATTTCAGGCAATTGTACTTTGTACTTTACGAAAATAATAATATATACGCAAAAATACTTTATTTTTCAAACTAGATGACCCGATGAACCTTGTATGATGTATCATCTATCTCTCGAGTTTAAAGAAACTAACATAGTACAGAATTAATTTTTATTTATAAGTACAGATAATTTTATAAATTGTAAGTACATTATTTTTATACTCTGTGTACTGTTTTTTTTCTCACCTAAAGTAGCCATTTGCAAAAAATAAAGGTGGCAATCCTAGTTGTGACTGTTATATACAGGGAATAACAAAACTAAGTGATAATCACAAACACCAAAGCGAAACAGAAAATTGCTCTACAATCCATTGGCCATCTTCAAAGGATAGAGAAACACTCCCGCGCACAGCAGCCAAAACAGTTAAATAAAATTCGATAATGTAAGCCAAACAATAAAATTTATAGATGATTCTGTAGCAGCCGACTCCTCTTACGGTGATCTGGACAGCATCCCACCGAACCTAAATTTAACAAAGTATTTTAAATTAATTAGCCAAAATATAAGGAGCATAAAGAAAAACCTAAACGAATTTGAAATCGCTCTTACCCGAACCAAAATCCAATGGGATTTGATAGCCCTGACACAGAACTGGAACCAAGGAGTTGATAGAGCTCCTCCACTTCCGGGAAACGAAAGCTACATGACCAGACACAATAGTACACAAAACGATGGCGTAGTAGTCTACGTCAACAAAGACCTTTCAGTAAAGGTAGAGGAACTCTACCTAACTAGTGCAAACTGCTTACAGATATCTTTTGATCGCAACATAACCGTATTGGCGATATATCGATCGCCATCAACTAAGGATATAGCCCCTTTTCTATACTCTCTCAACGATGCATTAGCAAAAATAGATTGTTCGAGCAATATAGTAATTACGGGTGATATATTAATTAATTAATAGCTCCCACACCGGTTTCGGTGACGGTGGCCGGTTTCATTGAAACCAGGCCAGCTACGCAGGAGTATTTTTATAGTGCCCAAGTGTGTGCGCAGTACACAAGAGCACTCTCTATTCCTTTACTCTCATAACCCAGTGGGACGGCAGACCGACACGACCGGCGAGAGATCAGGCGCAGGACCGACTTTTTACATGCCCATCCGACGCATGACGACGACGACACGACGACGGGTGATATAAACATAAACATAGCAGAAAACTCCAAGGATCCCAACAAAGACCAATACCTAACTCTGCTAGCATCATTCGGGCTGCTCCCAGCCCACACCTTACCTACTCGACTTACCTGCCTCGATCACATCATGCTAAAATCCAAACTTCCCGCCAAAACATTTGTTGCCCACTCTACCGTAACGGACCACGATACTACCACACTTTTCCTAACAACACAAAAACTAAAGACAGGACCCCGGAAAACTACTAAACAACTAGATTATATACAAATATCCAGCGAGCTGGCTAACTTAGATTTTACCCCAATCTATCAATTACAAGACCCCAATACAGCAGCAGATCTATTCGTTACCACTATAAGGAAAATAATAGAGATTAATACAAAAACAAGAAAACTCTCAAACCGAAAGAAACTTCTAAAGCCGTGGGTAACGCCCGGCCTCCTCCGCTGCTTAAAAAATAAAGATAAAATGCATAAGAAATTAAAAAACGATCCCGATAATGCAATTCTCTCAATATCATACTCCCGTTACAGAAACCACTGTACAAAAATTCTGAAACAACTAAAAAAAGAATATAATGAAAATGAGTTACTGAAATGCCACAAAAACACAAAAGCTCTATGGCACACTGTCAACAAAATTACAAATAGATCAAAAAATTGTAACACCTCCACCGATCTTCTTTCCATCACGTCTTCACCGGGCCAATCAGTAAATTTAATAAATGTCCATTTTGTCAATACAGGTAAATTATTAGCAGATAAAATATGTCAGCTTCCGCGAAACACTAAACACTCGAATTATTCTATGTGCATCTCTATAACCCTACTACCATCTGATAAGGAGGAAATTGTGCGAGTCACAATGTCTCTAAGAAGTGACTGTGCGGTGGGTTGGCATCAAATACCCGCATGTGTTATAAAACAAAATATACATATAATCTCCCCAGTGCTTGCTCACATCTTTAATCTCTCACTGACAAACGGTATCTTTCTGTAAAACTTTTAAGAAAGCAATAGTACATCCAGTCTACAAGGCTGGCAGCAGAGACCAAGTTACAAATTACAGACCAATTGCCGTCCTATCCTCATTAGCAAAAATACTAGAGCGCATACTCGTAATAAATACTAGACTTACAGAATATCTTGAAAAAAATAAGTTACTATCGTCTGCCCAGTTTGGGTTCCGTACAGGTAGATCTACTGGTGATGCAGTGCATGAACTCACGGACCACATTATAAAAAATTTAGATAAAGGCAAAAAAGTCTTAGGTGTATTCCTCGATTTGGCAAAAGCTTTTGATACGGTCTCTGTTGCTATTCTTGTAGACAAGATGGAGCAAATGGGCATAAGGGGAACCCAGCTTAATCCGTTTAAGGATTTCCTAATTGGCGTACTCAGAGCGTTAAAGTAGATGAGTATCTAAGTGCCGAACTGCCCACCACACATGGTATTCCTCAAGGAAGCACAGTCTCTCCAACCCTCTTCCTCATCTACATTAACGATCTGTGTGCGCTCAATCTTCAAGATGGAAAAATATTTACCTTTGCGGACGATACTGCTCTCGTATTTCAATCGGACTCATGGCCGAAGGTTTACAAATCTGCACAAAATGGCCTTGACTTGGTTTCTGGATGGCTGCGCTCCAATATCCTGACCCTAAATGCTCAGAAAATGAAGTATATTGCTTTCGCAATACGAAATTCCCCCCATACAATATCCACGTACAACATCTACGCCCATACTTGTCCTAACCCCTACGATGTCCCATGTACGTGTGAATCACTGGAACGTATCACGAAAAGTAAATACTTAGGCGTACCGTCATTTTAGACTCTTCCCTCAGTTTCCGTCCACACATTGAAACACTTACTGCACGAATAAGGAAATTAATACCCATCTTCAAGAATCTAAGAAAAGTGGCCAGTGAAGCTTTAAGGAGAACTGTATATTTATCGTTGTGCCAATCAGTGCTCAGCTACTGTATTACAACGTGGGGAGGCGCTTACAAAAACATTATGCTGCAACTAGAGCGTGCACAACGAGCTATATTGAAAGTATCTAATAACCTTCCATTTCGATTCCCAACCCAAGACCTCTTTAGAAAACATAAACTCCTGACCGTAAGTCAATTATTTATATCCCAAGCAGTCCTAAAACACCATGCAACTCTTACTTACACTCCACCATCCATCCTGTGCAAAAGACGCATCAATCCCAACACATCTAGTCATATTTTTCACACCTGTTTTGCTAATCGATTCTTTAGTTTTATTGGAGGCTACATCTACAAAAAGGTCAATAAAATATCAAATATTTATCCTGCAACAAAATCAGTTTGTAAAATTAAACTGAATGAATGGCTGCAAACTTTAAATTATGTAGAGACAGAAGAACTCATAATTGTTCCTGGGTAAATAATTATTAAAAACACAAACACACACACACACACACACACACACACACACACACACACCAGCTAACACCCTCACAAACACTCAAAATACTAACATAACCTTCACTATAAAATATAATTAATGTCGCAATAATAACTAGTGTTCTACTGTATTGTAATTTGCAAGATGGTCCGGAGTCCCTGGTGTCCTGAAATACAGGCAACGCCTAGTTTAGGCACCAGTCTCCCACAAAACCTGTGATTTATGTAGAATCTTTAATATTGGTATAATTTTGTGGTGAGAAAAATAAATATTTATTATTATTATATTATTATTATAATACTTTACGGTGTGTATAAGTCCCGTGTATAGAGTTCACTGTGAAAGTAGCGGCGCTGAAAGAGCAAAAATTTTTATTTCACTTTACGAGGAAACTCGTGAGTCGTGACCGCGCCGGACGCTTGCCCATACAAATAAGTAGGTAATTACAAAAAAAATTGCTACTTTCACAGCGAACTCTCTACAAGAAGCCTCCAGCTGCCAGGTGTATTATCACTTAGTTTTGATACACCCTGTATAGCAGTCACAACTCACATCTACTACTATAGTAGGTACTATCATCTTGGAAAAATAGCTTAAGAAAAAATTGTGTACCTATTTACTTCATCATATCAGCCTATAGTCGTCCACTGCTGGACATAGGCCTCTCTCAATGAACGCCAAGATGACCGATATCCTGCTACTCGCATCCAACATGGGCCTGCAACTAAGCGGAGATCGTCGTCCCACCTGGTTGGAGGTCGACCTACACCCCGATTTCCCAGCCTTGGTCTCCATTCCAGAGTAAGTTTACTCCAGCGATCGTCTGTTCTTCGAGCTACGTGACCAGCCAGTTCCACTTCAGCGTACTGATTCTCTGCACTATGTCGGTGACTTTAGTTCTTTGACGAATTGTTTCATTTCGAAGCTTATCAACCAAAGAAACTCCGAGCATAGCGCGTTCCATAGCACGCTGAGTGACGGAAAATTTACGAGCTAGCCCTGCTGTAAAAGGCCAGGTTTCCGCCCCGTAGGTCATAACGGGAAGCACGCATTGATCGAATACTTTCGTCTTCAAGCTCTGCGGAATATGCGACGTGAGAATGTGGCTTAGCTTCCTGAATGCTGCCCAACCCAACTGTATCCTCCTATCGGTTTCTCTCTCGAAGTTATGTCTACCTACCTGCAGTATGTGCCCCAAATAGACATATTCCGTTACGACTTCGAGAAAGACACCGTTCACTGCAACCGGTCTCGGGAGAACATGTTCGTTGAACATGACTTTCGTCTTGTCCAAGTTCATCCCGAGACCGATCCGCCGGGAAGATTCATTTAGGTCGTTCAACATTTCCTGCAAGTCCTCCAACGATTCTGCCAATATGACGATATCGTCAGCGAAACGAAGGTGTGAGAGGTACTTGCCATTAACGTTTATGCCACGTCCTTTCCAGTTTAGGGTCTTGAAGGCGTCCTCTAACGCATTTGTGAACAGTTTCGGGGAAATAATATCCCCCTGTCTCACTCCTCGATGCAAATAGATTGGCCTTGTTGTGGCCCCCTGTACTCGGACGGACATAGACGCGGCATTACGTGGGTCACACTGAAATTGTTTAGAACTAGCTAGTTAGAAACATTACTAATGAAAACTTTTTTTAAATTACAATTTTAGAACTCTTTGGTAACATAATCTGGTATATTACATTTATTTGTCATTTGTTTTGGTGAATTGGCGGCAAATCTAAAACTCTTGTTACACGTGAAAATGAACTTAACGCGAGAAAATTTTCAGTTAATGATTATGACTTTCGTTGTGGGCTTACTCAATAACAAAGCTTTGATAGGCTACTATTACCATTTCATAAAGAAGCCCCATCTCGTGTCACTATTTACAATTGGTTTAACGAGTTTAAACGTGGACGTAGCAATCTCACTGATGATCCGCGTGAGGGACGTCCTTTAACAGCGACTACTGAAGTTAACATTAGTGCTGTGCGACGCATGATAGAGGAAGATAAAAGAGTGACCTACCAGCAGATACGGGCAAGCCTAGGCATTGCTATGAGTCAAGTTCAACAAATATTACATGAACATTTAGGCGTCAGGAAGCTTTGTACCAGATGCATTCCCCATACTTTAATCGACGACCAGAAACGCCTTCGCATTAACTGGTGTCGCCAAATGTTAGATAAATTCAACGGCGGTGACTCAAATGCTGTATTTGACAACCTCACAGGTGATGAAAGCTGGATATATTGCTTCGAACCCGAAACCAAAAGACAATCAGCTCAAGGGGTGTTTCCTTTCGAGGTTTGGCCAACTAAGGTAAAGAAAGGAAGAAGTCAAGGCAAAAAGATGATTGCCTCTTTATTTGGTCGGAAATGTAATTTTGCGACAGTTGTGCTAGAAGATGAAAGGACAGTTACTGCAGAATGGTATGTCAATCGCTGTGTGCCTGTCGTCTTAGGAATATTTCGACAGCAGCGCTCTTGAAGCAGGACACTCCTTCACCACAACAATGCTTCAGCGCACTCCGCGAGACGGACTGTTGAATATTTAACTATGGCACGTGTTGAGATATTGAGCCATACGCCATATAGTCCTGGCCTGGCGCCCTGCGGCTTTAATTTATTCCCAAGAAATAAAGATAAAATTCGAGGTACTCGCTTTACGAGCCCTGAAGATGCGATGAAAGCGTACGAAAATGCCACAGAAGAGACCCCTAAGGAAGAATGGGCCCACTGCTTTTTTCGGTGATTCCATCGAATGTGACGATGTGTAGAGAGGAACGGAGATTACTTCTAAAAACAATAAAAGTATTAGCAACTTTCTACATTAAGCCGTTTTTCATTTTCTAAACATTTTCAGTGTTACTTAGGTATATAGACCTTTCAAAACTTCGACGTAACGCCAATCGACTTGACATCGTTGCAGGGCTTCCAAAACAGCCCAGGTCTCAACAGAGTCAAAAGCCATAGTCCACAAAGGCAAGGCACAATGGCTGCCTGTACTCATGTGACTTTTGTACAACTTGCCTTAAGGTGTGAATATGGTCTATGGTGCTAAAGCCTCTGCGAAACCCAGCCTGCTCCGGTGGCTGGCATTCGTCAAGTTTCCTAGAGTGGATCCTAGAAAACAACTTATATATGTGACTCAAAAGCGAGATGGGTCTATAATTTTTAAGAAGGGTGTTATCGCCCTTCTTAAAAAAGAGAACCACCTCGCTATTAAGCCACTCTTCGGGGGAAACTCCCCGTTGAAGGACAAAATTAAAGACTTTACGAAGCTCTCTCAAGACGGGTTCGCCTCCCGCTCTGAGAAGTTCGATCGTAATTCCGTCCCTCCCCGGGGCCTTTCCTCCTTTAAGTTGTTTCAGAGCCAATCCGATTTCGCCTATACTGACGTCAGGAAGCTCGCCAGAAAGATGCCGGGTGAGTTTGGCACGCGGGTCGTCATCACGAGGATCAGGTTGCGAAGCATGTGAAGCATACAAGCGGCTATAGAAATCCTCGATCTCGGACAGAACCCCCCCCTCGTGAGGAAACGATTTGGCCACAGCTATTCTTCACCTTCGTCAGATGACTCCTCCCGAGGCGCCTTACGAAAACTTTAGACCTTCTATTCCGCTCAATCGCTTCCTTGATTTCCAGCGTATTCGAGCGGCGAAGATCTCTACGTATAAGTTTCCGTATTCGCCTCGAGAGAAGTTTTACATCTGACGAACCCGAGTCCGTGTTTTCCCTCCGTTCCCTCATAAGTTTGAGTGTCTCATCCGAAAGTTTGGATTTCCTGCCCGCATGCTTGGGCCTGCAAAACCTTTCACCTTCGACCCGTATGCTCTCCACAATTGCATTTAAAGCCTCGTCAACTTCCATTGTAGTTTCCGAGATGTTAAGAGCGTCGAACCTATTTCTCAGTTGTAACTGAAATTTCTGGGTGTCAGCGACGGATTGTTGGGAGTTGGGTCGGAGAGTAGACCTCAGCATATGGGCTCTTTCGAGTTTGAAGCATACACTCAAGGATTCTCGCAGTAGTCGGTGATCGCTACCGGTATTGAACCTATTGATCACAGAGACATCCCTAAATATATACTTCCGAACCGTAATGATGAAATCTATCTCGTTCCTTACCATAGAGTCAGGGCTTCGCCATGTCCACTTTCTTTGGGGCTTCTTTTTGAAGAAGGAATTCATCAAGAAGAGCCCCTCTTTTTCGAGAAAGTTGACCAGCATTTGCCTCCTGCGGTTTCGAATCCCAACACCGTGCTGTCCCAAGCAAGATTCGCCGCTAGCTCGTACTCCTATTTTGGAGTTAAAATCTCCCATGACAACATTGAAGTGGGTCTTAGGGGTGGTATTTAAGACCTTGGAGATGTCTTCGTACATGGTCTCCACTTCGTCATCGGAATGTGTCGAGGTTGGTGCGTACACTTGTACTATCTTGAGAGAATACCTATCGGTGAGTCTCAAAACAAGGTACGCTACCCTCTCCGACACACTCGAGATCTCGACAACGTTGTCAACGAGAGATTTGTTGACGAGGAATCCCACGCCGCCCCGGGATGTATGATCTCCCTCTCGGAAGTAGAAAAGGTGACCCGATGGCAGAGTCATGGTGTCTTCCCCTTGTCGTCGGACCTCGCACAACCCTAATACGTGCCAACGGATTTTTTCCAATTCTACCTCCAGTTCGACTAGGTGGTCTTCGAGTCTAAGCGTTCGTCCGTTGTACGTCGCCAGGTCCAGTTGGTGGTAGCGATCCGTAGCCCGGAGATTCTTAGCACCCCTCGCAGTGCCGTTACCATGGCCGCTACTGTGGCCAGAAATAGTACCGCTACCGGGAACTAGGGGCCATCTTTTTCTGGCGCGTTTCATAAGAGGCATTTGCTCATAATTGCCACGCGGAGCACGCGGATTGGCAATCTGAAAGGGGGCCAATGAATCAAACCATCAATGCTGCAGCCCATTGATGACCATGGATTTTTTCACTGACCCTATCGTTGATGGTTTTACCGCCATCCTTCGGTTGACTAACTGCGCTTGATGTTAGATCTATCCCACACTAATTATTGTGAGACAGAACTACCATCAGGCGGGCGGTGGGGTCGTCACATCCCTACGCCTACTACCTATTTACTTAAACCAATGTAATTTAAAAAAAAACTGATTGGGAGGCGTTGGCTAGGTCGCAATTATTGCCTACGAATAATTAATACTGCATTATTCTATTTCGATGTTATTACATATTATATTATACATGTATTTGGCTTGGATAAGGGACTGATCCGAGATTAAAAATTAAAATACGAACATAACGTCATGTATTTACGAAAATACATTTCCACGGAACGCGTAAACCACGTAAGATAAAATATTCATGTTTAACCCTTTTCATATTCCCGTCGTGTCCTCCACGCAGTTATAATTACTGTTCCTAATAAATTACCATGGAGACAGTTGCGGCTTGTACGGTCGGCGCTCTATGGATAACCACTTTCTAAGTACTTTAGTATGAGACGGTGGCTGCTTATTCGAGGGCATCGACTGTACATACACTCCCCAGCAAGAGCGTGGCCACACTGATCCGGTGCGTCGCGTCGTCGGAACGGAATAACGCATGCTAACTATAGCTGCGTTGCACGTCACACGGTACGAGCAGGTGACATTGCAACGCATCATGTACCCTCCAATTTCATCGTCTGCCCGACGTTCCGTCAACACACCGTGGCTGAGGATTTAACGCATCAATGTAGTAGATCATAAGATTTTATGTAATGATCGTAAGTCCCACGATGGCTATCACGGTTGGGCAGCTGTCTACACTCTACAGTGTGAAAACCATCGACGTGGATGGAGATACGGTTAATGTACTCTTTACACGTTCGTAATAGATTTTCATGGTAACACGTAGAAGCCGCATAAAACGTCGAAGTGCGGCTTCGTAACGCTACGCAACGACGCATGTGGCTTCACTCTAATTGCGTCGTGCCGCGTGTCAACTGCACGTGGTCTCTGCGGGAGTGCGGGAGTGCAGCACAAAGACACTTTTTGTTCAACCACCTACAACGGCTGGCTTGTACATAATTATGTTTTAAAAGGGTTCGTAGGAACACGTTTTTGTGTAATACTCATTATGATATCTTTTTTATCTTTCAAGGGTCCCCTTTGAAGATCCTGCCTCAATTATCCTGCTTAACGTACGTATCTACAGGTATAATGTATATATTCTACAGGCTAAGTCAGTCATGACTCATGAGTTATGATTAATGTCATAGGACATTGTCATACAGTCACTAATTGTGAAAAAAATTTGCAACAAAAACATCGAAAATACAGTCAATCGTGCCATATTACCTCTAGACAACGTTCTTATAAATTGTAACTTCCGGCTATGTGATCTCTGATCAAAGAAGCTTCTTATTTCTTAAATTTACAATAGTGTAATAACTAATTGGTAGTATAAATTTACTGGACTAGGTATAAAGAAAAATATTGTTATTTATGACAAAAAGTAAACAACACAAAGACGCTTCTTCAAAGAAAGAATAAATTATAGCAAAATGTTAACTGTCCATGAAACAGTATAAATATCTACTCATTACAAAGAAAAGCAATATACTGCCACTATGTGTAAAAAGAAAAGAATATTAAAAGATTTTATGATTTATAATATGAACTATCTGAAATATAATTTCATTCTTTTAGTACAAGGACTTTAAAATAAGCTTCGAGCTGAGCTTTCAATTAAGATTTTTATATAGTTAGTTAAACAAAATGTACTTAATTTATGAAGAAATAAAAGAGCAATATAAATATTAATCGTGCCGCTTAGCTTATCGACAAATTCTATCTAAAGCCATAAAACATGGCCTTAATTATTTAATTAATAAACACGCCTGCCGTAGTGAGGTTTAAAATTAAGAATTAAAATGGTCGCAGACTTCTAAAAATATATTTTCACAACTAAAAGCTTATACAAGATTTGCTTGTTTCTAGCACATTGAAAATGTTTTTGACGAACAAAGGCAAACCAACGGACCTTAAATAGTTATAACTTATAAACTATGTAATATATTATGCAGTTGTTATAGGTAAGGAGTCAAAAATGTTATTATGTTATCATTACATAATATTTATTTATTAAGTAGTACATATTGTTTGTTACACAAAAAAGTTTCCATTTACATACTAAATAATAAATATCTTTATTAGTAGTCTTTAAAAATATTATAATCCATCAAACTTTAATGAGTTTTTTACCGCAACCCCCAGTTTATTAATAAGGGCAATAGCGTCCAGCTGTGGTCTAGCGCTAGACAATTAAGCCAGCACAAAAACTTAATTAATGCCATGGCCCATGACTAACGCAAGCCTTCTCGGTTTCTAATTAAGCTAAACTACTCATAATAGAAACTGAGACCATAGCCACAATACAATTATATATTATAGTAGTGTAACAAAACTCTGGAACGAACTGTCACCAGCCAACCACCACCAGGATTTCCGGATACGGACCAATACAACCTGCAAACCTTCAAGAATAAAGCGTATTACCTTTTAAAAGGCCGGCAACGCACCTGCAGCTCTTCTAATGTTGCGAGTGTCTATAGGCGACGGTAGTTGCTATCCATCAGGTGTATAACAATGGTCTACTGTAAATTATGTATACTGTGCCTCAACCGTCTGATGAAATTCTAAGCCTTGCCCAGCTGCGACGGTTTTTCCTTCAAGAAAACATTTTATGGGCGTGTTAATCAGCTTATCATGTTTTACTCGTAGGTCTGACAAAATATTATCTCTTTTCCTGATTCATTCGAGACTGCAGCATCTACTCTCAAAATCCAATCTCGTAGAAGCCGTACACTTTTCCTGAACAAAATTGTAATGAGCCAATGTCCATCTCCGTGGTGCACTCTATTAAGTCTATGCTTTCCATGAAAATTGGTTCAGCAGCGATTCGTTTCAGCGAGCGATTTCAGGATTTGGTCCAAATGATTTTTTAAAATAGCCAAATTGAGAATTTCGACAAAATTCAGAAAGACAAGATTAATATCACGTATAACATAAATTGGATTTATTTACTGGAATGCTTTATCAAACCGTAAAATTACAGTGTACGTGCTCATTCCGGGTCTATGGAGCTCAGGGTATATATATAGCCAGCTGTAGATCCCCTCGATCACGCAGGAGATATCCCCGACCGCAGTGACGTGGATGCATCTTTGTGGAACTATGCCTTTCATGTTGATGCGATTTTTCTCTGAAGTTTAAAAATACTGCCTTTATATTACCAGATGACGTCATCCGCTGTGCCAAAATCTGTGTATCGCTCGGGATCGGTAAACATTTCCAGGATAAAAGTATGGTAAGTCCTTTCCCGGACCTAAAGAATCTTCATACCAAATTTCAGCAAAATCGGTTCAGCTATACTGGGCGTGAAAAGATAGCTGATATACTGCAGATTACAGATAGAGGCACTTTCGCATAATATTTTATATGTACAATATTGCAGAAAGTTTTATAATTCTATAAACGTTTTCATTGTTTACTTATTATTCGATCTAATAGACACAGAACACTGCTATAATAAAAATACTTAGCAACATTCAGCAGTTGTAAACCGAGTTTTTGTTGAGTAACAATACCAATAAATTCGGGGTCTTTATTGGCTCGTGAAAAAACGCACCATAAACTACATTTTATAATTCCCAAAACGGAAATAAGAACCACGAATATACGTACGCGGTACGATACCAAGTTTTCCTTCTTTTATAACCTTGATGGAACCAGCAAAGGAAAAATAACAAAATTCCTTACAATATACGGAAACATAAAAACTTGGTTCCTGCCAATAATAACTTGGTTCATATAAATCCCTCCTTATTATTTCAACTTGGTAGAAGTAGTTCACAGATATGGCCTACGAGTTACAGCTATAATATAATATAGCCTAGACGTCTGCACCCTACAAAAGTATGAACATTTCCCGAACTGTAGTCAGTGCAGCTAAAGTTTTGGGGCGAGTTCCGAAGCCTTTGTGAAATATTTCTTGGAAAAGTTTTTCACATTTCCAATTTATTACTTGTGGTTGTTTACGTGCTCCGTCACTACATACCTATATTTATATGCCGCATAGCACATTTAAAAATATGTATAATTACTTTTAATTTCAAAACCTGGCTTAGTGTTTTTTCAATGCTCATCTAGCAAAACACATATTTTTTTTCTCGGAAACCGTAACAAATCGTAACCTACTCAGAGAGAGAAAAAATTTCAGAGCTTATTTGTCGATAAAATATGCCATACATCATCACATTCAAGGATCGGACACCGGTGTCGGGACACATTGTGGATAATATAATATTAGTAACAGCTTTATATTAATTTCTACAAAGAAATTTATTAGCGGCAAAGTGATTTTCCTTCAGAAGTTATACCTGGTTTCTGCTCGGTTTTTGATAAAATTATATCTTTTCGCTAGCGTTGTTGATTGGTTAATTTTTGATGACTTGGTAAGATAAACTCAGAAACTGGGTGAAGCCAAACGAGCGTAATTTGTGAGTTGCGAGTCGCAGAATTTTGTCTGGCAGTTTCATACAAAAGTCCTGCGGGGCTAAAATGGTCGCTTTGAAGAATCATGATATGAATCATAATATGATTCATTTTTCTAAAATCGCAACGACAATTCATTTCTGTATTTTTGTACTGATTTGACATTTGTCAGATTGACAGTTTTGACAATTTATTTGCTGAATTGATTGAGAGGAATTGCTAAATGTGACCATTTTAGCCCCGCTGTTTGATTCACACGAGCGTAATTTTGTGAGTCATGATGTGTATGAAAATATTATATTTACGCGGTAGAAATTCTGCGACTCACGGCTCACAAAATTACGCTCGTTTGGCTTCACCCTAAGACCAAGACTGTACACTCATATTTTAACAGCATATCACTCAGAATATTCAAAACAGCAACTATTGTCTATTACTCAATCCTCGGTCAGGTGTGATTCTGCATCTGCCTAGTTCGCGTTTGTTTAATCTGAGCGGGCCTAGATACGGATCTCCGTTCTTGCACTGTCTTTGTTCGTGCACTGCCTCAGGATAGGACCGTCTCCGTGTGACCATATACAATCAAAATCGCGGACAAATGATACGTAACATGAAAAACAGCTGTTGTATTTACATTATAGGCTTCATTAATAATTAATTATGCACAAAAGATAAGAAATACTTCGAAGTGTAATAAACATAAAACTAGACGGTACAGAAAATTATATGATCAACTTTTATGTTTTAATGATGCTAATGATATTGATTAAGTACATGATATCCATAATGTTTAACAGTCCAATATCATCTTAGATTACTGTTACATAGAATGCTTTGAGCGGATTGGATATCAAACAAACAGATGCTTAGTTGATTGAATATTGTTTGTCTTTCACTTTGCCAGGAATGTAGCCGGGAGGGATGTTTACAAGCACTGTTTGCAGTAACTTTGTTATCAATAAATACAAAATTATACAGTTGTAAATTATTACAATATTATAAAAGGATTAAAGTAAAATAAAAGTATTCAGGTTAATATTCAGTAAATTAATTATTAATTATTATTTGCTATGTTTAATTCTTAAAAAATACGATCATGGCATCAAATATGTTCCTAACGACAATATAACGGTTTGAAATGTGTCCTAAATGTTTTGTATATCAAAAACTGTTGGTCACCCTACATTATCTGCCGCACAAATTGTAAAGATAGCTTTGTATTAAGCGTTACCTTTTTATGTTTTGTTGCGAAACAGCGGCTGCATTGAAACATGGCGGCGCACGAGAAAAATGACCCGCCTCTCCTATTACAGAGATCCAATATTAAACAAGACACGTTCCGTTTCTCATATTTTTATAAATTTCATTTCGCCATTCGAGTATTTCCTTTGGCTTTTATGAAATTCCATAACGGATAATTACTTGCCGATGTAATTATCTTTTTACTTCTGTGATTCATTTGGCAAGTAAGGTTACTCCTTACATAGTTTGTTGATGACATTTTAACTTTGTTAGTGGCGGCCGAAAAGGAAGATCTTCCGACCGAGCGAGATAGCATGCTCGGTCAGGCCGAAGCCCACTGACGTCATTTCAGACGTTGTATATATCTTGCCGTTCTCCGAAACTTCGATAGCGCGATGCAGGAATGTTAGGCGAATTGTGGGTACCGCCACAACATATTTTAATGTTTAGTTAACCATGAAATCTGTATGACTGCCGCCGTTATACGAAAATTAGAACTTAAGGTTTAACACATTAATATTAATATTAATTTATCTCAAGGGCCAAGGTACTCGTAACACTCAGAAACATCAAATACCTACTTAGTCACAAAAGTGGAATTCTAAGATGGTTTATGGACTTCAATACAAGGGTAATTACAAAAACACGCCTGGCCTAAACCCACAATTGCTCACTAAGTCCTCGTTTGAGTACAGCCGTTAGTCTTAATTAGATGTAAGTTCTGTAATCTCTTAACCCCTAGGATAAATGTTCGGAATGTTATATTTATTATGTATGCATACTAATATAATTATTATTATAAAGCTAGAAAGTTTGTTTGTTTAAACGCGCTAATCTCAATAAATACAGCATAGTATCAAATTCAAAATATAATTAGTAAGATTTAGGAAGCTATTGCATATCTTTTTTCGCAGGCTTTGTGTGTGGCAACTGAATTAAGAAACTCTATAACGAAAATAACCTGACACTCGTCTAACATCGTTTCAGTTCTTCAGACTTTGGCACGGTGTTTGTGTGCGTCCGCCGTCCGATGTATGCGTGTAGATTAGCTATTGATGCTTTTGCTTTACCGGGCCGAGTGCCACACGTACCATTTTGTTAGTCGAATAAATAAATATATAGAGGAAAACTTTAGGCTATAATATAACATCACTAGTGTTGACGACCTCTGTGGCTCAGTTGGTGGGCGTGTTGGTAGCTCAAGCCGCTCGCGGGTTCGAATTAGGCCGACGGAACAAAAAGTTTCTGGGTCATGGATGTGTACCTATTAAATGTGTTTATCTTATATTAAAAATCTTAAATATAATATGTATAGTATAAAAGTACATATTAAATATATGATCCGTTGTCTGGTACCCGTAACACAAGTCCTTCAGCCTGAAGGACTGAAGTATCTGAAGACTTCAGGTACTTAGCACGGGGCCAGACCGACGACGTGTGAAGCGTCCATAAATATAAAAAAAAAAACTATATCCATAGATATAGTTTGATTAAATTAGCCTTCGGTACGTAAGCGTTGAATTTCAGGTGCAACCGCGATGTTATAATCCCCTTGGCTAGATATTATCAATTATTCGCACGTTACCGAGCCGCGAGTAACCTCCGTAGAGAATTCATTAATATCAACTAAATAGCGGAAGTTTGAATACTAAACATCTTCTGGATATTGCATCTAATAATAATAGAATTTAAATCATATTATGTTTATACTAAGACTATTAATAATCGCAGCAGATTGCTTTTAGACTTAAAGAAGCCAGGGTTGCATCTGTTTTACGAGTACTATACCTACACGTCGCAAGAAACCAGTAAGTCTACCTCTAAAATGGCAACGTTTCATAATCTGTTTCATTTCAAATGGCCACATTTTATGAAATATTAAACAGGTATTTTTATATTTTTCTATAAATGCTATTCTGCTGAAATATCAATCAGGTAAATTGGCAGAAAACGATTTGCTGATAGTGATCATTTTGGACCTGCTGCACTATGCCCACACACTTACAGCAACGTAATGCGGTAGCGGTTATTTTAAACAACAAAATCATTATAATATTTAAAATTATATACTTTTAAAGCGTAAAAGTATTGCCGTTGTTAATTCTACAGTATAAAACTTTATGAATTTATTGTGAATACATAATGATGGCCATAATTAATGTGAAACTCGTTATCCGAGAGATAATTATTAAGTTCTTATATTGAAGTGAGTTTAAAAACAGTAATATGTAAAATGAGAGCTTTATGCATAAAAATAATATTCAGCGTACTCGTATCAGCTTCAAATATCCTCAAACAACCAACTATTTTACATCGAAGCATCGTTTTTACTAAATTCAAAGTATCACAATAAAGTCGACAAAACAACTGAAAACATTGAAAAGTGAAAATGGGAAAAACAAACAATAAAAAATAGTTAAGAACCACGGATATTGGAGTCCACTGGACAATGACGGAGTGATTTTTTCTACGGTTTCCGGCAAACGCGATCAAATTGTGCAAACGACCTCAGATACGCTTTTTGTGACATTTCGCCCCCGTCACAGTAATCAGGTCAGGCCACTCGAGCGATAACTTGGACCTATCAATCCGATTGAAAAACTCCGCCCGGCCTAAAAGATCGTCCTCTCAAATTAAATTCATCTACTTTGGGTTTCGGGGTACGGGACGTGTTCCTAAAAATTGTACTTTTGGACTCCAAACTCTGTATTTCTTATGACTGATTTATAGTAATATATACTTCCCTTTTGTAATTTATGACTGATTTATAGAATCAATTACTAAGAAGTTTTAATAGAAAAATTGTTAACTTTGACTTAATAAGTAGGTGTTAGACCATTTCTGATGAACCTCAGTAGCTAAATACAACATTTTGAACATTTTATAGGCTTTATTTCAGCGTGCAAAGCGCATAGTACGTTCTAGTTCTACATTATGGTATTCTAACATCACCCTGTACATTCTATTCGCGGCACCGCACACGTAGGATCGTCATTTATGTAACACCACTATGCACTTTATCTTATGAACGTGTCAACGTGCGAACACTTTAGATCCTAACCAAGTGGAGCTAAAAATATATGAAAAAGTAGACGCTGCAACTTTGTGGTAAATAAAATACCTACATCCATTTTAAAAGATACTGGATGATTGATTTAATTGCACCCAAAAATAATTTACTACCTTTTAGTTTTAACAGATTATTATCTTAATTTACAAGTAAATTCAAAGTAGTTCCTATGTAAAATCGACATGATAATCGATTTGAGGAAACGATTATTATAAACATAGATCTTCCATTTAATAATATATCACATAATACTTTATCAGTAAGGACTCGAGGAAGACTATAGGCTATATTTTATTACGCTAAAACTAATAAATGCGAAGACATAGAAGAAAATGTGGAAAAAAACGGGGGAAATTATTTGAAAGGGCTTACCTCACGAACTACTGGAGCAATTTTTCTGTTGTTTAGCAGAGATAAGAAGTAGACCACGTGAAGGATCATAAGCTATTTTTTGTGGACTAATTTGTCTGTGAAATATCTAATTTACGCGGGCGAAGCTGCGCGGAACGTTATATTTCGCGTGGTCACGACTGACGACATCACGCGTAAACGGCTGGACCCAGTTTGCTGAAATTTGGTATAAAGATACTTTGAGTCCCGAAAAAGAACATAGGATACATTTTGTCCCGGAAAAATGTACGGTTTCTGCACAATATACTTTTATAATTTGCGCGTAAACGATTCAATCTATTTTTATAGAATTTGGTATGGAGATACTTTGAGTCTCGGGAAAAGACAAGGAATACTAATTTTGTCCCGGAGAATGTACGGTTCCCGCACAATAAACTTTTATGATTAGCACCTAAAATATTCAATCTATTTTGATGAAATTTGGTATGGCAATACTTTCAGTATCGGGAAAGGACAAGGGATACTTTTTATCCCGGAAAATATACGGTTCCCGCACAATAAACTTTTATGATCCTCGCCTAAACTATTTAATCTATTTTGATGAAATTTGGCATGGAGATTGGAGATACTAATTTGAATCTGGGACAAGGAATGTTTTTTGTCCCGGAAAAATGTGCGGTTCCCACACAATATACTTTTCTGATTTGGGCGTAAGCGACTCAATCGATGTACGGGAACAATTACTATAAACTAAAGTCCACGCGGACGAAGTCGCGGGCAACAGCTAGTATCACATAATACTTTATGAGTAAGGACTTAAACGACTACAATACTCTATTATCCGGCATGCCCACGGGAAAAACGTAGCAGACAAAGCATTAAAGAGCTTCCCCGCTATAAATGAGTCCCGAAAGCAATCAAGGAAGTGGATCAAAGGAGCGACCGTGCGTGACCGACGGACGGACATTTTAGACGGCCAGAAATATGATATTCTTGCTGGATATAGGGTAACTAGCGTGTCGTTGCCCCGTCCCAGGAGATCGCTCTTACCGCACGCCTCGCTGCAAGGTAACACAGGTTATGGTTATGAGATGAAATATCAATACTCATGCCGGGGATCTATTACGTTTTTGATAACATAATATCGAGGCTCCGTTTACAGCATTGAGAGGGCACCAATAACGACGGCTAATGCTTCAAAACCTAACCTAACGGGGCGTAAAACTAAAATGTCAAGAGAATACTGCCTATTCATAACCGCGCTCGAGGTTTTAAAATCACTCGTGGAACCCCAAAGATCTAGACTGTTATAATTTGTACGAGAGTGTTTGTCTAGCAATTAACGCTCTCGGGTATTATGGCTCTTATGCCGCGGAGATAGGGTCGTCGCGACAGTGTTCATTATACAAATTGTTTGCACAGTTGGAGTGCTCGCTCGGAGCTGCGTTCAAATTCAAACAGCGCTGCTCTAAAATGCTTAGTATTAGATGGTATTAGTGTCGTGAACGTCTGCATAGGGCCGCTGCCTGTTCGTGATTTCAATTTTAATCTCTTTCCGACGTTGGATTTTTAAGCAACGATACTTTAGGTAGAGCAGGAATGAAGTATCAATAAAATAAAATTGTAATGGCAGCATTTTATTATACTTTTACCGCAATTTTGGTTACTATAGTCTAACTACGATTTTCATAAACTTTAATTCCCCAGTTTCTGATCGTTTTTGACAGGGGTTAATATCTTTTTATTAGCGCTTTTTGTAGCGCTTAGGTCAAAATATTAACCAAACATCAATGACATTGGTTATGTAAATGCTGTAAAAACGTCAGAGTTTCAAATTGTTTTACGTGGGAGAGCCATGCTTCGGCACGAATGGGCTGGCTCGACCGGAGAAATACCACGTTCTCACAGAAAACCGGCGTGAAACAGCGCTTGCGGTGTGTTTCGCCGAGTGAGTGAGTTTACCGGAGGTCCAATCCCCTACCCTACCCTTCCCTACCTTCCCCTATTACCCTATTCCCGCTTAAAAGGCCGGCAACGCACTTGCAGCTCTGCGCTGCGAGTGTCCATGGGCGACAGAAGCTGCTTTCCATCAGGTGACCCGTTTGCTCGTTTGCCCCCTTATTTCATTAAAAAAAAACGGGTAACGTTCTATGAATCCAGCACAAAATCGAATTCTTTTCACTTTTCTGCTGTTGAAGGCCAAATATTATAATCCCCAACTGACTCATTTGGCAATATTTTGTATTGTATATAGGAAGGATGTTATGAATCACCGATGATCGTATGTCGGAATAAGCTATGATACACTTGTTTTAGTAGCGACTTGGGAATATGATATGTTTCCTGTGTGATGTCTGATGTCTCACGTTTTCGTCGCTATTAATTTTTTAAATAGCCTGTCCGTTTCCGCATTTTCTTTTTTATTTTACATTAAATAACGTATACTTTATGTATAACTAAGGCCGATATAAATAGTCAGTACTCAAGATGCATCTCGGTCTCAAGACACGGTTAAGGCTCTGTGATTGATTGGCTGTCAAAATTTGGACCAATCATAGAGTCGAACCGCGTCTAGAGACCGAAATGCATCTTGAGTACTGACTATTTATACCGGCCTTAGTAACTAAGGAATAAATTATGGCAGATATCAACTCACGTGTTACCTATAATAAAGCTACCGTCGGTCGCTTTACACCAAAATAAAATGAAACTTCACTAATTGGCGATGCTTTCAATACAACTTGATATTTCAATTTTGTATCGCTATTATGCATCGTTGCGTCGCCGACCATTTCGTTAAAAGACCAGTTTCTGAAGTTTTAGCAGTTTATTTTTTTAATAATCGTTGATTGGTTACTGTCAAAGAGCTATCGATAAGACCAATTATTGCATAGAATCCTGTAACCAAACATTGGAAAATTATTAGAAAATTAGATTTTCTAACTTTTTTATTAAGTTAGAAGACACAATTTTACCAAACCCTTACTATTTAGTAAGTTCTTCTTCATAATGGCTCCTTGGTGAGTTGACAATATTAGTGTAAGTGTCGAAGGCTCTGCTGTTGAAGTCGTGCTAAGTTACCAAGACACTCAAAAATTGTGAACCATTGTCACGGGCTTATCGATTGGATAAGCGTCTATTGGACACTCGAGTCTCGAGGTGGCAGAACGCCCCCGGGATACTTATGAGTTCGATATCGCTGACTCATCGCGGATAAGCCCACAACTTTCTATTTAATTATGTTCGGTAAACTCCAGTTTGTCGTTGGAATACTAAGCGATATTTATTGGGCGGGATACACAAGAATAGAATCTACTAAGTTTATTACATTTGTTGGGCTGACCATAGAATGCATAGACTTATTTATATACTGTCTGTACATTATAAGTTTATGGTAGAATGTATCTACATTCTACAATATATTATCTATATTGTAAGTTGAAGAGATTGCTACCATAATATGTTATTAAACTTATCAAAAAATAATTTTCATTTATTTCCTCCTTTACATTATACGTTTTATTAAAATGATTAATTAATTTTTTTTATTTACTGTAATAAGTAGAGTTATAAAAACGTAATAAAATTTCTACCAGTAAAATGGGGTACGATCCAAACTACAAAATATACTACAATTTGCGAGTTATTTCCTCCAAATTACTCTTTCGTAGACAACCTTCAAGCCAGTTTAGAAAAGAACCCTAATTGAAGGCGGCATTGTCAAAACAAACAAAAACTGCTCACCGTAGCGAAACGTTTCATAAACTTACAATGTCTGTCAAGAACTGAAGGCAACGCTGTTTCTTCTACCGACTGACTATAAGAATTTATAAAAAGAACTCATAAGAATTTCACATTAAGCATTAAATTAAAACAAAAAACCTTATGACTATTTTTAAAAAACTAGTCACACAATGGGCATTGTCCAAAAAAAATCACATGTACTTTTTATATTTTTTTTCGTTAAAATAGGGTATTTTAAGAATATAAATTAAATAATTTTGAAATTCATTGGCTAGTTTTTTCTCAATAATTTTTTAAAGTTTCGCTCTGACGGCCTGATCATCGGCCGCCAATTGACCTCTGCATATGTTTTAAATTTCCTTTCAATCTTATTTATAATGGCTGTTTCGTTAAATGCAAGTTCTCATTATGTGAAACAGAAGCTTAAAAAAAGTTCGGATCGTAATGTTGGTCGAATTTATTGCTAATTTAACGCCATTGAAGGTCAAACAAAGGTTAAACGTATTTGTTCAAAAATATAAGTAACTAATGGGTATTTTTTCGTTTATATACAGAAAAACGATCACTGACCTTATTCCTCGAAATGTTTTTGTAATGAGCAAAATTAAAAAAAAATGGACAATCCCCATTTCATATTTTCTGTAATTCCGTGACACGTCTCTTGGCTTAACCGTAGGATATAATTTGAGCTATCAGCCCCTTATAATCTTGGCACTATTAATTCGGTGCTGTCGAGACGAAAAGTGGCTCGTGACGAGAAAGCCGAAGCCTCCCAAGGGCGGCACTGACAGCGCAATCTTGATTGTGGTCTGACGTTATTAGATCCATCTTGCTGCGTGTGGGCTAAATTGTTTGCTGTATAAATAACACGAACACAGGGTACACCGTACAGTCATCGGAAAAAGTTATTTTTTGGTTAAGAGATAATCTGCTTAATGGTACAAAAACTAAATATATGCTACTTACATGATAGCGTGCTGCGTGCCCTTACAATTAAATATTCTTCAAAGTACATAATTTCAATCTATCAACAGCCGTAGATGATACGGAAGTCCAAAGCTTGTATCATGTATCGATTTTAAGTGTGGTCCATGAAATGTATAGTAGAGTTTAATTAAAATCCAGTATATTTTAAGTTAAAACTAACAATTCATTATAAACTTTTCACTCGCCAATTCTCAACTGTTCTCGTCGCTTGTTATAGCCCATAAAATAGGTATTGTTTATTGCTAACAATGTAAAAACTTCCTACAAACTGTGTTACTAAGTGAGATTGTCCCCATTGTAACGAAATACGAGTAAATGTAGTACTTACCGAGGAATATTCTGTTACTGAATTGTTAGCTTTCGCTACCCTACCTCTTAATCCCTTTTAACGTAAGTATAGAGGATTTGCTTTGATAATATTATTATGTAGAAAGTTATCGAAAATATTATTCTGTTTATTGAACGAAAATCCATACTTCATAGTTAATATTATAAACGCGAAAATGTGTGTCTCTCTATTGCCTCTTCATGCCTTATTCCTAAGCCGTTGAACTGATTTTGCTGGGCACGGACATATTTTGGTTCCCGGGAAAGGCCTTAGGATATTTTATAAACGAATTTTGCCGCAACGGAGTTGCGGGCATCATCTTTAATATCTCATTAAAAATTATTTGGTTGCATCTAAATTCATTCATATTTACATTTTACACCAAGAATTCGTTGTTACTTCATCGTTAGTTTTTTAATTTCGTCTTTTTACGGCAGTCTTACGTTTCAAAGATCGTAAAACCGATAGAGGACGGCTAAATTTAAAAAATAATGGTTCGAAGAGCTATTCGATATGCAGTTTCGTGAAACTCCCATTGTTCTTTAGCTCGTTAATAAAATTCCGTCGCTGTTTACCGCCTTACTCCGCCCTGAGCAAACATACCAGGTAAATACAAATAGGAAACCATCTTACGTGTACCATAGATTTACACCTTATTAATACAGCCATAAGTTAGATACTACCCCAGCCAGCTACGTCACAAAATGGTCCGAACGCTAACTTGAATTCGTGTCCGAGTTGTTAGGGAGTTGGAGCTCACCTATATGGTGCTTGACAAAACTTCGTCCGATACTTCGCGATTGGTTTACATTGAAGTTTCCGTGTGTCTTACATAATATTGGGCTACGAATTATCATCGATGAATAGAGGAATTTGTGTTTGTACGTCGTCGTGTAGAGGGGATTGCGGTCGCCCGGGTATCGGCTGTCTCGAGGGAGGTCGTGTTTGCTCGCTATTCTCGTCAGCTCCGGAGACATTTGACTCAACAAAACTCTATTCCATTATGAGTATTTGTACTGTATAGAATAACGTTAACAATACCTCCCTGAAGAGCGGCCGGTGCGAGGGATATTGGTCGTTATGGTCGAGGACGGAGGCGCGGGAGTGGCGCGCGGAGTTTTGAACTAGTTCAGGCGAACACACTCGGCTAACAATAGACATAATTACGGCAGGTCGGTGACGCACTAGTCGCATTGTGTGTGCACAAACTTTCTTGCTATCGCCAAACAAATACAGACTTCGCCGGGGAATAAGATTGTTAAGTTTGTATAAGATTACTTCACGGCTCGCGAAGCTTTGCCACAGAGTAAAAATAAACGTCGTACAGAGAAGCAACGACATAGAATTCAACTCTATTTAGAATACAAGCGTACGAGTTCACATGCCATCTCCTATTATGTAATATGTATACAGTACCGTATGGTGTGCCCACTACCCACTGTTGTGCTGAAAGAGATTTGACAGTTCTCTACGTCAACGTTTACGTATGTGTACGTATTTATAAACTTCAATATTTTATTACTCTGAAGTTTTAGTAGAATTATTTCCTTCCTTAATCCTATACACTTTAATCTGCGGCTAAGTTTTGCTAAGTTCAATTATTATTAGCTAAAATCAGTTTCCTTATAAAACGGAAAAATGAGAAATAATTGCACTAATGTACCAGCTGTACATTAGTGCAATTATTTCTCATTTTTTCAAGTTTTTCTTTCTGAAATGTATACGTATAAGTTTACACTAGCTATTTGACCGAGCTTCGCTCGGTATTCGATAAAACACGAATAAAATGATATTTTCTAAAAATGATTCCTAGCTAGATCGATTTATCGCCCCCAAAACCCCCTATATACTAAATTTCATGAAAATCGTTGGAGCCGATTTCGAGATTCCAATTTTATATATATATATATACATATACAAGAATTGCTCGTTTAAAGATATAAGATAAGATTATATTATATCGTTGAATCTAGATATTATCGTCTAGACAATATCAATGCAGCCACTTACGGGATGACTTGCGTTTTACCTAAAAATGAATAGAGATGAGGTAAAACTGAGTCGAGCTCAAGTGTGTCAGTGTCGGTAAGTGATAGGTGTGTTGTATCAATCATCGCGATAGAGCGCGCAGCCCGATACCACCATAGCGAGATAACTGATAGCGCCGCTCTCTATCCGGTATACGATGTAATATAACTGCTAGAATCACTATTAATAAAAATTAACAACGGGCAACGGCAAATAAAACTAGACAACGGGAAATATCTTATATCTTTATATATATATATATATATATACGTATATATATATATATTTAATATATATATACGTATATATATATATATTTAATATAAATATATATATATATATATATATATATATATATATATATATATATATATATATATATATTTAAAGATATAAGATATTTCCCGTTGTCTAGTTTTATTTGCCGTTGCCCGTTGTTAATTTTCAAATAGCTAGTATCTATTAGTAGAGAACATTGAAGAACTAGAACTAAGTATGTCGCAAGAATTTATACCCGCCACACTTGACTGAAGGCTGGAGCGCCATGTGCTCGACTATTAAGACCTCCGCTGAGGTCGTCACTGTCATATTATTTTATTACTAATCAAATGAATTGAAGGGCTTCATCAGGATTGAGGTGAGATTCAGTTATTGCACACATGATTGTATTAAAACTTTGTCGTAGAACCTTCGTAGAGCCTCTACGAATCACATTAGTGATTAGAGACTGGAGTCAGTAGCTTCCCTCTGAAGTAGAAGCAGCCTAGGCTCAGGAGTCTAAAAAAGATAAAGACGAATGACGTCTTAAATTGTAAGGATTTCAAAACGTAAGAAAGAATTCTGTGTTTTCAGGGAAAACGATAGGAATGAAGTTACCATTACTAATGTCTATTCATAGTAATATAATAAATGGAAAAGTGTTTGATTTTAATAAAATTTGGTGTCGACTTTAAGTTCCGGGAAAAATAGAACAGTATGTAGTTTTATCTCGACGAAAATTGTTGTTTCCGCGCGATGACTGAATTTCGGTGGAACGAAATTACCGGAAAAAACAAGGCCTTTGCATACATTGTGGATGATTTAAATACAGTATTTTCAGAGCGAAGTATTTGAAGTGTGGTCCCTTCAAATACTGCAGTGCCTGGGACAAGATTTTAAATGTCCGTATGGTTGTATACAACATGACTGGTGAGACATGTTCAATACTTAAGGAGAGTAGGTACTCTGCACTCGATTCTCATTATAATTATTTAATAAAATTGGGTACTTAATTTTTTTCCGAATTTCCCTTTAAATAAATGAATCATGGACTCTAAGTAAATTACGCGGCTAGACAAGATACTATGCGGCCTGCGCGGCGGCGGCGTGCGCCACCAAAGAAACACCACGCCGCTACCCTTGCCGCGCGCGGTGTCCATGCGTTGGGTAAATAATTATTTAACTTTAAGCTACATTTACTCAGTGATTAATTGAAATTATTTTTTAATATTTTTTTCACCTAATATAATAGCCAAATATCACGTCCTCGAGTATAGAACATGTCTCACCAGTCACGCAGTATAACAAACAAATTACGGGCAACATCTAGTATATTACATCGATGTTGTTCCACTCTCGCAAGATTGATGTTCAGCGAGCAGCGCACACTGTGCAGACATTGTAATTATTGTTATACAATTGAATCTGATAACGCTCATCTACCCTGCGGTTATGTGCTTTCATCGTAAATACAACGTACAGATAAACATTAGGTTAATTATTGCGGATATCCATACTAATATTATAAACGCGAAAGTGTCTGTCTGTTACAGCCGCACGCCTAAACCGCTGAACCGATTTTGCTGAAAGTTTTGGCGATACTTTGAGTCCTGGGAAAGAACATAAGATACTTTTATCCCGAGAAAATGTACGGTTCCCGTGCGATAAACAAATTTTGGAGCAACGGAGTTAGTCTTCTAGTAATTTAATAACGTCACGTTTTCATGTAGTTTTCAGTTAGAGATTGCGAGAGAGGGATTTAAAAGCCCATATCGACGCTGTTTTTCAGGACAAAAACTGTGATATTTGTTCTTTACCAGGCCCATAAAGTTTATACAAAATTTCAAAAAGTACACTATAAAAACTCAATTTTTATAGTGTAAATAGATGTACTTTAGTGTCAGACAGACTTGGTTTCAAATCTTATCTATATATTAATACGTGAGCCAAAAACTTTGTATCCCTTTTGACGAAAAATGGGGAAACGTAGGTGAATGAAATTTTGCAGTTATAGTTTACTAGCTGTTGCCCGCGACTTCGTCCGCGTGGACTTTAGTTTTTTTAGAATCATAAAAAGTTTATTGTGAGGGAACCGTATATGTTCCGGGATAAAAAGTACCCCTTATCCTTTCCCGAGACTGAAAGTATTGCCATACCAAATTTCATCAAAATAGATTGAATAGTTTAGGCGATAATCATAAAAGTTTATTGTGCGGGAACCGTACATTTTCCGGGACAAAATTAGTATTCCTTGTCCTTTTTCGGGACTCAAAGTATCTTTATACCAAATTTCAGCAAAATGGGTCCAGCCGTTTACGCGTGATGTCGTGACCACGCGAAATATAACGTTCCGCGGCAGCTTCGCCCGCGTAAATTAGTTATTTCATAGACAAAAAATAGCCTATGATCTTTCACGTGGTCTACTTCTTATCTGTGCCAAATAACACAAAAATTCCTCCCGGGTTCGTGAGATAAGCCCTTTCAAATAATTTTTCAAAAAAACAAACAAACAATATCTTCCCAATTATAATATTATTAGTATAGATATGGTGAAGGTGCATCGAGCTAATATTATTTTGAAATTATGCTTTTATCATACATTTTTTTAATAAATAAAACATTACACACACTACAACACACACACTAGGAAAAATGACAGATTTTTGAGTGACAAGCCTGTACATACGAATTATACTCTTTTATTCATGGTTGAAGTCTATTGACAACAAGGTGACAAATTGAAAATGGATTATATTTTTTTTATTGAATCTTAGATACTATTAGACAATGCTTACACGGCCAGTCTGAGATCAGCTGAGTCCCAGAGACAAGAGTTGAAAAAAATATGATAAAATCTATATTTTTTTACAAAATATAGGTATTCCTAACTCCTAATGTCGTTGAAACTAAGGTAGAATTTCGACCATTGGGCGATCTCTAGTATCTTTAAACGAGCAATTCAACGATTTTCATGAAATTTAGTATATAGGGGGTTTCGGGGACGATAAATCGATCTAGCTAGGAATCATTTTTAGAAAATGTCATTTAATTCATGTTTTATCGAATACCGAGCAAAGCTCGGTCAAATAGCTAGTAACATTAGCATGGAGTATAGACTATGGATATAAATTGTAGCCGTGTGAAGTCGAGGTATAATTCTATGAATATGTAGAGTTTACCGCGTAATCTATCTGTGTGGGACTATCAGTTGGTTGCGTTTAAAAAACCAACGTGCTTGTGATTGAATAATGTTTACTGACTGGTTTCACGTTCATAGAATCAACGGTCCACAAAAACACCCAGTAACTCCTCCTTTATTACTTTATTTTGAACACAACGTTTCAATGTCCCTAAATTTACGTGAATTGTGACAAGGCATAGTAGAGCATTGTTCATATATATTTTTTAATATTTTAGTGCAAAATATTACCAATTACAGCTAATTTATAAAAAATATTATATTCTCTTTAATAAGTAATAACATACAAGTTACTGATCTCATCACCATTATTTTCTCAATAAAACAAATACTTTTCCATAAAAACCATACACATGTATTTGCCCATGTCATTACATACCCGACAATGAAATTAACGCTGCGGCCATGTTATAAAGAACCCCGCACACTAACATGCCGACACGCGTGGACGATAAACGCACAATATAAATAATGTATGTATCTGATCTGATCATTTTATCTGATCATCTTCATAAATCATAATATCAGACTCCCCGAATCCGGTGCAAGCATATAAGCGTGATTTCGGATAACTTGAAGTAATAAAACAGTGCAGTATCATGTCGCACACGAGTAAGACATTATGAATGTGAAGATCCATTTTGGTTTTTAAAAAGAGACACGGCAGTTGCACTTCTGTTTTTTATACTTACTTATATTGGAATAAAAGTGTGGTCTTTAAAGTTCGTTCGAAAATATTTTACCTCTAAAAAGATCGTTATGCCAACAACATAAGACTCACTTTGATAAAAACTCTGAGGCCAAATAGCTCTGAATAGGCTTTATACAGTTTATTAAGTCCTTCAATGGCCATTCGGTTATAGTTTATACGTTTTTCATTCGTGTCTGTTGGTCAATAGAGGCTTATGAATTTTTATGTCGCTGTTTACCTTTCTAGGAATACTTTTATTGCCTTCTACAATGGATGGTGCTTTAAAGTTATTAGTGGTTATATTAGACTGTCGATACCATATTAACATTAGAAATTTGAAAATGTGATCATCCATTGCCTTTTCAAGCTTAGAAATCACTTTTGTGCCAATTTTAATACAATTTGACAAAAATATTCTTTAGATTCTTAGAGCGAAAACACAAATAACTAGGATGTACGGTTTTTTTATTATATAATTTGGGGCCGTCTATGGGCTATTCGCCCATATCCTTTTTTTGCTATCTTTGACATCAGAGAGAGAACACGTACGTGAAACTGTTGCTCCGCAATAATTATTATATTCGGAGAGTTAATAAGTGGCAAGAAATATAGTTGGAGCTGCCATAAAAAGATAACCTCAACCTTCACCAAGATACGCTGGCGAAGCCGCCATCAAATCAACGGAAAATCGGAAGAAAAGACCGGATCATCAAAAAAACGGATATTAAGGTACAGCGCACATACATAGGATGTACGGTTTCCGCGATAGGAACATCTGCTTTCGCAATGCCAGCAAGCATTACTTAATTACTTGAGTAGTATCTGAATTGTAGAATTATTTGTTTTTTTTTTTCAAATAAAATTAGGGGGCAAACCTGAAAAAAAGCAACTTCCGTCGCCTATGGACACTCGCAACATCTGAAGAGCTGCAAGATTTGCAGGTAGTATTGGTCCGGAAATACTTGTATTTTTGGCAGATTTTCCTACGCATTTATCTCTAGTATACATACATCTTAATTTTTAAACTAAAATAGAAATTGTACAAATATTGGCGAGCGCTAACAAAGGCGTGCGCTGGCGCATGTTAGCGCGACAAATGCTAAAGCAAATTCGGTATTCGCTACTCATACATCTACTTTTACCTTTTTATACAATTTAGAATTTAAAATAGATTACAATTTAGAAGTTTTTTTTTAAATCTTTATTAAAGGTATTTTAGTTCTTACAAACTAAGCCACTCCGTTACACCATCTATATTATAAAACATAATATAAGACGTGATATTTTTTTTATTGGACTGCGACGAAAACCAGTAGTTATTAGTTAAAAGTTTATAACGCATTATATATAGGGTAAATTTTTAAACGGTTCATGGAAGACGATATACTTTAGAGCAGAAACTAGTTTCATCCATATTACGTGTAAGAATATTATCACAATCGTCGATACTGTTGCACTTTAGATGCTGCTATTTTCTTATTTTCAGGTGATATTTGCCCAGCAGTGGGATAGTACTGCTATTAAAGAAACTGGTGGTTGCTCATCAGCCGATGTAGCAATGAAATAATATCATCAGTCATCACATAGTACATACACTTATCTAACTAAAGTATGTAGTAAAAATTCAATTGTACAGTCAATAAAGTGATAAAATGTTTCCGGAGGCTATTACGGACGAACTATTGGATTAGTATATACAGGGTGCAATTAAACCTTCCTGCCAAATTTTGATATATTGATCCTTGTTAAAAATAAAAATACACGTATTTTTTCTTTTATAATCACTCAGTACTAAAACGTTGAGAAATAGCTTCCGAAAGTTATCCTAAAAAACACTGCAATTAATGGACACGACGCGTCGCCCGCGCGTGATGTGACCCCGCGCGCGCGCCACCCCCCGCATTACCCCCTCTTATTCCTTCGCGCCGCGAGTGACCGTTCTGCAACGATTTAAAATGGGATAAAATATGTTAATTAAAAAATATAACACCCATTTTTTTTGGTTAAATTGTCTTAATGATACCTAAGCCCTGGAAAAATTTGGCAGGAAGGTTTAATTGCTCCCTGTATACGTGGCTGTATTCACGTATCCCGTACGCACGCAGTACGAATAACAAGGACATCTCACGTAGGAGGTTATACTATTGGCTCTGGTGCTACGGAAAAGTGTCATTTGTATGTAGCTGTTACATAATTTTAGATTTGCTATGTATTAGATATATTAAATCGACATTTATAAATTATACCTTATAATAACATCATACATGCTTCGCGGTAAAGTGTCTGCCATACTTACTTCGTTCTGTTTATTATGCTACAAGATACAACTAAGACATTTATTTGCAGTACACTTACTTTAAAATAATATTTGTACTTCAACCTTTTGGCGAAAACGGACGTTGAATGTACAAGGAACCAACAAGCAAAAAAGTAATTTCGTTTGTTACCCCACGTATTTATAAAGTAATCATAGAATAGATAAAAGTTAGGGTTGTTATGTGTTTAACGTTCACACGATCAGATATCTCTTTGTTCCACGACATTGTTAGCGCCGCCCGCCCCCCGCCCCCCGCCCAAACCGCAGGGACATCCCTTAACTTTCTAAAGCAAACAAAACGAGACACTTTGTGCGGATATTTCCTCTATCTGATAGGCTTTAGAGAGGATATTATAGAAAAAAATAGTGTTGTGATATAAAAAATAATAATATCGATATTGGAAGTTATGCGCTTTTTTCACAATGCAGTCCTTAAACATAAAATAATGCTATGGATTTCTACAAACTAACGCCTGATTCTATTAACTATTTCGAATATAATGATGTATTTTATGTGTTTATAACCAAGTTTCGTGTAAAAACACATTTACACGCATTCTTAAGAAGTGATACATTTCGTGTTACCTCCACATGTTAATGTATAATCTGGTAAAAGTAGTATTTTCATCCTTATACCCTCGCGATTAAAGCTAAAGTCGTATAAACGTACGATTTAAAAGTGTTGTAAAGTGAAGTTGGCAGACGGCCGCTAAAATATCGAGTGTGGTGAAGATATTAGTATGGCTTTAATAAACGGCGCACCTCGAGGACCGAGAATTAAATTTAGACGGACCTGTATTAAATATCTTAAAAGCTATTCATACAGCAACATCTTCTGCAATATTAAAGCCTCTTGAAGACTCCAAGTCATATGGAGTAAGCAATATTGCACAAAATGTACGTGGGAGAGCCATGCTTCGGCACGAATGGGCCGGCTCGACCGGATAAATACCACGTTCTCACAGAAAATCGGCGTGAAACAGCGCTTGCGCTGTGTTTCGCCGAGTGAGTGAGTTTACCGGAGGCCCAATCCCCTACCCTATTCCCTTTCCTACCCTCCCCTATTCCCTTCCCTTCCCTACCCTCCCCTATTACCCTATTCCCTCTTAAAAGGCCGGCAACGCACATGCAGCTCTTCTGATGCTGTGAGTGTCCATGGGCGACGGAAGTTGCTTTCCATCAGGTGACCCGTTTGCTCGTTTGCCCCCTTATTTCATTAAAAAAAAAAAAATTCGACTCACTGAAATGTTTCAATAATACTTTATACTCTAAAAATTTAATTCTCATTGTGAGTTGGACATAAAGGTCCTTTGTGGTGAGAGTACCAAGGCATCTTCTGTCGACTTTCGAGGCGCCGGAGTTCTGGCCGATGGATGTAGTCTATCGGAGGTTCCAGGGGAGACTCCGGAACGAAGCGAGTCACGTCGCCAGCAAAACGTGACAGTGTTAGTTTTTAAGAATATATATAAAATATGTATGTTAGTTTTAAGGCATTTATTATATAATTGATATATGTTAAATTTAAGGTATTTGTTATATGGGCCACTAATGCCCGAAATAAATGATTTGAATTTGAATTTGAATAACGTTTAAATTCCTATAAGTTAACGATAATAAGATGTGTAGAATATAAATTAAACTAACAAAATATCGTAAGTCGTAACTTACAAAACCCAAAATATCTGTTTACTTCGCAAAAAGCTTTATGCGTACCGCCCACGGTAAGCCGAGCCGACTCTACCTGACGTAGGTACTGGGGTTCGATTCCGTGTGGCCTACAGGATATTGCGGTGCCTGAGGCCGAGACGAAGATATTGGATCATCTTTGTTTACGATAAGGGGACGAATACTGGATAACAATTTCATGTAGTTTTCGCAAAAGACAATCTTTTTTGACTCGGATGATTAATTTCTTCGACACACAGCAGCAGCAGTGGCATAAAAGACGATATACGTTATATTATGCAAGATATATGCGCGAAAACAGTCTAGTTTAAAACATCTGTAAACCTGATGTCAAGATTTCATTATGAAACGGCAGTATTATCACAATACCAGTCGAGTCTACTGCGGATGCTTCCACTGGTTTTCACATAGGTATAGACTTCTTCATTTACGTATCATAACATACATATAGATAGATAGAAATTATACGACGCCATGTTTTATGATCAGCTATGGGAAAGGAAATAAATATTATCATTGCATTGCTACTATACGCTACAGGATGTGTGATGCGGGCGCCCTTTGCTGCTGGGAAAAACATGTGCAAGCTTTGTTTGAATACACCTACATACGCTACCGTACACCTGCTAGGGTGTCAATTTAGTGACACAAATTTCCGGCTTAACGATTGCCCATCACTATAATTGATTGGGCGAAATTTCCCCATTTTCCGTATGAAAGCCAATTTGAAAAGATTACCGAGCAGTTTTCGAGATTTTTAGCGGTGTCACTCAAGTTTTATACGGAGAGTCTTAGGAGGGACTTAGTAGGTAAACTAAAATTTGATTACACTTTCATACACAGTGACAAAGTATGTTGAAATAAGTGACAAGGGTCAGAAGGATCAAGCAGGATCTAATTATGACGTGACAATAGGCGAAGCTGTTGACTCATCCAAAGGAACTTTTATCCTTCTTGCTTTTGAATATTAAGATATCCGTACTCTGTTTGGCGACCTGTCTAGTCAAAACTGTTTTGTACTATTGATTACATTTTGATAATCGTGCTGAGATTTGATACAATATTGGACCTTTGAAGTTTAATAAATTATAATTATCATGATATTTTCCAATTTGGACCTTATTAAGTGTACATAAATGGGCTCACATACAGGACTACCAGTCCCGGCTAGTATGGGGCTAATGAACGTGACACGTCCCTCACAAAAACTCGCGTGACAGTGACGAATCGACTCATGCCCTTCTCCGCTTGTTCCATACTCCAATAAAACTGTATTGTAGCCATTTATCATGTCTTTTGCCTGTTATAAAAATGTAGATAAAGTAAGTGGGCGTTTTATATTTAGAAGATAACTTCTAATTTTGTAAAAGCATGAGCTAAATAAATTGCAAGCGGCCAATAAGACCGGAAGTATCGTATTACTATTCCAACTATTAGCTATAATAATTTTAGCAATCTACCTCAGGCCATTTAGCCGAAACATTTTCGTGTTCGCTTCGTTATAGAATCGCCGATCAAAATGTATGGAATTAAAATAAAGACGAGTCGAACGTCACCGTCATATTAACGAACGCTTATGTCAATTCCATACATTTTCATCGGCGATTCTATAACGAAGCGAAAACGAAAATATTTTGGCTCACCCGCCAGGTTAGCCATATAGCAACTCTACAAGTATACGTAGAAGTAACTCATAATCATAAATTGCTGTATAGCGGAGAACTGCCTTAATATGATGTAATTGTATATCTAGTATCTTAGAGAATTTTCGGTTGCCTTTTTCGGCAACCGTAAATTGAAATTGTCCAATTTATAGATTTTCACACGGCGAGGCGGTGCCAATCGTCTCGTTAAGGAGTGAGCACACTGAGGCGGGCCGTGCCGGGGCTCAGCGTGCCGGGGCTCATGGCAAAAATCCGCCTCCATACAATTTGTATGGAAGCGGATGCGCGTATCGCACACTGTGTCGGGGCGCAGCGGATTTCCGCTTCCATACAAATTGTATGGAGGCGGAGTTTTGCGATGAGCTCCGGCACGCTGAGCCCCGGCACGGCCCGTCTCAGTGTGCTCACTCCTTTATAGTGACGTAACCGCAATCGGACGAAATCGATTCCAGTTGTGTCCAATCGGACAATCGCTCAACCGTCCGGACCGGTAATGGATAATACCCGGTGCAACTATCTGGTTCCTGTTTAAAACTCTTTCGACCATGACGAGGGATGACGACCAAAATCTATACAATGTGTCCGGACACCAGTGTCCGATCCTTGTTCATAAAATACGCCATACATTATGAGTCATTAACTCATGACATTAGTTATAGGATCGGACACTGCAGGCAGGCTTACATTGAATATATAAAAATGAATTTTAAATTTTTATATTTTATATTCTCGCTAAAACTCGAGAGCGGATGAAACAATTTAGCTAATTTTAGTCTTAAAATATTCGTGGAAGTCCAGGAAAGGTTAATTTTAGGTGGGAAGTGATACGAAGTTCACCGAGTTATCAAGTAAATAAAAATATAGATTTGAAAGTAGCAAAACTTTTGGACTAAATAGGGCCTGACGAATAAATTCGATAAGGCGTGTACTCGATTTGAATCGGCTAAAGGGTTCTATTTAGCTTCACATTAAACTTAATGTGACGAGGGTTGAAACATGAATTTCGTTGCAAAGTGAGGGAAGGGACAGATTTGAAATTATCGTGTCCTAGCAGTCCTAGCACTGATGCAACGTGCTAGCAATATTATTAAAAATTCATTATTCAAATTTTTAAATAGCATTCTACTGTTCAAAACAGAATTGCCAATTTTGTTAGCTATTTTAGTAACAATTCCAAAATGAAAGTTCCACTGAGTCACATTCTTAATATCAGAAATAGCAATAATAAGCAATTTGCGCCATATCGGGCGCCATTATGCGGTGCACCACGTCCAGTTTTTATAGTTTCACGTAGCGTGGTGTTAACTAAATAAATTGGATATCGATAGCGGCGAGGCGGAACTAGCGACGTGCCGCGGTTTTTGTCGTCGCGCCCGACTGCCACCGATGCCGGGAATGTATCCTGCAGCCAGCGACAAAAACGTCCATCAACCCGTCTACTCTTTATGTTCTAGAATTTATGGTTTTTACGATTGCTGATAATGCTTGACGTGACTGAACCTAGTACAAGTCATTTCTGTGTTCACTTATCTGAAAAAAAAATCATAATATGTATTTATTGATAATATTTTGTACAGTATTTATTAATTATGGCAATACTACTTTGAATGGCGATTTGAATGATGAATATGTTTTTTGAAGAATACACATAAATATTAATTTATAAGATAAGATAGCTTTTTTTTCTAATTGCAAGCTATCTTTTAGGCACAGAGTAATAAATCATTTATCAGAGAGCTCACCGCTGTGAGATCATCAATATATAGTTTTAACTTTATTATTCTAAGTAATCAATATTAATACGCACCATTAGCGCTTTATTTAGGTACTTATATTATTATTTTATTTGATGTTATTAATAATGTTTTATTAATTAATTCAATTTAATTTTTTAACGTTAAAGAAATGTTATAGGTGTGTACCTATAGAAAACCCTCAGGATATGATCTTCTCACACCATGGCTGAAGAAGTATATTGTTCAATCAAGCATTTGCTCAATAAATCATGTTCAATTGATGCCTCTTATCAACAACAAAGCATTTGGTTCGAGGTCCTTATTTGGTTCGAGGTCCTTGTACATGGGGATCTTAATATAATATTATATAGGTGAATAGTCTCAAATTATTTTTTCTTTTACTCTTTTTCATCAGTTTACATTCACGAGACGATTCTGTGCATTTTGAAATGCGAAAGTGTTTTATCATTACTTATTACTTTTTAGTTACAATTTTATTCCCTATAATAACTACATTAAGTATATAATAACATATTACATAATAGACAACAGTAAAATATATTTCAATGCTCAGAATGAATATTTTAAAAACGTTAATAATGTTTTAGTGTCTGTATATTAGTGGTAAGCGCATTAAAATGTTATCGAAAAACATACATCGAGCTCATTACCGCCAACTAATTAGCCACAAATTCATTTGGCGCAGTCATACTGTGGATTATTCTGTCGTGTTATTTATAATTCATTCATAATAATTACGCGTAATGACTAATTTACAATAATTATCATAATTGAGCGAAAAAGCTTAACTTGCTGCGCGGGTTACTGGGAAATGTGCTGGGTTGGGTGACCGATTCTATTTCTTCGAATATCTAATCGTACTGAACGAAGAACGAAGATCGGTGTGCACTGACCGTCTATCCATACATTTTTGTCATTTCCAGTGTGCAATAATTGAACTGAAGCTTGAAACAAATAAAATGCCTGATTCGTAATCAAATCACTTAGGTGATTATGCTCGTAATCGCCTATGAATCATTGTTTCTGATATAACATAACTGCATTGTCTCTAACACAGGAATTTTCCCTTAATTAATCGGAAGAACTACCTTCTCAAGAGAGTGGTTTTACCTTTAAAGCATTAAGCAGAAAATAACTAATATTTCTAGCATTGGAGAAATAGGCGTTATTAATATGCCTATTAATTTTTTACTTAACTTGTAAAAAAATAATTTCTTTTCAAAATTCACGTTTCTGATAAATTACGTTGACGCGTTTTGTAGGAATTTTGTAAATGATGTTTTTGTATAGTCAGATCAAAGATCAAAATGTTTTCTATAGATAAAGGATGATGAATGGATGATGTCATTAATATCTAAAAATGGTGTATTGTTTATCACAATGTCTATAGCCCATTAGTTTTGAATGAATGTCAAGGCACCTTATTTCCCAAAATTATGAATCAGAAGAGGCGAACGGGATGAAACATGGTCTAGGTGTAAGTACTCACATACGGTTTTGCTCGATCGAGCAATCACGTAGAGTTAAAACCACGGCTCGGGCTTTCGTCCACACATTTAGTATTGCTCGATAGTTTTACTCTATTTCGAAGGAAATTAGCTACGACTAATAAAAACTAAGGAAAAGTAACTGTGTCAAAAATTTGTCAAGCCGGCTCGATTCGAGCCTTCAAACGCTCGATGCGAGCCATCGAGCTGTGAGTTTTGCTTTCCACACGGTGGTTTTTGCTCGATTTCGAGTAAAACTATCGAAAAAATCCGTATGTGAGTTAGTACTTAGCATTAGATTAGATTATCAAGAACTAAACAGTTACTTAAGAAGATTCGTCTTAGTGGTTTGGCTTAGACTTTAGACTTTAGGAGCGTGGCTCTTGACTCAAAAACTTGTAGTTTCCATTTCTGCGTTGGAAACATTTATTTTCAAGTTTGATTTAATGCGCCTGGCTTGTCCAACAAGAAAGATGTCGTGTCGGTCATCCACCCCACTTGGTTATGTAGGTAAAGAAGAGAGCAAATCAGGGGAAAGTGCTCATGTGTAAACACTAAGTAGGTACTGCGCATACACTTGGAAACTATAATAACACTCCTGCGTAGCTGGCCTAGTTTTAATGAGATCGGCCACCGTTACCAAAACCTATGTGGGAAGCATGAGACGATAAAATCTGTGGTCTCTGTCTCTGTAAATCTAGATTATATTCTACAGTTCATGACTCTCTACTTAGATCTAACTCATATTCGACGACCACTGTGGCTCAATCGTTAAGAGTGTGTGACAGCTCAAGCAAGCAACAAAATGTTTTCAAAGTTTTTATGTCACGGATGTATATTAAATAATATGTGTATGATATGATATAATAAAAATCTTAAAAGTATTAAATATATTTCCGCTGTCTGGTACCCGTAACACTTAACACGTCCTTCAGGTACTTAATAGCATAGATATTATTATTATTATTCCTAGTAGGGTTGCCAGATGTCCGGTATTTGAGCGTACAGTCCGGTTTTTTGAGGACTGTCCGGTAAAAAATAAACAGACAGAACAAACCGGACAGAACAATGTCCGGTATTTTGAGAAAAGTCGGTGTTACTGGTTACCTAGTTTTAGGTGATTTTAATTTTTTTAGAAGCTCCTACCTTAGTATATGGCGACCACAATTTTATGACCGTAATTATAATATAAAAAACTGTTTTTTTGCGACCTACAATACAACCCAAAGCATTTGGGGTTGTCCGATATTTTTTCGTGACTCACCTGGCAACCCTATTTCCTAGCCCGCCTAGATGCTACGTTCATTCCCTTCTCACGTGAACATTTCACGTTAATAACGTCTCGTAATTCGACTCAGTTAATGCATTATCGTTTTACCGCGCCTCAATCGATTGGCCATCCTGAGAAACAGCAATTACGCACGTAGATTTTATTAAAACGCAACCTAACGTGTGCGACTTCAGACTTGTAATATTTCTTATGAAATAGACCGTAAAATTTACTGAGGATTGTCTGGGACCCGATTCTTGACTTCGAATGACGGCTCGCGTGAGATATCAGAGTGGGAATGAAAGGCCTGGCTCCGATGTTCGAGGAAAAGGAATCGGGCTCCCTACGTTGGCTCCTGGTTAAATGTTAAGCCCAGCCTCAAAAAAGTTTTCGATATGATTTCAGTGCAGCATAGATCTCTCGTAGAACAATGTATTGAAATAGTAAAAATCTGCAACACGTCCAAACTCGTAATAAAACAAATCCAATTTTATTCACTTCAAACATTCAGTTAAAATCAAACTATTGAGTATTGACTCACGCCCCACATACGACAAAGTTGGTGTCACAGATAATTATTATAGTCGACAATAGGTTATAGATATGGCAAAAGTCATTTCAATAGGAGTGACGACCTCTGTGGCTCAGTGGGTGGGCTGTCGGTAGCTCAAGCCGGGGGTCGCGGGTTCGAATCCCGCTGACGGAACAAAAAGTTTTCAAAGTTCCTGGGTCATGGGTGTGTATTAAATATGTGTATGATATAATAAAAATCTTAAATATATGTATAGTATAAAAGTATTAAATATAATATTTCCGTTGTCTGGTACCCGTAACACAAGTCCTTCAGGTACTTAGCACAGGGCCAGACTGACGTGGTGTGAAGCGTCCATAGATATTATATTATTATATTATTATAATTGATATCCTATTTTGCACAAAGTATTACAATTTACAGTCCTGTATTTTGTACAGCCAAATTGTATTGTATAAATTAAATTAATTGTCTTTTGTTATATTGTATTTAAATCATATTATGAAATAATTAAAAGACATTAATTCATTATTGTTTACATATAACACAAGGAGATAAATTAACTTTAGGGAAACTTTTATATATGGTAAACTTTTATATTATGTGGTGAGAGTCCCGACGCACCATCTACCGATCTTCGAGAAGGAGGAGTTCTGGCCGATTGGAGTCCGAGGAGGTTCCGAGGACGATTTCCGAACACGTCGCGCCCCACGTCGCAGACAATGCGTGTTTAGTGTTTTAGTGATAGTGTTAGTTTTTAGTATAGTTGTATGTATGCTAGTCTATAAGGTATTTATAATATGGGCCAAGAATCAAGATGCCTGAGATAAATAAATAAATAAATAAATATTTAGCATATTTAATAATATTATACCTTAACTATTAAAATTATCGTTACTTAGGCATATCAGTTATATAGGTATACACGAGTATTACATAATATAGTTACTACTTACAATTAAAAACGTTTATATAAGCCACATGACCATTGAAATTATATTTACCTACGCCTTTCAGTGTTAGGAATTGCAGCGCGTGATAAGTAGAGTACGTTAATAATCATACATGAATATTATAATTGTTTAGACATAAGAGAGTGCCAGTAATCATGGCATGTTTCGATGTAAAAAAAGTTAAAGTTATTTTTTACTTTAATTACTAGGCCTATCTATAAGCCTTATATCCGTGGTGTAAAGTTTGTATCGACAAGTAGAAGTTTGCACGTGTTAAATGTGTAAACTGTAAACCAATTCGACAAACTTCGGTTGCGATCCAAATCAAACTGAATTAGTGAATTACTGAATTTAGTCGTGTTTCCCGTCAAATTGAACCACAGGTTATAAAGGCAAAGATGTGACGATGCGAAATACTTCGACTACGTTCCATACTGACACTGTGTATTGTGTTTATAGACGTTTTGGTTGTTTTGTACTGTCTGATACATCATACAAAACAACCAAAACGTGTGTTAGAAAAGTGTCTTAAAAAATAGGAGTGAAACCTAATACTACAAAACAAACATTTTGAAAATCGGTTCACAAACGGCAGAGTAATCTTTGAACATACAAAACAAAATATCCACAGCCGAACATATAACCACCTCCTTTTTGGAAGTCGGTTAAAAAGGATACTAACATTATCCTTGGTCCATACATTTTTATTGGATTTTTCCGGCAACTTTGTTGCACAGAAATCCGTCGCAAGGGAACTTCATTTTTCTAGGATAAAAAATATCCGATCTCCTTTCCCTGAAAGAAAAGTTTACCAAATTTCATCCTAATCGATCCAGTGGTTTGAGCGTGAATGTAACAGACAAGCAGACAGATTAGATCGCTAAGTGATAACACATAACTGACTGCTGAATTACTCTTGATTTTCGATATAATATCATCCTCTTCCCTATCTAGATCAATCATAGTACTACGTGAGAACTGAGAACACTGCAAATGGCGTTGAGATTAAAATACCCAATAACTAATTTTAATTGGGTTTCAATTGTGTATCGATTCCACGCTGAAGTGTTATGTGGATTACAATTTACAATGCAATTTTAGAATCCGCTTAACAGATGAATGATTATGTGCAACACGCACTTAATTAACTTGATACCTTCTTCTTTCTTTTAATTTAAATATTCGTGACACTAACAAGTATTAAGAATGAACCAACTAATGAGCTATTTCGGGAAAAAATATGTAAATGTGACCTTACTAATAACAAAGATTAATTTTAATAAAAAGTTTGAAAGCATAGTTAAATTCTCACCAAAAAATAATGAACAGGCAAATCGAAATTTCAACGAGACATCTCATTGAAATTTCAATTTAGTCTCAAATCATACACATTCGATTATAAACAAAGTTAACTGAATAATTCATATCGGAGTTCCCTGTTCCGTGTGGTGGTCGTGCGCGCCGCCAGCGACGTGGGATCCCGAGATTGGGGCCCCTCCCACTGGGGCACGGGCCGGGGCCCCGCCGGATGCCCCGGGGCCCATCATGCAATCCAATTGTGTTTTTTGCCAACTCCAAATTGTATGTAGTCGAACCTAAAATAGTGGAACTAAGGGGTATTTACGATTGATTGTTATCCGAGGAATTTAATGATGAAACTATTTTGAACACTTTCAATGTGTAAGTAGTAGAGGTAGAGTTTTAAGTTTAGGACTAAGCTGGTGTCGGAAACTAGATTAAAAAATTATTACTACATATTCCTATTCCTATTATTATTACAATTAATTAAGTTACGGAATTAATTAAAATAATACCTTAACTGTTTACAATGCAAAATATTATAGATCACTCTATAGGTACTTCATTTCGTTACGTTATTTACTTTGTTTAGAATCGATTAGCTCTACGTTAAGTTAGTTTAGAGTTCTGACATCAGTCTCAGGTTTCGTCAACAGATTGTTATGTGAGCTATGATATAATGATTTAACTGAATTCAAAAATTTTTACGATAACATTTTTGAAGAAAGAAAAAAACTTTACAGTGTCCTAAAAAGCATAATTCGCAGCAGGCCAATTTGGAATACGACAGCAATTATGGGATCCTTATTTATGGCCCCTAATTATTTACGAGGCCATAACGGCCGGACATATTCTAATGCCGAACAACAATAGAGCTAAAAAATACCATTATCGGCTCAGGCGGCACCTTTGTAACTTTCATCATGAGGTGCGGGGAAGCGTTTGGTTCATTGTGAAATTCACATTATGAAGTACCATTAACGTTTTTCTGCCATTTAAGACATTAGGATAAATTATTCTCTATGAAAACATTTGTAAAGAAATGTTCCTTTAGAGTAACTGCGGAATATTTAGGACTTGGTTTTTTATTTTATTTAACATAGCTAAATCATAATATTTTAGTATCTGCGCCATGCTTCTGCCGCACACTATAAAACTCTGGAACGAACTGTCACCAGCAGTATTTCCGGACCTATACGACCTGCAAACTTTCAAGAAGAGAGCGTATTCCCTTTTAAAGGGCCGGCAACGCACCTGCAGCTCTTCTGATGTTGCGAGTGTTTATGGGCGATGGTAGTTTCTTTCCATCAGGTGATCCGTTTGCTCGTTTGCCCCCTTATTTCATAAAAAAATGTGTAATGCACTTAAAGGAGATAGAAAGGGTGAGATACGGAATTGTCAGTAACAAATGTGTATTAAATATGTGTATGATATAATAAAAATCTTAAATGTATGTATAGTATAAAAGTATTAAATATATTTCCGTTGTCTGGTACCTGTAACACAAGTCCTTTAGGTACTTAGCACGGGGCCAGACTGACGTGGTGTGAATCGTCCATAGATAAAAATAAAAAAAAAATGTACTCGAGCCAGCGACACGACTTGTAATCCACCACTCGTAATTCTAGATTAAGCCAATTTGAAACACTCCATATTAATGTTATCTCACACGCCAACAATTACAATCCTACTATTATAAAAGTGAAAGTACAAGGAATGATGTTTTTAATTACGTTTTTACGTAGGTAGTTACTACCAAACGGTATTTGATGAATTTAGGTATGGCAGTAGTTTGAGTTTCGGATTGAATCTACATGTGATAGACTAGTACAGTAGAGTCACGTAAAGTCCTCTATTATGCGAATTAAGCTCCGAGCACAAACAAAGTAAATAAAGTTTGCATTTAAGGTAGTCAATTTATTATTTAAATGTTTTGTAACATCGTTCAAAATGTTTACTTATTTCTCAGAAGTAATTACTTTAGGCCACCAATCTGTGAGGAGAAAAGAAACACAAAGAATAAAACCCTTCTCGTTAGCTGTAAAATTTTTAGCTATTGTTTTCTTCGATGGCGTTACATGATATTTTTCAAAGATCTAAAGTTACGACGGACGATAAAAACCTCACAGTTATTTCGAGCTGAAAATAACAAAAGAAGATTAAACTGACAATCATAGACGCAATCGATAATTCGGGCGATCGATCACGAGTCGTCGATTACAGATAGGATCGAGTCGATTTCATTAGTTAAGTTAATTAAACATCGCGGTAGGCGGCCAGCCCTCGGGCTAACGATATCGACGTTTTCGCATCACTAGGATTTAAAATAATGATGGTAACAAAGCGTTGAGTTAAGCCGTTTGTTCACCGCCGCTGACACCGACAAAAAATTGAATAAAATGCACTTTAGAACCTAGGCTATAGGTTTTATTTTGCTCTACGACGCTACGAAGCAGCGGCGGCATGGGTCGCTAGACCAATATCGGTAGAAAATGAAACCTATAGCATAGGCATAAAGGTAATAAAGTGGCATTTTACTTAAATTTTTACCCTTTGACAAACGGCCTTAGGGTGGATTTATACGCTTGAAGTTCGAACGCACAGTTTGACGACTACAACGCGAGATTAAAAGCAAATGTAATGGTGCGCTGTCAATTGTCATATTAGTAATATTATACACGAGCTTTTGCCCGCGGCTTCGCTCGCGTTAAGAAGTATTATTATATACAAACTTTCATCCCCTATTTGAGCCCCTTGGGGTTGCAATTTATCAAAATCCTTTCTTAGCGGATGCCTACGTCATAACATCTACCTGCATGCCAAATTTCAGCCCGATCCGTCCAGTGGTTTGGGCTGTGCGTTGATAGATCACTATGTCAATCAGTCAGTCACCTTTGAGTTTTATATATTATATAGATTTTGCTCGTGATTGCAATGTAGCCGCCAAATCGCGCGTTTGGGCGAACGCATATAAATCGGTCCTAACAAAACGTGGAGTTATCGCCGTATCGGCAACAATAGTGTTGTTGATCAATGTATCGAGCTCTATTGTACTCGCGACAATTAGAGAGTTCGACGTGTGAGCACCGAGTACATTGTACAATGCTCTTTGTTGTTTAATTGAGTCACATCAATTTCCGCGTTCGCTAAAAGTAAGCCTGAAGTTTCGTAAAGAAATCGCAATATCATATTTCTCTTGAAGTATTTTTTCGCTTCCTTATTTATTCTTTGCAACATAGAACTGTTTTCTTTATCGGGGGTAACATAACTACATCCGTTTGCTTAGTACCTCATTCTAAGCAAACTGTATGGAAGCAGATATCAAGTAAATTTTTGGGTGTAGTAAAACCAACCAACCAAATACGCAAAGACATTACAAAATACAATAGCCAAATATTATTCATTGTTTATGGCGCCACAGCTACAAAAATACTGTTTATTATTTATACATTTTATTCTCCTTCAGATGGGATACAGTTATGCATTCCTTAGAATATAAATGCTGTCCAAAGGTCGCATCTAGTTCACAGCATCTACGTCGGGGTGTTTATACGGCAACGGCAACGTGATGAATAAAGTTCAAACACGTGACCGTTGCGGTGTTGTTTATGGGAGTTGCCAGGGGACGGCTGAAATAAAGAAGTAATGTTTATAAACATGAAACGCGAAAAACAATGTCACTTGACAAAAAAGTTATCTATAAATACCTAATAGTCTTAAAAACTAGAAGCATTTGGTAATATTGCTCACAAAAATAACTACAATTCCCATACGCCTCTAAAAGTTCCGAACGGCAAGCTTTTAATGACAATAAATGAATAAATATTAGTAACTATGTGATAAGTAACTTGGAAATTGAAATCTTAATAATTCTTAGTACTTACTAGTAGGAGTACTTACTTGACGAATGACGGCTCGGACGTTACGCGTATATCACCAGCTATCGTCATGATGACTTTAATATTATTTTAGTGATGATTAAGCAGCTTATTTGGATAATGATGATCACATTAGTGATTAGGCATTCTTAGCGGAAGTGACGGAACTATGCCTTAGCGGGGAGTGCAGGTGCACCATGGGGTTTTAGTGGGTAGATCCTACGGGTAGTCCCACATACTCCGGCTAATATCCCTAATCCACCGGAGATGCGCAAAGCATTTCCCCATGTAAAATTAAATGCATACTTAGCGTGGGATGCCCTGCAGCTTGATTTGAAGATTTGAAGAAGGTGGGCAGCGGAGGGACGATAAGCTGATGACGATGATGGCAATGATGATGATGAACAAAGGGTGGGGGATGTGGGCGGTATGTTTTGGCGCTGATTGAATATTACTCAAACACGGCTTATCTCATGGCTCATGGCTCACGGCTGATTCATCGTGATTATCATAACGGTAATTGCATCTGCTCTCCGTGTAATATGGATCAAAGGTTTTTGGGTTTACACCCAATTATAACTTGGCTTAATTATTACTATTCAGAGCTAGGTTACATTATGGTACGATGTTACAGTGTTTAATTATAGAGACTTTATACTAGTGTGGTAAAAGTATCAGAAGACGGCTGATTTTCATTGCAATATCAGTATAGGTACATACTTAAAAAGACTCAGAAGTACCTACAAAGTACAAAGCCTCTACTTCTATACTCTACCTTCTAAGTAAAGTTCAACTCGAGAGTTCAAAACTGCCGATCTATCGATCATAATAATATTTTATATTGCAATGGTGATTAGATAAATGGTTGCTTCGCTATGGCTTCTATTTCCAATGTAATCGACATCATTGTCAGTACTAAAGATCACACAAAAAGTTACTCTAAGTTACCCAAGCTAAACGGCTCGAAAGGAATTCGAAAATCTAACGAATCGATTGTGTGCATCGGCGTTTATCTTGACTTCGCCCATTGACACGTCTTGATTAATCCTGACGTCAGCAGATCCGCTGTCAGCTCACACCTCCGCCGCGAGGGAGTATCGCTCGTATTATGTAGGTCATAAACATCAGTATCCCGTGATGCGTACGCTCGCAGATGTTATCGTTCGTGCACGTTTAGCCGGAGCGTGTGTAACCAATGCGGCGTGTTAAATTTTAATAATGGAGTCCCCATAGATCAAGGGAACTGAAGATATGTCGGGAAATTTGATACTTCAATATTCAAGTATGGTGCAGCAAACCTAATATTATTTTCGACCGATCCTATGTTTCAATCTTATCTTCTTACAGTAAAGAGCGAGAACTGTGTAAAGCTTACTTGGGTTGAAGTAGCCTTTTTTCTTCTCAACAAAAAGTCACCAATAATAAAATGCTGACTTATATTATTCTTTCTACTCTATACCGACTGCATGTGTTATGGATATTGGATAGTGCCATTTCTTTTCAGTTTACTAGTCTGCAATAATAACATAGCATGGCTTAAACGCATATCTGCGGTATAAAACGACGTCGATCAAAACATTTAATCTTAATATCTTAACCGACCATTTCGTTCCAAGTTTATAGAGCTAGAAAGCTATAATATCTAGGATCTGCTGCTTGATTCATCATTATAAATCATTTAGTATTAAAGAAGATAGATCGATAGCAATATTTAAAATTAGCGTACTTTATTATCTGTCTCTTGTATTATACTGTTATTTGCATTCATTTAATAATAGATAAGTACCAGTATAGACTTATAGGGTTAAAACTCTAAAGTAATGCATGATAAATAGATCAATTTGTAATTACACTCCTGAATTTCGTCTGCAAGCCTATGCTATACTTTCTTTTAATGTTTAGTCGACGCCTAGATCTATTGTCAATTATATTCACGTGAAATATAATGCCACGCTAAATGCACTATTGTTCCTTATTTTTAGCTTTAGCAATATTTTACTTCATTTTGATTCTTGAGTCTTGCGTAAGCAATTTTATTACCTACTATCTACATTTACCGTACTGTTCATTTTTTTATTTTCCACTTTTATTTCAAATACCAAATATCAAATATCTAATTTGGAACCAGTTAACTCAGTAACAACTACAACAATCTACATACCAATAACCATTTTCACACAATTCTTTCAAGACAATTGAAATTGTTATCGAGCTCCGTGGCTAATGGCGAATATTTCTACTGCGAGTATTGACTCATATACATAACCTCAATACATCCAACTAGGTCGAGTGTACTTATCGACTTATTCTTCATCTTATTAGCTTTTCATAACTATCCCACTTTTCCTGTGACTGCGCAACTGTGTAAAGAATCGATATTGAAAGTACTTGGTAGGTACTGATATGATATTCGTTATATCAAGTTTAGGAAATATGTACTGAATACTTTATTCATCATATCATCATATCAGCCTATAGTCGTCCACTGCTGGACATAGGCCTCTCTCAATGAACACCAAGATGACCGATCTCCTGCTAGTCGCATCCAACATGGGCCTGCAACTAAGCGGAGATCGTCGTCCCACCTAGTTGGAGGTCGACCTATATACTTTATTATAATATAAGTTTTATTATCTTAATATATATATTTCTTGTGTGCGTGTGTATGTGACTGAACTCCTCCTAAACGACTGGACCAATTTTGATGAAATTTTTTGTGTGTGTTCGTGGAGATTCGAGAATGGTTTAGATTTACAGTTTGGTCTACTGGAAAATGTTTTTTCAATTAATTTCTTATTTATACGGAGTTGTTGATTTTGGAATGTTTTACATTAGATCCGGATGGACGTTGCCATGGTGACATAATTATTTAGTCACTGCAATAATAATATGGGCGAAATACTTTATATGGCAAAACAACGTTTGCCGGAACAGCTAGTATGATTATATGATTTGTATTTCCTGCATTGTAATAATTTATTAATTATCAATTTCCATTACCAATAACATTTTATTATTGAATACAATAACAACATTCCTTCAACTCCACAAAATTATTCAAGACAGTTGTACGTAATTGAAGAATCATCTTATTCATATAATTCCGTTTGATCAACTCAACTGCACAAACACACTTAACGGCCGACAATAAAACCAAGGACGGCGAAAATATCTCATTTTGGTTGATATGATAATTCAATTTTATATGAATCACAAAAGAATTCATAACCCAAATAAAACGAAATGAAACACAAACACATATTGCATTGGACAGAATATCGGTCAAGTGAGTGTGATGTAGATGATTGGGTTCCGTACGTAAAGTTATTTGAAGCCGAACAAGACGATGGAATGTGTAGACGACATAGAAAGAATTAGTATTTTATGCAATGAAGATTGCACTAATATCATGAATTAACAATATCTATAACCAGTTATAATTGCAATGAATATGATAACTTACAATTTATTGATGTCATCTGATTGGTGATTTCCATTTATTTATTTATTGACGTTAAAGCCTAAAGGATTGTGACTATTGTTAGAGACAACTTTCATCAAGTTTTATTCCAAGTATAATTTTTTTTAGCAGCCTAAGGGCCTGTTTCACCACTTCCTGATAAGGTGCCGGATAGGCTTATTTGACAGATTCTCCATACTCTATCTGTCAAGGTAAGTGGTGGATAGCCTTATCAGGAAGTGGTGAAACAGGCCCTAAATGAAATTAATGTATCCGTTGAACCCTATTTATACCCGACCCGATCCCAAAAAAAGTTCCCCATTTTCTTTTTTGCACGCAACCCTAACACAACAAAAATAAAAGCACAGACTGTATCTAGAAAAGTTATATTCCCGTCTTAAATTACATTGAGTTTATCAAACGTACTGGGCATTTTCAGATCTCACGCTTTCTGCCCGTTCATGTAGTCTCTATGTGGGTGTGGTAGAGTCGGTTTTTGCGTGGCACGTTATTGCATGGGCGGATATCCCGCAGCTGTTTCGCGTATTCAGAGAACATGAATGACTAGTTCAATGGCGGACGCGTCCTGAGCATAAATCCGCAATTGAAAACAGACATGTTGAAATGTACTGCAGACAATTATCTAAGCGAAGTTCGCTGTGTTAGATTAACATGCATGTTTATAGCTTTTGCTTTTTATTGCGAGAACTTGATAGAAGACAGCTTCTTTTAAGTGCTCAAGTCGTGCGTATTATGTTTATAAAAAACCAGTGAATGTAACATAAAGGTCTACTAGCTTGTTTGCATTCTTTAAAACAGAAGTTAGGAAATAGGAATGTGAAATAGCCTAGGGTACTATTACTCTACAATATTGGAATGTCTATTTTAACTTTTAAGTTACTTACTTTTATTTTTCTATACTTACCAAAAACTCTTTATGATGATTTTTTGGATGACTGTAAAAATATCCGCACATTTTTTTTACAAAAACCAAACGTCGGTTTCGTTTTAAATGGATTCCTGGAATCCACAGCTAGGTACACTTACAAATTTTTGGACTGAATAAACTAATCGAATTCGAAGTGCCTTTATGATGAAGCAAATCTAAAATATCTACATGTCAAAAACAGGTTCAAAATTGGACCGCTTTGTAAAATTAAATAAGCTATGTTACCTACGACATTGTGACTCTTAACACACGGGAATAAGGTTGTGTTTCGCTCGGATATAAGTGTTTACTTTATGTGCGTTAAAAAAACTCTCCCGAACAAAGATTAGCCGCGGGGACGGCGTAATGCGGATCGCACATGTTCCAGATTACATTATACGGCTTCTCTTTATTAGTTTTATAAAAATCCTCGGAAATGGAATCCAAGCAGTGGCATCATCAGCCCCCGCTGGGATTTATTTTTCGTTCGGTCACGCTAGCGGGTTTCCCATCTTAGTGGGATTTGATGTAATTTGCGGATACGGAATATTTCTAGTTAGCCTTGGTGCTAGCCTTAGTGTATTTTATTAAAAGTTTGAGGTTGTAATACTACATAATATGAAACATATTATTTCTTCGAGTTGTGTTTTAAAACTCGATTTATACATAACAGGTACAGCGTTTCGTGTTTTATTTATTGCGTCCTCTCCCCTCACGTTTCTTTATCGGATTCCTTTTAGATTTTATTTATGTTATCTTTCCGCGCTCCGTTAAATTTACAGAGACGTCTCCGGTCACAATGGCTCTCGGGCGACCGATTTCGGCGAAAAAACCCGGCGATAGCGTACCGCGGCGATATCTTTTTTATTGCCGCCGCGAGAAATGTAGTCGTAGTAAGTTAATGTCAGTTAATTGGCAATTCGAGCGCGTAGTCACGCCTAGCCGCGGTAACGTCGGGCGAGATTATGCCGTCTCCACTCCACGGGAAATTGACTATTGTGCGGGGGGAGTAGAGACGAGAGCCGCCCGAGTGGGAGAAGTAATGGCTTCCTCGACAAATGACGCGGCCCGTCACGAGCGAGTGACAGGCGTGCCCGCAGTCGGAGTCATCATGAGTGTTTACTTCGTGTTCCGAACGTGGCTCAAGAAGTAATTTGAATGTGCTTTGACCCACGCATGTCTGATAATACACTATCTATGTTGTTTATAAGATGCTTAATGATACTTGACGACGGACTGCTTTGTAAATATTTAAACTGCAGACCTACTTTTTATTGTGAACATTATATTTTACGACGGAGATTCTACAATTGTAGAACAAGCGTGAAACAAAAAATTTAACATGACTAGACAGTGCGAAAGCCTATCGGTCTCACTCAGAAACATTCGACGATTAGTTAATTTTAATTTAATGTACAGTAAAGACATAAACATTACACATTTTCTGTCAAACTTAACATTCAAATAAAGTTAAAAAAATAATCGGCCAAGTGCGAGTTGGACTCGCGCACGAAGGGTTCCGTACCGCTTGTAGAGCGAAAATTGGTCCAAAATTGTGTTTTTTGTACGGAAGCCCCCCTTAAATTTTTATTTCATATCTATATCTATACTAATATTATAATTCTGCAGAGTTTGTTAGTTTGTTTGTTTGTTTGAACGCGCTAATCTCAGGAACTACTGGTCCGATTTTAAAAATTCTTTCAGTGTTAGATAGCCCATTTATCGAGGAAGGCTATAGACTATATTTTATCACGCTAAGACTAATAGAAACGAAGAAATAGAGGAAAATGTGGAAAAAACGGGGGGAAATTATTTGAAAGGGCTTATTTGAACGCGCTAATCTCAGGAACTATAACTGGCCCGATTTGAAAAATTCTTTCAGCGTTAGATAGCCCATTGATCGAGGAAGGCTATAGGCTATATTTTATCACGCTAAGACTAATAAGAGCGAAAAAATGGGGGGAAATTATTTGAAAGGGCTTATTTGAACGCGCTAATCTCAGGAACTACTGGTCCGATTTGAAAAATTCTTTCAGTTTTAGATAGCCTATTTATCGAGAAAGGCCATAGGCTATATTTTATTATTGTACGACTAATAGGAGCGACGAAATAGAGGAAAATGTGGAAAAAACGGGGGAAATTGTATGAAATTGCTTATTATCTTAAGATTCTTAAGAACTACTGGAGCAATTTTTATGTTATTTGGCAAACATGAAGAATAGACCACGTTAAGGGACTAAGGCTATTTTTTTGCGGAAAAATGTACGGTCGCGTGAAATGCCTAAATTACGCAAGCGAAGTCGCGCGGAACATCTACATAATATAATAAAATCGTAGGAAAGTCAATGATGTACATTGTATATTTTTGTACAATAAATAATACTTGGGATTAACGCGGACGAAGTCGCGGGCAACAGCTAGTACTTAAATATTATTATTAATTATTAAAGTACACATACATTTAAGGCCTTTGTCAAAATTTCAAGTGCCTACCATTTGCCATTTATATTGATATCGAGCAAAAAAGGCCAAAAAAATCACGCTTCTTGTATGAGAGCTTAAATATTATTAATATTATTTTGTTTTTAGTATTTGTTGTTATAGCGGCAGCAGATACACACAATCTGTGAAAATTTCAGAACTCTAGCTATAGCGGTTCTTGAGTTACAGCCTGGCGGCAGACAGACAGACACAGGCAGACAGACAGACAGCATACGGAAAGACAGACAGACAGACGAACAGACAACGAGGTCTTAGTAATAGGGTCCCGTTTTTACCCTTTGGGTACGGAACCCTAAAAATATCATAAAAGTGTCTTAGCGCGGCTGTATGATCATCAAAGTAGAAACGATGGCAAGTATATAATTAAATAGCAGACTATAATAGCTATTAAGCTAATTTATTAAATTATAACACTATTGATTCTATTCAGAATAGTCTAAAATATTCATCAAATACGATCGCATTGAATCGCTTGAAATGGAAATTAAACACCACTACATTTATTATGATTTATAGTATCATTCAATATACTTACGAAATAAATTTTGATTCTAGAATTACACGCATATTTTAGAATTTATAAAATACATAATATGTTATTATGAGATTTGGTTGTGTAACCTCAATATTATAATCTACTAGCTAACGACGCGATGTAATTAATAGATACAATATGAGTTATGATAAAATTAATTACGTATATGTGTTGTCTGTTTAGGTCTTATTTATGTTCGATATTACTATCAATAAATTCGATTGAAGATTAAAATTATTATGACAATCAATTACGATTACTGCTTTAATTAAACCGAATAGGTATTATAAATACTTAATTTATATAACGCAGAGCTCTTAAAGGTATAAAGCTCATGGCATAAAGGCATAAAGCATATGATATTTGCTCATGGTAGTTGACTACCTGCCGACTGCGTAGGCCGCGCCGTAGAGGTGCGTAGAGGGACTATATTAGCTTTGTCCACACTGTGCCTTTTTCTGTTCGTCAAGAGCATGCGTTATAGCGCAGTCAACAGCGAACGTGAGGCATGCCCGCGACGCATGCCTCTGACCGTATCCAAAAAACAAAAATGACAATGTTGGCGTTGCGTTCGTTGACGCATTCAATTATTGAATACGCCAAAACGAAAGTCGAATGAAAGAAGATGACGAAACTTGAATACGAAAGCGCATAGTGTGGACATAGCTATTGTATATTTCGTTATCAATGTTTCGAGTAAATTACGCTTTAAACTTAATTTTAAAGCATTAGGTACTTTTAATACAAGAATGAAGAAACTTAAATAGCCGGCCAAATGTGAGTCGCGTACCAAGGGTTCCGTGCCGTAATACAGAGCAAAAATAGTCCAAATATTGTGTTTTTTTGTATCGGAGCCCCCCTAAAATCTTTATTTTATTTTAATTTTATTGTTAATTATTAAAGTAAACATATAACTAAGAGCTTTGTGAAAATTTCAAGTGCCTACCTGTTGGCTGTTACCATTATTGATTAAGAGCAAAAAAGGCCATAAAAAACACGTTTATTGTATGGGAGCCCCCTTTAAATATTAATGTTGTTTTATTTTTAGTAGTCTCAGAAATAGAGTCCCGTTTTTACCCTTTGGGTGCGGAACCCTAAAAAACTAAAATATAAAACTGGTCTGTATGGGCACGCCATTGGCTATCGCTATATTTAGGTTTTTAGAAATTGGTGGTTAGAACAACAGATTATTGAATAGGCTTATAGTAAATTAGATGACGTTTGCAACTCCATTTATAAAAGAAAACCCGCACGTTTTTTGAGACAAGAAGTATCCTATGTCCTTCCCCGGGACTTACAGTATCCATACCAAATTTCAGCAAACTCAGTTCAGCGGTTTGAGCGTGAAGAGGTAACAGACAGACAGACACTTTCCCAGGTTTAATATTAACATGGATATGGACTAGTTTGGTCAGTGTATAAGCCTAAAGCTAACTGGAGCGAGCCACATGAGGGTGCCAATCTTACCCATAATTTGTAGTTGGAAAGTTTTTGGGTGTAATTGAAGTTTAACCCCCGGGCGATACGAAGCTACAAATACATTGGCACAATTTATCGACAACTAATAAACACATTATTATGAAATATGGTACAGTTGTTATGTTTTAAAGATTATTATACGACAATTAGTGTAGAAGACTATATTATTTATAAGAGGGGTATTTTTAATCTTATCATAACAAGTCATACTACAACAATAATTAACAAGTGTCAAGTACCAAGTAAGTACCAAAAAACAATGACAGGCACTAACTTATTAATTTCGCATTTAGCACTAATCTTGTTTATACACATATTGCACTTTCGGTAGGCACAAATCATTCAGAAAACTTACGTCTTTTGTCTAAACGAAGGTACAATAATAGTATGCAATTAAAAAAAATTATAGATGACTGTAGCAAAACTAAAATTGTTCGAATACGGATGGAGTCTCGCATTGCTGTAGTCCGTACTCTACGCCTCGCCAAGCCTTTGAAAGTCACGGTCAAGCAAAATATGTGAGTCAGTTGTTTAATATTGCAGAAGATGTTGCTGTATGAATAGCTTTTAAGATATTTAATACAGGTCCGTCTAAATTTAATTCTCGGTCCTCGAGGTGCGCCGTTTATTAAAGCCATACTAATATCTTCACCACACTCGATATTTTAGCGGCCGTCTGCCAACATCACTTTACAACACTTTTAAATCGTACGGTTATACGACTTTAGCTTTAATCGCCAGGGTATAAGGATGAAAATACTACTTTTACCTGATTATACATTAACATGTGGAGGTTACACGAAATGTATCACTTTTTAAAAAAGGATAATCCGGTCAAAATTTAAGGCTAAAACTTACGTTTCACTAAAGTATATTTATTATTTTTGGAACAAAACCAGATCAATTGCTCATCTTTGTCACGCTTAAGAGGATACACCAGGGGCGAGAGAAATTGAAAATAGGTATTTGAAAATGTATTGCTGTCTCACCAATCTCAAGTCTCCCACCGCAGAGCGCGATAGAGACAACACGACAAAAGTTCTAATAAAAAAACAGAAAATCTTCGATTCCTTGTCCGCTGATTCCTTCTCCAAAACTTAACCGATTTATGTAATTTTTTCATTAATAATTAAAGCAAGGCTTGAGCTGTGCATGTTCCTATGTTTTATTTTTTTTTGTATATTCTAGCCAGTTTTGTTTTCTGGGTGTTTGAACACAGAGGAAAATCTGGCCATTTTTTTGGGTTTTTGGACGTTCTTATCTCTTTTAATAATTAAATTATGAAAAAAAGAAAACATAGGAACATGCTAATAGCGGCCATAGATATTCAGGATAAAAATCATAACTCTACCGGCATTATCCAGGGAGGAAACAGGGGACAGCGTTTGTATGGAAAAACGGCGGTGTGGAATCCTCTTAATATATTCTACGTTTATTTTGAAATATATAGTAACTGTGTTTAAAGCGTTATTAAAGTACTTAGTTATTACTTATGAAGTACTAAGTACAATCACAATGTTAATTTAATTTACTTTCTTACGAATACCTAAAGGTCACATTATAACTGTTGTTTTCGAAGCGAAAATCAGACACGGCATATAAATGTTTAGAGCTGGCTATTTTTTAATGGGCACTCGTAATAAATCAATTTATCGAGTCATTTATTACTCTATAATCTTTATCAATGGCTAACATTGGAGCCGGGGGCTCCTATTATAAATTAGGGTCATAGGCTCGGCCGATTGTTGCGACCAGCGTGTGGCGAATGCGCTAAAAACGATAATAAATAAGCGGCTCAGACGTCGTGTAAAATATATTATATATTATGTTTACATGTATTAGGTACAGTCGTCGGCAAACGAGGGTAAATATTATCGAAGTCGGAAATTGTAAAGTAATTACATGTGGGAGAGCCATGCTTCGGCACGAATGGGCCGGCTCGACCGGAGAAATACCACGTTCTCACAGAAAACCGGCGTGAAACAGCGCTTGCGCTGTGTTTCGCCGAGTGAGTGAGGTCACCGGAGGCCCAATCCCCTACCCTATTCCCTTCCCTACCCTCCCCTATTCCCTTCCCTTCCCATCCCTACCCTCCCCTATTACCCTATTCCCTCTTAAAAGGCTGGCAACGCACCTGCAGCTCTTCTGATGCTGCGAGTGCTCATGGGCGACGAAAGTTGCTTTCCATCAGGTGACCCGTTTGCTCATTTACCCCCTTATTTCATAAAAAAAAAAGTAAGTACTTATAGTATTTTTTAATTTTCTATTGGGAAGTACTGGGATAAATCCAAGTGTAAATCTGTGATACATTCAAAAAGGAAAGTAAGACTTTTTTTTTTTTTTTCTATGGACGCTTCACACCACGTCAGTCTGGCCCTGTGCTAAGTACCTGAAGGACTTGTGTTACAGGTACCAGACAACGGAAATATATTTAATACTTTTATACTATACATATATTTAAGATTTTTATTATATCATACACATATTTAATACACATCCAGACCCGGGAACATTGAAAACTTTTTTTTTCCGTCGGCGGGATTTGAACCCGCGACCCCCGGCTTGAGCTACCGACGCGCTCACCACTGAGCCACAGAGGTCGTCGACTGCTCATTAAAGTAATAATATAGTTGGTAATATTATAGCAGTTACAAAAAAAGCGTTTGCGTCAAAAATATTTTAACCTTTTTTTCTAAACACGCAGAACTCGCTTTTAGTAGAGACTATACCTACGTACAGTTAGTTATTAGTTATTACGCTTAGTTTTTTACGATGTTGTCGATAAATTTTAATAAAAAGTGTTTGAAATAATCAAAGTGTTTTAAAGTGATGAAAATTAATGATCCTGGCCGCGCGCCGTGACCTCAGCAGAAAATAGGTCCTAACAGCTTTTCTAAATCATTTTGATCTACTTAAAAATATATTATAGCCATCATCAGAACCCATTAGAAGTTATGTTTTTTTTTTTTTTTATGTTACAAACGAGCAAACGGGTCACCTGATGGAAAGCAACTTCCGTCGCCCATAGACACTCGCAGCATCAGAAGAGCTGCAGGTGCTTTGCCAGCCTTTTAAGAGGGAATAGGGTAATAGGGGAGGGTAGGTATATTTAAAAGCCAAGCTACTACACACATGCTACATATCTAAGATAATATTGTACAGTAGATACTGGATACAGTATAGTCTATAAAGCTGTACAAGTTGAAGCTTTCAACAAAGCACATTTTAAGCTTTAACTACAAACCAAGATTTTTAAGTACATAATAACAACTTACATTAGAGTATCTTATCTAAAAGCCAAGTAATCAAAATTACTCTTAAAATCTAAAAATAGAACTCGTATTCAATTGTTTTTCAATCAGTTCTAATTTTGCTTCTATAGCAATTCTACTAAGGAACCTATTGTTAAGCTATTTATGGAGTTCGCGCTCGCGATATCGTCCACACCCACCGACAACGGAACGGAACATAAAAGAACACTCGTACTAAAATACTCTCTCTCCTCCTACGGCGTAGTTTATTACTACTATGTTGGAACAAGTAAACATAACTTCGTTTAACTCCAAAAACATACTACTTTGTTCATCAGAACTTGACCAATTACGTATTAACACTGTTTTGTTGTACAAAGAAATGCAGATTTATGTATGTAGTGCGCGTCTACGCATTATAAACAATACCGCACGCACACGACAATTTTTCATGCAAAGTGAGGCGTAGTTTTGTTGCATGTGTGTGCGTAATTTTACGACATTTACGAAGATTGGCGTCACCACACAGTGACGCCAATCACCTTCGCAGAACTTTGACTAATTTACTTTTTTATTTGATATCAGCATAAAAAAGGATTATACTTTTTTAACAAGCTATACATCAAAATTAATCAAAGCAAAACTTTCGGCTACTCTACGATTTAAAAATAGAATTTTTTCTAATATAAATACGAATAACAGACATAAATATGAATTTCTAATTAGCTTGTTGTTCTTTTCCAAAATATATTATGTGTTCAAGATTAATGTTGTTGTTTAGAATAAATTGTGCACGCGTATGATGTTCATTTGTTTGTCGGGAATCGGTAGTTTTAAATTCAAGCTGTGTTTGATGTTTAGCTTGATTAATCGTCAGGACATGCCTTTATTCCGTTCAGCTTCACAGCTGGAATATGCAGCACTGTGAAATATAAAACAAGTCAGTCTTACGTAGGTGTAACTGTGGAGGCAAACCTGTCAGTTTCACACCCAAGTTAAAGTCGCTGTAACAAAAATAACATGCCACAAAGTGAGCCTAAAACAAGAATTGTAGAAGATCCAACGCTATACTTATCTAAATTCATGCTAAGAAATGTTTTATGTTACGAGAAATTCTTTTGCAAATAAACGATAAGAGTGGGCGCATAGTGTGTCGCCGGCCTTACTGCCAGTATCAAATTATGTCAGATGTGACAGAACACGGGCGGGTGTGTGTTTGCCGGAATAGGGATGTGCCGCACGAGTTATGACTTATGATTAATGACGGCATTGCGTTTATATTTGACTGCTTTTATTTATACTTCTTATTTAAACGAGCCTCTTTAATTATTATAAGATTATATGAATAATGATAAATATAATTAAAATAGTTAAAGGTTTAAGTGTTTCGTATATTTAAGTACATTGTTCACTTTTTAATCATTTTTTATTTCAAAAACTAGTATTTATGAAACTGCATGTTAAATGTTAATTTGTACTGATTAAGACGCTCCCCCTACGGAGATGCGGTAATTTAACGTTTTTAGAGTCTTATTAACTCATAATTTGAAAGCTACAAAATTATAATAAAAATACAGCAATAATCTTCAGTATATGAACATTCCTTTCTCCGTTATTAATTTCCAATTTTTGTTTATCATACTCATGTTATCAGCTTCCAAAGTAATACTGATTTATTTAAATTCAAGCATACATTCAGTATCTCCCTAGTATTTACAAATTACGTTTATTTGAAATACACGCCAATAGATCGACATTATTTTACTAACTACATATTTGCGGCTTGAATTTTTTTAGGTGAATTTTGAACTAAGATAATTTAAAAAAATAGGATTTTGAACGCGGGAAATGTATGGTCAAGGTCGTTTGCTCAGGGGATGGCCTTAATATGTGTAGGTACTTAGTAGGTGATTGCTAAAAACCATAAAAACATTACTTAATTCGTTGTTACTTGTTACTAGAGTTAATTTATTTCCATTACATGCTACTGCCATATGAATGAATAATGCTCAGCTTCTGAGGTATTTTAACAGTAGTTTGACAGAAGTTCAAATGGTTAGGATATCAGCAGTAGCCAATTATAATCGCTAGGGAATAGATTAAAACTCCTGTCAAAAAATTCAGGGCACTAAATATGCATCGATTTTGTAAACCAAATAATAAAATTATCGATAAAAGTTAGCACATCCCTATAGGAGAATCACGTTACGTCGACATGGGCGGACACGAAGTTGATAAATAAAACTGTTTTATTATCTTCTATTAATTACTTATAATTATTCTCAAGCACTTCTTAAATTGAGAGGCTCTCAAGTTTCATGTTGTCCTTATTTTCAAAGCCCAAAACTTATCTTGGACTAAAATACTTACGGTCTTACTACAAAAGATCTAAACATCTATAATTGAACAGTTGTTTTGAGAATATTATGTACTGATTTTTTTTCTAATCAACTAGAACTGTTCAACAGGTGTTTACATTTTTTGTAGTACCTACTTAAGACTGTTATATTTTTAGCAGCATTTGAGTAAGTATTCCGTTCATACAGTTTCACTTTAATCATTTTAGCCGTCACAAATATTTACAAGACCCAGAAATGGAATTATTTTAGTCTAACAATGTTTAGTCTGCAAACACGTTTTAAAATAATCGGCCAAGTGCGAGTCGGACTCGCGCACGAAGGGTTTCGTACCGTTATAAAGGAAAAATAGGCGAAATATTGTGTTTTTGTTTGGGAGCCCCCTTTAATTTTTTATTTTATTTTAATATTACTCTTAAATATTGAAGTAGACATATAATTAAGGCCTTTGTGAAAATATCAAGCCTACCTGATGACATTATTGATATCGGGCAAAAAGGGCCAAAAAAAATCACGGTTGTTGTATGAGAGCCCCCTTTAACTATTCATTTTATTTTGTTTTTAGTATTTGTTGTTATAGCGGCAACAGATATACACAATCTGTAAAAATACCGAGCAAAGCTCGGTCAAATAGCTAGTATTATTATAAAATTACACTATTATTATACAATTAAACATGACAATGTGGCCTGTGGTCTGTAAGCTGTTTGGGAATAAATTTAGGCTAGGTACAGTCGTTGACAGACCCAAAGTATTTAATTCCTTCCCCACGCGCGTCAAATGAGTCATCCCCGAAACGGGTGAGCTCACTCTTTCTAAAGCAGTGCGCCTTAGGACGCGGTGACGATCGGACGTGTCACGTGACTGATTTTTGATTGACGCATTGTTTTTGTCTACAAGACGTGTTCTAAAATATGCCTTCGTGTGTCTTCCGAAAGTGCTTTAACAACACGAGAAATACAAGTAAAATCAATGGAGTCACATTCCACACGTAAGAACTAAGATTCAATTAATTATCTTCCATTCTAAGATAAAAAAAATCGAAACGAAGCGGAAAATGAACAAGAGAGAAAGTATAAGATACTCTTTTATATTATGCTATTTCTGTAAGATAAAAGAACGACAATATTTTCTCAATACATATTTTGCTGTGGTGTTCTGTGACCAATATCTTGAGACTCGTGGATGTTCCGACGTTCATACGTTTTACACTTTACAGGGATCATTTAACAGTGGTCATATAAAAACGGGTTACGGCCTACGGGAATACTTTGGTACCGTCAGCATACTCTAAGTGTCCCCCTTTGGGTAGTGGGTACGGAACCATAAAAATTTAATTGACACCTGATGATGATTTATATATCGAAACCGACCGGTTTCGATATATAAATGTGTTTAAGTTAAATTTGTAGTAATTAATGAGTATAGTGGAAAAAGTGCAAGTAATATTGTGTTTTATTTGTGTTTAAAATGAATTTCCACCAAGAACCGACAGTACAATCAATTATATATAAATTAAATTGAGTCCAAATTCTAAGTTTGTGGATAACACTTAATGTACTTACACACCATATTATTGCAAATAAAGATTATGATTATGATTAAGCTGTTTAAACTCGATTTATCTATTTTATGTAAGCTTTCTATTAACCAAATATAAACAAAAAGACTCTGACCAACTCAGCTGTCGCGTCTTAAAGCTAACCATCGACTGTTGCTGTTCATCGACTGATTATTATTATATTGTTTGCTTGATTGCCTAATCAAATGAAGATTTTCTTCTCTTTTTTGTTTATATTTGGCATATAATATATGCCAAATATAAACAAAAAAGAGAAAAAAATCTTATATTAACAATCGACACCGTGTGTCTAAAGATGAATCAGAATAATCACATAATTAAAAAAAAATCATAAGCTTTAGGTAAATGTTTCAGATTCCCGCAAGACCCAATTTGTAAAGAAAAATGGATAAAAGTTATACAAGAGGAACAGAGGGATGAAGAGTGGTTACCTACACAATATAGCCGAGTTTGTTCTGCACATTTCAAGGAAGATGATTTCCACCTGACTCCGACGGGTCGACGTAAAATTAAAATTCACGCTATACCATCATTTTGTCCAACACAAGATTTATCACAAGATTCAACTTCAGACCGAGAAGAAACAGTACCTGAAAAAAAGAAATTGAGTATTGAAAAATGCAAAAAAATTAAGTGCAGAAGAGAGATGCTAGAACTTAAAAAAGAAAATAAATATTTAAAATCCAAAATCTCATGTCTACGAGAGATAGTGAAGTGCTTAAGAAGAAAAAATATTTTATTAAAAAAACAGATGGCTGAGTGACCCGTTTGCTCGTTTGCCCAAAAATAAAAAACAGGCGTTTTCATTAGTTTCTACGCACACGCACATAATATAAGTGTAGCGCACGTGGGTATTTCACTAACAACAATTAAACACCTTCAAAAAGTTTTGTTTGGTTGGTAGTTTTTAGAATATTTTTTGTTTGTTTATTATTTTTAGATTTTTATAGACTAATTCAATTATTTCGCATATTGAATTAAGCAGCCCCGGATCTTCAATTTTTTTCAGGCGGGGCAAAAGCTGAAAAATGCCACCCCCCACGGGCGTATATGTATAGGGGGGGGGGGGGGGCTCAGGGTATCGGTCAAGTTGATATGGCCATGAAATTGCTGTACTTGTGCTATTATAATATATTTTATTACGTGGTCAATGATGAGTTGTCCATTGGTCCGTAAAGTATGAATTTGGCTGCCCCCTGAATTTGCCGCCCGGGGCACAGACCCCGGCTTGCCCCCCCTTAGATCCGGGGCTGGAATTAAGTAGTCTATAAAAAATCTTATATACACTCTTATAGTTTCCATCTGTCAACCGTCTGTCCGTCTGTCCGTCCGTTTGTCCATCTGCGATACTACGGGACCCTATATTGCACGTGGCCCGATACGCACTTGGCCGGTTTTAAATTTATAAATGAGATTAGTAGTTTCTAAGCACTACTAGCAATGTAACGATTATTATAGGTTCTGTCTTTTAAAATTGGATGACATGATGACACAGTATTTTTTACTTTTTAAACTCCTCCTTCACCTGAGTTTACAATTATTGAGTGCTGACTCTTCTTCTGTAATTATTATTATTATAAAACCCTAGACTCTAGAGTTTTGTAACAAAACGTGACCTCAAAACTGTGACGTCATATTTGTTCATGGCTTGAGATTCTTATTTGGAGACAAGCAAACAAATTAAGGTGCCTATATCTTTTGAAGTGAAACCCGAAAACGTAGTCAACATTTCCACGAATTTTGTATATTTTTCGCGATTCGTTTATTTAAAGGAAAAATGTTCGCTTTTATTTCTCACTCTGCATGAGTATTGAATATTCGAGTCGGTGTTTTTCCGAGCTATTCATTAGTCTTGTTATTCAACATTTTATTCGAGGGTCTGCTTTTAATTCTATTACAAAGAAATCTGATTCATCGAAATTCGTACACCATAATATAACATGAACATTAGATACACAAAGAATACTAATTTAAAGTGAACAAATAACATTTGAGAATTCAGGACTAGTTTTTAGTTGGCAGTGAAATAATTTAATCTACACTTCTAATTATTCAAATGTAATAGAATATTTAACTTTAATGTAACCCTTTTGTGACGATGAAAAGCTGAAATAAAATAAGCCTTTGTGTTTCCACAAGAGGCTATTCTGTCAAAGTGTTAATATTATTTATTTCCCTTATTAAAAATAATAAATTTTAAGAGCATTTTAACAATAATAATTATTTTTTACCATTGTATTTTGTTCCTTTTATGTTAAAAGTAAATAGAAATATACTGTGTCTAACTATCTATCCAATGTTTTTTCCTATGGTCTACCACTATGTTTTTTTTTATGAAATAAGGGGGCAAACGAGCAAACGGGTCACCTGATGGAAAGCAACTTCCGTCGCCCATGGACACTCGCAGCATCAGAAGAGCTGCAAGTGCGTTGCCGACCTTTTAAGAGGGAATAGGGTAATAGGGGAAGGTAGGGAAGGGAAGGGAATAGTTGAGGGTATGGAAGGGAATAGGGTAGGGGTTAGGGGATTAGGCCTCCGGTAAACTCACTCACTCGGCGAAACACAGCGCAAGCGCTGTTTCACGCCGGTTTTCTGTGAGAACGTGGTATTTATCCGGTCGAGCCGGCCCATTCGTGCCGAAGCATGGCTTCCCACGTATAATGCTAAATCTTGTTTTAATCGGCTAGTCGCTTAGTTTATGAGCCTATTCGAAGCAAAAAAATTAATTATTTATAATTATTATTAGTATAAAATATAAAGTTATATTTTTTTAAATTAAGAATCTGTAGCATCTTTATTGTAGATGAAAGGAAATGAATATCTGTGGAGAGTACAGGCGTACATATATATTGAACCCCCACCGCAAGCTCGATGCTTGGCGTTTTATTTTACTTGGCGGGGGTCGACCTACGCGCAGCTCATATCACTAATTAAAGATTCCATTTTTACTTTTTAATGGAATAATAACGAACACATTATGGTTGTTGCACCGTAATGTGCATTGTTCAACAACCTTAATGTGTTCACTGCTCATAATATATAATATAAACCTTCTTGTATTAATTACCAATAAAAATGCTTGTAAACACAAGAAGATTTCAAAATTAAAAATCATATATAAAGTCGAATAGGAACTAATACACAGAAATAAATCAAGATAGAACGGCTAAGCGGGTGGAGTACGCGTGTTTCAATCTTGCACAAGTGAGCAAGATTTGTTGAACGTTCATTTAGTCGGCGCGCACGTCTCGACTTGATTACACAAAAATGCCTCATTGTGCAGTGTCTAATTGTAACGTACGAAAGTACGTTACGGGTAAGTTATTTGTTCTAACTAAATGCAAAGCAAAAATTGACACGAGCGATTCCTTAGCAACTCACGCGCGTCGCCGTTCTATCTTGATTTATTTCTGTGAACTAACAACTAAAACTCTTTAAAGTCTTATGGCTTCTTATCTTCAAGCCGTGTGGAATGATCATGGAATTCTTGGAGTATTTCACAAGGACAGTTTATCTTGGCCATAACGAGTCTTCGAATGGACGTGCCCGTTTTGTCACAAATGGCTTATTCACAAGGAGACTTAATTCTTCCTGCGGTCGTGTATCAGATGAATGACTCGATTCTACTGATAACCGCACAAAGGGAGCGCTCAAACACGCACGACTTGCTCTACAATAGGCAAATCGACCACGACGAATATGCGATTTTGTCAGGTAGAGGCTTATAAGTATATTATATAATATATAGCACGTTGTTCCGTTGCGGAGCGTTGCGTCGTCGTCGTTTCGTCCAAAATATGTCTATCGTCAGAGTTCAGTCAGACTACGAAAATACAAGGCCATAAGTGTTGCCGCGGCGCGGCGATACACCGCACCGCAACTTGGTACTACTAATATATTATAATATTCTGTGCCGCAACAAGCAATAAAGCATCGCAAATTATTTTTATACACTGCGCAACATTATTTTAAATTATGTTTGTCGAGTTAGTGCATAATACTACGAATATTATCGTATATCAAAGCGATGAAAATGAGAATAATATAACTACCAAGAATCCATAATATTATAACTACGCAAGAGAATTTTTAGAATTGAATGCGATAAAATTAAATTGCGCGCAGGAAAATATTGTTATCGCCGCTTTCTGGAACGGAATCAACAAGCGCCGTGGATATTATCAGATATCCAATAAAATCTAATTAATGGCATTATAATGTTAAGCGAGCACGGTAGTAACCTTAATGGCCACTCATTTTCCTTGCGAGCCTCATAAAATAAGTATTTACCCTAGTTGGGGTATACTTAGTCGGCCGTTGAAAAGTGTGTCCGCGACGCCAAGACGCTTCCACGATGAAAGACAGGCTCCTTCTTCAAAACTAAACTTGGCCGTTTTCCACCTCACGAATTCCAGAGTTACGACTTACGAGATACGACTGCAGCATCGAGCACGTATGCGGAATAAAAATATAATATTTTACATTCGACCAAAAACTTCGAACCGCAAAGTTTTAATTGAAAAGTCAATTCGATACAATGTCGAGTGGAAAACCGAACACGTTTTGGCAGGGACTTGTTACCGTAAAATTAGTGATACAAGACGTGTCGCAGAACGATCGATGTTTTTAAATTATTATCAACATCGGTGATCGGTACTCGTCCGGCATTCGTCAGTCAACACGCGATCATAAATAAATCAGGCGAGACAATGGCAGATTGGACACGTGCATACAGACCGACCGCGTATATATATGTTATCTATTTTTAAAATCATAGACTGATAGTTTCTTGCCTAGTGTCACGATATCAGGCAGAAAAAAACCAAAAACCAAAAAGACCACACCGCGCGGGTTTCATCTATCTGAAATTACAGAAAAATATTTTCATGCTTGATAGTACGTTCCAGAAAGTAAAGTATTGGTTGTGGCTTATCACATATCGCAATATATGCCTCAAATAAGCCATTTATAATTAATGTCAATATTATGTAAGCTTGTATTTATGCGCTGCCAACACATTTATCTGATGTCGATAAAATGTCTATTTAGTATTTATTGTTCGCACTTGCAATAAAGAAAGATTTTTTTTCTACGACGGCAACGTGGCTCGTAAATTTAGATTCATCATCAGCGGTGACAAAATTGCCAAGATATTTAAGAATAAAAACTTTATTTAGTTGGTAATTAAGTTGGAAAAGCGAAGAAAATCTGAGAAAACAAAAAACTCTCATTTGTATCCAGATTCCAGAATCTACCAAATCGTGAATCTTGTGTAGCGCTGCAGCCTGCAGTTGCACCTCCATTGAAATTCACACAAACGCACGGCGCAGTTTCAAAACATTTTGTATGCGAAGTTCGAAGCACCTTTACTGCTTTGTAAATGGCAACATTATGATCAGGAAGAGCTCCGCCATTAGTGGAGTCTATGAAGCGGACCCTCATTCATAATACTGAATAGTGTCTCGTTCAAAGAAAAGCTAATTATAAATTTCAAAGGCAACTCGATGTAGCTAAGTCGGCAATACAAGCAAAAATTGCCTTCCGAGTTAAGATATTACGATGAAAATTAAATTTCTTTCTCCGATCGTTTTCGATTGAAAAATAGTTTTCTTTGCAGTAGAAAATTTAATAGCTTTTAAATACTTAATTCAGTAATAGCGTTTTTTACGATTCATTTAAAGATCCGTTGATTCGGGCGCTTGCACACACGTGTTAACAGAATAAATAATGTAGTTTACCAATACTGAGCTGTGGCCTTACACCTCGAGAAAAAATATTCTGATTTCAAACAACGACGCCATGTTGATTCGTTTAAAAGGATTCCGTTTTCAAATCCGCGACCTCTCCGATGCTTTGTCTGCAACGATGGCGCCATGGAATCCGTTTATACTAATAGGTATTTACATTGTTAGACAATTTAGTTTATCTGTTCTATGTTAGTCCGAAACCTTATATGACATAAGTCCCAGTGCGCTCCAAGGTAAAGATAGAATACTGAGAAGATCTAATTAAATTGATTGAAAATAGCACATCTATTTATTTTTTTCGCTATTTTTTCTGATAATAAAATGGAATGATTAGTTGTTTACTTATTTTAATGGCTATATTGGCAGCTAGATACGAGTAACGAGCTTAATAATATAAATAATATCATAAAGTCTATTTCCAAATATTTTGTATTTTTAATAAGTAGATACATGGATCGTTTCAAGTGTCGAAGTTCGAAATATACGGAATGTCAAAAGTCAAAAGGTTTTTAAAGACAAAAAGCTTAAATCATACTCTTTTGAAAAATGCGATAATTATAGGTCTACCAGGGTCTGATGGTAAATTTGGATGACAGATATTCAAAAAATATCCTTGATCATTGGATAATTTTTTATATATTTACGTGTTTCACACACAGAATCAGCCGCTACGCAGTACGCTACAAGGAAAAAAAAGGATCAAAATGTTTTATTCCAATTACTCCGGGCCCGGTATTGCTAGAGTCAATTTCTTTTCTAACTTTTTGCCATCAGATTCTGGTAAACCTATACTAACGTCAATTTTTTATTAATTTTCAATTCGATATTTTTCACGGTCGGCAACAAACGTGTTAAAAAATAATGTCAGTTCTGAGTTGCTTTGCCTTGTTTTTTTAAAGTTGTCCATATACATATAATTGGAATAAAGGTCCTGTCAGAGGTTAAATAACATAGAATGGCCTATAAGTTAAAAAATAAAATCGTTTAATTGATCTGCCTACCTAGCATACGCCAACGAGATATCTCACTCTCGAGATAATTAAATTTTGACATTATGAGACGAGTAGTTACTCGTCTCATAATGTCAAAATCTCGACATTATCTCGACCAAACTCTATAAAAATGTGTTATTTTGATGATAGATCTACGCGAGAAAAAATGTTTGTCATGCTAGGGTGAATAGAGATGAAGAGACAAACCATCAAACATCGAGAAAACATGTAGAGTGAGATATCTCGTTGGCGTATGCTAGGTAGGCTGGTGTGCTCGTTATTTCCAAGCTCTAATCAAATTCATTTTATAGCTGTCATTAACTTAAACGACGATTAGTTGATCTACGACTAACACAGTATAAAATATAACATTATTGTACTAGAATCTAGATTCTAGATGATGCCCGCAACGGAGTTGAGCCAAAATTCGTTTATCGCGCGGGAGCCGTACATTTTTCCGGGTAAAAAGTATCCTATACGAGTATCCTTTGACCTTTCCCGGTACTCAAAATAGCCATACAAAATTTTAGCAAAATCTGTCCGGCGATTTGGGCGTAAAGAGGTAATAGGCAGACAGACAGACTTTCGCATTTATAATATTAGTAGTAGTGTAACAAAAATAAGTGATAATACTTTAGGGTGTGTATATATGGATATTTCATATTTATTACAAAACAAAATTCTATGTCTCGTTATTTGGCAATCCTATTATTACGAGACATACAATTTTGTTTTATAATAAATATTAGTACCTGGATGACCGAGCTTTGCTCGGTACCGTATAGCAAACACTCATTGACTTCGTGTTACTTAATAACGCCATCAGCTGGTCGTTAAAACAATTAGTTGCTGACAAAATAGTATTATTATTCGCCAATAGATGTCAGGAAGTGTAATATTTTTCAGTTTATCGATTATCGATAAAACACGAATAAAAAAACATTTTCTGAAAATGATGAAACCCCCTATATACTAAATTTCATGAAAATCGTTGGAGCCGATTCTTAGATTCCAATTATATATATATACAAGAATTGCTTTTTTTATTTCGCTTATCACTTCATACCGATGTTTATTGTTGCTATTTCCATAGTCATTAGTTTTAATGTTGGCGTTGTAATGGTAGTAGGTTTGTATTTATAACAGTGTAGGTGTTTCCCGCTTAATAGCTAATTAAGTAATTATAATTTATCTGTCAGCTATATCCTACCTACATAAGTTTAAGATGCTAGTTTTTGCCTAATTTTTTAATCTACTTCCAAAAAGGAGGAGGTTGTATGTTGGACTGTAGATATTTACTTCTATAATATTATGTTGCAGACCAGTAAGCCCACTGTAAACATTGGATCAACATTGGGCCAACGCATTGAGCCAAAGGATTGGGCCAACATGTAGATTGTAGAGTATGGAATGTAGCTCCCACCTAATGGCCCAGTAGGCCTCTACACTCTACAGTCTCCATTCTACACGTTATCATAAGCGCTGGCTCAAAGCGTTGTCCCAATGAGCACTGGGGGGTGAGCCAAAATCTATTCGTTTTCGCTTCGTTATAGAATCGCCGATGAAAATGTATGGTATTGACATAAGCGTTCGTTAATATGACGTTGACGTTTGATTATATTAACGAACGCTTATGTCAATATCTTTTGAAAAATGCGATCATGGTCACCCCCTGGTCAGAGTACAGCGGGCTTTTAGGTGTTGTTTTTGCGGTGTATGATCAGTCCGACCAGAGAGTTCGACCTCCCCGTGTATTGTCTTTAAACAGACATAAACAGAAGTTGAAGATGATTATTGGCCTGGAGATAAGGATCAATTCCTTATTACCGACCACCGGCCGCCTAATGACTCACGACATTAATGTCTTGCATCAATTTAACGAAAACACCTTATCTGATTAATTACCTTGTGATAGCAAAAACTTGAGACTGAAAATTTAAGGGGAACTTAAACATTTATAAACACCCCAAGCAGCAAATGGACGTGCTATAATGGTCGAGAGCACGTTCTTGTTTTCGCCTTAAGTTCTATAAAAGTTCTTAAAACAGTCGAGTAAAAGTGCTGTAAACGTTTACTCGACGCGAAAAAGGCGCAAATTATTCAGACTAAAGTCCTATTAAAGTGGAATAAGCGCTGAGTAAGCAACAAAAAGATGCTGTAAGATTTGAGTAAAAGTGGTAGAAAACACTAAAAGAGTTTTAAGAGTAACCAAAATGCGTATATAGGATATTTAGTTCAATAAACGCAATTGATTTGCTATTATACAGATAAAGTGTGCTATAATAGCAGACGAATTGCTTTTATTCTCCTTTTTAGTTCTATAACAGCGAATAGAATACTTTTACTCGACAAATTAGTGCTGTAAAGAGTGCGAGCTTGTGTGCTACATAAATTTAATGTAAAACAATTATAGTTATTAAACTACATCTCAATCCTTATTTATATTATCAAGTTTTTGAGAAATCAATATGTGATTATTTTTACTGTTCGTGTAGCTACTCCAAAACATCATGCGCAACAAGCTTTATTGATAAACCCAAAGGCATTTTTACATAAACATTCATGCGCTGCCTATTTTCTTAAATTTGAAGACTAATTTAATATAATTAAATTTACTTAAAATATATTTTTTTACTGCCATTGTCCACATTGATAATCTAGTTGCAGTTACAGCTAACTTATTCCATTAAAAGTCGAGTAAGAGTGCTGGTCACCACATTTATAGCACAAGGTGTCGCCATGATAACAGGATTTAGGGTTCGCTTCGTAAATATCGTATAACAGCTCTTATTTACACTACAGCTCCTATACGAACGTTTTTAATTCTACTATAAGAGTTAGTCTGTAAGCGTGCAGTAACAGCAGCAATGTTGCCATAAGCAATTCGATTGCGTTTATAGAGCTTTTATAGAAACATAAAAGATAGCTGAGTAACGGCTGTATAAAAGCACCCAATTCAGCGAATCATCTATTCTACAGCTATTATACGACTGTTAGAGATCAAACGATCGAATAATGAGTATTTTAGCCATATAAATTCAGCATCTGCTAAAAGGTGGAGTAAAAGGGCTAAAACATAGTGCTGTAAACGTTTATTCGACGTCCTTAAAGCACACATTAGCAAATATTGCCAAATAGTCGAGATAACCGCTATTATACGATAAATAGGTGTTTTATGAACGGTTACCCGGCTCTTATACGATTAAAGGCTGAGTAAAAAAATCCTTATTCGACTGTTTTGCTGCTTGGGACTAGACTTATATGTAAGTACTATTCAAAGACATTTCTTGAACTCAAAATAATTATTCCAAAGCAAATTTAATCTTTTTTTTATGAAATAAGGGGGCAAACGAGCAAACGGGTCACCTGATGGAAAGCAACTTCCATCGCCCATGGACACTCGCAGCATCAGAAGAGCTGCAGGTGCGTTGCCGCCCTTTTAAGAGGGAATAGGGTAATAGGGGAGGGTAGGGATGGGAAGGGAATAGGGGAGGGTAAGGAAGGGAATAGGGTAGGGGATTGGGCCTCCGGTAAACTCACTCACTCGGCGAAACACAGCGCAAGCGCTATTTCACGCCGGTTTTCTGTGAGAACGTGGTATTTCTCCGGTCGAGCCGGCCCATTCGTGCCGAAGCATGGCTCTCCCACGTATAAAAAAAAAGAATCTAAATCAGTTCAATTGTTCTTTAACCGATTCTGATCAAATTGACGCTAATACGTGAAGAGGTAATATATGGGTAATATATTATAATACTCAGAAGCCAGACCGTATTATAATAGACACAATATTAGTAGAATAGATTAGGATAAATATGCGATCTACGCCTTGTGTTGTGTATCTAGCTCGTGAGAAGGCGCGCTGTGAGCAATTTGCTCACACAAAAAATTAAATCAAAAAGTTTTTAGTAATACCAACGCCATAACGTTCTTGTGAGTGTGTCCTAATAGTGTTCTATCCTTGTTTAATACGTTAGAGAAATAGCTTAACAAGGACAAAACACAGTAAAATCTGTGGATTAAGACGTCTATAGCAGGGATGTTGCGAATATCTGCATCCGCATCCGCAAATGCGGAGCATCCGCTTATATTTGGACATCCGCATCTGCATCCGCATCCGCATAAAATCGATGCGGATTTTTATGCGGATGCGAATGTCATACGAGTTGCAACAAGAAAAAAAAAGCGGCAGGGTCTGTGAATGGCGCGTGCCGCTTGCGCGTGACAAATGACCAATGGGAGCGAAAAAACCGGCCAAGTGCGTATCGGCCACGCACAATAGAGGGTACCGTAGTACCGCCAGTTTTTGATAAGTTTTGTATCGTCCATGAATTTTCATTTACAAATTATTATCTCTTTAATACAAAAGCATTATTATAGTACAGGTTCCCTAGAACAATTTCTTTATTACTATATACAGTATACTATATTACAATCAAGATAATTTTTTGTAAGCAGTTTCATTTTGATAAAAGGAACAACAATTTCCTCTGCGAAAGTGGTAGTTAACAAAGATAAATATGATTTAATATTTCGATTATGATGGTCTTAAAATATGGATTGTTCTATTCAAAATGCGTTTCGAAATGAAGCTAGTCACAAAAAATTAGCTTGATATTAATTAAAAAATTTGTTCTAGGGAACCTGTACTATTATTTTGTAACACATTAATTAAAAATTAAAATAATACTTTTTCATTTTATAAACTATATTTATGTAGGACTAGGATCCGAAACATCTGCATCCGCATCCGCGGATGTGAACCTCTAAAAATCCGTCTCCGCATTCGCATCCGCGGATGTGAAAAAATCGGGATCCGCAACATCCCTGGTGTATAGGTACGTATAGTTTGTAAGGGGCAAAATGTCCACTAAGAATAAAGAACTTTAAAGCAGCATTCTCAAAATGGGTACGTTTAGAAATAATTCATGCCCTGCCATCTCAAGACAACCTTCTTGGGAATCCGGATCATACGGCCATTCACAACTAAGCGGACCCAAAACAAAAGAAAAGCGCTGTGATATTATCTCCGTACTATCTCGGCTCACGTTAAACAATGAAGACTCGGTACATATAAAACACGAGTTGCATCAAACGATATTGTACCATATTCGTATGTTATTGGAGTACATAATCGTGTGGCGCTAATAATTTCATGAATAACGTTATAATCTGTACAGCACGATTGGCTAATTGCTAATTAAATTGCTTTTTATTTGTAATGAATAGATGGCGGTCGTGAGTGCTCACCGTACACATTGTTCGAGCTAAACTCTCATGTAGGGTTGCCACAAACATTAACTTTCACATTGTACAACTTGTAATAGAAACAAAATATCATGTATTTACCTGCCCTCTATCTGCCGTATAGGATCGTGAATCATGACCACCTTTGTATTTGACCTAATAAAACTTTATAACACAAAACATTATTATGATACCTAAACTTTCCTTTTCTTGTGAGTTCGGTGAGAATGTAGTAATTAAGATTACTTATTTAAAAATTGTAGTAGAATTTTTGCCAATTTTCATAACAATTTTATTGTTATGAAACATAACAATTTCATAATTATTTGAACGTGTTAAAACAACCTCACGTAAACCACACGTATAAATTATTTTGTTACACTTACCGACTATTATAAGAAAACTTCTCAGCGACAGCCCTGGAAAATGCAGCTACCATTATCTAGCTACATTGTATTAAACTTTACACTTTTTACAAGACTATTCAGCATGTTAACCTACATTTATTTAGACTGAGCTGTATTTGACCTTTTGGCTTATGGCTTCATTCTGCAATTAAGTTCTTAACTAGCATGAGCTGGCAAGGCTGAGATGCTCAAAGATTCATCTCAAATGCCTTCACACAACTTGTATTGCGAACGCGAAATTACTCGTATGAGCCAAATTTTAATTAATAGGAGCTATGAGAATTAAATATACTTACGAGTTGCGATTACATAATCGTAAGTACACACAACAAAGTATGTACAAAGTACATACTTTGTTGTGTGTACTTGAATGGGTCATGTCTTGTGGATTTCCCTAAGGAAGATATTAATTACTAGCTTTTGCCTGCGGCTTCGCTCGCGTTAAGAAGTATTAGTATTATAGTAAGTTAAGAATATATTATAGTAAGTTAAGAAGTATTAATATAATATACAGTCTTTTATTCCCTATTTTATCCCCTTGGGGGTAGATTTGATCAAAACCCTTTCTTAGCGGATAGCTAGCCTACGACCTAACCTCTACCTGTATGCCAAATTTCAGCCTGATCCGTCCAGTGGTTTGGGCTGTGCGTTGATAGTTCACTATGTCAGTCAGTCAGTCACCTTTGAGTTGAGATTATGACGAGGAAAGCTCGGCGAAACCAAAGCCACACTTTATTAGTAGTAAGTAATACTGTATACCAGCTGCCGCAGACCGACGCGATTGTCAAGGCAGCTGACTGCTCGTTTCAGGAGTTATCTGGCCAAAAACAGAGGGAAGTGGAAATCCCTTGAAGCAAATTTTGGTAGTCATGTCCCTCAGCAATGAGACTAGAAAGAAGAATACATACCATGGACAACGTTACCTACTACTTAAATCATAAAAATGTGATTTAAAATAATGGTGTTAATTGGTTTGCTACATACATAATAAGATACCAGTTTAATACGCTTTCAAACACTTTTGCATACAGCTTGAGTTTGTCAGAGCTCATGACTAAGCAAAATATATCCTATACTCTATAGTCTATAGTAATTATTATCGGAGATTAGCGGGGCTAAAATGGTCGCTTTGGAGAATCATAAATATTGAATCATAACATGATTCATTTTTAAACTCCACTTTGCGTGTAATTCATATAGTGATTCGCTTCGATTATTGATTGGTCGCCGCGCGCGAGCGCCGCGCGAGAGACCAATCATTGATGTAAGCGAATCACTATATGAATTGCACGTAAAGTGGAGTTTAAATGATTCGCTTTAATGATTAGTCTCCGCGCGCGAGCGCCGCTCGCGGGACCAATCATTAATCTAAGTGAATCACTATATGAATTGGACGCAAAATGGAGTTTAAAAATTAATCATATTATGATATGATTCTCCAAAGCGACCATTTTAGCCCCGCTGATACATATACTCGTATGTATATTTTCTCTATGGTATTATTTTATTTTACATGGCATTCCGCACGTAATATTAATATGATGTATAGCGGTAAAATGGCGAATATTTACGGAATGCCTGAGGTAATTAGGGTCCCACAAATATAGAAATAATAACGAGTAATAAATAACTTGTGTAGCGGAAGCCGTCTAACATGTTAGTTCATATAAAATGATGAATCGCGCACTGCATCAGGAATCACACGTTATTTCTGCTATCGCGGAATATTTCAATTTTAATGTTAACATAATATTCCCCCCTTCTTATAATAATATACAAAGGAAAAGTCGTATACAAAACGTTGAATATAGCTTATGCCTTATTCATTGGGCATTTTTATTGGTATTAGCCGTTTAGTAAGATACTTTTAAAAATAGTACAGGAATTAAGAAAATGTACACGTCTAGTTCTTGCAACCTCTCTTCTTTCCCAGAGGCTGGGACTCAAATTATCTCCATACCAAATTTCAACAAAATCGGCTCAGCGGTTTGGGCTTGAAGAGGTTATAGGCAGACAGACAGATAGTTTAATATTAGTATGGACTTTGAATTCATTGTGGCATCAGAGTTTTCCAGTTTTCCATCATAGACAAATGGCCATAGCGCAACACGTAAAGAGGAGCTTAAAAAAATAATTGTTACGATTAAATCTTCTCATTTGCGAACAGCACTTTCTACTTATGAATAGTTTCAATGAAATACGAGTCCTAGATAAGCTCAAGATGTCTACCAGCCTAAAGGTACTCTTTATTGATAGCAACAGGCGTCTTCGAGGAAATGTGTGACATGTAACAAATATAATTAATATCAAAACATTGCTTCTCAAGTGGCAGGAATATATTTTCTTAGTATATCTAACGTAAACACGAGATTAATGCCGCATCGACAGCTTACGGTCAGTTTACATTGCAACGTGACGCAGCGATGCAATTTTAGCTCATCTATTAAAACTGAACTTTTTTTCTACACAAGAAAATACACATTGAATTGACAGACTTACGATTTGTCGCTTGCGGTGTCGTGCTGTATTTCGAATTTGAATGACGGCACGTTTAAAATGCATCTTATAGCCTCGCGATGTTCATGTTGCAATGTGTTTTAGCCCTTAAAACATGATAACTTTGCCTTAAACTTTAGTAGTTACTGTTTTGTTACGGTCTGTCAAACTGCTGAGTCGATTTTAGATTTTAGCACAGAATATGTTATGTTAGTAGATTATAGATGAATATAAGTAGGGGTCCCGGACTGAATAAAGGATAGCAATCGTCAACCGGCAAAATGTATGGTTTATGTGTGATAACTGCGCTAACAAAGTAACATGTATCTGTAGAACGTATGTAAAAATTATTTTACTTATAAAATAAAATTACATTTTTAAATTATATTCTTCTTAAAGCAAACATTGAAAAAGTGATGTGTTTTCTCGCTTCTAATTTGCACTGTTTTGAAATGTAAGTGTACACATAAAGATTGTATCTTAAAAATAATTACATGAGATAAAAAGTAAACAAGCATTCCAAAAATGTGCAGTTTCAAACATGCAGCTGTAAAATGATGTTATGGTAAGAAATGTGTAGACAGGTATTTTATGTACTTACTCTTTTCTTATTACTACTGTATCATTTAAAAGTCTTTGCTCGTAAAACAGTATTTTAATTATTGTTATGATGACGCACGGTAAAGCAAAGTTGTTATTTCCATTTGCGTATTCTACAGTCTCTACACTATATTGCTATAATTTCTCTACATCTACGGAGTAATCATTAACTATTATTATCAAAGATTTTAAACTTTAAGAGCGTTTTTACATTATCCGATACGATTTTAGTTATATCAAAGCATAGACAGATGACGCCTATATTGTAGCGTTTCAATATGAAACGATTGGTCGAACGATGTAAAAACGCTTAAGTTTAAAATATTATAATTGCATTCATGCTGTCACTTAACCTTTCTCGTGGTTACGAATAATTCAGGTGTAGGAATAGCAGGAGTCGCGTTCTCGGAACGTATAAAATTGTCATTCAAAGCCTCACATAATGCACAAAGGGATGACACAGGACGATTGTTAGCGGCCAGTACCACAATCGATATTGTTTATTTTTAATTTATTGTCGTGTCGGACGTCGTATGATGTATTACGCATTATGTTCACGAAATGTGCAATGTTCGAATGTAGAACAGTCAATGGACTTTATATTACTTATTCGTTTTTTATTTGGCTCTTTTGTTTAGGCGAAATGAGAATTTCCTTTTACTTGAATGGTAGTAATAAATTGTGAATTGTATAGTTACAACAAGTAATAATAAAAAATAAAAAATTATATGAAGATGTCTGTGTTTTCGCACATATCCGTCTTAAGAACGATATTCTTAACTTAATTCTTTAAAGAACTAACTTTATTTATTCTAGGTTTCTAGGTTATATTGTCTGCAATGTTAAAATATTAGTTAAAATATTACATCTTTTACCTACTCCATTACGTTGAGAATATAGACAAGAGATTATTAACTTTTTGTAAATTAACTGCAGTTATTTTGAAAGAAAGATCTTATAATAATTTATATAATGACGTCGTATTAATGTCTATTATTATTTATTGCACATCTAATAGCAACTTCTTAATTTATGTAACGTCTAACATAATATAATTTAATAGCTCAATTAAGCCCAATTCGTTTCGCGCAAAATGTTAATTAACTAAACACGAGAGAGCCCTTAGGTTCGAATGCGCTAAAATATGAAATTTGGAAACTTAATAACACCATTCCTCATAATAAGGGCTTCCGAACGCAAAATTAATACCGAGAAGACAAATTACCTCATTTTCTACTTAACGTTTCCCGAAAATCGTCAAAAAAATTGAAGATACAAGTGGATGAAGTGGGTAACTAATATTTTACAATATAACAAATACATTTTTTTGTAAATAATTTGAACAGACCTTGTTACTTTCTTCAATATCTAGCTAATATGATATCATACATAGAATCCATATTTTTTTATTTCAAAAGCCTTCATTTATGAATAAAAATCAGTTTACACATTTTTAGTTACCCACTTTATTCGTTAATCTCTTAAATATACCTGCCCCATAAATTCGCCTGCCAATACCCGCTGCTGGATATTTTCGGGATCTAACGAGTGTAAATAGCGACTTTCAATTTGGACGTGACAACGCGGGGGTTCTGAGAAATGGCGGCTAGCGGCTTATCAAATGGTCGCTGTTATAAGCATAATATTATGCTTAGGCCAAACCTACGCGACCAGGCGACTGCGAAGTGGTGCGTCAAGTTGTCAAATGTGTTTTTTGTACACAAAACACACATTTGGCAACTTAACGCTCGCCTTCGCAGTCGCCTGGTCGCGTAGGTTTGGCCTAAGCTTTAGTGTTCAAACCCACATTTTTTTTTTGTTGTTAAAATTTGAATGCAGTCTTGTTCTAAATCATCTAAAGAACATAACTGCATTCATAACTCAATACGTAATTTTATTGTGGGTTAGTACACTAATGCTTAACAGCGTCCAAATATCAACGCTAGCTGACATGCTTTGAAAGCAAGCCTTACTCCTTTACACACTTTATATTTTAATAGGACCACCTGGTCCTGGCGTATAATCTATAAAAATCTCATGAATTTTCATGCTTCCATCATAGATCCACGCTAATGCAAGAATGTCTTAATAGGTCTGTCAACTGAGTTGGGTTGACTTTTTGTCATGAAGATACTTTTCCAAGAAAGGACGTTTATAATTGTTGTCACCGAAAAATGTACGATTCCCGTGCGATAAAAAAAAATCGGTTCACCAAAGTCACAGGCAACATCTAGTTATCCATAAATGCAGTTGAACTTTGTCAGTCATTCCGAATGGGAAAGTATTACGACAGTGCCGTGACGGGGCCCGCCCAGCGCTGGTCCCACCCCCACAGCCCATAGCTGGGTGGTATAGCAAAGCCTCGGAGTTACGGTTATACGAGATTACGAGAACACTATTGAAACGGGCGCTAAGCAACATTTACTGCTCAATGCTTTCATGACAACTTACGATTTTACCCGACTGCGATCAAGAGAGGTCATGATTTTTGCAGCCTTTCCTCTCCTATCAGGAGTAAACTTAAAAGCTTGGAATGCCAAATTTGATGCAAATCGTTTTAGTAATTTAAGTGTGATGACATAAACTAGCTAGATAACTAATAAGTTAACATTATATAGTGTTATAACAGGTACAACATTTCTATTCGAGTAAAGTCATAAAAATCCAGATAATAATAATTATACAAGTATGAATGTTATTGAACTTGACTAGCGAGGAAAAATAAGCATTTTCACATTTATAAATGACAGCGAAAAAGGGTTAAACGATAACTGGTTTATGTGGTTAATTAACTATAATATACTAATATTTTATTATGGTTACACATTAATTAATGATAGCTTTAATGAATGAGGAAACTGTAATATTTCCCAGAACCGCCAATAAATCTGTATTGTTTTAGGAAAATGGTCCATTTTCCCTGTTCATATCCGGCGCGTATCTCACAATGCCGGATGTTATTGTGGTGGGACGGTACAGGGTTACCCATGTACTCATGGAAATTATTTTTTTAATAAAACCTAAAATGCCTTACGGCCAGTTTATTTAATGAAGATTTCGACACAGTATTTATACATTTTCGTTTAGACTATTCAGTGAATTAATGTTAAGTAATAATTAAATAATTAATTGCAGCGGATACTTGCTGTCCTCAATGGGCCGTTGCGTAAAATTAGTTTAATGCGAGGGAATCATACATTTTCAGGGATACAATTATTATCCTTTGTTCTACCTCAAACTTATGGTAGCTCCTTGACCAAATTTAAAACAAGTTTAGCATTTTTGCTTGTATATAGGTAGGTAACAGACAGACAGTGGACCTGGACAGGTAAATATATTATATAGTACCATCAATTTCTTTCATTTCAAGCAAAGCAATCTTCGAATTAAAATTTAGTATCGAATGAAACGCCTATTTTGAGAATGAAATAAAATGGTACTATCCATCTTCGCCCATAACAATACTTTACGATTATTCACAGCTCATCAGTTTTTGCTTTATATCCGAACAAGGAGTTCTGAGTTTCTTTGATAACGTTCGTCTTGGTTCATGTACCTGCACAAAATATATAATATTTTTTTTACAAAATTACGAGTTTCTTCATGCTCATTGTTTTAAATTTGTTTACACCATAAACCAGTAATAACTAATAACTATTATACAGTTTGGCGAGCAATATTATTGTATTATGCAGTTTATAAGTTTCTATTAATAAATATAATAAAAAAATAACTAAGCCATTGTTATTTGTTATTAAAAGCTTTTAGGTATACTTGAACAAGACTTCGTCGTAGACGTTAAGACTTGTTTAATTTTAATATTGGATTCCTAGCAACTGATATTACTTTACCAATACAAAGTAATATTAAATTCTAGGAATTCGAATTTCAACATTTTCATCAGTTAAAACCTAAAACAAATATCGCATTACCAACATACGTATAACGTGCTCTCTATTTGTAACTTGTTACAGCTGTACAAATATTTAAATAAAATATGAATTGAAATTCGTTACAAGTAACTCGTTAAAAGTTAGGTGTAGCCTGTAGAATGTAGGTAATAGGTATAAATTACTTTACCTATTGCTTATTTGAAGTTATTTGCTTATTCAATGCATAATATTGTATATTACTACAATGTAGAGTATTACAGAACCTAGATCCGCAAACTTTATTGATGTGTGATTAACTGATTACTGATTACTGACTTGAAATAATCAATGAAGATAAAACGATAATAATAATAATATAACGAAATGAATTTCCAATTAAAGTAGTTCAGATAAAATAAAATTCATCTTTTTAAAAACCAATTATTATACTGTATTTAAAATAATAAAGTATAATGTGTACTTAAAATACTAAAGCCCAAATTAAGTAACAAAAAAAACCTAATTTTTATTATCCCGATAGTAATAAAATACCGTTCTACACGATTCGTGGGTGGTCGATGCGGCTAAAGCGAATTCTGAAAAAATAGTGGAAATAACGCTTCTAAGAACATTTACAAGTAATCGTATACGCAACGAAGTATTTGGTAGAGTCAATATTTGTTGTAAGACAAAGTGATCGGCCTCCCAGAGAGCCGATTGTTTGACCAGCGTGTTGTTGGGCTAATAACTATTTTAAAGCCAGACCTGTCAGAAACATAGCAGGCGTTCACTAATATATTATTATAATATTATATGGTTGGCAAACAGTGCATGCCATAGATAGCTTTACAATCATAGATATGTAGTATATTTTGTTTTTATATGCATCTTTAAGAGGATACACCAAGGGCTAGAGAAATGCAAAAAAGTACTAGTACCTAATATCTATTGCTGTACCTCCAGCCTCCCCCCGCAGAGCGCGATAGGGACAACTGCAGAAAATCAACAATTCGTTGTCCCCTGATTTCTTCTCAAAAACTTAACGGATATAAGTACTTTTTTCATTTAAAAATTAAATCAAGGCTTGAGCTGTGTTCCTGTTTTTTTTTTTTTGTATAATCTAGCCAAATTTGTTTTCTGGATGTTTGAACACAGCGGAAAATCTGGCCATTTTTTCGGGTTTATGAACGTTTATATCTTTTTTAATAATTAAATTATGAAAAAAAGAAAACATACGGACATTGTATTAGTGGCTGTAGATATTCAGAAAAAAAATTATAACTCTAGCGGCATTATCCAGGGAGGAAACAGGGGACAACGTTTGTATGGAAAAACGGGGCTCTAGTGTATCCTCTTAATTACAGCTTTTTGCAGAAGCGCTTGAAAGACATGTCTTATTCAGGCATAGGAATTTTTAAAGAAGATATTGATCTCTTATAGTTTTTTTAAAAGGATATTTTAAACGATAAGGCCAGGTCTTATCTCAAAAGATTGGCATATCTTTTGAGATAAAGATGTTCCCAATTTGAATAAATTAAACATTTCTTCAGTAATTTTAACATCCACTTATGTAACATTTTTAGCACCTGTGTAAATAATAGCTTAGTTTTATTCCCTCTTTTTGTTTACACTTAGATTTAAGATTTCATATTAGTAATTCCTATTGGAAAATGTTTATCTTGTGTCTCATTTTTATAATATTGCTGTCCCTTTCGCACGGGAATGTAGTATGTTTCACACAATTGTTATTGCTGTCTCTTTCTTGCATAGTTGCACTCGAACTATTGTTGTCTCTTTTTTACATGGCTTTGTTTTACACATTTTATTGTTTATTTATCTTATAAGAATGTTTGTTTACCATTGTATTAGCTTATAAGAATCCCATTTGATGTCATATTATGTGTAAAATGTTATATTTCAATAAACGGACTGCATTCGTTCGACAACAACCGATAGAACCCCACGGGCTCTAACGGTACAAATTTCATATATAAACACGCACTTTCTCGGTGCATACACATTCACTTCCGACAAGCCAAGCAGATGCATGCGTAAGCCCTGCTCCACCACACTCCGCTCCAAGCAGTACCAAGTTCACTCCTGTGTTTCCTTCTCGTCTCCTGCACCTCCTTCTCCAGGAATCTTCCATCCGGCATCCTTCACCCTTCAAGATACAGTCCACTGCTCTGCCACCCGGCGACCACGGCCCCGCCGAGTTTGTCGTGTCGCCAACAACTGGTCCTTCAGAAGCCGGATCACTGCGTCAGCTCGTGAAGAAAGAAGCTCGCCCTGAAGATTGCAGCCAGCCCTGGAGAAGAGAGAAGCTCGCCCTGAAGACGGCAGCCCAGTCCCGGAGAAGAGAGAAGATTGAAGAGAGAAAACACAGGAGAAGAGACGAAGCCCCTGCAGCCAAGGCCAGCGTCTACCTTCTGAAGAAAGAAGAAAGAAACAAGTACGCGCGAGTGTTGGTGGTTGGCTTTGCTTACCTCCACCGATTACTTGGAAGCAATCCTCATTAACGTGCGTGGCCACCTAGCGGTGTTAAACGGCCCCTGCAGAGCGCACGGAAGCATTGTGGACGACCTGACGCCTCCACACACCTACCCAGGTGAACAGTCAGACCCCGCCGGCACGGTACGGTAACGCTCTGGGGCCACAAGTTGGCACGCAACGACGGGTGCGGACATTCCTCCCGCACTCTGATGCACCCGTGAGCGCCCGCGCCCTCTACCGGGAGGTTCCTACCTTCCTATTCCCTGCAATCCTATTCCCGGTTCGGCGTCACCGCGGTAGCAAGCTGACCGGGCTGTTAGTAGTAGGCTCGGTAGGTCGCGTTACGTAAAGACATTAAGTGAAGTGAAAGTGAAAAGTGTTAGTTTTAAGGTTAGGGCCCCTCGTGCGCAATGGAGAACGCGCGTGTGTTGCGCTCGGGCAAGTCCACGCCCTCGCGGGAAGAGACGCCATCGTCAGGGCAGACCACGACCCACGAGACCAACACATGGAGCAGAGGCACCGGCGTTGAAGACACGACGGAGAGCAGCACGCGTACCGACGCTAGGGCCAAACTAAATTCAGTACCCGCACAAATCGACAACGTAGTCGAAAATGTAGGAAGTGCGCCGGGCACTATAGTTAACGTCCCCGGGGACAGAGCAAGCAGCAAATTATCCGCGTTGCAGGCCGAATTAGAGTATCACAACTCCGAACTAGCACGGGCTAGGGCGGCGTCCGCAGCTGCCATGAGTCGGCTGGAAATAGCTAGGATAGAGCTAGGAGAATCCACCGACGCGGACCAGCCACCCAGATCGAATAAAACCCGAGTTGAAGGCTGGATCTCGGAGCAATGTGTTAGGCCGTCAACAAGCGCTCAAAACCCGGGACGAGACCCGCATCCGACCGAAAACATCGAACCGCGCGCCGGTAACACGTCGCTTAGCGACATGACATTGCTAGCCAACGCGATAGTTCAAGCGGTCAATTCGAGTAGGTCGGAAGCGACGCCTAAATTCATTCATGAGTTGCCCCACTTCGACGGAACAATTACGGAGTGGATGGCGTTTAAATCCGTTTTTAATGACACCGCGGATATGTTCTCGGACGTTCAAAATGTAGCTAGGTTAAGAAAAGCATTAAGAGGCGCGGCCCGCGAAACAGTTAGAGCTTTGCTATACACAGTATCGGACCCGTACGAAATAATAGATACGCTAGAACGGCGATACGGCAGGCCAGAACTACTTATTCTCTCCGAAATCGAAAACATAAAACGTTTACCCCGTATGACGGAAGACGGGCGCAATGTTAGTAGTTTCGCGAGTAAAATATCAAACACGGTAGCGGCCATAAAGTCACTTAACCAGCCACAATATTTGTATTCTCCCGAGTTAGTGGGTCGAATAGTCGACAAGTTAAATATTATTTTAAAATATAAGTGGTACGAGTTCAAATCTGAACGACCCGGAGCACCGGAGCTCGAATTAATGGCTAGATTTTTAAATATTATGGCGGATCAGTGCGGCGCGATGTTCGCGTACGAAACGGCTAGGGAGGAAAGGAGAAGCAAGATGAAACCTCGCGCGGTAAACACGACTCGCACACGGACTCATAGATCGACGCGTTATGATAGCGATAGTTCCTGTGATAGATCAGATTGCGAAGTCACGTACGAGCCGCGTAATACCGTAGCAGCCGCGTTCAAACCCTCAGCTAAAAAGGCCGAACCATTCAGGCCGAAGCATCGCACGCCGCGCCCCGCGACAGAGGCGCCACGCTCCGCGACGGAAGCGCCGTCAAACTCGTCCAATAGAAATAATTGTCCCGTATGTTCAGGCTCCCATACGACTATTAATTGTGCAGATTTTATTAAACTTAGCGTATCGGAAAGATGGGACGCAGCTAAAAATAGTAAACTTTGCTTTAGATGTCTTAATAACTCGCACGGGCGAACTTTCAGATGTAAATATATTCCGTGCGGTATAAACGGTTGCGAAGCGTCTCATAATAAGCTATTACACGGTAGCGGCAGTGCAGCGCCGCCCGCAAGCGGCAATGTTAGCTCAATAAATCACGTTCGTGCGTCAAACACCTACCTCAAAGTAGTGCCGGTTGAGATAAGTGGCCCAGTGGGCACCACCGCTACATACGCCTTGCTGGACGAGGGCTCTACATTGACCCTAGTTGAGCGTACGGTAGCGGACAGTGTAGCACCCAGGGGTCGCAGCCAGCTACTTAAGTTGGAAGGGGTAGGCGGTAACCAAATTGACGACCACGAATCGTGCAACATATCGCTAACAATCCGCGGCGCGTGTAGTCGAAATCTAGAAAAAATGAACGCAAGCACGATTAGTAATTTGAACCTTACGCCGCAGTCCGTAAGCAAGGACCTAGTTAGACAGTGCAGCCACCTAGCGGAATTAGAAGACGAACTGTGTTACGAGCAGGCTAAACCTACGATACTCATCGGCCAAGATAACTGGCACTTAATTACGTCTCGACAATTACGTATCGGAAATAAGGGCCAGCCAGTGGCGTCGTTAACTAAATTAGGATGGGTCCTGCACGGGCAGGACGCAAGCTCGCGTAATTTAAATAATATTCAGTTCATAAGTCACGTAAGAACGTCGCAGTCCGAGGATCCCGCGTTAGAATTGATAAGGAATTATTTTAGCATAGAATCGTTAGGTATAGAGCCGCGTAAACCTAAAGCGGATCCGGACGAGCGCGCGTTAACTGTCTTAAATAGAACTTGCAATAAAATGAACGATTGCGATCGGTATGAGTCAGGCTTATTGTGGAAAACCGACAATGAAGTAATGCCGGACAATAAGAAACAAGCTCTAAGCCGTCTGTACAATCTAGAGAACAAATTAGATAAAAACTTAAACTTAAAAATAGAGTATTCGAAACAAGTAAATAACTTGCTAAGTTCGGGTTACGCAGAACTAGTGAGCACCCCAGCCACATCACCTCGCACCTGGTACTTACCTCATTTTTCAGTGGTTCATCCCCAAAAAGGTAAGGTGCGACTGGTTTTTGACGCTGCGGCTAAATATGGGGGAAAATGTTTGAATGATGCGCTACTAACCGGGCCCGACTTATTGCAGTCGCTTTTCGGCGTTTTAGTTAGGTTCCGCGAAGGAAAAGTAGCAGTAGTAGCGGACATCAAAGAGATGTTCTTACAAATAAAAGTGATTGAGTCGGATCGCGACAGCCTTCGTTTTCTGTGGCGAGGCGACGATAGAAACATCCCCCCGCGAGAATACCGTATGACCTCGCTTATTTTTGGGGCAGCCTCATCGCCGTGCGTGGCCATTCATGTTAAAAATAAAAACGCGCAAAACTTTAGTTCAGAGTACCCGAAGGTAGCTAAAGCTGCGGAACGGAACTTTTATATGGACGATTACTTGGACTCATTCGACGACGCGGACGAAGCCAGGCAAGCGGTCAATGCCATGTATAGGATTAACTTAGGCGCTTCGTTCGAGTTACGCGGTTGGGCGTCGAATGTGCCCGAAGTAATAAAAGACGTTTCCGATAAGCGAATTAGCGGCGCGACGACTTTAGGAAAAAGCGATACAGAGAGGACTTTAGGTCTCATTTGGAACCACGCTCGCGACACTCTAGGATTTAACGTGAACCTCAGAAACACGCCATCTAGTGTAATTTCAGGGGAAATTTTACCCACCAAGAGGCAAGTCACTAGCGCCGTCATGTCGGTTTTCGACCCGTTAGGATTAGTTTCGCCGGTAACTATGGTAGGTAAGTGCCTCATTCAGGAAATATGGCGTAGTGGCGTAGGTTGGGACGATCCTATAACTAAGGAACACCACATTACGTGGATGTCGTTCATTAATAATTTAAACTTGCTGAGGACTTTCGAAATAGAAAGATACGTACCTGCCCCGCCCTCTGGCGAGGGGGAGTTACACATATTTTGCGATGCTAGCGAAAAAGTTTATTCGGCCGCAGTTTATTTCGTTAGCATGAATAATAACACAAAGACGGCTAGATTAGTTACGGGAAAGGCGAAAGTAGCGCCGTTAAAACCAATTTCGATACCGCGATTAGAGTTGCAAGCCGCGGTTCTTGGTTCCCGCTTAGCAGAGTCAGTAAAACGGGAATCTGACTACAAAATTACAAAGTCGTATTACTGGTCGGATTCAAAAACGGTATTAGCTTGGATTAGGTCCGATCCGCGTACTTTCAAGTCGTTTGTCGCGCACCGGCTAGCCGAGATCGAAAGTACAACGACCCCGGCCGACTGGCGATGGGTGCCGAGCGCCGACAACGTCGCGGACGACGCTACCAAGGGCATTCCGGTGAATTTTAGTTCGACACACAGATGGTTTACAGGACCTAGCTTTATTTTAGACGACCCCGCGACATGGCCGTGCGAAAAGCGGACCGCGGCTCCCTTACCCCCTTCAGGGGAGGAGAGAATAATTAAGCAGGTTCACGTCTGTGTAGACCATGTAAATAACGATTACTTGCCTAAAGTTGAAAGGTTTTCGAAGTATAAGCGCCTGGTACGCGCTGCTGCCACCGTCTTGCTCTCGGCTGAGGCATTTAAAGCCAAATTGCTCAAGAGAAAAGTAAATACGGATATCTCTCCTGATCACATCAGACTAGCAGAATTACTGCTTATCAAGAGGAGTCAGAACATCTCGTTCGCGGACGATATAAAGACGATAGAGGCTGGGCAACGACCTCCGAAGAGGTCCCCCTTTCACAAACTTGCTGTGAAACTCGACCGCAGCGGGATATTATACCTCGATAGCAGAGTTAAGGAAGAATATAATCTGCCTGTCCTACATGCGAAGGAAGAATTTACCCGACTGTTAGTGCATCACACGCACGCAGTATTTAACCACGGCAATCACCAAACCGTGATGAACGAGCTCCGACAGCGCTACCACATAATTGGACTACGCAGCATCCTTCGCTATATATGCAACAAGTGTCAATGGTGTAGAACCTACAGGGGAACTCCCTCTAAAATTCCTCTGGGTGACTTACCTCCTGAAAGACTGGCCCACAATCAGCCGCCGTTCACAGCCTTGGCGGTTGACTATTTTGGCCCAATGCAAGTCACGATCGGGCGAAGACACGAGAAGCGGTGGGGCGCACTTTACACGTGCCTCACCACTCGGGCCGTGCATCTGGAGCTGGTGCCTTCCCTATCTGCATCCTCCATGATCATGAGCTTGCGCCGAATGATGTCCCGCCGTGGCACTCCAACGGTCATATATAGCGACAACGGAACCAACTTCGTGGGCGCCGAGAAAGAAGTAACGGAAGCTCTTCAGCAAAATGACGACGCGATGAAGGTCTTCGCCTCCGGAAAACAGATAATTTGGAAAAGAATACCCCCTGGGGCCCCGAACATGGGCGGCGCCTGGGAGAGATTAGTGAGATCTGTGAAGGCGGCATTACGAGTCACCTTAACAGAAAAGACGCCCCCAGATGAAGTGTTGCATACGCTGTTGCTGGAAGCAGAACATGTCATAAATACGAGACCGTTAACACCAGTAAATCCTGATCTAAACGAGGAATCACTGACCCCAAATCACTTCCTAATTGGGAGGTCAAGCGGGATGATACCTTTCGGCTCGTATAAAGACTACACAGCAGACAGTCGCTCGTGGAAAGCTGCGCAAAAGTTGGCCGAAGCGTTCTGGGCTCGATGGGTAGCAGAGTACAAACCCCAATTGATGCCTCGGCTCGGCAACCCGCAGCACAGCAACCTCAACCCCGGAGACATCGTTATAATATGTGATAGAACGATGCCCCGTGGAATATGGCCTAGAGGTGAAATAATAACGACTTTCCCAGGTCCAGACGGGCGGGTTAGAGTAGCAGAAGTCCGTACAGCCGCCGGACTAATTCGTCGCCCAGCTTCTCGTCTGATTCTCGTAAGCAGCCAGGAATAAAACGTTTCGGTGCTTGCGCACGAGGGGGAGACTGTAAATAATAGCTTAGTTTTATTCCCTCTTTTTGTTTACACTTAGATTTAAGATTTCATATTAGTAATTCCTATTGGAAAATGTTTATCTTGTGTCTCATTTTTATAATATTGCTGTCCCTTTCGCACGGGAATGTAGTATGTTTCACACAATTGTTATTGCTGTCTCTTTCTTGCATAGTTGCACTCGAACTATTGTTGTCTCTTTTTTACATGGCTTTGTTTTACACATTTTATTGTTTATTTATCTTATAAGAATGTTTGTTTACCATTGTATTAGCTTATAAGAATCCCATTTGATGTCATATTATGTGTAAAATGTTATATTTCAATAAACGGACTGCATTCGTTCGACAACAACCGATAGAACCCCACGGGCTCTAACGGTACAAATTTCATATATAAACACGCACTTTCTCGGTGCATACACATTCACTTCCGACAAGCCAAGCAGATGCATGCGTAAGCCCTGCTCCACCACACTCCGCTCCAAGCAGTACCAAGTTCACTCCTGTGTTTCCTTCTCGTCTCCTGCACCTCCTTCTCCAGGAATCTTCCATCCGGCATCCTTCACCCTTCAAGATACAGTCCACTGCTCTGCCACCCGGCGACCACGGCCCCGCCGAGTTTGTCGTGTCGCCAACAACCTGCATAATATTAATTAACACCCAATTTCCTGTGAATAAGTCTACTTTCTATTTTTATATCCCTCGATCTTATTAGAAAAAACACGACTTTGATGTTGAGAGCAGACAAATTCAAAACAGTACCAAATAATATGATAAATACTTATTTTGCTCTACAGGATATAGAGTGGTTGGTATCTTTTTTTTTAGTTACGACTATTTTTAAGACTAATATACATACAGGAACTTTTTGACATTTCATCATCCTCTTTCATCAATTACGGCGATCGCAAGCTTTATAATACTGAGTTGATACTGAGTTGAAAGTCAAGTAATAATATAATACTTTCAGTTGTAATAATAATTAAAGACGTTAGTAGATGAAGTGCCTAACAATTTTCAAATTTTCGTTTTTTTTCATAAATAGAGGCTTCAAGGCCAAAAAAAATATTCGAAATTAAAAAAATGTGGATTTTATGTATAGCCATATATTATACTAGACGTTCCGCGCGGCTTCGCCCGCGTAAATTTGATATTTCACAGACAAATAATTAGTCCACAAAAAATAGCCTATGATCCTTCATGTGGTCTACTTCTTATGTGTGCCAAATAACATAAAAATTGCTCCAGTAGTTCGTGAGATAAGCTCTTTCAAATAATTTCCCCCGTAATTAAATATAGCCTTTATCCTTCCTCGATAAATGGGCTATCTAACACTGAAATAATTTATCAATAGTTCCTGAGATTAGTGCGTCCAAACAAACAAACAAACTGTTCCGCTTTATAATATTAGTATAGATTAGCTAGATGATGATTGATGAAGTTGGTAAGTTTTTTCCTACTTCATCAAATTCTAGTTTGATGACGATTTCTCCAAATTATGATTAGTGAGGGAAAAAATGAGAATGAGAGAAAATTTTAGTTATCCACTCCATCCACTAACATCTTCAATTATTATTCACCGTAATTAATACTGGCACTCTGCACACAACTTACATACTTACATTTTATAACATTGTGTTGATAAAACATCGCGATAAAATGATTTCGCTCGCGTATTTCCTAAACTAATTTTGATGATTCCTATCACGAGTGACTCGGCATGCTCTTGTACTATGTAGTACAAAAGTGATTGTGAACGTGGGATGAGAAATAATTATGTTAACTAAGAGATTAATGATACAGTTTAATTACTATTTACTACGAAAGTGAGAATGTTATCCGCTAAGAGTGCACTTAATAATTTTAATTACATATTAAATAGGAAAGGTTTGTATGTTTGCCTCGTGTAAGCCCAACTTACTTAACCGAATTTAATGAAACTAAGTACAGATATAGAGTATAACCAGTGCAACAACATTTAATTTCGCGTGAAAACCTAGAGACTTGAGATTCCTAGTTTTTCAGTCGTGATTCGTGGAATATTACTCATCAAAAACTAATTATGTTTTCAGAGTACCTATACAGTTATGCATTTAATTTTTATAGCCAATAATAACCTCCCACACTTAATAATTAAAGTTTTATTTGATTCATTAAAACCAATCTACGATAGTTCTGGATAATTATAATCGTGTGTTTGGTGAATCTAATTGATTTGCACGTTCTTGCCAATAGTTTTTCGAGTTTAATTTATACCATGGCCATGTATTTATTATGTTATTCACGTTCATAATATAGACTATAGAGGATAAAAGTAACGAAACGTTAAAGGAAGATTTAGTCACAAGGGAACACGTCGTTTTGACCTTATTCCTGTGGTAACAAGGTTCAAAGTGATTTATGGTCAAGACAATTTAAGGTGGCACCAGCGGTCATTGACCTTTCTAATCTAGGAGCTATTTGAAAAATACTCGCACTGCATTCTGTTAAGTTAAGAACAAATTGAAGCCTTGTAAAGACACAGACTATTAAAGTTTCATCAGAAAACGTCTGAGTAACTCTTCGTATGATAATCTCTAAGTATGTATGAGTTTAAAGTGATATAATTCATAGTAGTTATGTTCACATCATGTATTGCAAAATACTTTATCGCCCTCAGACTAGACACATATTTTGTCACTTCATTGTCAATCGCGGTTTGTACAGAAAATATGACAAGTTTCTTGTCAGGGAGTCAATGACCGCTACAGACAGAATTCCGCAATTTAGATAATAGTGACTATAACGTAACGTATAAGGTCGATACACGATACAGTTCTTTCATATCAGTTTCCTTAGTAACTAAGACATTACCTTGTATTGAATATCGTAGCGATTGAATTACTAATAGAGTTTTGGACATTACATTACTATATAAAGCCCCTAGTGATGAAATATACTAGCTAAGAGCCGAGCTTTGTGAGGGCTCACGTCGTCACACCTTGACTGACTGATGATAACTGCACATCTACATATAAATAAATATTAGCACGAATCAATAGGCGTGATAGTTTTTCCGTAAAGTGTTGGTACACTTTACACAAAATGTACAGGTCGCGGGATATACTACTACTACTGATTATTAATTGATACCCCAAAAGACCAAGAGTGACCAATTTCGCTCATCACTATTGTAAAGATAGCAAACCTCGTAAGTTATCCAGGGTATGAGGGTATGTACATTTCACCCGTAGGTGTAGTCTCGTATCTACAAATACTGCTATTTCATTTAACTTTTCATATCTACCTTTCAATGTATCTTTCCATATCAGTGCGCAGTTACAGACAGACATAAAACTTAGGCTATTTAAGTTATAAACGTGAGGCCGCAGGTTTTACTAGAGAGTACAGTGTAACACATCGGGAGAACTTTGTAAGTGTCAAAAGTTGAGCTCCGAGTACCATCAGCAAGTTACTAGCCAATTAAAGGTGTATTAAAAGTTTTAATGTTATCTTTACTAGATAGGGGGACTCTATCTACATAATTCAGACTCTACGTGTCTAAACACTCTATGCCGAATTTCCGCGGCGGAAGTTCGGCTTGATTCCGCCTCCAATGTATTTTAAATTACCGATGACACACCATGCCAAAATTCCGTCGTTCGTTATAATATTGTATGCGTTTGACATTGCTGACGTAATCATGCGGAATTTCCGCCGCGTAACTTCGGCATAGTGTGTTTAGACACTAACTATTTAATCAACCTATATATATATATATATATATATCAAAGTCATGACAATATTAACATAAACTCTATATCTAAGTACCTGAATTTCTCCAAAGAAATTGAGTTCACCATTCAGCGTAAATAACTTATTGTTAAGAGCCTGTTTCACCGATAACTGATAACTCTATCTGTCAGTTAAGTTATTGATAGCCTATCCGATACCTCTTAATAAGTATGGAAACAGACAAAATTGTCAAAAACTTTGATGTGACCTTAACGTTGGCAGCAAGCAATTAATTCATCAAGCCCCATACGGTCACCGGTGACCGAGACACAATAGAAATTCAATTGTGTCTTGTTTTTTCACGACGGGTTAAGAAAATGCGCCAATAGCTTTTCAAACAATTTATTGTACTGCCACGGCTTAACGAAATGATTATAATATGATCTATCAAATTCTTTTAAAAATGACTGTAAAAACCATCACCAAGTCGGTTTCCGAGGACGTTGCAATCGGTACAGAGCACGGAGCAAGTTATACGTTTATACAGCTGAGCCGCACATCCAAGTTCCATTAGTCGGAATCGGCGCCGTGGGGGGCGCACAATCAACATTCTGTCTCCAATCCGTACTCCGTAGTAACTAGTAGCCCATGCTTCGAATAGGTTTAGGTTTTTAGGTAATTGCGGACTTGTTTTCGATTCCTTCTGAGTATCATTATTGCTTTCTACTTAATTAGTAATGCAATTCCATTAAAATATGGTGCCTGCAAATTCGTTGTGCCGAACCGTGATTTTTCAACTAAAAAAAATCCTATGTCCTTTGCCAAGGTCAAAAACTTCTCCATACAATTTTCATCGTAATCAAATATTACGTCTTATTAGTATGAATCGTTAAACGTGGGAGAGCCATGCTTCGGCATGAATGGGCCGGCTCGATCGGAGAAATACCACGTTCTCACAGAAAACCGGCGTGAAACAGCGCTTGCGCTGTGTTTCGCCGAGTGAGTGAGTTTACCGGAGGCCCAATCCCTTACCCCTACCCTATTCCCTTCCCTGTCCTCCCCTATTCCCTTCCCTTCCCTCTCCTATTACCCTATTCCCTCTTAAAAGACCGGCAACGCACTTGCAGGTCTTCTGATGCTGCGAGTGTCCATGGGCGACGGATGTTGCTTTCCATCAGGTGACCCGTTTGCTCGTTTGCCCCCTTATTTCATAAAAAAAAAAAAAACAATCAACACATTATTACAACATAATATGGCATTTGGCATGTTATGTTTATAAATTGTTGTATCTTACGGACGCGTAATTACTCAGATTTCGCGGTATATCTAAAAGCTATAATATAGGCCAGGGGTCACCAAATGGCGGACCACGGTCCGCATCCGGACCGCCGACCCATTGTGTGCGGACCGAGCATGTTCGAAGATGATCTTCGTTCATCTTAAGACTTCAACATCTCCAGGATTTAATGTCAATATCTATCAGCTTGCACCAATATTTCACTCCAAATTTTTAGAGATATAATTAGCTACAAAAAATGGTTACTCTTCTCCTTTGTTTAATGAAAAAAATTTAAGTAAGTCATTTCATGTCTTAAAACGGACCCCGAGCGAAACTAATTGGTGACCCCTGATATAGGCTATAGCTATTAAATTATATGTTGTATGTTGCATCCGCTTCTGCAGGGCCGGGGCAGGAAGCGCGGCTCGCCACAATGCACATCTGCCTGTTTACAGCTATATCATAGCGTAATTCCGCTACTGGTATATCTTCATAACTCCACATGAAATATTAAATTATTATAGAGTTAAGGGCCTGTTTCACCACTTCCTGATAAGTGCCGAATAGGCCATTCAACTTGACAGATGAAGTATGGAGAATCTGTCAAAAAAGTTGTGAATAGCCTATTCGGCACTTTATCAGAAAGTGGTGAAACAGGCCCTTAAAATTATAAAGTAACCACGACGTATATATACAGTGTGTAACAAAAATAAGTGATAATACTTTAGGGTGTGTACTTGTTCATTGTAGAGAGTTCACTGTGAAAGTAGCAGTGCTGAAAGACGAAAAAATTTTTTCACTTTTATATGGGCAAGGGCCCGAGCGTCACGAGCTTCCCCATACAAAAGTGAAATAAAAATTTAGTCTTTCAGCGCTGCTACTTTCACAGTGAACTCTCTACAAGGAACACGTACACACCCTAAAGTATTATCACTTATTTTTGTTACACCTTGTATATAATACTAGATGACGCCCGCAACTCCGTTGCGCCAGAACTCGTTTATCGCGCACTACACCGTAACCGTACATTTTTCCGGGACAAAAAGTATCCTATGTTCTTTCCCGTGACTCAAAGTATCTCCATGCCAAATTTCAGCAAAATCGGTTCAGCAGTTTGGGCGTGAAGAGGTAACAGACAGACAGACGGACGGACAGACAGACAGACACACTTTCGCATTTATAATATTAGTATGGAAGTATGGATTTCCTAAAACATGTTTCCAAGAATATCTCTAATCTCTACATTGATAGTACCTAGTTATGTATATTATTATAATTGTACATTTTGCGAAAAAGCCTCTTAAATCTTAATTTTAGGTACTTACCTAACGTATATCTAGGTATCTACTATCTAATATCTACCTACGCGTATCGAGTATACTGAATACAGGCTTACCTGCATTTAGTGTACTGTCACTACAGGTAAGCCTGTATAATGTATTTGGTATACCTATTGTAAGCCTCACTTATGAAGATTAGGATAACACTAATAAAACAGAATATATAGTTATATCTTAATATAGTGGAAAAAGTGCACGAAAAATTGTGTATTATTAGTGTTCAACATGAATTTCCACCAAGAACCGACCAAGAATTCCAAAGTTTTTAAAGTTTTACTCGATAAAGAAATGTTTAGAAGGTCTTAAGACCTTACTTAAGTAATCCGCTGTCAGGAATATTATAGTATTCTGAGATTTAAGAATAACATGCGGCAATACTTGAAACAAATTAAATTGAATGGCCGACACATTGTATTGAGCCGTTATAATAACAAAGCATTCGCCAATCAAAATTTAATACAAGTCGAAACAATTAACAAAAATGTAGTTAACAGTTCTAGTGAACGTTAACAATGAACAATACACAAAATACTCAACAATGCTCAGTAATTGCTCACTCATTTCGTATTGTCCGGATACTTGAGCAACATCATCGATTCTTTACTTATAATCAGTACTTATTTTATATCGCACAATGCATGTTGTTAGACATATCTGGTTTATCTTGTTATTTTTATCACTTCCATGAACTTAGTAACTATTTACTATTTTAGCAATGACGTGGTAAAGTACGTGTGAGAATTTTTAAAGTAAAGTATTCTTAGTATTAGGTACTTCATTGACCAGTCGGTACCTAGTACCTTAAGTAAACTATAAAGCAAAGTCGTTGTCCGCAATCTGTATTCTGTAGGCCTACTACGAAACAATTTTGAGACTCAAACAATCGGACGAGAATGCCGTGTCCTGCTCTAAGAACGCCATTTCACGTTTGTTAGAATAGGACGTGGCATTTTCGTACAATTGATTGAGTCTCAAAGCGGTTTCGTGGTGCGGCCCCTGTACCTAACCTTAGATGTTTAATTTCTTTCTTTTAATTTTTAGAATTTCTTTTCTTTTTAAGTTTTAACGCATATTATCTAGAGTGATTTAAGAGGAAGGTTAATATATTAAAATTGCATGATAAATCAGAGAAACAGTAATATACTTCATTAAAATCAGCATTGGACCCCAGCAGTTCGCTACTAAATAATGTGAGCTTCAAAAGAGGTATCTACTATATAATATTTCTATAATACATTATGTTGGTTCAGTTCACGTATGTGACATTGATGTTCAGTCGTATTTGTACCATGTATTCCAGAAATGTCGATGTATGTGACATGAAAATGTATTTTATGATAATGTACTCTATTTCGGATTCGACATCAGTCCGCTGATTCTCCTACTTTTATTCAACATTAACACAGCTTCGCTAACTATTATCGATATAAAAACTTGTCATTGTAAAATCGACATAAAATACATTCTTTAGTATATAATTTGTCACTGTCAAATCGTAAAAAACGTGAGATTGTAACGTGACATAATATGCCTAATTTTTAAATTGCATAAAATAGTATTTCACGCTACTTTAAAATTTCATGTTTCAAATAACTTGCAGACATGCAGGTTTTTACGATTTGACGGTGACATAATAAACATTAGAATTTGTTAGGATATAACAATTATTTTTTAAGTATTCTAGCAAACAACTGATAGAACCTGCATTTCTATCAGTTATATTAATGCTGGACCACAAAAGCAGAATCCGGGGACAGTCGGACACTGTCACAGCTGCATTACCCCATCTGTTCTGATGTCATTCGTTGCAATTTTACTTCATTTTCATATTTTCTCCCGTTTCCCAGTCAGGCTCATTATGTCGCGCACGCTCGCACTAATGCGGTTTTTGTACGCAAGTTTTTGCCTCGGCGCGCATCTGGGAATGAGTTGCGTACCTAATAGTTTGGAATACCGAGGGCTACGTGCTTCGCTTATGCCCACCACTGTAATTTATCTTGCGTCTCGCTCCATCCTTTATAGATACGGATGGGAGGCCCGAGATAGCGATATCGAGAGTGTTATCGTGCGAGAATGCTGTCGGAACTGGGATCCAAATAAAGCAAGATAAGTCCCGTCGTTAGGAAGCGCCGGAGTATTCACGCCGCGTGCTGATAGACACATCCATGTTGATGTTCGATGAATATAAAAAACCTGAAATTAGAATGCTTTAGCTTTCTATTGGGTAGTTGGTTGCCAAATAAACTACGTGGGATCGAAAATAATATGAGAGAAATGGTCAGATAGTTCAGTATTCATTTGGTCGGATTATGTTTCGAGATAACCGGATTGACGTTACATCAATGTGAGTAGTGATCTATTTGGTCTAGGTGTATGGTATTTGTCCTACTAGACCTAATCGATCACTATCAAAGATAATATTTATATACAGGGTGTTAGGTTTAACTCCGTTATCCTTAAAACCACCAAGTAACAACCAACCAGCATTATTCTCATGACGGGTTTTAAGGATAACGGTTATCTCGGCCTATTTTGTCGGTCGGACTATTTTACTTTCCGTACATAGACCTGCTTATGAATAAATTTATCTGAACGTACATAAAACATGTTAAATATAGATATTATCCTTCTTTAAATCATAAACAGCACATCCATTATTATAGATCTATGACACGTCCAACTTCCAAGAACTTCTTTCATACAAAAAATTCAGCATATTATACTATCATATAAGTAGTCGTATACTTTATAAGAACCCCTTACATTTCCATCGCATTTCCTATCGATTCCTGACCTCTCCAATTTAATTACACTTCAATTTTCTTCGACAGTCGCCCGATCCCATAGAGACGTGAGGACTGCGGAGCAATTTCTGCTCATATACGACTCAGCTTCAGTAATTTGAAATGGAGTTCATCGAGCAGAGCATTGCTCGATATTGTTGTGCTATTTAGTTTGAATCGTATCTCAATGGAATAAAGTTTAAAAAAGAGTACAATGTAAGTCCGTGCCCAAGGCATCTCTTCAAACGTAGGAGTCGCCATTAAAAGAGTGGTGGGTGGGAGTTGGGACTAAGCTAGTTACCTTTGCTTCGAATTATTTGAATCATTTTAATTATTAAATTACTCATATAGGTACTTATTTAGTTTACCTTATTGAATATTAAATTTATCAAGATACCTAAATAATATTATTTAATTCTGTAAGTATGTAAATAAACTGGCAAGTTTTTCCACCCCCCAAAAATGTAGGACGACTTCACTTAACAAATTAATGACATGGAACCTATCATAAGAAGAAAATCCAACAATTCTTAACGTAACACCAATTAGATGTAAACTAATTAAAAAATGCAAACTACCCCATCTTTGACAGTCATATTATTATTGGCACTTTAGATTTTTGATTGAAAATGGAATGCCAACAATATGACTTTTTATGAACTTTTGAATTGCCAATAAAATTTGGCGTTTCCTCAATATTATAACAAGCAAAACAGTATTTGAATTTGGAACAGACGCGAACATCGCTCGTAACGCAACCCTTCAGGGATTAGCCCTGTAAAAACTCGTAGTTGCCAACCTTAATCTAGAGTGATAAGGGCAATTTGTCTCCCGCTATTAGGGATGTCAGCATACGCGGATAAAAGGGGCCATATAAACCATGACATTATAGAGGTTTTGGTTACGCAAAACTAACGCTTGTAAGTACATATTTATTAATATTAAGGAATAATAATCCGAACTATGCTTGAATTTTTAACAGACTTAAAAAAGAAGGTTATTTGCAGTACTTAATAAACTTAAAACGCGCGGTTTCCAAGAATTTTTTTTGTCTTCTATGATGCCACTACATACGTTAGCTGTTCTTGTAGTCATTGGCGAGAAAGCTATATATATATTTAATATATTTAAATATAATTAAAAAATATAATTAAATGTTATTGCCTCGTTAAATATATTTGACAAAGGGATTAATCATCTCATATAATACATTTAGGTACTTGCACCACTGATAAGATAAGTATACTGTACTCGGCGAAACATGGCGGTAGCGGTCATTGACCCCTGTCAAAAACTTGTCATTTTCTATATAAACTGCGATTGACAATGAAGTGTCTGATGTTGACCGCTACCGCCATGTTTCGCCGAGTACAGTATAGATGCAGTAACTTGTCAAAAAATAATTTATATTTAAATATTATTACAATTGTATAGACACTATTATGTACACGAGAGACACGTGGAAGGAGGCAGGGGAGGCCTTTGCCCATCAGTGGGACACTAACGGCTGTTATCCATACTAATATTATAAATGCGAAAGTGTGTCTGTCTGTCTGTTACCTCTTCACGCCTAAACGGCTGAACCGATGTGGCTGAAATTTGGAACAGAGATACTTTGAGTCCCGGGAAAGGACATAGGATACTTTTTATCCTGGAAAAATGTACGGTTCCCACGCGATAAACTAATTTTGGCGCAACGGAGTTGCGGGCGTCATCTAGTAAATAAATAAATAAAAAGTGTCTCCCAGACTTCAGTAGTTTATTCGTCTACCCGAAACGCGTTTCTAATAACCTTTAGTCAGATGTGGAGATAAATCCCACGATTACGCAGCCTCGTGTGTCGATAGCCAACGTTTCGATAAAACTTGTCGATTTAATCTATCAGACACGACCTCACTAACGGATCCGATTACTATTCCGAACGGACGACAGATAACGGATAAGGCACGGTTACAAACGAGAGGTTTCTTTGAAGAATGCAAACTACAGATAAGGGCTGAGGTCCGTCTATATGTGGGGAAGCCGGTCCGGCCTGATCGCAGGCTGATTTGAGTTTTGACCGGATTCGAGCACACACGCGGGAATGTACTATCAGGGAAGTTGATTCATAGACAAATGGCGGACATTTTTGACAAAATTCAAAATCAGCCGAAAGATGATGACTTATGCGGGGTTTACACGGGTGACTATAGCCGCACGATTTACGCCGCACGGCGAAAATCGACTGTCTAAATGGCAATTCGGCTACGCCGCATGCGACTCAAGCCGCATGCCCCAAAAGTAGACTGCCAACTTTCTTTTGCCGCGTGGCCATTGGCCGCATGCGGCTGGTGACTAAAATCGACCGTGCAAAGGCTCAGTCGCAAGCGATTGCTTGCTGCGAATACATACTTAGTTTGTCTGCACTGTAGTCTGTAGCCTTACCTTAGTATATTTTTCTTCATTTTTAATGAATTCTTTAAGTAATAATTTGTCGAACGATTTCATTGCCCAACGCAATGCGACTGTTTTACGCGATATTGTCATACGGAATGAACTAGTCACAAGCGATTTTTGTAGAACTGTGTAAACAGGGTGGCGATTCGGCTTGGACAGGCGATTTGACTAGTAACTTGCCGCACGACTAAAATCGACCCGTGTAAATCTACCATTACATGTTGACATAATGCGACCAAATGACGTAGGTCCGTCAACTGCCTATGAATCAATTTCTTTGATGGTACAACACAGTTTGGTTGGGTCGGCCTGTGACTGTGATGTAAGGAAAAACCGACAAGGTAAATAGTAAATACCACATAACAAAATTTATATACGGGTGATAATTCATTCCGTCTTGGACTTTGCGGTTCGAAGTCACGAGTATAATAAGCAATTTGTTCTATAGCAGCACCTTTGTTAGCTACTTAAAAAAAACTGATGTTTTCTGTTGTTTCATACTAAAGCAGCTCAGCACCTTAGTATTTGTAGTATATAATTAGGACATCGAAAACAACATCAGATGGGGGTAAAATTTGATATTTATTGCAAACATGATAAATACATTTTATACCGAGACAGGAAGTAAATAGAGACTGGAATAGATAAAATGAATACTGAGACTATTATTATAATATTACATACGACCTTAATGCAAGTACAGCTATTATAAGGAAACTGTTGTATCCTCCTTGACATTACTACCATAAATGCCAATGGGGATTGTCCATTTTTTTTTTAATTTTGCTCATTACAAAAACATTTCGAGGAATAAGGTCAGTGATCGTTTTTCTGTATATAAACGAAAAAAATACCCATTAGTTACTTATATTATTGAACAAATATGTTTAACCTTTGTTTGACCTTCAATGGCGTTAAATTAGCAATAAATTCGACCAACATTATGTTTCGAACTTTTGGTAAGCTTCTCGTATGATGAATGATGATATAATGAGAACTTGCATTTGACGAACCAGCCATTATAAATAAGATTGAAAGGAAATTTAAAACACTGCAGAGGTCAATTGGCCGCCGATGATGACGTCAGAGCGAAACTTTAAAAATTTATTGAGAAAAAACTAGCCAATGAATTTCAAAATAATTTAATTTACATTCTTAAAATACCCTATTTTAACGAAAAAAAATATAAAAAGTACATGTGATTTGCTATATCCCGGTCACAGAACATTTAAGTCATTGACCTATCACTATTTATCTCTTCCATTCACGCGAACATATTTCGCGCTCGCGCATGCGGAAACGAGATAACGAGATTCATGCGTGAATGAAACTTCTCTTTGACCGGGCTATAGGCTATAGCGAGTGCCGAGTGTGCATTTGGGATTAAGTTCTGTATAATATTACGTAGATACTAATAATAATAGCTCCCACACCAGTTTCGGTGACGGTGGCCGGTTTCATTGAAACCAGGCTAGCTACGCAGGAGTAATTTTATAGTGCCCAAGTGTGTGCGCAGTACACAAGAGCACTCTCTATTTTTTACTCTCATAGCCCAGTGGGACGAAAGACCGACACGACTGGCGAGAGATCAGGCGCAGGACCGACTTTTTACATGCCCATCCGACGCATGGATCATCTTACTTGTCAGACAATCAGATGATCAGCCTGCATTATCCTAACAAACTGGGAAATACATTGTTTCCAACACGGGAATCGAACCCACGACTTCCGAGTCAAGAGCCGCGCTCTATACCACTAGACCACGGAGGCGTTAACGTAGATACTAGCATGCTATTAGCACGAGCCAAGGTTGGAATTACCTAATAAGACCCGGTAAGGCCTGCTAATTAGTACCTGGTAAGTAATGAAAATAATAAATATCTTCCTAGATAATAATATGAACAAATTGTACACTTAACGTCTTAGCTTAATTGGTTTATTAATTACTAGCAGTCGTTGTAAAGCCATGCGTTATAATATACTTACTCCAAAAATATGTTGTTTAATTTTTGACGTTTATTGTATAAAATAGACCAATACAATAGAGATCGTACAAAATTATTTTCGACTACATTAATATTTTGTGGGCTTTATTTATGGGAAAGTAACAGCAGAAGGCGTATAAAGTTTATAAATTAGAGTGTATTTTAAATTTTTATCTAAATCGTCTAATTTAAATGAATGTGCAATTTAGGCACAGACGTCAAATATTTATTTAAATTAAATCTTTAAGTGTTATTGAGTTAGCAGATGGCATTAAATTTTATTTAGATGGCATGACGTTACATAAAATACCTATACATAATATTCGATGTAAAATACTAAAACTTTCCTCTTACTTTTTCTCTTTCTTCTCTTCTTCTCTATGTTACATACTGTAAGTACTTTACATATTATTATTAATCTATACTCTCCATGACCCCTGGAAAGAAAAATAAATTCTACTTAATTAAGTGACATTCCAAAAATGTTATTCAGCTACTGAGTCGACTGGAAATCGATACTCGGTGTACCAGGCACCCTTCAGATCCGATAATTTTCCCATCCTGATGAGTATCGTCTATGCTTGAATTTTATTTCTAAAGGCCGATAAAAAAATATTGGTGATTGGTAAAACAGTTCTACAGACCAATAAAAGTTCTAAACAGTTCGAAAGTCCAGAGGTAGAAAGAAATCATTCTAAGTGTGATTTAAATAGGTACTTTTTAGGGTTCCGTTAGCCAAATGGCAAAAAACGGAACCCTTATAGATTCGTCATGTCTGTCTGTCCGTCCGTATGTCACAGCCACTTTTCTCCGAAACTATAAGAGCTATACTATTGAAACTTGGTAAGTAGATGTAATCTGTAAACCGCATTAAGATTTTGATACAAAAATTTAAAAATTATTAAAAATTTTAGGCGTAGGTACAACTGAAACAAAAAAAAAAAATTTCATCTAACCTATGCGTGTGGGGTATCTATAGATAGGACTTCAAAAATCATATTGAGGTTTCTAATATCAATTTTTTCTAACCTGAATAATTTGCGAGAGAGACTCTTCCAAAGTGGTAAAATCTGTGTCCCGCCTCTAACTAATTCTAAAAAAAAATATATGACGTACATTACTATAAAACTACCAACGAAAATTAGTTTGAACGAGATCTAGCAAGTAGTTTTTTTTATACGTCATAAAAAGTAAACCTTAATTTAGAGTTACCTCGCGACCACCGCGCTCGGTCCACGCGTTATCGCACACCGACGTACGCAAGGCTCGCCTACTAGTTATCGTAACTACCTAACTAACATTATCGCGGGTGCTCCTGCCTGCAGGAGCACCTTATTTGTGATGGAGAAGATGTCGAGTACCCCCACTGTAAGTTATGCCAACGTTACCTCCAGAATAATGTACCCCAAGAAAGACCAAGCCATCGTAATAGATTCGATTGACGGATTGATGCTAAGAGATTATTTAATGGCACTCTCAACTGTAACAAAGTCGACGAATATTCGATTTATTTCCCGGATTGCTAACTCAAGAATTTGTGTTTACATGGATTCCAAAGAAACTGTAAATGAGCTAGTTGATGTAATTAAGACAATAAAAGTTAAAGATTATTTATTAGAGATTCGCCCATTGATTTCAAGAAACAAAAGGATTGTTTTATCGAATGTTTGCCCGATCATTCCCAACGAGGTTTTGATAGAAAAATTTAACGATATTAACATTAAAATCTTAAGCCCGATTACTTTTATGAAAGTAGGTATACCGGACCCTGGCTTCTCGCATATAATGAGTTTTAGGCGACAATTGTACGTTTCCCCCGAGGACGAAAAAAGACTGCCGGAATCATTACAGATCCAGTACGAAGACACCAATTACTGGATATATGTATCAAACGAGTCGATGAAATGTTTCGTTTGTAATACTATGGGACACTTGGCTAAAAACTGTCCTCAAGGTAACCACATATTATCTACTCCTAAAAACACTAGTGATGTCACACTAGGATCTACCGAAAACCCCAACTATATTTTAGAAGAGTCTTCAAATTCAAAAGTTCTGTCGCAGGCAGACAATACTAATTTACCGTCTAAAGATTTTGAAACCAGCAAGGGTATTAAAAGAATCCGTTCTTCTACGACATCAGAACCTTCTCATTCTGATTTAAATCAAACCACTGACCTTGTTATGGAAGAAATCGTACCATCGAGTGATTATACTAATGACACCGATAGTAATTTTTCATTAGAAGAAGAAATACCTAGTAAGAAAAACCTAAAAAAGAAGAAGAAAACACTAGATAACAGATCGGAAGAACAGGTTTGGACGGATATTAAAATTGAAATCAAGGAATTAGAAAATGAAGATGCCTTACCACACTTCCCCTTAACATTAGACCGATTTAGAAAACTCCTTGACGAAACGCGCAACAAACAGAATATACAAGAAATTTTACAAGATTATACTGAAAACACCGCTGAGTTAGTTACAATGTGCCTATTCATTCATCCGAAACTTAGTAGGAATTTAAAAAACCGATGTTCGAGACTAACGAGAAAACTACAAGAGCTTAGTTTAATGAAAGATAAGTGATTTCCTTTTGGTATATATTATTTATATAAGTTGTAATATTAAAATACATAATTCCATATACATATATTGGTAAGCTTATAAACATAATGCGAATTTTGCAGTGGAATGTAAATGGTTTTCATGTAAGATTTGAAAGCATAAAACTACTTTTGAATGATGTCGATCCTTTATGCTTTTGCATACAAGAAACTAATTTTAAAAATAATTATTTTGCTAAATTAAAAAATTATGAATGTTTCTATAAAAACCGAAATAACAGCAGTATTGCTAGTGGTGGTGTAGCCACATATGTTAAGCCCCATTTGTTACCTGAAGTTATTTGTATTAATAGCTGCCTCGAAGTTGTAGTGATAAGAATAAAATTCCCTTTAGAGATTACTATTTGTAACGTGTACATACCTAATAGCTGTTCTATTAACCATCTAGTATTGGACAATTTACTTAATCAGCTTCCAACACCTTTTCTTCTATTAGGTGACTTCAATGGACACCATTTTTATTGGGGCTCTAATCGTTGCGATCAAAGAGGAAAAATAATAGCAGAATGGTTAGATTTAAGTGATACTTTGATCCTTTTAAATAAAAACCAACCCACACATTTTAATTCTAGTAATGGCCACACAAGTAATATTGATTTATCTTTTGCTTCTCAAAATATATCAACTTATTTTGATTGGAATGCATTGGACTACCTTTATGACAGTGACCATTATCCTATTGTTATATCTGCAGAAGTTGAATTAAATCCTGATCGTGCATTAGGTTCTAAGCATTGGAAATATTCAAACGCTAATTGGTTAAAATTCCATGATGACATCGAAAACCATATAAAACAATTAGAAAAATTAAATATTACGTCATGTGTTTGCATCAATAAAACTTTAAAGGAATTCAACGACATCATTTTTAACTCCGCTGAATTAAACATACCTAGGACAAGTGGTAAGCTAAGAAATAATCAGGTACCATGGTGGAACGATGAGTATTCTAAGTTACTGAAAGATACAAAAAGAGCTTACAGAAAATATATAAAAATAAAAAAAGTTAATTTAAATAAACAAATTTTGGAAGAATATAATGAAGAGGATAAACGTAGGGAAGAAATATTGAAGATAGAATATCGTAAAGTAAGATCTAAGACTAGAAGAATTTTCAAAGAAAGTAGAAAAGTTAATTGGCAAAAATTTGTTTCATCAATAAATAGTCAAACACAGATAGGAACTGTGTGCAGAGAATTAATTCTATAAATGGTAAAAAGAAGAATAAAACAGAAATAATTTTAAAAAATAACGAAGGAAAGCTTTGTGGTAATCCTAAACTTAATTCAGAGTTATTGGTTAGAGCTTTTGCTGCAAATTCAAGCTCAAACAATTATAGACAAGAGTTTTTATGTTATAAAAAAGAAAAAGAAGATAGCTGTTCTGGTTTTGATAAGCTAAATAATGAAAATACTATTAACAATAAAATTACCTTAGAGGAACTTAAGCTCGTTATTCAAAAATTAGGAAATTCCAGCCCTGGTCCTGATAAAATATCAAATGTTATGATTAAAAAACTTCCATTATTGGCTCTTGAAAGACTTTTAGACATTTACAATTACATTTGGGTTAACCAGGTTTTTCCTGATTTATGGAGAGAAGCTATTGTAATACCCATCTTAAAACCCGGTAAATTAGCTACTACTAAATCGAGTTACAGACCGATTTCACTCACATGTAACCTTTGTAAAATTTTGGAAAAAATTGTTAGTAATAGGATCAGATGGTACTTAGAACGTAATCAATTTTTGTCATCTTTTCAGTTTGGTTTCAGACAACTTAAATCAACCCTAGATCATCTGAGCCTTTTAGAAGAAGATATCCTTAGGTCGTTTGCAAATAAGAATAAAGTAGTACTAATTGCCCTAGATTTGGAGAAGGCTTACGAAATGGTTTGGAAACACAGAGTAATATTGCTTTTACAACAGTTAAATTTAAAAGGTAACGTTTTAGCTTTTGTTATAAATTTTTTGTCAGATAGGTTTATAAGGGTTAAAATAAATGATGTCCTTTCTGAGCCCCTCTGCACTGAAAATGGACTTCCACAGGGGTCTGTTTTGAGTGTAATTTTATTTTTGTTGTCAATTAATAATGTCTTGGAAGTTATAAAACGACCCGTTAAAGGATATTTATTTGCAGACGACTTAACAATTTTATGTACTGGAAAAAACCTAAAACTCGTTGAAAAAATACTACAAGAGACTTTAAATAATTTGAGTAAATGGAGTCTAGAAACGGGCTTTAAGTTTTCTGAAACCAAAACAGAACTAATGGTAATGTCAAAAAATAAAAATAAGGAAAATGTTAACCTATTCATTAACAACTGTAAAATTAATGAAGTAAATGAAATAAAAATTTTAGGTCTTACCTTCGATTCTCGATTAAATTGGGTATCACACATAAAAAAACTTAAGTCCGAATGTTTTAACAGAATGAATATCATAAAAATTTTATCATCAAATAATTGGGGATCTGACAGTAAGTGTATAAAAAATACGTACAAAGCTTTAATTATGCAAAAGATTGATTACGGTTCAGTTTTATATGACTCAGCATCAAATAATATTTTAAAAATTTTAGATAGTATTCATAATACGTGTTTGAGATTAAGTTTAGGAGCCTTTCGTACTAGTCCTGTTAATAGTATTCTCGTTGAGTGTAACGAAATGCCTTTATCTTATAGAAGGAAGGAACTGTGCCTAACATATGCAGCCAAGCATGTTGTCAATAATATAGATTCTCTCTTTTTAAAATCTGCTTTATTATCAGACATAGAATTTAGTTTACGGCCTTCTCTTGCTGTTCCCCTAAGACTAAGGGTCAAAAACTATTTACACGAAATTAAATTAGACTTACCTCCATTATTTACACGTCATTTTCCTTTTAAGGTACCACCTTGGGACAAAAATGTACTTAAAATAAATGTAGATCTAGCTGAAATATACCCTCGTGAATCTACTCCAGATTATATTTATAGGAACTATTATTATGAACTGACGGAGAAATATTCAGATTATACAATGTTTTATACTGATGGATCTATTTTTAATAACAGAACAGGCTGTGCAGTCGTTTCAGAAAATTGTAATTATAAATATAGACTACCTGATTATACTTCTATATTAACTTGTGAGGCCATAGCTATCCTAAAATGTTTGGAGATTATTAGAATTACTCCTACTGTTTCAAGAAATTATGTAATATTTTCTGATTCACTATCGTGTTTAACTGCATTATTAAATAATAAAAATATTGATCCCTTAATTAATACTATAAAAGAAAACCTAATAAATCTAATAAGTAATAACTTTTCTATAGAAATTATTTGGATTCCTAGTCACCAGGGCATTCCGGGGAACGAAAAAGCAGACGCTCAAGCTAAGGAGGCTACGAAATTAAATCAGTGTAGTTTGTTAACTTCTAATGTTTCTGATCTTAAAAAATTTTTTCGGTTAAATATTAAAAAACTATGGAACAGCTATTGGGTTACAAATAATAAGAGTTATTTATACGAAATAAGAAAATCAATCTTCGAAAAATGTACCTATAAATTTAACAAAAGAAGAGATGAAATGGTAATAAATAGACTAAGAATAGGACATTGTAATGCTACACACATTCACCTAATTACTAAAACCCCTAAGAGCAAATGCACAAGATGTGATTGTGAATTGACCGTAAAACATTTTCTTATTGATTGTCCTATGTTCAATCCAGAAAGAAGTAGTGTAAAACTTCAAAGTACATTAAAAGATTGTTTGTTAGATTGGGAAAACACTTTAAAATTTTCTGTAATTTAATGTATTATTGTTATTACTTGTAGTCGCTAATGACCTTCGATGTTTAAAGCGACTTTAAATAAATAAATTAAAAAAAAAAAAAAAACCTTAATTTAACTTTCATGAAATCAACTGAAATATAAAAATAAATCGAAAATCCTTTAATTTCATTGAAAACCTTATTGCTGCTGCTGAACCCTTCATGGGCGAGTCCAACTCGCACTTGGCCGATTTTTTCTGTTTGGATTGGGGGATAAGAGTTGGTATTTCTGAAAAAAACAAGTTATTTCATAATTTGAATGTATCTATATTATGTTTTTACTGTTTTTTAGAAAGGTTCGAACTAGGACCGAAGCTGCACCAGCATTGCAATAAAATATGGATTGTTAGAATCGGAGCACATTCCAGAAAAACAGATCAATCAAGTATGAAGGGGTATTCGCAAACTGTGACGCTATCAGTCCACATTGGATACGTTTGGTATCATTACAGGATGCTCTATGTTCGTAGGGCAGGAAGCGCCGCTTCGTTTTTGTGTTGGACGGATGCGCGTATCGGACCCATCGGCTTTAATGACCACAACGCGGCCTTTCCTGTGCCCACTGCCGACTATGAAAATGTTTTCCTTTTGGCTTGATTACACCTACCGTGACACTCGGCCAAGCACTCGGCATGTTTATTATTGATCCATTGACGCCGGTGACACGGTCAGTCTGGCATCAGTTTAGTCCATCCGTTTGGTCAGATGACGGGAGAGTGATTTAACTCTAACCGATTAACGGTTGATTGACGCATTGATCATTTTTTAGGGTATTACTAACACTTCGATGTCTGTCCGTCTGATCGACTGTATGTCTCCAGGCTGTAACTCAAGAACGGTAATAGCTAAGGATTTGAAATTTTCACAGATTATGTAACAACCGCCGCTATAACCACAAATACTAAAAACAAAAGCCTTTTTTGTTCTACTTATATCATCAATGGCAACAGCTAGGTACTTGAATTTTCCACAAAATCCTTAGTTATAATATGTGTACTTTAATACATATTTAATAATAATATTAAAATAAAATAAAAAGTAAGGGTCCCATACAAAAAACACAATTTTTGGTCTAATTTTGCTCTATACTGGTACGGAGCGTGGGAACCGTACATTTTTCTGGGACAAAAAGTGTCCTATGTCCTTTCCCGGGACCCAAAGTATCTCCATGCCTTTCAGCAGAATCGGTTCAGTGCTTTAAGCGTGAAGAGGAAACAGACAGACACCACACTTTCGCATTTATAATATTATGGTATGGTATATATGGTATATGGTATATGGTATGGTATGGAAGTATGGATAGGTTTCCATTTCAACGACGCTTTAAGGTAATATATTTACCGTCGCTTATTCTATCACGAATCACAATTTTCACAGATTTTAGTTAATTTATGCACCGTTTTACGTTTTATCCGATTATGTACTTGAAAATGTGGCTCGATAAGGAAAACATTTTGTATAACTTTTCCGTCTGCATACCTAATATCTATAATTGTGAATATTTTAAGTAACAAAGGGTAAACAAGGAATAGGTATAGGACATAGGTGGTTACTGGTTATATTCCAACGTCCCGTCATTTATAAATAAAGGTTATCCTTAAGCGATAAATTCGGTATAAATACACTTATGTGAATTAAATTTCCTTGTTTATTTTCCCTTTAGTTATTAAAATAACTACAAAATAACCCTAGGTGTTGTTATGTTATCCTACCTTAAGCCTTAAGAGAGCAGCTAGTAGGTATGCTGTCCTTTAAAGTTTTACTAACGTTTATGTCACCATAGGTGGGTCTATCGCGCGGCCATACAGACTGTATGTGCGCAGCAGACTCAATCACACAAAAAGTGTGCCGTCTGCGATCTCCCTAAGTAGGTATACAAAAGTTTTGTAGTACCTAACTTAAGAAATCATGTCCATAAAAGATCGCTACGTTAGGGAGGGATCGGTGAAAAGAGAAAAGAGTTTTAGAAAATGATGTGTTTTGAGAAACTTTATTTTGTCCACTGAGTCACACGACTCAGTTATTTAGATCATCACCAAGTTTTACCATTTGTTTATTACTCATTCCTGACCTTTGCGGAAAATATGTAATGTATGTAAATAATGTGTAGTAAATAGCTTATGAACTTGAAGCAGCTGTAATCTAATCTAGCTACTATCAGAGAAGTCGATTCCTAACCAGATGGGGGACCTACCTAGTTTGATCGCGATATGTCAAACCCAGCCGACAGATTACAATTAGCATTGAATTGACATGATCCGCCCAAATTACGTTGGTCTGTCAACTGCATAGGAATCAATATCCTCGATGGTACATTTGTATCTTTTTTGTAATCCTCAGAGAGGTTTAGGCGCTACAACGTAAGAAACCAACAGATAGAGTTATCTCCGTAAATAGTAAGACTAATCTTCTCAGCGATTGATTGTTAGTGTAGAATGAAGATTGTTTGCATTGCTTTCTCAAAGTCTGTATTCAATTCCTTGCAACTTGCCAACAACTTGTATTTTGTGAATACCGCTTACAAACAGTCTTTGCAAGCGGTATTCACAAAACACAAAGAAAAGGAATACTTCAAGGCTTACATGCCAAATTATAAACTATTCATTGCCGGTTTAAGGCACAGTAAATCAGACGAATGGATTATAGCTGATATATTATGCAGTTCCTGCAATCGTATTTCTCATACTTCTAGTGGGACGTAGCTACATAACTACGGCATAATTATTACCATAATTAGCTTCTTTTATTACAATCACATGTAAATAAATGCTTGATTAGTCTAAATTGTGTATAAATGTTAATTCTTGACATTATTTTTTCCGGTATAATTAAAGTCCTGACAAGGCCCCCAGTAAAGATGAAAGTTTCGGATGTATTTCCATATTTAGATTTAATGGTGAGTACTTACCTGTTCTACCAGATATAAAAATCGTTAATAGCTCAAATATAAAATGTTGTCTGCATCATAATTTTATACCTTGTTTATACTTTGCTTATTCACTTCTTTAAAAGAAAAGCTAATATAGAAAATTTCCAAAAAATATTTTATTTATTCTTAAGACCCCATAAAGCATAACAATAGAGACAACGTATAGACACAATATATCGATGTTGCACTTCACTTCTACATCAGTACAATTAACTGCCTTTCAAAACTTTTCGCATATTCTAAAAATCCAATATCTTAAGATATCCATCCGACACGTAGAAAAACGCGATATAAATTTCCTATGAAATAGGTATAAATGTTAAACACGTCATCGCATTACCGATACCCTAGCAGAACGATGCCAATATCTTGGCACGGAACCGCAGAACGTTAGTACTACGAATGAATGGACCGCAACGGATTTTTTATACAAATGAGTATATTTAATGCGCTATAAACGCTCGCTCGCTCGCTCGACGCTCGAAATCGCCGCGATGTAATTTCGATGAAATTAGCATAAACTAATTTAGGTCAAATATCGAATAAAAATGAATCACAGTCGTTATCGCTTTATGGAAAGCGAAATTTACGATTCCGGATAGCGAAATAGGTAGGAACAATTTCAAACAACAAAAAAGCCCCGGATTTATAAATAGGTCGTTATTAGGCTACGGCGCCTACGGGCTACGGCCTATGGATGGCAGCGACTTAGGTTGGCTGCAGCGTCCATAGAAGCCGTAGGCATATCTCTATGGACGCTGCAGCTATCGAGGATATTGTACCATCAAGGAAATTGATTCTTAGGTAGTTGACAGACCACCGTCATTTGGTCAGATCAATTGTCACTTCAATGTTAAGTGATCTGTCGTCTGGATTTGACGTAACGCGAACAAACTACGTAGGTCCCCATCTGCCTAGGAATCAACATACACGATAGTACATGAGGCGGCAGAAATAAAGTGGCCTACTCTCATAAAATATAATATAAATCGGCACTGCCTATTAGCTATTAAGTTATTAATAGATATGAAAAACAACGATTCAGGGTCGCTTGGTCACAATACGTATATTATATTTTGTTCACATTCAAAATTAACAAATTTATTAATAAAATATTACGTAATAGTAGCTTCCTACTATGGTCTTCAAAAGAGTCAGCCTGTCGCTCCAATTTGTATGAACACGAGCGTATGGCGCTTCTACCTTGATCTATTTCTGTGGTTTGTACGATAGTCGGCCAATTTTAAATTGTAAGTCTGCGGGGACCCTAAGTCGTTTAGTGATCAAAACTGTCGTAGATTCTTAGTAGAGCTCGCTTTAGTAGTACTTATAGACTAGGCTATAAAAAGCCATATCATTACCTTCATACGCCTACGGCAGCTCTATATTTCATAAAATGTCTCGTTCTCGTGCCCGTACAAAATATTGCCAAGACATTGTATGCAGTAGGAACGATAAGAATATCGTAATCGTTCATATTTGCTATTTTTATAGCCCGAGAGCGAGTGCTATCACGACCAACACTTATGACCCAAATGCGCTGATAACGGTAATGGAACTGAAACGACAAAATGCTTAGAACTGCACTTTGGTCGTTACAGGCTTAATATAGTTATATCATACTTCATAGTATAATATTATACTACGATGATATAAGGTAGCGCGTCATTTTATATTTTAAATTAAATGAAATATTATATTATTTTCAAGTATAAAATTTAATAATTACACTGCATTAATATTTTATGATAATGGAAATCTGTCGTCCTACATTTTCCAATGAATATAAAATTAATGCTCTTAATGTTTATCATTTAGTATCGTCGGTTTTGAAAGCTTTTGATATAACAATAATTATTATTCAATCAATTATGAATCTAAAATGAGATTTGAATTCAAACTATTATTACCCATTAATTTTCAAATATTACAATATCATGCAATGAAATTACTATAATATAGATTATTATCGTTATAGCACTATACGAATTTAAATGTAATAATTTTTAAAATATATTACCCAAAATTTAAAATAAAATGTAGTACCTATGTAGATCTAATAATTTGATGAGTTAACAGTCTTCGTGCAGTTATGACTTATGTCGCAGAAATATTTTCTCGAGGCCAGAGGCCATCTCAAATCCAATATGATTTCGCTTGTCCGTCTGTCTGTTTGTTACCACTAACCCGGTTTTAACTTCTTAATAATATTATGTTCCTGAATCATCTACCTAGAGAAATTCGTACCACTTCCCTCCTAAATCCTAATATAACATTCCCTGTACTGCCACTTTTCAAGACTAAAATTACCCAAATTGGTTTAACCGTTCTAGAGTTTAAGCGAGACTAACAAACTTAAAAATTCATTTTAATTTAAAAGGATAGCGGGGTTGCATCTACACCAGTTTGGTATGAACGCAGCCTTACGTAGCCGTTCAAAAGATATTCCACGAGTTGTGTCAATAATTCAATTAAATTCGACGCATACTGACGTTACTTTAACCATCTTCATCGATTAATCGTGAGGCAATAACGATTATAAATTCAATTTTAGTAATTAATTGGACGGTTAATCGTGACTATTAGTGTTATAACTAGTGTTATTAGTAACACCACTAAATTCGATCGATCACGTCAGGGTTCTATCATCTAGCGAAGGCCACTTTCCAATTTAAAAGTAATTTTATCATCAATAGTATCTGGGGACACGGTAGTGTCACCGCCGAGACGAGCCAAGCGAAGCGCAAGGGCACTACGTCACCTTTTCTCGTAGTGTCTCGCCGTTTTTTTGAACCTTCATAGAATTGGTTTCTGTTGTAGCAGATAGTTTACATTTTCAGGATATGATGTCAATTATAGATGATGATATAATATAAAATACGTGTATCATAATCAGCGTAGACGCCATGTCACTGGGACAGGACAAAGGCAGGGCTGCAAATTACTATGGAATAGTAAAAGCCTCAGAACATCATGAGGAAGTCTACGTGAATCGTCTACGAGAATAGAGGGGATGGATATATATATATATATCCATAGATTCAGAAGCTTGGCTCTACATTAGATCTGATGTCTTTCACAGGGCAAACCTTTTGTGATCGTCGAGGTAACATTTACATGAAATGTTTTAGTGGGATATAATATTACTGCAATGTTTGCATCTAGAAGCAGCACCAGCATAGACAGTAGGTATAGAAAAAGTTTTATTTGACGTTTGACGGCGTTTCTGTTATTATTCTGTTATTAGTTATGACGGGTACAACATGTCGGATATCGTACAAATGTTGAAATATTTTATACTTAATGAGGTTTTGTGACTTGCTATGCAAATATATTTTATGTGAATAATGCAGCATAGCCTCAAGAGTTATAATTAGTACCAAAGTAGAGCCATATTACTAAATAGATAAGCCTATTTGTTTCAATTAAATAATTTGACAGATAAAAATAATACGTCATATTTGTTAAGTTGTGATTAATTAATTCCCAGTTAAACGTTTTGACTTCTTTCCTCGCTCTATGCGTATTACGTAGGTACAAAATAAATTATTAAGAAAGATGAGGCAAAATACTGATTCTTAACCTATACAGCTGTACTATGATACTATCTGTCTACCTATGGGTAGGTAGATAGAATTTATTGCGTTTCATGAAGTAGGTGCTTGTGCGTTGAGTAAATGTTATCATAACAATAAATTTACTCAAGTAAAAGCCTTAGAACTATGAGTTACGAGTGTCGCACCCAAACAGCTTCCTACGTATATAGTAGAAAGTGAAGACTAGCTTATAGAATGTCATATGCCGTGAGAATGACTTGGCTGTATATTATTATCTGTTCGAGGAAAATGTCAAGTATCTTGGCCTTCCACACTTGGCAGGAAAAAAGATAATCAAATGTCAATTGTTATCACCGGACATAAAGTTAATATACTAGGTACCTACCTAGTATATTAACTTTATGTTACCGAATGGAATGGGTATTCCAAATTTAAAATAAGTAGGTAATATTATTATGATGGGTAGGTACTAGGTAGTTTAGGCGACAATCCCAGGGCCCAGGCTTATAAATTAAAATACTACATAGTTCTAAATTTTATTTTTTAGGGTTTTTACCTGTAATTAATAGTATTAAAAATAAAATAATCCACTTCATACTTTTATAGATACAATTGAAATGTTGTTTTCGTTTTATTATAATAGGTACGTAATAAATATTAATGATTTAAGTTACAAAGTCTAATGCCTTTTAAGTTCATCTAATGAAATTGTAATGCATTAACCTGAAAAGGTATAATTAATCATGATTTTTTTAAAATAAATTGACTTAAAAACAAGAATGTCCATATTGTTAAAAATCGAGGACCAGTTATATTTATTATAGTACTTAACTATTTTAATCATGTTTTGAATATTATTCATTAAGGAGATCATTATAATTATACAGAGTGAAACGAAACTGAGTGATAATACTTTAGGGTGTGTACTGTGTACAATGTACATTACACATAAGAACACAATATTATATTCCTTACGCCTCCGTGGTCTAGTGGTATAGAGCGCAGCTCTTGACTCGGAGGTCGTGGGTTCGATTCCCGCGTTGGAAACATGTTATTTCCAAGTTTGGTTAGGACTTAGGACAATGTAGGCTGATCACCTGATTGTCTGACAAGTAAGATGATCCATGCGTCGGATGGGCATGTAAAAAGTCGGTCCTGCGCCTGATGTCTCGCCAGTCGTGTCGGTCTTCCGTCCCACTGGGTTATGAGAGTAAAGGAATAGAGAGTGCTCTTGTGTACTGTACTACTACACACTACTACTAGTACTACTCTTGTAGCTGGCCTGGTTTCTATGAAACCGGTCACCGTCACCGAATACCGGTGTGGGAACTATTAATATGTTCCTTGTAGAGAGTTCACCATGAAAGTCGCAGAGCAGAAAAGCCAAATTTTATTTTGGGATTTGTATGGGCAAGCGCCCCAGCGTCGGGAGTTTCCCCATACAAAATTTAAAAAAAATGGTCTTTCAGCGCTCTACTTTTACAGTGAACTCTCTACTAGGAACAAATGTACACCCAAAAGTATTATCAGTTATCACTTAGTTTTGTTACACCTTGTATTAATTGAGCTAAAATTACATTATTAACGCGGTCTTTTTTTTGTACCTTAAATGACGTTTATTCCGTGATAAGCGTGCCGTATATTATAATTTAAGCTTAATTACAAGACAAATTAATGTTTTATGAGATGAACCGGTGCGTTCCTGCAGTAGGTTATAAATGACACGGTACTAAAATAAGATATCATGCACTTTATTTCTTCGTTTATGTTTAGAGCCATGCTTCGGTATGAATGGGCCGGCTCGACACGTGAAACAGCGCTTGCGCTGTGTTTCGCCGAGTGAGTGAGTTTACCGGAGGCCCAATTCCCTACCCTTCCCTTCCCTACCCTTCCCTATTCCCTTCCTTACCTCCCCAACTCTGTAATCCTATTGTCTCTTAAAGGGCCGGCAACGCGGCATTCTCGTACGATTGTTTGAGTCTCAAAACGGTTTCGTGGTACGCCCCCTGATTACACCTACCGACTACCGAGTGAGTGGAGTGACAGTACCCTCGGCCAAGCACTTGTTATGTTTATTAGGTATATGATATTAAGTCCTCGGCTGGAGGCACTGTCTCGCCGCTCTACTCGGTAGATGTAATCAGGCCTTGAAGACGAGACTGCATTAGGTTGCAGCAGAGCAACACTTCAAGTTCCATAGAACTGATGTGTGGTTTCGCGTAACTTAATGCCGCGTAGTGTGGCTTGGCTCATGTGATATACACAGAATATTTGGCCGTGAGCGCCGTGACGTGTCGCGTTGCAGTCACAGCGTAGTGTCGCCTAGTGCGGTCTCACCTTAAGAGGATACACCAGGGGCTAGAGAAATGAAAAAAAAGTACGTGTAATATCTATAGCTGTCTCCCTTACCTCAAGCCTATACCGCAGAACGCGATAGAGACAACTGCAGAAAATCCAGAAAATCAACGATTCGTTGTCCCCTGATTCCTTCTCCAAAACTTAACCGATGTAAGTAGTTTTTTCATTAAAGATTTAAAAAAGGATTGAGCTATGTTCCTATGTTTTGCTTTTTTTGTATAATCTAGCCAAATCTGTTTTCTGAACGTTTGAACACAGCGGAAAATCTGGCCATTTTTTTGGGTTTTTGAACGTTCATATCTTATTTAACAATTAAATTATGACAAAAAAGAAAACATAGGGACATTGTATTAGTGGCCGTAGATATTCAGGAAAAAAATTATAACTCTACTAGCATTATCCAGGGAGGAAACAGGGGACAACGTTTGTATGGAAAAAAGGGCGGTGTGGACTCCTCTTAACAATTTAAATCAGCTCCTCCAATATTACGCTCCGTATTTTCTTTCTGCAGTAAAAAACTTCTCTCCGTGTGACTACATTAATATGATTTATAACCAAGCCCATTTGAGTACGAAAAACATTAAAATTATCTGCAATCTCCTTAATGATCGGCCGTTAGAACTAAAAATAGATAAAAAGTATTAAGAGACTTCCATTTCGCTTTTAGGTCAGCCGCTCGTCAGTCCATGGGCATGTCACTCGTTTCAAGAACGCAACAAAGTGTTCTTTGAAACGTACATGTTTTTAGAGCTTTTTATATATTTTCTTTGAGACGCGTCTGCGAACTGACGAGCTCTTAAATTATGTAAGTCTTGATACTTTTTTAGAGATGTGAATATTACTTAGTGTTGTAAAGTGTTCGCTCTGTAAGTTGATTGTAGATGAAATTCATGTCGTTTTATGTAATTATCTGTATTCTTTAACAATAGTTAGGTACGATACCATTTACATCGATCATTTTTATCACCAACAGTGTGTTACAATTACCTTATATAATCTAAAAATAAATTAGCGTATGAGATAATTACGTGGGAGAGCCATGCTTCGGCACGAATGGGCAGGCTCGACCGGAGAAATACCACGTTCTCAAAGAAAATCGGCGTGAAACAGTACTTGCGCTGTGTTTCGCCGAGTGAGTGAGTTTACCGGAGGCCCAATTCCCGTCCCTATCCTCCCCTATTCCCTTCCCTTCCCACCCCTTCCCTCCCCTATTACCCTATTCCCTCTTAAAAGGCCGGCAACGCACCTGCAGCTCTTCTGATGCTGCGAGTGTCCATGGGCGACGGAAGTTGCTTTTCAGGCGACCCGTTTGCTCGTTTGCCCCCTTCTCTCATAAAAAAAAAATTAAGCACGAGTGTGCAGCGTGAAATCCCCTTAATTTACCATTCAATTCCGAAGCATTTAACAATTTTCAGCGAGACAGACAAGTAAAAAACCATGCAAAAACTTATCACGATCACCGACTTCGAACTTTCTAAATCTAAAAACTTTAGTTTCGTTTCATTTGAGATGTCTTTTTCGCGGAAGAAGAATAAAAACGTGGTAGTAATACTAAAAGCATGAGCAGCTAATTGTTTTACAAAACATCAAAGTACTCTAGGAATGAAGGAGAAAGGTTTATCGTTGTCTCTTCGCGTTTCTTAAGCTTATTTGAATTTTGAAGCGTTTTGGGGTCCGAATTTACAGTAATTATTGTAAGGTCTATCCATACCACTAAAAGTGTGTCTGTTGTGTTTAGATTTTAGGGGGCTGTTGAAGCAAAAATTAGAGAGACCTCTTTTATGATAATGGTAATAAAAGCATTCCATATTTAAATAAAATTATCACACAAACGCGTCCTAATCCACAGATAAAATGAAAACCTGTACCGCTTACCGCTTATGCAGCTTCATTCCTTGAACATTATTATAATTTGACACGGTTTTCAGAACATAATATAAACCATTTATAGTTTTTACCGTCGGTGATTAAGTTAAAAAACCTTATGCCACACCGCTTTAGAGAAAAAGTGCATTTAGACTCAAGCGCTCTCCCCACTTTCGAGAGGTTGAAAAAGTAAATATAATTCAAGTGGAAAGTCTGCATAAGTGAAGTTATTTTGCAAAAGAATATACTTATGTAAGCTAGCCTATTTGCAAGAAAAACGTTTTATACTAGAAGCGCTATCTCTATGGCAGATCGCACAAGTAGGTAATATACTGAAGGAATATTGTAGCTGAAATAATTCGCTTGAAGAAGACTACCGAATATTATTATGTTTTCTATAATAATCATTATTAAACTACACAACTAAGTAAACTATAATGTTTACTATTGACTGACTCTACCTAGATAGGTCATTACAGCAGCATGTTATTCGCGCCATGTTTTGGGAACTACATTAAAAACTTTTGACGCACGTCGGAAACGCTACATTTTGAAGCGGATATGGCTGTTTGAATCGGATACGTTTGTTTGAATCGGATGTGTTCGTTTGGACGACAAAGTTTCGTTTAAATCGATTGCAATATCGATTTAACAACTCTAGAAAACGTTCAGGAACGTTAATTGTTTCGCCTCATGCGACTCGATTGTATCGATGTTTGTGAAAACCCTCCTTTCCGCCATTCCTCTGGTTTATAAACACGTAATGCTGGTATTTACGTCTTTTGCATGAGATCACGTTTTCTGTTCGATGTTTAATTTAAAAGGTAACATGTTTTAAATAAATACATATCGCATACATAAACAATCGAACATTTCATGTTTAAACATCGGTAAAAAATAATTTAAAGTATTTCATTTGTTTCATATTCAAACGCATGCAATTTTCTTACTTATTTTCCTCACCAATATTTCATAGTTTGTTCTTTATACTAAAGTATTTCAACTCAGATTAAGTTTTGTGACTTGCCTTGTGGCTTATATGATGACAATAATTTCACGGTAGAAGCTGGTATCATTTCTAATAATAATTTCCTCGTATCCTAACACTCCTAGTTCCGTAAATTCGTACCCAAAGTTGGTACTACTAATATAATATACTCTATGCCCAAAGCGTAAAAATGACCCTATTACTGAGACTTCGACGTCTGTCTGTCTGTCTCCAGGCTGTATCTCAAGAACCGCTATGGCTAGACTTTGAAATTTTCACAGATTGTGTATATCTATTATCTGTAGCGGCTATAACAACAAATACTAAAAACAAAATAGTTAATATTTAATTAATACAACAAACGTGTTTTTTTTTTTGCTTTTTTTGCTCGTAAACCATATTATAGGTGCTCCCTCACCGGGAGTATTCGCTTGTTACACGTTACAGAGTCGAGCTTTACAATGCGCACCTTGTAATGATACAGTGTGTAATATCTTGATTCTTGATACAACTTGTAACATCAACTAGCTATGGAATGCTCAAAGTCGAATGTTACATTACACGCGAATGCTCGACAGTCAGTGAGGTAGTATTGTAAAGTAATGCTCAAAGTCGAATCTCGCGGTGAGAGAGCACTTTAATGACTACAGGTAGCCACTTTAAATATTCACAAAATCCTTAATTATGTTCGTACTTTAATATTTAAATTAAAATAAAATAAAAATTTAAGGGGGGCTCCCATACAAAAAACACAATTTTTGTTTACTTTCGCTCTATAACGGTACTGAACCCTTAGTGCGCGAGTCTGTCTCGCACTTGGCCGATTATTTATTTATGTGTTATAATAATATAATATGTAATATTATAGTAAACGGTAGATTTTAATTAGAATCTTCAATCATTTGTCCCGCTTCTCGTGTGAGCGTAAATAAAGAGTTTACATGTACCATCATGTACATAACATAGTTTAAGTCCACTAGAAAGTACGATAACGTTGTGAATGTTAATAAAAATACGTCTCGTTTTGTACGTTTAAGCACCTATTATTTATTTATAACGCGAATGTTTAAAGTTAATTGTGACCATTAAACATTATTATCCGCAGTTAGCATAAAATATGCATAATTGTACTCGGAGACTTTGTCCCTGATAAACACATAAAAGCTCATTTAGCTCATTAAAGCAATAGCGATAGCAGTTTAGCTTTAACTATGCTCCGAATACGGCTACAAAAATGTTTATCGCGCGATACGGACAAATTCTACTTTACCCGTTTAATGGAAAAACAACTAAATGTTATTTAACGACCAATTTACTGAGAAATGTTTGCTCGATGACGGGGAGTAAAACAGTCGTAGCTGAACACGAAAATGTTTAGTGTCTCTGTGAATGTTTATTGGAATTCATATTATTAAAAGTTATAGTAATAAAATTACATATCTGCTAACTTTTCAATCATTCATCATCTTAATAGCTGCCCATTAATTCATATCATCATCTATACCGCATATTGCCGAACAAGTTTTGAAACTAAAACGAAAAATATTTTAGATAAGTACTATTATAGCCTGTCAAGAAAGTGGAGATATTAAAAATTGGCAATATCGTAGTGTCATCCCTTTCAAATCAATCTAAGAAAAAAAGGATGACACTACGATGTTGCCACTTTTTAATTTCTTCACTTTCTTGACGGACTATACTGAAAAGTACAAACATCAATTTACTTAAATCTACACATAAAATTTATTTCAAATTTTAATTGCCATCGTTACATGTTCGCGCTAAGTGAACGCTTTATTTAAAATAATATATTCGAGTGGAATTTCTTTTATAATTATAATCGTCATAATAAATATAATGACGGCGTAATAAAAACTGTAATGTGTGCGCGCGGCTTAATTACGTTGCATTGTTGATATCAGCTGAGCGGTGCGGCTGTGTGCGTGGTCGCGACGCGCCGCGCCCCCACACACACACACCACGTCAGCTGATCGCCGTCGCCATAACAACCGTTCGCCGCCCGCCGCCCGCCGCGCCGCGCTCCACACCTATTAATCATCGTTCGTTTGCTTATTTTAATTGATAATTTGATTTAATTGATGAGATAGATTTTTGTGGCTGGTTTTGGTTTTTTTTTTTGTTATTAGTCACATGTAATTCTTTGATAAGGAATATTCAGGTTATATTTTACAATAATTTAATGATACGCGATAAATATTTTGATACGCTTCCATGAGCAATTATAGCTAAAGTGTAATATTTTTTTAGGTACGAAACTATTCCATTTTAATGTAATTAGTTCCAATTTTCATAGTTCCATTCATTTTAAATTCGTGGTATTAACTTTTTAGCTACTTCGAAAAGTAGTTAATAAATACCAAGAAATTCCGGTTACAATGTGTTTGTACAGAAATATCTGAAATCAAACTGAACACTCCTCAAAACATGAAAGAGTTCCGATCCCTATTTGCGTCCCTGTCGCTCCTATACGGCTAGGCAACTAGACAAGGATAGAAGGCAGGACGCCCACCCGTCAAGTTCGGCACATAAAATGGCCGATGCTTACTTAGTTTCGTGATCGTTCAGGGAGAGGGGTTATGTCGGTAATATTATGTTTTATGATAGGCGGGTGGGCGCGCTATAAATCGGATATTCGTTTTAGAGATAATACTGCCGATAAATAATACTTGCGTTTCATGAAATACAACGTCGTTTTTCAAATTGGATGGTTCAGTCCAGTTAACTGTTAGTGCACTGATCGTTGAGGAAGCCTATAATTACGGAATTGCTACTTGGATCGTGCGTCGTTATCAGAGCGAGACGAAGTAGCCCATTATATTTTTGCGATCATCATTCACACTAATGCTTTTAGCTTTACTGCTTTATGCGTCGCTTTATATTTTAAAGTTGCTTACTTCACGGCTTAAACTGTTTTATTTGTATGCACCAGTCACCGTGGAACTAAAATAGCCCGGATGCCAGTAATAACAAATTATTATAACACATGTCTATCGGATTCACATCTACCTTTCTTAAAATTAGATTGATGTTCCAAATTGTAACAAAAATTCAATTAATCTCTTCAAATAAAAGATTTTTTTATTAACAACATTTAATAACAGATTTTCAGTTCCAAAACACCATTACAAAGCGTCTGGTATAAGACATAATTTAACAAAATATGACTTTGTTTTGTATTAGATAAGTTTTCTTGTTACAAAGCATCTAAACTCGAAGTGTATTCGTTAGTGCTCGCAATATCAGGGTCATAAAAAGTAACAATAAACATTTTATGATAGCAGAAATATAAAATAAAATGGATTTACGTCGCTCCCCTCACTCAGATGGGAATCATTTTCTTTCTTATGACAAGTTATAAAAGAAGGAAGTTATTTAGCTATTAAACATGATGGATCCAGCATACCAAATATACTTGGTGGTTGAGGTTTATTTCTTCGAAGTCATTTAGAAAATAATATTATGATTACTAATGTTTTCTTGTGATCACTGATCACTGTAAGAAATGTATATTTTCCATGGTCTTGCCTACTGCCTATTAGGAATATATTACACGCTGCAGTCTTGTTTGAATATAATATAATCTGAATTTAGAAACAATATTCTACTGTCAAGTTTAGTAACAATGCAGATTTTAACAATGAAGATATTGTTTATCTTATTTGCAAATCAGATAGCCGATTTGAATATTATTATAAAAGTTAGCAACATAATATAACATAAATCCATGTTTTTTAATAAATATATAAAAGAAATTAACCTATTTGGCCTTATCCTAGAGCAAACACTATTTAGGACCTGAAGGGCTAGAACTAGAACATGGCTACAACCAAATGTTCTTAAATTTTGTTTTATGGAATATGTAAATATATCTATCTGGAAATAACGGATTTCTAAACTAATTAATTACAATTTTATAATTTTGAAATTGTTGTATAGATAGAAAATTTTATTTCGAATGCCCTTTGGATGGTCTTGTCAAAATGTGAAAATTTACATAGATGATTTAGTTGTTTGTTATTACTTATTACAATAAAGGATTGTGATAGGTTTAGTTGGAAATTGCCAGATCCAGAAAAATATTGACAATAATTATTATTTAAGTAGGTACCGTGGTTTTTAAAATATTTACTTATTCAACTTTTTGTTTTTCTAAATTAGTTATGCAATTTTAAAATGTTCGCTTTAAAGCCATTCTAAGAAGATTAAATTTTAGTTCGTTTTTAAAACAATTCTGTACATTTAACAAATACGTAATTTCGACAAAGAGCAAAAGTAGTTAGTAGACCGCAAGATAAAGTAAGGTTTACATAATATTATCGCATAGCATGATACCAGCTAACAGAACCATGTGCACACTGCACACCCACAAATAATCCATTTCAGACTTTGACGGCAAAGTGGAAACTTTCAGCTATACTTACGTCCCAAAAGTTAGCTACATCCAAATCCATGTAATAAGAACACAAGTCCTGTTCGCACTAGCAGGTAGAACCAATTTCACTGGCACACAGAAGCACATCTATCAGGGTCGCAGACACAGATCGCGGTCGGGTTAAATAAAACGATGCTTTAGGGATTTTTGTAAAAAGATAGTTATATTTTTGGCATTGGACTATGACACAATATAATACTATGATATGCTAAGTAAGCGTTTTATAAAGACTTTTACATGCCGAATATTTGTTAATCAGACTATTCATCAGAGGACTCTTTATATATAATTTTAACAAACATAACTGCTTACAAAATGAGAGTAGAATACGTTTCTAGTTCACCACTCGAGACCGTCTAGAACTCGTCGCCTAACGAAAACATAACTATTACTAGTATTATTCGTAATATTTTTTCTCACTTTCATTTTTTTATTCTATAGGTACATACTTTATTATAATACAATTTTTGAACATATAATTATCGATATGATAATATCTTATACAGGAATACGCAACAGATCAGCGACGGTACAATAATTTACCATGAAGCATCGGTTAATGCGACTGCGAATAAATAGTAGTCGTGTCGGGAGCACGTCCCGAGACATCGTCCGGCGCGAGAACACACAAATCAACGTTCAAACAATATCGACGCACATAGGTACTATTTGGTATCGGGTCCGGGCGCGGCGCGGCACTTATCACTAACTAATTACAAAGAAACATCACAGACACCGGCCCCGGCTACATGTAGATCGGCAGCTGCTGCAGCGCGCGCTTGTCGAAGCGCTCGTAGTGCGCGGCGGGCGGCAGCCGCGCGATATCACAGTCCAACTCGGGTGGCAGGTAAGGGTGCGCCTTGAGACGCGCCCTCGCTAGTTTGCCACCACCTTCGGCCACATACTCGGGCCGGTAACGTCTCGTATCCTCGGGTAGACGAGCCCGCTGAGCCGCCACGGGCGCGGGCGGCGGTGCCGGTGGAGCCGGTGCCGCTCGGCAACAGCGTCGCACGGTCCGCGCTCGGGCCCGGGCATCCGGCGCGGCTGCGGTGGCCGTCGCGGCCACTCCCGCAGCACTCGCCACGTCGCCGCGTGGGAGGTTGTTCACGAACGGCACTCGCCGGAGGCTCTCGAGCCTCCGGAAATGTGAGGGGTGGATCATCAGCAGCGGCTCAATCTTGACGCCCTGCGGTGGCTTGGCACAGTCGGGAAGCTCGTATTCGATACTGCAGTCTACGTGTAAAGGCACCGAGTAATCCTTGGGCGCGAGCGAGGCGGGTCGCGCGTCCCTGCCAAAACGGTCGGCGGCGGCGAAATCGGCCTCGCCGCGGGCGTAGCCCGTCATCTCGGCGGGCGCGGCCTCACGGCATGTGCGCCGCGGGGCGCGCGCCGATCAGCTGATTGTGCGAGCTGGAGCGCGCGGACGTGCGCGCTGGTCGGTGGCTAGCGCAAGACTGAGTGTGACGCCGCGCGTGCGCCCGCCCCCCGTACTTCGCGCCGCCCGCCCCGCGCCCCCGGGGGCAGCGCCGGCCCGGCGCGTCCCGTCCGATCGATAAAAATGGCGGCTCGTAGGCGACCGCGGGGCTGCGCAGACGAGCCGCGCGCCCGGCCCCGGCCGGCTATTGTGACGCGAATGTCAAACAGCTGACTGCGACCGGCATGGCATCGCACACATAAACAACGTCCCCGGCACACATTGTTTTTCTTTAGGTCATATTATTGTCTTACCGTTGCTTGTGCCTTAATTATGTAAACATTGTCGTTTCAGGATGGAACGTGCAATATTATTTAAAAAGTTATCAGTTTTTAATATTTAAATATCTTTACCGCAGTTAATATAAAAATCAAAAAAGGTGAAAACATCTCTGATTGTAAATAGGGGTTGATAGTCAATAAAATTTTTAATTTACATATTTTCATATCCTAGAAACAAAATATAATATTATTTTCTAAATAAAATAGAATTATTAGTCATTTAGCCAAGAAAAATTAAAGTAGAACAAAAGGAGCCTTAAAGTCTAGGAATTTGCTCACAAAAGAAATGCCGATATACCTAGTAAAAACTATGTGAAAGGAGAATTTCCGAGAAAGCCTCCCCAGTCGGCGCCCGATGTAATCTCGGCTTCGTGTCTCAGGCTCTAAGCCGAGCTTCATGCGACACTACAGAGCCATTCAATTTATTTTGTCCGATTCGAAATATGATAAACGAAGATACCTATTGGTTTTCTTTACTGCGAAGTGCGAAGTTACTGATTGAAATATAAAGTACACCTGTGTATGTACGTTTCGCTATTGGTGGTCGCGTAAAGTGGTTTTACAGTAACTGTTACAGTTAATTGTATAAGTACCTTATATAATAGTTTAACACCGTAAAATAATATAGACAACAATTAATAAAACTAGTATTACTTAAAATTAAAAAGATTTGCAGCTTTTCAGAAGATTTCATCACAGATTAACCTGTCGAAAGGTAGTTTAACTTATAAAGTGTAGAAATTAGTGTTAACTTAATTATAATTATTAAAATTTCATTCGACCATTTAAATACAATGTAATAAAGATAAATAAATAATTAAAATACAAAGCTTGTGTAGAATTGTAGATTTATGAACGAATTTCGGTAGAGTACCTACTAAATTATATTCGTTGTTTGTGAAACGTCTTTGCATTTTGCAATCTAAATCTTAAACAGTGCGCCGACAAACTTGTAGAACTTAATATCTTCTCACGAGCTCACTTAATATGAAATATTAAACTGTAGTAACTTTAAACTGAAGTAACTGTAGCTGGCAAAGCCAAAGTATCCTTTGGCTTGTTAAACCACCTCAAAGTTACATCACAATTATGAAATCTTAAAGGTCCGTGTTTCCATGAAAATAATATAATACCTATAAAGCAATACGCGTAACATTTCAAATTAATTTCGCGTGAGAAAGTCTACATTGTAAGAACTACACTCGGAAATCTTTTCTAAAAATCCATAACGCATCTCCCCATCTTTTATCATAACTTAGATTTTTCGCACGCAAAAAAATATGTTTATTGTGTACGTAAATTAATGGTGTCTCTTGAGTTTCGAGCAATTACAATGCATAGACGGACAAAAAACTTGTCATTGTTACCGGGGCGAGCGGTTTGAGGGTGCTGCATAATAAATTCCCGTTAAATAATCCAGAGGCTCCTCGGGTTTCTTTTCATTACGGAATATCAATGTTCGCCGCTTTTGTAGGGAGATTGCAGATAGGGCTTAGGCGTGAAAGATTTTAAAAATGATATTAAGCCACAATATACTTTATTATAGATACTTTGATCTGACACGATAGTAAATGAAGGCCTGCAGCCGTTTCTCCGCGTCCATCGACACATATTTTAACAGTTTTAACACGCGTTTCTCGGCTAATATTACTTGCGGAAGTACTGTTAGCAACTATGTATTTAGTAAACCGTGGTACTGTTGCTTATTAAAGAAAATAATATAAAATAAAGCAACATAATATCAATTTACGTAATTGAAGAGATTGTCTTTGCGAACGGAACAATTAACTTGAAAACATTAAGAGGATTTCACACCGCCGTTTTTCCATACAAACGCTGTCCCCTGTTTCCTCCCTGGATAATGCCGGTAGAGTTATAATTTTTTTCCTGAATATCTATGGCCACTATTAGCATGTCCCTATGTTTTCTTTTTTTTCATAATTTTATTATTAAAAAAGATAAGAACGTCCAAAAACCCAAAAAAATGGCAAGATTTTCCTCTGTGTTTAAACACCCAGAAAACAAAACTGGCTAAAATATACAAAAAAAAATAAAACATAGGAACACAGCTCAAGCCTTGCTTTAATTCCTAATGAAAAAAGTACTTAAATCGGTTAAGTTTTGGAGAAGGAATTAGCGGACAACGAATCGAAGATTTTCTGTTCTTTTATTAGAACTTTTGTCGTATTGTCTCTATCGCGCTCTGCGGTGGGAGTTTTGAGATTGGTGAGACAGCAATACATTTTCAAATACCTATTTTCAATTTCTCTCGCCCCTGGTGTATCCTCTTAAGGCATCTCACAAGGGGCTGACAAATAAAAATGCTTAGGGCGCTAGCCACTCAGACCCTTTCAGCAAGATTGATTCCTTGAATTATTCGCTAAATTCTCCCGAGATCGGCCGCTCGGAACGGGTTCCGATATGCATCTCTCGGAATAGGGGTGAGGACTGAAACTTTATTTGAATAAAATGAATAATTTTATTTAACGCTTTTTACGAAGCCCCTTTACCGTGTCGGACAAATGAATTCTGTCCGCGTAGCCGCTTTCGACTCGAAAATCCGAATAAAAATGAAGCGAGGATAACAGAATATTTATGTAGCGTCTGAAACAGTACCCGACCTACGGCTTATGTAAATGGATTCATTGTCGTCGACGTTATTTTTTCGAGAGAAAAACTAGTCATTGTTTCTCAACAATAACGTCAATATACCAAATTTAAAGGCGAGATCTTTAGCTTAACCCGTATCCTCTTTTGTTCGGGTTTCGTAGCGAGATAATACGAAGGGATGGGGTTTGCTTTTTATAGGTAATGCTTAAGTCCAAACTTCATGTGGTATATAAAGGGTGTTTTGAATGTCTTTACATAACTTATGCCATAGACTTGCAAAGCTTTCAGATACTCTTTTATATCAATTGAAGTTCTGCCTCTATTGAAAATATTTTCTCTATATGTAGAGCAAAGACTGATTAACTAATGGGGAACTAAAAAAACTGGTTGATAGACTAAAAACTAATCATACAAGCACAAAAAGACTACACTTGTAAATAATATAATAGCATATTATTATATTTAAATTGATAACTATTATTTGCGTCATAACTATAGGTAATCCAAAAGTTTAGAGCCTATATATTCGTAGACCTAGCATCCATTACTAGTAAATTTTAACTATACGTGTAAAGACATTTAGAAAAAAAACCACTTCGAAATTCTCGTTCAGTCAAATGCCATGGGAGTCATAACGTCTGGTACGTTTCCCATAACGAATTGAATTGTCTATGCACTTGAAGTCTGGCGGAGGGCTTCAACTGCAGCGGAGCCATGGGGCTACCCGCTATACCCGGGGCTACCCGCTGCTTCGATTGACCCTTTCATTTCCTGCTTTATTTATGCCCCGGGAAATTTCTTCGCCCCACGACTCCGTTGTTTGAAGTTCGATTGCGCGACAGTAAGTCGCCCTTTGTAGATCGCCCCAGCGACACGTTTTGTTCGCGTCACTCAATATTTCATAAAAGGATTACTTTGATCGTTTTGAAATAACAAAGTTGTTTTCCTTTCATGTCTGTAAGCTAAACAACTTCGGTGAATTCTAGACGCGTTCTAAAGTATCGAAGTTTCTATTCACTTCAATTGATCGTGATTTGTTTACTACTATTTGAGCGAACTGAAATATTAGCCTCGATAGAAATAATATGGAATATCTATTTATTTTATATAAGAAGTTAATGTTAAGTTGATTTATAAACAAGATGGGATTGACATAGCCACTATGTGTGCTAAAATCCCTAAATAAAAAGAGATTATAAAAAAAAACTATTTATTTTATTATGGGAACAGAAATAATTATCTATTTAATCTAATTATACGTTTCATTGTAGAATAATTCAAACATTTTTTTTATTTGACTACTCTTCATGTCGGACTAGGGAATGCAATCCCGCAAAATAGTCCGACAGTCAGACCATCATGTATAATTGTAAGTTGTAACTATGCCATTTTTCACCATGATTTCCGCTGCTATTGCAAGCGCAATAGACGTCTTCGCCTTTGTTTGTTCATCATGGAGCATCGTTGAGTATTACATTCTAACAATACACAGTGTATGGAGGAGACGAAAAATCGGAAATTTTCTTTTTTCTTCAATTTTGAATAGGCATTAGTATAATGAATGCGAGAGTAGAACACTCGCGTGTCAATTCGCAATAGTTTTCCCAAGCAGCACACTTCAGACGACTTAAATCTATTTATGCTTTAGGAGTACTAATCATGGTTTCTTTATAGACATCATAGACATTGGCATTCTATACGTGGTTTTGAATAAGAAGTAAGTTTCTAATAGATAAAAATATCTAGTGTTCCTTTTTTAAAAACCTTTATTAGTTCATAACACTGAGTTAAGAGAAAATTGATTTGTTATGGACTATATTTGCTCTGTTAGAAGCGCTGCTGTAGTTCAGTTATTCTATAGACTTATTATCACAAATACTTTTTAAGAATTGAAATTATTTGTAGAACAATTACTCTAAAAGTAATCAAAAAGGTTTTTAGATGGATTTTTTGGGCACTTTTTTAAGTCTATACTTAATAGAATCAATGACTAGATACTCAATAGTGTATACTCTAGTGAAAGTCCAGTTTCCTCCTTCATTAGGGAACTTAGGCTTTAAACATTTTATTTTAAGAGTATTAAGTATATAAACGACAGCGTTCTGCAAGCATGAAGAAAGCAGGAGATATTAAGAAGACGGGAGGCTTTCGGCGAAAAGTGGAAAAGTATAAAAAAACCCGCCAAGTGCGTGTCGGGCCACGCGCAATATTATTATAGGGTTCCGTAGTATCGCTAATTTTTGATAATTTTTGGATAGTCAATGAATGTACATTTATAACGTGTTTTACACTACTAACATCATCTCAGTTACATTCGAACGAAAAGTTCCTTTATACTTCGCTGAATATTTTTTTTAGTTGATCGACTATAACTCAAAAACTTATGAAGCCTTCTTAGCCTTCCTTTTAAATTCAGCATATTTCCTACTCCCGTGAATTTTTCTCATTTCCATAAAGAGTTTTAAAGTGGAAAAACTCTTTTTTTTTTTATATTCACCACTAGAACATCAGTAGAGTAATTGTGTTATCTTAATGTTGGCTACAAAACCTAATTCCTTTCTTATGTGCCTCTTATTATGTTCTTATAATAGTTTTGTAGATAATCCCTATAGATAAATATAAATTGCTCTTATCGTTATCTAATGATGAATTCTTATGCTGCACTTGTCATTACAGTGTAGACAGGTGCCCATTTTTACTGAACTCGGTATATAGGATATCTTCAGGATATCTTCAGTGATTATTGACTCTTATGTAAGAATACCAAGTTTAATTCTATAAAATAATTAATAGTGCTTCACTAGATATACTTGTGCTGCTTGGGGTTAGTCTACGAGCTACCAAAGTTTTGCGATTTTTTGCGGCCCGGAAGCGAAAAATCCATGTATGTATCTCTAACATTTGTACGTAATAAATAAAATTTTGTATTCCACCTGAAAGCCTATTAAATAGGGTATATTTCAACCTTTTTACCTGATCCGCCGGGTCGATATTTTACCTACAATAAAATAGTTTTCATTTTTAGGTTTTAATTTTTTAATCCAAAACCAAACAAAAGATGCAATCGAAAATATCGACAAATTAAAGGTATTCTATACGCACAAAAAACCACCTATAAGATCCGTTTACTACCACTGCTAAATCAATCTATTTAATTTACAAACTTAATTGTACAATATTAAGTTATATCTGTAATCTAAGCACCTCTTATATAATATCGACACCGACACCTATCTATCCATCTCAATCATTTCTTTCGGGCGTTCACGTCAATTATGAAGACGATCGAAGTGTTTCTAATCGAATCGCCTATTAGGTTTCGTTCTCACAGAACGGAGAATGGCTCCGTTCACACGGTTTATCTAGTTTCACATAATTTTACACGAAATGTCTTATTTCTTCCAAATCTTGAACTAAAAATTTCCACGCAGTTTATCAATAATTAATTGAATATTTTAGCGTAAGTACATTGTTTTATATTATAATGTCTAAATTACTCTCAATATGAGTCACACAAACCAGTGGTCACTGTTTGTTATCTATTCAAATATGTACTAGTAGCGGCATCTGTTGTGAAAAAATTGATGTAAAATTATTAAGTATACAATGTTACTGTAACTTAAAATTACCCATTGTGGAATAGCCAGTAAGACAATAATAGATTATATAGAGATTAAATCCAAACAGATTAACGTCGTTTATTCTTAAATTGTATGTGATTTTAAGTAAAATGATCGGCCAAGTGCGAGTTGGACTCGCGCATGAAGGGTTCCGTACCATTATTGAACTAAAATAGGAAAAAATTGTGTTTTTTGTATGGGAGCCCCCTTATTTATTTATTTTAATAAAATTTTATTATTAATTATTAAAGTATAAATACACTTAAGTATTTTGTGAATATTTCAGGGACCTATCTATTGCCATCATTTATATCGAGCTAAAAAATGGCAAAAAATCACGTTCGTTGTATGGGAGCTCTCCTTATATATGGAGATGGAGACAGACAGACGGACAGACAGACGGAAATCGAAGTCTTAGTAATAGGGTCCCGTTTTTACCCTTTGGGTACGGAACCTTAAAAAAAGAAAGATAGTTAAATATGGGAAATAATAAAACGAGCGATTAAAAATTACTTTGCGACTGATGAACATACTGTTTTATTAACACGAGCGGCATTAATTTGACTAAGTGAAAAATAAACTAAACTAACGACTAATATTGATTTATAATAAAATTCAGAATGAGCTTACAAAAAGTGGATTGCGATTAATCTATTTCAGATATTAAAATTCTATCCGAGCGACTGTATTACTAAGTGAGCGACTGGAAATATATAGCGGGCAACTTCAATATTAAATATAGATTCAATTTTTCTAAGTGAGCTTATTTATTACGAGCTACTAAAAAGTTTACTTTGAGCAAACTTTTGTGAGCTGCTTTATTAATGATAATTGGTTACTGATATTCTATTCGAGGCTTTATATTTTATATTTTGATACGTGTTTAAATGAAAACTATATATTGTTAAATGCGTGCGAATTCGAATGGGGGCGGAGCGACGAATCCTTGCAGTCAGGTGATTCAAAAAAGGCGGACCAATACGACTTTTTTGGGTTAGATTAGATGGCTAAGGCGGCCGGGAGCGTAGCGCAGCGAAGCTCCTGCCTTAGCCATCGTGATTATTTTTTTGTGAAGCACCCAGAGGCCAGAAGTAGGAGTCCCGCGTAGCGGGGCTCCGTCGACTCATAGTTGAAGCCAGTTGTTTTTTTTTTGGTATAGGTCGCCATTAAAAATTTTAACCATTTCTTTAACGTTCCGTTAAGGATTATAATTTGTGTAATTTATTAATGATTTTTATATATAAACGGGGTTTACCCCCCCCCCCTCCCTCCTCCCCTCCCTCCTCCCCCTAAATCGTTGGGCATGAATCTAAACTTTTGAGTTCCTACAAATAGAACAATACATACTTTGGGATCATCAAATCAAAGTATGAAATCCTTTCTATCTCTGTTAGCTACCACTTTTTTCATATATGAAATTGTTGTTCCTCTTATCCAAATGAAGCTACTCACAAAAAATTTGCTTGATAGTAATAAAAAAAATTGTTAATTGTAGGGATCCCTGATTAAAAGTATTTCATCAAATAGTTATCTCATATTCATTTTTTTTTGTTTTAATGTGAGCTCATTATACACTGCTTTTTGTTCAAAGTGGTTTTTGTATTCGAAACGCTTCATTTAAAATAAAATGCCGCTCGGTTAAAATACATTTGCCAAATATTGAAAAAAATGCAGGACGTAATGTTCACACTCAAACAGATATTAGGTCGCTCAAATATTACGGAGCTGCTCATTTTTAATTTTAAGTAACTCAAATAAAGAATTTCTAAGTTGCTGTTCTGTTAATTTCTCGTCACTCACAGTCAGTCGCTCAAATAGTAATTCTATAACCCAAATTTAGTAATTTTGACACTTAAAACTGTAATTTACAGTCACTCGATTAAATACTACCCGTTAAATATATAGGTAGGTAGTTATGGGTTAAACATAGTTTCGGCACACTGTATTACAAATTACAATATTTACCCTGTTTCGGCGCTCGTCAAAGAAATCGGCATTCGTTTCATTAAATGTAGAGATCTTTCAGATAACGTTGTTAGTGTGTAAGCAACATGTTACAGTAGAATTATGATGAGTTAGTTACCAATAAAATAGATTTTTTACTACGTTCCTAAGTAACTTTTAGTAGTTTACAATTAAATCTACTTTTACGACATAATATGTAAATAAACAAATGACCAATTTAAGGAAACCGCTATTATTGTGTTCGATGACATAATATTATTATAGAAAATATTATACATATTTTCCTGTTTCTCCAGATTTCACCTAGTATGAACAATGATCATAATATTATGTTTTGTATACAAGCAGAGCCATCACCGGCTCTGCGGTCGACAGTATTTTAAGTTCTATAGTAATCAGTAGAAAAACTCTATCACAATTTCTCATCTCCGCCAAACAGTATTGATCCTGTAATACTACCTAGACGTTTTCTACCAGGTATTATTCAATTTAGAAATGCCTGGACGGAGCGCTGTTGTTCGTCCATTGTTGTTTTATCTGAGAAATATATCTTTTGTAACAGGGATAATAACGATTTAGTGTTTCCTTCGAAATACAAAGAGTTCATAAAGTATAGAGTTGATGATATATTGCGTTACTATAGATCGTGGCCGCAATCTTGTTGTGCCTAAATTCACTCGTTAGTGAATTTCGGTACAACAAGATTGCGGCCGGCGACAGGAACTGCACATTTTTAGAGATTAAAAAAACTTGAGAGGTGTCAAGGGACACCCGAATGGAACGAGGTTATTTTTTATGTTCAGAAAACCTGTATACATATTATACACTCAAAAAATTATTAAAAAAACGCCATCTATATACGCCCAGGAATACTATCAACGCCCTCTGCCCCTACTATGCAGGTACTAATAAAAAAGTGTCGAGGTCAAATATCGTTCTTTCTAGCCTCCTTTACGCCGAACGCGCCATAAGGAACTTCATTCCAAAAATCAAATTTTAGGACAAACCCGGAAACAATCATATAGCCTATAGGATAGGACACAAAGTATTTTTTTTTTTATGAAATAAGGGAGCAAACGAGCAAATGGGTCACCTGATGGAAAGCAACTTCCGTCGCCCATGGACACTCGCAGCATCAGAAGAGCTGCAAGTACGTTGCCGGCCTTTTAAGAGGGAATAGGGCAATAGGGGAGGGTAGGGAAGGGAAGGGAAGGGAATAGTTGGGGGTAGGGAAGGGAATAGAGTAGGGGGTTACGGGATTGGGCCTCCGGTAAACTCACTCACTCGGCGAAACACAGCGCAAGCACTGTTTCATGCCGGTTTTCTGTGAGAACGTGGTATTTATCCGGTCGAGCCGGCCCATTCGTGCCGAAACATGGCTCTCCCACGTATAGAAAATTTATCAAAATTAAAAGCGTCGTCGGTTCTATCATCTATGTATTACAGACAGAAAATAAATAGACAAACAGATTTATGTATTTCCATTTACAATATGTATTAGTATGGATAGCATATCGAACTTTTAGCGATTTTTGTTCGCAAATGTTGCCGCAGCGAGTGAGGCATATCAAATGTTATTTGAAATTGGAACATTCGCTTTTACTTTAAAGTTTAAAGTTACATAAAAAATAATAGCCAATTACCGTGCAGTACAATATGGCGATTGGCAATGTTAAAACCGTAAAGGCATAATGATCATCATCAACAAATATTTTATATCCTGCATATTATCGCAGAAGTGATATGAGGTAAGTACTAGTTTGTGCTCGCAACCGTACATTTTTTCGGGATAAAAAGTATCCTATATCCGGCTTATCTGAGACTCGAAATATCTCTATTCTCTATACTAAATTTCATGAAACAATTCAGCGGTTTGAGCGTGAAGAGAGACTTAACTTTTCATTAAGTACATAACTGTTAGTTAATATTATTACATTTATTACAATACAAATTACTTTAATAATAATATACTTTTAGCGAAAGGAATTATTTCCTCGTTGTATTTCTTGGCACCTTTCTATTCGTTCATAAATTGTCAAATATAAAAACACACAATCCCAAAATTCTCAGTAAGAGCGGCTGTCTATCGCATAAATCTTTAGAAATCTCATTAAGAACCTTAAACGCAGAAGTCGTGACGTCATGTGGAGTATTTGAAAATCAGGCGTGGTCTCGATACCAATAAATTATAGTGAACGAAATAGGCAACTACAACAGAAGCTGGAAAAGCAATCTAAATTCAACCTAAAGCTACAAATTACAGAGTCTACTATCGAGTAATTCGTTTCCGTTCCAGACTTATTGTATTCGTCAAGGAACATTTTTTCAAACTGTGCTATTGTACTTTAGTGTAATAAAATAATATGTAGTAGCTTTGTTCAATAAATCTTGAGACTAGTAATAAGAAAATAAACAGCTTCCACCCCAGTCCCCAACGTAATTTAGAAATATACTTATATTATTTTATTGTTTTAAAACTGAACAATTCTCTATTCTCTACAGTTATTCTCCCAAGAAAAAATAGCACGGCTTGAGATATACTTTTAAAACAGTCGGTAATAAGACGTGAGTACCTACATAGCAAGTTTTTACAAGCTTGTCATACAGCTCTATGTATCTAATTATTTGTATGTAAGAGTATATTTTTTACTCTATGCAGTATGCTTACATCATTTATCAAACAAAAGCAAGCTAACGTTTTCAAATTAGACAATTCGAATTTTAAAACGCTTTTCGAAATTCAAACAAAGAAAAAAGTCGTCCCGCATGAATAAACGAGGGTATTGAAGGGTTCGGCGGAGTGCGGCCTGCCGCCTGCGGGACAAACGGACGTGGACATGCAAATGGATGGATGTCTCAAGTGTGGTACTCGGTATATCGATCAAGTATTGTTTTCACATGTATAGCGAATTTGGCACTGTTTTTAGGGTTCCGTACCTCAAAAGGAAAAAACGGAACCCTTATAGGATCACTTTGTTGTCCGTCTGTCCGTCTGTCAAGACCCTTTTTCTCAGGAACGCGTGGAGGTATGAAGCTGAAATTTATATCAATTACTCAGGTCTACTGTCCCTTGAAGCTGTGAAAAAATCAAACTTCTAAGCCAACGCAATCAAAAGATACAGCCGTTTATGCCGCAAATTTTCGACACTTGCAAGGGAATCAAAACCTACAGGGTGCTTCCCGTGAACTCAGAATCTTGAAATTTGGTACGAAGCAACGTCTTATAGCATAGATAAAGGAAAAATTACGAAAACCATAAATTTTTAGTTACATCACATAATATATTTTTTTTTAATAATTTTAAACTTACTACCCATTTCCTCATAAACGCGTAGAGGTATTAAATTGAAATTCATACCAAATACTCAGGTCTATAATACCTTTAAGCTGTCGGAACCCTCGGTGCGCGAGTCCGACTCGCACTTGGCCGGTTTTTTTTATATCGCGGGCTTCAAGCCAGAAGGGCGTATAAAAAGTCGCTTTTTTAAGAAGCAAAATATAGATCTCTACAACCAAAATTTTGCATTTGTCTATGAATGTACATATGTACCTACTTCCTTAATACGTGAAATGATCTTTTGTATTTTAACTATTCCAAAATTCCAACTTACATCTTACTTCATTTACTTCTTTAATCACCTTCATCATTTTCTTTAAAAAAAAAACACATTTTTATACGCCTTTTCGGCTTGGAGCCCGCGATAATATTTTGTATTCTTACTAAATTTCAAGAAATACAATTAAGCAGTTCAACTACTTCGCCATGTTAGAAAATGTAGCGCCACAGCTTTAAGTAGAGACTAGAGATGCTTTAAAAATGCTTACAGAATATACTAAAGGTACATTTAATGTAAAAGTATCTTGAAAAGATTTTATTAATAACATTCGTTTTAATATCAAAACAGATAGCATGTCAGCTAAATACTAGACTAAATATTATATCAACAGAAAAAAATACATAAATAATATTATATCTATGGACGCTTGACAACACGTCAGTCTGGCCCCGTGGTAAGTACCTGAAGGACTTGTGTTACGGGTACCAGACAACGGAAATATATTTAATACTCTTATAATTACTATACATAATACATATATTTAAGATTTTTATTATATGTATGATACACATATTTAATACACTTCCATGACCCAGGAACTTTTTGAAAACTTTTTGTTCCGTCGGCGGGATTCGAACCCGCGACCCCCGGCTTAAGCTACCAACAGCCCACCAACTGAACCACAGATGTCGTCAAAAAGTTTTTATGTTTTTTAAAAACACTTTTATTTTAAGGGCCTATTTCATTCACCAGTTCCAGATAAGTGACTAATAGGATATCCACCAATTAACTTGATAGATCAAGTATAGAGAATCTGTCAAAAAAGTTGTGAATAGCATATTCGGCACTTTATCAAAAAGTGGTGAAACAGGCCCTTAATCTTTTATCCATCCCATGTTAGATACTTTACTTTTGTGGAATAATGGATAAGTAAAAAAAGTTTGGTTTTTTCTTGACACTTTATTTTCAAGTACTTACCTACATTTTTACATCTAAAAATATAAAAAATAACAATAGCATTTTCTTGCGTATTTTTAATTATTTAAAGTGCAAGTTTAGTTTATTTTGCCAAGTAAACAATAGTACTACAGTCATTGTTCACAACAACCCGACACCTCCATTTGAACTATTGTTCTATTCTCTCCTTATTCTCTCGGACGCTCCTCAGTTTGTCTTTGTAAACAATAACAATAACATTTTGATTAAAATTATATGGCAATATAATAATATTATAATATAATGTGAGTGGATGGAACAGATAACTTACGTTTTTAACCGACTTCCAAAAAGGAGGAGGTTATATGTTCGGCTGTGGATATATTTTTTTTATTTTTTTATTTGTGTATGTTCAACGATTACTCCGCCGTTTGTGAACCGATTTTCGAAATTTTTGTTTTGTTGTATTAGGTTTCACTCCAATTTGGTACCATGTTCACAAAAGTGGTGACTTGATGATGGGATCCATGAGTAATCGAGGGAACTCCTCGAAATTTATATGGAAACATATGATGATTTTGGTTTTATGAGAAGCATCCTAAGCATATGCTACCAAAACGCAAGATTTTGCACCGAGGTATATATTGCTATGGTTCCGAAGATACTAAGAGAACTCCGGATTCCTTATAAATACAAGTTCGCGGGCTTAGGCGCTGTTTTAAGAACTGAAAGCATATGCTACTATGCAAATTACATTCATCATCATCATCATCATTACCACGTCAGGGTCACCAATGTCACCAAAATTAAACATAACAAATTCAGCCTTAACTCCAGAGCGTAAGGCACACATTTGACATTACTTTGAGAAGTAAGCTGCTTCGATAATACAAGTAAGTACATGCATGTCTCCGAGGGATATACGTGGGAGAGCCATGCTTCGGCACGAATGGGCCGGCTCGACCGAAGCAATACCACGTTCTCACAGAAAACCAGCGTGAAACAGCGCTTGCGCTGTGTTTCGCCGAGTGAGTGAGTTTACCGGAGGCCCAATCCCCTACCCTATTCACTTCCCTACCCTCCCCTATTACCCTGTTCCCTCTTAAAAGGCCGGCAACGCACTTGCAGCTCTTCTGATGCTGCGAGTGTCCATGGGCGACGGAAGTTGCTTTCCATCAGGTGACCCGTTTGCTCATTTGCCCCCATATTTCATGTGGCCGCTTGGAAGATGAAGCGTTCGAGACCGGTTTCCTGCACGATATAATTTGTTGCTAATAGTTTGTGTATTCTCAAAACACTCGAAATATTTCGTGTAAAGATCGCTCGAGTCATACAACTTATAAGTGCAGCTAGGGACCGGTAGATGTCCGGATTCGTACACAAATTCACCCTCCTATTGGTGGATATGTAGCAAAGTAGTTGTCAAATCCTACTATTATAAAGGCGAAAGTTTGTTTGGATGTGTGGATGTATGGATGTTTGTTACTCTTTCACGCAAAAACTACTGAACGGATTTGAATAAAACTTTACAATAACATAGGTTATACATCAGAATAACACATAGGCTACAATTTTAACCGACGCGATAGTTTACTAGGTAACTAAAAAGAGTGAAATTATTATTTTTAACAAAAAATTAAAACCGACTTCCAAGGTAAAAACAATAATAACATCCTTATAATATGAACTAAAAAGTATTAAATAATTTTTCCTATCTAATAGTGCCTTTTTTCCGAATTCGGCTAAAACTCTACTATTTCTGTACTCAATCTTCATCATTTTGAAGTCGGTGCCAGTTCCAAAAGTTTCAAATATTCTGGCAGACTGAAGATTCAGCTATATCTGGTACCGACTTCAAAATGATGAAGATTGAGTACAGAAATAGTAGAGTTTTAGCCGAATTCGGAAAAAGGCACTATTAGATAGGAAAAATTATTTAATACTTTTTAGTTCATATTATAAGGATGTTATTATTGTTTTTACCTTGGAAGTAGGTTTTAATTTTTTGTTAAAAATAATAATATAACATAAGGTAAATTTTTCATTTTCTCCTTTATAAACCTTGTAACTTACCTACGTCGTCATCTAACTAAAATTTCCCGGCTCTCCGTTTATGCAAATAATCGGCCAAGTACGAGTCGGACTCGCGCACGAAAGGTTCCGTACCATTATAGAACATGATTAGGCCAAAATTTGTATTTTTTGTATGGGAGCCCCTATTAATTTTTTATTTACTTAATATTAATATTTTATTAAATATTAAAGTACATATAAAACTAAGGATTGTGTGAAAAATTCAAGTACCTGCCCTTTCGCTATTATTGATATAGAGCAAAAAAGGCCAAAAAAATTTTGGAGGTTAGGATTGCGCAGCTGTCGAATATTCCTCCAGGGAACATTCAAGCAGAAAATTTGTATTAGTGTACTGTGTAACCTACATTTTGATTCTGTGATTCTTGGAGAGACACTGTTTGTCGACTGTCTATCTGTTACCTCTTCACGCCCAAACCGCTGAAGCGATTATTCTGAAATTTGGTATAGAGATACTTTGAGCCCCGGAAAATGATATAGGATACTTTTTATTCCGGAAAAGTAAACAGTTCTCCCGCCTCAAACGATTTTAGGCGCAACGGAGTTGTGGGCGTCGTCTAGTATTATCAAAGGTTTTTGCTCAGAACGGTCTCTATATTTTTCCATTCCGAACTCAAAACACAATCATTTCCTATCTCTTCGACGTCTGCGGTTGGCAGCACCCGTTTGTAAGGGGTAATCATTTGGATCACGTTTTCAGTACGTGAGATAGCGAGCGCAATCGGCCGATATGCCATCGGTCACGACCCGCCAACAATACGATGCATTAGCATTGCGTGGGCACTAATTGATACATTCAGCTATCGCGATCCAATCAGGCCGCCCTATGCGTGCAGAGGCAGAATTATACCAGTATTTTATTCCATATGCAATCTTATGGGTTTTGCTAATATTATTGAGAATTGTGACATAAAAATATCATATGAAGCCCTTTATCTCTTTAATTTTACTACCGTAGTCTTACAGCCGCATTCAGAGACATTTAACGATGATTAAACTTTAATTTAATAAAGAGTTTGACAGATAAGGTATAGGGCATAAGTCAAAACATTAAGTTAATTACAATTAAGTACATAATAAACTCGACTTTCACTAACAAATTGCTATATGAAGGCCTCTGCGACGTATACGCTTGTGTACATCCAAAATAGATAGATATAGATAATAGATTTAAGTGGGTGGGTGGGATCTTCGAGAAGGAGTAAAGCTCAATTTCATAGCTGATATTTCATAGCTAAGGAAGGTCTGGCCCACGCGGGCTCTTACTCTATAGTGTCAAGATTGCAGAGTAAGGATTTATTATATAGGGGCTGAGATAGAAATACATAGTAAACATTAACTTTTTATAATATAAATGCAACTGCAATATTGCTTTAATCTTAGGCTCTACCTTTTCACAACCCACCAAAAGGTAACAAAATCGATGTTAAGATATATATAATTTTTGGTAAGCACCTCACGAATTTCGTCGATTTGTGCTGCGCCCATACAAGAAGCTGAAAGGAAATGAAAAATAGATTCATACGAGGGCTGCTATTTATGTATCCGGAATTAAAAAAAGAAACAAACATATATCATTTAATATGGTTTTATTGCTTTTCAAAATATTCGCCGCGATGATCGACACACTTTTGCATACGCTGGAACCAATTTTCATAGCACTTTTTCCATTCTGATTGAGGTATCTCCAAAACGTGCATTTTGAACGCATCAACAGCCTCTTCGCGGCTCGAAAAACGTTGACCACGTAATTTGTTCTTCGCGTATGGAAATAAAAAGAAATCGTTAGGTGCCAAATCAGGGCTGTACGGCGGATGACCAGTCAACTCGATCTTTTGACCCTCCAAAAACTGAGTTGTTTCAGCTGAGGTGTGACAGCTAGCATTGTCGTGATGTAATATGATTCTGCGTTGTCGGTTGTCCTTTCTTATTTCTTCAAAGACTTCTGGTAAACAAATGGTCGTATACCATTCAGAATTAACCGTTTTACGATTCTCTAATGGCACTGTAGCCACATGTCCATTAATTCCAAAAAAACAGGCGACCATTTGCTTCAAAGCACTTTTTGCACGAGTAACTTTTGTTGGTTTCGGCTCATCTTGGAACACCCACACCGTTGACTGTTGTTTAGTTTCGGGGTCATATGCATAGATCCAAGATTCATCACCTGTGTAGATATTATAAACGGCTTTTGACGTACCACGGTTGTATTTTTTTATCATTTTTTTTGCACCAATCGACACGAGCCCGTTTTTGATCGATTGTCAAGTTGTGCGGAATCCAACGCGAAAATATTTTTTTTACAGCCAAATGTTCGTGTAATATCTTATGTATGCTCGTCATACTTATGCCTAAGGACGCCTCTATCTCGCGATATGTAACATGACGATCACGCATTATTAGTTCCCGCACAGCATCTATATTTTGTGGGACAACAGCTGTTTTTGGGCGACCTTCTTTATTTTCATCCGTGAGCATAGACCGCCCACGATTAAACTCACTGTACCAGTGATAAACAGTGGTTTTTGATGGTGCTTCATCTCCAAAAGTTGCGGTGAGTTGAATAAAGCATTGTTGTTGATTTAGCCCACGCCGAAAATCGTAGTAAATCATTGCACGAAAATGTTCACGCGTTAAATCCATGGCAAATGAAGACACGCAATTTTCAAAATGACGCCACAATGGAAAAATAATTGACAGTCACATGAAACAAAATGTATTTTTCAACCAAAGAGTTCTATTTTCAAATGTTGTAATTACTTTTTAAATATTGTTCTTGTAAGTGGCCAGTTCCGGATACATAAATAGCAGCCCTCGTACGTGTCACTAAATTTGTGTATCTCTTGCAACCAAAAAAAGTCTCTCTTACCCGGTAATAGAAGCTAAAATTGCGTTATGTATAACATTGAATGCAGCATTGTTATTGCACCTTTAGCTTTAGGGGAAAATTTGACCATTTGTTCGTATTGACAATGTAAAAAATGTACTTTTTTACTGCACCGAATTGAACTGAGTCATATTTTTGTCGCGGTAATCCTATTGAAATAAACATTAAATGGGCGACAAGTTTTGTATTTCATTGCAGATCGATCGTTGATATAAAACTATAGATTCGATAAATAAAAAATATCCCACAAAATGTTGGTACTTGGGATTAAATTTTATATAACAGCAGATGCAAAGATCAAATTGTGGTTCTAGGTAGCAATCATACGTAACGTACGCTAACACTGTTTTTCCATACAAACGTATTCCCTTGTTTTCTCCCTGGACACCATTTTTTATATTGTATAAAAAATGGTGTCCATATTGGGATCTGTTAAATCTATGCCTCTACGTTCTATTTTTTCTAAATTTACTAATCTATACATAATATTATAAAACAAAGTCGCTTTTTTCCCTCATGTCCCTGTGTTCCCTTTAATCTTTAAAACTACGCAACGGACTTTAATGATTCTTTCAGTGTTAGATAGCCCATTTATCGAGGAAGGCTATAGGGTATATTTTAACACGCTAAGACTAATAGGAGCGAAGAAATAGAGGAAAATGTGGAAAAAATGGCGAAAATTATTTGAAAATGCTTATTTTAACGCGCTAATCTCAGGAACTACTGGTCCGATTTGAACAATTCTTTCAGTGTTAGATAGCCCATTTATAGAGAAAGGCTATAGGCTATATTTTATCACGCTAAGAGTAATAGGAGAATGTGGAAAAAACGGGGGAAATTAATTGAAAGGGCTTATCTCGCGAACTACTGGAGTAATTTTTATGTTATTTGGCACCGATAAGAAGTAGACCACGTGAAGGATCATAGGCTATCGATTGTAATCAGTTTTTCAGTTAAAAAAAATAATAAAACAATAATATTATTATTCAAGATCTTCATCGATGGTATTCAAAGACTTAATGACAACTTTAGCCGTTAATCATTGATTTTTTTTTTCGAAAGGGTATATAAAGCTACTGGTCTGGTTAAGACCATGGTAGTTTAATCGTGGCTATAACTAGTCTGTTGATAGTTGGTTTGGAGATAATCATTGAACGATGCCTAAAGACATAAGTTTTTCAACAAATAATGATAAAGAACCAGATGTTGTGTTTCATAATTTTCATTCCTCAATTTAAAACACATTAAAGTAAATTAAGACATCTGGTTACCAACAGCGTGTATGCCAGTAATCATATCCAGCAGCAGATGTTCAACGTCGCTCGCGACTTTGTTTGCGTTGTAATTGTAGGTGGCGAAATCCTAGATAGGAACCAAGTACATGCATACTGATTTTTAAAAATGACCCAAGTTCTTTACCCTTATTTTTTTTAATTTATTTTTTAATTTATTTAATTAAAATTATTAGACAAACCATTACATAACTATATGATATATCAACGTCGTAGCCTTGGTCTATTTAGCATCAAATAGGTAGGCTCAAGTTATATTAATCATCTTATGGAGGTATGGAGTAGGGAAGTGGCCCGAGAAGAAGAATTTTTTTTAATTATATTTCCCTGGCCCTCTCCCCAATGATGGTGCGATATCCTGGCGCCATTATTAGGGAGAAGGCCAAGGAAATATAATAAAAAAAAAACGTTAATCGTACGGGAGCCGTACATTTTTTCGGTTTAAAAGATTCCTAAGTCCTTTCCCGGGACTCAAGGTATTCTCAGCAAAATCGGTTCTGCGGTTTGGGCGTGAAGAGGTACCAGAATAACATATCAAATTTATAATATTAGTATAGATGTAAGCTTCTGCCATTTTAAACTGTATCGTACAGCAAAATACTCTTACCGCGCGGCTCGTTTTAATATAGAAGTCGCGCGGCTGCCGCACAACTCGCGAAGGCAGTATAAATATCCACGTACGTTATACACTGTATAACTCGTATATGCTAATTTCCTATACGTCCACCTCATATGCGATTCCGGTAAAATCCCAGCTATCTTTGGATATTCGTTTCAGCTCTGGGTCAGGCTATTTATTTCACTCTGACCTCTATACTTTAGGAATGATCCAGTTACATTAATCTTTATTATGAATGACCTAGCTTTTATATTTAAAATACTGAGCTCGTAGTCCCCGAATCTATCAACGAGGAATCCTAGTTTCGGTCTGTCCGTCCGTCTGTCCGCGGTTTTGCTCAGAGACTATAGGGCCTACAAATCCGTAATTCGTCATGAATGCACATCTTATTGATGCCGACAAAATGGTATATAAAATCTTTAAAAAAAAATTACGGTAGCTCCCCTACACATCAATGCGGGGGTGATTTTTTTTTCGCGTCCACCCCGTGTGGGGTGTCGATGGGTAGGTTTTTTTTAAATATTACGAGTAAGTATTAAAAGATAATTTTACGATTTAGGGACCCATTTGTGAAATATGAAGTTTTAAAGGGAAAAAAATCGTTAGAGTCCAGTGTCCGTCTTCTACCAGCTAAACAGTTGCTTCTGAAAATGTGAAAAAATTCACAAGAGTAGGAAATATGCTGAATTTAAAAGAAAAACTATCACGGCTTAGAAGACTTGATAAGTTATTGAGTAATAGTCGATCAACTAAAAAAATGTATTTGTAGAAGTACAAAGGAACTTTTCGTTCAAATTCCTTTGAACGTAACTGAGATGATATTGTTAGTAGTGTAATAAAACACGTTAATACACTACTAACGTCGTGCTAATAGCATGCTAGTATCTACGTTAACGCCTCCGTGGTCTAGTGGTATAGAGCGCGGCTCTTGACTCGGAGGTCGTGGGTTCGATTCCCGCGTTGGAAACATGTTATTTCCAAGTTTGGTTAGGACAATGCAGGCTGATCACCTGATTGTCTGACAAGTAAGATGATCCATGCGTCGGATGGGCATGTAAAAAGTCGGTCCTGCGCCTGATCTCTCGCCAGTCGTGTCGGTCTTCCGTCCCACTGGGTTATGAGAGTAAAGGAATAGAGAGTGCCCTTGTGTACTGCGCACACACTTGGGCACTATAAAATTACTCCTGCGTAGCTGGCCTGGTTTCAATGAAACCGGCCACCGTCACCGAAACCGGTGTGGGAGCTATTAATAAAACACGTTACAAATGCGCAATATTGACCATACAAAAATTATCAAAACAAGTGGTACTACTACGGAACCCTGTAGGTATTGCGCGTGGCACGACAGGCACTTGGCCGGTTTTTTATATCTTAAAATATTTTCTTTTGTCTATACAAATAAAATACTTAAATAGCAGACACTTACATACAAATTAAATAGAGCGACTTCTTGTACTTATATTGTAAAGTCCTAAGTCTTCAGAGAATTAATGACAGGCTCTTTTTGTTATTAGTAAGTTGTCGTTCAATACAATTAATATCGTGCTAGAGAAATTAATATTAATTAATGTTTAATTTAAAAATATATAAGTTTTTTTATTATAAGTAAATAAACATAATATTACTTTCTCCAAACCTTGTCAGACCAATTAAATATTAATTGGCCGAAGCAAGTATTTCGGGTTTTTTGACCTGCACTTTGCAGGTAATCAATTCTTTCCTGAATTAAGAGCTCACCTGACTCTAAAAATCAAACATCGTCCTTCTCTCTTCACACTCACGCCCGTCTTTCATATGCCAGGTGAAAAAGGACGGCGCGGAATCATCGCCGAGTTAGTTTTACTTGAATAAAAGACGAACTATAATGATTATGAAAAAAGTGTTTTGAGCAAATTTAGGTTTTATCAATACCTTTTTAGATATTAAAAAATATTAAAGAAAAGACAGCAAACTTCGAAGATCCAAGCAAAAATGTGTCTAAAACAAGGTTTTTTGTAAAAAAGAAACTATCGAGCATTTTATGAGTAATCGTGTTTTCATCTTGAGCATTTAATCTTTATGAACTGAAGTTACTTGTGTCAAAAAATCAGTTTTCTAGACCCTACAGATTTTGAGATCTACGTTAAAGTATGTAGTCAAGTTAGGGTCATATGGGCTCTTAATTACCACTTGGCCTCATGAATAGATTAAAATTCAAATACATTCTTTGACATTATTTACAATTCAGGTAGGTAAATAAATTTATATTTTTTTATTAACGATCTATATTTACGTAACAGGTAGTTTTTTAACGGTGATGCAAAAAGTGTTGCAGAGTTTCACTATTGGTTTGTTTCATTTATTATATCCGAATGTGGTTATTCTGGTCTACAGTCCATTTCCATTATAATTTTGCTGTCTACGTAGGTATCTATTTAATTTACAAAGGAGACTTACAAACAATTGAAGACAAGTGGATGAAGTGGCCAGTGGGAATTAGCATTTTAGAATATAAGAGCTCTACCACTCATTTTTAAGGTTCCGTACCCAGAGGGTAAAAACGGGACCCTATTACTGAGACTTCGATGTCTTGTCTGTCTATCTGTCCGTCTGTCTGTCTGTCTCCAGGCTGTGAACCGATATAGACTTCTGAAATTTTCGCAGATTGTGTATTTCTGGTGCCGCTATAACAACAAATACTAAAAACAAAATAAAGTTAAGAGGGGCTCCCATACAACAAACGTGATTTTTTTATCTTTTCGGCTCGTAATCCATTTTCTTCTCACGTTTTCAATGTTACATGACAACATGTAGGCACTTGAAATTGTCACCAATACCTTAATCATTATACATATAAATAAAATTGGAGTGTCTGTTTGTAATATTGAAAGAACTTTTTTTACTAAATGCATATGAATGTATATAGGGTACAGACACCTAAACAACATTTTTTTTCAATTTTTGTCTGTATATCTGTCTATCTGTCTGTTCCGGCTAATCTCCGAAATGGCTGGAGCTATTTTGACGGGACTTTTTTAGGCACATAGCTGATGTAGTAAGGAATAACTAAGGCTACTTTTTAACCGACTTCCGAAAAGGAGAAGGATATTATTATTTCACTTTTTTATAAAGGAACCTTAAAAACGGATTTTTTTTTCTCTTTTTTATTATCTTTGTTATCACATTTTGCTGACGCGGACGAAGTCGTGGGCAACAGCTAGTTACTACAGTAATTTAATATTTAATTACAAAATAAAAGAAAATCACACTTTTCCCCTACTTTCGCTCTATAACGTAACGGTACGAAACCCTTCGTGCGCGAATCCGACTCGCCCATTTTTTTCCCTTATAATTTGAACAAATCTTGTAACCTACCTATTTCATCATCTAGCTAGCTAATAAAGTAATAGAGCTACGAGAAACCACATTGTTTCATTTTCCTAGTCCGGAAGCCATTCATTTATGCTAAAAAGTCAGTTTTTAAATTGTTTTTTAATTATCGTGTGACTTTCACATTAATAATAGATACGTTTAAGTAGTTAACATAGGTACATACATCCGCATACAATTCCACAATCGTCGCATGCTCATCAACGCAGTCCGTCCGAGCTGTCACTATTATGACAGCTCCAACCGCCTATTAGTCACGACTCACGTACCGTATTCGATATTCAAATCAAAAACAGTCGCTTTCAATCGCGCAATTACGAACGAGAAATATTGTATCTATCCGAAGTTGATCGAGAAATTATGCACTTGACCGAAAAGCGATAGATAGTCCACTTGCACAATTATAGTGCAAGTGAACAATCCATCGATAATAGCACTTCTCAATAGAAAAGTAATTTACTCAATGATGGACTTTCTTTCTTTTTCTTTCGTCTATGACATAATCATTCTTTTCTTCCATCAATACCTATACAAAAAAAATCAATAATCTTTTCAGTAACCCTTATATTTTCTTGACTTCTATATATTTGAATTTTAATATTTATATTACTCTGCTGGAGACTGGACTAAGAGAAGAAATAATGACGGTACTTATATTTAATAATTCACCCTTAATTTTATATTATACATAATATTAAGGCACCTTTTCAAAGTCTACCTACGACTTAGATTTTTTTTAAAATAGATGCTGCGACAAAAATCTTGAATAGAAATGGAAAGAAATGTGGAGTTACGAAATTGAATTATCCTGCAGTTTAATTTTTTGCCACTAATTTACGTGACCCGTGGTTAAAGTTATAAGTTAATTTATGGAGGAGCTTAATTTATTTAATAGCGCTTGACTATTTTATCCGGTGCTGTAAGTTAATTATCTCTGCGCTAAGCTCCTTAGAATTAATACCGCGGTAAGTAGGTCATAATCTAATGAAGCAGACGACAAAAATATATTAGTACAGTCGCAAAGTCTCGGATGACCGTATATTTTCAGTTGTTGACTGTTGGTTAAAACATAAAAACCTCGGGTTTCCACGGCGCAAAATGGAGTGAAAAATCTTCATAATTCATGCTGTATGTTTTTCATGCATAATTTTTTTTTTATTTTTCAGTCTAATTTAAATTTTGATACAGGAAGTATTTTCTTCATTAGATGAGATGATGATAATCCAAGCCATGACGTGTGTCGCAAAATTTCGTACTTATGTACAGTTTATAAGCTTTAACGTGAATCGCCTTGCGGTTTGGACCATGTAAAGCCACTGATAAAATTCCGGCGTTGAGTGTAGCTGTTTTAGCTGAATAACAAATTTTTTTTAATTAACGACCAATAATAAAATTCTTTGAAAGCTTTTATTATTTACTTTCAGGGAATTTTTGTTCGACAAGTACTTGTTAAACATCATAAAAGGCAAAGCTCTTTGTTATCGCCGTTCTTTCATAAAAAATTCATTCAATTTTTATGTTCTTTTGAAATTACAAATTTCATAATTGAACCGTTAATTACGGCTGTCTTAAGTTGCGTATTGATCTAAAAAAAAGAAACATGTGAAACATGAAACATTATTTCATAAACGTACTAAGTAACATTACAGTAAGTAGCATTAGAGAAAAAAAATGAGTCAACTAATAGTTTTGTTGAATAATTAATAACAAAAATATTGGTAGACACAATTTTTTCTAACGCTGTTACTTGTAATATATAGTATAGTCCACTATCTTAAAGCTAAAATTTTGACAATATTTTTAAAAAATATAGACCAAGTGCCGCGAGTCGGACCCGCGCACGCAGGGTTCCGTACCGTTGCGTTTATAGAGCAAAAATACTTCAAAATTGTGTTTTTTCATTTTTGTATAGGAGCCCCCCTTAAATTTTTATTTTATTTTTATTATTAATTATAAAAGTAAGTACATAATATAATATAATTTAGCATTATGTGAAAATTTCAAGTGTCTACCTGTTGCCATTATAATGATGTCGAACAAAAAATGCCGAAAAAACTCCGTTAAATATTAATTTTTATTTCGTTCTTAGTATTAAATTTGAAATTTATTGAAAATTTCAGAAATCCCGCCAAGGTGGTTCTTTAGATATGTCGTATAGTTCAGAATGGGTGAGCTTGGAGATTAGTATCTTATATATAAAATTCTCGTGTCAGAATGTTAGGCCGCGTACTCCTCCGAAACGGCTTTACTGATTTTAGCCAAATTTTATATGCATATAAAATTTGGCTAAAATCAGTAAAGTATTATTATACTTTACTGATTTTAAAATAAGTGCATTTGTTGAATAAATAATCGTAAATTATTACAACTCGAGACTGACAGACAGACATCGAAGTCTCAGTAATAGGGTCTCGTTTTGACCCTTTGGATACGGAACCCTAACTAGCGAATTATCTTTGAAATTTTAGCTACAAGTGAAAACGACGTACTTTTACACATGTTTGCACTATATATTTTTAAGTCACTAATGCAGTATTTTGTATACAATATTGAGTACGAAATTAAAAACACGTTAAGGAATAAGGTCATAAAATATTTTATTATTTCCTCATGTAATCTTGACTGAATTTAATATGCATTAAACCACCTGGCATAAAACCATCCACTTTATATTTCTAAATATTAAACATTATCTATATTATGATTATTATCTGTTTCTAATGTCTGTGTTGGCTATACCTAGTGGTAGGTAAAAAGTAATTCAGTCAGATTAATACAATTCAATTTTCATAATTTTATTTGAGTATACCAGACCGACCATAATATCTTCTCTTAAGTCTTAACAGGTATCTGTAAACCCCCCTCCCAGCTGAAATCCTGGGTACGCCCTTGTCACACATCGTAATAACTGTTAGGAAAGATTTTCATCCCATTAATATTTTCTATACATTTCACCTTACCAATAAATTATTCTCTAAATATTATGCAGTTTTATGACTTAATTTCTCAGAAATTCATGAGAACCATAATATATATAAATACGGGCTGCTATTTATGTATCCGGAACTGGCCACTTACAAGAACAATATTTAAAAAGTAATTACAACATTTGAAAATAGAACTCTTTGGTTGAAGAATACATTTTGTTTCATGTGACTGTCAATTATTTTTCCATTGTGGCGTCATTTTGAAAATTGCGTGTCTTCATTTGCCATGGATTTAACGCGTGAACATTTTCGTGCAATGATTTACTACGATTTTCGGCGTGGGCTAAATCAACAACAGTGCTTTATTCAACTCACCGCAACTTTTGGAGATGAAGCACCATCAAAAACCACTGTTTATCACTGGTACAGTGAGTTTAATCGTGGGCGGTCTATGCTCACGGATGAAAATAAAGAAGGTCGCCCAAAAACAGCTGTTGTCCCACAAAATATAGATGCTGTGCGGGAACTAATAATGCGTGATCGTCATGTTACATATCGCGAGATAGAGGCGTCCTTAGGCATAAGTATGACGAGCATACATAAGATATTACACGAACATTTGGCTGTAAAAAAAATATGTTCGCGTTGGATTCCGCACAACTTGACAATCGATCAAAAATCATTTTTTTGCACCAATCGACACGAGCCCGCGTGTCGATTGGTGCAAAAAAATGATAAAAAATACAACCGTGGTACGTCAAAAGCCGTTTATAATATCTACACTGGTGATGAATCTTGGATCTATGCATATGACCCCGAAACTAAACAACAGTCAACGGTGTGGGTGTTCCAAGATGAGCCGAAACCAACAAAAGTTACTCGTGCAAAAAGTACTTTGAAGCAAATGGTCGCCTGTTTTTTTGGAATTAATGGACATGTGGCTACAGTGCCATTAGAGAATCGTAAAACGGTTAATTCTAAATGGTATACGACCATTTGTTTACCAGAAGTCTTTGAAGAAATAAGAAAGGACAACCGACAACGCAGAATCATATTACATCACGACAATGCTAGCTGTCACACCTCAGCTGAAACAACTCAGTTTTTGGAGGGTCAAAAGATCGAATTGGTCATCCGCCGTACAGCCCTGATTTGGCACCTAACGATTTCTTTTTATTTCCATACGCGAAGAACAAATTACGTGGTCAACGTTTTTCGAGCCGCGAAGAGGCTGTTGATGCGTTCAAAATGCACGTTTTGGAGATACCTCAATCAGAATGGAAAAAGTGCTATGAAAATTGGTTCCAGCGCGCAGCGTATGCAAAAGTGTGTCGATCATCGCGGCGAATATTTTGAAAAGCAATAAAACCATATTAAATGATATATGTTTGTTTCTTTTTTTAATTCCGGATACATAAATAGCAGCCCTCGTACGTATACTAGCTCTTAATTTGCACAGAAATAAAAGTATGCCATTTGTTAACAGAACCAAAACTGTGCAAAATGACGGTGTTACTGCCAGTAAATATTTATATATTAATGGCTAAAATATTTTGCCGAATGTTTGTCCCAAATGTTATAAAGTGCGGCCATAAAATAGTCGAAAACAACATGGCGGACATCGAAATACCATTGTATAGAACAATAACTCTATGTATTGGAATTTGGATCGCTCAAATATAGGTCCAGTTAATGTCATAAAAATAAAGTTCAGGCAACGTGGGCGACTGATCGGAGTATGTCAAGTGACAACCAAGAAAATTAAGGATTCCTTACTCCTTAGGCCGGCTTGTGTCAGACTTGGACTCTTGGTGTAAAATAACCCTGGGTTAATACTTAATATTATGAGTTATGACTGTGTGTTGGCGCTAGTGGTCCTTACTCTTTACTCCTCAGTGTGTATTTCGTGGATCAATTTTTTTGGCTCAGTTACTCTTTCTATCCGTATTTCGATGTTGACAGTTAAATAAATAACGTTGGGCCGGTCGCTGGACCATATTATTTGCGGTTTTACTTCGTTCCGATATTCCAACATTTCGGTCGTAAACAACACTGCCTGCTAGTGTTGTCCTAGTATCGTTAGTAAACATCGACATTAGGTCGATTAGTATTTTAGTAATTACTAATTACCATATAATAATTATTAATTATTATGTATCAATGCTATGCTACGGTCGCACTCATACATAATACATACAATAGACATAATAAATAATAACATAATAATTGCGTAATTTAATCTAAAGAAGAGTTTAAAAGAAGATGTAATTAATGGAGTTTAAATAAACGAAGTTAACAATTCGGTATTATATACGTCACTGGCTGTGCCCCGCGGTGTTACCAGCGGTGTAGGTGATATATTATACTAAAAAAAGACTGAAAAGTACCAATAATGGGGTCAGAATGGGACGATACATTGTTCTATAATGGTTTATGGTAGTGATGATGATTATGATGAATGTAATTTGCATGGTAGCATATGCTTTCCGTTCTTAAAACAACGTCGAAACTCCCAAACTTCTATCTATAAAGAGTCGGGAGTTCTCTCAGCACCTTCCAAGCCGAATGGTATACCTTGGTGCAAATTCTTACTTGTTCTTAGCATATTCTTAAAATACTGCTCACGAAACCGAAGTCACCACAATATGTTTCCCTCGGTTACTTATGGATCCCTTCATCAGGTCACCACTTTTATGACTATGGTACCAAATTGGGACGATAACCTATACACTAAAATAATTTTTTTAAAATCTGTTCACAACGGCGGAGTAATCGTTGAACATAAAAAAAACGAACATAACACCTCCTCCATTTCGAAAGTCGGTTAAAATTGTAGCCTATGTGTTATTCTGATGTATTAGCTATATTATTGTAAAGTTTCATTAAAATCCGTTTAAAGAGTAACAAACATCCATACATCCAAACAAACTTTCGCCTTTATAATATTAGTAGGAATAGGATTCAATCGGTATGTTCAAGTGGTACACTGTACAGGGCGCTTAAAAGCAACAAAGAATCGTAAATCGTCTTCTTATGTCGTATTTCCAACAGAGTAATCACAAAAAGTGCTCTAAAAACAATAGTTTGAAAGAGTCATTTCTCTACATGTTTTTCTTTACGTTATGTTAACTTATACTTTTAATAGGTCATAATAAAATATACATTGATAAACATATTTTCTCATATTATTCATGCGTAATAAAACATTTTATGCCTTTGTATGAAAGTCGAGATGACGTAGAAATGACATTATTCTGTCCCTATGTTAAACTCGGAATAAAATCTCAAGGTTCAGAATATGTGATATGCAAAAATATGCCACGATCCCGCTGGGAGTAGGATATTGCTGAGATCAGGGGCCCCGATTCTCAAGCCTAGAGTGGGCCTGATCACCAACCGAGTAGAGTGGCTAGACCTTCTAGACAGTGTTTTCGGCCAAGCTTTCGGTATGTAATATAGAATACGTAATATGTTCCTTATTATTGCTCTTGTTTATATTACAGTGGCCGAAAGCACTGTCTCGCCACTTTACTCAGTAGGTGTAATTAGGCCTTAAGATAGGATTCGAGAGAGAGGGCCTGCGATCATTCATCATATAGACATTCGAAGTTTTAGAATCGGGCCCTAGAAGCACGGGTGTGGAATTTACAATCCGAGTACTGAGAGTGAGTTTTGTCACTTCTTGTTATATTACGACAATTTCTGTGACGCTGTGTTAGCTACTCTTGTTAGCCAGAAGAGGTACTATTTATATTATACCATTCATTTACAAATTATCGTTCGCATTATTGTGAGAAAACTCATATCGCTTTTGTCTGGGAGCACGGCAGTGTTCCAGCCAAGCTTTTTAGCAAAGGCACGGCCGTAGCATACTTTTCTCGAAGCGGTTTGCGGCTTTTTCACACCCCCTTTATCTTAGATGTTAAGAAAGCTAGAGATTTGGAATTTCGGTGACTAGGAGCAAGTATTAAAACTAGCTTAACCTCCAAACTACATAATATTTCCATAAATAGTTTATTAGTTACGAATGATCAAAGTTACTACATTTAGTCACTCACTGACTGACAGATCATCAAAATTCTAAAGTACTTCTAGCAGACTTAGAACCTTGAAATTTGGCAACAAGGTAGATCGTTATCCACAATGAAAGGAAAAATTATGAAACTGGCCAAGTGCGAGTCGGACTGGCGTACATAGGGTTCCGTACCTTAAATTTGTATGGGATATGTAAATCACAAGTTTATGTACTTTTTATTACTTATTATTAAAGTTGAAATACAATTAAGTATTTTCTGAAATTTGCAAAAACCTTACTTTTACCTTTATGGATATAGAGCAAAAAAGGGCAAAAAAACGTGTTTGTTGTATGAGACCCCCGATTAATCGTTTATTTTATTTTAGTTGGACTATTAGCTTTTATAGCGACAACAAAAGTACATAATTTGTAAAAAATTAAAATATCTAGCTATTGCGGTACTCGAGATCTAGCCTCGTGACACACGGACGGATGACAGACAGACAGCGGCTCTAGACTCGTTAGGCATAGGCTCCCGTTTTCATCCTTTGAACAAGGAAACCTAAAAACTGAAAAGTATAATATAACTTTATTAAATAAAAGAAAAGATTCTTATGTTTGTGGCTTTGCAAGAACATTAAAAATGAGTTTCGACTTCATAATAATTATTTTACGTACAAAAGGAAAAATAGTGTTAACAAAGTTAACAATGAAACTATGATAATTAAATTCGATTAAAATATAAATGAAATCAGAACTGCGAATTACGATGTACACTCCGTACTCGCTCGATAGATCGTGTAGTTTCCCTTTCCCTTTATACCTAGGTAACACTGAAAATGTTTAGAAAACGAAAAACGGCTTAATGTAAAAAGTTGACAATACTTTTATTGTTTTTAGAAGTTATCTCCGTTCCTCTCTACACATCGTCGCATTCGATGGAACCACCAAAAAAGCAGTGGGCCCAGTCTTCCTTAGGGGTCTCTTCTGTGGCATTTTCGTACGCTTTCATCGCATCTTCAGGGCTCGTAAAGCGAGTACCTCGAATTTTATCTTTATTTCTTGAGAATAAATTAAAGCCGCAGGGCGCCAGGCCAGGACTATATGGCGTATGACTCAATATCTAAGCACGTGCCATAGTCAAATATTCAACAGTCCGTCTCGCGGAGTGCGCTGAAGCACTGTTGTGATGAAAGAGTGTCCTGCTTCGAGGGCGCTGCTGTCGAAATTTTTCTAAGACGACAGGCATACAGCGATTGACATACCATTCTACAGTAACTGTCCTTTCATCTTCTAGCACAATTGTCGCCAAATTACATTTCTGACCAAAGAATGAGGCAATCATCTTTTTGCCTTGACTTCTTCCTTTCAATCATGAAATCAATGAGATTGCTACGTCCACGTTTAAACTCGTTAAACTAATTGTAAATAGTGACACGAGATGGGGCTTCATTATGAAATGGTAATAGCAGCCTATCAAAGCTTTGTTATTGAGTAAGCCCACAACGAAAGTCATAAAAAATCATTAACTGAAAATTTTCTCGCGTTAAGTTCATTTTCACGTGTAACAAGAGTTTTAGATTTGCCGCCAATTCACCAAAACAAACGACAAATAAATGTAATATACCAGATTATGTTACCAAAGAGTTCTAAAATTGTAATTTAAAAAAAGTTTTCATTAGTAATGTTTCTAACTGGCTAGTTCTAAACACTTTCAGTGTGACCCACGTATCGCGGTATCGCTTGTTTGCGGAGTATAATTATTATGGTTTAAAAAAAATCCGGGATAGGTCGTAATACTCAATCGAACGTAACATCGGTGCACGAATAACCTCCTGAAAGTTCAAAAGTTGTTAGGCTATCGTCATAGAATTTGTACTTTGTAGAAGTACCTACCTATTATTATCAATTAATTTTACGACCTACAATATATACCTAGAGATAGAGAGGATGCTAAGCTAAGTACAGAAAAGTTTTAACGTGACCTAAAAAGAAAATAAACCTTAAAAAAAGAAATGAAATCCAACCAAAACATTAAATGAAATAAGGAGCCAAGCAAAATATTGCATAGCCATGCAATATATCTATCGTAAAAAGTTTTCAGGTCACATTCAAGCCAAGCCTTCAACTTATTTTGTAACTAGCTTTTGGCCGCGGCTTCGTTCGCGTGGAATTCGAAAATCGTGTACAATACGGATATTCTTGCAAATCTCCTTTAGAAACATGATGTTTTTCCAAGACCAAAAGTAGCCTATGTTACTCTCTATCTTTCAACTAAGTCGATGCCAAAAATCAAGTCAATTGGTTGCTTCGTTAGGCTGCGAAGAAAAGACAAACAAACAAACAAACAAATACACTTTCGCATTTATAATATTAGTATGGATAGCTGTTTCCCGTAGGCGTTACCATAGTATAATAACGGAAATGGATAATTCTCTCCTTTTTATGGTCCCTTACTCAAATGGTAAAAAACGGAACCCGATTACAAAGACATAATATCAGCCTGTCCGTCTGTCCATATCCAGGCAAAGCCTCCCTCATATTAATCAAATGACACTCGAAATCTGTATGTTTCACATGTTTCACTATTAATTAATAACTTAGTTTTTTCTAACTGAAAACTTTTTACGATAGATATATTGCATGGCTATGCAATATTTTGCTTGGCTCCTTTTTACATTTAATGTTTTGGTGGGATTATCCTTTGCCTAAGTATAGTTAACTACAGTATGATGATGATGTCGTCTACATAGTTTAATTTTCCGCGACTCTACCATACAATATTTTGTACATCCAATTCTAATCTAAAATGGATCACGTGATATGGCTTTTGTCCATTTCAATTCGACATTTGCGTGTCCCAATCCCAGTCCCGATGAATATTTAACGTCGATTTTTCCACGCGGCGAGGCGGGAAATTAACTAATGACGATTTAGTAAGCCGCAGCTATGACAAAATGTAGTTTGTAATTAAAACGTAATTTGAATATGTGGTCGAGCCCGGTGCTGATAATAGGCTTAGTACACTATGAATTTAAATTTAGGGCATAATATATCACTGTACTTTGGGGTGTTTACACATTACAATACGATAAATCGGAAACATACGTGGGAGAGCCATGCTTCGGCACGAATGGGCCGGCTCGACCGGAGAAATACCACGTTCTCACAGAAAACCGGCGTGAAACAGCGCTTGCGCTGTGTTTTGCCGAGTGAGTGAGTTTACCGGTGGCCCAATTCCCTTCCCTATTCTCCTCTATTCCCTTCCCTTCCCATCCCTACCCTCCCCTATTACCCTATTCCCTCTTAAAAGGCCGGCAACGCACCTGCAGCTCTTCTGATGCTGCGAGTGTCTATGGGCGACGGAAGTTGCTTTTCATGAGGTGACCCATTTGCTAGTTTGCCCCCTTCTTTGATAAAAAAAAACACCTTTATGCTTTGGACATGCATTTATTCAATCGTTTGTTATAATTCAATTAAAAAACAACTTTTTAAATTATAAATTCTATCCTCTGGTCGATATGGCGCAGAAAATGACAAAGACAATTATTATTCGCACTAAAATATCAGCTTCTCCGTGTTCTCTTGTATGTTCATTGTACATTATATATTTTTATCGGCACGACACACGATATCGCGCCTCGCAATGCTTAAACGCTCATAAAGTGTAGTCGATGGCAGGATATATCAAAGGTAGAGAGGAACTCTATTGTGTGCCGTATACTTCCATGCGATAACGTTAAATACAAAAATATATGTCTGTTTGTCGCCACTTCAAGGTAAATTAATTAATTGATTTGATGAATTTGAATACTAATCTTTCCTGAAAATGTGATCCCAGTAAAATAATTTGATTCACTTTTTGTCGGAACTAACTAACGGAAGCTAGTTACTCATAATATCTACTTCAGTAAATTATATATTTTAACAATATAGCAAAATAAATAAGAATAAATTATGACAATGTGCATGACTACTACTATTCATTCCAAAATAAATTTCCCTTTGAATAATAATGAAATTTACATCACATCCAGCATAATCTTCTCAAGTCGAAGATCATTTTATAACAAAGACAGTGAGTTTTGCGACTCACCATTTTTTCACGGACTCCACTGAAGCGATGAAATAACACAATGAAACGTTTTATAGACGAGGGGCGATAGGGATGTACCCTCATTTATCGAAATTCGACCAAATTTATCACGTGTGAATTGTGCAGGTAGAAAAATGGATGGCAATATTCTACCGACTTTTTATGTTGGTTACGCTTGTGATTTTTTTAAATATTTTGCAATGTTTGCAAGAGAATTTGCAAGTTCTTTTGTAGAGCGCAATAGCTCTCCTTGGATATTATATTTAGATGTGGTTTATAATTTTTTACAGCTAGTATCATATTGTGGAAATATTGTTTTGTCTTGCAAAAAAATCTAACGTTGGACTCACGAGCCTCCTTGGCATAGCAATAGATTTAATCTTTTGGGATAAAATCTATTTCACAGGGATATTTCTAATTTTGAATTCCAAGTAGAGCTGCTAACGTCTTCAGACCTAAATACATTATATTATGTACATGGTACATGCTACAACTTTGTCGTATATTACGGTAAACAAGTATAATTACTTTGTTTACAAGACCGTTAAGCTTAGTCCTATGAAGTTATGTTTTTTATGAGTGTGAATTTTATTTTATAATGAACTTTTATCCTCTCTTTACTGCCCGTGCCCTATTGTATAAGTTTTAATTGTTAGTCGTAAAAGTTACGAGCCGCCGCGCTGTCGGCACAGCCCTAACATCTTACTATTGTCCTTTTATTATTCCGAAAGCATTAAAAATCGCCATTATAATTAGTCAGCTGGCGTCGATGTTAGCGAAATAAATTCAACGCGTTATGAAGCGTAAATGCGCTGTACGCGGTACGACCATCCAAAAACCCTCTTGAAATAATGTTTGCAACTGTGAGATAATTTTGTTAATCGATGTTTAAAATATGAATTCTCTGTAAAAAGACTTTATTAAATACATACTTAATATTTATAATCATTACGATGTTACTGTAGTCTGTAGGTACCACTTACAAATACATAACTAATATAATATTTTGTAGAATTTATTATATTGTATTATTTTTGTTTTATTTTGAAAAATAAAATAAAAATAATACAACATAACGGGTACGTCGTATGACCTATAAAATTTACATAGTATTATAAAAATGCCTTAGTCCCTATGATTACATAGACTTTGAGTTTCAAAAAATCCTAAAGGTATCCCTGGATATGAAAGGTATCCATTATTTACAAAGCAACTCCGTATAATTAAGGTTTGTAAGTACACGTCGTGTGCACGTTTCTCTTTCATGAAAGGTAATGACGTTTTCTGGTTTGGGCAGGGCAGGGCACGGGAACTAATGATGCATTGTACTGAGCCGAGCTGATTCCATACAAAAAACAAGCAATTTGCCCCCGAAAGCACGGGGCGCGGACCAGCTTTATTCCGACTGCTGTTACCATGATGTAAGATATAATAGGACTAGTCCTATTATAAATGCATTATTATCCATATAATTCCTGCAAACTTGTAAAGCAAAAATTCCTTTATCACTTGGAATTCATGCATTTTTTGCAATATAAACTAACTATCCTTAATATGTCCTTTCCTAGGCATTAAACTAGAATTTAATGCCTAGAAAAGGACATACATATTTCCATTCCAGGTATTTAGCAAGAAAAGGTTTTGAATTCATGAAATTAGTAAGGATTAATTAGGATAGTCTGTTTTTAGGAGCAGGCTAGAGCAGCATTTTTGGCATTGAAAACGAGTGACATAATGATATTATTTTGTTACATTCGATGATTTCTTTGTTTACAGTAGGAATTCCTCCAGAAGAAGACTACCCACTAGAGATCTTATTGTTATTCAAAAACTAAATTGTTATGGTTATTACTATTGACATACTCAGACATACAAATAGCAATAAGCAAAAAGTTTGTAAACGGTAGAAAAGTCCATAAAAATCAAAACGTATGGTCTCTTTAGTATTGCTTTGGCGCTTCGGGTGCCATTAAAGTATTTTTTATTCCGATAGAAAAAAGACTACGGCCATCCCTGTGCCTTATTTTATGATTTTGTGTTGAGGTTGAAAATTGAAATCCTCAAAAAATAATATTTTTGCTTTGAACTTCGAAATACCGAAATTAACACGCAGCTGAGAAAGAAGACAAAAATTTCTTTCAGCGCGGCGCGGTGGTCCAAATTCCTATATATTTTGTATACCTACCTAAATCATGTTTTTCCAATATTTTAATTTGATAAAAATGTACCATCGAGGAAGTTGATTCCTATGCAATTGACAGACCAACGTTATTTGGTCGAATATGTCAATTCAATGATAATTATTGTGACCTGTCAGCTGGGTTTGACGTAATGCAACCAAACTACTTAGGTCCCCGATTTGCATAGGAATCAACTTTTCTGATAGTACCATTTGATTATACAGTTTCAACAGTTTTATTAGATAATTTAAAATTAAAAGGTATTATATTGTCGTTGTTTTTTTTTTCGTGCAATTTGGATACAGTTTACTATTCAACATTTTTAACACATGACGTAAGGGATAAGATGATATTATAATTGAAGGGTGAAAAATCCCATCAGCTAACAGGGTTTCAACTGTCAGATGAGTGTCATTGACCGACTTCCAAAAAGGAGGAGGTAATACGTTCGGCTGTATGTATTTTTTTTTGTGTTACTTCGTATTTCTCACACATATTAAGAAGAAAAGAAGTAGGGAATATGTAATGTTATATAATATTTTTTCCTAGAGATATACTATGCAAGCCAATGATATTCTATGTTACTAACGATGCAAGCATACCACTTCGAAATACTTGAAAACTTTGATTTGGCCGGCCCGGCCTCTCATAGAAAACAAGCAATCTAAAACATATCCAACACGGTTTTTTCGTCACCTTAATCTTATAAAACAGGGGTCGGCAAGTAATTTTTGGTGGGGTCCGGATACTGTGGGAAATTTTAACGAGGTCCAGAAAAAAATACTTGTCCTATGTAGCTTAAAATATTATTTTAATTAATAAAGGTATACGTATATCTTGTCTATGTATTAATAATCTAAACAATATAATAAAGGATACCATCAATTTCTAAATGTAAATAATTAAAGGACCTTAATAATTGATAATTGCAAAGTTGTAACTGATATGTTGAGTGGTATTTTTAACCGAATTCCATAATATTCTTTTTTTTTATGCGATAAGGGGGCAAACGAGCAAACGGGTCACCTGATGGAAAGCAACTTCCGTCGCCCATGGACACTCGCAGCATCAGAAGAGCTAGAGGTGCGTTGCCGGCCTTTTAAGAGGGAATAGGGTAATAGGGGAGGGTAGGGATGGGAAGGGAATAGGGGAGGGTAGGGAAGGGAATAGGGTAGGGGAGTGGGCCTCACTCACTCGGCGAAACTCAGCGCAAGCGCTGTTTCACGCCGGTTTTCTGTGAGAACGTGGTATTTCTCCGGTCGAGCCGGCCCATTTGTGCCGAAGCATGGCTCTCCCGGGTATATTAATTCTATACACAAATCACAATAGATGATGCCTGCTACACTTTTGCACCGAAATTCGTTTACTGTGCGGGAACCGTCCCTTTTCCGGGATAAAAATATTATTATTTATCCTTTCCCGGGACTCAAAGTTATATCCATACCTAATTTCAACAAAATCGGTTCAGCGATTTGGACGTGAATGGGTAACAGACAAACATACATTTTCGTACTTATAAATTTATAATATTAGTATGGATATTGGATACGTTTGGTCGTGTCATTCAAAGTCCCCGATTATATGCGCCATCCCCGTTAAATTGGTCCCTGATGGCAGAATAATGGTTGTTAAATTATGGTGATTTTTTATAGAAATATTTATCCAAAGGGGATTCATACATAATGTATGAATAACAAGTAATGACCAATACAATTAAGCCGTACCCCGATTCTACTATGCATCAATAATGCAACTTCAGTGCCTCGTTCGATCCAGTCCGTTTTTAGGGTTCCCTACCCAAGGGGCAAAAACGCGACCCTATTACTAAGACTTCGTTGTCTGTCCGTCTGTCTGTCTGTATGTCTCCAGGCTGTAACTCAAGAACGGTAATAGGTATACGTGGGAGAGCCATGCTTAGGCACGAATGGGCTGGCTCGACCGGAGAGGTACCACGTGCTCACAGAAAACCGTTCCCTACCCTCCCCTATTACCCTATACCCTCTTAAAAGGCCGGCAACGCACCTGCAGCTCTTCTGATGCTGCGAGTGTCCATGGGCGACGGAAGTTGTTTTCCATCAGGTGACCCGTTTGCTCGTTTGCCTCCTTTTTCATAAAAAAAAGGTGGAGAGTTGAAATTTTCACAGATTGTGTATATCTGTTGCCGCTATAACAACAAATACTAAAACGAAAATAAAATTAATAATATTTAAGGGGGCTCCCATACAACAAACGTGTTTTTTATTTGGCTTTTTTTGCTCTTACAACAGCCTTGTAACAGCCACAGGTAGGTACTTGAATTTTTCACACAATACTTAGTTTAATGTGTACTTTAATATTTAATAATAATATTTAAATAAAATAATAATTTAAGGGGGCTCCCATACAAAAAACACAAATTTTGGCCTAATTTTGCTCTATACGGAACCCTTCGTGCGCGAGTCCGACTCGCACTTGGCCGATTTTTTATATTAAAAAAAAAATGGAATGTCAAACTTACCGTATGCTTATAATTTATAACGCGTGTTTGACATGCTTGAGAATACTTTTTGTTATTTGCTAGGACTGAACTGAACTTAACAAAAATACAAAGTAGCAAATAGTAATAATAATTGGAGTTAAAGGGCCTGTTTCACCACTTTCTGATAAAGTGCCTAATAGACTATTCATAACTTTTTTGAAAGATTCTCCATACGTGATCTGTCAAGTTAATTGGTGGATAGCCTTATCAGGAAGTGGTGAAATAGGCCCTTAGCTTTTTAAGTTCAGTGTTTGGATATGAGTAAATCACTAAATATAAATTATGAATGATACATCATACACATATATAATTATACAACATACATATATATAATTAAAATTATTAATAATAGTTTGCGTAACAGTTTTATAGAAATTGCAAAATATTAAAACAGATGAGACTCAAATGTGCAGAATTATAATCCAATTATTCCCCGAGGTATAAATTTTGTTTTAATTAAATGCGTGGGACTGGAAAATTAACTAGCACTTCGGGTTTTAGCGTACTGTATCGTTAAAATAATATTTTGTTATAGTGTTTTGACTCCCTAGAAAAAATAATCGGCCAAGTGCGAGTCGGATTCGCGCACGAAGGGTTCCGTACCGTTATAGATAATAGAGCACAAATAGGCCAAAATTGACTTTTTTGTATGAGAGCCCCCCTTAAATTTTTATTTTATTTTAATATTATTATTAATTATTATTAAATATTATGTACAGATCTCGCCTGCACTGGTCCATGGAGGTCGAGGACGTCGTGAACTACATCAGTAAGAAGACATCCCTCCACTTGTGGGTCGAACGTCTGCAGTCTCGCCACAAGGTCAACTTCATTTCCTTTGTGGTGAGCGTACCGACGCGACGCATCTTCTGTCGACCTTTGAAGCGGAGGAATTGCCGACTGATGTGGTCTACCGAAGGTTCCGGGGGAGACTCCGGAATGAAGCGCGCGTCACGGCGCCGATAACTCGTGATAAAGTGTAGTTATTAACTGTATATAATATTTTATATATATGTTAGTCATTAAGGTATATAAATATTGTATGGGCCTATGTATCCTGATATAAATGAATAAAATAAAGTACATAAATAATATAATTAAGGACTTTGTAAAAATTTCAAGTCCCTACCTGTCATTATTTATATCGAGCAAAAAGGCTAAAAAAATCACATTTCGTTTTTTGTATTTGTTGTTGTAGCGGCAATAGAATAATAATTATAATAATAATAATAATATCTATGGACGCTTCACACCACGTCAGTCTGGCCCCGTGCTAAGTACCTAAAGGACTTGTGTTACAGGCACCAGACAACGGAAATATATTTAATACTTTTATACTATACATATATTTAAGATTTTTATTATATCATACACATATTTAATACACATCCAGACCCGGGAACTTTGAAAAATATTTGTTCCGTCGGCGGGATTCGAACCCGCGACCCCCGGCTTGAGCTACCGACGCGCTCACCACTGAGCCACAGAGGTCGTCATACACCATCTGTGTTTTCAGAAGTCTAGCTATAGCGGTTCTTGAGATACAGCCAGGAGACAGACAGATAAACGGACAGACGGACAGACATCGAAATCTCAGTAATAGGGTCTCGTTTTTAAATTTTACCCTTTGGGTACGGAACCTTAAAAATACGAGATGTAGACTTATTCTTCGTATTATTAACCGACTTCCAAAAAGGAGGAGGTTCGGCTGTGGATATTTTACCTTATTTTTTCATTAAATCACAAATCACACAGGAGAAAATGTGCCATACATTATTCATATTTTTGGTAACAACGTTGGGAGACAAGGGGAGAAACATGAACCTTTAGAATTTATAATCTCCGGCAAAGTTACAAAGCTGCGGGGTTACAAAATATGCTTTCACGGACCTCTATATTTTCGGTAAAGCTGAAGCTATTATAAATTTTAATCTTCTCAATTTCGTAGAATCTGGACTGCATTACCTGTTGGGGATAATATTATAATACTCTCATTAGGGCCCCTATATACGGGGATGCCGATCGTATTAGTCGGACTGATCGCAGGCCGAACTGACCGGCAAGGAGTACGTATCTTGGGAAAGATAAAGTGGCAGCGTTTGACAGCTGTACAACATTAATTGCTATCTATCAAAATTTCGTATAGGTACAACATTTCTGTTAGATAGCACATTATTCATTCTGCAATATCTCTTGTCAAATGCCTGATGCGGGGCTGTTTCACCATTTACTGATAATTGCCGGATAGGCTATTTATAACTTATCTGACAGAAAGAGCATAATATTATACGTTCAAATACGTTGCTGATATGTCTATCTGGCACTTATCAGGAAGTGGTGCAACAGCCCCTTAGTGTCGCAAGAAACGTAATGCGAATTTGCCAACACACTATGTAATATATATGTACCAAAAGTTGGGACAGTTCGGCTTGAGATCAGTCCGACATATTCGATGGTTCTCCTCAATGATATTCTATGTTACTAACGTAACTAGATTGGAAGTTTACGGTAGCAACGCGTTGCCACTTCGAAGATGCCTGCAGGCAATGAGTTTCTAAAATACTAGAGTAGCAATGTCTTACAAAAGATTCTCAGAAATGCGTAACCACTTTTTTGTTAAAAAGACAATGTCAAGTCATATATTCGTCATGTCATTATGTATGTGAGATATGCCTGCAGGCATCTTCGAAGTGGCAACGCGTTGCTACCGTAAACTTCCAATCTAGTTACGTTAGTAACATAGAATATCATTGCCTGCAGGCATATCTTACATACATAATGACATAACGAATATATGACTTGACATTGTCTTTTGAACAAAAAAGTGGTTACGCATTTCTGAGAATCTTTTGTAAGACATTGCTACTCTAGTATTTTAGAAACTCATTGGTTCTCCTCGTATATTATGCGAACCTTTATTGTGAAGACTACACGAACTATTTCCATGTAACTTGATATAGAGCTGTAGGTGTGACGTTCGCAACATGTGCGGAATATTGTAAGCACCAACTCGGTATAATATTCACAGTAATTATGTGTGTTGCAGTCAAACGTTATCATAAGTATTGTTGCTAATGACTTCAAATTACGCCCGAGTTGATTCACACCGCAATGCGACGCGTAGATGCATATTTTGTAAATTTATATGGATTTGACGGATTCGCAAGACGTCTGGCGCCATTGAAATCTGTCAAATCCATACAAATTTATACCGCGCCGCGCCTCGCCTCGCCTCGTCACGTTACGGTCTGAATTGACCCTAAGAAGTGCCCCAATAATATAATATAAATTCAGTCGGAATTCGGAAGTAGAAATTGAAGAACTTATTTTATAACAATTTTAAGTAACCTCGTCAATTTACTAATAAATTGGGTATTAATTAAACCAGTTCCTACCTAGTAACCCGAACAATAAAGCTCAATAGAAATAGGTACCCACACAATCAAATAAATCCATGTCTGTATATTACTTATTGATAGCAGCTGTTGAGTGCTGATACACAATAATAATAATAATAAGGTAAAAGCACTAATGGTAGACTCGGAACTAATAGATGACACTTACTACAAAAAACCATAAAAATAAGAATTAGTCTAATTTTTTCTCAACACTATAAATTTTATAAGCTTCTCAAGCTATCTGTTGACGTGAAAAAATATATTAGGGACGCCTTCGGGAACAAAATTTTAAAATGGGATCAGTTTTCGTAAATAATGTGACCACGTCAACACGCGCTCGGCAATTTCTTAGCAAATAGGTTAAGGAAGGCGAAATTTTGCAGGTAAGTTTTAAATACATTTATTTGATTTTTTGTAATTTCTATTGATTTCATTGGATTAATATAAAAATAATGTCTACTATTAGTTCTTGAAAATGTAAAAAACCATTATGACATGGAACTCGATATGAGTATTCTTATATCATTTTGCAATACATACTAAAGTTATTTTGTAGTTTAGTCTACTGTAAATATCATCAATATTCTCTGAAAATATAAATTATATTAACAAGCTAACAAATTAGAACTACTATACCTAAAAATTGACATATTAGACCTTGTCTGATCTAAAAATCGATTGCTTTAGTTTTTTAGCAGTAAAAAGAAGAAAAAGGAGAGCTGAGAAAAGAAAGAAGAAAAAAGCCTCTTGCAAGAGAAGCATGGAGACTAAAGACTGAAAATAAATTTGATGGGAAAAAATATATGAAAAATAAAAATAAAAGGAAAGATAGTTTTAGCATGGAAGAAGAATGGATAGACTCTGGAGACAACGTGGATAATATTTCATATAGATGACATCACAGAAAACGAACATCACCAATAGTAGACACCAATATGAACTAATAGTTGACATAGAACATTACATTACATTTAACATTTTTCATATTATTAGGTCTTTGTTTGCCGTTTCATTTCAAAGATTTCATTTACTTCATCATAGTAACTACATGCAGTTACTATGATGAAGTAAATGAAATCTTTGAAATGAAACGGCAAACAAAGACCTAATAATATGAAAAATGTTAAATGTAATGTAATGTTCTATGTCAACTATTAGTTCATATTGGTGTCTACTATTGGTGATGTTCGTTTTCTGTGATGTCATCTATTAGTTGTTATGACTAAGTTTACATAAAGACCAATAATATATTTTTTAATTGATTTGTCAGCGAATAATTATAATAGTTTTATTTTGTAAGAGTTACTGAAGAAGTTATCAATCCTTTATTTTAATAAATATATATTTTACAACATTCAAATGTTCCATGTATCCTTAAAGCGTCTGCCATTAGTGCTTTTACCTTAATAATATTTTTTTTTATTTGCATAAATATGGTACAGACTACAGAGGGTGATAAAATTCAAGAAGTGTTTCACATAATATTATGTCGATTAATCGACGTGCAAAATGTTAGATAAATGTTAGTCAAGTTATTACAATTTATAGTTAATTCGTTACTTTTTACATACGTGGAAGAACCATGCTTCGGAACGAATGGGCCGGCTCGACCGGAGAAATACCACGTTCTCACAGAAAACCGCGTGAAACAGCGCTTACGCTGTGTTTCGCCGAGTGAGTGAGTTTACCGGAAGCCCAATCCCCTACCCTATTCCCTTCCCTACACTCCCCTATTCCCTTTCCTTCCCATCCCTACTCTCCCCTATTACCCTATTCCCTCTTAAAAGGCCGGCAACGCACCTGCAGCTCTTCTGATGCTGCGAGTGTCCATGGGCGACGGAAGTTGCTTTCCATCAGGTGACCCGTTTGCTCGTTTGCCCCCTTATTTCATTAAAAAAAAACTATTTCTATTAAGTATATTATATTCGTATTATATTTTTAATTTTACATCATTATAATTTGTCAAAGTTTAAGTCAGTATAATAATAATCATAACTAATATTATGCAATAACTTCGATTGGTTTGGTATATCCATAAAATAATTCTATAGACGTAGCTTTGCGAACAGTATTAAAATTGCTTCTACTCACGGCCCAGACATTACCGGCAAAGTTTACTTACGTACTCCATCCGTAACATGTACCCCATATTAAAGTATTAAAATAAACGAGGGTACGCGGGAAAATGTAGTTTATTGTAACCGAAATAGGGCGAATATCGCGTAATCACATAATGGCAACCTTGTATTTGCTGGCGCAGTGTTTTGTGAGCACTTTTCAATTGGAGGATACCACAATGCTGGCAGCCGGCGAGACAGGTCGGCTCACACAAAGGCTTATAGAGAAATAATATTAAAAAAAACGCTTTCATCTCGTATTGACGTTCAGCCTTTTATTTGGCCCCGAGTTGCGTAATTTTAGATAAGTACAGACTACAGAGTCGCGAATATTGTAGAGCCCGTCAAATAAAATATAGGTATGGCTATTGCATTGTTAAAAGATAGAATGTTCCCATTCCTTAAATAAGTGCGAGTTGGACTCGCGAACGAAGGGTTCCGTACAGTTATAGAGCGAAAGTAGGCAAAACTTGTGTTTTTTGCACAGAAATAGGTTTTTTGTATGAGAGCCCCCCTTAAATATTCATTTTATTATAATATTATTATTAATTATTAAAGTACAAATATAATTAAGGATGCTCTGAAAATTTCAGGTGTCGCTAGGCAACTGCTATGTTGCCATTATTGATTACGAGCAAAAAAGTACAAAAAATACGTTTGTTGTATGGGAGCCCCCCTTAAATATTTATTTCATTTTTAGTGTTTGTTGTTATAGCAGCAATAGAAATACACAATCTGTGAAAATTTCAGAAGTCTAGCTATAGCGGTTCTTGAGATACAGCTTGGAGACAGACAGACAGACAGATAGACAGACGGACAGACATCGAAGTCTCAGTAATAGGGTCCCGTTTTTTTTTTTTTGGGTACGGAACCCTAAAAAAGGCACAACACAACAAAACTCATAGATCTTGTTGTATCACCCCTGCTTATAAATTATGAATTATTGATAAGATAGCTGTGCGAACGTGACTTAACGTGAAATATGTTCGATATGGTCTAATCCACGAGGCTAGTCGTTTTCATACAAAATTTTACATTTAATAATAATATACAAAGTTGTGACGTGTGACTTGTGAGGTACTTGTTGTTTTGAGCAAATAGTATATCGTTTTATTATAATGCATGGCCAACATAACTACACGTTACTACAGCATGTAATATGTATATTCAAAAAACGAGTGTACTTATAGCGTATGCATATTATATCTATACTTTATATATCAAAGACGGTTTTGAAAGGGTCTGTGTAGTTTGAAAGCATTCCGTGAGTTCAGCTCTCAAGTTCCTTTCACGGTGCAGTAGCTGCCATTGAAACAACTTTCCTTTTAATGAGTTGCACCGAAACTCCTTTCAAAAGTACGTTTAATTGTGAAATACAAACAGGAGTGCCGTACCCAAATATGATATCCCCGAGACGCCTAATTAAAGCGGTGCCGGAAATTTCTCGTTTATCCCGTTTTTAAACTTGACCAGCCGCCAATTAGGAGACTAAAATTTAATGTTATTTTTAATATTAAGATTCATTCGTTTTATTGCGATCGATTGCGATTTTTCTTGAATACAAAATATATCAAACGCGGAGAACAAAATATGGATGAAGAAAAAAAAAGATTGAAAGAGTTTTGATTTTATTTCTTTCATAATGAAGCACGCTGGTAATATTTTAAAACCCTTAAATTAAAATATTTGGTACCATAATAATTAACTAGCTGTTTGACCGAGCTTTGCTCGTTATCCGATGAAAATGACATTTTCTAGAAATGATTCCTAGCTAGATTGATTTATCGCCCCCGAAACCTACTATATACTAAATTTCATGAAAATCGTTGGAGCCGATTCCGAGATATATATATATATATATATATATATATATATATATATATATATATATATATATATATATATATATATATATATATATATATATATATATCTATACTAATATTATAAATGCGAAAGTATCTCTGTCTGTCTGTCTGTCTGTCTGTCTGTCTGTCTCGCTTTCACGCCAAAACTACTGAACCGATTGCAATGAAATTTTGTACACAGTTATTCTAGAGTCTGAGAAAGGACATAGGCTACATTTTGATGTGGGAAAATATCTTATTTCCATGAAAATATCGATGAAAATTACTTCGCATTGCGCGTGGCCAGCGCTCATCCCGGGGGTCCTGGGTTCGAGTCCCGCAGGCGGAACAAAAAGTTTTCAATGTTCCTGGGTCTTGGATGTGTATTAAAATAATATTTCAAAAATCTTAAATATATTTTATGTATAATATTATAAAAAATCCAGAAATATATCGACGCGATGCAATGAACATTTTAGTTCTAATACGATTCAACAGATGGCGCTTTTTTTTTACTTCGTTGTAACATAGAACTAAGCATACTTATTAGTTATTATGTTTTTGTTTATAGTTTTTAATACGTTAGAATATTATGTTTAATAATATTATCACTTGCTATAATAATAATCAATCTATCTTATCTTATAGAACTCCTACTGCATTTCTAAGGAGTTCGAGTGTGTTGTGTTGGCCTATATTCCATCCAGAAAATATTTTTACATTTTAATTCTAATATATGAAAACAGATGGCGCTTTATTTTTTACTTCATTATTATAACAGAACTAATCATACCTACTTTATTATATATTATTGTTTTTATTCATAACTAGCTGTTGCCCGCGACTTCGTCCGCGTGGACTTTAGTTTATAGCGCGCGGTGTCAACAAAATTTGTGTCAAATTCAAAAACTTTTTAAAACCCTGGTAAGTGGTACCCCTCTTAGGGCCACGCAGCGCGCTACACCGGAATGGCAGCGCTGAAAGTGCTCGCCTCGCCGCTGCCATTCCGGTGTAGCGCGGCCCTTAATTAATCAAAATACCCAAAAACAGCTGTGCAGTGTGCACATAATCTGTACTAATATTATGAATGCGAAAGTATCTCTGTCTGTCTGTCTGTCTGTCTGTCAGTCTCGCTTTCACGCCAAACGCTAAAACTACCGAACCGATTGTAATGAAATTTTGTATACTGATAGTCTAAAGCCTGAGAAAGGACATAGGCTACTTTTTTACTGGAAAAAAGGGTTGTAAGGGTCGTAAATTTGTTCAAAAAATTCATAATAGATGGCGCCGTGCGTCTTCTACATCGCGCTGACGCTTGCTCAAAAGTCTTTCTATAAGAGGTGGTATCATCTTACATTTAAGTCTCGATTTTTTTCGATTGTTATATCTATTCTACGGTATTAAATAACTCAATACTTTATCTGTGCAGGCAGTGACGTAACCTTAAGACCAAATTTCACCAACGACTGTTAAAGTTAATGCTCGAATTAGTATCACGTTAGCTGTTTCGTTTTTCATATAAATGAAAGAGAAGACAGGATATTTTAACAAGCTGTTAACACTAACAGACGTTGGTGAAATTGGGGCTAAACCTGTCAATGATAAATAGTTTATGGGTAAAGTTGTGTAATTGGGGGGCTAAATAAGCTTTAAAATTTGGCATAATATATAAAGTTTAATTAAAAAAATGAAGTACTTATTGTTTGCACACTGCACAGCTGTATTGATTTAAGGGGTACCAGGGTTTTTTTATAAAAGCTTTTGACACCAATTTTGTTGACATCGCGCGCTATAAACTGAAGTCCACGCGGACGAAGTCGCGGGCAACAGCTAGTATATATATATATACAAGAATAAGATAACATATTACCGCATTATATTTCTGAGCTCCATCATTCACAGGGTGCTTCTCCCCGGTATATGTAATGTCACGTCGCCGTGTCACGTCAGCAATCACGTATTATCATGTTATTAGTCACGCTGGCTGTTATCTTCCTGCCACTGGGCGATAGTTATTTCGAGTAGCCTCGGAATTGCTGCCAACCGCACTTATCGTTCCCCTAGTCTGTGCGATAAAGGCATGTTTATACCGACGAAAGGACATGGGTTTATGTTTTGTTTTTTTGTACCTAATTTTTTTTTATATCACAGATTAAATGTATTAAAAAAAATTGGAATAGGCAAAAAAATATTTAAAATATATGCATTTGGAATATACTTATCAAGCCGAGCTTCTATAGATCGCGACTCATTGACTTCACAATATAATCTGAGTAATTTTTTTTTTGTAATGGTTTAAACTTTAATGCATGTGGCCGGCTAATATATAATCCCATCAAAAACATCCTGTAAAAGAACTAAGTCTCGCAACTCAGTTTTTATACCGTAAAAATTTATGAGTCCATGCAATACCAAGTCGGTTAATTTATTCAGTCCCTACCTAGGGGACCTTCTGTCTCAAGTTATTACGTAATTTATAATCATATCAATATTAAAAATCTTTTACGTTTTAAATAAATAGATCGACTTGGACATCGCATGATTAGATTGTTTAGTATAACACTATACAGTATCACACAGCAATACGGGCCTGCATCAATCGCATGGAGCGCAATAGACTAAACAATCATATAATTCATATCAATATAATATCAATATAATTCAATGTTACATAAATAATTGTAAGATACATTGTGTTATTGCATGGATCTCATAAATTTTTACGGTATAAAAACTGAGTTGCAAAACTTGGTTTTTTTACAGGATGTTTTGATGGGATCTCACTTCTTTTTGTAGAGTCCTACTTTTCTCCTTTTTGGTACCTTTTACTTCTATAAATATCAATAACGATTTTTATAAGAAACAAATAAAACTAACAATTAATAATAATATAATCATTATGTATATGTCGTAGGATGATTTGATAAATCCGTGTTTTCGCGAAATCCCTAGAATTTTCGCGAAAATTCGATTTATCAAATCATCCTACGACATCGTAGGATGATTTGATAAATCGAATTTTCGCGAAAATTCTAGGGATTTCGCGAAAACACGGATTTATCAAATCATCCTACGACATATACAGTATTACTATACTAGTTGCCTTTCATGACTATCCAATATCCATACTAATATTATTATAAATGCGAAAGTGTGTTTCTTTGTTTGATTGTCCTTCCTTCACGGCCTAGCGAAGCAACCAATCGACTTGATTTTTGACATAGACTTAGTTGAAATGATGAAGAGTAACATAGGCTACTTTTGGTCTTGGAAAAACGTCAGGTTTCTAAAGGAGGTTTACAAGAATATTCGTATTTTACGCGATTTTTGAATTCCACGCGAGCGAAGCCGCGGGCGAAAGCTAGTGCTTCATATAATAATAGTATATAGATACCTATCTACAACTATTACTCCTTCGAATATACGTACGGAAATGTCGATGGTACCGGTACAATGATTCATAAGCCGCAAATGTAACATTGTAATCCTATACATTTATATGGGATTACAAAGTTATTTACGAAGTTAGTGTATCTAGAAAACTGGACAGAAATTTTGAAATATTTGAATTTTTCCTTGATTTAGACGCTAAACACTAATTATATTCTAAATTTGAAGTTTCTGTGTCTGCTAGAAGTGCCTTAGACTTTTGGTGATCGGTCAGTCAGTCAGTCAGTGACAAAATTAAGAAACTTTAACAAGTTACAGCTCCTAAACTACTGGTGCAAATTGAATGAAATTTTAAATATACCGTGTTTATTAAATGCTTGCCTAGCAACTGAAAATTCAGGCTTGTTGGTTTATCCACAATGAAGTTATAGGGGGTCAAAAAGAGCCTGAATTGGTTCGAGAAAAGGATGGTACGGCCGTGCCGCTTTTTTGCTCGACTTGGCGGGGGTACTGCCGTGCCCCCAGATATAATATTTTATAAACAACATTTTGTATCAACAGCTTGAGCCTTGGCAAAAAAAAACATAAGTTGTGCATTGAAGGTGACGTCTCTTCACTAAACCTTTCTGACGGTTAATTAATTATTCAACACTCCAAAAGCTTAAAGGGGTGACAGACGTGCGAGTAAGTACGCGGACTTATGGCTCGACGATCTTAATCGCCTGTGTGTCAGCAAAGAGCCGCGAGCCGCGAGCCTGGGGGCATGGTAATCCAGTGTGAGCGATTCTCATGTGTCACCGACGCGAGCCGAGTAAGTTCGCGAACTTAAAACCCGCGTACTTTAAGTTCGTACGTCTATCCAGGCACTTTACGTAAAAATGTGTATCTGTATCTATGGAAATCGACTCTGTATGAATCAAATTACGTTGGGAAGTCTTCCAAGCGATCGTTCCGTAAATGCACACGATAAAAACCGTATTTTATCCATTATGTAGCAAAAGCTTCACTTATTACATCAAATCACATCGCGAGTAACAAAACTGAAAACTTTAAATTATTATACCACAAATTTTTTATTTCAACAATATACTCCTAAAATGATTTTAAGCGAACTCCCCTGTGTACGTGCCCTTACACACAAAGCTCGTTACTCGCCGCGGTCGCGCAATCAAAACCCATTGCGATTCCAAATGGATTTGACTGGTTTTTGTAAAAAAACACGAGGGTTGATACTCTAAGTACACTTTATCTGCGCCCAATACATAAAAGTATGTACAGCCGATTTTATTATTAGTAGGGGAAGCTTGAATATAAGCTTGGTATGTAATATGTATGTGCCAGAATATAAATACCAGCTAGTAATTATTGCAAAAGCTGCAGAGTATGTGCAGAGTATATTCAAGTAGGTAACTGTATAATTATAATCGTCAAACTGTAAACACAGTATGTCATAAAAACTGTACATTGTTTCCTTCCTTATAGTCTAATCTGAATTAGACTACGAGAAATTAGTCTTTCTGTCCGTCTATCTGTCTGTTACATCTTCTTGCCCAAACCACTGAATCGATTTTGCTGATACGTCGGTCACACTGAAAGTGTTTAGAACTAGCCAGTTAGAATTATTACTAATGAAAACTTTTTTAAATTACAATTTTAGAACTCTTTGGTAACATAATCTGGTATATTACATTTATTTGTCGTTTGTTCTAATCTAAAACTCTTGTTACACGTGAAAATGAACTTAACGCGAGAAAATTTTCAGTTAATGATTTTTTATGACTTTCGTTGTAGGCTTACTCAATAACAAAGCTTTGATAGGCTGCTATTACCATTTCATAATGAAGCCTCATCTCGTGTCACTATTTACAATTGGTTTAACGAATTTAAACGTGGACGCAGCAATCTCACTGATGTTCCGCGTGAGGGACGTCCTCTAACAGCGACTACTGAAGTTAACATTAGTGTTGTGCGACGCATGATAGAAGGAGATAAAAGAGTGACCTACCAGCAGATACGGGCAAGCCTAGGCATTGCTATGAGTCAAGTTCAAAAAATATTACATGAACATTTAGGCGTCAGGAAGCTTTGTACCAGATGCATTCCCCATACTTCAATCGACGACCAGAAACGCCTTTGCATGGACTGGTGTCGCCAAATGATAGATAAGTTCAACGGCGGTGACTCAAATGCTGTATTTAACCACCTCACAGGTGATGAAAGCTGGATATATTGCTACGAACCCGAAACCAAAAGACAATCAGCTCAAGGGGTGTTTCCTTTCGAGGTTTGGCCAACTAAGGTAAAGAAAGGAAGAAGTCAAGGCAAAAAGATGATTGCCTCATTCTTTGGTCGGAAATGTAATTTTGCGACAGTTGTACTAGAAGATGAAAGGACAGTTATTGCAGAATGGTGTGTCAATCGCTGTATGCCTGTCGTCTTGGAAAAATTTCGACAGCAGCGCCCTCGAAGCAAAACACTCCTTCACCACAACAATGCTTCAGCGCACTCCGCGAGACGGACTGTTGAATATTTGACTATGGCACGTGTTGAGATATTGAGTCATACGCCATATAGTCCTGGCCTAGCGCCCTGCGGCTTTAATTTATTCTCAAGAAATAAAGATAAAATTTGAGGTACTCGCTTTACGAGCCCTGAAGATGCGATGAAAGCGTACGAAAACGCCACAGAAGAGACCCCTAAGGAAGACTGGGCCCACTGCTTTTTTCGGTGATTCCATCGAATGTGACGATGTGTAGAATGGAACGGAGATTACTTCTAAAAACAATAAAAGCATTGTCAACTTTCTACATTAAGCCGTTTTTCATTTTCTAAACATTTTCAGTGTTACCTAGGTATATACATAGAATACCTGTACTTTTTATCCCGGAAATATGTGCGGTTCCCGCGCGATAACTAACTTCGGTGCAACGCAGTTGCAGGCGTCATCCAGTCTATACTGGATGATGAGTGTCTGTTTGTAATATTGAAAGAACCGTTTTTTACTACATGCATATGAATGTACAATTGTACATACGGTACATATTCCCAAATAGCAATTTTTACAATTTGTGCCTGCCTGTGTGTCTGTCTGTTTCTTCTGGCTAATCTCTGAAACGGCTGGGGCGATTTTGACGGAACTTTTTTTGGCAGATAGCTGATGTAATAAGGAGTAACTTAGGCTACTTTTTAACCGACATTCAATAAAGGAGGAGGATATATTTTAATTTTTTCATATTTTTCGTTAAGTCGTGGGCAACAGCTAGTAAAAATTAATAAATCTATGCAGCACTTCATAATCTTTTCAGAATCGAATGCCTAATGGATATCGGCCAATACTTTAACAAGACCTGTAAACTCTTGTTCCTGGCAAACAGCCAGTAACTTTCAACATTGAGAGGCCACATTGCAGTCGGTATGCATTTGTAATTAAATAACATTATTAAAATAACTAATCTTATTAATTATAGTAAGTAGAAAAAAAATACAAGGTGAATTCCGGGTATAAAATATTAATTACCTATGTGTCTATTATTAATCATGAACGCTTCTCCTATATTTTCTTCTGTCCTCGCGAACCCCGAGCATTTAGGGCGTGATTACACCTACCGAGTAGAGTGAACTACTCTTGGGTGTAATCAGGCCCCTCATACATGTTAGGTGCGAGTTTGAGACCAAGATTGAGCGCCTACTGTTGATAATAAGACGATTCTCACGAGACTATGTTGCGAATTTCACATTAATTTGTAATTACAGAATATGCAGATCTAATGCATCATATTAACCACTGGACTCCGCACTCCAGATCCTCAGCAGCAGAAACACAAAAATTCACAAAATCATCAATGGCAAGTCTTTTAGCGAATGTGTAATTTCCGCCATTTTAATTGGCAATTTTGTGGTCATTCATAAAAGCGCGTTTTTCTCGTCATGTCTGCACACGACAGCAGCTAATAGGCGAATCGATACTTGATATCGTCACGAATAATAATATTATATAGTATATACAGTATACTATATCAACATAATATTATAAATCTTTAGAGTTTTACAAGGTTTTGTAGATTAAAGAAAGTAATAAAGCATAGTTACGATACATAATAAATTGTTGATCATGTCATGTCACTCATTTTGTCCACCAATTTGCCTTCAACTTTAATAGTTAGGGCAGCTAACGAAAATGTCTTTTCATTCATAAAAATGTCATCACAGTTTTTAATCTCATGTTGTGAAGAAAGAATTAGTACAGCTGATGTACACTTTCTTCACACACTTAGGTCTTTGGCGATTCATTAATCACCGAAAACCTTCCTAGAGAAGCTGCTTATAATTAGAATCGACGACCTGTGGGCTGTGCTGTGTGGCTTAGTCCAGTAGTTGAACGTGTTGTCAGCGCTAAAGCGGGGGATAACGGGTTCGAAATGGGTTCGATTGTCCGTCTGGTACCCGTAACACAATCTCTTTAGGTACTTACTAGTACGCCAGATTGATGTTGTGTGTAAACATTATTAAAATCGTAAGGATTGTGATCTCTCTTAAAATAGAGCACGAGAAAAATACCCGCCGCGCTTGCCCACTGCGGAATTGTACTTTTCTTAATTAAACGTCGCTATTGTTATTTTATTGTCGTACGGAGAATAACATAAAGAACCTAACAAGCTTCTATCGGTCTTTAATTGCGTTCCGTTTCACGCTGCCGCTAGCTCTGATTGGATTTCTAAACGTTAAAGAATTTGATTTTATTTTATAACCCTTTATTATAGACTTTGTTACGTGCTCTCAATTCGGCGATTGTATTGTGTGAAACACAATCTAGGTATTATAACTTAAATTGACTCTACCTATTGTGTCATTAATTAACTTTATTCAATCTTTTTTTGGATGGATACGAAATAATATAATAATTTATGGTTTTTTTAATAAGAATTAGTAGTAAGCTAGGAAGCGAACTTCTTTAAAAATAAAATAATTACATAGGACCGTCTCGGTTAAAATACCTTTAAGATTTACACTGTATAATATTTTTATTGTGTACCTTTTTAGAACTTTCGTTAGTTCTTTCTATGAATCGTGTTATCAATATATATTTAGGCTGTGAAATCTAAAAGTTCCACAAACTCACCATTTCAAAAGCCCCTTTTTGCTTGAATATACATAATCCTGTTTCTTACAAGAAATAAAGCTTTAAGAAAACGGAGCTTCAAATCCGTCTTTAAACTTTTCAATAAACTTACAACTTGAATTTGTTCTTTATGATGTTTAATTTTTTATCTCCAAGCACAAAAGCTTCTCTGAAGAAGATTGAAGCCTCGGCGGTAAGCAAAACTGGATTCTTTCAAGGATTTTGAATAACGCTCAATAATAATCCTTGAAAGACGGTTTAGGGTTTGGGATTACTTGCAAAATACGTGCTTTGCATTAAGGTAAATACCTAAAGATCTTGACGAATAAAGATTCTTTGTTCAGCGTTTTGGATTAAACAAAAACAACCCTTATTGATAATATTATTACTTCTATTCTAGCATAGCTATAATTTTAGATTACGACAAAAGCAATAATTACTATCCCCTGACCACGTTTGACCTTGACCACTGACCTGACCACCATGACAGCCAAGATGGAAGTGGTAGTCATTGTGAAGCTGTACTGTATTCGACGTTGATCGTGGGTAGTCATAGAGGAATAATTGTCCATAACTCCTTACGTTTCTAATCTCTTAAACACAAGATGAACCAACAAACCAATAGATTAATGGGCGTTGGTCCAATGTTGGTTCATTCAATAAATATTTAAATACGTTATCACTTATTAGTACTTAAAGAAACAGGGTCCAATCTGTGATTTAGGTCCAAATGTTATAATTTAAGTACCACCGGAGAAATTGATTTATAGGCACAAGAGGGACCTACGTTACTAAGTCGGTTTTTGTCACGTCAACTTTGATACCATAATCCGACCAAAGTACCTCCGCCATATGCATACAGCATGATCAATTTCTCAGACAGTACGCAAGAGTTAAGACTCCCCGAAATAAACTTATTTATGCTCACAATACATTTCCATGTTTACGCAAAATTGTTACTTTATTGCGGAGTAAAACTGAGCAACATCGTTAAACGGAGATATGGAATGGCCCATCAAAATGGCCAAATAACTTTATGGCCCGTCATTACTTTAATTCGCCTTTCGAGTTGTACAACTCATCAAGATATTAAGTTGTCATTGCCGTTTTATTCGCAGACTTTAGACGCCATGCCTTAATATGGCATGAATTACAATGTTTCAGATTTCTTGTGTTAATACTTAATTTCGTTGCTCTAGTCCAGGGGTCACCAAATGGCGGACTGCGGTCCGCATCCGGACCGCCAATCCATTGTGTGCGGACCGAGCATGTTCGAAGATGATCTTCGTTCATCTCGGGACTTCAACATCTCCAGGATTTAATGTTAATATATAGCTTGCATCAATATTTCACTCCAAAATTCTGAGACATAATTAGCTACAAAAAAAATGATTACTTTTCTCATTGATATCTAAAAAATACTTTTGTATTTTCCGTAATTACCTATGTTTAATAATTTTTTTATGTAAAATGTGTGGACCGCGAAGGTTCATTTCATATCTTAAAACGGCCCCCGAGCGAAACTAATTGGTGACCCCTGCTCTAGTCCACATCAAGTGTTCCTAAACTGGAAAAAAACGCAACAGGTTGCACTCCGGGAGTGTCAACAGATGATAAAAGTGAAACAGCTTACAGCATGCGTAAAGTGCAGACATACATTTTTGCCAAGCTCTTGGAAGAGAATTTTCCGCCGGCGCGTTGCGGAGTAGGAGAAGATGAAATGTCCCCCATATTATTATTTCGTTTTCTCCTACTACGCGCCGGTACCCGGCGGTAAATCATAAATTATGAATTTTCTGAGTATTTTTTAAACTTACTTTATGAAAATTATTAAACAAACAAAAACACCTACTTTTTCCTTTTAAGAATAAAGATAGGTAAGTACTATTCTGTCTGCTAAAATTAATTTACAATGAACTCTCTACAAGGAATACGTACACACCCAAAACTATTATCACTTATTTTTGTTACATCCTGTATCATGGGCGCCGGCAGGGGGGTGCCAGGTGGTGCACTTGCACCCCTTGGGAATCTCGGGATCAACAGGAATTATTGAAATAAAAAGCAGTATGTTGGAAGCCATACAAAGATAGTTCGTTCAAAGATGTTTCGGCACTAAAATATGTTTAATATATTCTGTTGACGTAAATAGAGTCACTGTTGTTCGTAAAAAGTAAAAAGAAAAGAAAGAAAACTAAAATCTGCACCCCTTGGAAATTATTTCTGCCGGCGCCCATGCCCTGTAGACTTATTTTCACTAAATCTTGTCATTCTGTTTATTTTCCCTATGTACTTATATAGGCTGTAACAAAAATAAGTGATAATAATTAAGGGTGTGTACTTGTTCCTTGTAGAGAGTTCACTGTGAAGGTAGCAGTGCTGAAAAACCAACATTTTTTTTCACTTTTGTATGGGGAAACTCGTGACGCTCGGGCCCTTGCCCATACAAAAGTGAAAAAAAGATTTCGTCTTTCAGAGCTGCTACTTTCACAGTGAAATCTCAACAAGGAACACGTACACACCCTAAAGTATTATCACTTATTTTTGTTACACACTGTATAAAAAAGATCGGTATAGTAATATAATAATAAAACACATGTAATCTTATGCCTAATGGGGATGCCTCACATTGTATATGTGATTTTATTAAAAAATAAATCTTTATGATTTATTATTACTATAATTATGTATTTTAGAAACATAATTCATTACTATTTTATAACATTTTGGAGTCGATATGTTCAACGTAATGTAATTTTCAATTAGCGCCTGAACAAATCTAAAAGCATTTTTTTTCTATCTTAGCCACATCCTGCGGCAAACACGCCTATCAAAAAATGTTACACATAAAATACACAAATAATTGAGATACATCTCTTCTGCGCCGGGCCTTGGGTAATTTTCTAAGGAGTTTGGGTGTTCTCCTTTCAGCAAAATTGATTCAGCGGTTTGGGCGTAAAGAGGTAACAGACAGACAGACAGACAGACACACTTTCACATTAATAATATTAGTATGGATTAAACTTTTTCTTTCTTAAGTTTTGTAAACATTTTACTAAATTTTTAATAGTAGACTGTAGATTCATTAACCAGGTTTATGTACTCACAAGAGCTACATACGAGTATGATAATAAATCCAGAGTTGGGCCATAATAATGCGTTTGGAGTGCAATTTCACAAATTACAGACTGCCGACTACCGAGTCGACGACACATTATAGTACGTTTGGATTTATTTAGCCTCTGATAGAACCTTTATTTCAATATATTAAGGACCATTCTCTTTTAAAGTTCGGGGTAGAATCATTTTGAATGGACTGTAAGTACAGGAGCCGGTCCCATTCCGCCTTGTAATGGCCTTCCAGATTGTTGTAATACCTAGACATGCTATTGTATAATCCAGGTGTCCTAGACGATCTAGACTTGAGCCACGTTAGAAGTCCTAAGCGTTAAGACAAGACTGATGTTAGGAACATTAACCTATTTGTGTGCATACCTACTTCGTTTCGATAAATTTTGTGCTAAACATAAACAAATTATGTGAGGTTAATGATACCAATTGAAATCTCAATTGTCTTTGGAGGATTATTATACAAGGTGTAACAAAAATAAGTGATAATACTTTAGGGTGGGTATGTGTTCCTTATAGAGATATCACTGTGAAAGTAGCAGCACTGAAAGACCAAATTTTTTTTCACTTTTGTATGGGGAAACTCGAGACGTTCGGGCGCTTGCCCATACAAAAGTGAAAAAAAAATTTGGTCCTTCAGCGCTGCTACTTTCACAGTGAACTCTCTATAAGGAACACATACACACCCTAAAGTATTATCACTTATTTTTGTTACAACCTGTATAAAGTGAGATTAATTTAGTTGAGTTTTCTTTTTGTCTACAATTATTTTATCTTATTAAGTATTTTATTTTATTACTCGTTCGAAACTCGTTTATCGCGCGTGAACCGTACATTTTTCCGGGATAAAAACTATCCTATGTCCTTTCTCGGGACTCAAAGTATCTCCATGCCAAATTTCAACAAAATCGGTTCAGCGGTTTGGACATGAAGCGGTTCAGGCAGACAGACAGACACAATTTCGCATTTATAATATTAGTATGGATAGTACCTTATTCTATAAATTATTATCTTTAACCTTTCGATTAAACCCAGGAACGACAGGCGCGATTTTAAAATTAAAAATATTGTACCAGTTTAGGGAATGCTTAAACATCCAGGAAGGATCCAGGAAGGATTAAATAAAAGCTTTAAAAAAATAAGAACCCTATCCTATGTTGACTTCAGGTGTAGCAGTGTCTTTCAACCTTTTTAGGGTTTCGTACCCAAAGGGTAAAAACGGGACCCTATTACTGTAGTGTCCTTGATTAACTACTACTCCTTTTACTTGATAAATGAAACGATAGACTTGATATACCGTAACTTGATTTATTGATTGATCGATGCGAACTGATTAGGTTACATAATAAAATAATTAAATAATTACGCGAGCGCGTCCTAAACGCTGACTCCTTAAAAACCCTAAAACTGCTTGATGTACGATATGGATCGTACAATTACTAAGACTTCGTTGTCTGTCCGTCTGCCCGTTTGTCCGTCTATCCTTCTATCCGTCTATCCGTCTGTCCGTCTGTTCGTCAGTCTGTCGGTCTGTCTGTCTGTGTGTCTTCAGGCTGTAACTAAAGAACGGTTATAGCTCGATAGTTGAATTTTTACAGATTATGTATATCTGTTGCCGCTATAACAACAAATACTAAAAATAAAATAAAATGTATATGTATTTAATATTATAAATGTACATTTTTTGCTCGGTATCAATAGTGACAACAGGTAGCCACCTGAAATATTCACAAATTACATAAGATACCACTGTATTATAGTATTGCAACAGCCGAAAAGTTTTTACGAGAATTGCTTTTAATGAGCACATCACAAGTAATTTACTCGTCTTTTATAACGTCCATTGTCAGCTTTTGTTGGTTCTATTGTGATATCCGCAGTCGAAAGCATTCAGTGGAATTGATTCAATCAATGCCTCAATCAGCCCGCAAGAGTCGTTTATTTAGAGTTGAGACGATAATAGAGATTTATTGGTTGATGGGTTTGTAGAGAAGCCTAGAAAATGTGAGTATTAGAGTACGGAATAAGCCAGATGAGTTTTTTACATTAATAAATAGCACTGAGTATGAACAACAAGATGACGCCCGCCACTCCACTGCGCCAAAATTAATTTATCGCGCAGGGACCGTACATTTTTCCAGGAAAGGAATGGGAAGTACTCAAAGTATCTCCATAGCAAATTTCAGCAAAATCGATTCAGCGGTTTGAGCGTGAAGAGGTCACAAAAAGACAGACACACTTTCGCATTTATAATAATCTATCTACACTACTATTATAAAGAGGAAAGATTTGATTGTTTGTTTGTCTTGAATAAGCTCCGAAACTACTGGACCGATTTGAAAGATTCTTTTACCATTGGAATCCTACATTAATTCTGCTGAACATGGGCTAAATTTTATTTTGAAAAAAAAAATAGGGTTCCATGTGATATTTGGGATTTTCGGACGCAAGGTGTAAAAAATCAACCAGAAATGTTACTTTTTTCGCGTATGCTGCCTAAACTATAAAAGATAGAACCATAAAATGTTCTAAGTAATTGTAGATCTTTTAAATATCTACAAAAAAGTCCGCGACACACTATACCTATCTATGTTGAGTGAGGCACAATAACCGTTTTTTTATTAAAATGTTTTTGGACTACATTTAAATGCCTTTATTTTACTCATGGCATTAATTCTTATCAAAATAAATTATTTCATTACTAAGTACAGTTAATGTAGATTTTTTTTGGTCGTTGAATGATTAAAATTGGACGTTTGGTTTTAATGTCATGGCGAAATTAAAATATTACCATTTCTGCTGCACTTTGCGAATTGGGCGTCGTCAAGGCGCGCCGCGCGGGTGTGCTCGCCCGGAGAGTCCACGCAAATATTAATTATTATTACCTCGATCATGGGAATCGCAGACACAATAGATTTATAATATAATAGTTATGCGACAGCCGGGTGTCGCTTCATTGATGGGATAATATTATAGTGCTTCATAAATTCATTACGTTTTGTATGACTATTATTTTTGATTGCTATTATAATTAATTTCTATAACTATAAATCTCCAATAGTGGCAGCCGGCTGCCAGCATAACAATTATTGAAGATCTATTGTGTCTGCGATAAACACGATGTCTGCGATACCCACGATGCCGATGGAAGTTTAATCTACACAATTTCTGCTGAACATAGGCTATAGCTTATAATTATTTAATGAGAGAAAAAAGGGAACCGTATTAACATTAATGTTAATTGTGTAAAAAACTACCAAAATATTCTATATATTGTAAGCTTTATAAATTATAGACTCAAAGAGATGTACTAGAGTCTTATAAGTTACTAGCTGTTGCCCGCGAATTCGTGCGCGTTACCAAAGTATTATTTATTGTACAAACATATTCAAAATACAGAATTGACTTTCCTACGATTTTATTATATATAGATATTCCGCGCTGCTTCGCTTGCGTAATTTAGGAATTTCAGGTAACCGTACATTTTGCAGCAAAAAATAGCCTATGTCTCTTCACGTGGTCTATTCTTCATGTTTGCCAAATTAACATAAAAATTGCTCCAGTAGTTCATAATATAATAAGCAATTCCATATAATTTCCCCCATTTTTTCCACATTTTCATCTATTTCTTCGCTCCTATAAATCTAAGCGTGATAAAATATAGCCTATAGCCTACCTCGATAAATGGGCTATCTAACATTGAAAGAATTTTTCAAATCGGATAAGCAGTTCCTGAGATTAGCGCGTTCAAATAGGCCCTTTCATATAATTTCCCCCGTTTTTTTCATATTTTCCTCTATTTCTTCGCTCTTAATAGTCTTAGCGTGATAAAATATAGCTTATAACCTTATTCGATCTATGAGATATCTAACACTGAAAGAATTTTTCAAATCGGACCAGTAGTTCCTGAGATTAGCGCGTTCAAATAAGCCCCTTCAAATAATTTTCCCCCGTTTTTTCCACATTTTCCTCTATTTCTTCGCTCCTATTATACTTAGCGTGATAAAATATAGCCTTCCTCGATAAATGGGCTATCCAATAGTAAAATATTTTTTTAAATCGGACCAGTAGTTCCTGAGATTAGCGCGTTCAAACAAACAAACAAACAAACTCTTCCCAATTATAATATTAGTATAGATAGAGGACATTAATATCAACGTAAAAGTCCGCGATATCGTATGTCTGACTATTACAATTATTATCCTACTTTTTAATCTAAAAAAAATATCCACAGCCGAACATATAACCTCCTCCTTTTTGGAAGTCGGTTAAAAATATGCAATAGTAACGTTGCGCCGGTACAAACCAGGCCAAATTACTTACCAGCTATAGCTTAGTTAGTATTTACCAGATTTAATAATAATAATTGAATTATATTTTAATCAAGTGTAACAATAATTATCCCAACCATTACATTTACCACGTTTACTTAATTAATAATGGTAAGGATAAAATAATCAAACATAACACTTAAAATATAAAAAAAATACAATAAAAATGTGTATAATAATTATAATATAGTAGTTACAGGCTAAATAGTGTAAACCATTTTTATGTTCTGCTTATCATAAAGATTGACTAAGAAATAAAGATTGAAAAAAAATTATTTAAAAATCAATGTCCACCCGTGCGAAGCCGGGGCGGGCCGCTAGTACTATATAATATTATAAAGCGAAAGAGTTTGTTTGTTTGTTTGAACGCGCTAATCTCAGGAACTACTGGTCCGATTTGAAAAATTCTTTCAGTGTGAGATAGCCCATTTATCGAGGAAGGCTATAGGCTATATTTTATTACGCTAAGGCCCTGTTTCACCACTTCCTGATAAGGCTATCCACCACTTAACTTGACAGATAGAGTATGGAGAATCTGTCAAATAAGCCTATCCGGCACCTTGACAGGAAATGGTGAAACAGGCCTTTAGACTAATAGGAGCGAAGAAATAGAGGGAAACGTGGAATAAACGGGGGAAATTATTTGAAATTGCATAATATCTTAAGAACTACTAGAGTAATTTTTATGTTATTTGGCACACATGAACAAATCAAGGGAAGGGGATTTTTTTTGCGGAAAAAGGCGAAGCCGCGCGGAACATCTAGTATTAGTATAGATCCCGGGATCCACCCGTGAAAACGCTCCATACTTTTGAGCCCATTAGTACTTGTACTATTAACTATTCTGTGCCATTAGTAACGCCGAGAAAAGGAAATACATGAAGGACCTCTGGAACTTAATTGCAGGTATCTCTGAATATTTGTATGATTTCAGGGTCTTATCTCTATAAAAAATATTTCTACTTCTTACTAAGGCGACAAACACATTTACCATTTACCACATAACAGATACTTTATGGTAACAGTGTCTTTAAAAGGAGTCTGAATTCCAAAGTTCTTAAGTGGAGCCAGCAATGACGTCTAAGTGGTTGATGCATTGTCTGCAAGATGGATCGGTGGGAATAAAAATGGATACCTGTCAATATTAATTGCTCCAAATGACAGCGTATCGATAAAGGCGGAGAGGCGGCGTGACTCAAGCTCCAAAATTCCTTCTTGATTGAAAATAACTGATATTGTCTCGAGTCTACTGGTAAAACTAGTATACTTAGGATCATAGACGTAGGAGAGCCATGCTTCGGCACGAATGGGCCGGCTCGACCGGTGAAATACCACGTTCTCACAGAAAACTGGCGTGAAACAGCGCTTGCACTGTGTTTCGCCGAGTGAGTGAGTTTACCGGAGGCCCAATCCCCTACCCTATTCCCTTCCCTACCCTTCCCTATTCCCTTCCCTTTCCATCACTACCCTCCCCTATTACCCTATTCCCTTTTAAAAGGCCGGCAACGCACCTGCAGCCTTCTGATACTGCGAGTGTCCATGGGCGACGGAAGTTGCTTTCCATCAGGTGACCCGTTTGCTCGTTTGCCCCCTTTTTTCATTAAAAAAACTTGTCTACTTGTAGCGGTATCTATTAGCGCCTTTTCATGGTTGAGGACTGAGTAGGGTTGCCATCCGTCCGGATTTCCCCGGATTTGTCCTAGTTTGAAGGGCGTCCGGGGTGCGTCCGGCCCGGTTTTTTGAAAAGCGTCCGGGTGAAATCCAACCCTAGCATGGTGATGGGTGATGGCAAATTGGCAACCCTAGGTCTGAGGATGTATTACTGCAATGTTTTCACACTAGAGGCAGCATCAGCAGTCAGCACAGACAAACATAAAGTTTTGGTCGACGCACAACGTTGGGTTGTTTATTGTGGCACTTTGCTTAATATTTCATATTCCAATCATGATTACGGCTGTCTAGCATTAAATTTAGAATCGTAGATCCCTAATCCCTTTATCAGCTATTCTCTAAACTCTAAAGTGTCCTCCGTGGAGCCCTTAGCATAGTTATATAATATATTTTGCTTGTTGTGGTGTTGTGGATGTTGTGGATGTTTTGCCCTGAAAAAGCTATCAAAAAAATTATCTGAATATTTTATAGTTAGAAGTAACGAGCGGCATTTTATTTAAACACCAATTAACATAAACCATTTTGAATCATTTAAATAAACAGTGGACCCAGCCGGGCCTTTGTGATCGCAGGTAGAATTGTAACAATTACACCACTTTCATCTTTATTACAATAATGATAGGGTACAAAATAATTAATACAATAACGAATTTCGTCCAATTAATGTAATTATAGCGATATTCACATTTAATAACGTTGTAAAACACAATTTTACCAGTTATTTCACTTTAAAGGTGTGAATGTTAAATTTTACGTTACCAACATAGGCATATAATATTATTTAAATAATAGTTATCGGTAACATTTTAAGAGCCCAAAGTCCCACTGCTGGGCATAGACACGCAAAGGCACCCTTTATCTCGCTCTTAGCTCTAACTTCTAAGTTCTAATCATAAAGTTAATATACCTAGGGGAATAGAGCAACAATCTCGAGCTGTCAAACGAAACCAAAATTGGTGTCACCTGTGTGTTAAAAATATGTGTACATATACACTTACACAAGCATGATTGAACATGATTTCTATGAGATTAAATTGTCAACGTGCGGCACGTGCCGACTGGACGTCAAAAAAAGAGTGCTGCTGTCATGTATCACACGTGTCTTTTTACCACACAGTGTTACTGATAGTGACATCTCGCTTGCTCAGGCCTTTGTTTCTCTATTCCGCTAGGTATATTAATTATATTATGGTTCTAATACAGGCCGCATCTGAGTTCTGACTAGTAACTTGTAACTTGTACGCTAAGTGTTCTAGTTAGTCGTGCGGCTCGTGACACCTTTTCTAGGCATCAAGACATCGGTACCTATAAAATAAGTTACTTGAAATAAAATAGTAGTAAAAGGATATACACAACCCAAACGTGCAAATTAAATGGTCCATTGTAAGCTTTAGAGTTTAGACGGAAGAACGACCCATTTTAAGCGGCACGAAGTAATCCCTTTATCCAAAGAATAGCTCCCTTATCGCAACATCATAAAAACAAAACAAAGAATAATCCTAGTAGAAAGGGGCATTAAGGGAACAATAGGGCCCGTTTCCGCCGCGTGGCCCTAATTAGGGCCTCGTTACTGTAATCGCACCTTATCTGTATAATTAGGAAACGAAAACCAAATTACACCTCACACCACCGAACTGCTGTCACTTTATGAAATTGAATTTTGTTTTTTGTTCCAAAAATACGTCTCAAAATTATTGAAAACGGCACTTTACATTGAAAGATTAGATTAATATACAGTGTGTAAAATATAAGTGATAATACTTAAGGGTGAATGTACGTGTATGTAATGTAGTGATGATACAAAAGTGATTTTTTTTTATTCTTTCAGTGCTGCTACTTACACAGCGAACTCTCTACAAGGAACACGTACACACCCTAAATTATTATCACTTGTTTTTGTTACAGCCTGTATATGAAAAAAATACCAAGAAACACTATTGTCACTTGTGTTAAATATATTTATTTTATGTAAAATATTAGAATTAGTAGGTTTGTCTACGTGGTAGTTTTATTGTCGACCTGTCTCTTTATCATTTTAACAGACCTCATCAGCATGAAGGCTTAACTCAGAGGAGTAAAGCAACCATTACTTACCATTACTTTGAAAAAAAAAATACTAGTTAGGATTTATAAAATTAAGACTCGATAAGTCTCTACTTAAATTTTATATTGTACATAATATTCATTGCAATATAATAAAATATGTTACCCTTGTTCAATTCTACTGCAACACAAGTTTAGTATCTCGCATTAATATTTAACCTAAAATGCCGTAGTCAGTACCTACCTGGTATTTAACAATATTTCATGCATTTTATGGCTACGATACCCCACGATAATGGTATGGTTTGGTTAAGTTGGGTTGTATTTAGGAGGGGTTTCTTTGAACAATGTGGAAGATAGCCCTGGGCCCCAGGGTTATTATAATTACAACCAGCCAACACCCGCGTGTACAATTTTAAGTCAGGCAACCTTTTGTACTTATATTATATGGAAACTTTGTAACAATAGAGAATGCGCCTAAAAGTATATAAAAAGGTTTTTTTAATCTTACGGATTAAATAAAGGGTGGTAATTGCAAATGATACCAATTCACTCTGAGTATGAAAGAATGAATGAATGAATTAATGTATGAAAGAGAGAACGGATTTCAATATGCCCCAAAAGACTTCTAAACGTTTTGGTATGAAAATTATCATCATACAGTCTGCAGTTTAAAATTATTTAAAAAAATATGATTATTTCCTTAAGTAACACAACATGATATTAAGTATACTTAATATAATATTTAATATTATCTATACTAATATTATAATTCTGCAGAGTTTGTTTGTTCGTTTGTTTGAACGCACTAATCTCAGGAACTACTGGTCCGATTTGAAAAATTCTTTTACTGTTGGATAGTCCATTTATCGAGGAAGGCTATTATTTTATCACGCTAAGACTAATAGGAGCGAAGAAATAGAGGAAAATGTGGTAAAAACGGGGGAAAATATATGTAATTGCTTATTATCTTAAGAACTGCTGGAGCAATTTTTTTGTTATTTGACAAACATGAAGAATAAACCACGTGAAGGGACATAGGCTATTTTTGGCGGAAAAATGTGCGGTTGCGTGAAATTCCTAAATTACGCAAGCGAAGCCGCGAGGAAATCTATACATCTATATCTATACATATAAATAAAATTGGAGTGTCTGTTTGTAATATTAAAATAACCGTTTTTTACTACATGCATATGAATATTTATACGGTACTTACACCAAAATAACAATATTTAGATTTTTTGTCTGTCTGTATGTCTGTCTGTTTGTTCCGGCTAATCTCCGAAATGGCTGGACTGATTTTGACGGGACTTTAATTGGCAGATAGCTGATGTAATAAGGAGTAACTTAAGCTACTTTTTAACCGACTTCCAAAAAGGAAGAGGACATTTTTTTACTTTTTTATTTTTTACCTATGTATTTAACATTTTGTTGACGCGGACGAAGTCGCGGGTAACAGCTAGTACATAATAAATTAATAATATTTATTAACATTAACATTTGTTTCTGCGACCTACATTAATATTTAATAACATGCGCAAGTTTGTAGTTTTAGCTCACATTACCGTCCAAACAACAAGAACCTAGAAATTAGAAAATATAATATTATATCTCTTTGAAACATAACTTAAATAATGTTTGTATAAGAATAAGTTAATATTGTGCAGCCTGCAGGTAATATGGTAAGTCATTTAAGAAACAAACATAATTATTACAGAAATATCGTTGATTTATTTGTATACTTAAGTTTTTAGAATTAAACACTAAATCGTAATTAGAAGAAAAAAATATCGTGTTCCAAATCATCAAAGCTTTACAAAAAGGCGCAGCAGGCACCTCGTTAATTATACCTTTTATAACTGGGGATTAAATGAAAAAATATTGTTTTCCAATTTAAATTCGTAGCTCACGGCCTCAAGTAATACAATGAAGCCGAGATATAAAATTAAAATGCCTGAAACGTGCTTCAAAATATAATTGAGTCTTTGAACCGCTTCCCAACTGAGCGCCTTGCGAGGGTACACAATAGGGTCATCGCTACACATGTTCGATTAATCATTAAACTCTATTATAATGACGTTAACTTAGTATCGATTAATGTTATTAAAATATATTTTCTGTATTTATCATTGTAATTTGTATCTTATTAACTATCGACTGTCGAATATTAAAAAAGTATATTTTATTAAACATCGACTTGGATATACTATCTATAGTATATTGCATTTATTGTATATTTTGTCTACATCTGCCCCTTTACTGAGTGCATTGTTTTAATCATAATATTATTGTAGTAATTTGTAGTTAACGTTGTTGGTACCACAGTGTCACCTGGCCCAGAGCAGGGACAATAAAAATATAAGAAAGAGTAATAAAAAGAGAATTAAACAATTAACAAATTTATTTAAAAAGAAAAAAGAAGAGAAATCTAGTCAGACGGAGAGCGGGTAAGGTGGGTACGAAGCCTAGCCTCAGTCTATTTCGGGGTTCTTTGAATTCACGGGTAGGGACACTACACTTATCTTGGGATCAGACAGCGACGTGGGGGACTCCAGCTCCTCAAGTCTCCGTGATCTACCGGACAGGCGTAGGGTCGACGGCCAGCTGTTGATGCCGAGGTGTTTGGGACCCCGTCGGTGGCAGCTAGTTCAGTGTGCGGTAGGTGCGTCAATCAGTCGGCATGAGCAGCACGTGGTCGGCTCCAGGCGACCAAACTCTGCTGCAAGATAGTAGTGGTCCGTTGTCCGGGACAGAGCAGGGCAAAGTTGTCCGGGAAAGAGCAGGGCAGAGTAGAGTTGTCCGGGACAGAGCAGGGCAGAGTAGAGTTGTCCGGGAGTAGAGTTGTCCGGGACCGAGCAGGGCAGAGTTGAGTTGTCCGGGACCGAGCAGGGCAAAGTAGAGTTGTCCGGGACCGAGCACCCCTATAACGGGGATCAAAGACTCCTACATTTTGATGGAGTAAAAAAAAAAGGACGAGCGAGGATATCCGCGGCTTTTTATACTGCCGTCGGACTTTATTTTTTTTTCCTGTCACGTTGACAGGGCTAAGGAATATATCCGGAGGGCTCGTTAAGTAAAAAGGTACTTCAAATTAATATTTCTCAAACTAAATTAAAAGAAAACTACATAAAGCTACTTAGTACATTTAAGTAGGTAAGAAGAATTAATTGAAATAAAGTTATTTTAAAAAATAAGGTATTTAAGTAAACAAGTGTCGTTTTAGTTCCGCACTATATCAAGAGATGGCGCACTAAGTATTGATTTAGCTTCTTGATTACAAGAACAGCTGACAAATTGAAAAAAGGAGAGGGAGATATTAATAATTTATAAGTAGCTACGCTACAACAGTTAATAAGATTGATTTGTATACTCTTTTAAGGAATATGTACTTTGGTTACCGTTTGTTGACTCTAATAAATAAATTAAAAAAAAAAGACTTCCAAAGTTTGTGTCCCCGACATTTCTTCATTCGAAGTCTTGTACTTTTCCACTTTTGGTAATTATAGTTTCTACTCTCTAAGTAGCTTATAATTTTGAAAGATATCGAACGGTAGTTTTTGATTTGAAGTGAGTACCTTTTGCACACTTTTAATTAGGTGCGCTCAAAAGGATAATTAAATTAATTTTATTAAATTTACGGTACGGCCTAAAATTATGTCTATAGGAACAAGTTTGTGTGTAGGGGCATTTTCAAAAAAACGTGTACCCTTGCAAAAATATGTCTATATTTTTTAAGGTCATTTATTTACCTTTTTTTGAATGTCATATACAAGGAAAAATATTGAACTAATGGAATAAGTTAAAAAGAACGCTGAAAACGTTATATTATTCTGATATTATTGAAACAAAATCGAATTTTCGACGAAACAGATTCCGTTGTGCGACTAAATGTAAAATATAATTTAATACAAAAAAATACAGCAATAAATGGATTTCTTCGTTAATTTAATCTAGTGAAATGCATATTTAATTGTTTATTAAAAAAAATTTTGATAATTTCAAGGATCAACAAGAGTAGCAATTATTTTTAATCCATAGTGTGACTATGTGACCCAACCACTAGGTTATTTTTAATTTTTTTACATGAGTAAGTAATATTTAACATATTTAAAGGAGTTTTTATAACACAAAAACCTTTTATTTAAACATTTTTATTGTTGCACTACTTATAAAAGTAAAAAATTCTTTGATTTCATAGATTTAACTTCAATAATTAGAGGGACGAACATCTCATAATCATAAAGATGTGTTCACATGTCTACGAATTCCTAAGTTATTAATGACATCGGATTATATGCACGATCAAAGTGCCGAAATATCCATGCAAATATGCACGAAAAATGGTCGAAATATGCACAAAATATGCACAATCAAAAGTCACTTAATATTAAAATTTATTATTTTTTTGAAGACTTTTCCGGTAGTGACATTAATAAAAGCGCCAATTTTTATAATTTCATAAAATACAGGATTTTTAATTTCTTGAAATAAAGACTTTTTATTTATTTATTATACGCCAATAATAATTTTCTACCAACATTTTCCGATTGCAATCTTAATGCCCATGGAAGTTAAACTACCGAAATATGCACTATCAACGAAAAATTGCCAAAATATGCACTATCGCCTAAAAAGTGATTATATGCATTTGCATATGCAAGTATGCAAATGCATATAATCTGATGTCTAGTTATTATAAATCTGCAAATATCAACGACACAAAATGATTTTCAACTTTACTGATAGAAAAGTAGTGGAAATAAAATCAAAATTTTTAAAAAACATAAAACTTTTAGGTACTTAAATTTTAAATAGTATATTTGTTATTGTTAAGTAAAGTCGACGCCTTTATGATTTGGCTGTAGCGATATCGATTTTTCTCAGCAATAACTAAAGCTAAGAAATTAAAGTTCATTGTCAGTATTTATCATGTCTTTGTCTTTGATTTACCCATAGCATAACACGATTGGTCAACTTTTATAAAACAGAATAATCAATCAAATAGACCTGTGTAAAAAAAAAGGATTCCTATTTTTCCCTACAGAGGAGAGTGATTTAAGCTTCCAAAAATGTACATGGATTGGTTCAAGCATACACTTTAATTTGCCCATAGCTTATATGAAATGTATTTATGGTTTTTAAATTACGCGACAAAACTATTTTGTCGCTTACGCCCTTTCCATTTTTTGCTGTTCCATTGCTTGTTTTCTGTGAGAGGCCGGGCCGGCCTTTCATAGAAAACTAGCAATCTAAAACATATCCAAAACGGTTTTTTACTTTAACGCGGCGTCACCTTAACACATAAGTAATAAAAAATATATTTGTACGTTAATCGTACCAGTTTAAAAATCTCCAATTTTCTTAATAAAATCTGTGAATAAAAAAATAATTTATTTAAAATGTGAACTAAGCCTTATGCTTTCCGCCTGTTGTGACTTGTCCGTTCCATTATATGTGACCATACGAAAAGTCACAAGTCGGAAGTCACGTAATATTACTTTCTTTTACTTTTAAAGTGTTTGTAAATAACCGATAATAGTTATCACAATTTCATTTTTTATACTAAATACTAAACTAATTTTGCAACGTGTCAACAGTAAAAACAGTTGGAGAAAGTATAATAATGCTTACAAAATATGGTCACTTATCTGAACAAATAAACCGTTCCTGAAGAACCATCCAACCTGCGTCCGCGTCTTGTAGCAGATTTTTAACTACTAAATTTAAATTGAAGTTTCTCGATGTACAATGAAATATAGTGCTATCATTTAGTGCCGAAAATATTTTTGTAGTATGTTTATAAAACTAAAAAAAACGGTCACTAAACCGAACATTCCGGCCGGGTTGTTTTTTCATGATTATAATTTTAATTAATTTGTAGTTAAATTATGTTAGATTTTTCAATAACAAGACATTCAATTGATACATTAAGTATTTAAGAATCTAACATATGTTTTTTAAGTAACTTACTTTAAGAAAAAAAATAGTTATTAAAGATTTTGTTACAACTTCTGGGAAGGGGACAGGTGAATTTAATAGGTTTCGGTACTTAAAAACCCTTATAAATCTCATACTAAATAAAATTATATACAAACGTGAATGTATTTTAATAAAAGAAAACTTGTTTATGCTCCTACATTAAAATTACAAAATGTTAGTATGTAATTTTTTACAAATAATCTGTAGCGAAGTCAAGGGACAAGGTAAAAACCAGGGGTACACATTTTTTTGAAAATGCCCGTAGATCTGTTTCGAATGCGTAAATAGTAAGAAGATACATTTTCAGTCATAGATATCAGAAAAAAAATTAAGTGCAGGCAACAAAGCTAGTCTTCAATAAAACAATTGATTTCCAACACTTCTAAGTTCTACCTTGTAATTACCATCAAAGTTACTGCCGCAACAAAACAAGATTTTATTGCCCTGGCACCGAACCCTTAATTGCTAAGCAATAAAACATAATGTTTGGAGAAGCTTAAACATTTTTTCAAAGAAAACTAATTTTGCCAACCCTAATAACACGGTATAGACTAGGAGTCGCCGGGAAAAAAGTGGTCTTTCCCATCTTTATGTCGAGGTATTTAGGTTCAAAATGCTGGGACAGTTTGTACTTTTGTAGGCTTCATCGATGCGGATGTATCACGACTGCCATACGAATGGCCGGGCCTATTTACGCCATAAAAAGAGGCTTCATGTATGGAAATGCCCGATAGTAACGTTTACCATTATAAATTTTGCCCTATTATATTGTGTGGGGCTTTCGAACCTTACTTTGAACTACTTCAATTATTACGGATGTGCCCATGTGAGGAGAAAGGTTCCAAGCGTTAGTCATCAAATGGATTAAAGTTAACGTGAGCATTTTTTAAAATGAAATAAGGGGGCAAACGAGCACACGGGTCACCTGATGGAAAGCAACTTCCGTCGCCCATGGACACTCGCAGCTACTAGGTCAGGAGGATTACTTCAACATTGAAGAACTTTGTAGTTAATACATTTTACTATAACTTGCTATGTACACAGTAAATACACAATGAAAGCTATTTACCGTGTAGCAGGGGTTATGATGGATGTCCTGACGCAGGAAGCAGTTAGATGTGCTCGTAATCCAATGTTCGGAAATATACCGAGCTGCCGGCCTCCGAGCTCGCAGAGGTGCGGTCACACTTGCAGCGGGTGCCATGGGAAAATATCTATACTTACTAATGTTATACTATTATAGTCCGTGCAATCCACGAAGACGCGCCCCATCACTGTTTGGGTGAGCATCTTAATTCCCTTTTACCGTGATGATTTTTCTTAATTGGTCTATTTATTGTAGTATGCGCGTGCACTCATAGGTAATTAGTGTGTATCGATAACACTCAAACATTGCGAAAGCTTGCACACGTCATATATTTTGCTGAAATTTGGTATGGAGACACATTAAGTCCCGGGAAAGGACAAAAGGATACTTTTCATCCCGTAAAAGTACAAATTTTGACGCAACATAGTTTCGGGCGTCATCTTGTTTACTATAAGCACAGAATATCATATATTAGTAGTACCATTATAAGCATAAGAACTACCATACATTATACCTACTTCATTAGATAATGAAGCCAGATGGCTACAAATAAAATCTACAGTTTTTTATTGCAAATCATTTTCTCGACCGCAAAGCCTCAATTTATGCAAAAAAAAGGCAATGTTTAATTTAACTCATAGACTTAATATATTTAACTACACTACTTATTTGCTTCATCCACTAATATCTTCTTCTAATGCCCGGGGCACACCTGATACCATTAGACGATCTGCGTGTATCGTTCAGTTCGTCCAATGGTCGTCTCATAGCACAAAGCTTGGTAATATAGACGCATGTGCGGCCGCGGCATAAGAATCACTTTAGAGTTTAGACTCAATTATTATTTAAAAGTCGCAAAAACCAGCTCTAAATAGAGCTCAAAGCGCTTTGAGCTCTACATAGAGCTGGTTTTTGCGTCAATACTAAAAGGTATTAATTTTTTTAACATGCTTGCCTAAACAAAAACAAAACTGCAAATATGTAACTAATTAGTAATTTGATAAAATATCATTATTGTTATTGATCGCGAGAGAATTGTTTTAAATTATAAAGTTTATATAATATTTTAGTAGTAGTGAGGATAAATAGCTTACAAATTAAAATACAAGTTACAACTAAGTACCTACTTTCTTTCTCAATTCTCGCTAATCGCTCCGCTCATGGCAGTCCGCGGACACTGCGGCCCCACCAGGGTCGTCTGGCTGGGCGGAGCGGGTCTGATCCGGCACCATTAGTTCCCTGTCGTTCGCAGCTACACTGCACGTTGTATACATCGCTATCTAATCCTGACACATTTCAACCATTTACAATGGACTCATTTCTATTGATGTGGACGAAAAATAGCTTCGCAGAATCGTAATTCGATATGCGAACAAAAAATACCATACACAAAAAATGTTTCTTTCAAAACGTTTATAAATAAATTACTAGATGACGCCCGCAACTCCGTTTGAGCCAAAATTCGTTTATCGCGTGGGTGCCGTACATTTTTGGGGAAAAAAGTAGATATCCTGTTCTTTCCCAGTGGTACTCAAAGTATCGCCCTACCCAGCAAAGTCAGTTACTAAAGTGATTTCACGCCCAAACCATCAACCACATAGGGTTTGAAAAGGTTACAAACAAACGGACTTTCGCATTTATAATATGAGTAGGATTATTCAATACAAAATACCTCATATAAATGATTAGATAGTGTAGTTTATTCGGAGATATGCAAGTCCACACAACACAACACCGATGAAAAGATACAATGGTATAATGTACTAACCATTAGGTGCCATTAGACGATGTGTTCGCTCGTTTCTTGTCCCTTTTGTAAAGTTTAACTATTATAAAGCGCCATCTAGCATGAAGGTTATGAACTGCACGAGAGTTTCGTAAGCTAATGGAAGTGCCAAATGCCAATGTAAACAGTTACATAGATAGCCGGTAGGTGGCGCTTTTCTTAGTAATGAATAATGATGTTTAAATTTTATTTTAAAAAATAATATTTTCATTTTTCAATAACATTTATAGTAGTATTTATCTAATTTTATAGAACAAAAAAAATGCATAATTAAAATACTGCTTACTATAGCTTGCCTAAATGCATAAGTAAGTCCTAAAAATACTGCAAGTACTGAGAAAAACGGCGATACGATTAGGTAAGTACATTACAAAATAAAAAACGTGGTAAATAAATGAAATATATTTTTTAACTTCTATGGATGGACCACCACATCTATGCTGGCTATCTAAGGGCTCACGGGACTATGTATTAAGTTCTGGAAACCAAAAACACAAAAAAATGTTAAGAGATTATGCCTCTACATTTTTACATTTTCTGGGTCAACTCTCTAGGTCTACTGGTCTAGCAGAAACTATGATTTTCATTTTCATTCATGACGCCTCTAATATTATAGGATTACGGTACATAAGCCTCGATAACAATCCAGTTATTTTTTCTCACATACCATTTTTATCTGCGCGTGATTCTATTTTAAATCACTAATTAACTATATCAACGGTATTTGAGTACGTTGACTCTTTTATAAATGGCAAACTTTGAGTCACTCAATGTACTCTTCTTTTTAATTTGGATCAATGGAATCGATTCATTTTCTGGAAAACGGTACATCCGTTAATCCTCGTAGGTTTGGGTGAAGCAGGAGTTTCCAACCCTGCGACACGCCACCCTAGGACGTACAGCGGGGCTAAAATGGTCACATTTAGCAATTCCTCTCAATCAAATCAGCAAATGAATTGTCAAAACTGTCAAACTGACAAATGTCAAATCAGTACAAAAATACAGAAATGAATTGCAAGCAGCGGATTTTATAAAAATGAATCATATCATGATTCATATCATCATGATTCATCAAAGCGACCATTTTAGCCCCACAGTAGACTGTAAGAGAGATATCAAGGAATCGTAAAACATACTTATATAGATTCTGTTTAACGCCTCTTGAATATCTAACTAGAGGTAATATTAGGTACTTATAATATTTCTAGTAGAAACTTAACATCTGGTGTACAAAAATTTTTCCCCCCACCTCTCCAAGGGGTCAAAAGAGGGGGCAAGATTTTGTATAAAACTTTTTTCTTTAACACGAAAACTACTGATCCGATTTGAATACGGTTTTTGCAGATATATATGCCTTATTCAAACTTAGCATCTGCGCCGCCCCAATCCCCCCCAAACCCCCCTCCTGATAATGTTGCTAAGCAAAATGGTGTTGCGTCGTTAGTGATGAGTTCTACTCCTTCTTTAGAATCAAAGTAAGTTATTTATTAAAAGTGAAGTTAATCTAACCAAAACTAAACATGCAGATTTTGCGTGTCGTTTGATTAATATGCGGGAGGCTTTGCTCCTGCCCTTACTTGGGGGGGCTGCGCCCCCCCAAACCCCCCCCCCCCCCCTCCTGGTAATGTTGCCAAGCAAAAACATGTTGCGTTGTTAGTGATGAGTTAATTCTTATTCCTTAGAAACAAACTAAGTTATTAATTAGAAGTGAAACATGTGAAACATACAGATTTCGAGTGTCATTTGATTAATATGAGGGAGGCTTTGCCTGGATATGGACAGACGGACAGGCTGATATTATATCTTTGTAATCGGGTTCCGTTTTTTACCATTTGAGTAAGGGACCATAAAAAGAAGAGAATTATCCATTTCCGTTATTATACTATGGTAACGCCTATGGGAAACAGCTATCCATACTAATATTATAAATGCGAAAGTGTATTTGTTTGTTTGTTTGTTTGTCTTTTCTTCGCAGCCTAACGAAGCAACCAATTGACTTGATTTTTGGCATCGACTTAGTTGAAAGGATAGAGAGTAACATAGGCTACTTTTGGTCTTGGAAAAACATCATGTTCCTAAAGGAGATTATTAGAGTATTGTACACGATTTTCGAATTCCACGCGAGCGAAGCCGCGGGCAAAAGCTAGTTTAGTATATAGAGGGTTTCGGGGGCGAAAAATCGATCTAGCTAGGAATCATTTTTAGAAAATGTCATTTTATTCGTGTTTTATCGAGTACCGAGCGAAGCTCGGTCAAATAGCTAGTTAATAACTAAATACGCAAATCTTCTTGTAGAACTGTCAAATTAATTTGTAATCGTAATAAGACGTGTAAACTTAATAAGCTGGTCCTTGAGAAACTTAAAAACCATGAAGAATTTAAAGGTTTTTTTTCATTAACAAAATTTTAAGTAGCCACCACACCGGTAATATGACAATATTCCATCAATGGATTAGAATAACACATTCATAATACAGAAAATCTTGAAATTGCATATTTAAGTCATGTAAATGGACGTTTGCTGCAAATGAATTTACCGCATTCTATTAGATTTTATGTTAATAATAAAACAAATCGTGTGATAACGCCTAGTTCTACACTCAATTTACTTCGTGTCTTATCAATTTTATCTGATGCATCACCATCATCATCACCCATACACAATACAATACCTTTTGTAAACGTAAATCCTGGTGAAGCTTTCAAACTTGTTTCATGCTGCAAGCTATTTTATGTTATGACCATTAAATTAATTTTCAACCTTAGTAATTCAGAAATTATTTATTCATGTCAGATTTTCATATAAAAATACATAATTTTATTCTAGTAAAAATAAGCTACCTGAAATACCAACATTTAAACACTTTTTAAGTACTTAATTCAACTCCGAAATTTAGTAATCGCTATGCCAACTGGCCACCAACTTCAAAGACCTTACAAAATATTATCACAGAATATCACAACCTATTTTCTAGATCTACAAACACAGATCACCTTCCAAACCACGTATTAATGTCGAAAGGATTAAAAACTGATAACTGCCTTTTAGACGGTTTCGAAGTCTTGTAGAGGAAGATGCCTCTGTTGGAGGTGTTGCAGTCGTAGCCGACGAAAGTTTTGTTGCCCCTGCAGCGTCCGTTCCTCAGCTCCTCGAAACTGCGGCATAGACGTCCAAGCAACACATCCTCCTCGACAACCGACGAGGAGAAGGTCCTCCATGCGAGCGCATGGTCGCATTCCAAACTCAGCGCCACACCCTTGCACTCCGGCTGCGGAACCGTCACTCCGTTCAGGAACACGTCGACGTGGCCCAACGGTTCCTCGATGCCTAACACTCCAATACTGGAATGAATGACGTTGACGAACTTAGCGTCCTCCTTATCCAGGCGATACTGAGAGAACTGAAGAAAACATGGTCGCGCCGGGTCCAACGCTGTGATCCTCTTGATCTTCCCTTTCAGTCGCTTTTGGACCAGCTTCCCCGTAATCCCCGCAACATGAGCGCCAAGGCTGAAGCCGATGAGATGAATAGATGACAAAGAGTAGCCGTGGCGATGTAGGTTGTAAATAAACTTGAAGAGGTTCTGCGCGACGCCGTTGACTCGCGACGCAGAGGAGACGTAGCCCAGTCCAAACGTAGGTCTAGTGTTCACGACTAGAACTGAAGGGTTCTTAGTCAGTAGCGCACTGACTATGGTCCTCGTGGACTCGTCGCTCGGTGTGTTCCACCAGCCGGGAATGTAGATCACGATATTGTTGGGTAAGCGGTTCCGAAGGCTCTTGTGGGCTTTGTTCAATTTGAAACTGACTTTGCTGTCTCGCTTGAACTCCATGATGTCGAGGTCAGGAACAGCCGGCAGCTTGTACAGCATCTCTATTGGAAGAACAGCGCCTGAAAACAATTAAGTATGTAAATTAAAACAAAACTCTTTATACTAAACAAAAGAACAATATTGGAAACGACGGGATTTTTAAAGAGTATTTCACTGATTTAGAATATGGCACCTAAGGTCGGCATGTGCAATTTTTTGTTGTTTGTTTTTCGGTTATTTTGGGAGCAATAACATTAGAATTACCGTAGAACATTGAGACATCGCTGCCCATGTCTTATTGTATTGTGCCTTCCAATTATTTTATGAATAATAACATCCTCTACTGTATTAACGCCTATTGTTAGTTTCGTAATTAACGTAAACAATTAAACTTTATTTATGAATCTTATCATAAAGACATTTCCTTATTAGATGACGATAAAATAAAATATGAGTTTTAATATCATTGCAGTTTCTTCATTTTACGAGACCTTTGTAAGTTCTATATCTAAAGGTTTTTTTAATAGGCACATGGTAATAACATGATAGAGATGTATTATTATGAAAATGACGGTACGGAAATGGAACATAACATTAAAACACGATCTTGGAAGTTCTGTAGGTACCTCAATAATTTATGAGTTAGTTTTTACATGGTACCATGGTACATATACTTAGGGCCTGTTTTACCACTTTCTGATAAAGTGCCGAATAGGCTATTCACAACTTTTTTGACAGATTCTCCATACATGATCTGTCAAGTTAATTGGTGGATAGCCTATTCGTCTTTTATCAGGAAGTAATGAAACAGGCCTTAAGGAAAACGGTACTTACGTACTTACTTATCTAATGATGTTGGCAATTTTTTGTCTTATTTATCCTTTGTTTACTAACAGAAAGCGCTATGACGTATGGAAATCCCCCAAATAATATAAGTGCTTGTTGAATTATTTTATTGCAAAGGAAAATCGAAATTCCTATTGATTTGAAAGATTTACACCTAGTAACATAGTAGTAACATGAGTATTCTTTAAAAATAGTTTTAGTTAACCACTGTGAACATGGGCGTACCGAGGGGGGGGGGGCAGGGGGGGCAGCGGCCCCCCCCCCCTGGATCATGTTGACGTCCCTACTAAGTATATTATCTAGTACTTTTATCTATAAAAATTAAGAACGAATTTTTGCCATTTGTTTGCAATACAATATGTTTACAACTAAAAATTATTAATTTTTTATTCTTTATAGACACCTAGCTTATGAAAAATCTGATTTGCCCCCCCTGGCCCAGAACCTGGGTAATTTGCCCCCCCCCCCCCCCCTGGCACCAGAACCTGGGTAATTTGCCCCCCCCCCCCCGGCCCAGAACCTGGGTACGCCCATGACTGTGAAGCTGCAGGAAACATTGTAATAATTGTTTGTCTTAATATTATTTTGATGAATTACATGATATTATAGCTGATGAATGATTTTGATACGGTATAGTTAATCAGGGTAAGTTCGGATAATTCAGGTCGCTAAATTAAATTACAGTTACAGTAGGTACGGTACTACAGCTTGCGGTTGCAGTGTATGGCGTAAAACACTGACTCATTCAGTGATAAGTTGAATTATCTGTGTACTAACCCTGTGTCCGAACTTACTCTGATTAGCCTTATATAAAAAAATCACAATACATCTACGGATTAGAAAATTAATAGTATGTTTTACCCACAAAACCACGGCTGAGGTTTATTGAGATTTTCCGCTTTAATCCCGATTCAATTCAATATAAAATTGATCATAAAAGACATAAAATAAATTAATTAAAAATCAAAAAACCCGACTGCAAAAAATGTTAACTAAAAAGAACGAAACAAACCTAATTCTGCTGAATCCATGTTTTAATTGATACGACGCTTACAAGTTTCATGCCAGGATCAATAGAAGGTTACATAGAAAAATGTAGAAGAAGAAAGTGGATAATAATATGCAGCCGGAGGCATGTCGCACCAAGTTTAACATTAATTCATAAATCATAAAATATTATGCCTAAGAAAAGAAACGCCAGGGATCTGGGGGCATTTAGTATTTGACAACGAAAAGAAACGATAGGAATTTATTTTTTCACTATCACATACATGTGTCAGACGCAGCTTTGATCAGCTCATCCAGGGTGCAGGTGACAATGGGCGGAGCGATAGCAGCGGCTGCACCGAGCACTATAACTAGCAGGATCATGCTTCATCCACTTTTCTTACAAGGGCACTAATATTGTCCTAATTTGAATGCTTCTTCCACTTCTCTTATAAGAGCACAAGTATTGTCTAATTGATTAGAATATTATCTGGACTTAGAAAATATCCTTTAATCGAGGGCTCTGTTGAATTGGAAGAGCTTAACACGAAAATATAATGTCCTGATAATTTAAATATTAACTGCTTTACACTGTCCTGATAATTTAAAATATATTAACTGCACTTGATTTTGTCGAAGGTTCGTGACGTGAGGGCTCGCTTGCAAGTTGCAAGAGGAACATAAAGGAATATTGTCTTGATGAATTTTATATGAACTGGATCTAGTTTGGTGTTCTCTTTACGAGAAGACTTTTCAAGTTCCAAAAGTAGGTTTCACACGAAGGAATATGGGTTGCTGCAAATTCCAAGAGTACTGATATTCACACGAAAGAATGTTATGGTCTTGAAGTTTTTTTTTTTTACTAGCTGGAATTGATTTGGTGACACTCTACGCGAGCAACAAGCACGAGCACTGATTTTTGATCTCGCCGGTTGCGTCTTCGGCGACGCGCGATCAACACTAATCTCTTAACAGCAAGATGCGCGCGCGTGGTCTAACTAGCGGAATGGTGAACTTGACACTATAAGGCCGCTGGTTCGAATTCCGCATACGATTTTCGCGTCAAACGGGTTTCGATGAATCGTGCAACATTTGTTTGTTTTTTTTATTCATATAAATAAAATTTAGGGTTTTACGCATGGAAATACCAATTAATTCTGTGTTCGTGTGATAACATTCATAATTTTTTGGAAAATTTTGTTATATCAGGTTATATCGGGCTGACTACCATCAATTACTGTTTCAATAGTAATTGATGGTAGTCAGTACTCATTTAGCCCTGTTTCAAAAGGAGAGTAATAAACAGATCAGCGCTTTTAGGCTCCATCGTTTACTTGCTCTATAATGTAATTTATATAGTTTGGAAAACCTTAAACAAGTGTTCAAAATATACAATCAATAATCATGCATGTACATGTTGTCATTTAACAAAATTGGTAAGTATTTATTGGTGATTGGAAATATCCACTTCCAAACGTAAACAATATTTTGCTGCATAGGATTGCTTCTGGAATAATAAGAAGGATGGTTAGCATAATCACGAAGGAACCATAATATGCTTCCCTCAAAATACACTTTAATATTATTACATATTTTCGGACATAGATGAAATTTCGTTGATAATACGGTTGATGATAATGATGATGATTATTAATGGTTACCATGTTTTTCTGTAAAGCGCCATCAAGTGAGAAATGACGTAAATTAGTTTGTGAGTTAGGAGCTTTGTAGAATTAAAACGCAAATGCAATTATTTTCGTTTTTTGTTACTGCATTATAATTTGTTATTCAACAATGTTATTAGCATAATCGTTATCGTTGTGATATATAGCGTAATATTGTAGTTAATCTCGTCTTCTTTTCTGATCGTGGTGCAGGTATAATATGTTGTTTATTTTCTATTGGTATTTTGTAGGTACCTCGCCATCATTGATACATGTCCAGAAGAATGAACGTCGCCAGCCAAGTTCGGATTTCGTCCGTATGTACTTGAGATCTGTAAATGTCTCATTGGTACACGCCTCCACCCGGGGCCGTACGTAGGGAATGTAATACCGGGATCCCGAAATACCGAGATCCCGCATGTATTTTGCGGGACTAATCCCGTTCGAAAATTTAGCGGGATCCCGCGGGACTGGCGGGATTACAAAGAAGCGTGATAACTCTGCGCGAGGGGATGCAAGAACTGGCTACAGGCAGCCCATTAATTTTTACAGTCAATTCACCTATATTTCACTTTAAATGTCACAAAGTCTGTTCTGTTGGTGAGTCTATAAAAATAAATAAATAAATAAATGATAATAATTGTACCAGCTTGGAAGCTGGGCGAACTTTTTCAGCTGCTGGCTACTTTGTGTCGAATATCAGGAGCCGTTTGGGAGGCAACAAAATTAATACATATAACTTTTATAAGCTTGGGCTGTATGTATGTAATGGAATCTTTTAGTACAATTTTCTATATTTTTTTTTATAAAACATGAAAAGAAATAGGTTTTTTAGTTTCTTTTAACTATTATTATTATTATTACGTAGCCATTTCCAAAAAATTATTAGTTTTTTTACATCTGAAGTCTGAAGTATTTAAAAACCCTTGTAAAAAAAGTGTCCGACAAAGTTAGTTTCATTTGAATTCTAAGAATAAAACGGTGTTTTTAGCCGAGTGAGTGAGTTTACGGAGGCCCAATCCCCTACCCTATTCCCTTCCCTACCCTCCCCTATTCCGTTCCCTCTCCTATTCCCTTCCCTTCCCATCCCTACCCTTCCTTATTACCCTATTCCCTCTTAAAAGGCCGGCAACGCTATCAACTAAAGTCATTATAACCATTTATTTTGAAAGTTTAAGTCTACTCTGCGGGATCCCGCAAATACCGGGATCCAGCGGGATTGTGATGGTTCAGTCCCGCAAATACCGGGATTGAAATTATCTGGCAGGATTGCATTCCCTAGCCGTACGGTATCACGAAACTGTTTTGTGACTCAAACAATCGAACGAAAATGCCGCGTCCCTATTCCCTTCCCTACACTCCCCTATTCCCTTCCCTCTCCTATTCTCTTCCCTTCCCATCCCTACCCTCCCTTATTACCCTGTTCCCTCTTAAAAGGCCGGCAACGCACCTGCAGCTCTTCTGATGCTGCGAGTGTCCATGGGCGATGGAAGTCGCTTTCCATCAGGTGACCCGTTTGCTCGTTTGCCCTCTTATTTCATAAAAAAAAATAGGTCACAGACGCTCTTCGCGGTTGTGTATTCCGATTTCCGCGTATTCCGTGACTCTGCCAGGAAACACCGTTGGAGTTTTAGTAAGTATGCCCGGGCGTGGCCCTCCGCCCCCTAGGGAGTCCAACATACCCCGATAGCCTTCTTAGACTGCCGGGGATGCGTAAATATTTCCCCAACGCAAAAATGGCCACGGACGCCTGATCAACTATCTGTATCAACTCAATCACACTAGATTTATTGTTTACTTCTCCCAATTTTTTCATAAATATAAATATCTATACAAATATTATAAAGCGGAAGAGTTTGTTAGTTTGTTTGTTTGAACGCGCTAATCTCAGGAACTACTGGTCCGATTTTAAAAATTCTTTCAGTGTTAGATAGCCCAGCTATCGAGGAATACTATAGGCTATATTTTATTACATTAAGCCTGATAGGAGCGAAGAAATAGAGGAAAATGTGAAAAAAACGGGGGTGAAATGTGAAATTATTTGAAAGGGCTTATCTCACGAACTACTAGAGCATTTTTCTGTTATTTGGGTAAGATAAGAAGTAGACCACGTGAAGGATCATAGGCTTTTTTTGTGCACTAATTTGTCTGTGAAATATCAAATTTACGCGGGCGAAGTCGCGCGGAACGTCTAGTTAATATAATAATTATGTATGGATTTAGTTAAATATATTTTTACTCTTTGGAGAAATGGTTTTCAATATCTCTTATCAGGAAAATCTCTTATCTCGGTACGTGCCGTGTAGAGAGGCTTCGTCACGACTAGCGCGGATCGCGGCGTCGTCTGTTTCTGCATACAATACGAACGTGATGTCCCCGAGATGTAGATTAGGATACTTAGACGAATTGCATTCAATCATTTATTGTAAGCGAAGTTTCAAATCAATATGGACTTTGTCAAAGGGCGTTGCAAGCGCCATGTTCCAGTTTACAATAATTATTAGTGTATTTTGAATGACAATGTAGAGTGTAGAAGTAGAGCGGAGCCAAAGTACAAACAATTGACAGCTAGACATTATAATATGATTACATTAAAATATTATTAAGGGCAATATCAAAAGTTCGTCTTGTTCACCAGTTGTTCAAAGAAGTGGTCTTTACAACAATAATTATGTAATTTTTTTCTTTTATCTTCATCTTCTGTTACATATCAGATTTCAGAACAGTTCGTATACCATTTATTTTATTTAGCAACATAACATACCCTTTGTCTTACGCCAACAAACTCTCAGCATACTCCATCTTAATCCGGCTTCCAGCCTCCAGGAGCGGTGTTATTTATCAGTCTGGATTCCTGCGAGTAATAGCTTCAGCCTACAACATCTGTCGGTAACTGAGACGAATTTCGGCTCGACCATCGATATAAAATAAGTAGGTAGATTATTTTATTTACTAAATAAAATAATGTGTTTATTTTAATACACTTGCTAAGCTTACTGTATGTCTGAGCTTACTAAGATTTGATTTTAATTTTAACCAATAGGTTGCTTAGTCATTAGTCAATACATTGTTTCATGTAATAATGTGCCTTTTCGCGGTGGCCTATGGAAGCGATTATAAACGTGTACATATTCGTCTAGAATTGCCCATGACCAATATCGATTATAATTTTTTTGTTTTTTTTTTTTATTTTACCATTTATTTTAGGCATCTAGGCCCATAATACAAATACCTTACAGACTAACATACATATTCATATTATAATATAATATACCTTAACGACTAACATACATATTATTATTATACACTTAAAAACTACACTTTGTCACGTGTTGACGGCTACGTGACGCGCTTCATTCCGGAGTCTCCCCCGGAACCTCCGGTAGACCACATCCATCGGCCAGAACTCCGGCGCCTCAAAGGTCGAAAGAAGATTCGTCGGTACTCTCACCACAAACGAACTAAAGTTAATTTTGTGGCGAGACTGCAGACGCTGGACCCTCAAGCGCAGTGTCGTCTTCTTCTGGATGTAGTCCACGACGTCTTCGACCTCTATGGACCAGTGCAGGCGGGATATGTACAGGGGCGTCGCGGGGACCTCGCTTCGCAGACGCAGCTCGGGTACATAGGGCGCGGTGCCGCGATGGTTGCGGGCGGCGGGCTTCTTCTTCCTTCTCTCCACCAGCGTGAAGCCCTCCTCATCGCACCCCCTGCTCTCGTCCTTGCCAGGTCGAGAAGACTCCACCTTACGGCTCTTCGTAGCCTTGCAGCGGCTCTCCTTAGTCTTGCGATTCTCCAGAGCGTTGCGGCTTACATTGTCCCCATTTGTTTTCGCCCGCGGGGGAGGTGCGGGGCGACCAGCAATAGTCGCGTAGTTTTGCTGAGTCGCCTGGGGACTCTGCAAAACTACGCGAAAACTGGGCGCTCTGGCCGAGCGTCTCATACAGCAGCTGCTTCCCCTTGCAAATCTCCTCACTGGTGAAGTAGGACTTGCAGATCTGCATGATGCTGACCTCGTCCATGGTGTCGATGGCGTGCTGGATCAACGCCAGCAACTCGTTGGCCACGAGCGCCATGGTCACGTGCAGCGGCAATGTGCCGCGCGATTCGCAAAAATATAATTACTTTTGCTGCGTTTGTAACGCGGAGCACGACCGGTCGCTAGCTCGACACATTACCACAGAATATATATTAGTACTACACATTACACATTGATTAATATTATAGTTATTATAGTCCTATACTGTAAATATCTACGCAATCGTTGTATATAGGTAAGAACGTGGGTCACACTGAAAGTGTTTAGAACTAGCCAGTTAGAAACATTACTAATGAAAACTTTTTTTAAATTACAATTTTAGAACTCTTTGGTAACATAATCTGGTATATACTATTTATTTGTCGTTTGTTTTGGTGAATATCTAAAACTATTGTTACACGTGAAAATGAACTTAACGCGAAAAAATTTTCCGTTAATGATTTTTTATGTCTTTCGTTATGGGCTTACTCAATAACAAAGCTTTGATAGGCTGCTATTACCATTTCATAATGAAGCCCCGTCTCGTGTCACTATTTACAATTGATTTAACGCGTTTAAAAGTGGACGTAGCAATCTCATTGATGATCCGCGTGCGGGACGTCCTTTAACAGCGACTACTGATGTTAACATTAGTGTTGTGCGACGCATGATAGAGGGAGATAAAAGAGTGACCTACCAGCAGATACGGGCCAGCCCAGGCATTGCTATGAGTCAAGTTTAAAAAATATTACATGAACATTTAGGCGTCAGGAAGCTTTGTACCAGATGCATTCCCCATACTTCAATCGACGACCAGAAACGCCTTGCTGTATTTGACAACCTCACAGGTGATGAAAGCTGGATATATCACTCCGAACCCGAAACCAAAAGACAATCAGCTCAAGGGGTGTTTCCTTTCGAGGTTTGGCCAACTAAGGTAAAGAAAGGAAGAAGTCAAGGCAAAAAGATGATTGCCTCATTCTTTGGTCGGAAATGTAATTGTGCGACAGTTATGCTAGAAGATGAAAGGACAGTTACTGCAGAATGGTATGTCAATCGCTGTATGCCTGTCGTCTTGGAAAAATTTCGACAGCAGCGCCCTCGAAGCAGGACACTCCTTCACCACAACAATGCTTCAGCGCACTCCGCGAGACGGACTGTTGAATATTTGACTATGGCACGTGTTGAGATATTGGGTCATACGCCATACAGTCTTCGCCTGGCACCCTGCGGCTTTAATTTATTCCCAAGAAATAAAGATAAAATTCGAGGTACTCGCTTTACGAGCCCCAAAGATGCGATTAAAGCATACGAAAATGCCACAGAAGAGACCCCTAAGGAAGACTGGGCCCACTGCTTTTTTCGGTGGTTCCATCGAATGCGACGATGTGTAGAGAGGAACGGAGATTACTTCTAAAAACAATAAAAGCAATGTCAACTTCCTACATTAAACCGTTTTTCTTTTTCTAAACATTTTCAGTGTTACCTAGGTAATAGGTATATTACATATTATTAGGTAGGGCTTGTCTAACTTAAAATGACGCGCCCCTCCCTCGTACCTAATTAACAATACAAAATTTTCATTTATAATATCAACTAGTGAAGTGATGGGGCTCGTCATTTCAAATTAGACAAGCTCTAATATAATATTATGGCCCAACGTAAAAGCCTAAAGACTTCTAGTTTCCCAGCCTGTGTCAAAATCATTGTAAAACGACATGTTTGTTGTTTTGCTTTGTTATCCCTTCACAAACATTGCCATGACGCATTTGTTGTTTCTATGTAGCCCCAGCACATCGACGTGGTGTCGTGACGTGCGGTCGCGGCAGTAATTATCTGCAATACCCATCTCCGGCATGCCTCAGACTTGATCGGAATTCTGTACAATATTATTATTTACTGAGACTGTATCTAGCAGAAACGTCATTTATGCTTATATTTTTTGAGGACGTACTTGCTCTATATTCCTTACTCATAATATCGATCGTTAAGGCACAATTACATGCATCGCGACAGTCGTAAGCCGCGCGCGCTGGTTTTCTGTGAGAATGTGGTATTTCTTCGGTCGAGCCGGCCCATTCGTGCCGAAGCATGGCTCTCCCACGATTAAAGCTTAGCTGTAAATACAGTTAAGACTGATGTTACAGTTAAGCTGAAATAATATATTATTATAATGATCCTTAGCCAGAGCTCTATGCTAAGGATCCTATAATTTCAGCGATGTATTGATGTTCTGTATTTTTTTGGTCTTTCACATTTATACCTATTTGTACTTTATTAAAAGACATTTTACTGGAATATTCTCTACGCCGTTAACGATAAACGAATTCTATTGAAAGATAATATTGTCACTAAGTACATAAAATGCAGGCAATTGAATAACATTACGAACACAATAATATGATTTGCTGACCTCGATAGCGTGATCGAAGCGAGGTCACAGGTTCATATCCCACAGATTCAACTATAGGGTCACGGTTGTTTTAAATAAATACTATTTTCAAAGGTTAGACGTAATCTAATAAGAGTTAGCATTGTTATTTCTTAATTTATGTGTCGCATAGACGGTTAATTTAATGATAATTAAAATGTCTTATTACTGTTGTAATGGTCAGAGCCTGTAGACAAGTGGCAAAGCGCTAACGCTAACGCTAACGCTAGCGCTACAAAATGTATGCGATTTGACATAAGTCATCGCTTCGCTAGCGAATACTAATGTCAAATCCATACATTTTGTGGCGCTAGCGTTAGCGTTAGCGTTAGCGATTTCCCACTTGTCTACGGGGGCTGGGCCGTTGCCGTTGATTCTCACAGGCTTCTACGAGAATACTTTGAAACCCAAATAATAATGTACTATCAGATAATTGATTCATAGGCAGTTCAATTTAAACCCATTAACGATCATTTTTGATCCTTTGATTAATTTCTGTATCTGATGCTCTTCCTATTACTCATCATCTTTAAGACTTCACTTTAAATTCTACTACTGTGATCCTGGCTTTGCTCAAAATTTTAAACTAACATTTTTTATATTATTCGTCATTATATTGTAAGTATTATAATTTATAACATGTTTATTCTTCCAGACTGAATCGGCTTGCAAAGTAACGGCGCATCGATGTAGATCGATGCTACAGAATATACTGTAGCATCGATCGATGTTACAGTATATTCTGACCCAGAACTGTCAACAATTACAGTACAACTAGGGCGACCGATAGTTGCAGCTGTGTTTGTACCATCGAGGAAATTGATTCATAGGCAGTTGACGGTCCTACGTCAATCGGTCGAGTTATGTCAAATCAATGTTAGGCTTCGTCCACATTTGTATAATTTGCGCGATCAGATCTCCGATCAGATCTCCGTCGCGTATCATCGAAGCGTATCAAAATGATATGTACGCGTATCATATACGTCCCGACCGCTATTAACCGCGTACCTGATACGTGTCGTATCAAATACGCGCATGATCGGCAGAATGATCTAATAGGCGTCCACAGTCCACACTATGATACGCATACTTGATACGGCGCGATGATCGCGACGGAGATCTGATCGCGCAAATGATACAAAATATGTGGACACACCTTTACATGATGTGTATATACACATCATGTAAAGGTGTGTCCACATATTTTGTATCATCAAAATTTGGCTGGGTTGGACCAATTTACATAGGTCTGCCTATGAATCGACTTCTCTAATAGTACTACACATACAGCATCAATCTGCATTAAACAGAAATGCCCTTAATGGTCATATTAGTGCATTATCCAGTGTAATAAGTCAATTTTGTATCATTTATAAGTTGGTCAGGAATTGCAGTTTTATGTCATTTGCGTACAATATGTGCAGTAACGTTGTCCAATGGTCCATTGTGACTTTATTTATTTTATATTGTCCATCTACTAGCCCCGTAAGTTTCAAATCTACTATTATTATAAGTACTTATCTAAAAAAAAATTACATAATGTAGGCTTTACAGTAGCAATCATTAATCAAACTCTATGTAGAGCTATTTTTAAAAGAACTTTACTGAATTTTATATAATAGACTTGAAAGCAGGCAAATCGATCACCTGGTGATAAACACCTATGGATACTCACAACACCATTGTAATACTTCTAGTGTTGCGATTCGCGTTGTGAATCCATCCTGCAGTAATCTTAACAACATAAGGGTTGTTTCACATTGGTTTACTGTGAAGTGCGAAGTCGTGGATTGCGTGCCGGATCATGGCTAGCAGCTACATCAAAATTTTACTAAATATGCATAAGCAGTTGACCCGTACATTGTAGGATACTAATTATTGTGATTTTCTTCTATAACAGCTCTCGTTACTCCAAACCGACCACTCTCCCCTGGCTGCGGAGCTGAGCTCACGTGTGGCGTCGCACGCGCCGCGCCTACAGGACGCCAAGACAGATGCCCGCCTGCCGCTGCCATCGCCACAGGAGATCGACGCCATCAAACGAGTGGCACAGATGCTCATCATGCTGGGAGGACAGGTACTTGGGTAGGATCATTTTACTCCAAACTACTCTAGCAGCAGACCTCAGTTTACGCGTAGAGACGGCCATCACCGTCCTTTCATATTGCAGATATATCTGCAAGTAAGTGGCATAGGTGCTTATTATGCTGGGAGGACAGGTATTTAGGTAGGAATTTTTGTTACTCTAAATGATTCTACAACAGCAGCCGTGGTTGCAGTCACCAACAGAAATTGATATCATCAAACGGTAGAGATACTCCAAACCGACCATCCTCCCTGGCTGCTGAGCTGAGCTCACGTGTGAAGTCGTAGGCGCCGCGCGTACAGGACGCCAAGACCGATGCCCGCCTGCCGCTGCCGTCGCCTCATCATGCTTGGGTAGGGTCATTTTACTCCAAATCCTAGACTAACCGTTTCTGCGCCAGATCTCCCACCAGTCTTGTCGGCCAAATTCTTTAATTGAGGAAGAGAAAATGCTCTTGTGTACTGCGCTGCCTGGCCTGGATTTCAATGAATCCACCAAATTCACCACCACAGCAAAAAACAGGCAAGTGGTGGAAGCGCCAGGTGTAAATGTAGAGTTAGTTTGTGGCATCGCTGTAGTGCTTGATTATGGAGACTTTCCATCCAACAGATGATTGTTCAATAAACCTAAATCGATGCAGGGTGTGTTTTTGGGCGTGTTTGGGTCCCTTATTAGTCCCTTCCCTTAGTAACATCGCTGAAAGAGTATAACTTTTGTATGGGCAAATTCGTGACACTGGGCCGCTTGCCCATAGATATCACAAATCTCTTTCTGCGCTTACTTTTACAGTGAACTCTATATCAGGAACACATACACACCCTAAAGTATTATCACTTTGTTTTGTTATACTACACCCTATAATGCTAAGTAGGTACTCACATAATATTTTGCTCGATAGTTTCACTCCAAATCGAGTAATAATTACTGTGTGGACAGCAAAACTCACAGCTCGAAGGCTCGCATTGAGCCGGCTCGATGGAATTAAATATTATATCGATTTAGAGATCGAGCAAAACGGTAAGATGTACTTCTTATCTTTACATTGTAAGCATGGAAAGTAAGCAATTTAAGCATACTATAAATTCTATAATCTGCATCAAAAGTAGTTCGACGTAGTTTCAGGGATCATTAGCTGTCTGTCGCTATAAAATACAGCGGGAAGCGTCTCTATACTATGTAGTATGTACTATGTAGTGATAGCCGATAGGTATTTAATATTCGTTACAGGTAATTCCAAGCATCATCGGCGAGGCCCCAGCAATGAGCACAACCCAGGCTGTGACTGATGTTCCCCATGACGCCGTTAATAACTAACATTGTATAGTATAGCTCCCCGGATATGGTGTATTTTAATAGCGACTTTTCCTAATAAATATGCAAGCAGATCTTTTTTTTCTTTGTGTAAGATGTACGGATCCTTTAGGATTACAATCATTTATAAGCTTACTAAAAATAAGGATGTATACAGACGGATAAATAGACGTAAAAACCATAATGTTACATTATCGATTTACTAATATCTAAGTACTCCATCAATGTAAGTTTTTGCATCCGATTAAGTATAATTTCAATTTATTAGGGTGCGTCCAGTCCAGGGGACAACGAATCGTTGAATTTCCTCAGTTGTCTCTATCGCGTTCTGCGGTATATAGGCTTGAGGCAAGGGAGACAGCTATAGTTATTACACGTACTTTTTTTTCATTTCTCTAGCTCCTGGTGTATCCTCTTAAGGAGGAGGCTCGTATGTTATGCCGGGGCGCCGCGCGCTGGGCAACAATGTGCCGCAGCGTTTGCATTGACAGATTCCGAGTAAAGTTTTAAGACGATTCTGACTACTTAGTAATTATTTAGCTAACAGATTCTGATTCAGAATTAAAGCGATTTGAGAGAATTATTGCGCTCCGCCTCGACAATCTGCGGCCTGGCGAAGTGAGCGCTATATCATTTAGGCATCAAATGCATACAATTTATGTTTATTGGACTTAAGGCGAGGATAAACCCCAATTTGTTATTCCGTGACTCCCGGTTTACCTAGTTCCAATATAATAACGAAGTGTTAAAAGCACAATATTCAAAATATGTACCTTAAACCATAAACATTTTAATAAAACGTAATACTTTGGCTGTAATTAATTTACAAACTTACCTCCGAAAAAACTCTATTTCATCGAAATATAAGTATTAACTAGGATAATTGTACATTTTATTTGAATAAATTGTTAGTAAATCTATACTAAAAATTCTTTACCCAAACAATTTTGTTTCTTATTATTTATTTCCAAAGATATTAAAAAAAAACATGAAAAATAGAGAAGATCCGCCCGAGAACCTACAGTTTTATGCTAAGCTAAAATGAATCTTATTGCGATGCGTAGACGCTTGGTCTTTGGTTGTGTGCAAGGTTTTTGATTGAGATTAATCCCCGCCTTAAGAGCGTTTACACCTTTCACGCTCAATTTGGCTTAAAACTGTACTTTTATAACTTGAAAAATTCATCAACCACTTATAAAAATATACTTATTTTTATAGGAAATTTCACTGTCTATAAAGTTAGCAGAGAAAAAAATACGATTTAAAGAGTATTTGTACATTAAATCTCGATACCTTAACAGAGGTTTTCTGAAATTCCGTTTTAGTATCAGTTTCGAAACTTTTAATTTACGAAACCAGCGACAGATCTAATAAAAAAATAATAATAACCTATTGACAATATCCTTAAGCAAATAGTTAGCAGAAAAAAATATTTCGTTTAGGTATACTTATAACTTTATATAATTGAGAAATATCAAAGATATCAAGGAATTGAAACAATTTTTTTACCTATTTATTTAACTTAATTTAATATAATAATAGCTTCATATCATAGAAGAACATTTTAATTTAAAAAATTGTTTTTAAATATCAAAAAATCTTTTGTTGTTTTTTTTCTACAAATATTTTAAAACTACTATAAATCGCTGCACGCAAAGCAATTCAAATAGTCCGCCGCAGGTTTGTATGGAAACTTGAAATTAGGTGTAAACGCTCTTAATGTTCATTTATCATTACCATCAGTACCTACTCAATATTATCTATGTCCGTAAAAAAAGATCATTATTCATTATTTAATTCATCAAGGAACACCTTACCTTTTGGAGGTTTATTTACTGCGTCCATTAAAACCTATTTATAATATTTGGTCAGATTCGGCTGCCGGAACTTGAAGCCCATGGTGAAGTAAACAGTTTAGTTTGCCTTCGTCAGAGCGCGTGCATCGGCTTCATGAGTCGGTAATATCAGGATTTAAGGCTGATTGTACACGATGAGTATAAATCGCAGCAAAACTTCAGTAAGTACTTACATTGCGGATAACAACATTGTTGTCAAAATTGACCTCTTTTTAGGGTTCTGTACCCAAAGGGTAAAAACGGGACCTTGTTACTGAGACTTCGATGTCTGTCCGTCTGGCTGTAACTCAAGTATCGTAATAGCTAGAGAGTTGCAATTTTCACAGATTATGTATTTCTGTTGCCGCTATAACAACAAAATACTAAAAACAAAATAAATTAAATATTGTTACGTGCAAGGTAGGGTATGTTATTCGAATATTCGAATACTCGTTTTATTCGAATATTCGACGATTTTATTATTCGAATATTCGCCAAATTATTTTTCGAATAATTCGAATAGTAAAAATATTTTTATATTTGTTTATAATGCTATCAAACATAAAATTAACATGGAATAAGAACATAATTAAGTTTATTTCAGAAAAATAATATTATTTATGAATATTTTACATCTTTAATGATAATATTATAATATATAAATCTGTTTTTAGTCTAACTAATGAGTATACGACCATTCATCGTCGTCGTTGACCATCTTTTAGAAACGTCTAATAAATTTATTTGCATGTTTTTAGGCAAAATAACGATTTTGCCTAAAGACATGAAAATGAAGATATTATAAACTCCTTTCAGCCATGGATATCAGTATCGTTAGTAATGGTCGCTCACGATCTGTATCCATTGACTTCTTTCAAGCATAATCAGTGTAATGTGTCGAGCTAGCGATCGGTCGTGCTCCACGTTACACACGCCGCAAATATTAATTAATTAATATTTTCGCAAATCGGGCGGCATATTGCCGCTGCACGTGACCATGGCGCTCGTGATCCACGAGTTGCTGGCGTTTATTCAGCACGCCATTGACACCATGGACGAGGTCAGCTACATGCAGATCTGCAGGTCCTCCTTCACCAGTGAGGAGATTTGCAAGGGGAAGCAGCTGCTGTATGAAACGCTAGACCAGAGCGCAAACATGCCGTCGCGATGAAGAGACGGAACCGAAAGGAGCGTGCAGGACATCATCTCCCTGCTGAAACAGACTGATCCAGATGAGGTACCAGCTTTTGTGGCTAAAGAGCTGCACAAGCTGCCGCCCGTCACGTTGGACCACGTTGACGTCGTCAGCCTACTGAAGGACATCAGGTTCCTGAAGGAGAAGCTGACCGGAGTTCGGGGTAGATTGCAGGCGTCAGAAACTATCATTAGTGATCTACGTAATGAATTATCACAACTAAAAAGTAATAATTCATTATGTAGGTCACCTGACGCCGCATACGTCACCCATCGCCGGGGCGCACAAGCGATCACGTTTAGTGTGTAGTTTGTTAAGTTTATATAATTTTTATGTATGTTAGTCATTAGGGTATATATTGTATGGGCCTATGTAGCCTGATTTAAATAAATAAATAATCACATGAGAAAAGTAAAAGGTGCTACGATCGAAAACAGTTTACACTTTACAGCCTTTCTTTTATACATTTTTAAACCTTAAAATATACATTTTTAAAGTGTTTAACGATAAATATTAACTATGCCATTTATAAAGATTTATGTTGATAAAAGTAAAATTTAGAAGTGCTTACTTCGTAGTATTAACAAAATTTTTTAAACCTTAAAATATACATTTTTAAAGTGTTTAACGATAAATATTAACTATGCCATTTATAAAGATTTATGTTGATAAAAGTAAAATTTAGAAGTGCTTACTTCGTAGTATTAACAAAATAGGTTGTACATGGTTGTACGAAGTTTTTTGTTACTTTTGTTCAGAGTTTTTAGCATTTTTCAAAAAATATGAATTATTCGAATAATATTCGAATTATTCGAAAACTTTTGTAAAATATTCAAATTATTCGAATAGTAAATTTGTCGAATAATAACATTCCCTAGTGCAAGGGTTCGAGGATTTGGAGAGAGAGACCTGCTGACTCTCTTGAAGACTTTATTAACACTATGACTAGCACAACACTAATCACTAGGTCCAAACACTAAGCACTAAGTCCGAACACTAAGCACTATCACTGTCCTAGGTCGTAGCCAAGTCGTAGGTTTCACTGGTTCACTCACTATTGATCACTCCGAAGTCGCCTTGATGATCGCTCAGACGAAACTGAACTGAACTGCCGGGTCGTCTACCTGCGGCTTTTTATATGGCGAGACGAATTCCAGAAAGTTCCCGATTCACGTAAACAAGTAAACAAGTGGAACTTTCTAGGAGGCTCGAGCATGTACCACCTAGCGCCATCTAGTTTCGAGTAGGGGATTTATGTGTAGTGTGTCCCCTGATCAGCTTCGCTGGTTTGCAGCTAGATGGCACCACATGTCCGTATACCGGTTACCGTAACAATATTTAAGGGGGCTCCCATACAAACACTCTATTTTTACTATTTTTACTGTATATTGTTACGGAATCTTCGTGAGCGAGTCCAACTCGCACTTGGCCGGTTTTTTATTGATTACATTTTCAAAGTTTTTGACATTAAATACATTAAATTATTATAATAATCTTTAATGACAACTTTAAAGCTGATAATATACTATCACGAATTGGTGATCCTCAATTAGTAGATATACTTACTTACTTACAATTACATGTTCGATAAGACACAATTTTGTTACTTAAGAAAAATTTAAAGTTAGTTTTAAAATTTAAGATTAAGGGTCAATTCAGACCGCAACGCGACGCGTAGATGCATTTCTAAAGTAAATATTTGACAGATTTGCATGACGTCTCAGTTCTCACGCTCACGAAATCTGTCAATTCAGTACAAAAGCAATGCATCTACGCGTCGCGTTGCGGTCTAAATTGACCCTGAAGTTTTTTAAGCATTTGGTTTTAATTTTACTAGAAGACTTACTGGTTACTGCTTAATAAATGTTTTGATTTGATTTGATTTTGATTAATCACAACAACATACCAATAGCACAGTAAGTATAGCAATATGACTAATATTGCTATACTGTGCCAATAGTGAGTAACTAGCATTATGCAGAAGTCAAGTGTTGGGACGACCTTCTAGCCAAATGTAGTTTGTAGTCAAATATTGCCTAATATTGTATTAAAAATAACGAAGGAACGTTTACCGTTTACGAACAATGAGATGATGTAATTGGAATTATATACTACAGGAAGTAACTCCTTATAGATAAACCTCACATAATACGACATAATTGCATATTAGGTTTATAATTTTATCATTATTATATGCACTTTGAATAAAAGATTTTTAAAATTGCTATTGTATTTCACAAGCAGATTGCAGCAAATCCTAACCTCCAAATGTTTAACCTATAGGAAACAAATAAATCACCAAGGATATTATTTACAGTACTTAATCTAAAAGGTATGGATTTCTGTATCATAATAATAATTCATCATTTATATACTTATTCATAAAATCGTATCCAAGCACGATCATATATTTATTTTTTCCTTATCAGAAGCTGAAGTAGCCGCTTGCGTCGTCTGTAATGGTAGATCCAGCGTATGGTACAAAAGTACACCACCTCGAATACGTTCACTAGTGTTATAGACAAAATGAACACTTCCATACAACACAATAAGCCTGCAAAGAAATAAAGTACCTCACACATACTACTCGTTAGATTACAGGGAGACGAACCAACCATCAAGTCTGTGATAACTGATAACCAATAACAATTTTAAACTGAAGACCTAGGTTGACTTATTGTATACTAATATCACTTTTATATTTACTTCGTTATTATAATAATTAAAAGGCTTAGTGCTCAATAACTTTAAATAAGGACAAAGGCTTTCCTATGGCCTAATTTATTTAAATTATAGCACCTTTGTGCAATTACCACTAAATTAAAGTTCATTAATCATTATGTCTTACCTATGACCTCATACCAAGGATTATTCGTTTCTATTATCGTCAGCTTTTGTGTGTCCGACTCGTAGAATATACTGATGATCGTTGCATTTGTCATATCCAAGCCTTTCCTGAAAAAGTTTATAGAAGATTTTTTTTAAATAGACGAGGTTCCGAGGCCGCATTTATATTTTTTATGAGTATAGGCCACTTTCATTTTGCAGCCCCTATGTACGAACTCTGCCGCTAATCGCTATTCGAGGACGCTACTGCCCCTAGGACGCCATAGGACGTTGCCACTTGCCGCCCATAGGCCATAGCCTATACTGCCTTAGATACATAAATCCAGAGCTGCGACTTGCAAGGTTCAACAACAATAATAATATTAGTAATATTTTAATCCTATTTTTTTTAATCCCTCTGTCCTCTAATTAGTGTTTGCATGTACCTCACTATCTCTGCGACACCCTAAGGTTTGGCTGGAAGAAAATGCCACAAGGCATTTAAAGTCCGCCTTTGTACTACAGTGCAAAAAGTTTTTAAAATAAAATATAAATATTTACTTTCTCTTCTGCAGCCTATTTAAACTTTAAAAAATATGAAGTAACAACAACAGAAATATTAAAAAAAAGAAATAAGGAATATAATTACTGAAGACAGCATTCACCATCCAGGCAAAAAGTTTGTTTTATCAGAATATTTGCTCTAGTTGATGTGTCATCAAAGTCACTAGATTCCAATTAGATCGCTCTATATTCTTACAAGAAATTTGTTTTGAGGACCCTCGTGTCGTTGTCGTGTCGTATCATGGTGACCCTGGCTGTGTGCAGCTGCCGCGTGCAGTCCGGCATGCAGGCTTCAGGCCCCATGCAATATAAAGAGTTTACCTCCTCCTCGTTTAAACTCTCATCCGATGTATCGCCGGGGAAGAAGAAGCGAAACTTCTCTGAAATGTTTACAAAAGATCTCAATCGAAGATGATTGAAACTGATTAGGCCACACAGCGTTAAGGTTCCTATTCTATTTCTTATCCGCTGAAATACCCAATAATATGTAGAAGATATTGAAGAACGATCGAATTGTTTGTGCTTTTTTGGAAAAAGGACGTTATTTTTATTGAGCTAAGCATTTTTTCCAGTACACAACTCACCTCGATGCTTAGCCAAGCAGTGGAGATGCTCTAGGGTGCACTCAGGCGCTTCATCCCCATCGTAATCAGGCATGGTGAAAGGAGCACAGTTGCAAAGCGCAATGGCGGCATTTCTCTGGCATACCATCAGACAAGTTGACCAAGAGTGTAAGTCAAATTCGCCATTTGATCCCGGTAGACGGCAACCACGCTATTAAAAATTTGATAAAAATGACCATACAATAGACACACAAAAAGCTAGTATTTTCAGTAACAAAAATTTACCTTTTTATGTGGCTAAGGTTGCCACATAAAAAGGTAAATTTATGTGGCAACCTTAGTCTAATTAATGCGGAAACTAAACAAATATTTTTTCAGTTTATCCATATAAACTGCCAGAAACTGAAGCTAAAAGCATAGGTTTTCAATTGTTGCCTTTCTTTATTAGAGGCTCAAATCTTTCTAATTAAGGACCTATCAGCTATCCCAGTATCCACTTTTGAGTACTTGCTGGCTATATCGGGGTTTACTCGCTATCGCAATATTTCTTACCATTTCTTCAGAGTAGTGATCTAAGTCGTAGCTAGCGTACTGAGTATACGTCTTGAGCATTATAAGAGACGATGTATTGCATGGCGCCAGAAATACACGGACCATACCAGAAGACAGCAATGGATAGTTGTCTCCATCGAAAAGCAGAACCTGATAAAAAGTGAAAGTATAATATACCTTAACTTCAATGATATTATCCCTCAAAAAATCTCTAGATCGTCGCTTTCCTCTGTAACTATTTTTGGGTGTTTGCATAATTGAAACGTTGCATCAATTTCAAGATAAGGCATTGGTTACATCTTCACATCTACCAGAAATTCGTATCCAGGTCTTCTGATGAAGGCGAAGTCGTCAGGGTTCTCCCGCGCCACCACCGCGAGACCAGCCGCAATCCCAGTCTCGTTGAGCTGGTATAACGTGCTGTCTCTGTCCATCGACCTGGAAATACATCTATTACCAATTCTGTTCTTTAGATAGATTACTTTTACAGAATTTATCGATCCACCGTAGCTTAAATTTGGTTGTTTCCTTCTTTGAATTTATTTACTTCTTTAAACATAATTTGCTTACATCAAATCAATTTTATTCATCAAACTCCATAAGCTCACCGGTGAATGAGACACAAAAGAATATATATTGTGTCTCGTTTTCCCACGATCGACGAGGTAAATTATGCATCTTCAATAAAAGTATTAAGAAAGGGTACTTTATGCGTATAAACTACAATTGATTTACATGTATCTGGAGTTGAAGACGCAACAGAAGCCAAATGGAGTGATCCGTCGGGTGAACAGCTCTGCGCACCGGTACGCACGCGCGTGCCATGCGCAGCGCACAAGCAGCGTTCTACATGGTGGTGTCAACTGAAAGTGATTATACTCTTAAGCGATATGCAAGCTGTTGAATGAATGAATGGTAATAAAATCAGCTATCAAACAAAAGAGAGTAGATCAATTTCGGTTTATTAAATTAAAACCTCCTTAACCAGGCAATATTAGAAATAAGGTCAATATGAAAGACATTTTAGTACATATCCTTCTTTCGCATTCATAGTTAGTATTAACTTCTCAGGTATACTTAAAATATTAACCATTCACCAGTCATCACAAAATAAGTATTTGGGCTTCTTAGTTTTTACTATTTTAGTAATATGTGCTTCTACTTTCTTTTCTTAGGAGGTAGATACGTTACTATCTAGAGACCTATTCTTACTGGCATATTTTATAACTCAACTTACCTCGTACATAATTTTCGTGACATTAGTTTCCTTGGTCACTGCTACTAGCCATTTCATGAAATCATGTTCATACGGTGTAAATGCCATATTGAACAGTGCACCAAATGCCATTAAGTTAGACTTTATACTGTTCAGCGCATAGGTTCTGTTCCTATCTAAAGATAATCTGCAAGAAAAACAAGTTGGTAAGGAATAAGTTGCCCAAGAAAACATGTAAGAAGAAAGGATCGGCCTGACCTGGCCATTACATTATAATATTGTTCAACAGGTAATAATTATAAAGAGCTAGGGTAGTGGGTACCTAATAAATAGATGTAGCCCGTGCAAGGAGTAAGACTATGATTCGAAACATGATGTTGTCATTCAAACAAGACACCAATATTTTCTCTATAACCTGTACTTTTTCCACTGGGAGAATTCTCATGAATCCGTATGGGCCGGCCCATAAGTGTACCCAGTAGGCAGTAACCTACGGACTAAACTCCCTCCTGGGGCCCTACCACGAAACCGTTTTGAGACTCAAACGAACGAATCGGAATGCCGCGTTCTATTCTAATAAACGTGAAATGACGTTGTTAGAGTAGGACTTTGCATTCCGATTCGATCGTTGAGTCTCGAAACCACAGACCTCGAAACGGTTTCGTTGTAGCCTGTAGGCCTCCCGTCACATCCTGCTTCTGTACACTCTAAGGGTTGATTCAGCCCGCAACGCAACGCGTAGATGCATTTTTAAATTTATATGGATTTGACAGATTCGCAAGACGTCTCACACAATTGAAATCTGTCAAATCCATACAAATTTATGCCGCGCCGCGCCTCGCCTCGCCTCGTCGCGTTGCGGTCTGAATTGACCGTTAGGGTTGATTCAGACCGCAACGCGACTCGTGGATGCATTTCTAAATTAGTATGAATTTGACAGATTTGCAAGACGTCTGACTATTACAAATACAACAGTATACAAATTTAGAAATGCATCTACGCATCGCCTTGCGGTCTGAATCAATCCTTACACGACATAATCATAATATTATTATGATGTGGGTTATGACTTATGAGTTATGACACTTACAAGTATCGCGCGTATTTATCCAGAGCAGGTTTACTGATGACATTGTTACTGCAGATGGCGACTGCTGGAAACGTGATGTTGTTCAGAACGTCATCTTCCATCAGTTCGTTGACAATCAGCGGTGGTACCATTCGGTAAACATACCAGAGCTGTACCACTAGCGAAAGGGAGGCGATGAATGTGGCTATCAAGAGAAGCAGGTAGCACCATCTGGAGTTCATTAAGCAGACACAATAGTTTAAGGTCATGGAGGCCTACTAGGAAACCATTTTAAGACTCAAAATATAATAATCGAACGAGAATGCCGCGTACTGCCCTAACAACGTTATTTGACGTTTGTTAGAGTAGGACGCGGCATTCTCGTTCGATTGTTTGAGTCTCAAAACGGTTTCGTGGTACGGCCCCTGATTCGTATGCCTCGAATGTCATAAGTGTGTGGTGCCGACTGCCGAGTGAAATTGCCTTTGTACAGAGGAAATGAGAATTGAACCCCTTATTGAATTTAGTAACGTAACGGCGGTAAAGACATATTTTAATGTTAACTTGACTTAAATTTAACCAAGAGCCTGATAAAAAATGTATAAAGTTTATGTCATGTTTTTAATAAATAATGATGTGGCAGTAAGAGATTGCCGGCGTATAATTGAAACACAAACCCTCCTACAAGCTGCTTTAACTTTTCTTAGCTACTTTTCTTTACTATTCGTAGCAGACAATATTATAACAAAACGTCTTTCCACAATATCGTGTGGATCTTTCTATTAGTAAAGACTATATCTTTAATAATAAAAAGATCCACATATACAAGGTTAACAAGAAATAGAGTAACGGTTTTCAGTTTTTAACCGACTTCCAAAAAGAAGGAGGTTATATGTTCGGCTGTTTACTTGTAGTTAGATAATATTATTCTTTTGTGCAACTCGTTTAAAGCTGTCATTGCATAAGTTAGTCAAGTTCATATTGAGTAACCTCCGTACACGCAAATATGGAGTCAAACAAAGATAATTTGAATATTATTTTGTATGGATTTAATGCACGCTTCTTCAACTTCCTCAATTTACTTCCGAAGCAAAAGTACTCACAGTTATTGGAAGGCCTACACACTCACAAGAGTCTACAGTAAACATATTTTGGTGAAAATAGTCTAGCATAGGTTATACGAGTACATAGTTAAAATATAGTTAATGTTATATAGTGCTTTTTGAAATCACCTTCTTCTGAGTTCTGCGTGGGTAATTGTTAATCTTAACGCCTCCGTGGTCTAGTGGACAGTGGTTTAGACTTTAAAGCGTGGCTCTTGACTCGGAGGTCGCGATCATCATCTTACCTGTCTGTCTGACAAGTAAATTGATCCATGCGTCTGGTAGGCATATAAAAAGTCGGTCCTGCGCCTGATTTCTCACCAGTCATGTCGGCCTTCCGTCCCACTGGGTTATAAGAGTAAAGGAATAGAGAGTGCTCTTGTGTATGAACTGTGCGCACACAGTCACGTTTTACAACAGTCTATAACATCTGTTTGTATTCCATCTGTCCAGGGCTGTAGCTAGAGTCAAATTTGAGGTAGGGCAGTGTCGGTTACAGGTAGGGCGGAAGCAAAAAAAATCGGTCAAGTGCGAGTCGGATTCGTGCACGAAGGGTTTCGTACCGTTATAGATAAAAAAATAGGCCAAAATTGTGTTTTTTGTAATTGAGCCCCTTTAAATATAAATGTTATTTTAATTGTATTATTAATTAATTAAGTGATTTCGCAAAAATGTCCAGTGCCTACTGTTGCCATTAATATCAATATGCAGCAAAAAAGGCCAAAAAACACGAATCCTTAAATATTGATTTTATTTTGTTTTTAGTACTTATTTGTTGTTTTGATTTATCTCTAGGTCAATGATGTATTCAATTCATTCAATAGTTATTCTTAGATACTTAAAAAAATTCTGTTACAAAGCATGAGCACTATATCTAAGAACTACATATTATTAAATCCTCAATTACGAAGAACAAGCGAACAATATGGTTAAACTTCTGGTAGTAGCGATCCACGTGTGAGTGAGAGTGAGGAAATAATAATTAATTGTTGGGTTGGGTGATACGAGTCAATAGATACGACTAAAAATATATTTAGATTATTATTGTTTCTGCAAACTTATTAAAATAATAATTAATAATAAAATAACATAAAATATTTAAAACAGCTGAATTCTACGATTCGCCATATTATTAAAAATGCGAAGAACTTCGTTCAGATCAACTTTTTTTCAAAGGCCAGAAATACCATACCAGCCATTCTTTCGTGACCCATTGGCAGTCTTTGAGGCATTAATTGCAGTTAAAGTTGAAAACGTGGACTCGCACACTGCAGTACTACATCTTTTTTTTTTTCATTAAGATTATAATTAAATGGACGCATCGCTTCATGTAATCGTGATTCAAATGAAATCTATATGTTATAGTCAAAGTCCGATACACAGTCTCTTCGCGGAAGGACTGGTTTATCCTAGGTTTGGCCAAAGCCGTCAGGCGATCCCCGAAATACATTTCAATTTCGCCCTTTGGCTGAAGTATTTTTAGTCAAACCCAGGAGCTCCTAACTTTTCAGTCAAACGTCGAAAGTAAATTATTCTGTTTCGGTTTTGGCCTAGTCAATCCTAGAAGCGACTGCAAAACTCGGTCAAACGTTGATCTGAACATGTTTAAACAGGTTCATAATGTCTCTCGCGGTATTCCGACCGATTGTTTTGTCATTTCATGTTCGTTCATTGAGCGTGCGGGCGTGTAATTGTGTAAAATTGAAGATGAGTGATTCAAACGGTGTTGTTGTTACTAAAAACGTGGATAAAGAAGCTTTAAAAGTAAAGTTTAAAGAGAAAATTTCAAATTTGAATAAAAATAAGTGTTCATTTCACATAAAAAACAAAACAGTTGTATGAGCAGATTATCAGTGAGATAGAATCCGCTAAAGTAGCTAAAAAGAAAACGTCTTTGCAGTATCGCCGTCTCAAACGCTACGACGTTGTTTGTTTTGGGGACGAAAAAAAATTGATTAAGCCATTGTCAGATACAAAAAATATACAATACTACGTTACGGATGACGAGTTATTCGATGTGATTGAATGTGCTCATCAGGAATGTGGTCATGGTGGTAGAGATCTCACATTGAAAGCTTTAAATAAAAAGTATGCAAATGTCACAAAAGAGTGCGTAAACTATTACTTGGATTTATGTGAAACGTGTCACAAGAAAAAGAGTCAGCCTAAAAAGGGACTCGTCGTTAAACCGTTATTATTTAAAGAGACTCACGCACGGGGACAAGTGGATCTTGTAGACATGCAGACGTGTTCTGAACTCCTGACCGTGATTACAAGTATATTTTAAACTACCAAGATCATTTGACAAAATTTGTGATTCTTCGTCCCCTACACACAAAAACAGCACAGGAAGTAGCGCACACTCTCCTTGATATATTTTGTACTATAGGTGCGCCTTCTGTGCTTCAATCAGACAACCGTGTCGTAGAAGAGTTAAAAGTAATGTGGCCCGAATTGTCCATAGTGCATGACAAATCACGTCATTCTCAAAGTCAAAGAAGCGTGGAGCGTGCAAATCGGCATGTACAGCAATTAATATTGTTCGCATGGATGGAAGATAATAAAACTAATCGTTGGAGTGATTCCGATTCCGATTCTGTCAACTGAAGAAAAATTGCGCATACCATCATGGCATAAAACAATCGCCATTTGAAGTGATGTTCGGTGAGTATATTAGGGCGCGTTCTGATGACCCGCGCCCGCTTCGCGCTCGCCCAGCGTATCAGCACCCGCGTTTAAGCCGCGTCTAAGCCCCTTTGTGTTGTATGTAATTTGAGTCTTATGACACTTCAATTAGATCTCAAATTGAATTTATCGAAGTCCACCCGTGCGCGGGTTGTGCGCGGGCTGTGCGCGGGTACGGTACGACGCGGGTCAAGAATCTGATTTTTTTTTTTTTGCGCAGGGGAAACCCATCATGGGTGCCCCGGGTTGGGGATGTGCCTCAGTTAGCTGAAGCACTCCGGGGGTATGTGAGACTCTTACTCACTAAAACCACCTGCGGTTCGCCTTCAGCCGCAGAAAGGAGGGATGTCCCGGATCTAACAAACACAGGACTCCCTCCACGACCGGCCGGTCTACCTCAGAAGGGACCGGACTTCCACTAAAGTTAGGGAACACTTCGGCAAACTGAAGCGTTCCCCTCGGCGCCGGGACTGGCTAAGCCGGGGAGGTTCCCATCCTCTCCCGGAGCCCCGTTAGACGAGACTTAAGAGATTCGCATAGCGTCGCCTCCGCACTCCCGTCCTACGCCGGCGGAGCCTGCCGCTCCGATGGGATCGTCCTCTCTGTCCCGCTCCGCGGCCTCTTTCTGCGACATAACAATTTCGCAGAAAGAGACCGCCGCCTGCCAGGCCTCATCGCTTTCGAGCATGCAACAAGAATCTGAACATGCCCTAGCTACCCGTTACAGGGTGTAACGGGTAGCTAGCCGAAACTTACTATGAGAAAGTCCTTTCATTCATCCTTTCAACATGAACAAACCATCTAATAGTTTAACTCCGAAAATAGAATAAACTTAACATTTTATGAATTCTTTTTTTTAGGACGAAAAGCTCATGTTGGAATTGAAACACTACCAGATTCAATAAAAAAGGTTCTTCAGACCGAGGAAGAGTTAGAAAACGCTATTAACTCGTCTGGTGAGAAGCAGAATAATACTGATGACACTAGTAAGTAGCAACAAAAACCGTTTCAAATTACTATATTTTTAAATGTCAGCTGAGAGTAGGCGTCCCGCCCCCAATTTAATGCAATGCAAGCGATACAATGCACTTGTACCACCACCGGTAACTTTTCTTCACGTGTTTCGCCCCTAATAACGGTCTAACTGCTGCTGAGGATGCCCCGTGTAGGGGCGAAACACGTGTAGAGAAGTTAACGGTGGTGGTGGTGCAGGTGCATTGTATCGCTTTGTATTGTATTAAATTGCGGGCGGGCGGGCGGTGCACTTAAGAAAAGCATAACTAACTTGTCATTTTTCGTGTGGAAGTAGCTAAATATTTTTCTATTTTATATTATGATAGACTTCTGCAAAATAACGCCTGATTACATTAATTACTTAAGTATATAAATTTTATTTTAGTACAAAGAAATGAGATGGAAATACCTGGACCGTCGTCGTCAACTGTGAAAGAAGATACTTCTGTCACAGAAAAAAATAAGGATCACCATATTAACAAAGTTCCTGGATTGTTGCCACTAAGAAAGGAAATAAACTCTCCAACAGTTGAGATAACTTCTTCAGACATCGTTTGTTGTATTTGCCAAAAAGAGAGCTCCGGCGCACATACGTGCATTATTTGTAATCAGGTCGTGCATGTTATTTGCACTGACAGCACACTTGGCGCAGACTATGAAGGCTTCGGAAGTAAAGTTACATGCATACGTTGTGCGCAGACAGAAAATATAAAAAAAAAATAAAGAAAAGGCGATAGAAGGTCTTGAAGCTCAGGCTGATCTGATCAAAAATTTCCGCCAATCGCGATTGGAAAAACTGTAACCTTACCTATTTACAGCTTTGTCAGAGCCAAAGGAGATGCTCGAAATGTTTTGGGTATCATACAAGATAAAACAGATGATGGTTTATACAGAGTAGGCACGAAACACGGGACAATAAACACACTTTTTTCGAGGAATCAAATAAAAGAATGCAAAGAAAAATTTCTTAAGATCGAAGTCTTCGAAGATGTGCCTGACGTTCGGCTGTCTCTTAGAGAAATCAGTGCAAAGGATTCAAAATTTGGTGGCCAAGGCTTTATAAAATGCCACTGCAATAAAAAATGCTCTTCAAAATTATGCAAAAAGATCTAATGTATTGTGCAATTCTAAATGCCATAATGCCTCACCATGCCAGAATAAAGATTAATGTTTCATTTTAATTACCTAAGAAATTATTAAAACAATTAATATTAACATTAATGCCTCACCATGTCAGAAAAATGATTAATTTGCCACTTTAACTACCTAAGAAATTATTAAAACAATTAACATTAAAGTTAATGCCTCACCATGTCAGAAAAATGATTAATTTTCCATTTTAATTACTTAAGAAATTATTAAAACAATAAACATCAAAATTTTAAAAATGTTATTTTTTTATACCTAATCTTACAAACTAACCTCCGTATATTCCAAAGCATTTATTTATTTATTTTATACTTTATTGCACATCGTACAAAAGGCGGGCCTAATGCCACACGGCATTCTCTCAAAGCATCTCAAATATAAAAGTGAAAATCACGTAAGCTGACCAATCAGGTGTCAGAACTGGCAGAGTTAAGCGGTTAAGACTTGAAAGCTGCTTAAATGATAAAATGCTTCCAAATATACGAAGATAAGACACTTCATACCTATATCGGAGTTTGACTCGTCAAACCCCGATTTAATAAAATTGTGTTTTGACGTTTGCCTGACCAAATTAGTCCCTCCCAGGTTTGACGAAAATTGTTTAGTCAAAGGCCGAAAATTTACATTTGTTTGGGCTTTGACTAAGTCATTCAGTCTGACCTGAGGATTGACCAGTCCAACCTAGGAGCGCCGGAGCTTCGGAGTTTGCCTATAACATATACACAGAACAAAGAATTATTATCGACGACTTCTGTGGCCCAATGGTTGGGCGTGTGGCAGCTTAATCCGGGGGACGCGGGTTCAAATCCTGCCAACGGAACAAAAAGTTTTTAAAGGTATAATAAAAATCTTAACTATATAATGTATAGTTTATATAAGAATAAAGTATATTTCTGTTGTCTAATACCTGTAATGCAAGTCTAAACGGTCTTCCTTTTTAGGGTTCCGTACCCAAAGGGTAAAAACGGGACCCTATTACTGAGACTTCGATGTCTGTCCGTCTGTCCGTCTGTTTCCAGGCTGTAACTCAAGAACGGTAATAGCTAGAGAAATGAAATTTTCACAGATTATGTATTTCTGTTGCCGCTATAACAACAAATACTAAAAACAAAATAAATTAAATATTTAAGGAGGGCTCCCATACAACAAACGTGATTTTTCTAACATTTTTTGCTTAACTATCAATGATGACAACAGGTAGGCACTTGAAATTTTCACAAAGGCCTTAATAATATATGTAATTTAATAAATAATAATAAAAGTAAAAAAAATAATTAAGGGTTAGGTAGGTAGGTAGGTCCCAAACTATTTTTGCTCTATAACGGTACGTGCGCGGTATAACCCTTCGTGCGCGGGTCCGACTCGCACTTGGCCGATTATTGGTATTTTTAAGGTAGGGCATTGTGATTTTAAGGTAGGGCATTGCCCCACTATGCCCCCCCCTAGCTACGGCCCTGCATCTGTCTATAAACTTTCTGAATCTTATTGATATTGACATCTTCCAAAACGCTTAAGAATATGGTAGATACCTGATCATAGGATTGATATTTTTATCAGCCACAAACTTCGGACCCTGAACCCCGCTGTGCTTCCATAATTCTTTCAACGCGTCTTTCAAACTGCTTCTCAGTCGGACTTCCAACGGAGAATATTTCAACCCAAATTTGTACGGTCTAGTCAAGTTTAGAATTGGTTTTTTAGCCCTTTTAGACCATAAATCTGGATCTACAGTACGCATTTTGGGGGTTGAAAAACTACATTTTGCTCTTGTTTAAACTCGACACGTTAAGAAACATTGTTAGCAGCTATAATATTGTGTTTGAATATTCACTAGCGTTCGTTTATAATTATTTCATGTTTAAAAGTGTTTCGTGCATTAATTCAATATTTAAATTAGTCTGTAGGTACTTCAAAAATGCAGTGTCACGCAAGCATTTCAAACAACTGCTCTTTTCACACATTACCAACAGAAAGTACCTACTGGCTACTTACCTTATAAATTAAATCGGTTTAATTGTACAGGAAATTATAAATAAATTACTTATCATAAAATTCAAGATTTTTTTTTCATTAAAATCATAATTTTATTTTATGAAATGCCATTGCCAATGTTATTATAACCTGAAGGCATCTTTTTAACGTTATTTTTAGGATCAACAATTTTGTTCCGCTTAGTTGCTATTTTAAAAATAAAGGAGTGTATAAAATTTTATCGAACATATTTAAGGTAAGTACTAGATGACGCCCGCAACTCCGTTGCGCCAAATCTCGTTTATCGCGCAGGAACTGTACATTCTTCCTAGACAAACGTATTCTATGTCCTTTCCCGGGACTCAAAGTATCTCCATGTCAAATTTCAGCAAAATCGATTTTGCGGTTTGGTCGTGAAGAGGTAACAGACAGACAGACGGACAGACAGACAGACAGACACACTTTCGCATTTATAATATTAGTATGGATTAATAATACTTATGTAATATAATATTGTAAGTATTATTATTCTTTTCTAAAATGTCTATGTCTAATGCCTTTATATATCGTTGCTATTATTTGTTGCCAGCTACGAATAATCAAAACTAAGGAAACGTAACTCCCATACTTCAACCGTTTTAAATTTGGCTCCTTTTCGAACACTAAAATATGACAATTCAGATTTTCGCCAAGGTCGTATCCCAGGTAACGTATCATAATATTGCGCGGACGACATCCTGCGCGGTTATTGTCATTGTCATAGTTATTCAAAACAAATAATTGTCAAAAGCGGATAGTATTATGCAGTATACACCAAGCACCTTTACTATCACGAAGAAACGAGCACATAATTATTATTTTAAAAACAAACATTTTCCTCTGATACTTAAGACATCGATAATAATTATAATATACATGTAATAATAATTATGAACAAACCTTGTACGACTCGGGCGAATCTAAAACTGTCCGAGCACCTAGAGAAGACGTTTTCAGATTACAAAAATGTATGTGCTAAATTATTACAGAATTGAAATTAAAAACTTACGTAAATTTTGTATAGTTTATAACTTACAATAATTAATATAATATTTTAATACCAGTTAGCAGTTTTTATTTTTGTTTCATTAAAGGAAAAACTTATTTGTTTTTGTCCATTGAACGTAATTTTTCGATTTAAGATTTTGATACGTGGGAGAGCCATCCTTCGGCACGAATGGGCCGACTCAACCGGAGAAATACTACGTTCTCACAGAAAACCGGCGTGAAACAGCGCTTGCGCTGTGTTTCGCCGAGTGAGTGAGTTTACCGGAGGCCCAATCCCCTACCCTAATTATTCCATCAGGTGACCCGTTTGCTCGTTTTCCCCCTTATTTCATAAAAAAAATATTATATTATGTTTTTTTTGTTGTAAAAAATCCTTAGCAAGAAATATGAGAATAGCCATATCATCTTATAACGCATTTAGTATAATGTCAGCCAGACCCTAAAATTTCGTTTATGATTAAATTGTTGCATCTTGCATAACACTGTCCATGGCGACTTTGTAAAAATTTTGTAATTATATTATTCTTTGCTTATTGCACTTTTAGAATAACATGTGAATTTAATAAGACAAACACAAAGAGACCAGCATAATTTTATAAAATACCTTAGCATCCAACTTAAATAAACCATATTTTTTGGGTCGACAAAAATACAAGAAATTTAAGCATAATTTTAAACAATTCACTTACAGATGAAAGGTTATTCCTGTATTAAAAGTCGTATCTGTATGACTTCTACACCATTTCACAGGGCATTTAGGCATTTTAACAACAAAAATATTGTAAAAAGCTACGTAAAAAGTAAGTAAACAAACCTATGTAAACAAATTGTAAAATGAGTTTGACAAAATTGTCATGTCAACCTGGTTGAATGTCACTCGAGTATATATGTCGCAGGGAAAAGAAGATATCAGGGATATCCCGAAATCCCTAGGGATATCACGAAATCGCGGTAGATACCGAATATTCTTGTTTCTTACGTCTTCTTACTAAACAAATCTAGTGATATGTCATTTCACTAAACTAAATCTAGTGAAATGTCAGAAAAGCGGATACCGCCGAATAAAAATCGAGCTACGCATTTCTCTCGCTCGCTCTAATACCCTATCACTATCTTATGGGAGCGACTAACCCTAAATTGACGATTTTATAATTCATTTTTATACTTGAAAATAGGCTCCGAATTGTTTCATTTTGTAGACATAGATACTACATTATATTTCCGAGAATCAGACCTAGCAAAAACACGATATCTTAAAATTTTCTCGATCACAAAGATACATCTAATTTTTACGAATTTTTCATATATTGCCATAACCGTGCATTAAACTAAGTTAATATTTTAACACATTGTATAAAATTCTATCATTGAGGAACTGACCTAGCGGATTTTTTAAATGTTACATATTTATCGAGTTGTTAGGAAAAAAATAATTTTCTTTTTATTTAAATGAATCCGCGTCGTCCTTTTTCACCTGGCATATGAAAGACGGGCGTGAGTGTGAAGAGAGAAGGACGATTTTTTGCGTTAGTCGCCCTCTTAACGCGAATGGGGCATTATCAGCGTGAAGGGTATCTTATTATCGGTATTGAGTTATTAATATCCCCATAATATACATTTAACAGGCTATCGAACCATGCAAGTTACATGCGCGTAAGTCTGGAAAATATTAAAAAATGTTGAAACTCGAGAGTCGTAAAAGGTGATATTTAGAAAATCGCATTCAAACTTAACGTACACGTAATGATTTAACGACTAAAATCACACGAGCCGCGCCAGCTCGAGCGACGCATTTATTTCACTCCCACTAGTGCCCGTGTGGGTATTAGAGCGAGCGAGAGAAATGAGTAGCTCGATTTTTATTCGGCGGTATCCGCTTTTCTGACATTTCACTAGATTTAGTTTAGTGAAATGACATATCACTAGATTTGTTTAGTAAAAAGACGTAAGAAACAAGAATATTCGGTATCTACCGCGATTTCGTGATATCCCTAGGGATTTCGGGATATCCCTGATATCTTCTTTTCGCTGCGACATATATACACGAAAAATGTGTACCGAACACACGCATAAATATGCATGTATTCGGGTCACATTTTGTAGCCTTTTGGTGCACTTTTTTTGTTTCTTCTTCCTTAGTTTTTATTATTCGTAGGTTGCCAGTATATTTATTACTCTATGTCTATTTTTTTTTACGTCCGTGGTCTATGCTATTATAGATATGGAATCATTCATACTAATATACAAGGTGTAACAAAACTTAGTGATAATACTTTAGGGTGTATATGTGTTTCTTGTAGAGAGTTCACTGTGAAAGTAGCAGCGCTGAAAGGCCAAAAATTTTTTTCACTTTTATATGGGAAACTCGTGACGTTGGGGCGCTTGCCCATACAAAAGTGAAAAAAAAACTGGTCTTTCAGCGCTGCTACTTTCACAGTGAACTCTTTACAAGGAACACGTACACACCCCTAAGTATTATCACCTAGTTTAGTAATTTGTTACACCTTGTATATTTATCAATGCGAAAGGATCAATCAAAACCGTTTCTTAAATTTAAATAAATATTAAGGGTCCTGGGTCAGTAATAAGTTAATTAACAAATAACACACCTTGTATATTCTTTTCGCATTTTAATACGTTTAACATTTACATTTTTACACAGACATTTATATACTTAGTAGGTGTATGCATCCATCACTAGATTCTATTAAAATAATATTAATATGATAAAATATTTATTTATCTTGTGTAAATAGATTATCTTTTATCAGAATGATACATTCGAAATTTGCCAAAGTTATATATATTCAAGGTACTTTGGAGGTGTTATTGTTGTATAATATTGCTTAGATGTTTGAAAAAAATATTTCTTATCAATATATACTCAATAGGTATTATTGTAATTTTCTTTTTCTTTTAAAACACAAAAACACATGATTGCTATTATTTTTAAACAGGCGTTAATATTAAAATTGATGGATTTATTGCAAAGTTATTAACTGCACAGTAACTTAAACTAATTATAACATAACTAAAGCTTTGGTAACATAACAATTACACAGAATATTAAAATAATAACAATTACTTCAACAATACTTATAAATTTTTGTACAATATTATTCAATTTCCTACACAATATTAAAATATATTTATAAGTATCAACGAGGAAATTGATTCCTAGGCAGTTGACAGACCAACGTCAGTTGGTGGGATCATGTCAATTTAATGTTAATTGTGATCTATCGGCTGGGTTTGTCATAAAGCGACTAAACTACCCCCATGTCAGAGTAGACAGAATTATAGAGTATGCCGACTTAGAACTGATGTTGAAATTTTTAAATTTGACGTAGGTATTATGACGAAAATCGTCGCTAGGGTTGTTAAATTGTTACCTACGAATTTAAAACTATGACATATTCGCTGGACGTATTCTTCTTTGGTCGTATTGTTGTTTGTGTTTTGGCACATTCGATTAAAATTGTCAGAATCCAATTTTGAAATCTTTATTTTAAATATTTCAAAAGAAATTATATCAGCCAGCGCGAGGCACATTCCGTTCATAATCCTAGTGAAACCCGACGAATTTGACAGATATTGAAACCTGTCCGTTTCTTTGCAGTCGAACTACTGGTAGTTATGTCTATTGTGCCCATGTGCCTAGGAATCAAATTCTCTGATAGTAGGTACCTACATAAACAGAGTTAGAATCTTAGAATAATATCTAAGTAACTAATTATTGTTTGGATTTGACGTCACTAGACGCTTTGTACCATATTTTTTAAAGTGAAAACCTTTTATTAGCAAGGAACATTTTTTGGGATAGGTACAAAAGGTTAAAATCGTTTCAGGACGTTTGAACTGATCAAAATTCCGTAAAACGAGAGCTAACAGCCGGCGTGGCGTCAGAGAGGAAGTAATAACAATTAATTTGTGCCTTCTTTTGCTATTACGTTTTCACTTTAGCCTGCATGCCCAATCCAAGGGTGATAGAGAATTTGCCAGAGGTTATATAACCAGAAAACTTTTAGATTACATTCACAGAACAATGCATGTGTATTGTGTGACCACCCTGCACGGCACCTTAGGCCAAAAATGCAGTATTAAATGATAGAAAACGTATACTAAGAAGTATCGAAGCGATAGCTTGTGTAGGTAACCTAAATAACTAGCCTGTATTGTAAAATTTTACCTAAACAATATTTGGTTTGATTTTTTGGATTTTTTTTTTACATTTGCATTACCTAAACTTTTATGCTTAGATTCTAACATATATTTTTTCTTTAATCTTTGTAACATAAAATCAAGGACACTTATCACAATGAGAAATAGAACATACCTTTTTAGACATAATTATATACTTACACATAATATTATAAATATTTTTTTTAAATTGTGAAAGCTAATTAGGTCGGTAGACAAGTACTACTACACTACAGTAGTCATTAAATGACAATAATATTATAAACATCAATAGTCTTGGAATATAATCTTAACTCCTATATACAATCTGTCTACGTACACTGGTTTGGATTTATTACCGGGAAAAAGGTTTATTTGTCCAGCTGCTTTTCTGCCGTATATGGAAGAGGGTTAAAAAAGTAAAGGCCCCTTTACACCGCGTGGCCTTATCATTTCAGATTGATTAAAGATTAACCATCGGGTCAACTTGACCTGACACATGGAAATGGACAAAAGGTGTCTGGACTCTGGTGGCTGCGATTAGTCCGACCCGTGCTGTTTTGACACGATTCACCCCCCTAAAGTAAAATACTTATAATCATTCGTTTATAAATTATAAATAGAAGTAATCGAAGACTATTGACTTTTTTTTCTATAGGCTTCGTTAGCCTTAAGAATTTAAAACTTTCTTGGCCCATTTAGAAAGTATAAATATTGGCAGCCTGCGCCAATTTTCAATCAAAATCATTAGTGCCAACAACTGGCGCATTGCCACAACCTTTTTAGGCCATTCGGTAATACACAAAAAGCTCTTTGGTTTTTAAATACTAGTGCAAAATTGATCGAAGAGAACATTTTTCGTGGTCGCAAATTGCAATTGATAACTGCGTTCAAGTTAGTCCTTAATAGCTATATCATATTCCTTCAGACAGTCAAGTCTACATTAACTTTAGCAATAGGTTCAATGACATCTGCATGTCGTAAGGTTGTCAGACAACAGTCAGCAAGATTACACTCAGGGTGCGGTCAGCTTGATGACTGATAACATAATATCAGTAAAAAGAATCTGACCGCGAACTGAACTGAAGAATATCACGACTGCAGTGAACAACAACATTCTGACAGCAGGTAAGTTTGAAAGTGACTGGAGTTAGGCAGAATATTCTGACTTAGTGAGAACCATAGCCTGTCAGAACCAATTACTCAGACGGGGACCACAGGCGGGCCCTCGCGCGCCGCGGGTCACAGGTACGCCACGAAGAACAGCACCGGAACAAACAGCAGGGGCAGCACGATCATTCCACCGCTGATCATGCTGGTTGACTTCGACATTATGCCTTTCCCTGGAAAGTAAAGGAGTACAGTATAATGTATATCCCGTAGGCGCCAAGAAGTAAATGTTTTATTAGATGAGTGAAAGTGAACTCGTTGGATAGATTGGTACAAAAAATTTACAAGCCCCACTATCTTTTTTTTTTTTATATAAAATATGGGGGCAAACGAGCAAACGGGTCACCTGATGGAAAGCAACTTCCGTCGCCCATGGACACTCGCAGCATCAGAAGAGCTGCAGGTGCGTTGCCGGCCTTTTAAGAGGGAATAGGGTAATAGGAAAGTAGGGATGGGAAGGGAAAGGAATAGGGGAGGGTAGGGAAGGTAATAGGGTAGGGGATTGGGCCTCCGGTAAACTCACTCACTCGGCGAAACACAGCGCAAGCGCTGTTTCACACCGGTTTTCTGTGAGAATGTGGTATTTCTCCGGTCGAGCCGGCCCATTCGTGCCGACTGCCGAAGCATGGCTCTCCCACGTATAAAATGTCAAACCTAACTGTCAATTAAATGTTCTCTCGTTCTCTAAAAGAAGGCGTTAAACAAAGGATTACCCAGATTACATGCATATAATTGACATAATCAAATGTTAGAGCCAGCGGAACGGCTCGTAAAATAGAGTCTAATAAAGTTTTTAACCACCAAAAGGAATATAGAAATGACTTAGATAAATAATCTTCTTCAGATAAGAATACTCACACTGTTGAGCAAGATGCTTATAACAGCAGCAATCTCTCAGCCGAGTGTACTTCACGCAGTCGTGGGCTAAAGGATGGCAGCGGTGGGGGCCGACGTAGCAGGTGTGCGGTAACCATGGAAACGGCTCCGGGAGGAAGTGCCTCTCGCAGCAGCAGTGATCCATCAGCACCCGCGTCTCGCAGTACTCCATCTCGCGACGGGTGCAGGTCCCGCATCCTACCCGGGTTGCTGGAACTGGAATAGGAGGAGTTCTGGTGAAATATTGGATAGAATTTCAAGTAAGTATTCAGGATTTTGATAAGAATCTAACTAGAGGAGTGTGTACAGTCGCAGCTATATGTAGAGTTTCGTAAAGTAATATTTCGTAACTACTTATTTACTTAATCCAAATATCAATACCAAAATCCATAGAGCTAGGAGTTAGGACTTTGGTGTTACTCTAAATATTTAGAAAACCCTGAAAAGGCTTTTCTGAACATTACTAGTGGAGTCAAAATTGTGTAGAGTTGCAGTTTTATGTAAAGTCATGTTTCATTACATAAATAATTGAGTAGCGTTGATATAGTAATCATAAGTTAAGGTATTTTTACAATGTCGCTAAAGAGATGTTACCAAACCTACATTTTCAGGTACGCTATAATATCTGTACTACGCTTAATAACTTCCTATGCATACTATAATAAATATGTACTTAAATATAGATCTATTTATCGCCCCCGAAACCCCCTATATACTAAATTTCATGAAAATCGTTGGAGCCGATTCCGAGATTCCAATTATATATATATATATATATATATATATATATATATATATATATATATATATATATATATATATATATATATATATATATATATATATATTCATACGTGGGAGAGCCATGCTTCGGCACGAATGGGCCGGCTCGACCGGATAAATACCACGTTCTCACAGAAAACCGGCGTGAAACAGCGCTTGCGCTGTGTTTCGCCGAGTGAGTGAGTTTACCGGAGGCCCAATCCCCTAACCCCTACCCTATTCCCTTCCCTACCCTCAACTATTCCCTTCCCTTCCCTTCCCTACCCTCCCCTATTACCCTATTCCCTCTTAAAAGGCCGGCAACGCACTTGCAGCTCTTCTGATGCTGCGAGTGTCCATGGGCGACGGAAGTTGCTTTCCATCAGGTGACCCGTTTGCTCGTTTGCCCCCTTATTTCATAAGATAAGATAATATTATAAATGCGTAAGTGTGTCTGACTGTCTGTTACCTCTTCACGCCCAAACCGCTGAACCGATTTTGCTGTTTGGAGATACTTTGAGTCCCGGGAAAGGACATAAAAGTTTAAAAAAAGTTTGTGCTGCGTTTCTCAATCCAATCCATGGGTCCTACTTGGAATAATAATGTACTTTATTCAGCTCGATAACATAAAAACCTTAATCTAGACAATTACAACATGCAAATTATTTTATTTTCAATGGTTTTTTATATTAGAATGTTAAGATCGCAACCGGCAGCTTAGCTAGGTTACAGTATAACCTGTGTTAAAGCCACCGGACCCTTTCCCAACTACTGATCGGATATCGCTGATTTTACATTTCAGGTAATTAAAATTAGATTACAAATCAAATCAATGTTTAAAATTAATCAAACTTGATACAATAGACAATACAAAATAAAGTATAAGAATTCCAATCAATTATATATCATAAATATTATCAAATTATTACATTAAAATATACAATTAAATATTGTTGGTACAAATTTAATATTATATTATACCCAATATAATTGGTGTGTATTTATGTGCACATTGTGTTCGTGTGTACTTTGTGCGTGTGGTTGAGGAGTGTGATTAGAGTCAGAGTGTGAGTGAGCCTACAACGTTATAGTCAACAAATCTTCAGTATCTTCGTAAGTCAAACCTAGGAGCCAGTCATTGAGCGTATCTTTACAGTTTTTAGTGTTCAATTCATATATTGGTAAGTATTTATTTATTTTTTTATATAAATAAGGAGCTAGAAAGTAGTTATATCTCATCGATTTTACAAAGTTATAGTTATTAATTTGACAGATTTTATCACTGCGGCGTTTGTTTATTTTTTTAAAAGCAGTTGCGGCATGCTGTGCTAGGATTGTGCTCATTATAAAATGTTGTCTTACTGTTAGCACCCTGCAACATTGGTATAATTCCGTCGTGGGAAAGGTATAATTTCTAAATGTGCCAACCTTCAGTATTGCTCTTTGCGCGCGTTCGAGCTTTAGAAGTTGAGATTTAGGTACTCCACCCCAAGAGGAGATGCAATAGGTTAGGGTGGATTGACAAAGAGCATGATAAACCCTCTTAAGGATATGTGGGTTGGCTACGTGTCGGAGCGTTTTAAATATATAAATAAGTTTGCGAACTCTAGCTTGAAGGAGGTCTATGTGTGTTGAAAATGAGAGGTTGCAATCGAGTATGACACCTAAATATTTAACACTCTGAACACGTGATAGCCGTGGACAATCACAGGGTTGGGAAAAAGTGCGACATGCATGTGCGATTAAAGTCATTGCTGGTGGGGGTTGAGAAGATGCCCGTAAGGAAAAAGTCATGTAGTGTGTTTTGTCAGCATTAAGAGTAAGAGAGTTTGCAGCCAGCCAAGTGGAGACTAAGTCAAATGCACTTTGTGCAGTGACAAAAGCTTCACCCCAGGAATCGCCCACAAACGTAAGTGCCGTATCGTCAGCAAACGCCGTTATTTTGGTATTTTTGTAGGTCAATTGGCATAACTCATTTAGGTACACAAGAAACAGCGTGGGACCAAGTACACTTCCCTGGGGGACGCCGTAGGTAATTGGGAGCTCTTTGCTTTGGTGGTTATTGATTTTAACACATTGAGTTCGTCCTGTCAAATAGTCTCTCAAAATATCAAGAGAAAGCATAGGATACTTTTTATCCTGGGAAAATGTGCGGGAATTTTGGCGCAACGGAATTGCGGGCGTCATCTAGTAGGTATGATATTATACCTTTCATTGTTTTGATTGTAACAAAGCATTATAATACTGCAAATTTAAATTCCAGAGTCATAGTGACCGTGATATCATGACTCCCTAAAAAGCGTCCACGCGTCATATTGTAATTAGGTTCGCCTAAGTAGTGACCTATAGTCTGTCCAGTTATTTTACTTCTGAATTTCTATATTATGTTCCTTATGGCGTTGGGATTAAAGGTCCTATTAGACGTAAAATAGCTCGGACTGTAGCTATAGCAACTGGAAGGAACCAACAGGTTATATTTATAGCGACGAGCTATTTATGGGAAATCAGTGCAATATTTTGCTGGTTTCCTAGTGAAGACCTATTTTTTTCCTGGTAAGCGGCGTTAAGAGAACAAAAGTTTTAACAAGTGACTGCAAAAGTGCAATTGTTAAAAAGCCTATTTAAAAAAAATCATAAGTGCTAAGGTGTGATATATGCAGGCCAAATGCCAAAAGAGCAAAAGTAAGGCCTTAAAGAAAGACATCAAAAGTTTAAATTCTATACTAATATTATAAATGCGGAACTGTTTTGTCCGTCTGCCTGTTACCGCTTCACGCGAAATCGCTACGATTTTGCGATATGAAGATACTTTCCGGGAGAGGACATAGGATATTTTTTATCACGGCAGAATTTACAGTTTCCGCGCGATAAACGAACGAATATATAAGACATAGGTACTATAAGACATTTAGTATGTTTTAGGACTTTTTAAGAGGAGTCCACACCGCCGTTTTTCCATACAAACGCTGTCCCCTGTTTCCTCCCTGGATAATGCCGCTAGACTTATAATTTTTTTCCTGAATGTCTATGGCCACTATTAGCATGTCCCTATGTTTTCTTTTTTTTCATAATTTTGTTATTAAAAAAGATAAGAACGTCCAAAAACCCAAAAAAATTGCAAGATTTTCCTCTGTGTTCAAACACCCAGAAAACAAAACTGGCTAAAATAAACAAAAAAAATAAAACATAGGAACACAGCTCAAGCCTTGCTTTAATCTATACTAATCTACACTAATATTATAATTATGCAGAGTTTGTCTGTTTGTTTGTTTATTTGTTTGAACGCGCTAATCTCAGGAACTACAGGAGGAGGAACGATTTTAAAAATTATTTTACTGTTGGATAGCCTATTTATCGAAAAAGGCTATAGGCTATATATTATCACGCTAATGCTAATAGGAGCTAAGAAATAGAAGAAATTGTGAAAAAAACGGGGGGAAATTATTTGAAAAGGCTTATTTGAACACGCTAATCTCAGAAACTACTGGTCCGATTTGAAAAATTCTTTCAGTGTTAGATAGTCTATTTATCGACGAAGGCTATAGGCTATATTTTATCATGTTAAAACTAATAGGAGCGAAGAAATAGAGGAAAATGTGGAAAAACGTGGGAAATTATATGAAAGAGCTTATTTGAACGCGCTAATCTCAGGAACTACTGGTTCGATTTGAAAAATTCTTTCAGTGTTAGATAGCTCATTTATCGAAAAAGGCTATGGGCTATATTTTATTATGCTAAAAATAATAGAAGTGAAGAAAACGAGGAAAATGTGGAAAAAACGGGGGAAATTATATGAAATTGCTTATTATCTTAAGAAATACTGGAGCAATTATTCTGTTATTTGTCAAACATGAAGAATAGACCACGTGAAGGGACATAGGCTATTTTTTGCGGAAAATGAACGGTTGCGTGAAATTCCTAAATTACGCCAGCGAAGCCGCGCGGGACATCTATATATAATAAAATCGTAGGAAAGTCTGTCTGTCAGTCAGGAATGTCTGTCAGTCAATTCTGTACATTGAATATTTTTGTACAATAAATAATACTTGGGATGTGATCTACTATGCTAACGCGTACGAAGTCGCGGGCAACAGCTAGTTCATAATGAAAAAAGTACTTAAATCGGTTAAGTTTTGGAGAAGGAATCAGCGGACAACGAATCGAAGATTTTCTGTTCTTTTATTAGAACTTTTTTCGTGTTGTCTCTATCGCGCTCTGCGGTTGGAGACTTGAGATTGGTGAGACAGCAATACATTTTCAAATACCTATTTTCAATATCTCTCGCCCCTGGTGCATCCTCTTAATACATATTGAAGCCGGGTTGCTAGCAACCCCAGTAACCCTCAGCCGTCAACAATTAATGCGCTATCGATTGTGCAGGGCGCAGTTCGACGCATGCCTGCGAGTCCTATTGATTGAAGTACACGTTAACATCAATTCTGAGTCCTGTGCAACCGGTGCACTATCAGCCAAGTTGACGGTGCTCCGTTCATAGAACTTCGCTTGCACACGTTTCACGCTAGTGTTACTGCTCTACTAGACAAGTGGCAAGCGATTATCGTAAACGCCAACAAAATGTATGCGATTTGACATAAGTCGTTTCGCTCGCTAGCGAATACTAGTGTCAAATCCCATACATTTTGTTGGCGTTTACGATAATCGCTTGACACTTGTCTCTAGGCCCTGGTCATGGCACCTGTAAAGACGCCATGGCCATAATATCTCAAATGAGTCTCTACTCATTTGAGATATTATGGCCATGGCGTCTTGCCTCTGCAAGGTAGACGCAACAAGACGACGTTATGTCTACATTATAAATATCGACTCCTATTAGATCTATCAGACCACAATGTTTCTAGGCGTAACATTAATTACTATTATTACAGCTTAGTTACGAAGCATATGCAGTAAAAAATTTGGGGTGATGAGGATACCGCGAGATTTCTTTATTTTAGTAAAACCTCCTTCATTTTGAAAGTCGGTTAAAAATTTTGTTTGTCAGCTAACTTGTCAAATTTTGTCGAAATCGCCAAAGAGAATATAATCACTACGGAAATCGCTCCAGCCTATCCGAACATACAAACTCACAAACTTTCGTCTTTGCAATATTATTAGTAGGATTTTCGTAGCCGATAGTCCAACGGCATAATATTATCGAGAAGTCCCGCTGAATGCTGTTGAATTATATTTTTACTTAAACCTAAATTTCAGTGTTAACACAACAGTCAATAATGAAGCTATTACGTTTTTTGGCTGTTAAAAGCAGTTTCAGTACTTCTGCTCTAACATTGTATAGTCCGTGCAATTCACGAAGACGCGCCCCACCACTTTTTGGGTGAGCATCTTTTCCTTTTACCGTAACGCTTTTTCTTAATTGGTCTATTTATTGTAGTATGCGCGTGCACACATAGGTAATTAGTGTGTACCGATAACACTCAAACATTGCAAAAGCTTGCACACATCATATACTTACTATAAACTATTAGGAGGAGTGGGGCGCGTCTTCGTGGATTGCACGGACTATAAAAAGTATAATAACATAATATTATAAGCTAACATTTGTCAAGGTAGTGCGTTTCACACAACCCAATGTCGAATTTTGCAACATTTTTATGAAAATTCATATCATCGTAATTAAAAATATTTGCTAATTAGGTATTATGTAGGTAACTATTTATAACAAAGTTAAAACTGAAGCAACAGTCTGGAAATGTTGAAGAATTACATGTCTAGTGTTTTCCTAAAAAACCTACTTTTTATAAAAAATATGGGACAAACGAGCAAGGGGATCACCTGATGGAAAGCAACTACCGTCACCCATGGACACTCGCAAGTCGCAACATTAGAAGAGTTGCAGATTCGTTGCCGGCCTCATGCTCTCATCTTGAAGGTTACTTCCTGGACAATTTTCCACTACAAAATCAAGATCAGTTGTGAGGTCAGATTGTAAAAACTAACTTTTTATGTATTTTCGCACGCTCGAATGGTGACAGTAAAAGACCAACCTTCGGATCGGTCACGTTTTTTTGCAGATTGATTCCGTTATTATTTTTGAACGAGTAAATTGTGACCAAAATGTATTGTGCTTATCTAGATTGAGCTAGGAATTTAGAATAAAATTTATTATTCGTAGGTAATGAATTATGATAGACAAAGTTGATAAAAGAAAATTCGTGGATTAAAAAACCATGCATTACTTATTTAAATGCTTTATTGTCTATTATTAAAAAAGTCTCCAAAAAACTCTGTATATTTTGGCTCTACTGTTTCAATATTTTCCAATAAGAAACAGCTACATTGACTACTGCATAGCCAAAAATATACGTTATATAACACAGTAAATAAGTAGTAAAGCGTTAAATAATCTCAATTACCCACGTAACATAATGGAGACATAAAAGTAAGGTCAAATACAGACTGCCGAATTGTGTTTTTGTGTCCGTAATGTTTATATTAGAGTACAGCCTACAGGCATAATGGTATGAGTTTCCTTATTTTAACCAACATCAAAAAGGAAGTCCAGCTTTTCAACGTACTCGTGAACATAAACGGCATATTCCTCTGTAGATGAGTTTTTACAGCATTTAGAAGACATTACTAGACCCGCCCACCAGGGTGTCACCCGCAACTTATATCCGTGGGAGAGCCATGCTTCGGCACGAATGGGCCGACTCGACCGGAGAAATACCACGCTCTCACAGAAAACTGGCGTGAAACAGCGCAAGCGCTTGCGCTGTTTCACGCCGAGTGAGTTAGTTTACCGGAGGCCCAAACCTATTTCCTTCCCTACCCCCTTCCCTTCCCATCCCTACCCTCCCCTATTACCCTATTCCCTCCTATAAGGCCGGCAACGCACCTGCAGCTCTTCTGGTGCTGCGAGTGTCCATGGGCGACGGAAGTTGCTTTCCATCAGATGACCCGTTTGCTCGTTTGCCCTTTTAGTTAAAAAAAAAACTCCGTTGCACCAAAATTAGTTTATATCAGTGCTACATTTTTTCGAGATAAAAAATATCTCCACATCAAATTTCAGCAAAATCGGATGGTTTTGGCGAGAGGAGGTGACAGACAGACAGAATATCGCATTTATAATATTAGTATAGATTAGCATGTTACAAAAATGCGCATTTGTCGAATGACGAAAGCACAATAAGCCTTTTGCCTTACCAATGTTATCTCAATTCTCCATCCTAAAGGTCTAAACGACTACATTTTCAGTATGGGAAATATTTCTATAACTACTAAAAATAACTCATGTAAGTATTATGTAACTATTGTATCTTTTCCCAATACAATTTTTAGGCGAATTATAATTAAAAGAGATTTTACTTTATTATTTTCCATTATTCATACTCGTATTCAACAATGAAAGCAGTGAAACCTTCTCCAAGGCTCTTGATTTTGCGATTATCTACTGAGAACCAACGCCTTGAAGTCATTGTATGATAATTTATATTCATTTAGGTTAAGTTACAATGCCTATTTTATGCTGTACCGATTTTGTCAAAGTTATAGGATGGTATATCCTAAAATAAATAAAATACGTTAATGCTCGCAAAAAATACCAAATACTTTATTACGTTTCCCATTGATAATAATAATAGGAGTTTTAACTCCTAGGGCCGTGTTCAGACGAAACTGACTATACGCCGCTGGTGAGCAGCAGCGTTGCCAGATTTTTTTGTGCCAAGTCGGGACTTTTGAACTTTTTTAGTGAAAAAGCGGGATTTTTCAGAACAGCGGGACAAAGTAAAAAAAGGTATAAAATCAAAAGTTTTTTCAATTTTTATCTTTTTATTTGCGTTAAAATAACGTTTACGTGACAATATATAGCTAAAGTAGCCATATAAAATCCACCCCTCTACCTCCCACACTCTTATCTTCATTTCCTTTCTTTCTCAGCACGCTGCGCGTACGTTCGGGCTTTCCCCGAAAAGCGGGACTGAGCTTGTCCCGCGCCGGACATTTAATTTGGATGGAAAAATCGGGACGTCTGGCAACGCTGGTGAGCAGGCTCACTGTGAGTCCCAGTGTGAACGTAAGTGAACGTGAAAATAATAAAAATATACGGTATAGAATGTCCGCGCCTACGCTTAGCGTAATGGCGTATGCTCGTATAGTCGGTTAGATGTGAACGAAAAAGTGAATTTATATGGAAATACATTAAACTGCGTAACGCTCGCTCACATTCAGCGGCGTATAGTCAGTTTGGTGTGAACACCTATTATATATAATATTTTGTCGCTCTGAAATACAGCATAAGTTTTTAGCAGGTATTTATATCAGTGCTCTACAATATTTTCAAGTATTCACGTGCGGATATATTTATATATTTTTATTGAAACCTTGTATTTCAGGCTATAAGTAAGTTATTCAAATCGGTTTACTGGTTTAGGCGTGAACACTATTGACAAACAAACGTCCTTACCAAAATATGACTTCGTGTTATTTGTGTTTAGCATTATTAGTGTCACGCATAATTCGGTGGTTCTCGTCTGAAATTATATGGTTTCCTTAACCAAGGTTGTTGGGCGTACCTGTGATGTTATTAATTTTGCCTACTAATGTGAGAAAATACAGAACATCCGTTGTACATGAAACGAGTAAAAAAGTTAAAAAATTCTAAGCCCGACTACATAAATAATAAATATGTTAAAAAGTCAGAATATGGTTTACCAGGCGATGTCCAAGAGCGGAATTTATAAATTTATAAATAGTCAGTACGTCTTGAGATGCGACCCGGTCTCAAGACGCGGTTCGGCTCTGTGATTGGTCAAAATTTTGACAGCCAACCAATCACAGAGCCTGAACCGCGTCTTGAGACCGCATCGCATCTTAAGTATGTGGGAATATGCGAGGCCACCACAAAGGAAGATCTTCCGACTGAGCGAGGTGTTATGCTCGGTCAGGCCAAAGCCCACGTGATACATCTCAGCTGTCGTTTAAATCGCGCTCAGAAAACTTCGATAGCGCGATGCAGAAATGTTAGGCGAATTGTGGGTACCGCCACATCACTCCCCCCCCGAAGACCGGAGGTCGAATCTTGAAGTCTTGTCGCTTGAGTCGCCAATGCCAGTGAGTTCCAATGAGTCGGAACTGTTGCAGTGAGTCCCAGTGAGTCGGATAGCTGACACTAAAAATTCGGTCGCCCGCCGGAACGCACTCTGTTCATACATTTTGTTGTAGACCCCGCACACTATCAGAATTTCTTACGTGTCATAATGTATGAGCGGGGCGGGGCGTCCGAATTTTCCTGATCAGAAATTCGGATAATGTGCGGCCGGGCTTAATCATGGCTGTTTATGGCCTTGCACCAGTGATGCTTCTGATTATACGTCCCGACGAGTAGTTTTTTTAATAATTAACATTATGCTAGTAAAGTAGTAATTTTACCGCACTATTTCTATAACAATGACCGAGCTACTATGTTGTATGTTATAGCTGTAGTGATTTCCATTGGATAATCTAGGAGATTATGATATTGTTGATGTGAGATTTGAAAAATAAACTTTAGTTTGGAATTCATTAAATAATGCCTCATTCAGTCACGATTTGCTGCAAGGCAGGAGTGCTTTGCCCAAGTGTTTTCGCAGTGTACAAGCTCATTCTTATTCATAACCGAATAGGGCGATTGACTGACACGTACGGCTGGCGAGAGATGCGCAAGACACACTTTTAATGTGCCTGTCCAACGGATAGATCATCTTTCTCTTCAGACAATTACGTGATCAGCCTGCATTTTCTTAACCAATCTTTGGAACAAGATTATAGCGGAAGTCGTGCACACGATCTTCGAATCAAGACTCAAGAGTTGAAAAATCATAATAATAAGCATCCCAAAGCGAAAACTGTCCAACTAATTTTCCACGTACAGTTAATTTCTGCAACTTGCAACATCCGAGCTAGATCTTAAAATAAGATGGTTGCGAAATTGTTCCATATACGCGTCCTCTGATGATTCCAGATTACACTGTACTACAAAATTCATTAGTCGCAGTTGACAATGAGTTAAAGCAATTAAAACATGGCCGCCATCATCCGACCAGTCACGGACACGTAATCCTCGCTAATTCCATACTGCTCATGCCTCATAGTGCTCATATTATAAAGCAGTTTTTACAGGAGTGAAGAATTATATGATCATGTAAAGGCAGCCTACTAGCAGATCCTAGCTAGTTTTCTAAGTTTGTTATGTCACATAATATAGGTAGGTACGCAGATGATTAACAACAAAGTATGCATTTCTACTGAAGTGGTAAGTCGGAAATAGCTAATTGTTACGTCAATTAGGCTTTACAAAGAATTCCAATAAAAAATGAGTTAATCTAGATTTTTGTAAAAAAACATTAGGTTTAACCTAAGTTTTTTATAGAATGCACATTAGTCTTCGGTAATAGGGATCATGGACGAATATCTACGCGTTCGTAATTTTTTGTCTCGGTCCATATCATGGGCCAACATAGAGAGGTCAGATAATATATTTTGATTTAAATTTCGTAATAAATCTACTCAAACATTCTACAGCATACAAATATATGTTGCATATTTTATAAACTAAACCACCTTTACAGGTCGTTAAATCCGTACACTTCAATTATAAAATTGCAAAAATCCTTATGAAAATTGTGAAATATATTTAGGTAATGCACACGTAACAGTTCTTTGTACTATCAGCATCATATTAATATTATACTGGTGTCACATTGATGGGTAACGTCAACTAATTTGGAAGATGCTTTACTACATCTTGACTCTAATATCTCGACTCTAGCTTTACTCTAGTCTCTACCCAGACTGTAGAACCATAACCTCCCAGTTGAAATGTGCTTTAATCTATGTAATTGTCTACCACCAGGCTTTCCAACATAAAGCAAAGACAGCAACATGGATTAGTTTCTCGTGGTTCGTTGATTGGAGCTTAAAATTTCAAATTTTGCCGGCATCTCATAAGGAAGGATTTATTAAAATTCCATCCCTAAGGGCTTATTAAAGTTTGTTGCGCCAAAATTCGTATATCGCGTGGGAATCGTAAACTTTTCCGGGATAAAAAGTAACCTAATCCCTATGTCCTTTTCTGATAGACAAAGAATCTTCATTCTCTGTATCAAATTTTAGCAAAATCGGTTCAGCGGTTTAGGCGTATGTAACAGACAGACAGATAGTCAGACACACTTTCGCATTTATAATATTAGTATGGATAAAACATTAAACATACTGTCATCGAGGTTCAGCAGCGCCGCCGCCTTCCGCGCCTCCGCGGTGGACACGTCGTGCTCCACGAAGTACTCCTCATACTGCACCTCCACATCACCGCCCTTCTCCGAGGTGTTGGGTCTATGCAGCGACGCTGTGGCGCTTATGCCAACCGGCTTAGAGTCGGAAATCGGTCGTACCTGAAAGCGATTGCTGGATGAGCGTTCTATGGGAGTGGTATTTCGTTGGCATAGGTGATGTTAGAGGAAACATGACCCAAAGCGAAAAGAGATTAATGGAACAACAGCGGAACGAACGAATAATAAAAACTATTATTCGTAAATGACAATGTTAGTCTTTCAAGTTCTTGACTTCCGTGGTAGCAAAGTTTTATGAGGGCATATTTCAGCGTTGCATTCGCTAGAGACCAATGTATGATCAAAGTCAAATAAATCTTAGCCAAGATATCATACATGTATACAGCATTTCTCTGGAATATTCTAGTTCAGTACTTACCAAAACTTCAGGTACTCTGAAGACTACATCCGCGACGGCCGGCGAGCCCAGAGCGAGCAGCAGCAGGCAGACACCGGCGCGCCGCATATGACCACCCTTCTACACCTCCGCACGCTGAAACATACTGACTATTAATAACGAAGAAGAGAAACAACAAGATATTTATCATTTTAATCCGCATTACTCTAAACTCTCCTTTAAGCAGGCCATATACCGTACACGCAAGGGTGTACCTGTATGTTAAGTCTCCTCTACATATCGGCGGACGCGTCGGCAGATTGTATCTGCGGATGCGTCCGCCGATGTGTAGACGGCGATTTTTGCTTGTCTGTGGAAGGTATTTGACGTCGGCCGATGCATCTGCCACACATCCGTTTGGTGTCGGTTTTTCGACACGGATCAAAGGGATCTAGCGCGAATGCAAGGCGCCTGTCCACACGTCTGCCGATGTATCAGTATTCGACGGCAAATTTAGTGGGAGTGGACGTGTGTGTTTGTCGAAATGGCTAACATGACCAATTAGAAAATTCTCCAGATGGTTCAGCGCAAAGTTCTGCAAGCTGCTTTTCCATGCTCGCTCTAATCAAAATTAAATAAATATTATTATTAGGTATATTATATATATATAATTTAATATTGCCAAAATATTTATTTCGAATATATTTTCAATTACTTTGTTCTGTTTTTGTGTATAGACAGCATCCACCACCTTCTTTTGCTCTATTTTTTTTTACTCTACTGCGGTGCACTCTTAGGTAATAAATAATAATTATAGGTGCTAATTAAGTATATAGAAGCAGCCGCTACTGTCTCTATATTCATTTTTTGCGGCACGAGTTACGTCTTTCACGATTGAGCACAGACTGATTAACTCACAGATGTGTGGACGGATCGCAATTTATCTGCAGATATGGTTGCGGATGCATCTCCCAACGCATCCGCCGATATGTAGAGGAGGCATTACAGAACATTGCAGGTTTTGCCTCAACTTTGCCGTAGACCTTGCGTTTATGACTCAAACTTTAAAGCTTATTTAATACAGATTGGTATATACGCACTGAGATATAAGTACTACGGAGCGACCGACACTAAAACCAGCCAAAATGGTTATTTTCATTTTTCATTCAACGGGTTCTTTTGCGAGGATATATTGGAATTTTAATAATGAAGAAGACAATTCAAGGGCAAGTAAGCGAGGATGGACGGGAAGGAAACATATTAATATCATAGACTAAGGAAATCTAGTCTCTGCTAATATTATAAATGCAAAAGTGTTCCTGACTTATAGAGTATAGACAGACGTCTATACTCTATAACAGCCTTTCCCAAAGTGGGCGATAACGCCCCCTTGTGGGCGCTGAAGGTCTCAAGGGGGGCGGTGTGGGACCCAGAAAAAAATAGGGGCGTTATGTAGAGGCTTGGGGGGTGATTTATTTTATCTGAATTCATTTTAAATTGAAACAAGGGGGCTAAAACATAATATTTTCTCAAAGTGGGCAGTAGACAAAAGAAGTTTGGGAGCCCCTGCTCTATAGGTTACCTCTTCATGACTAAACCTCTGGACCCAACTTCAAGAAATTTCGTATGGAGGAGGTATAGCTACTATAACGTAATAAATTCGTATAACGTAAATATACGATATACGAATTTCGGCGCAAAATACGTATACCGGCGATATCGCCGTTATACGTATTTTGCGCCTTTATATAACTTTTTTTTTCTACTATATAGTAGAAAAAAAAAGTTTGCAAGGTTTATAACTTGTACTAGATATAAATGCACCTGACTTTCTTATTAAAAGTGTAATAAATGTTTTGTTCAAAATCATGAAAATAATATATAACTGTACTCTCACATATATATACCAAGAAATATTCAAGAGTGTGTCGGTGTAGGCGACTCGTTTGCTGAAGCACACTCATGGTTTTCACATTTTAATAGCAACCCTTGTGGCACTCGACAGAAGTGGCTCTCAGAGCTTCATATTTTACGAATGAATTCCTGAAGTCTACAGAAAATACTAAAAACTATTATAAATCTTTATTGATACTGTTCTATTTACTATCACTATTATCACCCGAGAAATTAAGAATTTTCGGGCGCTTCGGTGGAACAAACTTCCTGAAGATAATCCAATACGGCATACCTACATTTTAATAAGTATCAGATCAGAAAAATAATCGGTCAAGTGCGAGTCGGATTCGCGCACGTAGAGTTCCGTACCATTATAGAGCAAAATTAGGCCAAAAATTGTGTTTTTAGTGTGGGATTAAGTTTTTATTTCATTTTAATATTATTATTAAATATTAAAGTACACATAATATTATAATTAAGGACTTTGAGAAAAAAATCAAGTACATACTGTTGCCATTATTGATATAGAGCAAAAAAGGAAAAAAAATCAACGTTTGTTGTATGGGAAATAAAATAAATATTAATATTATTATTAAATATACAATCTAAAATAGGTATACAAATATATACAAACTTAAAGTATAAAGCTATAAAATTAATAAATATTAAAAAAAATCGGTGAAAATTTCAGAATTCTAGCTGTAGCGGTTCTTGAGTTACAGCCTGGAGACAGACGGACAGACGGACAGACATCGAAGTCTCAGTAATAGGGTCCCGTGTTTACCCTTTGGGTACGGAACCCTAAAAAATATACTCATACAGCATACTAGATGAAGCCTCCAAAATTGTTTATCGCGCTTGAACCATACATTTTTCCGGGATAAAAAGTATCCTATGTCCTTTCCCGGGACTCAAAGTATCATTCAACAGTTAAGGCGTGAAGAGGTAACAGACAGACAGACACACTTTCGCATTGATAATATTAGTATGGATTTTGGTACAAACTAGGCCTTTGCATCCGTAGTGGATGATTTATACAGTCTTTTCAGAACGAAGTAACCACTCCTCAGATACTGTAGTGCCTGGGACAAGATTTAAATGTCCGTATGGTATTTTGCGATAAGTAGTTAAACAATATTAAAGCCTGTGGTCCAAAACCGGAGACGAAGGACAAAATATCATCTTTAAAATTTTAGACACAGATGACAGATTGCCTAGTACTTTGCTGTAATACCTAGACAACATATATGAGTTCCTACAATAGGACACTACACAAAGAGATGTAATTAAGGTAATAAGTCGTGGGCAGTGGTCATTATTTGACGTCGGTTTTACAGCGTCCTTCGTCGCACGTATCATGTTCATTACGCCTCGAAACTCGATATTCTTACATCGATATCGCTACCGAGTTATCGATTTCGTTGAACCGATTACTGTAGACACTTAATAAGTTACGGCGATTTATCCATACTATTATTATTGATGAAAATTTGTGTCTGTCTGTCACCTCTCCGCGTCCAAACCGCTAAACTGATATGAAAAAAAATCTGAAAGTCCCGGGAAAATACATAAAATACTTTTTATCCCGGAAAAATTTACGGTTTCCGCCATGTTCTCACAGTATAAATGACTTTTGACACAAAGGATTAGCGGGCGTAATATTTGATATTTTGGTACTGACTACTGTCTTATTTATTTTCTTTAATATAGAGCCTACAGCCGTCAAATTACTTATAGCCTAGTAAACGAATGATTCTGCTTGGAAAAGTCGAAAGCAGAAATTTTGACTTTGGTACCTTGTTTAGACTAGTTAGGAGATAAACATACAAAAAGTCCTGACCCCTCCGAGGTGAGCCCGATGGAGGGGGGGCAAAGAAGGTCCCGTTTTTTGGTTTTTTGCTTACTCATCATAAACGGTGCTTCGTACGAAATTCTCTTGTATAACATAATAAAAGCTAATTAAATTTTCTACAACTTTGTCCTTTACACTTTGTATCTATCTCCAATCATTGCCCCGCTATGAGCTTCTAAAATTAGCCGAGTGTGTTTTTAAGGGTTTCGTACCCAAAGGGTAAAAACGGGACCCTATACTGAGACTTTAATGTATGTCCGTCTTCCTGACCGTTTGTCTGTCCATCTGTCTGTCCGTCTGTTTGTCCGTCTGTCTGTCTGTCTGTCCTTCTGTCTATCCGTCTGTCTGTCTCCGGCTATAACTCAAGAACGATAATAGCTAGAGAGTTGAAATTTTCAGAGATTATGTATTTCTGTTGCCGCTATAACAATAAATACTAAAAACAAAATAAATTAAATATTTTAGGAGGGCTCTCATACAACAAACTTGATTATTTTTGCATTTTTTTTCTCGATATCTATCATGGCATAAGGTAGGCTGAAATGTTCACAAAATACTTAGTTATATTTATATTTTAATAATTAAAAATAAAATTTAAATAAAATAAATATTTAATATTTAATTTTTAAAAAAGGAGGTGCATTACGTCCAAACTAATGTAGCACTTTGAGACATACGCCAAATGAAAGGGCTTGAAAAGTTGAACATTTTATTGTATGGGGAAAAATCTCTAAACCACGAGAGAAAAAAGTTAATGAGGGTAGAAGGTAAGAAAAAATCACATAAAAACACTCTATATTATTGCATCAATCATAGTGTTGCTGGTAAGGAATGACTTCTGGAAAGTAATCGTATATGGCAAACTTGAGGAAAGTGTTGTATTTTAGTATATTGTTCCATATTTTTAAGAAATGTATGGGAAAACAATAAAACCTTAAAAATCTAACCTTTCCTGGATTTAACCGTACATTGTTACCTTGGAGAATTTGTTGATAATAAGCAATACTAGCGAATGGTGCAATAATACAGGCTGTTTTATTTTTCCTAAGAAATAAAAAAAACATCCTTTATTATTGCGCCATACGCTAGTTTTACTAATTATAAACTATTTCTCTAAAGTGATATTAAACGAAAAAATTAGGCAAAGGTTCGATATTCAACATTTTACTGTTTTTTGTATGAGAAAAATCAAGTTTGTTGTAGGAGAGCCCCCCTAAAATATTTAATTTATTTTATTTTTAGTATTTATTGTTACAGCGGCAACAGAAATACATAATCTCTGAAAATTTCAACTCTCTAGCTATTATCGTTTTTGAGTTACAGCCTGGAGACAGACGGACAAACAGACGGACAGACAGATGGACAGACAGACGGTCAGGAAGACGGATAGATATCAAAGTCTCAGTAATAGGGTCCCGTTTTTACCCTTTGGGTACGAAACCCTAAAAAACACACTTTTGAAAATGATTGGAGATAGATACAAAGTGTGAAGGACGAAGTTGTAGAGAATTTAATTAGCTTTTATTATGTAGTAGACAAGAATTTCGTACGAAGCACCGTTTTTGACGAGTAAGCAAAAAACCAAAAAACGGGACCTTCTTTGCCCCCCCCCCCCCCTCGGGCTAACCTCGGAGGGGTCAGGACTTTTAGTATGTTTATCTCCTAACTACTTTAAACAAAGTACCAAAGTTAAAATTTCTGCTTTCGACTTTTCCAAGCAGACCCCCATTTTGCGCAATCGTTTACTAGGCTATTATTGTATACTATCTTTCTGCAGAAATTTGGCAGAAATGCAACAGCCTGAGTATCATTGTAGAATGTTAAAGAAAACCTTTAATTTTGTTCCTAAAATTCGTCAGATTTTTATTTTGGCACGTGAGACAGATAGTATTTTGCGTCTTTAACTTTGCATGAGTAAGACAGTGACATTCGAAGGACGACATCGGGCCCCAAATCCATAATCCATTAGGTAACGTCGAATATGTCTGTAGCATATAAATATTATTTAATAGCATTTATAGCATTTCGAAGTATTCAGAAGTCGTTGTAGCAATGATACGTATTAGGATTATACAAGATATCTGATAATATGTCCTACAGGCTATCAAACACGAACGTAGCTAACCGGCATACCGGCAGGTTTTGGACAAAATTCGACTTTTGATAACCAAATTCCGAATTCAGAACTTGACATAGACCTATAGCGCTAAATTTTTGGGTTAAAAAAATTCAAAAGTTACATTATATGTAAGTATATTATCAAATCTTGTGTTTCAAAATCCAAAAATATTTCTAAATTTTGTCATTGAAAATAAATCTAGCTCTTAAAAACTTCTTTTTGAATACCTACACACTGAAGCCTTTTCTACAACTCTTGAATTTAGCTAAAGTCTATGCTAAAGTTATGAAATACTCCGGATAACTAGAGTGGAATTCTTGAGTGCGACAGTCTGACCGTGGACTTGGCTTATTTATACCTTAGTATTAAAGTTTTTTGGTTTAGTAAAATACTACTACGAACATGAAGTTTATCAACATATTCCATAAATTACCTTAATAACTTCTGTGATGTTGACATTTCATAAAACTTGATCAAGCTAAGCTTGATCAAGTTTTAACTACCAATAAATATTACGTACGAAAATTTTCTTTACTTAATTTAATATATTATAGTGGACCCACTTTAAAGAAAGATATAATACTTATATCCACAGCCGAAAATATTATAACCTCCTTTTTGGAAATCAGTAAAAAATACATAGAAAAACCTTTTCAAAAGTCGGTTAAAACTGAAGACCTCTATAATAATAATAATAATATCTATAGACGCTTCACACCACGTCAGTCTGGCCCCGTGCTAAGTACCTAAAGGACTTGTGTTACAGGTACCAGACAACGGAAATATATTTAATGCTTTTATACTATTACATATATTTAAGATTTTTATTATATAATCATACACATATTTAATACACATCCGGGAACATTGAAAACTTTTTGTTCCGTTGCGGGATTCGAACCCGCGACCCCCGGCTTGAGCTACCAACGCGCTCACCACTGAGCCACAGAGGTCGTCAGATATACTATCTATCAGATCAGTCTATACTAGAGGCCTTCAGTTTTAATCGACTTTTATTCGGAGAATACGGCTTCTGAACAAGGCAATGTATTTTCTTGACGGGAAAATTTCCTGTACCACTAATGTGTACCGGCTTTATGGACACTGAGATTTATAATGCTAGCCACGTCCTCCAGATTGGCAGGCTCAAGAATTGCAGGTGCATCGACTTCAACGACTTTCTTCGAACAATCTAGAAGCCTACGTCCACGTTTATCCTTACATAGTGCAATCAAATCGTTAGTCGAATATAGGCAGTAAGGACGTCAGTAGAACTTAAGAAGATTTGATTTCTTGTTTACATGAAATTTTATTTTAAGAGCGTCCGTGGATTAATGGGTAGACCTTTGGTTCGCACTCGTAGAGGGTGCAGGTTCGATCCCGGGTGGAGGCGTGTACCAATGAGACATTTTCTGATCTCAAGTACATAATGAATGAATGAATGAATGAATATACTTTATTGCGCACATCACAGTTACAAACCCACACATAAAATAAAGCACATAATAAAATGAAGATAGTGCACAAAGGCGGCCTTATTACAAAATTGCAATCTCTTCCAGGCAACCTTTGGAAGAAAGGAACAAATTGCTGGAAATACGGATACATAATACGGACGCTCGTACGGTGAAGGAAAACATCGTGAGGAAACCCGCACATAGTTGGTCCCAGACGTATTGACTAGTTCTTTCCTCTGGACTAAGCCAACTATGTTGCGAGAATGTCGTATGTGCTTGGGCAACCATACGGACATTTAAATCCCAGGCACTACAGTATTTGAGGAGTGGTTACTTCGCTCTGAAAATACTGTATAAATCATCCACTACGGATGCAGGTTGGCCTAGTTGCATTTTATTTTAGAGTAGAAGAAAAGGACACGTGCTACGCTTAACCTGCTGAATCTGATGTGTGCTTAGATATTATATGTAGATATACTACAAATCCTTGTTTGTCAAGCCATTATATTATAAAGTATCAGAAACGAAGAACACATTTAATAACACGTAAGATAATGATGTCTGTAATAGATAGGATGGATCATGGATCTTCATTCATTCCAGAGATTTCAACAATAACTATAAAGTTTAAACAAAGACCTGAGTTTGCCAGTCAACCTTTTTTTATTTATTTTAAGAGAAAAATAATCGGCCAAGTGCGAGTCGGACTCGCGCACGAAGGGTTCCGTCCCGTTATACAGGAAAAATAGGACAAAATATTTTGTTTTTTTGTATGAGACCCCCCCTTAATTTTTTATTTTATTTAAATGTTATTATTAATTATTAAAGTAAATATATAACTAAGGGAAGTCTAGCTATAGCGGTTATTGAGTTACAGCCTGGAGACAGACATACAGACGGACAGACATCGAAGTCTCAGTAATAGGGTCCCGTTCTTACCCTTTGGGTACGGAACCCTAAAAAATACATTACAACGATTTATTTAATATAATTATTTACAGCTATACATTATAATGTTCTTTCGTCGCTACTCCAAAAAGAAGCAGGTACATTACAGCTTGGTATGTCCAAAGTCAAACAAGTACAACGTCACTTAAAACGTTAGTCACGTTTTGGTAAGGGCATTCTGTGTCAGTAGGTGATACTGTCAATTTGTGTTTCCACGAGTTTAAGGGCCCGTAGAATAATGAATAATTGAAATATACAGGCTGTAACAAAACAAAGTGAGCACTAATTCCACTTGATTTTATTACAATTGTAATGTTTTACCGTTTACGCGACCGGTTTCGACAAAATCATCATCACATCTGATATTACCTAATGAGTTTACTATACCAATGCCTAACGTGACCATACGTCCCCGTTTTTAGGCCGTCTGTCCCGGTGTCCCCGGCGAAGCCGAAATTGTACCGCTTTTGCAATTATATATTATATAATTTAAATATTCACAAAATACTCAATTATTATTGTATATACCTCTATACTTTCATATTCCATATCCATATCAATAATATTATAAATGGGAAAGTGTGTCTGTCTGTCTGTTTCACGCTCAAACCGCTAAACCGATTTTGCTGAAATTTGGCATCAAGATACAGTCAGTCAAAGGACATAGGATAGTTTTTATATCGGAAAAATGTACAGTTCGCGCGCGATATACGAATTTTGGCGCAACAGAGTTGCGGGCGACATCTAGTTAAAAATAAAATGAAATTAAAAATTAACGGGCCCCCCGGCCGTAGATGCCCCGCTCGCTCTAACAAAAAAAATAAATGGTCACGTTACCAATGCCTCAAGTCTTACCGAGTTTTCGATCAAATCCTGAAGTGAGTTTAACATTTTTACTATTCAAAAAAACTGCACAAAGATACTAAAACAATTTTCACTTAAAAATCCTCGATTACAGAATAGAGCTCTATAAGTCTAAATAAATCTTAGATTTTTAAAGTGAATTTAATTTCTTAGCCATTTTCATATTATGATATGAAAACTTTACGTAATATAATATTTTTCCAACCCCTCCCAATGACGTCACTAACAGAACCCTTACAAGAGCGATGTTTTGTGAGTTGTGACCGAAATTAACATAAATTATGACCATACTGCCAATATTATTTTCTATTACGGAAGGCTTTTCCTGTATCTTAAAATTTTCATTTTCAGGAATTTAGTGCGTATAATTTAACTTAGCAGTTAGCAGTAATTAAGTTATTACTTAAAATATATATTATATCTTTAAACGAGCAATTCTTGTATATATATAATTGGAATCTCGGAATCGGCTCCAACGATTTTCATGAAATTTAATATATAGGGGGTTTCTGGGGCGATAAATCGATCTAGCTAGGAATATTTTTTAGAAAATGACATTTTATTCGTGTTTTATCGAATACCGAGCGAAGCTCGGTCGAATAACTAGTTATGATATAAATCAGTGGTTCTAGTTTTTAAGATATGTATGTAAGGACTAAAGCTTAAAACTTAAGCTACTAAGACTTTTCCTTGTCCTGCCACCTGCGTATTAAGTTAAACGTGTTTCGCGAAATTAAGACAATTACAATAATAATTTGAGTGTTTACAATATTATAAAGTTACTATTGTAACCTTCAAGTTACGATATGCTCTATTTATTTAAGAAGGTCAATAACTTTATTTAAAGTTCACGTTACATGTGTTTAAACATTATTATTACGTATTAACTATAATAATATTAAAATTATATTATGCCATTTTAGTATAGTCTCAAAGTTATTAATTTGCAAAGAAAATGTAAATAGGAAAAATCAAAAAGCAATAACTATCGGAATTGGCATGAAAACAGTTTCATAATTTAAATATTTTTTAAGACGAGTCCACACCGCCATTTTTTCCATACAAACGTTTTCCCCTGTTTCCTCCGTGGATAATGCTATTAGAGTTATAAATTTTTTTGTGAATATTCACGGCCACTAATACAATGTCCCTATGTTTTCTTTTTTTCATAATTTAATTATTAAATAAGATATGAACGTTCAAAAACCCAAAAAAATGGCCAGATTTTCCGCTGTGTTTAAACATCCAGAAAACAGATTTGGCTAGATTATACAAAAAAAAAAAAAACATAGGAACACAGCTCAAGCCTTTCTTTAATCTTTAATGAAAAAAGTACTTAAATCGGTTAAGTTTTGGAGAAGGAATCAGGGGACAACGAATCGTTGATTTTCTGGATTTTCTGCAGTTGTCTCTATCGCGTTCTGCGGTATAGGCTTGAGGTAAGGGACAAGTCACAGTTATAGATATTACACGTACTTTTTTTTCATTTCTCTAGCCCCTGGTGTATCCTCTTAAGATTCCGTAGCCATACCTATCATGGCTGTCTGTCTGTCTGTCGGTCCGTCAGTATAATACTACTTTACAGCCACTATTTTTTGGAACTATAATAACTACACTGCTGAAAAGTGTAAGTAGTGTAAATAGTGTGTAACAAGCAAATCAACATTGAAATAACAAAACATAACATCCAGTTTTATACCCGGAAAACGTTTGTTTGTTAGAAATAGAAATATTTGGATCTAAATCATAGATTTACTGATCTGAATCCAAAGTGCTATACCCGTTTTTATGGCACTCTAACGGGGTGTTGAGTGAGTAGTGGAGTAATCTAATGCACGCCCAAGGTCTGAAGAAAAATGTTATTTATGAAGTTAGTCAATAACAATTACTGTTGACCATGATTCAGTTTTACTGTAGATTGATTCCGCCACAAACCTGAATAGTGCTGTTGAAACTCTTGTCTCATGTTAATTATTGTATTTTAATCCAGGAAAAATAAACATTCTTGACCTAGGAAAAACGCATAGAGTTGAAAATTAGTAGAGAGTAGATTTTGTGCAAAAAAAAATATTTAAATAACCCAAGAAAATATAATCTACTTGTTTTCGAATTTTGGTGTAAAAATCTTAACACGGTACACAGCTACTTGCCAAGTTTCAATAGTAGGTATAAAGTCGTATAGTTTCGGAGGAGAGGGAATCATAGGAGGTTCCGTTTTTTGCCATTTGCCGAAGGAATCCCAATAAAAAAATATTTTATTCAAAATGGGTATTATTATACACTTTTTGAACACCGAATCTATTGTGCCTACCACCATAGTATTAACAAAACAAAGTGATAATTCTTTAGGGATTTTCTATACCCCTTATTATTTATACAGAGTGTAACAAAAGTAAGTGATAATACTTAAGGGTGTGTACGTGTTCCTTGTAGAGAGTTCACTGTGAAAGTAGCAGCGCTGAAAGACCAAAATTTTTATTCACTTTTGTATGGGGAAACTCGTGACGCTCGGGCCCTTGCCCATACAAAAGTGAAAAATTTTTTTCGTCTTTCAGCTCTGCTACTTTCGCAGTGAACTCTCTACAAGGAACACGTACTGTTATAGCTTTGGTATGTATGTAACATCCCTTAGTCAGCCCCTTTCCTACCTATCCAGCATTTCCTTTTAGCAGCTTCGGTTGCATTCCCAGTCCCATACTCTCCATCCAGTAGGTATCCATCCGCGCTAGACGTGTGCATCAAAAATCCAAAATTGTTTTTTTTAAAAAGCCAAAATTTTTGTGCGTTGTAACAGTACACACCCTAAAGTATTATCACTTATTTTTGTTACACACTGTATAGAGTTCTCTGTGAAAGTAGCAGCACTGAAAGAGCAATTTTTTGTGATTTGTATGAGCAAGCGCCCGAGAGCCGTGAATTTTCCCATACAAAAGTGAAAAAAGAAGTTACTCTTTCAGCGCTGCTACTTTTACAGCAAACTCTACATGGGTGACCCATATGCACCCTAAAGTTATATCACTTGACTTTGTTACACATGGTATAAGTAGATCTGTAGATCACCTGACATAAGTAGGTTGTGTCATGTCACATGTGTCTGTGTGTAAATAATAATAACATCACTCATCAGTTAAAGAGCGATATCAAACAGTCCGGAATCTAGAACTTCCTATATAGTGTCTCCTTTGTAACACTACACGGTCTGCGGCCTGCGCGCTTCCGCCACTATACATTATCGTTGCATAAACCCGGCAACATCATAGAAAATTAATTCTTATTATTACAAGGTGAGGATGGAAAATTCCTTGACATCCTGTTAGAAGTTGAGAAATTAAATTAAGTACATCAAAAGATAAAATTGCTGTAAATAGTTAAAAGTATGGATTAAAAAACAAATGAAGAGTGCAAAGTAGGTAAAGACTAAACTTTAGCTACTAATTCCATTTTTTTTATTTGTTCATTTAAAAAAATACGTATTGAACAAGAAAAGTTATCAAAGTCAAAATTGATTTTTTGATTTTTTTTTCTTTTTTTAACCCCCGACAAAAAAAGAGGGGTGTTATAAGTTTGACGTGTCTGTCTGTCTGTCTGTCTGTCTGTTTGTCTGTGTGTGTATCTGTCCGTGGCATCGTAGCGTCCAAACGGGTGGACCGATTTTGATCTAGTTTTTTTTTGTTTGAAAGCTGACATGATCGAGAGTGTTCTTAGCTATAATTCATCATCAGCCTGCTCAGTGCTGGACAATCAGGGTTTATCTGGTTCATGAAAGGCCGTTAGCAACTTGTAGTCGTTTGATGGGTTTTATATTTTATTCTAGTTGTGAATATACAATATACGTATACACATAATAATGGAAAGTTGACCTGGTGTTGCAGCATCACCTGGTAATCAATAGGATATCCAACTCCTCGCCAACTTAGAGCAGAGGTTTCGTGTTTGGGCTCATTTTGATTGCGACAGACAGTAAGAAGTAGATAAACACTATATATTTACATGCTGCTACTGCAGCATCACCTGGATTCTATAGGAACCGAGCTTCGTATGAACCCAAAGTGGAGGTTTCATGTTTGGGCTCATATTAACGGCCTCATCGAAAAGGACATTGATAAAATATGGTAATCATGAGAATATGATTCTGTTGATAGGAATTAATATTCTGCACTATAACCAACACAAGTTTAAAAAGTATGAAATAAAATTAAATTAAGAAATTTAAAAAAACCCCCGCCAAACAACTTTAAAATTAAGAAATTTAAAAAAAAACCCCGCCAAACAACTTAAAGTAATGAAATAATATTTACTGCCTTCAAGTTCAAATAATTCGTAAGTTGTGTAAAGTAATATTTTAGTCCATTATTGTTGTCAAGGTGTGTCGGGGGACCGCTAATGTAGATGTTTGATTTCACATAACAAGTTTAAGGATCAATTCACAGCGGACTGAATCGAGATAATCAGCGACTTGGCGGTTGTAGGTTGTAGTTTACTTAGCGGTCCCCCGACACACCGTGACAACAATTATGAACTAAAATATTACTTTACACAACTTAGGAATTATCTGAACTTGAAGGCAGTAAATATTATTTCATTACTTTTTAAAGTTGTTTGGCGGGGGTTTTTTTTAATTTCTTAATTTTAAAGTTGTTTTTCATATCAGAATTTTCAAACGCTTAAGAGGATCGACTACCGGGTCCATCTCCATACAAAAAGTCATAACGTTTTGCTACCCCTAAAACTTATCCGATTTTTCACTATGTTATTGTCTCTAGTGAAAACTATGCTAACTACGTTTTCCTTTTATCAAAATTTTTGTTAGTTTGAAAGTTACGAGCTTCTGAAATCTAGGTTTTTAGGCTCAAATCTTTCTCATTTTAAATGGTTTGTATTTGAAAAACAACGTAAAATTTCAAACAAAGCAAAACGTACAAGCGTAGATTAGATTCTGCTGAAAAGATTGATACCAAAAAAATATTAGTTTTAGTACAGTGTAGGGGATGCAAAACGTTATGCCCCGAAACGCGATTTTTGTCTAAAAATACCCAGAATCACAGCCGAACTGCAACTCTCTCTATCGCACGTTGGCGCTGGGGCCGAGCGCTGTGGCGACAGAGAATGGTTTTCCAAATACCTATTTTTCTACGCGCGCGGCACTACACAATAGTCTTAAAACTCTACATTTATGTTTCATAATATTTTCTATCGTTAAACATTTATTAATACAAATTATTCTAGAATCCTAGTATATCAGATAGCTTTGCAAGACTGCAACTTGCTAATAATAAAACTAAACTCCATTACAACTTATCTTTACCTACTTTATGCAAAATATTTACGGTGCCACTTAACGTAGAGTCATATAAGTGCGGCTTGCGGCTTGCGGCAATCCCCGCGAGATAAGGTGTTTACTTTGAGATAACGTCCACACTGATAAAGAACTTTCAAGAAGCTCTATATCCAAAGTACCTTTAAGTTAGTAACTTGGCCTGTTTCACAACCACCCGTTTCAAATCGATACCAACAATTTATACTACGCTAACTCGATTTTTTGGGAAATACGTTTTTTTACACGAAGTGGCTTAAAATGTTGTGTTTTACATATAATAAAAAAAACGTGAAGAAATATAAAAAAATAACAAAGTTACGAATGTTAAAAAACGCTAAGTATAGGTAATTTTTGTAATCACTCGATCTAAACTGAGCTAACTAATATTGGCGGCGTGTAAGCACAGCACCGCCTTGTTTATTTACATTAGCCTAACTTACACTTGTCGCTCTGTAAGACGTAATTTTATTTTAAACCTTTTGTGTAGGGCAAAGTGGGAGAGCCATGCTTCGGCACGAATGGGCCGGCTCGACCGGATAAATACCACGTTCTCACAGAAAACCGGCGTGAAACAGCGCTTGCGCTGTGTTTCGCCGAGTGAGTGAGTTTACCGGAGGCCCAATCCCCTACCCTATTCCCTTTCCTACCCTCCCCTATTCCCTTCCCTTCCCTACCCTCCCCTATTACCCTATTCCCTCTTAAAAGGCCGGCAACGCACATGCAGCTCTTCTGTTGCTGCGAGTGTCCATGGGCGACCGAAGTTGCTTTCCATCAGGTGAACCGTTTGCTCGTTTGCCCCCTTATTTCATAAAAAAAAAGTATATAAATATGTTTTATAGCAATAATCTACATTTTTCTTTTTTATTTTAACCATTTTTCTCGAATTCCGTGCAACACTACGCTAACATATAGTTAGCGTAGTATATGCTTATGCTAGCGATATTTAGGTTGTGAAATAATGATATAAATACGTATATTAATGCTACTTTTCTTATATATAATATTACGTTTTTATTTTATAATAAAAATATTTTAATAATCACATTACTTCAACATAAATTATTGGAAACGTCACCGTTACTGACCGTTACTTGCCGAAATTGATAATCCTAAATTCATGCCTCTGTATAGTTACGTCATGTTTGATGAACCTTTTTCAAGTCGAGATACAGACAAAGACAGGAAAATAGTGTAGTATTACAATACATAAATATAAACGACTTGGGAGCTCCACTTAATATTTCTTCACCCATAGTATTGACTTCTATTCAAACACCTTCTTAACATTAACTTTACCAAGTATCGCACCTTTATTTTTGACTAGCTGATGATGCCCGCAACTCTGTTGCGCCTAAAATTGTTCATTGCGCGGGAACCGTACATTTTTATGGGATTAAAAGCATGATTGGCATGGTGAGTCCCTGGAAAGTACATAGGCCTTCCGGGAGCTTACCTTGCGAAATTTCACCAAAATAAGAAGTAACAGACAGACAGACAGACAGAAAGATAGACAGACATACAGATAGTCGCCTGCTGTATAGGCTATAGCAGGCTCGTCTTGGGGGAAGGTTTATTTACCTTCCAGTCCCCCTAGACAAGTGGCAAACGATCATCGTTAACGCTAACGCTATCGCTACAAAATGTATGGATTTGACATTAGTATTCGCTGGCGAAGCGATGACTTATGTCACATCGCATACATTTTGTAGCGTTAGAGCTGGCGCGCACTACGACTTTAGTCGCGCGATTATTTTACCGACCGACCAAAATTCAAATAAAATGTAACTTTATTAAATAGGCTATAGATTTCATTTTCTACCGACATTTGTCTAGCGACCCATGCTGCCACTGCTTTTCAATGGCGTAGAGCAAAATTAAATCTATAGCTTATGTCATAAAGTGGCATTTTACTTGAATTTTTATTGGTCGGTAAAATAATCGCGCGACAAAAAGTCGTAGTGCGCGCCAGCTCTTAGCGTTAGCGTTTACGATGATCGCTTGCCGCTTGTCAAGGGTGCAAGTTGCGGCGTCGCATCGCAAAAACAACTATAGAAAAGCAATGTTGTTTTTTTGCGATGCGATGTCGCAACGCAATGTTGTGGCCTGGCTCTTTGAGCCTTGCTTGCGTCATTCTTTCTAAGTTCGCCATACCCAGGAAAACCATGCGCATCGTAACCAATTTGGAGGCTCATACGATGGGCGATAGCATCCCCAAGTAGCCGCCTGAGTGCTCTAGCTAGACGGGACGTTGTGATCATTAATAATTCTGATCCTAGGTCTTCGCCTCGGCCTGTTTCGGGGATTGAGCCACTCCCGCTCTCTCAGACGATCAACGTCCTCTTTAGCAGACACCATATTCTGTTGTACAAAATTCTCCACCGCTTGCTACTTATTTTCACTCTCCAGCAAGGCGCATAATATATAATAACTTTATTGAGGTTATGACAAGCCGTTGTTTCCTCTCGTCTTACTATCTCACATAGTGGCCGACTGCCGACCGAAGCACCCAAGGGCGGTCGGTAGCTGCGTGAGACGAAAAGACAGTGCACCGGTCTTTCAGTTGACCCATTCTTTAAGACCAGGTCGAATGGATATGAGCAGGTTGAACTGACTTGCGGCCACTTTAGTGTCTCAACCCAAAGTACAAGCGTTCGTAATTTAGCTCTATTCCGCCATCGCCGGATAATGTCAGGTGAAGGGTTATATCCCGTTCTGGAATTGCCAGAGCACTTCGGTCAGTGAGGCAGCCTTCAAATCCCAGGGCACAACTCATTGCTTACTTGGAATAATCGGTTGATGCCGTGCATACCCCCAAGTACTTAGAAGTTCCACGTCTTCCTTTGAATTTTTCCAAAATATCTTTTGTAGGTATTTGACCTCCAATCTGTTCCATGACTCGGATAAGAACGTTTGGATCGATTTCTTATTGCTTTTATTCAATAAAATAAGTTTTATTACATATTGAATGTGTAGGAATCGATACTCTAAATTTGAAATAATACGCTAACTTGTTGCACAGTACGATGTAAAGGACGCTATTTTTCAACTTGACTTTTATACGTGGGAGAGCCATGCTTCGGCACGAATGGGCCGGCTCGACCGGAGAAATACCACGTTCTCACAGAAAACCGGCGTGAAACAGCGCTAGCGCTGTGTTTCGCCGAGTGAGTGAGTTTACCGGAGGCCCAATCCCCTACTTTATTCCCTTCCCTACCCTACCCTAATTTTTTCTCATCCCTACCCTCCCCTATTACCCTATTCCCTCTTAAAAGGCCGGCAACGCACCTGCAGCTCTTCTGATGCTGCGAGTGTCCATGGGCGACGGAAGTTGCTTACCATCAGGTGACCCGTTTGCTCGTTTGCCCCCTAATTTCATTAAAAAAAAATTAGAAATAAATAAGGTTAGTATATTACAGTACATAGGTTAACTATTAATGGTGCCAAATTTCATATATGTACCCTGATTATGAAAAAAGTTATTGCTCTTTTCCCTTTAAACGCGTCTCCTGTAAAGTTCACTTATATGAGTTAACGTGGTTAATTGTTGGTGTCGAAATGATCGTTGGTTTCGAAGTTACTTATTTTTCTGTGTAACTGCCTTTGCGTATTATACAAAATTCTAAAAGCTAAGGATCGTCTTTTTTTGTGTACAAAAATATGATCTAATTATGCAGTAGATCATGTTTTTGTACAAAAAAAAAAAGATTTTCCTTAGCTTTTAGAAATATAAATTTAGTCCTAAATACGAAAGTTAAAACGATTAAGAAACTGAATGTTATTCACATCTTGCTTCGCGCAGACATTAATTATTAGGTATTGTTTGTCGTAGTTGAACTATATTATAATGTTTGCCATCTAAATCGGTTCAGTAGTTTAGTATTAGCGAGGTAACAGACCAATAGCCAGACCCACATTTACAATATTAGTATGCATTTTGTATACTATTATTTTCTTGCGAACATACCGACTCTACAAGACGCCACCAGACCAGACAGTACTTGCAAAAGGGTCCGAAAATTTGGCGTGGGGTGTTCGGGGTCATTGACTCGTCAAGGTCATTGAATACCAAAGGGTGCCAAACACACTTTGCAACAAGGACTGATGCTTTCGCGTTTGGTTGTTAATAACTTTTTTAAAGAAGTTTAAGAGTTTGGACTTTACGAATGTTTTAAAAATTGCGAAAGTGGATAGGGTTTTATCTGTTTTTCAGACCCACACTTTACCAATGTTTTAAATTGCGAATACCGTGTGTCTATTACCCCTTTACGCTTAATTAAGCCACCGAATCAAATTGGAAGGAAATGAAGATACTATTTGAGTAACCCGGGAAAGAATATCCTAAATTTTATTCTATAAAAATGTTACACGGTTAACGCGAACCTAATTTGATGAATACTGCAGATTTTTTTTTCTAATAGATAGTTCGCCTAACAATTTTGTAATTCACTTGTAAAAGGTTACAACTTACATATTTTAAAAGAACACAGGGTGGGTACATAAATTACAAGCATTCTTGCAAACCAATTATTGACGATTTTCTTTGATGGACGCTCTAATTGAGTAATGCTCAGTTAGAGTACAATTTACTTTAACTTATTACCTCAAGACTCAAGTAGTTAAGTGTTTCATTAACTTAACACTGTTTTTTATCCCCAACAATGAACTCCTTCAGATTTCAACCTTATAAGTTATAAGTTACGAGAAACTTAAGAGTTTCAAGTGCCAAAATGATTGTTTATTTGACATTTGAGTTAAGTTTATATTTAACAAGTTATGAGACTGAATGAAAAAATATCATTGAGTCCTTTAAAAAGCAAAAAAAAAACAACTAATAATATTGTATACCTATTTAAATAATGTAGACGTATGCTTGGTTTATGGAGCAATCTTGTATAGTTAGTATTATTGCCATATTAATATTGATCTACTATTTAGCGCTTACTTATGAATTATAGCTAATAAGTACTACTTAAGCTGGCTAAGTCTGGCTCTGCTTCACAATAAAAAAACTAGCCTGTTTAATAAATAGACAGAGATTTACATGAAGATCTTCATGGTGTAACCAAGGTGTAACCTCAAGGCGTCTAGGGTTGTCTAAGATTTCTGAGAATTACAGGAAAATAAATAATATCCAAATCAGTTATGAATTTAGCTAAATCATTCGCAAACACTAAAAATTATTAGAATACAATATTAAAATTCACAATTAGGTAGATTAGTAATTTTTTATTGTGATCAAAATTATACATGGTGAGTGTGTTACTGTGTAGTGAGACACCATGACACGTATGAAGTGAATCAAACGTGAGTAGGGCCCCTGTATATTAATGAGGGCACGTCCTGACTACTGACCCCATACTCCTTTGTTGGCAATGTCTTTTGGGTTAGATTTATGTATTCATTAAATTTTACTAAGTAATAAGTATTACTTTATTTACAATGTTTTTGTGACCGTGTTTTTAGTTGTTTAACAACTGGTAAAGAAATTGTCATGATTTATTTACTATTCTTACTCTGTTTAGGCTACGAGATACAACGTAGGTCGTTACGTCATCTACGTAAATATCAAACCTCAAACAACTCAAAACTCAGAATTAGAACCCCAATAGAACTCCAAAATTCGAGTTGAAACACTTTTTTCTCTCGACATACCTACACTTTGCCAATCGTTACAACGTAGGTTACAGCCTAATTCTAGGTGAAACATTTAGGCCCGTATGCGTAAGACGCAGTTCCACTCTGTGATTGGTCCAAATTTTGACAGCCAACCAATCACAGAGCCTGAACCGTGTCTTGAGACCGAGATGCATTTTGAGTACTGATTATTTATACCAGCCTAAATAATAAAAAAAATCCCCGTCTAAGACTGACTGCAGTATAACTCCAATGAAGGTTATATTATGCTTTTGATTGCTGAATATATAGATTAAAGTTTGAAGGTAACTGTCTAATCCAGTGTTATGTAAGCAATAACGTTAGTTTAACTGTAATTTAAGTAACACTAATTAACAAAGGTTAGACATGAAGGACGCTACCTGTTAATTAAGATTTTAATAAAGATTGTTTTACTAAATTAAATGTTTTTATTACTCGTGTACCTACCAAGTACCAACTATACTTATATTGTAAGCATTCGGTACAGACTACAGATGTTTAAACCTGCAATTTATTACAATAGTAGATAGTAAGTCCTTCAAGAATCCGTCCGTAAATTCTTTGTGAATAACCTTTATTTCCACAAAGGATTTACTTACAAGGGATAAGAAAGATTATAAGTACTTTATTCTAACGAAGTTTCGTGCGAGATATTCTAGGTTTAAGCGTATTTCATTTAGTTACAAGTTAAAACATCAATTCCAGAATTAGCAGTTATTTAAGCTACAGTTTAGCAGCAACTTCCGTTCAAATTACTGACAATTTTCCGACTTTTCTTCAGTTTTGTTTTTCTTAACTCGAGTCCAAGTCAGGAATTACTGGCTGGTGTTGTTAAAAGTAATGCAAGCTATAGTCCATGCAATCCACGAAGACGCACCCCACCAATTTTTGGGTGAGCATCTTTCCCTTTGACCGTGACGCTTTCTCTTAATTGGTCTATTTATTGTAGTGTACGCGTGCACTCATAGATAATAATTAGTGTGTGTACTGATAACACTCAGACATTGGCGAAAGCTTGCACACATATTATACTATAATAGAAGTATAGACGATTAGGATATTCCTCCTAATCGGGGTGCGTCTTCGTGGATACTTTTTATAACTCTACACATCTAATTTTACAGAGCTCTACAATCTCTACATCTTAGCTGCACCGGGCTTGAGGTAAAATGTCAGTTCATTTCTTTTCTCGGAAAAGTTTTCTGTACGATTCTGTAGTAATAAACAGCCAAGATACCTATAGAAATAAAACATGGCAGCTAATAGCTTCATTCGCTGGCCCAGTTATTGAATGGCGACGTGACAATGCCTATTCACCGGGCACACCTGACGCCCTACCCACTGACAGCTCCTATGTGCTTTGTATCTGGAATATACTTCTGGAATTTTCTATTTATGTGGCCATGAGTTATGACGTTAGTGGTCGGAAATGACAGGAAAGTAGAGACCTATGAGGAGATGTTTTTTCATAGATGAAACATGAAATAAGACCGGCCAAGTGCGAGTCGGGTCACGCGCAATATAGGGTTTCGTAGTACCGCTACGGGGTGGACGCGAGAAAAAAAAATCATCCCCGCTTCATGTGTAGGGGAGGTACCATAAAAAAATATTTTTTTAAGATTTTATGTACCATCTTGTCGGCATCATTAATATGTGCATTCATGCCAAATTACAGCTTTGTAGGTCCTATAGTCTCTGAGCAAAATCGCGGACAGACAGACGGACAGACAGACAGACAGACAGACGGACGGACAGACCTAAACTATAAGGGTTCCTTGTTGACTACGGAAACCTAAAAATCTTGAAAGCTGTAGTAACTTATGCTCTGTATTATGAAGAAAAAGATTTTTTCCGTGGAAAACCGTAATATTACGTGTAGTACTTACAGAGACCAGATATACTTACTAGCTAGCTTTACCCTAGGGTCAAGGCCCTAGACCCTAGGGTAAAGCTAGTAGCAGCTGAGTAAAAACATCCATTAGGTACCTAAGTATTGAAAATTGACTGACAATAAAATTACGAGTATTGTTCACTTGTTCATTGTTTTCGACTATACTCGAAGTATTTTTCTAAACGCGCACTTCAAGACACAAATTGTGGACGTTTACGGTAATTTGAACACTCGAAGTGGGAAATCCCGTTTAGGGAGTAAGTGTAATGCCGACTGAATTATCTCAGATCATTACGATTTAATCAGCATAAGTGATACCAGTTAGCACTAATGAGATCCACAGGAAGCGTAAAGGTCGAAGTAATAAGGCTGTTATGGCTAGAACTCCAGAAATTTTACGCGAAAGAAGTATTCAAACACCTAAGATTAATATTATGGCCGATTTACACGGGGGACTAAAGCGTCACGATTTCCGCCGCACGGCGAAAATCGACCGTGTAAATGACAATTCGACTACGCCGCAAGCGGCTAAAGTCGCAAGCCCCAAAGTCGTGCGGCCAATGGCCGCATGCGGCTGGTGACTAAAATCGACCGTGCAAACGCTCAGTCGCAAGCGATCGCTTGCTGCGAATACTACTGTTGACTGGTGACTTGCCGGGTGACTAAAATCGACCCGTTAGTCACCCGTGTAAATCGACCATTAGAGCCTATGCTACAATCGTCAAGCTTTCGACAAAAGAATCGTGACATTTCAAAGTTCCAAAATCTGAACTTGCAAAAAATCTAGCAACGCACTTATCTGTAGAAACACTTTAATAATAAATAAGCTTACGATGTGGCCTCTCTATGCCGCCTCCGTGGTCTAGTGGTTAAGAGCGTGGCGCTTTACTCGGAGGTCTTAGGTTCGATTCCCAAGTTAGAAACATGTTATTTCCAAGTTTGGTTAGGACAATGCAGGCTGATCACCTGATTGTCTGACAAGTAAGATGATCCATGCGTCGGATGGGCATGTAAAAAGTCGGTCCTGCGCCTAATCTCTCACCAGTCGTGTCGGTCTTCTGTCCCACTGGGTTAAGAGAGTGAAGGAATAGAGGGTGCTCTTGTGTACTGCGCACACACTTGAGCACTATAAAATTACTCCTGCGTGCCTGGCCTGGTTTCAATGAAACTGGCCACAGTCACCGAAATCGGTGTGGGGAGTATTATATGTTGCCAATAATGGACTAACAGATAAATTAAGTGAATAGGGACGTGTAGAGGGGGCATAATTGACAATGATTCCCAATAACAATATTAGTTATCCACCATCAACCCAAATATTAACTATAATATGTATATATATAAAATTCTCGTGTCACAATGTTAGTCACCGTACTCCTCCGAAACGGCTTTACTGATTTTTACAAAATTTTATATGCATATTCAGTAGGTCTGAGAATCGGCTACTGGGTACTTTTTATATTGATAAGTGCATTTGTTGAATAAATAATAGTAAATTATTACAATTCGAGACTGACGGTGATGGTCCCCGTTAGTCTTGAGTTTGTGCGACGGGATAGCGATGGACGTTGCCATGGTGACATACTTATTTAGTCACTTCAATAAAATAATACGGGCGAAATACTTTATATGGCAAAGAAACGTTTGCCGGGACAGCTAGTGTATAATAAAAAAGTGTCTGCTACTTGTTTTTACTTTCATGATTAGTCATAATCAGTTGATTTGAAACCAATACACAGTCACGCAACAGACGTGAGAAAGCGCCACCGCACTGCCAGTTGCCTCATAGCATTGTATGATAATGAGCCGGTTCCCAACGCGTTACTGCCATCAGGTGCTTAAACTGCCGTTGCGCGTACGCATATTCGTATTTCGTGCCTTTTATTGGCTACTGTCTAAGGAGATGGGACTCGAACCATTAAAACCCCATAGTGCTCCACTCCTGCTTAAGGTAATGTCGTTGGAACGACAAAACCTACATCATCATTGGAGAGACGTGGTGCCTTTGTTCGTAGCAAATAAAAAACCCAACTTCGACGCTACGGAGGGGAGAGGTATAGACCACTAATAATAATTATAATTTAACCAGCACCCAGCAGTTGACGTGGGAGAGCCATGCTTCGGCATGAATGGGCCGGCTCGACCGGAGAAATACCACAGGCTCACAGAAAACCGGCGTGAAACAGCGCTTGCGCTGTGTTTCACCGAATGAGTGAGTTTACCGGAGGCCCAATCCCCTACCCTTTTCCCATCCCTACCCTCCCCTATTTCTTTCCCTACCCTCCCCTATTCCCTTCCCTACCCTCCCCTATTACCCTTTTCCCTCTTAAAATGGCCGGCAACGCACCTGCAGCTCTTCTGATGCTGCGAGTGTCTATGGGCGACGGTTGCTCTCCATCAGGTGAACCGTTTGCTCGTTTGCCCCCTTATTTCATAAAAACAGCCATAGAGTGTGCCAAAATGCTAAATATGACTTCTATATTATAATTTCTTCTCAATTTTTCTTTCATCTCAATATTACAATTTTTTCTAACTCCGATTTCCAGTATCCAGAAAATAAATGTATCCTTTACATACGCAATTTGAATGTTAAAGTACATGCAATGCAGATCCAATCTCCTAAACTTAGGTTTATCAAAGATGAAACTAGAGTGGAAAAGGTTATCAGTGCCAAAAATCCCTAAAGATGAAAACTTTTACATCATCTCTTTGCAGTCACTTTCATTACATTTCCTTCTTTTTAGTAATTTCCTGTATTACTTTCGTATTACTTAATTCTGACACAAAATTTTATTCTTTGTATTTACGGTATTTACTGCGGGGCTAAAATGGTCGCTTTGAAGAATCATGATATGATTCATTTTTGTTAAATCGCAAAATGCAACTCTGCTTGCAATTCATTTCTGTATTTTTGTACTGATTTGACATAATATTTTGTCAGTTTGACAGTTTTGACAATTCATTTGCTGAATTGATTGAGAGGAATTGCTAAATGTGACAATTTTAGCCCCGGATTTTTTGGAATAATGCGTCAAATGAATGCGAAGAAGGTTTTTTCATAGATGACCTAATTTTTGCATAAGCAAGTACATAATAATAAAAATAATGGATGCTGTTAAGCATTGGTGTGTCATCCCACATCGGACTAGTTTTGAGTAATCGGTGTTTTAAGTTTTTTTGGAATAATCTTTATTTTCTGCTTATTTTAAGCAAAAAAATGTTATTGTGCGGTATCTTTTTTTGTTGAAATGCGTAGATTATGATTATGAAAAAACATTTTAATTTTACATTCAGTTTTAAGAGTTAGAGTAAAAATGGTTAATGCAATATTGCTATAGGGCTTATTACATAGCATTAATGTCCTTTGTGCTATTTCACATATAAATGCAAAATTCTGATTTGTTCTTTCAATACAAATTTAAGTGCTTTAATTTTAACAAAATGTTATAAAATTACCTTGTCACGCCCAAACCGCTGAACCGATTCTTCTGAAATTTGGTATGGAGATACTTTGAGTCCCGGAAAAGGACATAGGGTCCTTTTTATTAAAAAAAATGTACGGTTCCCAGGCATTAAATAAAAATGATTTCAGCTTATACCGCTACCGGCTACGTGGATTTCGATGATATTTGGTATACAGATACGTTATGTCTCGGGAAAGGACATAGGATACTTTACATCCGGGAAAAAGGTACGGTACCCGTATGATAAACAAATATGATTTGCGCCTAAACCACTGAACCGATTTTGATGAAAATTCATGTGCACATACTTTGACTCTCGTGAAAGGACATACGATAATTAAGTGTCTTGAAAAATGAACGGTTACCGCGTTATAAAATTTCCTATTTTGCGCCTAAGCCTCTGAACAGATTTTGATGAAACTTGGTATGGAGATACTTTGAGTCCCGGAAAAGGCCATAAGATCCTTTTTGTCTCGGAAAAATGTACGGTTCCCAGGCGTTAAATAAAATGATTTCTGCTTATACCGCTACATGGATTTTGATGATATTTGGTATGCAGATACTTTATGTATCGGAAAAGGACAGAGAGTTCCCGCTTCTTCTTCCCTTCCCGCGCTTCCCGCAGAGTGCTCTTATGTATCGCGCACACATTTGGGCACTATAAAAATTACTCCTGCGTAACTGGCCTGGTTTCATTGAACCCAGAGTGCTCTTGTGTATTGCGCACTCACTTGGGCACTATGCTATTACTCCTGCGTAACTGACCTGGTTTTATTGAAACCGGGCACCGGCCCGAAATCGGTGTGGGAGTTTTTTTATTTATTATAATTACCAGCATTGGACATTGGGCATAATTATTGAAATACTCGTTAGTCTAATTAAATTATTAATCTAATTGCAAACTAAAATAATAAGAATACATTTTATACATATTATTATTAATCAACTTACGGGTAATTTCAGATGCACAATTACTTCAATCTGATTAATTTGTAATCTGATTAAAATTACTAATTACTTTTTGCCCAACTCTGCACGTAATAAACTAATTATTTCTACATTAACTAAATTTAATCAAAATCGGTTCAGCAGCTTAAACGCAAATTAATAAAGTTTATTGCGTGAAAACCGAACATTTTCCATGTTATAAAAAATATTATTATCCTATGTCCTTCTCCAAAATCTTACGTAATATCTACATGTACTCAATATCGATATCTTACGCCAAATTCATTGTTGTTGACTGCGCGGGAACCGTACATTTTCCGGGACAAAAAGTATCTAATGTCATTTTAATGGATTCAAAGTATTCGCATACAAAATTTTATCAAAATCGGTTCAGCGGTTTAAGCGCAAATCATTTTAGAAATATAGTACATAAATGCTGTATACAAAACCTCACTAAGAGGAATAAGCATTAACCATTTTTGTACTCTAGAATATGCTACAGTGGGTTTTTAAAAAAATGGATTTCACTGTCGTAAACCTTATGTTATAAAGAACAAAACTGCATTATTAACTCAAAACCCGATTTTATATGGGATGAAACACCAATGCTTAACAGCAGCCATATATACACCTCTTTTTTTAAAGTTGGTTAAAGAGAAAAGGAGATTTTCTTGTAACCCACACATGCAATTTGTAGCGTTGTTAACTAACCCAACGAAGAGCCGACCACCGACAATATCGGTGAATGGTCATTAATCCCCATACCACAGTGTATAATAATACACAGCAGACCATCTTCATACTAGACTGCAGGTGCGTTGCCGGCCTTTTAAGAGAGAATAGGGTAATAGGGGAGGGTAGGGAAGGGAATAGGGGAGGGTAGGGAAGGAAATAGGAGAGGGTAGGGAAGGGAAAAGGGTAGGGGATTGGCCTCAACACAGCGCAAGCGCTGTTTCACGCCGGTTTTCTGTGAGCCCGTGGTATTTCTCCGGTCGAGCCGGCCCATTCATGCCGAAGCATGGCTCTCCCACGTCAAGTTTAGTTCGGTCCTATTCCCTAGAAAGCTGCGTACTTTTGAATTTAAAGCGAAATATAAGCCCTTATTTTCATTATCATACTCTATCCATCCAAACAGGCTGCGCGGTGCAGACGTACGTTAAGGTACAGCTTACAACATGAAGTTATCTGAAATCACACAAAGGGCAAAGGCCCTTTTATACGGGGAGGCCGATTGAATACGGTCGGAGTCAGACTGACTGACTCATAACTGCATTCGCAAGCATACACAGGAATTCACAAGATCAGTCTAGCCAGGTCAGCCTGCGATCAGCCTGTATTATAACCCTGTAGCGTGACTTCAGATAACTTGAAGTAGTCAGTGCAGTACCACGTCGCACGCACGTCTTTGTGTCGAGAGTTTGATTCCGAAATCCGAAAACATGTTACTTATACAAAATAATTGCTGTATGAGTTTGATAAGACATAACCTGAATTACTATACCGTACGAGTTCGGTTTCGAAGACATAACTTATTTACTCTACAGTCTACTGTATGGTACTTATACTATGGCCATACTGTGCCATTCACGAGTGAATTGTTTAATTGTTTTCGGCACGGTACCTCTAGCACGAACTACTATCGAAAAAACATTCGTATCGTTAACGTAAGCATTTTGTATGGAAACTTGAACAGCGCCTCTGGTGTGCGTAAATGAAACTAATTTCCAGAGCACGAACACTTAGACGTAAGTTTCGTATCGTCATCGTATCGAATACGCAACGTAACTTGAGCCGTTTGTATGAAGATAGCTAGCACGAAGGCATAAAATGACGTATAGTATCGTAATTGTCGAAGGCTGGCTTGCGAGTTTCACGAATGTTTATTCACTTAAAAAATTTCAGTGAGAAAACTTTCGTCAGAGTGAATTTAGAGAATAAAATAGTAATTTAAGTGATTTTGTTGATTTATTTGGTGAGAAAATGCTTAGATTAAGACGGAGCACCCCACGACGTAGTACATTGTACTATTATCTTGCGGCGCGATTGATTGTTGAAAGTAGAAATGTACAAAGAGAAACAAGGTGAGTAATGCATTTTAGAACACAATATTTTTTTTAAATAAAAAAAAACTACCTACGAATTTAATTTACTTTATATAACAATTACAGAGAAATCTCAAGGAGAGCTCGTCTCAGAAAAAATATGGCAAATGATATCCAAAATCTAAGTGACACGGAATTTAAAAATAGATTTCGTCTCAGTAAGGAAGCATTTTTTTACTTATGTCGCGTATTGAAAGAAGAAGCCAGTCTACGATCAAGTAAAAAAATCAGCCTGGAACATAAAGTAAGTTGAATAAGTAAGCTTCTTATGTACCATTCTAAGAAAAATATTTTTATACTTACTTATTATATGATACCCATAATGGGTACACAATACAACTATGTGAGCATAATATGCAGCTACAGTGAAACTATTAACTCTTTATTATTTTCATTTCTAGGTGCTGTGTGCTTTATCATTTTATGCTACAGGCTCTTACCAAAGAATAGTTGGAATGGCTAAATATTTAGGGCAAACTACTGTGAGCAAATATGTGAGGCAAGTTACTGATGCTCTTGTTACCCCTTCAATATTAAATACTTTTATAAAATTTCCAGCAACACGAGAGCTGAGAAATATTGTTAAAAATAAGTAAGTAATCATTTTAGTACATATATGATATATTTATAAGATAAAAACTAGAAAAAAGTACAAACAATGCTTTATTTACAGATTTTATACAAAGTTTGGCATCCCTGGAGTAATAGGGTGCATTGATGGGTCTCATTTTCATATATTCACCCCAAAAAGAGAGATAGAACATTTGTTTTACTGCAGGAAGCATTTCTACTCGCTGAATGTGCAAATGGTGAGATATTGCTTTACAAATTTATACTAATAATGTTAACATCCTACCTACCCTATACCATACTTATATTCTTACAATATTTTAAGATTACAGTTATAACGTTATACACTTGTACATTTTGTACGTTTTTACATTGTAGATATGTGACAGTGAATGCAGAATTTTGAATGTTAATGCCAAATATGGAGGGGCTACCCATGACGCTTTTATTTGGGAGAATAGTCAAGCCAATAGGTATATCCAAGACTTGAACCAAAATAATGAACAAGTGTGGTTTTTAGGTAATGATTTATTTACATTTAGATTGCTTTCTTTACAAAAATAGTTTTAAAAATATTGTAAAGTTTAACTGTTAACTCTGTGTAGATATTTGTTATGTTACTAAATGAAAATATATCTGTAATAAATATATTTGCAGGTGATTCTGGATATCCACAGAGGCCTTGGTTGATGACACCAATCACGGATGCCGCTGAAGGTACTCCAGAGGCAAAATATACTGCCATCCATGGGAAGGCCAGAGTTGCAATTGAAAATACTTTTGGCAGACTCAAAAATAGGTGGAGATGCCTTTGTAAAGACCGCACATTACATTACACCCCTGAGAGGTGTGCAACTATTATATTGGCATGTAGCGTTTTACACAACCTCGCATTGGATTTTATGGTGCCCGATCCTGAAGAGGATTTCATAAATACTTCATCAGCACTTTCTTTACCAGAAGAATCTTTTCGGGAGCATGGTTCTAGAGATGACTTAATTCGTGGTAGAGCCATAAGGAACATGTTAGTACATAGGATTGATAGACTACATAATATAAGTAATTAATTTCGCTTTTTATGTGAGCATTTAAAACTCCAAATAAAGGTATCATTAGATATTTTTTTATTCATATTTAAGCACAATAAATTTAATTTGAACATATAAATGCATCTTTTCTTTAGAAAAAGAAGTGATTAGTGTAGGTGATGTGTATTGATGAAGCTAAATAAATAAATTATTATTTATTTATTTATTCACCAAATAAAACATATATACAATTATAAAAGCTTAACTTAAACAGCATTTAAAACCAATGAGGTTTGTGCATTTGTTCAATGCTGCGATACTCAAACAAGCACTACTCACTTCTCTCCAAATACATTCTTAATACTTTCAAAGCCTCTTTCATAAATTCCAACCACTGAGCTTGTAAATGAAGCTCTACATCACGCTGTCGAATCCTCTCTCGTTCTAATTCGTGCACAATTCGGTCACGCTCCCTTTCATACTCCCTTGCAGTCTCCTCACACTCCTTAAATATTTTAAAAACTGGGTCTTCGGACTTTTTCTTCTTTTTCGGTGGTCGCCACTGGGTTTCCTCTGGAGCTGCTGGTTGTTTAGGTGCTGGTGGTTGTGGAGGAAGAGGCGGCGGAGCGACTGTAGGTTGACTGCTCGTTCCTGGAGTATTCCATATATCTGTAAAAATTTTGATACAATGTTAATACTATTCTGTTAGGTTTAGTTCTCAGGATCTTATTTTTGACGAATGTACTTTGCAGGATACCTACTTGACTAGGTTTTGTATAAGATATTTTTTTTAATATTTTACTATTTTATAACTAGTAGTTATTTCAAACTAAAGAGTACCTGATGTGTTATATTATTATAGTAGTAGGTAAGTATCTAAAGTTAATGAAAGATAAATTTAAAAAATACCAACCTTCAGGAATTGGAGTACATTCATAGGGAACATCGTTGACAGTCAATTCATCTACATTTTCGGTGGCTGTAACTTGCAGATGAGTACTTGACAAGCTATCTTCCTCCCCACCAACAACCTATTTCAATCAGAACAATAAATAAGTATTAGTGCTTACTCAAAATTTGTAAGTAAATACCATGCAATTGATGGATAATGATGGCTAAAAATAGAAAGCAAGAAAGGTACACAAACACCTTCCAGTCATCGACACAAGAATTTGAAGTGTCACAACTCAATATTAACAAAAAACTCAAGTGGTGACCCTTTTTTATTAATTAGGTTAAGCAATAGGTAGGCAAGTTGTAAACAAGGAACGCTTTTGGCCTGTTAAGAAATTAAATACTCAGAGAAATTTCAATAATAGCTACAAAAATAAACATAAAATATTTCTTTATACTATACCTACACCAAGCAAACAAAAATCACACCTGTACAAATCCAGCTTCTTGTATAGGCATCCCGGTAGCTGCCTGCACCCCAATTATATTCAATACCCTGTTTTCAAGGTCTGTTAATGTTAATTGAAGTGCTGGCCCACCACCTGTACCCTGAGCGGACCTATTTATTTTTGCTGACTTTTTCTTAACATTATTTTTGAAATCACTCCAAACCTTAAGAAACAGAAATGAACACCACACCATTAAAATGCACCATCAAATGCATGCATGTGTGAAGTGATAGTCTTTTCCTTTACATGCGCCTAATTAGGATTTTATGAAATCCTGAAAATATGAAACTTACCTTCCGCCACTTCTCCTCTGTTCGAGGGTCTCCAGTGCCATCACTGTTTAGCATATCCGTTAGCTCCTTCCATTTTTGCTGTATATAGTGTCTACCACGAGGGCCACCGCTGGGTTTAGATAAGTCTCCATACCTTAAATAAATTTGACATTAGTAAAAGGACTATCTTCCAGTAGTCGTTCTTAATATATAGGTATGTTACCTTCTTTTTTAACCTTTCTTTATTGACAAAAATTAGTTTATATTTTTCGCTCAACTTTGTTTTAAAAAAAATCAAGCATATGGCAAGCCTAATATTTTATTTGACTTGAGTATATTTACAAAAACTATCTCTCCAAAATTTAAAACTTTACAGAAATGTGTTCGAAATATCCTATTGAAAGATTATTAAAATCAATATTCTATTATGCTTAAAACAATAAAATCTGAAATGAAATGTACTTACTTTTCCATAAATTCTACCATAATGGTGTATTGCGGGTGGCTGGTTCTCATTTCAGCAGAATGTTTTAGAAGTTAATCATATAATTCCAAAACTTTCACACAACATTCACAACACAAGTTCACTTCAAAACAAAGTTAACCTTGAATGAGCTTCGAGTTACCAAAAATGTCAAGTGCTTCGCGTCGTTCGTATAGGAATACAGTCTCACCAAACATCGTTTTAGTAATAAATTTGTGACGTGGGAGAGCCATGCTTCGGCACGAATGGGCCGGCTCGACTGGAGAAATACCACGGGCTCACAGAAAACCAGCGTGAAACAGCGCCTGCGCTGTGTTTCGCCGAGTGAGTGAGTTTACCGGAAGCCAAATCCCCTACCATTTTTCCCTTCCCTACCCTCCCCTATTTACTTCCCTACCCTCCCATATTCCCTTCCCTATCCTCCCCTATTACCCTATTCCCTCTTAAAAGGCCGGCAACGCACCTGCAGCTCTTCTGATGCTGCGAGTGTCCATCGGCGACGGAAGTTGCTTTCCATCAGGTGACACGTTTGCTCGTTTGCCCCCTTATTTCATTAAAAGAAAAATTGTATTAATAAATACATATACAATTATAAAGGTACATACTTCATATTGCGTCATAATTTGAACAGCGTTTATGTTTTAAGTGCCCTAAAATCACAAAGTTTTTAATTGATTAAATACGTATCTAGTTTTATGAATGAAATGTTCATTCAATTTTACGACCATTCGTTCTATTTCGCTCACTCATATTTACGTTGGTGTGACGTCACTAACGTTATCGTGTCGAGGTCTCGATACTATTTCGAAAGTGCTTCGTGCTTCCAACTTAAGTTGTCTAACGTTTTCGTATCGACAACTCGATACGCTTGCGATACGAAACTTACAATTGTTCGTGCTAGGCGTACTGGTGCGAACCGCGAACGCGCTGTGAGTCATGTCTCTAATTAGTGTGACCATTCATTAAGAACCGTGCTAAAAGTACGGTTGTGCGTAGACACTCTTAAACTTTACAGGATACAATCTTCAAGTATACAAAACCACAAAAAATGCTGGTTTCACAGTGAACTCTATAAAGGACACATACACAACCTAAAGTATTATCACTTATTTTCGTTACAGCCTGTATATCTTTTTTGAAAATACAAATCTATTTTAATTTTTGTTGGTCTCGCAAAATTCGATAACGGCTGATTTTACTGAAACGATTTGGCTAATTTTAGACTTGTAATATTCGTGTAATAAATCGGTCTCTCGACAGCGGCAAGATGTTTACAATTTTCATGAAACTTTGTATCTAATGGATGCCCGTCTCAGAAGTTTGTTGATTTTGACAAAAAAAAAATATCGTTTTTTTAATGTAATAAAGGGGCAAACGAGCAAACGGGTCACCTGATGGAAAGCAACTTCCGTCGCCCATGGACACTTGCAACATCTTGCAAAAGAGCTGCAGGTGCGTTGCCGGCCTTTTAAGAGGGAATAAGGAAGGGTAAGGAAGGGAATAGAGAAGGGTAGGGAAGGGAATAGAGGCTACTTGACCTATATTCAATTTCATTGAACAAATGCATATTTCTAGTAGAACTTGGCCTAGGAAACCGTATTTCACCCTTATCATCAAATAAAAGCTTATGATTGATAAATAAAGTCGATTTGAAAATATGATTTTATGAAAATAGGATTTGTACTGACGAAAACGCTTTTGCGGTACTTCCGATTTGGATGTGACGTCATCATACTTGTAATTTAATATCTTTTATTTATCGCGCTCGTTATATATAAGTTTATTTGTTCATAAATAATAAGAATAAGCCTAGAAAGATTTGTAAAATATATTTTCTTGAATAATTCAAATAAAAAATTAGTTTTATATATTATCTCCATTTATTGTAGACGGGAAATGAAATGGCCAAAACCTTTCTCCAAAAGTTTTCAACATTACAAATTATTTCTAATTTCTTATTTAATTCTTTTATAATTTTTGGGCACTTTTAGACTCGTACATTTAGCTCACAAAAAATGTTCAATAAAGAGAGTCTAAAATACAAAACGTATGACGTCACACTATGGCGGACAGTGTTTTCGGCGCCATTTATAAGGCATATTTTTCAATCAATATTAGTTTTTTTTGTGAAAATGAATGATTAAGAAGCGATTAGCATGAAGAAAAAAATTAGGTCAAGTAGCCTATTGGGCCTCCGGTAAACTCACTCAATCGGCGAAACACAGCGCAAGCGCTGTTTCACTCCGGTTTTCTGTGAGCCCGTGGTATTTCTTCGGTCGAGCCGGCCCATTCGTGCTAAAGCATGGCTCTACCACGTTATGAATGAGTTTAGGTCAAAATCTTCATGAAATGGAAGTAGAGCCATCATTTTTCTTAACACCTTCATCGTGGGTATCGCAGAAACAATAGATTTTCAATTGTTATGCGGCAGCCGGCTGCCGCTTCGGGATTGATGGGTTAATGCCGTAGAAAGCACTTTTAGGGAAGAAAACTGATCCAGTTCGGTCTTATTTCCTAGAAAGCTGCGTATTTTGAATTAAAAGCGAAATATAAGCCCTTAACAACCCTTATATTTCCGCAGTGAAACTGGAGCAATAGCTAAATTACATTTGAACTTCTCCACATAACTTCCAGAAGTTGGCAGATTCAGGTCGAGAATATCAGGGTTGCAGCGATGAAATTCTGCTATGTAGAGCGCCTTTAGTTTCATTAGTATTGTTTTATATTTTTTGTTTCTATGATATTATATGATCTGTTTCGTTGGGCCACCATGATTGCAACTATAACCATGCAGTTGTCTGCAAGAAGCACAATAGGCATGATGACTATTATTTTTTCTTATCGGTAATTGAAAGACACTTAAAAAATAGAAACATCGTTGAAAGAATGACTCTGATAGCTTAAAAATTCACCAAGATATGACAATTCAAATATCTCATAAAAAAGACCTGCCCGAAACGCTCCATACAAAGTGCTACGAAAGTATGACGTCAGTCTTTCGTAGTTTGTACGCATCGGGAGACAACTTTGTTCGATAGGTATATTAAATATTGCGTTTATGAAAGTGGTTTCATAACAAAAGTTGCTTTTAATTGCATAAGTTATCGAATTGTATACAAATATTAAGAAATTTAATTGAAAAAAAAATCGACTTGGATATCCAACTTTGAAGGCGCATAACAAAAAAAATACAAATGCTATCAAGCTGAAATTTTGGGAACACATATTTTTTACCGTGATTTCTTTATTTTATTAACAAAATTCGCTTATCTTTGACCTTGTCATCATCCCTATTATAGGTTTACCAGAATCTGATGGCAAAAAGTGACAAAATAAATTGACTCTAGCAATACCGGGGTAATTGGAATAAAACCTTTTGATTCTTTTTTTCCTTATAGCGGCTGATTGTGAGTGTTAAACATGCAAATATAAAAATTTATCCAATGATGAAGGATATTTTTGAAAATCTGCCCTCAAAATTTGCCATCAGATTCTGGCAGACCTATATCAACGGCGATCAAGACTAATATGGTAGGGAGGCTACCTTACATATTTTATTTGATTATTTTTAATTATTTTATTTCATACTTTATAATAAGTAGTGCCGTGTTATCAATTGCATGTACACATTATATATTATACAGGGTGTAACAAAACTAAGTGATAATACTTTAGGGTGTGTATGGGTCTATATAGAGTTCACTGTGAAAGTAGCAGCGCTGAAAGAGTAACTTTTTGCACCTTTGTATGGAAAAAATCGATATTAATCACAAAAAAATGCTCTTTCAGCGCTGCTACTTTCACAATGATCTCTATGTAAGGGACACATACATAGGTAACATAAAGTACCTCTATTATCACTTAGTTTTGTTTGTTACCTTGTGTTCATTAATTTGTTCAGTATTTTCGGGTGTCCTTGTACAAAGGCAGAGTTTTTAAACTTTAACTTTTTAGCTGAAATTTTGTCGATTACCATTATAATTTTTATTAATTTTACACTGGTAATTAGCAAACCGACTCATCCCATTGTTTCTATGTCGGGTAAATAACATATGACTCGTAGTTCGCATTATTATTTAAATTAGGTAAAGAAAAAATCGGCCAAGTGCGAGTTGGACTCGCGCACGAATGGTTCTGTACCGGTATAGAGCGAAAGTAGGCAAAAAATTGTGTTTCTTGTATGGGATAAAGTTACCTAATTATTATTATTTTATTAAGTAATTATTAAAGGACAAATATAAAAAGGACTGTTACCATTATTGATTACGGGCGAAAAAACCTAAAAAAAAACACGTTTGTTGTATGGGAGCCCCCCGTAAATATTAATTTTATTGCGTTTTTACTTTTTAGTATTTGTTGTTATAGCGGCAACAGAAATACACAATCTGTGAAAATTTCAGGAGTCTAGCTATAGCGGTTCTTAAGTTGCAGCCTGGAGACAGACGGACAGACGGACAGACATCGAAGTCTCAGTTAAATAGGGTCCCGTTTTTACCCTTTGGGTACGGAACCCTAAAAAACAACAATAAGTCTCAAACTGTCCATGAAACTGCATTTTCTCGACAAACGCTGAATATGCGGAAGTTTTTATTGAAATTACCATCCCTCGATCGTGCAGGATTCGTGGAATTAATCTATTGTTATCGCGGTCGAATGTGACCGCTTGGGAGTTGAAGTATTAAGTACTATTTTCATGCATTCATTAATAATATTAATCATCCACCCTCTCATGACAATTATGCTTTAAAAAGTCGTGGATATGCCGAAAACGATTTTAGGGACTAACTGACTGATCTCCTTTGTTAAACTGACACAGGGCCTGTATTCACTTTGATTAGTGCGAGTGCAGGTTATTTGTGCAGATGATTAGTGATTAGGAGAAAATAAGGAACTAATCAGTCGCTGTCCACACTCTTTCTTCTGAGACCTGATTATTAATCACCTGCAATAATCACCTGCACGTCTTATCACTAATCAAAGTGAATTCAGGCCGTATCTTTATGATGAAATTCTTTCTATGGAGACTCATTTATTTTAAGTTATACGATACTTGGAGAAGTTAAAATATAAAACCATAGAAGTATAATCAACAAAAATGTTACGGAAAGTACCTATATTTAAATAATCTAGGTTTTGCCAAACTTTCTTTTGATTTGATAATAAATAAAATTGTGTAGAGCAGAGCTGGTAGAGTCGTGTAGGTAAAACCCATTTTTAGCGTGTAATTTATCGGAAAAAATTACACATTTTGTGTCTATTGTTATGAGTACTTAGACTTAAACTTTACTATCATCCTGTAGTTGAAATATTATTTGTTAACTTTAGATGGGTGGAGTAGGTTAATATCAACTCTACCTAAGTATATATTTGCGTAAACTCTAGGTACGCAATGTTTTCTGCAAGAAATTTTCGTTGGATTTGCATATTGTTTCAGTTAGGTATAAAACATAATATTTTAATAAGTTAGATACTTACATATATAAAGTTCAAAGTACGGTACTTAATTAAAATTACTTTAACAGACTATATGTATGAAATTAATTTTGCATTTTTAAATAGTCGTTATATCATCCTTGAATGTTAACGTCACGCTTTTTATACACCTGTTCTAAATTATAGTAAGTAATAAAATATCTATATTTAAAATACATGCCTACTTTTATGAACGTAGCCAAGAGTAGGTATACATAGATAATTGCTAGATTTATGTTAACCCTTCAAGTTTTTAGTAATAAAAAATGACACTTCTTTCGGTTAGATCAACAGGCTGACCGCAGCTCCCTTCATATTGGGGTAGATATAGATAGGAGTGATAGGACTAAGGAGTCATCCCAAGGACAAAATATATGATTGTTCAAATTTGCATAAATTAAGTAACTTACAACAATAACTACAAATTACAATACAAATAAATTATTACTAAAACAAAATTTTAATAAATTTACTTTTAGATATCAAATCAAACTTGAATCTCAACAAATTGCTAGCAAACTTACCTGAAAACCCGCCGGTATCGGCGACAATCCAGTGTTTTCACACAAACCACCGATTTTCAATCACAGTCCGAGCGAGGTTTAGTAAACGTAGCGTAAACGCGTGGCTCACATGCGCCGGCCGACTGAGTACTGTCGACTGGCCCGCTCGGCGCGCTCGCTACAAAACAAGACAGCTGTCGCGCACGGAACGCCCAACTGCCCGCCCTCCAATCACTTCTTCAAGATGCACTTGTTTGCAAAAGGACTGCAACAAAATTCGGATTAAACTTCATGGATTGTAAATTGTAATGATGATGGGTAAAGTCACAGAATATTATGTTTTTCGTAAGCGCAACTTGCAAAGGATTTATATAAATATTAAAAAACGGGGGTATTTTAATTGTGTTAAAACAATAAAGCTGAGTTGTTCCATAAATAAATTGTTATATCAATGTTTGTCCATAAAAATGTGATTTATTCATGATTTACTACTAGTCAACACTAAAATATCTTATGAATTATGTAAGATGTTAGATGTCATAATTTATAAGTGGTGATAAATAAAACAATATATAATACAATAAAAAGAGTTTATTACACATTTTTAACAGGAATTCAATTTTATAATTAACGCTTAATACTAACATCAGTCCGGTTTTAGGTCAAATGGTGAGTTATGTTTATTTTTACAACATTTGTGAAATGTTCTTAAGGTTTACTCCTTTACTTACAAAAATATTTTCACAGCAAATATAAACTTATATTATAATGTCGCTTGTCGTTACTGGAAAATTGGAAATTCACATGAACAGACAAAAACAGCGGACTTTAAATAGCTTTAATACGCTGCAATTATAATATTATACACTTTAATAAAGGCCTGTCCGCACTGTGAATTTAAACCGTTTAATTTATTTTGAAATTGCTCAATTACTATTATTAAAATAAAAATAAAAAGTTACATCGCAAGCTTGTTTGGCTGGCGCCAGCGCCAAAACTTTAAAGTTGGTATTATATAACGGTAGTTCTGGAATCCGAAATTGGTAAAACCGCCGAGAAATGGGGAAACAAAGTTACACAACTTTTCTGACAGATTCTCCATACTTGATCTGTCAAGTTAAGTGGTGGATAGCCTATTCGTCACTTATCAGAAAGTGGTGAAACAGGCCCTTAGCATTGATGTTTTATGAAGTAAATAGCTTTAGAGTTTACAGAATATAATCCTTCCGTGACAGAGACAGAATTGCGTTTTCGATTATCACTTGGCACAATTGACAAAGGCAATCGAGTGCAACCGATTTTAAATAGCGTTTCACGTAGCAAATAATAATTAATTAGTAAATCTTAAATCTACTCCTGCATATCACGATCAGTGTCGACGCACTCGTAGCCGTATTTCAGCAGGTAATGGAACCGCGGGTCTGACACCAGCTCGGCTAGTTCTGGAGCCGTGAGGATGTCTTCTACAGGCGGCAGCAGCAATTCCAAGTCCCCACCTGATGAGGGAACAGCGTAAATATATAATAATCCATACTAATATTGTAAACTAGACGTTCCGCACGGCTTCGCCCGCGTAAATTAGATATTTCACAGACAAATTAGTCCACAACAAATAGCCTATGATCCTTCACGTGGTCTACTTCTTATCTGTGCCAAATAACATAAAAATTGCTCCAGTAGTTCGTGAGATAAGCTCTTTCAAATAAATTCCCCCGTTTTTTCCACATTTTCACTATTTCTTCGCTCCTATTAGTCTTAGCATGATAAAATAATATAGCCTATAGCCTTCCTCGATAAATGAGCTATCTAACACTGAAAGATTTTTCAAATCGGACCAGTAGTTCCTGAGATTAGCGCGTTCAAACAAACAAACTCTTCCACTTTATAATATCTATATATTAATACGTGAGAGAAAAACTTTGTAACCCTTTTTACGAAAAATGGGGAAACGCAGGTGCATGAAATTTCGCACAGTTATAGTTTATATGGTGAAGGAGTGCATCGACCTAATATTATTTTAAAATTATGCTTTTATCATATATATTTTTAACAAATAAAACGTTACACACATTACGACACTACTACTAGGAAAAATGACCGATTTTTGAGTGACAAGCCTATACATACGAATTATACTCTTTTATTTATGGTTGAAGTCTGTTATTGTTTTTTTTTATTTAATTTTAGATACTATTAGACAATGTTTAAACGGCCAGCCTGAGATCAGCTGAGTCCCAGAGACAAGAATTGAAAAAAACTATGATGAAGTCAATATTTTTTACAAAATATAGGTAGTAGTCCTAATGTCGTTGCAAATAAGGTCGAATTTCGACCATTGGGCGATCTCTAGTTAGTATAGATGCGTAAGTGTCTGTCTGTTACCTCTTCATGGCCAAACCTCTGAACCAATTTTGCTGAAATTTGGTATGAGTTACTTTGAGTCCCGGGAAAGGACATAGAATACTTTTTATCCCGGAAAAATGTACGGTTCCCACGCGATAAATTAATTTTAGCGAACGGAGTTGCATGCGTCTTTTAAAGCCAGATTTTACTAAAGGCGTAAACTTATACTAGTTGCTAGTTTTGGTTCTACTTCATGCCGAGGGAGATTACTTACCCATGATGTGTACGAGATCGACCAATCGGAAGAATATCTTCTGCGAGAGTTCGCGGTCCGGCGCGTCCATCTGCGGGCTGCTCCAGTCGTCCTGACGTATACACGCGCACCACACCTGATACAACATGGAATATTATGGTAAGTAAAAATAAAACTGTTAAGTACAAAATACATATATGCTTAGTCATCAAGTTTGAAAATCACCAAAATCATTACGTTACTTTGGGGTCCATAGAAACAGTATTTGAAATAGTTTATACATATTTAACTTAAAGATTGCTAGGCTATATATAAGGGAGATCGCAGACGGCACACTTTTTGTGTGATCGAGTCTGCGGCGCACATACAGTCTGCAAGGCCGCGCCGCGTCTGCGATCTCCCTAAAGAGCAATAAAATGCAGTCATCTGTAAAACATCAGCTGTAAAACTTGATTCAGTGTTACATTTGATTTCAATTCACGGTTGATTTAATTTATGATTTTTATAATGTAGTAATAATTCTCTGGGTATGTAGTAATAATTCCCTTCCTACTAATAATAATTGTTTTTTAAAAAGATAAAACCGACTTCAAAATTGTACGTAATTGAGAATTAAAACTACCTATCTCCAAAACTACAAAACCGATTTTGATGAAACTTGCACTATTCCCTACTCAGAACAGGAAAATAAGGAGAAGTGTTATGTAGCGCCGTTTATATGGAAACCCTCAGAATAGGAAAATAAGGAGAAGTTTTATGTAGCGTTGTTTATATGGAAACCCTCAGAACAGAAAAATAAGGAGAAGTGTTATGTAGCGCCGTTTACATGGAAACCCTCAGAACAGGAAAAAAAGGAGAAGTGTTATGTAGCGCCGTTTATATGGAAACCCTCAGAATAGGAAAATAAGGAGAAGTTTTATGTAGCGTTGTTTATATGGAAACCCTCAGAACAGAAAAATAAGGAGAAGTGTTATGTAGCGCCGTTTACATGGAAACCCTCAGAACAGGAAAAAAAGGAGAAGTGTTATGTAGCGCCGTTTATATGGAAACCCTGAGAACAGGAAAATAAGGAGAAGTGTTATGTAGCGCCGTTTACATGGAAACCCTCAGAACAGGAAAAAAAGGAGAAGTGTTATGTAGCGCCGTTTATATGGAAACCCTGAGAACAGGAAAATAAGGAGAAGTGTTATGTAGCGCCGTTTATATGGAAACCCTTAGAACAGGAAAATAAGGAGAAGTGTTATGTAGCGCCGTTTATATGGTAACCCTTAGAACAGGAAAATAAGGAGAAGTGTTATGTAGCGCCGTTTATATGGAAACCCTTAGAACAGGAAAATAAGGAGAAGTGTTATGTAGCGCCGTTTATATGGAAACCCTCAGAACAGGAAAATAAGGAGAAGTGTTATGTAGCGCCGTTTATATGGAAACCCTCAGAACAGGAAAATAAGGAGAAGTGTTATGTAGCGCCGTTTATATGGAAACACTGTGATTCCCTAAGTTGAACATTAGGTACCTAATACACCAAAAAAAAAGAATAACTGAAATCAGACTGGTAGTTCCATAGATATGCGAACACAAACATAAAAACATACATACATAATACATACACTTCTGAAATTTGGCACAATTGTTCAGACACTGATATATATTAACATATATGAAAACTGGGCAATTCTAGAAATATAACTATTTTTTTGAAGTCGGTTAAAAATGTTACAAATGTTTTGTCTATAAGTAATATTGGAAAAGTCTGAAAAGACAGACAAACCTCTGCATAGTGTATTCGTTGTGTAACTTGTTTTTGGTACAGGGGTAAAAAGCTGTGTACTTACACGAAGGCGTAGCTCATCCCTGCGTTCCATATCGGGTACCAGTTCTGTGAGGTCCAGCGCCTGCTTGTAGTCCAACTCGTTGAGCGGCATTGGCGCGTCGATATACATCTGAGTGAATATCATAATATATATTTGAGCACTTTTGTGGGATGGGTGAAAACTGTGAAACTCGCGTCAGACTCTCGTGCTGATCGACAAACCGTAAGACGGTTGGAGAGTAGTGTTGTAACATCGAAATCGATTAATAGAACAATCGATTGTTTTTTTTTTTTATTGTCGATATTTTTTAATCGATTGTAAGGGTTTAGATTAATTAAAAAAAACGATTTTTTAAAAATCGATTTTAATAAAAAATGGGTTAAAAATTTAATCGATTGTAAGGGTTTCGATTAATTGAAAAATTGTTTTTTTTTAATCGATTTTCATAAAAAATGGGTTAAAAAAAATAATGCATAAAGTTAATAATCAAGTTTTCACTTCTGCCGGCGCTCCCGGAGAGCAACCCGTCTTTTTTTGTGAAAGACGTGTATGTACCAGATGTTGCTTTTTTTTCTTGTCTACTTGAATTGTTATTTAAATTTGAAATAGCACTTTTGCGGTAAGGTCAAGGCTCATAATATTAAGGTAGTAGTAGTATAAGGTATATAAGACATTTCTTCTCTTAGAAATACTTTCAGAAAGTAAAATTCTCTAGTAATCTACGGAATTATCACTTATAAAATATGTTATTGTAAAAACTTGAAATGAACATTTTATAAACTAAATCGCAATAATATGATTTCATTAATCATATAGTAATTATCGTCATTAGACAGATCTATCCATTATTCAATTATTATTATTTGATATATCTAACTGGTTCAGGTACGCCTGCATACCTGAACCAGCTCCTCTGGATCGAGCACACGGCAGTCCTCAGTGTCGCTGATGCCGTGGTGTGCGCGCAGTTCACGCGGCATGGCGTCGTGCAGCTCCGCCAGCGTAAGTCTCTCCTCCACCTGGCGCCGCGTCTCCGCGCTCGTCGGATCGTCGTCGCCGGCGAGGGTACACAGTTTGGAGAGAGATGCCAATGTCTGTAATTGTCATCACTTATTAGTGTTTCATCCAGTTTTAGTATTGTTAACGAAATAGGAAACCACAATAATATATACATTATACATAATACAGGGCGAGCGATGTGACTTGTGAGCCCTAGACAGTCTACCTAGTATATCCCACCTGAACATTTTGTGGTACACTTTACGGAAAAACTATCACGCCTATTGATTTTTGCTTTAACATAGTAAATTTTATTTATATGTAGATGTGTTATCATCAGTCAGTCAAGGTGTGACAACGCGACTCGCAAGCAATCACAAAGCTCGGCTTTTATCTAGTTTTAATTTAAAATCTATTTTTGTTACAACAATAGCTCTATGCAGCTAACAATCTAATAAACGTTTTTTGATAATTTGTGTTGTGGAAACCTGGTTAGTCATCGTGATATACTATTGTAGCACCCAAGCACACAAACACCTACTACTCACTTATTTATTTATTTATTAAAGTTAATTTATTTATTTTTTTATTTATTTATTTATTTATTTAAATCAGGCTACGTAGGCCCATACAATATATACCTTAATGACTAACATACATAAAAATTATATAAACTTAACAACTACACATTATCACGAATTAACGGCGACGTGACGCGCGCTTCATTCCGGAGTCTCCCCCGGAACCTTCGGTAAACCACATCAGTCGGCCAGAATTCCTCCGCTTCAAAGGTCGGGAGAAGATGCGTCGGTACTCTCACCACAAAGGAACTGAAGTTGACCTTGTGGCGAGACTGCAGACGCTCGACCCTCAAGTGGAGGGATGTCTTCTTACTGATGTAGTCCACGACATCTTCGACCTCCATGGACCAGTGCAGGCGGGATATGTACAGGGGCGTCGCGGGGACCTCGCTCCGCAGACGCAGCTCAGGTACATATGGCGCGGTGCCTCGATGGTTGCGGGCGGCGGGCTTCTTCTTCCTTCTCTCCACCAGTATGAAGCCCTCCTCATCGCACCTCCTGCTCTCGTCCTTGCCAGGTCGAGAAGACTTAGCCTTGCGGCTCTTCGTAGCCTTGCGGCTCTCCGTAGTCTTGCGACTCTCCGAAGCCTTACGGCTCTCATTTTCCCCATTTTTATGCGCCCGCGGGGAAGGCGCGGGGCGACCAGCAACAGTCGCGTAGTTTTGCTGAGTCGCCTGTGGACTCGGCGTCGGCGCAACCGGGAGGGGAGCGCGGGCGGGGACGGCAGCGGCGGCGTTCGTTGACCCGTCCGATAATGCTGACGGGCTAAACGTGATCGCTTGTGCGCCTCGGCGATGAGTGACGAATGCGGCGTCAGCTGGTGACCTACATAATGAATTATTACTTTTTAGTTGTGATAATTCATTACGTAGATCACTAATGATAGCTTCTGACGCCTGCAATCTACCCCGAACTCCGGTCAGCTCCTCCTTCAGGAACCTGATGTCCTTCAGTAGGCTGACGACGTCGACAAATAATTACAACGGGTCACCCCAATTACAATAATTAACTACAATCTTGACTTAAAATTAAAACTTAAAATTAATTATGACATTGTTACAATACATACACAAATTAAATTAAATAGTAATAGAAGAAACCCTTTCGTACTTACATTCACAAAATCTTACACATGCTCTCTTCACATCCAACCACTTATCAACAAACACATCACATTCAGGATTGGCCGACAGAAGGGCGTTGAGCAAGTTTAGTGCTCGGTACAGCGGGGACTCAGCTCTCGCGACAGTCGACATGTCGGCAGTGCGAATAATTTTGGCCGACGGCTAGGACGGTGCTTTAAATAGTTGTCAGGCACACAAGCGGCACATTAAGGCATGGAGTTCAGGGCAATCGATTATATTGCGAAGGATTTTTAAGGCAACCAATATTAGGTCAACGCCTCGTCGGACCTCTAGAGATTGGTAACCTAAGGTACCCAAGAGATAGCCAGTTGGGTACATGTAAGGGTAGTATCCGTACACTTTCTTAAATAAAAATCTGAGAAACGCCTTTTGGATTTTTTCCAGCATCAGAATTGATGTAGCTGTGTAGGGAGCCCAGACACACGCATCTGTTTCTAGCTTGCTGCGTACTAGTGCGTTGTATAGCAATTTTATAACGGCGGGATTTTTAAAGTCCTTAACGTTGCGGAGTACAAAACCTAGACGTTTGAAACTGTCTTGAGCCGTCGCATATATGTGGTCCCTAAACGTAAGAGTTTTGTCAAAGTACACCCCTAAGTCCTTGATGCTATGGACACGGGAAATAATATGACCATCCATAGAATAATTAAGGATGATCGGGTGTAGCTTCCGCCCATAAGTCATTACGCTACACTTATTCATATTAAACAAAAGGTTGTTGGAAATACTCCAGTGTTGTACAGCATCCAAGTCCTTTTGTAGAAGAAGACAGTCATAAAGAGATTTTATGATCATAATAATCTTGAGGTCGTCGGCATACAGTAAACACTTAGCAAACTTAAGAATGGTTGTAAGATCGTTAATAAATAAAAGAAATAAGAGAGGGCCCAACACTGACCCTTGGCTAACACCAGAGCGTGTATGATAAGGGGCACTCTAAAAACATCCATACCTCACAAATTGCTTCCGACCACGAAGATAATCTGCGAAAAAACGAATAAGACCAGGAGAGAACCCAAGAGCGCTCAACTTTTTGAGGAGGACATCATTATCGACTCTATCAAAGGCTTTGCAGAAATCAAAGTATAGAACGTCCACTTGATAGCCTGCGTCAAGAGCCTTAGAAATTATGTCGACGTGAGCTAGAAGATTCGTACTGACAGAGCGACCAGGGCGGAAACCATGCTGGTTGTCAGAAAGAATTCCACGGATCTGTTTCATTAATATATTATGAAGTGCCAGCTCAAAAACTTTGGCAACAGAAGGCAATACAGCTATAGGTCTGTGGTTTTCTACAGACAGTCGATCGCTCGTTTTGGGAATAGGTATAACGGAACGGTAAAGATGTCTTTGCACGCTTTTAGGACATAGGGGGGTACACTATCAGTGCCTATCGAGCTGTGTGCTTTTAGCTTGTCAATAGCCTTTTCTACGTCACCAGGGATTAAATGCTTCTGCACTTTTAGTTCCAGAATAGAAAGAACCGTTAAATGATACAGTTGGTTCAAACCCACCCTTAGATTTTAAATTGGAAATGTGCTGCCAAAATTGCTTTGGATATTTGAACAACCTGCTTTCGATGGCAGAGCAATGGGAGCTATACTCGGCCTTTACTTTCATTTTCAGTTCCGAACGCAGATTCTTAAATTGAGTGTAGGTTAGCTCAGAACGAGTACGTTTCCATTTATTATGCAGTCGTTTCTTTTGTTTTAGACCACTAACTATATCTGCAGTGAACCAGACAGGATACCGCCTGTTGCCCGAAGATTGTCTTTTTTTCATGGGAACAGAAGTGTCGAAAGCGTTATACAAGATGTTATAAAATGTATCGGTAGCAGAATGGGTATCAATATTATCTAGAACATTGTACCAAGGGGCAGTTTTCAGAGTATGGTATAATTGCACAAAATCAGCTCTGGTAAAATTGTAATCGTGCCGCTTGTTGACGTTACTAGGTTCCATAGCCTCAGTGGGCTTACACGACACGATGGAGACAGTAACGTCAAGAGGAGGATGATATAGGTCAGTCGGGACCAGTTCCATTCCCGGTACATAGTCACAACTAGCGACAGCGCCCTTCCGCGTCAAAACAACATCCAACTTACTCCCACGCATATTCATCACATCATTTACATCATACATATTACAATAACTTAAGAAATAACAATAATATTTTTTTTATGGTAACAGATGCACTATTCATATTAAGGTCTCCCAAAATTATGAAATGTCCCTTCAAGTTAGAAATTATTTCTTCGACCTTGTAGAACCATGACATATACTCATCATCTGCTGCAGTTGGCTTGAGGTAAACAACGCAGACGTAAATTAAGGAACCCAGATAGGAGAAAGAGGCCCACAAATCCTCCCCATGATCAGTTTCGAGTTGACGACATCGGTTCATTATTATGGCTGGGCGAGATGCAAGCAAAACTCCGCCTCCAAAAGATAATCTGTCTCTGCGTAACTTATTAATTTCTTGACATATTCTAAAATGCCGTAACAACATACACGTAAACGCCTCAGCGACGACCGCTCGTGTGCGGCCGCGTTCGCTAGCCAGCGTGCGGCGGCGTCGGTCGTGCGCTCGCGGATACTGGAGAGTGGTGCAGAGCCAGCAGCCCGCAATCTGACCCCGCCGATAGCCACGCGCTCAGTCTAGCGCTCTGCCGCTCGCCCAGGTCCGTGTTATTTGAATTATTCTAAAATGCCGTAAATACATACCCGTAAACGCCTCAGCGACGAACGCTCGTGTGCGGCCGCGTTCGCTAGCGAGCGTGCGGCGGCGTCGGTCGTGCGGTCGCGGATACGGGACAGTTGGTGCAGAGCTAGCAGTCCGCGATCTGACCGTGCCGATAGCCACGCGCTCAATCTAGCGCTCTGCCGCTCGCCCAGTTCGCGTATTGCAAGCGCGGCTTTAGGCCCGCCAGCCGATAGTAGCCGGTCGAAAGCGATTTCTGCCATTCCCTGGAGAAATAGTTTTGTAACAAATCTTTCAAAACGCTTTATACTATGTAAACTGAAACACTGCTTTAGTGTTCATAAAAGTAAAGAGAGCTAATAATGTAATCGTGCGCGAGCAAAATAGACCAGTAGCGTAAAGCCTCTATCAAAATTTTGACGGTCTTTATTAGTAGATATTGAAAATAGATTTTAGTAAATTTTTGTAACATCACACAAAGAATCTTATTTTTTTAATAAAACATACCTCTTCAAGGAATTTGTCTATGTAGGCATACAGACGAGGCAGGTCTCTTTCAACACACACATCGACTAACAGTTGCAGATGTCGAAACTTTTCGGCCAATACCAGAGCGCGTTCAATTTGTCCTTCGTCCACTATGAAACAATAAAATATAGTATTATAATACGTATAAATAATCACCATTCAATGCAAAATTCAGTTGACATTGCGTCTAAATGTAGATATGCAGTAGGATATACATTTTCATTCAAGCAAGAACACTGTAATATGCGAAATTCTACATTTCTCTACGTCCACATTTTAGTATTTTTTCCAGTCTAGAATTGTCATATTAATCTTCTCAACAAACCATATGGTTGTAGTATATCATTGCGCATCTTCTCATAAAGACGTCCCGTCCGTGCGCCTATCCGCAGTGGCTCCGCCTCCACAAGAGCTAAATCGGCCAAAGCCGCCGCGCCTTCTAACACCTGAGCCCGCAGCGCCGCATCAGGGCAGTTACGAGCACATTGTCTGTAATAAAAGAGTATATAAAATACATTGTATATTTTCTTTACTTTCTTTTTCTTATTGGGGTCAATAAATAATCAAAACAGGTAAGGATGGAAATGAACATCTATTAAATATTATTTTACAACTTTACAGATACTATAGCTAAAACAAAATAAAAATATGTTTTAAATTTACAAATATTGTAATATACGTACGTAACAGCGCGCGTGTGTAATTGTATAAGCGCTGGGAGTAACGCGTGCGCTCCTAGCGACGGGGCGGGGCGCGGCACTGGCCCCGCCCACGCCGTCCACTGCCCCGCCCAAGAGTGCATTTCGCTCATCACATTCTGCAAAATAGAAAATGCATTTTTATCTTACACGTTGGACAAGTCACTCGATAGACAGATACATTGAGTAGCTTATTCAAAGCGTTTATACTTACTTCAGTTTCTTATTAATTTGTTGAGGACCAAAAAACAGTTTGAAAACAAAAATATCATTTGGTTTGGACATTTGACATATTATTTTGAAACTAACTGCTAGAAAATAAAAGAAAAAAGATGTTCTGCCCACAAACAAATAAATATCCTCACTCTACAACATATATTTCCATTGAATTCAAACTTACCGCAAGTATATCGAGCGCTTGTTGAGCGTTTAACGCAGCTGCGCGGGGATCGGCCGAGGGGGGCAGACGCGCTAACGCAGCGAGCAACTGCGGTAGGCGGGTCACGCGACGCCAGCAAACGTCCGCAGCGGATAATGCCCCGGACGCCAGAGCCTCGGACAACTCGGGATCATCTTCTGCGTCGTCGGCAGCGGATGCCTGTAGTTGAAATCATAAATTATTGTTCAGGGGGTTCTTAAAAATGAAGAATGACAGAGATTATATTTTACTAATAATCTATGAATAATAAAAACTAAACCCAGAGTAGCGCACGAGGGTTTTTGTATTAAAAATATTTACACAAACATCGTTTATGCATTAATTTTACAGCTAAGTAGGATAAATTATTTATTTAAATAATTATTGTACCAATAACGGGTTGAATTATCAAAATTTCATGTATTTTAAATTTTGAGAAACTTACAAAAGGTCCGATAAACAAATCATTACCTGTAGTGCGGCGTCAAGTAGCGGCGCGCCCGCAGCGTGGCGACGCTGCAACGCACGCATGCCCGCCAAGCGAGCGCCGAGACCGCATAACGCTGACAACGTGCACTCAGTGCTACCGTCATCTGTGATCAAAGTATAATCGATACTCAAAAAATTCATAGTGGTAGTTGTATTGAATATAATTAGGCACATTTATGTGCCTAATTATATTCAATATGATGACATATAATAGTGTTCAAGTCATAATGTTACTAATTTACTATGATACATAAAATTAAGAATAGGCTTTTAATAAATTCTGGTTATTTTACTCTACCTCTGGTTATTTTGCCGAATCGACGAAGTATGCCATGCGCTCGTAAAAAGTCAAGGAAGAGCGAGAAAGCGCGCTGTTTGTCTCGTAACTGCGCGGACGCCTGCAATGCCGCAGAGCTACCAAGCGCGACACGTACTGCGCTGCCACGTACACGCCATCTGAAATTTTTATAATCATCTGTAACTAAAAGTAAATACTATCTCAGAAAAAAAATTCTTATAATTTGTCAGTCGCCATTTCGAGACTGGGGCCGTACAACGAAACCGTTTTGAGACTCAACAGAACGAATCGGAATGCCGCGTTCTACTCTAACAAACGTGAAATGACGTTGTTAGAGGACCCGGCATTCTAATTCGATCGTTTGAGTCTCAAAACGCTTTCATTGTAGACCTCCTGATTCAAACTCCATGTTAAAGTGTGTTATATTCCATTCGACTAATAACTAGTTAAAAATATTCGTATGATATATTCGTAACATCATAGTCCTTAAGGGTATCCCGCCGCGCAAGTTTCTATTTACACTGATGTGACGTGGCGTCAGGCATGGTGCGCGCAAGCCGTATTTCTCGTTGATATTGAATCGAAAAATATTATAACTAAACATGTATCCAATAAATACCCTGTAAAATTTTAATAGTAATCGAACTGCCAAAATTATTTTTTTGATTGAGTCCCTGTAAGTCCTTTAAAACTCAAAATGTTTTTCAAATCGATGTTGTTTCTGAATTTTTTATCGAGTAAAATTATCTGTATTGTGTTTCTAACCAAAAAAGTCACTGGTTAAAAGATGTATCTATACATGTATATATTTTTCAGTTCTTTAAAAATTACTTATTCTAGAAACGTGAATTTGGGATAACCTGCCCTTAAATTTAATTATTTTTTTAACCATGTAGTACACTACAATGTACTACGTGCCTCAACCCCAGACTATCCATACCTCGGGTCACCAGCAGGCACATCATCCAACATGTCCTCCGCCACGCTAAGTACGGCGCGGTCGATAGCCGCGTCCACGTCGGTGTCCGCACGCGGTAACAGCTCAGCGAGCGCCCGCCCCACCGCCGGGTCGCGACGCACGTGAAATAGGAACGCCGTCTTCAACCGTCCGCACAGATCTGTTGCTAGGGCGCTCACCTGGAAATTAAAAAGGGAACTTTATGTTATTGAATTATTTATAAATACTGCTAGATTGATAATAATAATATATGAATGGATTACTTGTTCAGAATATATAAATTGATAATTTATGTTAAAACAACTTGAAAATTATACTGGCCTTCAGAGCTAATACTAAACTCAGGGTTTTAAATAGTAGATGAAAAACATTAAATTTTCAAGTTTCTTGTTTTCAAAATGATTCCTTTAAAATATTATTTAACTTATAAATACATTCAAAATAATTTAACTTACCTCATGAGGATCAATCTCATATAACGACAGGTTCCCTTCATACATATCAGAAGGGCATGGAGAATCCAATGGGCTGTCAATGACGGTCCTGAAATTTATTTACTTATTAAACCTACACTCCAAAGTTCTAATATGCGTTACTAAAAAGTTTCTTTAAAACATTTTACATAAAAATATACACAGGCGAACATATAACTTTCCTTTTTTTTAAATACTCCTTTTTGGAAGTCGGTTAAAAAAGTAACTTGATATTTAGAACAAAATAACGAAAATGTAACAATCATGTCCAAAAATAATATCCAAGGTCATGCAATGATATATTTCATTTTTTGAGATTAAAATTTATTGCGTGCAGTACGCACTTGTGCGTGCGTAGATGCGGTCTCAGTAGCAACACGCCGTGTTTGCGGCTGAATAGCAGCGGCGCGGCTGCCACCAGCGCTGCTCCTAGTATGCGATCCCCTTCCCCTCTCACTTCTATCACTTCCGACTCCCCACCGCCCGCTGTAATTATATAGGGATTGGTATATAAAATTATGTAAAACCGAACTACACTAACGAATTTATTGATATATTTATTTAATTTAAAACATATCATGTTTTTGGACACTTTGATACGAAAAAAATAATCTGCCAAATGCGTTACCATTTCTTTTGGCTTTGACCTAGGTTCGAGAAGTTTAATTCGTTTAGCATTGTGTAGAGTAAATGCACAGAATATAGTATTTATTAGGTAAGACTCTCAAAAGTACGACCACTGCTGTCTATTGAACATCAATTGATAAATCGAGTTTTTTTTTTCACTTACATGGCGGTGTAGACAGTGAAACGTATGAGGAGCAGTAGAGTAGCGGCGCGGCCGACAGCGGCAGACAGCGCGGTGGTTCGTCCTCGCGCGGGACGGGCGCGCGCAGCGGGCACAGTGACGTCACACGAGCGTCCGCACCCTCGATGCTTATGTGAGCTGCGTAGATAGAAGAATTATTAAGAACTTCATTACTATACTCTATACAGATGAAATGATAATGAGTACAATGTGGACAAAACATAGTTAACACAAAGTGAGGTTATTTAAGATTGTTCAAAACTAAATATGGCAAAATTTAAAAAAATAAAATTTTCTTTACAAGCACATACAGCAAATAAACCAACCAAAACCAGACATGTTGCAGAATGTCATATCAGAAAATTGACAGAAACAATGTTAAAAGTCGAACAAAACTGTGCTGGTAATGCCGTCTAACATGAAAACATTGCAATAATATATTATGCTAATTACTTTACATTTCAATTCATTATACTTTACGAGACCATTGTAACTTCATTCAACACTTCAAACTAATGTTCTGTGCTCACCTAGTGCCAGACGTGTGTCCGGAGTCCGTGAGCCGATAGCCACAAGTAGCAGAAGTGCACTAGGTCCATATGCGTGAACGTCCAACGCCGTCAACTCTAGGCTGCTTAGGTCACCTGCGACAAACCCAGGTTAGAAACTATCGTAATAAACTAGGATCAAATCTATGTCATATAATATATCAATTTTGTACCATAATAAAACAATGTGATTTTAAAAATGACTATGAAATTTATAACTGCAACTACGTGTTATTTTCGACGGCTATTTCTTGCCATTTAACATAATGGAACACTATATTTTGCTAACATTTAAGACACTTTGGAAATCCTGCTCTACAAAATACTTTACCTTGAGCTAAATGCGCGCGGGCCAATGCCTCAGTGAGCGGTCGTCTTAACTGGTGCTCTTGTACGTGGGATCCCCGCCACAGCTGCAGCACTGGACCGCTCGCCACTAACGCTACCACCTCGTTTCCACATTCCTCAGCCTCCTCCGCACTTACAGGTGGCAGATCTGTCACCCCCTCTAGGACTACCACTCCGACGAGTTTCTGCTAATAAAAAGCTTTGCTGTCATTTTTATAGGAGATTATGAAGCATTAAGAAATGCGAAAACCTTTTGGCGCAAGCAAATGCGCCACCATGCCTTTCAAATTAATTATATATTAACTTTTGCGCCACATTGCTATTTATATGTTTGTTATATATTATTAAGTAATATATTTTTGATATAATTTTATTTTATTATTATTTGTGTAACCACACTAGCAGCATTAAGCTGATGCGTGTGTGTCAAATCGTTTGAAGATTTCATCTCCCAATTGGTCCAGTTTGTTTTTAAAGCAGTTCACAGAGGTTGCCATTACAACACTTTCAGGAAGTCTGTTCCAGACCACTTCCACTCGGTTAGGTAAAAAGTGCCTTTTAGGTAACTTCTTGCTGTGATTTTGGCATAATTTTAAAGGATGTCCTCTTAGGTGCTTATTCGTATTCAGGGTGTAAAGTTCTCGGAGACGAGGCACATCATAAATTTCGTGCAGTATCTTATAAGTCTCGATGAGACTTCCCCTCTGTCGACGCTGTTCGAGTGTGGTAATGCCAAGGATTTCGAGTCGCTGTTCGTAAGACTTATTGCGTAATGTGTTTACCATTTTTGTAGCTTTTCTCTGTACGTTTTCAAGTAACTTGACGTCTTTTTAAAATAAGGATCCCATATTATACAGGGTGTAACAAAAATAAGTGATAATACTTTAGGGTGTGTACGTGTTCCTTGTAGAGTTCACTGTGAAAGTAGCAGCGCTGAAAGACCAAACATTTTTTTCACTTTTGTATGGGCCAGGGCCCGAGCGTCACGAGTTTTCCCATACAAAAGTGAAAAAAAAATTTGGTCTTTCAGCGCTGCTACTTTCACAGTGAACTCTCTACAAGGAACACGTACACACCCTAAAGTATTATCACTTATTTTTGTTACACCCTGTATACGCATATTCTAAAAGTGGTCTAACATAAGCCTTGTACAATTGAAGGAATGTTTTAGGTGTCAGACACTTAAACGCTTTACGAATGACATAGAGGATGGAGTTTGTTTTCTTGACAATATTCATTATATGCATTTCCCATTTCAAATCCGAAGTTATTGTTATGCCTAGGTCTTTTTGGGACTCAACATGCATCAATTGTTTAGGTCCAAGGTAATAATTTCTACGGGGGTTGTTCTTTCCAATGTGTAACACTGTGCATTTTTCAACATTAAGGGTTAATAGCCATTCTTGGGTCCACTTGTATATAGCATTCAGATCGTTTTGGATATGGTGATAATGGCTACATGGATTTCCGAAAAATTTTGTATCATCAGCGAACAAGGAGAAAGGCTGTACAAGAACGCTTTTCAGGTCAGTTAAGTACAATATGAAGAGTATTGGTCCAAGAACGGATCCCTGTGGGACACCACTGAGTACTTTCCTAGTTTTAGATAAGGCTTCACCGATCCTAACCCGAATATATTACTTATTAAAACAAACATGAAAATTACAAATTATTACATTTAGTATTGGAAAGCAGATTAGGGACAATAATATCAATACTTAGAATTTGGTGGCCAAGATTTGACACTTTTTGATTAACCTAATCAAATAAAATTTGTTGAAAACTTACTGTATCTGGATGTGCAGGCATGTTTCCAAAGAAAAGCAGGGATACTCGACGACCGATGCCACCTAGCCAGCCACCCGCCGGTCTCAACACTTGACAACGCGCGCCCGCACGCCCATCTGTAATTACAATAATAATATAATATCTTATAATATCTATGGACGCTTCACACCACGTCAGTCTGGCCCCGTGGTAAGTACCTGAAGGACTTGTGTTACGGGTACCAGACAACGGAAATATATTTAATACTTTTTATACTATACAATATATATTTAAGATTTTTATTATATGATACACATATTTAATACACATCCATGACCCAGGAACTTTTTGTTCCATCGGCGGGATTCGAACCCGAGACCCCCGGCTTGAGCTACCGACAGCCCACCCACTGAGCCACAGAGGTTGTCGTTTACAATACAGTATATTAATTATAGGATGCATATAAAACTACTTAATACAAAATCTTTTGTAATATAAATTATTAACACAATGAAATAGCAATATTTCATCCTTGACTAACACATTGGAAAAGGGGCACAAAATTAAAAGAGAAAACATTTTATAACTTATTCATAGTGTAACTTTTTTATTAGGAAGAATATTAATATATTATAATAATTATTATGTTTCATGACATTGCATGCATTGAGTATCCAACAGAAACTATACATTTTAAATGAAAAATGTTGCCTATGTCTTTTTGGAATATATTGTTTTCAGAGCTTTTATGTAAAATGCAAACAATCTGCAATTATACTTTTTCTCTCTAAATTACTAAAAGACTAGTAAAGATCAACAATCGATTTAAGAGACTTACCACGACTGGTGGTAATGCGCACAAGTGTACATGTTGTAGTGGCAAGTAGTAACATAGACGGCCTTGCCAGCACAAGTCGCTCGCACTCCTGTCCAGCAAGCTCACATACAGAATCTGAGTATGTTCCCTCGACACCTACAGAGGCCCAGTAACGTACAACCCCCTCAGGTGACACACCAACACATGATGGCATCTAAAAGTAAAATAGTTTGTATGATATTTTTGCCTACTTTCTTGCCAATGGGCATTGTCCAAATAAAATCACATGTACTTTTTAAATTTATTTTCGTTAAAATAGGGTATTTTAAGAATATAAATTAAATTATTTTGAAATTCATTGGCTAGTTTTTTCTCAATAAATTTTTAAAGTTTCGCTCTGACGTCATCATCGGCCGCCGATTGACCTCTGCAGTATGTTTTAAATTTCCTTTCAAGCTTATTTATAATGGCTGGTTCGTCAAAAGCTGATACGAGAAGCTTACCAAAAGTACGAAACGTAATGTTGGTCGAATTTATTGCTAATTTAATGCCATTGAAGGTCAAACTAAGGTTAAACATATTTGTTCAAAAATATAAGTAACTAATGGGTATTTTTTTCCTTTATATACAGAAAAACGATCACTGACCTTATTCCTTGAAATGTTTTTGTAATGAACAAAATTAAAAAAAAATAGACAATCCCCATTCTACAACATGATAAATCATTTACTGAACTATAGTAAAATATAGAAATAAGCCACTTTTATTAACCCATCAATGATCAATCCCCAAGTGGCAGTCAGCTGCTGCATAACAATTGAAAATGCGATACCCACAATGGAGGTGTTAATATCCTCTTATATATAATGTAAATCTAAACACTAAAGCATTATGATAATATTTTAAGAATTTAAAATGAATTAATGTTAGCCAACAGATAAAGTAGAATATGGCTGTGTTAGTACTTGAGCATCATCTTCATAGAAGAGCATAACAAGATCAGCTTTGTGAGCTAAATCTGTCTGAGGAAGTGTAAGTTCCCTGGCTGCTGTAGGCACGCCTGGTGTAGAAGTTTCTCTGGGCCAAGCCAAGATGCGCCTTCCAGCTACTAACCAACACCAACCGCAGGGTGACATACGGACACTGACATCACCACTAGCTGCAATAAAAAAAAAATAACCAACAATAATATCAACAAATTGCTTTGGTAAATTAAACTCCTTAAATACTCGTAAATATACATTATTATATAGTAAAACTTACCAAAGGCGAGAGTTTCTGTGACCATAACAGGTAACGGCGCTCCATAAGTTTCTATGGTCATTGACGGACTCTTATATATAACATCACCAGATTGCTGTTCTGTTGACTGCAGAAGACTACTATAAAAAGAAAAATTAGAACAGTAGCATTATTTATATTTTAATAAAGTATCAACTCCGCGTAAGTTATAGGTTATTCCGTACCTCTGATTCTTTTTGGAAGAATTTAGTCCAATTGGTCTACGGCCTGCAACTGATTTTACACGTGGAGAAAATGGACTTCTCATTCCACCTGTGTTACTGAACTCCATTATTTGGGTATATTATTATTTTGTTGAACATGAAATACTTTTATTCGATTGATTTATTTGATTCGCGGCAACCGTTGACAAATGACAAATGTGAAATGACAATTGACATTTGACATCAACATTGACATTTGTGTTGACAGTTGACACTTGACAGCTCAATTACACAAAAAAAACATGGAATATTTTTCTTCTCCCCCTTTTTCATATTTTCTCACCGGAATGATTTTTCTACCGATTTTATAGTCCATCAAGAAAGTGAAGAAAGTGACAGCATCGTAGTGTCATCCCTTTTTTCTTATGCGGGCTCTACACTTGCGGCGCGAATGGGTTGTTTTCTTATTTTTAATTACGTTTTTTTTTCGCGAGAGTGACCTATAATTATTTTGACAAATAATAGAAACTTATATTTCTTTTCTCCCTTGCGGGGTGTACTAAAGTTGCGGGCTTGTGGCCAAGCAACTTCAGGTGATGGAACAGTTTAATCATTAATTGATAGGAATTTACGAACGATGCGGCATGTATTGAGAATGACCGCTTTTTGTAAGGTAATGTACGTGAGTGGATGAATGTCGAGTGTTTTGAGGGACGTATGTAATGTTTTCGGTATGATGCCAGTGGTTGAAATAATTATGGGTACGGTTTTGACTGAGTTTATTATTATTATTATTATTTATTATTATTATAGGGTCTAATCCATGATCAGAAATATCCAGTTTTATCCAGTGGCTCGGGTCCCGGACTCCCGGTACATTTACCATAGGCGTAGAAAAACGTAAGGAAATTTAATAATCTATCATCTGGGCGATTCCATTATCGCGGGTGCAACAGTTTGACACACTTAAAGCTTTCTGCAGGCTAAATCATCACTCATCACACAACGTAAGTTTTGCAGGACGTAAACGTAATTTCAGGTTGAGATAATTTCTTGTAAATGGTAAGAATTGTTAAAAGTTCCAACGGAATATCATTGTAATGGCATAAAGCTACGTAAAATTTATAAATGGCATTTTTAGACGGCTCCAATATAATCCTAATTTAATGGTGACGACATTACAATGTTATTAACTGTCAGTGTCATAGGGACCAAGGTTCGCCGTGCCGAGTTTATACTACAACTAAACATTCATTTGAAATATACGCTATTTTATTTTAAAAATATGGGAAAAAACATTGCGTCCCTCAGATGATATTGTTTAATAACGCTCTAAATTATTCGAATTCCATTTTTTACCGATAAAAGTTTTGTTAGTAAATATACATCTTCTTACGTATATTCTAATCAAAAAATGTAACTAATGCCACATTTTAAAAATTCTCGTCAAGGGCCGTCTCTAGCAGAATGACCCATCTACAACTTTGTTTCTTCAATTATTTGCGCTAAATTTGATTTTAATTATTGAAATCTAGGCGAAATTATACTTTGACTTGTTTTTTGCAGTTATTTCTCTAAATACTGATTTTACAATGAAAATTATAAGGACTAAAGTTGTAGAAAATCAAATTTGCGACAGCTTTGGTTCTTACCATTTTGTCTTTTTTAATTATTCATGAAGCCCTAAGCGGCCGCGATAACAATAGATAAGCTAACAACAAAACAACTCCTAAAGTCAATCAAGCCTTTGAATTTCAACTTAATATGAACCATATTTGATATTTCATTCCATTTTTACTATTAACTATTTTATTTAAACAAATAATTTAAATAAAAAAATATTTTTCTATTATTTTTCCAATTTTTCAAAAATAAATTAAAAAATTTCCGAGCCTTGAAATTTTTCGGAAAATTACCCATCACTACTCGACACTAACCATGGTTATAGCCGAAGTGCCATTATAAGAAAAAAAAATGTCAAAGCAAATGTCAAAGTCAATTTTTTGTTATTTCAAAGTTCTTGTTTCAAACATAGATGTTTCAAAATTCAACGGTTTGATTTCTTATTTTGAGAAGAAAATGTATTTAAATTTATATGAATAAAGCAAAACTGATGTGATTTCATGAGGCTTATCATTAGTATTGTTTTGTGCATTAAAAATGTATATTAAATCTATAGTTCTTGACGGTTTTAAGTCTTATGGAAACAGAGTCGAAGTCACCGGCTTCGATCCTGAATTTAATGCTATTACTGGATTAAATGGAACTGGGAAATCGAATATTTTAGATTCTATATGTTTTGTACTAGGAATAACAAATTTATCCAACGTAAGTAGGTACTGCTTAGTCATAAATTGATAACTTTTCGTTTTCCCGCCATCAAGATATTGCATTTCTTAACTAGAGTAACTAGCCCTCTATATTTCCGTCAACTGAATATTTTATTGTGTTAATTAACAACAATAATAGGTAAATGTTAGTTGGAATATTTCAATATCAATTGATGGTATTGAGGTTACTAAAACTGTCACTCAACTTACAAAGAAACCTACTTAAATACTATGTAATACCAACTATTATCTATTCTGTGATAATACCTTGTTCTCGATTTACAGGTGCGGGCAGGGAGCTTACAGGAACTTATTTACAAACACGGACAAGCGGGTATTACAAAAGCCACAGTCAGCATCACCTTTGATAATAGGGACAAGAAGCAGTGCCCTATTGGTTATGAAAATCACGACGAAATTACTGTCACTAGACAGGTTTGTTGTTATTATTAATTGTTTCTTATTTATTTTTGTTGGCTTTGGTGTACTACAACTTACAAGGTTCTTTTGAAGTTAGTTGATAAGATTGAGAAGCGCTAGAGTAACTATTGAACTATATAAAATGTAATTTAAAAAACCTAGCTTACTATATAGATTTGACTTACTAGTGTATGTGTGTGCAAATAAAAAAAAAGTATGTTTATTACAGGTTGTTATGGGTGGTAAGAACAAATACCTCATAAATGGAATAAATGTACAAAATAAAAGAGTGAGCGATTTGTTCTGCTCAGTTCAACTGAATGTCAACAATCCACATTTTCTTATAATGCAGGGGAGAATTACTAAAGTGCTGAATATGAAACCACCAGAGGTAAATAATGGTTAAACTTTAGTAATAGCCCAAAACTTTGTTGGTCAAATATAGGCTTATAGCATGGAAACATACCAAATTGAATCAAAATTTGTACAGAAATGTAGGTGTGAAAGAGGAATAATTAGACCATGACACAAACTTCTGAACTTTTTATTAGTTACTTAATTTAAAAAAATCTCAACTGTCTGCATCAACAAAGTTATGAGAAACATCTAGTCTTCTATATAATAATGTCAACATTTCAATCTACTATCTTACTTTATTATCAATCACTACACATTATAAAATAAAGTAGCTTTTTTTCCATCATCTCCCTTTGTTCCCTTTAATCTCTGCAATGGTATACCTATGTCTATCTCTTAAGGATATCCCACAATAACGCAATAATCCTTATTCAATTAAATACTTTAAATACATTATTGATTTAATATAGATCTATATGGCCCTGTACAGCATATGATATAAATGTATATTTTTGAAGGTATTACAGATTTTAAAATTGCGGACATAGCTTTTGCGGCGGTACGGACCATGGGTAGTAATGGATAAAATTAAAAAGTACTGAATCGATTTTAATCATTTCTTCAGTGAGTGACATAGGCTTTAATATATTTTATACCCATATGAAGCCGGGGTGGGTTGCTAGTTGAGGTATATAATAGACTACAATTATATTTTTTTGTGTAGATCTTGTCAATGGTAGAAGAAGCAGCAGGTACCAGGATGTATGAAGCTAAAAAACAAGCTGCTCAGAAAACCATAGAGAAAAAGGATGCTAAATTAAGGGAATTAAATGATGTAAGTAACTATTAAGCATATTATACCGATCATAGAAGCGAGATGCAACTGTCGCTGATGCAACTGATTGAGCTGGTTGTGAATATAATTAAAAAACTATGTGATCATACTTTAGGGTGTGTAACTGTGTATGGGTTCCCTGTAAAGAGTTCATTGTGAAAATAGTAGCGCTGAAAGACATTTTTTTTTACATTTGTATGGGCAAGTGCCCCAGCGCGATTAGTTTTCCCATACAAAAGTTTAAAAAGTTGCTCTTTCAGCGCTGCTACTTTGACAGTGAACTCTATACACGGAACTCATACACACAGAAAAGTTTCACTTTGTTTTGTAACAGTATAGATTGTATGGAGGTATTACCTTCTTCTAAAATAATGCTCTTGTTTTCAGATAATAAGAGAGGATATAGCACCAAAACTACAGAAGTTGCAAGATGAAAGATCACAATTTCAAGAACATCAGAAAGTTGTTAGAGAACTTGAAAATCTAACGAGGCTACATGTTGCTTGGAAGTAAGTCTATACAATAAAGTTAATATACCTAGCGGAATAGAGAAACAAAGGCCTGATGTCACTATCAGTAACGCTGCGTGGTAAAAAGAGACGTGTGATACATGACAGCAGCACTCTTTTTTTGACGTCCAGTCGGCAAGTGCCGCACGTTGACAATTCAATCTCATAGAATTCATATTCAATCATGCTTGTATAAGTGTATACGTACACATATTTTTCACACAGATGAAAACCAATTTCGGTTTCGTTTGACAGCTAGAGATTGTTGCTCTATTCCGCTAGGTATATTAACTTTATGGTCTATACTCTCTCTCTATGTTAATTAAAATCATATATAATCCTTTTAATATAATTATTACAATTTATTTTAGGTATGTGTCAGCCGAAGAAAGTGTAAAAGAAGCAGAGAGAAAAGTAACAGAAGTGCAAGAGGAAGTAAAAAATAAGAAAGAAAATATTAAAAACAATGAGAAAGAGGCTAAAGAGTTTGACAAGAAGATATCTGATTTACACAAGAAGTTAGATGAGGTAGTACAAATTGTATAAACTACTTTTTATTATGTATATTTTTAAAATTATTTTGTAGTAAATTAACCAAAATATCCTAATATTCTTCTTAAAAACTTCATTTCCATTTTCATTGAAAATATGGCAGGAGGATTTGTGTGTATGTAATGTTGCTATTTGATTAAATATTAATTTAATATTCTAACTATAATCATGGACAAATTATGCTGTAATATTATTATATTGTCTTAATAACTACGTAAATTGTTGTAAAATGCAATTGAGTTAAAAATACATTAAAAATAAATTGAATAAAATGTAAGTAAATTACTTCATATCGCATTATGTTTAACAATTTTTGGTCAATAAATATTTGTATTTGTACTTCAGGAAAGTGGCAGTGTACTTCGCGAGCTCGAAGAAGAATTTCAAGAAGCTGAAAAAACGGAAGCGGCGGCGTCGAGTGCGGCGCGCGGCGCTAAGGACGCAGCGACGGCGGGCGACGCGCGCGCACGGTTACTGCGGCGCGCGTTAGCGGACGACCGCGCCGCGCTTGCGGACAAGAACGCGCAATTGCAACAGGTACGAATCATAAAGTTAATACAGGGTGCAATTAAACCTACCTGCCAAATTTTTTTTAGGGCTTAGGTATCATTAGTAGAGTCCATTAAACCACAAAAAATAGAGTGTTAAATTTTTTCTTACAATAACATATTTTATCCCAACCTAACAGCTTGGTCACTGCTCAGTAATTACTGGCAATGGCGCCAGTCTGTAAAGCGAGGGTGACGCGGAGCGTGGCGCGCGGGCGGCGGGGGCCAGGTTTTTTTTACAATAACATATTTTATCCCAACCTAACAGCTTGGTCACTGCTCAGTAATTACTGGCAATGGCGCCAGTCTGTAAAGCGGGGGTGACGCGGGGGGTGGCGCGCGGGCGGTGGGGGCCAGTCGCACCCGCCGCAGTCGTGCGCCCGCGCTTGAATTGCAGTGACGTAATTAATTTTTCACCGCCGCGCCCCCCGCCGCGCTCGTGATTAAGTATCTGTGAGTTTGTGACAAAATGTACTCTAACCGCGACTCGCGAGTGTTACATTTAAGTGGCGAAAGTTTAGATAATAATTAATAAAAATAATGTCAATGAACTACGTAGCCATATTTTGTGGTGTTTGGTAGGATAACTTTCGGAAGCTATTTCTCAACATTTTAGTACTGAGTGATTATAAAAGAAAAAATACGTGTATTTTTATTTTTCACAAGGATCAATGTATCCAAATTTGGCAGGAAGGTTAAATTGCACCCTGTATATCTAGCGGAATAGAGCAACAATCTCGAGCTGTCAAACGAAACCGAAATTGGTTTCATCTGTGTGTAAAAATATGTGTACGTATACACTTACACAAGCATGATTGAACATGATTTCTATGAGATTAAATTGTCAACGTACGGCACGTGCCGACTGGACGTCAAAAAAAGAGAGCTGCTGTCATGTATCACACGTCTCTTTTTACCGCACAGTGTTACTGATAGCGACATATCTCTTGCTCAGGCCTTTATTTCTCTATTTCGCTAGGTATATTAACTTTATGGTACGAATTAGTTACGGGAATTGATGCTATTTTCTATTAATTTCATTAACATGCTAATTTTGTTGTCACAGCATGCTAAGTATTATTGCTTTGCTATTTGCTAAAAACGTGACATTGTGAATTATCGGTTCGCATCGCACCGCTCGCGTCGAGTATTGTTTCGCATCGAGTGAAAAATAGCAATTCATTAACAGTTAACACCGCGGTGCTAAACAGCGCGGACGTGATTTTTATCATAATCGCAGACTTTTGCTACGCACGATCATATTAGCAATCGTAGTTTTTAGCAAGTACGATTAATTTAATTATTGCTAATGGGCATTTAACAATTAATTATTATTGCTAATGCTATTTTTACCAACACTAGTACGAATACAGTATTGTATCGTTTACATTACAAATATTATAGTATTGTATTGTCATAACGTGTGAGAATAGTTTCCCGTTCACATCGCATAGCAAGGGCATTATTTGTGTTGAGATCATCATCATCATCAGTCTATGTTGAGGCCTTTATTGAGATGTAACTTGGTAAAGTTAATTAATAATGTTGTAGGTCTGTTTCATTGTAATATCTACAAAGTACACAAGTCACAACACAGTCGATCAATAAAGGAATAGATAATTTTATGAATAGTCAAGAATTTAATATTTTGTATTTAATGCCTCCTTTTGTTTGATCAGGTATCATCAACATTTGAGAGTTTGAAGTCGGCGAGTGAGTCGAGCGAAGCAGCCCTAGCGGAAGCGCAACAGCGCTTTCTAGCAGTCAGTTCAGGCTTAGAAGGAGCGTCGGAGTCTTTGCAGGATCAACTGATTGGTAATTATAGGCATATTATTTGAGTATGTTGGTAAATAAAACTTTATACTGACCTGCTTGGAATTCATAGTAATTGTTATTCACACATCTATTATTTCATAGAAAAACCAAAATTGTCATATGCAGAATCATCAAATAATGTTTACTTTACAGTTATTGCCTATTATAGTATGTCTATGGTCCAATCGCTCAGTCCTGTCTCTAGCGGTTATCGGCCTTTCGTCTACCACTGTATTCTAATTTTACAGATGTAGCGATATCTATCGCATCGTTTGTATTTGTATGTAACTGTCAAAAATTTTCCAAATTCAAATGACCGCGTGTATCGTGGTAGAGCAAGCTAGAGGAAGCGTGACCCCGCCATGTATCACGAACCTTTTTTCTTACGAATAATTTTTCTGAGTATAAATAAAATAATATGAAGTAGAATAGAAAAGAACAGAAAATTGTTGATTTATTTTGTGTATCTTAAAACTATACTTAAACTTAAAAACACAATTTATGAAAACTATGTACAAAACGGCGGTCTTAGGGTGAAGCCAAACGAGCGTAATTTGTGAGTTGTGAGTGTCAGAATTTCTGCCGCGTACCTAAGTATCTTTTCATACAAATCATGACTCACAAAATTACGCTCGTGTGAATCAAACAGGACTTTTGTATGAAACTGATTGCAACAGAATTCTGCCGAACCGAAATTCTGCGACTCACACTTACTCACAAATTACGCTCGTTTGGCTTCGCCCTTACTTCTGAAAGTTGACAGCAGTTTCTGCAAGACAACCTTTAAGAAAGTATTTAATATTATTGTTTAATAAAAAAAATTCAAACTTAAACTCAAAATTCAACTAATTTAAAATTACAGTGTCATTATGACTAAATTATAATGTAACGAGCTTTTGCCCGCGGCTTCGCTCGCATTAAGAAGTATTATTATATACAAACTTTCATCCCCTATTTTAACCCCTTGGGGGTGGAATTGACCAAAATCCTTTCTTAGCAGATGCCTACGTCATAACATCTACCTGCATGCCAAATTTCAGCCCGATCGGTCCAGTGGTTTAGGCTGTGCGTTGATAGATCACCATGTCAGTCAGTCACCTTTGAGTTTTATATATATAGATACAACAAGTGTACAATACGTAATATTATACAGAAACAACTCTGCAGGGGGCGAACTTATTCCCACGGTGTACTATCATTCATCAAAACAATAACTTTATAGTATGCTTTGGTACACAAACGTTCTTTAACAACTTTTTTAAATTTATTAATTGAGATATTTAGAACGTTTTCTGGGATCTTATTATAAAAAGCGTATATGTACTTACATTGAACTTTAAAAGAATTTTTGACTTTAGTAAGTCTAGTCACCGGAATTTCAAGCATATTATTATGTTTATTACGAGTATTTAAATATTATGGCCACAAACACAGATAGAACACAGATTGGAAGATAACTTAGCGAAAATCACATTGTTATAAAACAATGATTAAAATTACGTGAAAAATTAGAAAATATAAGAATGATACCATCGTTGCATAACATTATTTAAAATAATGTAACTTTACCGCTTCTGACAATTTCATAAAGTCGGTTCAATAAGTCGGAGTAAAATCCGTCGGAACCGCTAGTGCCTACTATTATAACAATCATTATGAATATGCATATTTTAGCTTTCACAAAATAATAATATTTATATTCTATGGAACATTGTAATAATATTATATCATAGTCATTTCTATAGCGAGCTTAAGGCGATTCCGTGTTCATGTGCAAACATAAAAAAGGTGACCAAAGTTCAGTACCCCTGTTGTAAAAGGCTCGTCAAAGGTACTCGCGATAAAACAGGAGTAACTTGAAATTTTGGATTTCTGTATATGACAGCTGCTGAAAAATATATTTTTTTATTTTCTTGATATTTTTGTGTAGTTTTCATAAAAAATAATGATTCCCTTTTATCGGATGATATAATTTATAAATTCTGTTTATTAAACATGTATAAAACTACGAAAAACTCAATATTTATGACAAAAAATTTAAACCGAGTTTTTCACAAAAATATCAATTATTATCATAATTACGATAAAAATAACATGAATTTGCTGATAATACGTAATTAAGTAAATCCAACTTCAAAAATTGCAAATTTCTGAGTTACGACGCTACGTATTTGGATAAGGTATTATGAAACTTCTATCGCTTCGTTTTCTGTCACGATTTGTATAGAGAACGATAAATTACGTCAAAATTTTCTAAAACATGGTAGCGGTAGGGTGAATAAACGCTAGAGACAAGATAGGCTGAGAGCACTATAGTAAGCTTTAAAAACAACACTACTGCTATAACACCATGGTCCATACCAAGTAGAATAATAACTTTCATCTTATTTTATAATAACCACATTCTAAATTTTTTTTCTAGCTGCTAAACAAGAGGCATCGGAGGCGTCTACTAGAATATCACAGAGTACTATGGAGAAAAAGCACGCAGAAGAAAGACTCAAAACACTCGAGAAAGAGTTCAAAAGCAGCAGCGCTCAATATGAACGCGACCGCGCCAGTATAGACAAGCATGAAGCTGAGGTTGAACAACTGAAGGTATGATAATTTCTTAGGTTTACGAGAGTTGATAAGGCCCTGATGAGGTTTAAGACAAACGCAGTGGACTGTATTTAAATTAATATATTCGCAATTTACAATATTATATGTACAAAAGAATGCCCGTGTGCGACGAGTAAGCTTGGAAGGTGAAGTGGCGAGTGGAAGGGGCGCGCGGTGGCGGGCCTCGGCGCGGCGGCGTCCGCGATGCGCACGCGCAGCCGACGAGGCCTGAGGCGGTCCGCTCGGGTACATTCGGCCGATGTAGATGCGCCGACAAGAGTATTACACATATTATTATGTTTTAATCACTTTTGGATTAACGATACGTAGCAGCCGAAACGACGGGTATAAAAGAAGTGTTATCCGCGACAAAACCCGTAAGGGTTTAAAATATAATAACTGAAGATAATAATATGTTCACTCACCAGTCACCACCTACAAGTTACAACTCGGGCGAATTAACATGACACCTGGTTCAATTGACGTTTCTCTTAAGTACTGAGTGCAAAAAAAGGTTTTTAATTTTAAGACATTTAAAAAAAAATTACGTTACCGGAACTAGTTGTTTTTATAGGGCTACACTAACCACAGTATTTTATGCAATTATTCGGCCAAGTACGAGTTGGACTCGCCCAAGGGTTCCCCAGCAGGAATACGAGGTTTATGGATGCGTCCGATAATATGTATATAATATATTCCGTGAGTAGCTAATTCATACCACAGACGCACGGCAATGTTCAAACGTTAATACGAATAACAAAAACTTAACAAATTTAACGTTCAAATGTAACAACTAACAAATAACACAACAAAACTCAACAAAAATCCAAAAACAATAACCATTAACTACTAACAAATAACTCCGAAACGCAAACTCAATAACACACGTGTAACGGTAACAGATATATGCTAACGCTACTGGACGCGTACGACGAGAGCGGGGCGCTGCGCGGGGAAGCGAGGGAGGGGTAAAATTTAAGCCAGGTGTCAAGTTAACTCGCCCATGTTGTACTGGCCACACTCATTGATATTAAATTGTTGCTTAACTTTAAAGAAGATTTTAACATAATCAAAATCTTAATTAATACCTTTTCTGTCAAACTCTGTACTAAACGCCAAGTAATTATTAAGTATCTTTGATTAAGGTCGTTAGATCCGTAAATTGTGTATTGCGTTTTTGGCAGTTTTGTACTTTTTGTGTGTCTCTCAGTTTTTGACACCTGATATGGTGCCCTTAGAGAGATACTGCAAGATTTTCTGAAACCGAAATAAGGCATAATAGTTGGTTTATTATTATTGGTGACTCATCTCAAGAAAATCATAGGTACTTATCTCTAATAGGCTATAGTACGATGAATATGATTTAAATCTTCAGGCGCAACTGGCTGGATCGAACTTCAGCGAAGAGCGCACCGCGGAGTTACAGCAGCGTGTACGTCAGATACACGGCACTCTACGACAGAAACGCGATAGAGCGGACGGGCTGACAGCGACCCTACAGCGTACTGACTTTAAATACACACCGCCGCAGAGGGACTTTGACGCGAGGAGAGTTTATGGTTAGTAGAGTAGGAGATAATTGAGTACTGACCGAAACTTTAGCAATAATGTTGCAGCATCGTGTTTTGGAGATTACAAGATGATACGTGAGGAATGTCGCATCATATCCAACAGAAAAGACAACGAAACCTTGCATATTATTTCAGTAGAGATGCTATTATAGTACCAAAGTTTTAGTTTTAAATTATTACCATTCTGTGATAATATAGTTATACTCACATAAATTATACAACTACCTTAGTACTTCTGTTTTTAGGTACTGTGTGTCGTCTAATTAATGTCTGCGATCCAATCTACTGCACTGCCCTCGAGACGGCTGCTGGTGGAAGGGTATGTATTGTAAAGTCACAATTCGATAGCAATTCAGTTACAAATCGCAATTCGGACGTATGTAAGTATACATACATATACAGTCGCAACTAGGTTGCGATTTGGTCGTAATTTTGTTGTAATTTAGTCGCAATCCAGTTTCAAATAATTTTATTTGTTTGGAATTGAGTTGAGTTTGATTTGTCATTGAGAATGGACATACTATTACATACATACTATTACAAAATGGATTCTCAACTAATTTATCATGGTATTTCTTTTCAGCTTTACAATGTGGTAGTAGACTCAGAGGTGACAAGCAAGCTACTGCTGCAGAAGGGGCAACTGCAGACGCGTACAACAATAATACCACTCAACAAGATCTCTGGCCGTGCGCTAGATCCTGAGATTGTGAGAACGGCACAGAAAATCGTAAGTATTCACCATAGAGTAATAATATGTCTGGTCTCTGGTATTCATTAATACAATGCAAATAGAGACGTATCCTAGGCAGTTGACGGACGTCATATTTTGGTCGGGTTATATCAATTCAATATTAATTGTGATCTGATGGCTAGGTTTGATTTACCGCGACCAAATTATGTAGGTCCGACATCTGCCTAGGAATCAATGGTCAACCTCTCTGAATATACATCAACATACGTATCCTAGGCAGTTGACGGACGTCATATTTTGGTCGGGTTATATCAATTCAATATTAATTGTGATCTGATGGCTAGGTTTGATTTACCGCGACCAAATTATGTAGGTCCGACATCTGCCTAGGAATCAATGGTCAACCTCTCTGAATATACATCAACATACGTATCCTAGGCAGTTGACGGACGTCATATTTTGGTCGGGTTATATCAATTCAATATTAATTGTGATCTGATGGCTAGGTTTGATTTACCGCGACCAAATTATGTAGGTCCGACATCTGCCTAGGAATCAATGGTCAACCTCTCTGAATATACATCAACATACGTATCCTAGGCAGTTGACGGACGTCATATTTTGGTCGGGTTATATCAATTCAATATTAATTGTGATCTGATGGCTAGGTTTGATTTACCGCGACCAAATTATGTAGGTCCGACATCTGCCTAGGAATCAATGGTCAACCTCTCTGAATATACATCAACATACGTATCCTAGGCAGTTGACGGACGTCATATTTTGGTCGGGTTATATCAATTCAATATTAATTGTGATCTGATGGCTAGGTTTGATTTACCGCGACCAAATTATGTAGGTCCGCCATCTGCCTAAGAATCAATGGTCAACCTCTCTGAATATACATCAACATAATAAAATGTTTGAATCAGACGCTGGCTATCTTTGGAGTGGCATGAGGTGGTGTTAACCCTCAAATTATTAATCTAAAATTTTAATAATATTTACTACTAAAGATCTTGTGGTTAGTCCTCAACCGTGTATTTAGTAAACAATGAACAATTTTATTGTATCCAGGGAGGCGGTCCCGACAAGGTTCAACTGGCGTTAGACCTGGTATCATTTGATGCGCGTCTGCGGCCAGCTATGGCGTGGGTGCTCGGCGGAACGCTCGTCTGCTCGGACCTGAGTGTGGCCAAGCGCGTGACGTTCCACCCGCAAGTGCGCACGCGTTGCGTTACTCTCGACGGCGACGTGTTCGATCCCGCTGGTACGCTGTCCGGTGGAGCGAGAGCTAAGGTATAATAGAAAAATAAACTTTTTTTTAATAAATATACATTTGTAAGACTAACAATTAGTATTTAAAAAAAAATTATAATGTGGCGGTACCGGTACCCACAATTAGCGTCACATTCTTGCATCGCAATATCGAAGTTTTAAGTGCGCCGTTATATATAGGACAGCTAAAATGTATCACGTGGGCTTCAGCCTGACCGAGCATAACACCTCGCTCGGTCATCCTTTAGGTCGTCCTTTAGGGTCGCCACGCATATTCCCACAATAATAATTATTAGTGACTAGACAACATGTTTTCTTTGTCTATCAAGCGCCTTTTCAAATGAAACAGATAAGGACAGGCCAGTGAGTAAGCTATTCAGTAGGAAATCTTTTTTAGTTCAGTTTTTCAGTAGTTCGGACTAGGAATGCATTTTTGTCTTTCATTAATATTTATTTTCGGCCGTCTTAATATATTATACAATCATTTTTGATTGTCCACAGGGTGGTTCTCTGCTACTGCAGTTGGCTGAGCTGAAACAACTTGAGCAGGAGATACAAGACCTAGAGGCAGAATTAGCGCAGTGTAATAGAGAGCTTGCGTCCGCGCAGGGTGCGTCGGACGGGCATGCGGCGCTGCAACACAAGTGCGTAACAATGAGAGTTCGTAGTTTATTCTGAATCATAAAAAGGTATTGTTTTCACCTTATAAACACATCTAAATTGATAATAAAGGACAAAAGTTTGCAGCTTGATTTTTTGGGTTTTGCCTAGGTTTTGCGAATGGCAAGCCAAACACTCGGTATGCGAATTTAAGTTGGTTTGTGACTTCGGTAACGGCATTATTATAAAATATTACCTATATATATTAATATATATGTTTGTTTCTAGACTAGAAGTCAGTACTCACGCGCTGTCGGTAGCGCGGGCGCGCGTGGAAGCCACTGCTACGGCACAACTGCATGCTGAGATACAATCGCTAAGAAAACAGGTAACATAAAAATACTGTAGGATATTGGAGCTGAGTTTGTAAGTTGTAGTGCACACTAGTTTGCAATTAGCAAATGTCAAAACTGATTAGACGAGATTGTCCATGGATACTTATAATAATATTATGATCGGGCATACTACCATTGATGAATATAAATCTAGCATAATTCATTGCGCTGGTGATTCTGTGCTAACTACAGACTACTCCATGTTTTCAATTTTTGTAGGTTGAAGAATTGACAAAGGCTGTAGAGCAGGACAAAAAGACTCAGAGCGAGACAGCTGCGCGAGCGAGAGAACTGGAAGATAAAGTGAAAGATATTAAAGGCCATCGTGAAAGGTGAGTAACATTGTTTTATGTATATATTTATTTATATTGTGATGCGATTTAAAGGCCTGATAGACGTACGAACTTAGAACACGCGGGTTTTAATTTCGCGAACTTACTCGGCTCGCGTCGGTGACACACGAGAATCGCACACACTGGATTACCATGCCCCCTGGTTCGCGGCTCTTTACTGACACACAGGCAATTAAGATCGTGGAGCCAGAAGTCGACGTACTTACTTGCTCGTCTGTCACCCCTTTGAAATACTATGGAGGAAATTGATTCCTAGGCAGTTGATGGACCTACGTCATTTTGTCGACTTATGTCAAACCAATGTTAGCTGTGAATCTGCTGCCTGTGAATCAACTTCTCTGATAGTATAAGAAGAATAATTAAAGTCATAAATGGTTTAACGAAAAAATAAAATTTATTCTTGTTTTTGAACCAAAAATTATGTTCCCTTGGCTCCTTGCTTTGCATCAATACTTCACAAGCGTTTGAAGTTTTGACCTTTTTTAGAGAATTCAAGAAGGCCGAGGACAATTTAAAGAAGGCGAAGAAAGACGCGGAGAAGCATAGCAGCTCGTGGAAGCAGCGGGAACAGGAGTTCGAGACGTTGAAACTCGAGGTGGAGGAATTGAAGCGGGCGGTGGTGGCGGGCGAGACGCAGCTACAGAGTACTGAGGACGCATCAGCTGGTCTACAGGAGGAGTTGGTTGAGGCGCAGAGGAAACATACAGCTGCTACGGTGAGTAAAGCTTTTGTCTGCTTCTATCTGTAAATCGATTGCTAGAGTAGCTGTTGATACTTTAAAAATTACCCAGTGTTTAATTTCGTTACGTCGGCTTCTTTAAATCCTTTTACACATATAATTGTTTCTTTTTATAGAAAAACTAGCTGTCCCGGCAAACGTTTCTTTTTGCCATTTTCCCGTCTCACAAACAATGGTCGCCGTCAGTCTCGAGTTGTAATAATTTACTATTATTTATTCAACAAATGCACTTATCAATATAAAAAGTACCCAGTAGCCGATTCTCAGACCCACTGAATATGCATATAAAATTTGGTTAAAATCAGTAAAGCCGTTTCGGAGCAGTACGCGGCCTAACATTGTGACAAGAGAATTTTATATAGAGGGTGCAATTAAACCTACCTGCCAAATATTTTCCAGGGCTTAGGTATCATTAGGAGAGTCCATTTAACAAAAAAAAAAAAAAATGGGTGTTACATTTTTTTATTGACATATTTTATCCCATTTAATATCGTTGCAGAACGGTCACTCGCGGCGCGGGGGTATTAGCGGGGGTAACGCGGGGGGAAGCGCGCGCGCGGGGTCACATCACGCGTGGGCGACGCGTCGTGTCCATTAATTGTAGTGTTTTTAGGATAACTTTCGGAAGCTATTTCTCAACATTTTAGTACTGAATGATTATAAAAGAAAAAATACGTGTTGTTTTATTTTTAACAAGGATCGATATATCAAAATTTGGCAGGAAGGTTTAATTGCACCCTGTATAAGATACTGAAAATGACAGCCTGTAATTTATTCATACAATTTATGTGGATGTCTATTCTGTAGAAAAAACTTATTTTGTTTTAGTTTTCACGCTACTCGCGTATCGGTACGCGAGCCCTTCGATTGTTGCCCTAATATTAAGTATTATTGTAACACTATCTTTTGAGCGATACAACGTACACTCTTGAATTTTAATAATTTTATCATACATGCAGGAAAAAGTTAAAGAAATCCAGAGTCGGATTAAGAAGCAAAAAGCGGAGATTGCTAGTAGGAACGGTGACATTGCGCGGCTACAACAGCAAAAGGAGAAACTCGGCAAGAACAACGCTGACCTCGAACTGAAACTCAAAGAGTTGGACTACAAAGTGAAGGAGCTGCAGACAGAGGCATCGGAGTGTGAGAAGAGGGTAACATATATCTTAATATTTGTCTAGTGTCCTTATATTAACAACTAGCTGTTGCCCGCGACTTCGTCCGCGTGGACTTCAGTTTATGGTTGTTACCGTACATGGATTAAGTCGTTTACGCGCAAATCAGAAAGTATATTATGTGGGAACCGCACATTTTTCCGGGACAAAAACCATTCCTTGTCCCAGATTCAAATTAGCATATCTCAAATCTCCATGCCTAATTTAATCAAAATAGATTAAATATGTAGTTTAGGCGAGAATCATAAAAGTTTATTGTGCGGGAACCGTATATTTTCCGGTAAGTATAAAAAGTATCCCTTGTCCTTTCCCGAGACTGAAAGTATTGCCATACCAAATTTCATCAAAATAGATTGAATTGTTTAGGTGATAATAATAAAAGTTTATTGTGCGGGAACCGTACATTTTCCGGGACAAAATTAGTATTCCTTGTCCATTCCCGAGACTCAAAGTATCTCCATACCAAATTCCATCAATGTAGATTGAATAGTTTACGCGCAAATCATAAAAGTATATTGTGTAGTAACTGTACATTTTTCCGGGACAAAATGTATCCTATGTTCTTTTTCGGGACTCAAAGTATCATTATACCAAATTTCAGCAAAATGGTTCCAGCCGTTTACGCGTGATGTCGTGACCACGCGATATATAACGTTCCGCGCAGCTTCGCCCGCGTAAATTAGATATTTCACAGACAAATCAGTCCAAAAAAAATAGCCTATGATCCTTCACGTCGTCTACTTCTTATCTGTGCCAAATAACAGAAAAATTGCTCTGGTAGTTCATGAGATAAGCCCTTTCAAAAAATTTCCCCCGTTTATTCCACATTTTCCTCTATTTCTTCGCTCCTGTTAGTCTCAGCGTGATAAAATATAGCCTATAGCCTTTCTCGATAAATGGGCTATCTAACACTGAAAGAATAATTCAAATCGGACCAGTAGTTCTTGAGATTAGTGCGTTCAAACAAACAAACAAACTAACAAACTCTTCCGCTTTATAATATTAGTATAGATGTGACATCATGTTCGTACATAGACAATGCACAAAATATGTTAGGCTTGCTTTAGGATAATATACTCTAATCTGTATACATGCAGAGGGCAGCATAAATAAATTTGCCTATAAACAGTAACGTTTAATACAATAGTTGTCGCTCTATCATGCTTAGGAATTGCTGACATAAGAGATATTGTTATATAACCTCATTGAAACGAGCACACATATTATTATCGAAAATGTGACTAGTCTATAAAGCTATGAATAGCTGCTTCTTTCCTACTTTATTTCCGTTCAAGAAACACTCTCACTATCAATTTTCCGTATATCAATAAACTATGAATAAAAAACTAAGGAAACATAACTCCCTACTCATACTTCAACCGTTTTGAATTTGGTTCCTTTTCGCACACTAAAATATGGCAATAGCAACTAAACACTAAGCCCGGGCGCGCACTAGCGGCCAGGCCGCGGCGGCCATCGAAAGTATGCTGTTGCCGCAGGTCGCGTTGCGGCCAGGTGCGCGTCATCTATGGCGGTTTCATACGAAGGTATCTATCTCGATAGCCGCCGCGGCCTGGCCGCCGCGGCTTGGCCGCTAGTGCGCGCCTGGGCTTACACTCACATTTACGAAATAAAGCCGTTGGCATTTATTGTCAATTCTATATTTACACTAAATTGTGTACCGAATACATGCATAAAGTATGCATGTATTCGGGTCACATTTTGTAGACTCGTGGACAAATTTTTTGACACAGTTACTCTGCCTTAGTTTTTATTATTCGTAGTCAATAAATCATTAAATCCTATTACAGATAAAAAACCTCGAAACCGAGTACCCGTGGATACCGGGCGAGCGGCAATACTTCGGCGCGGCGGGTGGACTGTACGACTTCGCGGGGCGGCAGGCGGCCGTCGCCGGCTCCCGGCTCGCCCAGCTCCGAGAGAGGCGGGATAAGCTCGCGCGCGGATTAAACGCGCGGGCGCACGCGTTGCTAGGCAAGGAGGAGGAACAGGTTGGTTGAAAGAGTTTTTCATTTTGTTGAGAAATACGGAACCTTTAAATATAAACTTAATTATATATGTATGACTAGATAATGCCCGCAACTCCGTTGTGCCATATTAAATCGTTTATCGCGTGGGAACCGTACATTTTTCCGGGATAAAAGGTAACTTATTTCCTTTCCCGAGGTCGAGACTCAAGGTATCTCCTTACCAAATTTCAGCTAAATCGGTTCGGGTAACAGACAGACACACACTTTCACATTTATAATATTAGTATGGATGTTTTACATTCCTACTGATAAAGTAGAAATTTGAAAAAGAAACTATGAAACTGTCGAGTTAGCCATTATTAAGTTTCTATGAATTCAGTTTTTTAATTTTTTTAGAACAGTTTCTTTTGAACGGCAATATTATATAACAATCGTATTTTACAATATCATATTAAAAATAAAGTTGCCGTACAGAATCAAATAATTTTACAGCTTAAAAAATCAAGTATACCATGAAATTAAGATTATTATTTTATGCTCTAATATCGTCCCATATAGGTCACCAGCATAGCTAGCACAAGCACGTAGACAAACGAAAGAAACTAAATTTTGACAGTTTTACCGGAAAAACATTGTAGTAAAAGTTTCTTTCCTATCTCGATATCTTTCGCTTTTGAAAATCTATAAGTCAAGCATGACGATCCGCTTTTGACATTTAGTTTCTTGATTCTGTTTTTATTTTTATTATGGCACTTGGCTATAAAACCATGGCCAGTGTCGAGTAAATGGCGGCAAATTCAAAAAATCGATGTATAGCAACCCTGTCTATAGCCGGAATTATAGTTTTGATCTACAAACTACGAATAATAAAGTTCCTTAGTTTTTATTATTCGTATTTCGTAGATCAAAACTATAATTCTGGCTATAGACAAGGTTGCTACACGTCGATTTTTTTAATTTGCCGCCATTTACTCGACACTGGCTATGGTTTTATAGCCGAGGTGTCATAATTAAAAAAAAAGAACCAAGAAACTAAATGTCAAAAAAAAATAATTGCCGTTGCTTTAATGGTTGCTATGGAAAGAGTTTCTTGTCTTTGTCCACTGAAACTCAAGTCGATGGGTGGTGCCATGCTCGGGAATAAGATATGTAGACATTGGAAAGGAACTGCCATTACTTTCTTCCGAAGAATCGACTGGGACACCCCGTGCTAGCTACGCAGGTGGTTCAGATGACCCATACATTTTCGACATGGGCCTGTAGTCTATTAATGATTTTAGTAAAACATCAATACATGAGTGACACATAGGCCGTATTCATAAATCATAAATCTTTACCAGTACCAAGACGTGATGCGAAAAAAGAAGATCGTGGAAGCGGACCGGGCGAAACTCGTCCAGGTGATGGCGGAGTTGGACGAGAAGAAACGGCGGACGCTGACGACGGCGTGCGAGCAGGTGACGCGTGACTTCGGCTCCATATTCAGCTCGCTGCTGCCGGGTGCGCAGGCGCAGCTGCAGCCGCCGCCGGGGAAGGGCGTGTTGGACGGGTTGGAGGTAAGATTTTAATCACCTCTAGGGTATGTGTCAATGTGCATAGTAGTATTACTAATATTATTATAAATGCGAAAGTGTGGGTGTCTCTGTCTGTATGTCTGTTGCAAATTACTAAAACCATTATCTACACAGGTCAAAGTCGGATTCAACGGGACATGGAAGGATTCGCTGGGCGAATTATCCGGTGGTCAGCGGTCCCTAGTGGCACTATCGCTAGTACTCGCCATGTTGCTGTTCAAGCCCGCGCCGCTGTATATTCTGGATGAAGTGGACGCCGCGCTCGATTTGTCCCACACGCAGAATATCGGCCAGATGTTGAAGGAGCACTTCAAGCATTCGCAGGTAAGATTATTGAATAAGCTTTTGTTTTTGCTCAGAAATGGCGCCGAAAGCTAATTTAATTTGTTTTTACTTGAGTATCCTAAAGCAATTGGTATGTGTGTCGTACGTAGGTGCGTGCATGTGTACGTGCGTCCGTGCGTCCGTGCGTGCTTCCGTGTGTAAGAGTTTGTGTATAACTGTACCGCCTAAGCTACTGAATCGATATTAATAAATGAGATGTTAATTGATTTCTTGTAACGGTCCTTAATATACAGTGTTATAATTTTGTCGATTTTTTACTTTTGATGTATAATTTTTAACAGTCGTGTTTTATTTTTCTCTTTGATATTGAAGACCTAGATTAATTTGCGTGACCTTTTGTTAACTCAATCGAATTAAGATTACTATCTTGTCAAATAACTTTTCACAATAACTAATGAGATATCGTGTCATTACAGTTCATAATCGTGTCGCTGAAGGACGGTATGTTCAACAACGCTAACGTCCTGTTTCGCACCAAGTTTGTTGACGGCATGTCTTCGGTACAGAGGACGGTGAACTCGCGGCGGTGATAGAACTTTCCAGAACAATTTTCGTACGTATTGTTGCTATGTCTTCGTAGAGTAATTTAGTTTTTTACAGCGTTGGTTGATCCATTGTTAGTTGATAAGTACGTACTTTAAGTTATACATAATGTCATAGCATATTTTTCGATTTTATGAATTGTAAATAAAAGTATTTTGTAATACCGCAATTTTATCGTTTTGTTACTTATTTTATTAACTATCCTACTAACTACTACTAAAACCTATCTCCAGAACAATATCCCCTGTTTGCTTATGGTATGAATGTCATATTATTATGTATGTACTAACTTCAATATCTATCCTATAATCCTATGTTCCTAGAAATTACCAGTTCTGACCAGTCCAGTCAGAGATAAGTCCTAACATTAGATAGTTGCCGACCCCTTTTGATATGACTTATTAATGTCCTTGATTGAGAACTTGAGTCTTATTTTTATATTTTTGTAAGATATGTAGAATATTGCGTATGGATGGGATTTTTGTTCGAGTTATGTTCGAGTTCGGGTTCCACATAACGTCACTAAATTATGTACACAAAATTATGATGACACTAACTTGAAGTAATTTGAATTCTCTTAACCAATTTTAAAATTAATTATGCATGCCGTCACACGGCGTCCCAGTGCAGTAGGAGTATAAAATAAGATGCACAACGAAACATAAAAACATCACTCACGTCGTTGGGAATTCTATTACGACTTACGAGGCTACGTTTCGTCATAAGTCGCCGTCCCGCTCCTGGGAAATAAAACTTTTACTATTCGACGCTTTAATATCTGCAATACAAGACCGCTGGATATACTGTTTTATTATGCAGAAAATTGGACCACTATACATATATTTCTCAAGAGGTAGTTAAGTATGAAGTTGTGTGGTGTTTGGGAATTCTTGAAGATACGATTTAATAAGTTACAATATGTAGTTTGGTTAACCTAACCAAACTACATATTGTAACTTATACATATATTTCTCAACCACTATACATATATTTCTCAAGAGGTAGTTAAGTATGAAGTTGTGTTTGGGAATTCTTGAAGATACGATTTAATAAGTTACAATTTAACCTAACCAAACTACATATTGTAACTTATTAAATCGTATCTTCAAGAATTCCCAAACACAACTTCATACTTAACTACCTCTTGAGAAATATATGTATAGTGGTCCAATTTTCTGCATAATAAAACAGTATATTGTTCTGAAACAAACGACTTGGAAAAAATGTTACATACTCCGTTTACCACAATCGTGCGTAGCCGATAACTCCAAGGTAGCGTAGCCAGTACCTTGTAGGTATCTTCAGTGCCGTAAACAGTCATTTTTGCGCCCTGTGCGAGCTTCTACAACTGCGCCCTTGCTTTTTTAGATACTATATTACCCAAAGCAATGTATAGGTCTATTTTACTGTTGGAATCGTGCTTTAGGGGCGCAGCGGGAACTATAATCGGGAGCAAACCGAAAAACAATTACCTACTCCTGCCCGGTTTGGCCATTTTTGCGCCCCCCCAGAGTCTACGCCCTGTGCCTGGGCACCGATGGCACCGCCCTATTTACGGCACTGGTTATCTTCAAGTTTATTTTTCTAATGGAAAAGAAATCCTTTGGCACGAATGAGCTGACCACTACCTCAATCACTACCACGGCCCCGATATCGGCGCGCGACGTGAAACAAGGGTTATATTGCTTTTAGCCAGTAAGCGAGGTATTCGGAGTCGTAAAAGTAAAGTCATATTGAGGAACATGAGCTCAATTTTTATAACTTCTATTTTTTTTCATCTTTTATTTCTATTTCATATTAAATGTAGGTATACTCGCGCGTAAGACGGGCGACAGCATGTTGTATGAGACGACATTCGAGGTATGAGAATCGGACCCCAAGAAAACTCGCGACTAGAGGGCCTCTAGTGTTGCGAGAAGGGCCAGATGTAGCTATTTAGCCGCTCCGGTAAAGATCATTTTCGCCGCCCATCGCATACAGAAAACCATATAACTCATAAGCTTGTTTTGTTGGGAATGGGGGGGGACTATAAGTAGGTAAGTAAAATACTCAAAATTGTCCTATCAATTTTGCCGCCCCACATTTTTAGGGTTCCGTACCCAAAGGACCCTATTCATGAGACTTCGATGTCTGTCTCCAGGCTATATCTCAAGAACCGCTGTAGTTAGAGTTCTGAAATTTTCACAGATTGTGTATATCTGTTGCCGCTATAACAACAAATACTAAAAACAAAATAAAATTAATATTTAAAATTAATATTTAAAAAATCCCATACAACAAACGTGATTTTTTGGCCTTTTTTGCTCGATATCAATAATGGCAACAGATAGGCACTTGATATTTTCACAAAGGCCTTAATTATATGTCTTCTTCAATATTTAAGAATAATATTAAAATGAAATAAAAAATTAAGGCCGCCTCCCATACAAAAACGCAATTTTTCGCCTATTTTTCCTCTATAACGGTATTGACCCTTCGTGCGCGAGTCCGACTCGCACTTGGCCGATTATTTTTTGCAAATGCCCGGCTCCCCGCCCCTTAGTTCAGGTCCTGCTTGTACTATTATATATTCTGTGCCCTGGTTGCGAGTTCTGCAGGCTTCTTTCTTGGGGTTGTATTTCGTTCTTCGTTCTTGTAAAGGTTATATGAGGTATAACGCATCATTTATAACGTATTTTATAGTCGATATAAATGTAGGCGTCTATTTAGTATATTTTGTCACGTTTTAACGTTCGACATAAAAGTTAAACTCGTTATATGCACAATAACCCTAAATTTTACAATGGCCATTAATTTAGATGCTTCGTAAAATTCTCCAGTGTCGTGCTATAATTTCGTCATAAGTGTCTATAGAGTACCTTAATCAGCCTAAAATATAGCCTTACCATAGCACCTTTGTTTACTTTTAGGGTCAGTAAATTCAAATTAAAATACACCCTTTCAACTTATTCTGCGTGATGACAAATCGGTAAAAAATAATCTTACATCCTACATTCACTTGATATAAAATGTTCCTGTCACTGTGTTTGTTGCTAACACGGAGCTAATACAAAGCTCCGTGGTTGCTAACTAAACCCGACCTAAACGAATTCAGACGCCATAACATTTTGACGACCTCTGTGGCTCAGTGGTGAGCGCGTCGGTAGCTCAAGGCTGGGGTCGCGGGTTCGAATCCCGCCGACGGAACAAAAAGTTTTCAATGTTCCCGGGTCTGGATGTGTATTAAATATGTGTATGATATAATAAAAATCTTAAATATATGTATAGTATAAAAGTATTAAATATATTTCCGTTGTCTGGTACTTGTAACACAAGTCCATTAGGTACTTAGCACGGGGCCAGACTTAGGAAATCGGTCCAGCTGCTGGGCCGTTTTTTTGTCTCACGGCCGAAAATTGGCCAACGTCATCGCCGAAGTAACGTATTTAATATAGGCAAACAACGTATTTGGCAAAACAACGTTTGCCGGGTCACCTGGTTGGTATTTAATATATCGTTCAACAAGTAATAATATTATGTTCAGCATTTATTTTTCTCGCGATTGCAAGGGTACCCAAGCTTATACATTTGTAAACAGTCTCTTGAAACACTTTATTTCAGCAAAGTTTTCTGCCAACCTTATTTAATTTTAAGGTTTCTCTGGGGTATAGTTAGATGTGGTTTAATGGCTTCATTTACTCAAACGTTCTGGCTCCACAGTATTTAAAGCTGAAATCTAGATTAGATTTTAAATATGACTAGATCTGGTCGGACGACGGACCCTAGGGTAGTTTTTATTTTGAGTTTTTGTTTGTGTTAAAAACTGTTTTTTTTTTAAATGTATGTTATTATATTTTAACTACTTATTATGATTAAGGCTATGCTTATTAGATTAAGTTGGAATTAATACACTCAGTAGGTATAGAGATATTTAACGTTGATTAGATAATATTACCAGCTTAAATATTACAAAGATAAAGTATGATAAAGACTTTAGAACCCCATCTTTAGAAAATGAGGTTATGATGCCAGCTTCCGTTGATGTTATTTTAAAACCTTATAAAAGAAAACGTGTGATATAACAAAAAATAAAAACGCGGCATTTTCAGCAAGGACCATTGTTCGAGCAGACAAAGAGGAGAAATCGTTCAATTATTTTTAATAAACATTTACAATACACTCCTTTCCCGTCGAATACAAAGAAAATCGCAATTAACTTCTCCTATCTCATCGCCATCAATCAAAAGGAGTCATAAAAAATATGCGACCCTCATAATTCTCGACGAGCCCGTGCCGTAATTTTATTTCGTACGAGTGTATGTGAGGATAATTTTTCCGCTGCCTTTTGAAATTTCCACCATTCCTCCTCTTTTGTGCGGGCCGGCTCCGCACATAGACAAATTACACTAGCCCGCCCTCTTTGTTGCCAATTTATTAGATATACGTAATTTCCCCTAAATGTTGGATATTTACCTGTAAATATTTTATTGTACCTCCGTCACTGTCACGGCTCTAATGATCGGCCATGATTTTTCTAGGAGATGTACTGTTATAAATAATATCAAATGTTATTGAATTTTGTTGCGAAGCAGGCAAACTTATAACATTAATACTAATTTTAGAAACTAACAATACTTACAAGATCAATCATAGTTCTCTGACGAAGACTTTTTATACTAAACTTTACATTGACAGCGCACATTAAATCTAGATAATAACAGAAATTAAAACTAGCACATTAATATGCACCTTAGTACCTGGCCAAAGGGTTCAAAAATGTGGGGAAAATGTTTAAAAAGGGATAGGTTGGCAACACTAACCTCGTTAGTAAAGATATTCACACTCGTTTTAAAATACTTCCTATGGCTTTTGACATAGGATCTACAATTGAATAAAAAATTTAAAGAATTCATATTATTAAACAGGTGTATTTCTATATTATTTGATATACGCAAGTTTGCATACAAATTAAGTCCGACTGACTTTTAATTCAATAAAGGCGCATCGCGTGGCTTTTTCAAAACTTTTCACTAAATGGTTGAACTATTTACTTAGTTCTATGTATTTACAGGGTATAACAAAACTAAGTAACAATAATTTAGGGTGTGTAAGTGTTCCTTGTAGAGGGTTCACTGTGAAAGTGGCAGCGCTGAAAGAGCATTTTTTTCACTTTTGTATGGACAAGCGCCCCAGCGTGGCGTCCTAAAGTATTATTGCTTAGTTTTGTTATGCCGGCACTCGACATATGGCGGCTCTCGACATAGGCGAACGCGTTGGCCAACGCGTCTGCAGACGCGTTGGCAGTGCGCTTGCAACGGCGTTTGTGAGTAATCCACACATAGGAAGGTCGTTCAGTATGCTTTGGATCGCGCCAATGTGCGGACGGATTCAAAATGGATGTTGAGTCGCTAACAGCTGCAGCTGTATATTTATTCACAGCTTATAATTACTTTGTAAATGTGGACAAGAAAAAGTTTTAAAAGGGTATTCTTGAAATAAATAAGTAAAAGGCGAGAAAACGTAACAAACAAAGAAATAAACTCACTTTTACATATTTTTAATATTAAAATAATTTAATTTTTTTATTACTTATTATTTATTATATATAAAAATTATTACTTATTATAATTATCATGATTAATAATTAATAATATATATTTATTATTTATTAAATATTTAATTTATTTTGTTTTTAGTATGTTTTGTTGTTATAGCGACAACAGATATAGGTACATAATCTGTGAAAATTTCAGAAATCTAGCTAAGTATAGCGGTTCTTGAGATACAGCCTGGAGACAGACAGACGGACAGACAGATGGACAGACAGACAGACGGACAGACAGAAATGCAGACAGACGTTGAAGTCTTAGTGATAGGGTCCCGTTTTTACCCGTTGGGTACTCTGAGTAAAAACTGCCTGTGGAACCAAAAATCATATCAAAAGTTGCAAAAAAAAATAAGGTTATTGGACATTCTATTTTCCGCACGATGTTTTTAGTTTCAATCCAACCGCAAATTGCAGTTCAAGTGCAGTTTGAATGCAGTTGACATGACTGCAACAGAACTGCAAACCAAATGCGCAGTCGGATTGCAGTTCAGTTGCAGTTGGCGTGCAGTCGTGTGAACCGCATACCGACTGCATCCAAACTGCACTGCTACTGATTCCATGCGCGGGAGAGCGGAGCGTGCGGGTGGGTGGGATAGTGCAGTTTGGATGCAGTCGGTATGAAGTTCACACGACTGCAGTCAACTGCAATCTGACTGCGCGTTCGGTTTGCAGTTCTATTGCAGTCGCGTCAACTGCATTCAAACTGCACTTCAACTGCAATTTGCGGTTGGATTGCAGTTGAAATACGGTCCGTCTGTATAGACCCATAGGGCCCAATAAATTTAAATGTTTTCTCGATACTCATATTGTTCGCCATTTCGTCAAGATAGATGTTAACTCGCATCGCCGCTCCGGGCGAACTGATCGCGCGGCCTATGTGTGGATGGAGCGCGAAGCTTGCGACAAATGTCCTTTGATCTTTTGCCGACATTTCTGACCCGCGCGGCAAGCTCGCAGATGCGTCGGCCAACGTCTAAATACCTACGGCCAACGCGCGAACGCCCGTTCTACACATTGGGCCAACGCGTCCGCAGACGCGTTGGCCAACGCGTTCGCCTATGTCGAGAGCCGCCAATAGGCGAACGCGTTGGCAGACGCGTCGGCCCAATGTGTAGAACGGGCGTTCGCGCGTTGGCCGTAGGTATTTAGACGTTGCCGCGCGGGTCGGAAATGTCGGCAAAGATCAAAGGACATTTGTCGCAAGCTTCATCCACACATAGGCCGCGCGATCAGTTCGCCCGGAGTTATAGTTATGATAATTATAATAATATGTAATAATTTTTATATGTAATAATTTAATAAATAATAAGTAGGTAATAAAATAATTACTTATATTATTTTAATATTATAAAATATTATGTAAAAGTGAGTTTATTTCTTTGTTTGTTACGTTTTCTCGCCTTTTATTTATTTATTTCGAGAATACCCTTTAAAAACTTTTTCTTGTCCACATTTACAAACTAATTATATGCTGTGAATAAATATACAGCTACAGCTGTTAGCGACTCAACATCCATTTTGAATCCGTCCGCACATTGGCGCGATCCAAAGCATACTGAACGACCTTCCTATGTGTGGATTACTCACAAACGCCGTTGCAAGCGCACTGCCAACGCGTCTGCGAATGCGTTGGCCAACGCGTTCGCCTATATGGGGAGGCGGCCTTACACCCAGTCCCAGTGGTTGTGCTCCGCTCCAGTGCTCCATGTTGGCCCAATAGGATCGATTAGGTATGTGTTCATAATAATTATTGTCCATGATCGACGTCGATTGTGCATGATACAAACAGTTTTCCAATCATGGTTTCCCACCATAGCTCGATGAAGAGCGAACTTTAGAATTTTTTAAAGAATGTGTCAAAAATAATATTATGTTTGACTTAAATATGTTTTTATTTTATTACTGGGTCTAAATATTATTATGTTTGACTTAAAATATGTTTTACTGTGTCTTCGTGTACCGTCTACAGAGTTCTCTTTGAAAGGAACCAAGGAGAAAAAGTTAAAGATATTCAATAAAGTGTACAAAGTTTTTCTGTGAACATAAAAAGTCCAACAGTCCGTATAATTTGTAAGTGATCTGAATATATTGAGGCATTACAGCTGCTCTCAGTCTCCAGACATTAGCGACCATTGCTGGGTAAGTCCTTCATAATGCACATACTAGTTTCGTTGGCGGTAGCCGGTTTCGTTGCCAGGAAGCTAAGAGTCAAGACAATTTTTATAGTGTCCAAGTCTGTACACTATATACAAGAACATCTCTTTCTTTATTTTACTCTAAGATTACTAATAATTAGTAATTATCTTTTATTTAGAATGCTATTATTTTTAGCAATATTATATTCCACAAAATCAACTACAAGTGAATGCACGCACGGGCAATCTTAGCGCCCTCCCTTCCCCGACTGTCTATGCCAGGGGTTCCCAAACTTATTTTGTCTACTGCCCACTTTGAGAACAAATTATGTATTAGCGCCTCCATTATTTCAATTTAAAATGCATCCAGATGACATAAAACGCCCTTTAGCTTCTTACTATCGTCGATGTGACTTTCCATTGGGCATTGAGCATTCAATTAATTTTACCAATCAAAGGGCAGCTTAATCCTGACCCAGGCTATAAATAAGGGCCAGGCTAAGGTGATCCTGACAAATGGGCCTCAGACGCGGCCGCCCGCATTCTAATGATAACCACTAATTCTGACAAACCACTAGCCGATACTTCTTTTTCCGGTTCCGGTCGTTTGTCACTATACCGGATTTTGAATTTCGTGTGTTGCCATATAAATAAGACGTATAATAATGACTGCTCTAAATGGAATTACATTTTTAATTATTTATTCTTTTAATTTCAAGCTGCACAATTAACTCTCAGCTAGGCTTGACAGTAACACAACCATGATGTAAGTACATCTTACTATAAGTCTCCGATAACAATCCAGCAAGAATTTTATGAGGAGTGGTTGATACAATTCTCAGAAGTTGGACCTACCTGATAAGCACACAAAATTTTATCTAAATCGGTCCAGACTACGAATAATAAAAAGTACTAGAGATCGCCCAATGGTCGAAATTCGACCTTCGCTTCAACGACATTAGGACTACTACGTTTAATTTGTAAAAAAATATTGACTTTATCATATTTTTTTTCAACTCTCGTCTCTGGGACTCAGCTGATCATAGACTGGCCGTGCAAGCATTGTCTAAATATAGTATCTAAGATTCAATAAAAAAAACTGTAATCCATTTTCAATTTGTCAACTTGTTGTCAACAGACTTCAACCATAAATAAAAGAGTATAATTCGTATGTATAGGTTTGTCACTCAAAAAGTTGTCATCTTCTTGAGTGTGCGTATTGTAGTGTGTGTAATGTTTTATTTGTTAAAAAAATGTGTGATAAAAGCTTAATTTTAAAATAATATTAGCTCGATGCACTCCTTCACCATATAAACTATAACTGTGCAAAATTTCATTCACCTACGTTTCCGCATTTTTCGTCAAAAGGGATACAAATTTTTCGCTTGCGTATTAATATATAGATATTCGTAGGTCCAGACATTAAAGAGGAGTTTAGCAACTATCACCGCGACACGAAAATTTTATACATTACACAAAGATATATTATTTTACCGGCGAAGTACTTTAAAATTAAGATTAAAGTCTTATAATTTATGAGACCTCCATTAAATTGTAATTGAAATTAACATTTTTTGTACAAGTCTTATTAAAATTATCGTCGTGACTTAAGCAAATTAGTCTGGCACATAATTAGCGAAAATTAATCTTTAAATTATGCCGATTACCTCACCTACAAGTAGTACAGAATTTCTAATTGAGTTGAGAAAAATATTTAAATGTTATAAGTAGGTAGTAGGTACTTGTTGTTCGCCTGTAAACAGTAAACATGTTAAGGCGTTTTTAAAAAAAGTAAAATATGTACACTGTACATATTTTACTGAAAGATAAAGGTTTTATTTCTATTTTGCATAGCACCTATTCACTATTCAGTCTAGTTACGTCCAGCTTAAAATAATTCTGCGTTTACTATACACAGAATTTGAAATTTCGCAATTTTTTTTTTAATTATTAATTTTTTCTAAGAAAATTTTAAAATAGATTGCTTAATTGATTATTATTTACTCATCAAATAAGCAGTCTATTTTAACATTTTATTTGTATTTGACGATAATAAAGTGAAATCTCTCAGTTATTAATTGTTGAAAGATGATCGTTCCTTTTCTATTTGTCCTTATCTGAAGAATATTGCTTACTACTAAGCAGCAACCACAAATAAACAGTAGTGCATCTTCGTATTGAACCACCCGACTCTACATGCAAATCGATTTAGATTATTTGAAGTAGCAAAGCATTGAAGTAACGAGGGTGTAAGGCTCGATTTATATAATATACTAGATGTTACGCGCGGCTTCGCCCGCGTAATTTAGGAATGTCACGGAAACCGTAGGTACATTTTTCCGCAAAAAAAGAAACCTATGTCCTTTCACGTGTCTATTCTTCATGCACACATGAAGCAATTTTTATGTTATTTGGCACACCAAATAACATAAAAATTGCTCCAGTACGTTCAAATTAAGCCCTTTCAAATAATTTCCCCCGTTTTTTCCACACTTTCCTCTATTTCTTCGCTCCTATTAGTCTTAGCGTGATAAAATATACCTATAGCCTTTCTCGATAAGTAGGCTATCTAACACTGAAAGAATTTTTCAAATCGGACCAGTAGTTCCTGAGATTAGCGCGTTCAAACAAACAAACAATCTCTTCCCAATTTTTTTTAGGAAATAAGGGGGCAAACGAGCAAACGGGTCACCTGATGGAAAGAAACTTCCGTCGCCCATGGACACTCGCAGCATCATAATAATATTAGTATAGATATTATGCCGACGATGATTATTTGACGACCTCTAAGGCTCAGTTGGTGGGCTGTTGGTAGCTCAAGCTGGTGGTCGCGGGTTCGAATCCCGCCGACGGAACAAAAAGTTCACAAAGTTCCTGGATCATGGATGTGTATTAAATATTAAATATATGTATAGTATAAAAGTATTAAATATATTTCCGTTGTCTGGTACCCGTAACACAAGTCCTTCAGGTACTTACCACGGGGCCAGACTGACGTGGTGTGAAGCGTCCATAAATTATATTATATTATATGCGTCCGCGCGAACGAGCGGTTTGGCTGCTTCACAAGAAGATCACAAGCAATTACTGCATTTAACAAATATAATTAAATTAAATGAAGTGCCTAAAAGTTGTTGCTGTGTTGAACGAAATTTTATCTACCTTCTTTTGTAGGAAGAAGAGTTACTCTTCTGTATGATATTTATGGTGTGTAAGAACTGAAATAAGCTCTATGTTCTCAGTGAACGCTCCCCAGTCATTTGTATTCGTCAGAACAAGACGGGCGAACACTCCTATCCTCGAAATGTTCAAAACGATAAAATACGATTCCTAAACTTTGAGAAGCGATAGTTTCTAGCCAAGCCTGTAAAAGAAATCTTAAGGCGAGTATTTGAAAAATAAGATCTAAAAAGTTAATCTAAGATAGGTATATTATGTCTCACTAATTAGTTAATTACGCAATCTCAGAAACTAGAACATCTACAAACTCGAAATTCGGAAAGTAGATCCATACTAATATTATAAATGCGAAAGTGTGTCTGTCTGTTACTTCTTCACGCCCAAACAGCTGAACCGATTTTGCTAAAATTTGATATGAAGATTGAAGACTGAATCCTGTAGCCCTAGCACGGCCACCAGTAGAAATGCGAAAGTATGGATAAACTGTAGAGATAAACTTAAGGTAGCGTTCCGATATTTTTTCGTTCCCAAAAATTAAATTAAAATGCCACTTTATTACAAACTATAGTCCTAAAAATTTAAATAATATCCTACTCTATTACATATTATACAATAATAGTATAATACATTCATATAATTCAGTCATAGTATAAATTCATAAAGTGGCATTTTAATTGAATATTTGTCGGTCGCGATTGGCCGCGGTAAAGATCGGAACGGCACCTTTAGTTTATGAACACAGTTTGTCTATACGTTCGCATTTCTACTGGTGGCCGTGCTAGGGCTACTGGAAAGGGCATAGGATAATTTTTGTCCCGGAATAATGTATGGTTCGCTCGCATTACTCGATTTTGGCGCAACGGATTTGCAGGCGTTATAAGATGTAAGCGGTAGGTACTCTGTAGAAAATGTTTTTATTTTTATTTTTTTTAAAACGGTTTAATCTATGCAAACGCTGTGAGGTTTCTTTCATTAGCAGTCTGCTCTATTTGTGGTAGGTATTGGTTCAATCGGCTGTGGAGTTTGCTTGGTTCCCGGATTTCTTTTATCACGGTGTCCTGGTCCTTGCAAGCGCCTACGTGGACGAACATCCAATCTGAAATTTGTTAAATTTTGAACAACACAACACTAAAACACTAGCACGGTTGTAAGGTCCATTATGTATATTGCGATGGATTGAAACGATCTATCCAAATCCAAAAGCATCCGCCGGATGGAGAATAGAAAAGTATAATATGATCTCTACTAGTTCAAGTTCTCAACCGCAGCGCCTCTACTAAATTGCCCTATCAATTCAAATTTTTCGCAGTTTGAAAGCAGATATTGTACAATTTATGCATGTTGCATCGCTGTCTGAAAATACGTAATCACTCTGCGGGTACAAAATTGCTAATCGATTGTCAAAATATTACGCCTTTTCTATTAATACGAAGAACTGGAGAAAGAACACGATTTCTTTCAATTAACTGTCGCAAGTGAGCTTAATCTAAAGACCTGATTACACCTACCGAGTAGAGTGTCCTCGGCCGAGTACTCGGTATGTATATTATCATAAATGTGCTCGGTGGTGTGTGAGGGGCGATGGCACTGTCTCGCCAATTTACTCTGTAGGTGTAATCCTAGGTCAGGGATCAGACTTACGTTTATCCTTCTCGGCATCTTTGCACTTGACGTCGAGGAATTCGCAGTAGGTGTTGAAGGTTTTGTAGCCATACGCCATGTGGTCGTCCATTTCGGCGTTGTCACAGCGTTTCAGGAAACCCAGGTAGAGGCAACCCGATATGGACGTATCTGCTATGTCACGTCCGCAGACTTCGCGGATTCTGCACAGGAAATGATTTGAGTTTAGGATGGCAGTGAGGTGTATTTAAGAGACTAAAATGTTCAATATTCATGCAGCCGTAGGCTATCTAGACCAGGGATTCCCAATCTTTTTCAGCCTGCGGCGCAGGATCGACTCACGGCGCGGCGCCCCTCTTGCCTTTCCACGGCGCACCAGGGCGCCGCGGCGCACAGTTTGGGAACCCCTGGTCTAGGCTCTAGGTCTGTAGAGTATGAAGATTTATGTCCTGGAGACAGAATGTAGTACCACTATATCAATACGGGATGTAACAAAACAAAATGATTAATGCTATAGGGTGTGTATGTGTCCTGACTCCTGTGCAATATAGAGTTCTCTTAGAAAGTAGCAGTGTAGCAATGAAAGAGCCTTAATTTGTCAATACAATAATAAAAAAATACATTTTAACTCGACGTTAAGTCCAAAAATGCTAAAAATGTTATAATTGCGAAGCTCTCTACAACGAGCCCAAAAAATCATGTTCATAACTATACTAATTATAATTGTCCATCATGAGCCAATATGGAGACACCGCTTAATATACTTATTACTTGACAATGACATACGGCTGGTACAGATAACTGCACTCATCCCCGCAGACTTGTGGCATTGGGGTTGTGGTCTCGCCTTCCTTCACTGTGGGCGTCTGGAACACCCAATGACCGTCCACCCAATACGGTTCGTAACCATGCTTCGGATTGTATTCTTTATCCCTTGCCTCACTTTCCTCTTTTTGGTAATGAAGGTACGTTCTGAAATAAAATAAAATCGGCCAAGTGCGAGTCGGACTCGCGCACGAAGGGTACCGTACCGTTTTTGTGCGAAAGTTGGCAAATAATTGTGTTTTTGTGTATGGGAGCCCCCCTTAAATATTTATTTTATTTTAATTTTATTATTAATTATTATCAGAGTACATATATTTTTATTATTAATTATCAAAGTACAAATATCACTAAGAATATTGTAAGTAGGTATTTCAAGTGCCTACCTGCTACATTAATATTAATTATGAGCAAAAAGGCCAAAAAAATCATGTTTGTTGTATATAATTATGGGAGCCCCCCTTAAACATTTATTTTATTTTGTTTTTAGTATATAGCGGCAACAGAAATACTCAATCTGTGAAAATTTCAGAAGTCTACCTGTAGTTGTTCTTGAGTTACAGCCTGGAGACAGACGGACAGACATCGAAGTCTTAGTAATAGGGTCCCGTTTTTACCTTTTGGATACAGAACCCTAGAAATGAGCAAAGAGAATTTGTTCGGTACCGTCAGTAAAAAAATTAAAAAAAAGGTTTTATGTACTCAAGTTTCCTCTTGTCCTCTGGGCTTATATTTTGAGTAATCACTTCTAGAGCAGGCAGCAAAAGGTCTGAAATATATTTACAAAGTTTTACAGGGTGTAACAAAAATACGTGACAATACTTTATGGTGTGTAAGTATGTATTTCTGGTAAAACTGTAAAAGTTTCAGCTCTGAAAGAGTGACCTTATTCACCTTTGTATGGAAAAATTCAAGTCGCGCGGGCGATTGCCCATACAAATCACAATTTTTTTTTTGCTTTTTTAGCGCTGTTACTTTCACAGTGAAATCTGTATAAGGAACACATACACACCTTAAAGTATTATTACATAGTTTTGTTACACCTTGTATAGGTACAGAATTTAAATTCATAACGGGCAGATAGTTTTTATTATTCGTAGCGGGCAGAATAAGAAATTTTGGTGGCCTATCCCCCTTGTAAATGATACAGTATGTCTTAATTCTCATTATTCATTCCTCTATTATCTGATGAATTCTACCCCACCCAAAATAAACCACAAAATATTTAATAATAAATAAACCATATTGCACATACACAAAATTGTTAAAGTTGTTTCCATTCTGCGCGTTATATCAGAAACTAATTAAAAACGGGGAGCAGAGCGTGAAGTTTGAGAAGCTATTCGAACTTTATGATCTTTTGTATTGTTTTCATTAGAGTTCATCAAAGCTGAAATCGTAACAATATGTCTCGTTAATGCACATGTTCTAGCGAGGCTCTACGTGTGTTTAATATGAACTACATACGTAGAGGGTAATGGGTATACAATTTTCACGCGAGATATCTAAAATAATAAAATAATTTTACAGCCCTACTGCAAGAATCATGGCGCTTGGATCAGATTTAAAGCCACCGTTTTGTCATTTATCACTTAATGGACACTACAACGTCCAAGCTGCATCTAGTATCATTATTTTCAGTCATCTTGATGATGTGTCATCTAAAGACCCCAAGATCAGTTCGATTCGATTTCGTACGTTCACAGATTTTTAACTTATTAAAACAAAGTATTAAAAAATCAGCTGTTTATTGTTTTCCTCTTTCCATCATCTCTTGCTGTAACACGGATAATGTCGATGTCTTCGGGTATGCCTTTTCGAAGTCCTCGACATATTGTACGGCTCGCTTCGGGATGTCGGCTTCGGCGTTGGCCAACCAGAGCGGATACGGCTTAAGAGCCTCGTGACACTCTCCTCGGTATATGATTGTCCATTCTAAAAATATGAATATGCTCAGTCAGGACAATATAGCTATTGGATTGTCGTTAAAGTTTTGATAATTTTGTAATTTTTGGCGTCATAGTCTTCAGTACCGTCAGAAAACGTTTAATAGAAGCCGCGCACAATTTGCAGATCTATTGGTAAAAGTGGAATAGAAGGTGCATTGTTCGATATTTTGTAGGTCCCTTTGATGTGAATTGTGATGGGTGAGGAGTGAGTGAGTACATTAGTGGCATTCTGAGGTTTGATTCTAAAGATATATGAATGAATGGAATCAAAACTAACTCATGCGATTATTGCAGTCTATGTCGACTAGCTCGCAATAATTCTTGAATGTTCTGTGGGTCATATTATTGTTCCTCGCGCAAATTACTCCGTAGCTGAAACAAACTAATTATAAGCAAATGGGGGAACTCCGTAATTTATAATTTGAAACAATATGACTTTTTACATGAATTTCTTGTCAAACAGATGCAAAGAAGAGCAAATTTTTTGTTGTGTGTTTGATAACCAACCCACGACCTCGAAAAATCGAAACAGGAACATGAATGCCCTAGTATTGGACTAGAATAGTAATATTTAATAACATACATAGTGAAGATATATGGGCAAGGTCCTCCGCAGATGGTGCTTATGTTGAGCCTCGGGTCGATGATGGTGGTGTTGGTGATATTGAAGTAGTAGTCACCATGGATCCAATAGGGCTCGTAGCCCCAGTTGGGATCATAGAACTCGCTTCTTTCAGGCTGGAATATTTGTCTGGTGAAGAAAGAGTTAGCACCAGGCTTCTTACAGATGAACGGCGCTTGTCGACGGCAATCGCTGCATTTTTTTCATTGGTTTTTTTTTTGACACTCGTCGACATTTGCCGTTTGTCTGTAAGCGCTCTAAAAATCTGAGGCTTTCATTATTTTGTAAGTAATTCTTCTTCATAATGAAATGACAACTGTAAATATTGATTTTTATGTAAAAACCGTTTGAGAGTCGAACTGGGATTTGAGGTATTAGAATTTGTTTTTATGAATATAATATTTCTAAATTTTTATGAATATAATATTGAAACATTTTGCTATCCTACGAGTATAATATATTCAGGGTTTTTTTATTATTACCTTCTATTTGTCAGATTTAAGGAATTGTTAAACTTTGAATTATTAAGCACCACATTTCTTGGAGAAATTTTGATAGCACTGTTATCTTCTGTAGAATGTTGGGCAACAGTCTGAAAGATCGAGAGCACTGAAAATAAATAATTGTTCTTATGACGCAGTAGTTTTTAATAATGTATAATTTAAAACATTGTATTTTTTCATCCTAGTGCTTTACTTCTATAGTAAAACTTTGAATTCAAGGGCACCATTAAATTATTAGATATCGTCCTCGTCGCGCGCGATAATTGTCACCTTTTAAATATTTCCTGAGTAAAATAAGACGCAAAATACTTACAAATTAAAATCGAAAAAGATATATACGCTATGTACATGTTAACAAATATTTAATTTAACGCTACACTATTAGAGATTCAATCACATTTTGAAGCGCAAATGTTCAACTTTACATAACTACAAAATTGATTGAATAATTCCAATTTGCTTTATGATTTTATTGCACGTTTAATTTCGTCGAATGTTATAAAAATATAATTTCAGCGACTGCGATGCAGATCCTATGAATTATTTTTTACTGTGTCTAGTATGAACATTGAACATCTCGGAGGTCTTGTGGTTTACAGTTCTCGACGGAGGCCGTGTGTGCGATTTCTGCTATGGTATAAATTCAATGTTTTGTTAACTTGCACGAATTTGCTAACATTTTGCTTGTATGGTGGTGGTGTTTGTAGGTCCTTGCATGCGAGTGTACGCATAGGCAGTGTGGAAAGGAGGGAGGTGCTGTAACGCAAGCCTATGCGACATGCGTACACTTACTCATTTACTTACAGGTTGAGGTTTTTTTTTTTTATTTTTATTTTTTTAATGAAATAAGGGGGCAAACGAGCAAACGGGTCACCTGATGGAAAGCAACATCCGTCGCCCATGGACACTCGCAGCATCAGAAGAGCTGCAAGTGCGTTGCCGGCCTTTTAAGAGGGAATAGGATAGGGAAGGGAAGGGAATACGGGAGGACAGGGAAGGGAATAGGGTAGGGGATTAGGCCTCCGGTAAACTCACTCACTCGGCGAAACACAGCGCAAGCGCTGTTTCACGCCGGTTTTCTGTGAGAACGTGGTATTTCTCCGGTCGAGCCGGCCCATTCGTGCCGAAGCATGGCTCTCCCACGTATATTTCGCGGAATATTGCTAAAAATATTAACATACTGAATTTTAACTTGGAATCCTTCAGCACGAATGGACTGACTCAATCATCATAGAAAACCGGCCTAGGGGGGGGTGGCGATTTTGCGAACTGAAACACAACTCGCAACGCCAGATTATACGTGTGTCTCTTTGTGTCTCTTGGGACTTGGGAGTGTCCATGGGTGGTGGCTATCGCTTGCCATCAGGTGACCCGTCCTCTGTATACTGGCTCATTTAAGTAAAAAATACTTTGTTCTTTTAATATAACCTATGCTGTCGGATTGCTGGGCAAAGACCAGGGTCTTCTATTTTTCTCGCTCCTGCGATTGACCGTTGTTGGTTGACCAGCCAACGTAAAAATACTTTATCTATAAGTAATTGTTATTATTTAACAACAATTTCGTAAGAAATCATATTTTTATATTTTTAGTTAGCTCGTTTTACTAAAATACTGCATCAATTTTGCAAAGTTATTGGCCTAGTTGTGAATAAATGGATATACAGCGAACGTTTAATATTACCCTCAAGTCTCAACCAAAGTAAAAACTTCACGGAAATTACTCGTTCTTGAATAATGTAAAAGCCGAAAATTTTGAAAGTTTCGTTGTGGATACAAGATTCTAGATTTTAACTTATTTTATGATCAATAATTAAAGAATTCGGTTACCTCCCTCAATCCAAAACTTATAAAAAATGTTTCTGTTCACAATCCTGTGTCCGAGGATCCGGATTGAATCGAACAAGGAACGAAGATGTGCTGAAGTTGGATTTGGGGACTGAAAATTCTAGATTATGACCTCGATTCCAAGGCCACTGCGCAACTGAGGCCTATGAATCAGTATAATTTAAACATTATATTATAAAGTATATAAATTTAATAACAGCAGCGACCGGCGACCACTAATTACGACACTAACAATAAATTAACTGTAATTAACGACGTGTTTAATAAAACTGATGAACGCACCCGACCGCACGACAAAACTACAGTTTGGCCGGAATTATTGCGATCATTATGACAAAACTTCCATTATAACTTTTATGAAATAACCGATTTATGCTGGTGAAGGTTTATGGTGTTCCATAAACCGGTGATAATGTTTTAGGGTATGTATGTGACTAGCCCCCGGTTTCTGAAAGGTCTGTCAAATCACTGATCAACTAACACTGCTGTTTATTTAACATGGATGTCAAATCAGTTTGAGTTTCTGATACATTGATCAGCCGAAAATTAACTAATCTATGATCATTTTTAATTTGACTAGCGATTTGTTTGTTTTCGTTCATTGCTTTACTATTAACCTACGAATAATAAAAACTAAGGAAAAGTAACTCCGTCAAAAAACATGCTCCACAATACTTGCCAAAAAAGTGTACCTTAGGTACACATTTCAATACATTTGCAATATTTAGGTGACCTTGAGCGGTACTAGGCTGACGTTACATGACAGATCAAAAGGAACAAAATTTAAAACGGTAATAGTATGGGAGTTACGATTCCTTAGTTTTTATTATTCGTAGCTATTAACTATCAAAAATGCAAATTAAATGTCAAAAGAAGGAATTGCAGACTGTCATTGCTTTCAAAAATGTTCTGGGAATTTCAAATCTGATACTTTTTGAAACATTGATTAGACGAAAATTAACTAATCTGTGATCATTTTCATTTGACATGCGATTTGTTTATTTTCGTTCATTTGTCAGAATTCCGAATTTCAATTTTTCAGACGATATCGAATCCTAAAAATGAAATTGATTAAAATATACAGTTTTTGCAAATAAAACCAGTACTGCAAATAAACAGTTTATTTGCATAATCGACGTATTTCTTACGAATTTTTATTAAAACTTCATAATAAATGTGTTTACGAACCTTATAGTAACGTAGTTTCAAAGAGAAAATATAGATTCACATAAAAAAATAAATTGGATTCACAAGTTAATTCACCCACAATTACCGATTAGTTGACACAGCTTTTGACAAACCTTTAATCTATGATTACGGCTTGACAAGCGTTTCGGAAACCCAAAATGGCGGTTGACATATCGTTCTCGAGTCAAATTGAACAGCTACCGTCAACTGACGCGCTGATCAAATTAAACTAACTAACCGTGCTTCTAGCAACCCAATTGTTACTTGACAAGAGATTTAACAGGCGATTAGTTAATTTTAGTGTTGAGCAGCCTTTCAGAAACCGGGTGTAAGTACTAGATAACGTCTGCAACTCCATTGCGCCAAAGTTCGTTTATTGCGGGGAACCGTACATTTTTCCGGGATGAAAGTAACCCTTCCCGGGACTCAAAGTATCACCGTACCCAGCAAAATTGGTTTAGCGGCTTGGACGTGAAAACTGAAAAGAAAACAAACAAACGGACTGTCCCATTTACTAAATTAGTAGGACGTTTAAACCAATTTACGCTGTATGGGGTGTAATATAAAGCAGTGACAATAATAAATACTTTAAGGTGTGTTTGTGTTCTTTGTTTAGAGTTTCCCGTAAAAGTGGTAGCGCTGTTAAAGGAGTGCTCTCGGCAAATCGAATTGGCCAAGAGCACCGAGTGCTCGGCCGAGAGCGCTGTCTCTGTACTCGGTAGGTGTGATCATGGCATTACAACTTTGGTGAACCGAAATTAGTTTATCGCACCGTACATTTTTTCGGGATGAAAAGTATCCTAGATGTCTTTCCAGGGACTAAAAGTATCTTTATACCAAATTTCATCAAAATCGGTTTGGAGATTTGGACGTGAAGAGGTAAAAAAACAGACGGATAGACAGATAGATCGACATACAGACAGCCGGACAGACGGACAGACGGACAGACGGATGGACAGACACACTTTCACGTTACTAATTTATTATACATTGCCTCTCGTCGCATCTCGTTTCGGTATGCACTGATTCTATGTTTACCGTATTACGGTCGATGATCTTTCAAATCTGCAATGTATATTCGAATAGCCGGCTAAAATGTTTTTGCCATTTTGTCCATACACGGTGTATTGACACCAAACAACAACGTTTATAATTATTTTTCCTTCGAAAAGTCCCTATGCCGACTACATAAAGTTTCCATTCAGAGGAACTCCGGAGTATAACAAAACAGGCTATTCGAGCTTTAATCCGCTGCTATTGCGGCCTGCGGGCTACATGTATCGATATTTATATGAAAAAAAGTTAAAACTACAGCATCATGCATATTTCATGTAAGTAATGAAACATAACGAAATTATTGTATCACACATTCTGAGAGACTGGTTACTTTTTTATTAATAGTGGTACAGCCAGTTTTATTTGTGAAACTTGGTTAAAATAATATCTATACTTAATATTATTATAAATGCGAAAGTGTGTTTGTCAGTCTGTCTGTTACCGCCTCACCCGATTTTGCTGAAATTTGGTATGGTCGGTATGGAGATACTTTGAAGCCCGGAAGGAGAAAAAAAATTCCGTTCCCGCGCGATAAATGTTTTTTTGCGCAACGGAGTTAGGGGCGTCATCTTGTAGTTTTACAATAATATGTATTTTGTAATTATTTAATTGCATCTTGGTGTTTATTTGTACAAACTCAACATGCTCTACATTTAGGGCCCGTTTCACCACTTTCTGATAAAGTGCCGAATAGGCTATTCACAACTTTTTTTACAGATTCTCCATACTTGATCTGGCACTTTAATTGTTGGATAGCCTATTCGTAACTTATCAGGAAGTGGTGAAACATGCCATTAATCTTTGATACTATCTACTTTTATATTTCCTTCTTAAAAGGTTTCTGTTAAATAAATGAGCTTTCCTGTATTGTAATGGTGTTATAATTTAATCTACTCATAAAACAAATACGGTTCTTGGGCGAAAAAACGAATCTGGCGCAATGAAGTTGCAATTGTCGCCTATACTCAGACCACTTAAAGCGTGACTCTCGTAGCATATATTTAGTATGCTACGAAGGTCGCGCTTAAGCTGGTCGACCATAGTTATCTAATATATAAAATTCTCGTGTCACAAATCACAATGTTAGGCCGCGTACTCCTCCGAAACGGGTTTACTGATTTTAACCAAATTTTATATGCATATTCAGTGGGTCTGAGAATCGGCTACTGGGTACTTTTTATATTGATAAGTGCATTTGTTGAATAAATAATAGTAAATTATTACAACACGAGTCTGACGGCGACCATAGCTCGTGTGACGGTATAGCGATGGACGTTGTCATGGTAACATACTTATTTAGTCACTTCAATAAAATAATACGGGCAAAATACTTGATTTATATTATGGCAAAGCAACGTTTGCCGGGACAGCTAGTTATAATATAAAAAGAGCAAGAAAATATAAAATAGGAGTAAATGCATAATTATTTATGGCAAATTGGCAATATATTCGACAGCACCGTTTCAGGCATCTAATAACAAAGTACAAGATAAGGATACTAACGCGAAAGGTAAAATAGGGTACGTGAGGCGATTTGGAAGCAGCCTTCCCTCCTCCCCCCAGGTGATTAATCCCCACAATCATTGCCAGCCTGGGTTACTTTATATGACGATGAATAACTCACATCGGTTAGAAAGATAGAAAAAAATAATGTAAAAAGGTTGTTTTAACACAAAGTTATAAGCTAGACGAATTTAGCCTTTAATTGCTGTAGCAGTAAATACCTAATTTCTACAAAGCAATCTATACTAGTTTATAAATGAAAAAGTGTATTTATAAATTACTAGCGACCCGCCCCGGCGTCGCACGGGTATAAAATATATAGCCACTGAAAAAATGATTAAAATCGATATAAATCCTTCACTTGGTCGACTTCTTATCTGTGCCAAATAACATAAAAATTGATCCAGTAGTTAGCGAGATAAGCCCTTTCAAATAATTTCCCCCGTTTTTATCCTATTAGTCTTAGCGTGATAATATATAGCTTATAGCCTTCCTCAATAAATAGGCTATCTAACACTGAAATAATTTTTCAAATCGGACCAGTAGTTCTTGAGATTTGGTTTAGGTTTAGGTTTTAAGACATTTATGCTCATAAGAATTTACATAAATTCACTTACATGAGAAAGACAATGAAGTTAAGAGATACAAACAATGTAAGTTATAGTAAACATTACAAATCACATCGAGTGAGCTAAGAAGATAGATTACAATCTGTTAAAATTATAAAATTAACAGTTCATAACGTAAACAAAGAAAAATATATCAATACAATTGAGGATATTTTTATAATCGATAAGGCCAGTTGTCAAAGTATAAGTGGTTGCAGTAGACTATCCTCATACTGGACCGTTCCGATTCCGAAGTTCGTACACATTAGGGTGATCTCCAGTAGCTCAAGTCTAGCAGACAATTTAGTCTAACAAATTTAAGGCAACACAGTATCACAAGCATGCAAACTCGCCTCTTCATTACGGTTAATTTTAATGTAGGAATAAGTAAAGTTTTAATTAGAATGTAGGAATGAGTTGAGTCAACATACTGTGTAATACGGTGGCTTGCAAAACAAGTTGAACAATACATCGGGGGAATTTGAAAAAGCGCGGTTCCAATTTTTTTACAAAATTGAAAAATAATTAAATTATAATAATTTATTGTTAAAAGTTTAAATCTTAAAAAAAAATACATCGTGTACATTGATCTAAAGTTTCTTATATATTAGTATGACACTAAAGTTTGTAGGTTTGATGAGTAATCGATGTAAGTTAGGAGGTAATTTGTTTTAATTATTTTAATTACTAACCGACTTCAAAAAAGGAGTTCTTTCAGTATGTATGTATGTATGTATATATTATGAATGTATGTATGTATGTATGTATGTTTTTATGTTTGTATTCGCGAATCTCCAAAACTACTTATCTAATTTACGTAATTTTTATTTTATTTTATTTTTGTTACAATGGCAATAGGGAAATATGAAGATTGTTCAGTTTTTTAAAAATTATAATATTGTGTTTTTTGTTCTTGTAGGTGATGTTTTAATATTTTTTTAAACGCGATTATACTTTTAGTTTCCTTGATCGACTTTGGTAGGTTATTGTATAGCTGTGCACTCTCGTACGTGACATTTCTCTTCCCGTAGTTTGTTCTTGGTATCGGCAAGATTAAGTTATTAGCACTTCTATGTTCTCCTGTCTATGTGTGTATAATATCTTTGTTTAAAATTTTACGGACGAGAATGCAAGAGTAATATTTGTATGTTTGTTCAATATTTAGAATTTTCGTGTCTTTGTAAATTTTTGATGTAGGTGTCAGGTAGTCATAGTGAAATAATGTTTTAATTAATCTATTTTGGGCTATTTGATGGGGTTTAAGGTTGGTTTTAGCAGACGACCCCCAGATTTCGATCAAGTAATCTATATGTGACTTAGCTAGCGAGTTATAAATTACGTAGATTAGGTACGTAGATTTGCGCGTTCAAATTACCCCTTTCAAATAATTTTCTCCGTTTTTTCCACATTTTCCTCTATTTCTTCGCTCCTATTAGTCTTAGCGTGATAAAATATAGCCTTCCTCGATAAATGGGCTATCTAACACTGAAAGAATCATTAAAATCCGTTGTGTAGTTTTAAAGATTAAAGGGAACAAAGGGACATGAGGGAAAAAAACGACTTTGTTTTATAATATGTATAGATGTTACGTCTTCATACCCAAGACGCTTAACCGATTTTGCTGAAATGAAGTATGGTGATATTTAAAGTTTAACCGGTACAGGACATAGGGTATTGTTTAACGCTCGAAAATTTACGGTTTCGGCGCGAATTTTGGCGCAACGCAATCAAACAAATTAATTATTGTAATATGCAATCGGCCAAAAATCTACATCATAATGTAAGAATTACTTTGAAAAATCCTGGCAAAAAAGATATTTATTTGTTATCAGATTGTAAGATGTTAACAGCAAACCTATTTTCAGTTTAACAATATTATTTTTTAAGGTCTAGGTCGGCGATTTGAAAAAAATTCCAGACATTTTGCGTTACCGCACAAAAGATCCATTCCAAAACATTACCAGGAAAGTTGGGAGGAATATCATTTAAAATAATTCGTCTTTTGTTGGGTAATGAAAGGAACTAATAGGGGTCATACATCCCCTCTTTATCCAGGCCCTCATGATCGACTCTGGGCTCGCCTTTGTGTCTGACAAAGAAAACTCATATATCTAATCGTGCTCGAATCTCGATGTGTTTATTTGCTTCCATATTTCCGAGCAGGCTTGGAATATATTTAGTGCTCAAAGAAGCTTATTTGCTGGTATAAAAAATTGGTATTTTTCTGATATTGAAAATATGCGTCACAGGTTTTATGACCAGGTTGAGAGCAAGTAATAAAATTGGGAGATATTTCTTCTCTTATACGAGCGTCACATAAATAGATAAAACAAGAACTAGAAATATATATCTCGAAGTTTTCGTGAAATCATAACTCAATTTTTGCTTTAAATTCTGAAATCAGAGAACGCAAACAAACAAGATACACCGCGTCCATAAAACTCAGCATAGTTCGCCATTCCTGAAAGTTATTCCACGTAAAAGGCCGTTTCAAACATCATCGATTTTTTTTAATTTACGATTTTTAGAGTCCCTTTTTAAATACAGGGTGAATATCGTTTCAATTTTTGAACGCAGAATGGAGGCATAGGATGTGTGCATTCTGCAAAGGTCCAAAATTGAGTACTAGATATTTAAAACAACTTTTTAATGCCAGTTGAAAAAAAAACGTTTAGACAAAAGTGCTAAGGACTTTGTGTCGCTTTAGTATGTTTTTTTTTGGATTTTCCAGTAGTAAGTCCATGATAAAAATAATTGGTAAATAAAAAAATGGCCAAGTGCGAGTCGGACTCGCGCACGAAGGGTTCCGTACCGTTATAGAGGAAAAATATGCCAAAAATTGTGTTTTTGTATGTGAGCCCCCCTTTATTTTTATTTTATTAAAATGTTATTATCTTATATCTTTAAATGAGCAATTCTTGTATATATATATATATATATATATATATATATATTTGGAATCTCGGAATCGGCTCCAACGATTTTCATGAAATTTAGTATATAGAGGTTTTCGGGGGCGATAAATCGATCTAGCTAGGAATCATTTTTAGAAAATGTCATTTTATTATCAAATAGCTAGTTAATTATTAAAGTACACATATAAGTAAGGCCTGTATAAAAATTTCAAGTGCCTAGCTGTTGCCATTATTTCTTTATTAGAATTTCGGTTGGCAGTTTTACGCCCGTTTGGCCTCACCCGTGTCTACAGTCTAACACACTAGGCCGAAGTTCGGCATAATTACGCTTGCAAATTGCGCTAAGCATACAATATAACGCGACGTAATTTCGGCATAGTGTGTCATCGGTAATTTAAAATACATTGCAGGCGTAATCATGCCGAATTTCGGTCGCGTTTTTTGGCCTAGTGCAAGTGTGTTTAGACACTAAGAAAGTACTATCATAGACACGTATGCAAATTTTCAGTTGTAGAGATGAATACATCTCTACAACTGAAAATATTATTCTTAAAAAAAAAAAAGGTTTTTTATACGCCCTTCTGGCTGGAAGCCCGTGAATAGGTACTGTATAGTTTGAAAAGAAACTAAAATAATATATTTTTTAATCTTTTTATTTGATTACTTCACCACCGTACTGGTGTGCCGGCACACATCTAATTAGTGTTGCGCCGTCACCGACCACTTAGCCCCGGCCAGTCCCGGTCAGTCCCGGCCAATCCTGTTAGTCCCGACGCGGTCTCAGCCTAATGAGCTAATTCCCGATACTTTGTCGTCTGATTACAGCATACCTCAATGTAGTTAGTGCTGACAACTGAAATAGAGAGTTCATTTTACTAATTGTATTTAACTAGAACGACGCTTTGTTAGGTAGGTACTTGTATAAACCGAAACTGTTTTGGTTGCTACATTTCAGCTTGTAAAGTCAACATGGGTTTTTAATAATAATAATAATAATTAATAATAAATATTCTTTATTGTGCACACGCTAAGAAGTAAAAAAAACACAACAATAATTATCAACTTATAACTACAGTGTACCACAATGGTGGCCTTATTACTTAATAAGTAATTTCTTCCAGGCAACCACAGGCAAAAGTCAGTCTGTTATTGATATTAGGTGAATGAGACTTTGTTTTATGTACAGTGAAAAAATCATCTTATCTCATCTGATAACAATCTATTAATCAATTTAATATTATCATCTATGCAATCTGATACTTTCCCTGTTCACATTTCCTCTTTACATGTACGTGATACCTAGATACCAATAGCTATCCGTAATATACTAAAGTATCTTTTCATAAAAAAATTATTTCACCGTATAACAATACTATTCACAAGCACTAATTACTAAAATCCTACAGTTAATGAAGCAGACTATAAGCTCGTACGCAACGATTTTGTGCGAAAAACGTCTGCGAATCTCGGATTTTAATTAAGAGCTGTAAGTAATGCAATTGTAAACTGGGACGGCACCCTGAGGCACAAAGTACTTATAATTTGAATAAAATGATGCGGAATTTCTATTCCTATACGAAACCAGTGCAGTGTCGAGCAATTTGCCGCGCGTTGATATATGCGAAGAGCAACCTGTCCGGAGAGCGAAAGACTAGTAAAGAGGTCATCGCTGCTGCAAAATAGCCCATCCACCCAGCGATTCCACACGAAAATAGTCTCTTTCTCCTTGCTATATCACTTGTTATTGTATGATGCTGTATTGGGCTGATTCTCCAAATCGCAAAATTTAGTTGTCCGGACATATAAACTACCGTAGACCTTTGTATTTTTTTATAGTAATATAAGGTGTGATCTAACTGGGCCACTTAGGTTCTGTAGAAAAACTTAATTGTAAATATAATTAAAATTAATTTAAAGGTCGAAAAATTGATTCCCTGGACGTGTCCTGTCCCCAGAATTCACTATAAATTCCCAAAAAAATCCCACAAATACGATGAAATTCTAATTTCAAAGTAAATAAATCGTAAGAGTATAAACAAAATATTCATAAAACAATTGTATATAAACGTATATACCATTATATAAATAGAAAAAGTCATTTTAAGATTTGTCCTGGCTCACATAGTGATTCCCTATACGCTTCACTTGGAGGCTCGTACCTCCCTAGTTATAAGAAGCACGTGGTTGCGGGTGCGCAGGGCGGGAGGTTCGGTAGCCCTCTAAACATTATGGAAGGAGGTCACACAATTCGTTGCTCCATTTCCGAGATACAAAGAAAAATATCTGATTCCCTCAACCTTGGTTCCTTACACAATTAATTCCCTATTCGCTAATTACAATGTCATTTCCAAAGTTAAGTTTTCTTAGACACGATGTAAACGACGATAATGAGCATGGTTTTTAGTTACACTATTTATTTATATTAACCTACATGCACAGTTTTTGTGCACCTCAGGAAAAACTAACTTTTTATTGATTCCCTCTACATACATTTTGATGATTTCCTGGTTATTTTTAGTAGGGAATTAAAATATTTTACATTTATTTATCTAATTGGTACATATCTGTACATTTTTATTAAAATAAATTACATTATCTTCATATACTGATACAAGTAAATGACACCAATAAGTAAAATATATATAATTTTTTTTTCTTAAAGTCAAAATATTTCAAACAAAATCATTTTCCATTCATTGTATTTGGTTTTAACGAACAAGTTTAGTTTGTAGACAATTTTATACATGTTTATATTGGAATTGAACATGTTTATTTTGCTGAAAAAGCTTTTTTCTATTAGCTTTGTTGATTCCCTAGGTTAGAAAAATTTAAATCAAAATATCTTCTAAAATTGTGAAGTGAAAAAGGGCCCAAATAGATAATTATTTTTATAATTCACTTAAGAATAATATGCGATTATTGATTTTAAAAAATATGCAGAAATGAAAATGTATCAGGGAATCAACTAAATAATCCAAATACGGAGAAATGCCCATTGGCGTTACAATGTTGTGTTGATGACGGCAATACTCAGAGTCCGTGAAATGCATCGTCGCTTGACACAAAGTTAAATCTAGTGGGGTCCTACTCTCTTTTCAGTACATCACGTTCGGCATGAATAATGAGTAATTAGGTGATAAGATATCATAATTTAAGTGAAAACTTCTTTAGCGGCGTTGAGCACTTTTGTGGGATGGGTAAAAACTGTGAAACTCGCGTCAGATTCTCGTGCTGATCGAAAAACCGTAGACGACCGAAACCGAAAGACGGTTGGAGAGTAGTGTTGTAACATCGAGATCGATTAATCGAACAATCGATTGTTTTTTTTCGATTGTCGATATTTTTTAATCGATTGTAAAGAGTTTCGATTAAATAATTAAAAAAAATCGATTTTCATAAAAAATGGGTAAAAAAAATAATGCACAACGTTAATAATCAAGTTTTCACTTCTGCCGGCACTCCCGGAGTGCAACCCGTCTTTTTTTTTAAATATCTTACGCAGTTTTTAAGCTATTGCATAGCCGTTATCGCTGGCTTTGAGCGCGGCGACCGAATCAAGAAATTCCGTAACGAAAATAAACCTAACTCCTCCAAGTCCGACCGGCACAGCGGTACGGCAGGTGCGGCGTTGCCGTGCATCGTCTAGCATCGTTTCAGTTCGGCAGACTTCAGCACCCGTAGCATGGCTACAGTATAAATACGAAAGTAAAGACAAACAGCGGAGATAAATTGAAGGTGCCGCTCCGATCCATACCGCGGGTAACAAAAAATCAATTAAAATGCCACTTTATGACATAGACTATAGTCTACGTCATAAAGTAGGATTTTATTTGAATTTTTAGGACCATAGTCTATGTCATAAAGCGGCATTATAATATTTGACTTTTTGTCGATCGCGGCTAGCCGCAATAAAGATGAACGGCACCCTTAGTTTATCTCCGCTGTTTGTCTATACTTTCGTATTTCTACTGTAGCCATGCTACGGGTGTAGCACGGTGTTTTCATACCACAACAAACGAAATACTTCAGACATCTGTCTGAATATAATTATACTTTTTTTTTCGAAAAAAAATGGCAACTATAGTATGCGAGTTATAATTGCATAACTTGATAAAAAATCCTATGCAATAGCTTTACCGCGGCAGTCCCCGAGTGCCACGCGTATTTTTTCATCTAGGATTTCATAAGATTTTTTAAGTTTTGCATATTTTCATTCCTTATCAAAAACTAATAACAAAATTATTATAATTATTAGATGTTTTTTGTTTACAATGTTAATTATTATGTTAACCTTTAACCGCTATCATATCGAAGTGGACATTGCGATAAATTTATCAAATTAAATAAATTCTTCTTGTTCTGTAATCAGGGCGAGCGAAGCGAGTCCTAGTATATCCCACAACATGAACATTTTGTGGTACACTGTACGGAAAAACTATCAGGCCTATTGATTTGTGCTTTAACATAGTAATTTTTATTGTAAGTAGATGTGTTATCATCAGTCAGTCAAGGTGTGATGATGCGAGCCCTAAAGTGGCCCATTCACTATCCTGCATTGCAGTCCGCCGGCTTATGCAGGATTGTGAATGGTGTCGCAGGCCTATTAGAGGAGAGTGATTTAAGCTTCAAAAATTTGTACATAGATTAGTTCAAGCATACACTTTAATTTGCCCATAGCTTATATGAAATATATTTATGGTTTTTAAATTACGCGACAAAAACCATTTTGTTCTTCAAGCAGTCTAAAACTTATCCAACAAGGTTTATACTTTAACGCGGCGTCACCTTAACAATTTACGTTAGCCGTAGAACGATTTTGATAAAAGATGCCTACCATTTTGAGTCTCAGTCAGTCAGCTCCGGGAAACCACACAGGATAGTTATAGTCCCGGTGAAATATATTTACAAGGAAATATGTAGCGGGAAACTACTCTATACAGTGTGTAACAAAAATAAGTGATAACTGATAATACTTTAGGGTGTATACTGTATACGTGTTCCTTGTATAGAGAGTTCCCTGTGAAAGTAGCAGCGCTGAAAGACGAAATTTTATTTTCACTTTTGTATGGGCAAGGGCCCGAGCGTCACGAGTTTCCCCGTACAAAATTGAAAAAAAATTTGGTCTTTCAGCGCTGCTACTTTCACAGTGAACTCTCTACAAGGAACACGTATACACCCTAAAGTATAATCATTTATTTTTGTTACACCCTGTATACCTATAAATAAAAATGAATTTTAAATTTTGTTAGCCTCGCTAAAACGGCTGAACCGATTTGGCTAATTTTTGAAATATTCGTAGAACTCCAGTGATGGTTTGTATTAGAAGAAAAGTGATACGAAGATTACCATGGTCATCTTTTCTTTATAATTTAATACACTTATCTTATAACCTTTTTATTTTCACGTAAAAAGCGTAACTTTAAAACAGTTAACACTTCAGCGGGGACGGGCTATAAAAGCACCATCGCCTTAAAAGCGGCACGTGGCACTAAAAGGTTAACAGTTAACCCTCAGAGTTTAATCTCATAGTTATAAACTCGGCAAAGCAAATTTCGGGAAATGTGAGCTTTACACAACAGTATCTGGTGTCTAAGGCCCGTATAAATAGTCAGTACTCAAGATGCATCTCGGTCTCAAGACTCGGTTTAGGCTCTGTGATTGGTTGGCTGTCAAAATTTGGACCAATCACAGAGCCGAACCGCGTCTTGAGACCGGGTCGCATCTTAAGTACTGACTATTTATACCGGCCTACGAGTACTTATCAATTGTACATATCAAGTAACTTTGTACAACATAAAAGCAATTAATAATTTCTTCTCTTATAATTTGAACAGACCTTGTAATTTACCTACGTTATCATCTGGCTAATATAAATTATCTAGCTATAATTAGAATCCACATTTTTTTATTTAAAATCATCAAACTATAGTCTTCACTTATTCAAAAATCGACAGTTTTCAAATTGTTACTTACCCGTTACATCCACTCATGTCATCAATTATGGTGAAGCCTTGAGGCTGCCACGCTGGATGTCAAATACTGTCGAGTCTCAGGCAGATCGATTAACGATTTATGTAGCTGCCAGCCGCTTTGTGGTGGATTATGTTTCAACGGTACGCTTATGATTATTATTGATCAATAGCTTTGTCCACACTGTGCCTTTTTCTGTTCGTCAAGGGCATGCGTTATAGCGCAGTCAACAGCGAACGTGAGGCATGCCCGCGACGCATGCCCTCTGACCGTATCCAAAACTTCAAAAATGACAATATTGGCGTTGCGTTCCTTGACGCATTCAATTATTGAATGCGCCAATATGAAAGTTGAAACGAAAATTGAAGACGAAAGTGTACAGTGTGGACATAGCTATTTTGAGACTATCAGAGAAGTTGATTCGCAAGATGGCAGATCTAAGTTATTTCATCGCGCTTTTAATCAAAACATAAAATTCCTGTTACTTTTAACTGACTTCCAAAAAGGAGGAGGTTGTATGTTCGGCTGTGGATATATTTTTTTTTTTTTGTAATTTGTGTATGTTCAACGATTACTCCGCCGTTTGTAAACCGATTTTCGAAATTTTTGTTTTGTTGTATTAGGTTTCACTCCAATTTGGTACCATGTTCACAAAAGTGGTGACCTGATGATAGGATCCATGAGTAATCAAGGGAACTCCTATAGGGAAACATATGGTGATTTTGGTTTTATAAGAAGAAGTTTTTTTTTTTTTTTTTATTTATTTATTTATTAATACAAGATGAAAAAAATTATAATTTAGTACTAACAGAAAAACCACGTAGGTTTAATGACGTAGTACAAGTTATCAGTTTACGTCTCTGTACGAAATTTTTAGAAGTAAGATGAGTGCATTCCAATGGTATTACATATTTTGAAGATTAATATCAATGTTCCGAAAGAAAGTAAGATTTTAATTTATTTTTTATGTTAGAATGAGTTATGGTAGTTATTAATTCAGGAGGTAATTGATTTAATAAGCGCGGTATTAGGTATCTCGCCGTCCTCTCACCGTACACATTGCTCGCGCGCAGTGTACGGAGCCGGTTATGAGTGACGGCCCGCGTGCACACTGGATGTTCAATAGGATGTTTTAAGTCATCGTCAAAAAAGTATTCCTTTAGTAAATTATATTTTATCATATCGTGTACAGGTAAAACTTTACACTGTTTGAACAATAATTCCAAGCAGCCGTCGTTTGATTTAGATTTTAGAGGTAATATTGTTTTGAGGATTTTGACTTGCAATTTATAGATTTGGTTAAGATAAGTTGTATAAGTTCTCCCGTAGCTACTAAGACCATATTGCACATACGATTCAGCCAGCGAGTGATATAGGAGTATCTTAGTTTTAAGCGGGATACGGTTTTTCAAAATAGTAATGTTAGCCAAAAATTGTCTTAATTTTTTTAATACGTGTTCGATATGGGATGACCAACAGAATTTGGTATCAATAATGAGTCCAAGGTATTTTTGACTACTGACGATATCAATTTTTGGGCAAGCACAAGTTCGTAAGGTGTTTGAGATATGGATACAAGAGTGATTATGGGCTATGAGATTGACGGGGGTGGGGTCTTTTTTAAGGTAAGGAGATTTTATAATTAACAATTTAGTTTTGTCCGTATTGATTACCAGCCCTGCGTCATGACACCATTTTAACAGTTCATTAAAGTCCGATTGAAGCTTAGCTATTGCTGTTTTAAGGTCTTTAGCTGCTGCCAATAGACATGTGTCATCTGCAAATTGGTAACACATGCAATGTTTAATGCACCGGTGCATTGAGTTAACATAGGTCAGAAAGAATAGGGGTCCCAACACCGATCCCTGAGCTGTGCCATTTGTGACGTTTACAAAGGAACTAGTGGTTTTTTCAACCTTAACCTTAAATTTCCTATTCCTTAAATAATTTTTGCACCATTCAAGTAAATTACCTCTAATTCCACAACAATCAAGTTGTTCAATGAGCGTACTATGATCGAGAGTATCGAATGCCCGGGAAAAATCAATAAATAAGGCTAAAACATATTTTTTGTCATTTAGTTCTTCATTGACTGTGTCTGTAAAGTGTCTCAGAAGGTCAGTGGCTCCTTTACCGGACTGGAATCCATATTGTTTTGAATAGAGTACTTTTTTGGTTTTGTAAAAATTATGAATTAGTTCCGAAATATATTTTTCAACTATTTTATTAATAGAACACAACAATGAAATAGGACGATAATTGCTATTGATAATTGACGCTGGACACTCATGTAGATACTATTTGCAGTAAAGCTTTTAAGATGTACGGTTTTGTATTAAGAGCTAGTAACGATTTCAAACGACCTAGTACATATCTATATTTATACAAAACCTTAATTCGCTCACAACTAGAATATGCTTCATGTATATGGGATCCGATGTACGCAGAATACTCACACTACCTAGAAAAAGTGCAGAAAAGTTTCTTACGTTGTGTGCAATATAAGTGTCGGTTATACTACCTATCGTACCCTAAGTTACTAGAAAAGTATAAATTACTAAGCTTAAAATGTAGAAGAATGCAACTTCAGATGATGTTATTGTATGACATCTGCCACAATAAATATGACTGTATCGATATTGTAAATGACCTTAGTTACAGAGTGCCTCTCAGAACACACAAAAGAGCTTGTCGTGCTGCTTCTGAAGTATTTGCGACAAGATTATCACGTACTAATGCAGGTCTCCGTGCACCAACTAATCATATGCTTGCCTTATACAACAGACACTTTAACCATATAGATATTAATGCCAATAAAGCCACTGCTTTTAAAAAACTGCTCTCAGAGGAACTCTCTAAAATAAATATCACTAGTGTCACTTAATGATAAAACTGTATTGTTAAGATATTTCGCGAAATGTTCGTGCGTAGTGTGTTAAACATATACAGAAACAGGATACGGCACCCTAGTGGTCATCGTCACCGATCCCAAGATCTCAATAATATGTCGTAGGGCTAGGGTGCCACACACTCAAAATACGATGATAAACACAATTAGCACACATATAAACTCAAACAAACTCTCACATGTCTTACCGCAGGTATTGTGCACTTACACGTGTTATCAATTTGTGCCTACATATTGTATATTTTTTAAAATTTATATAAAAATAACACATGTTAACTTATAGCCTTAGTTACTGATCCCATGACCTCGTGTCGCAGGGCTAGGGTGCCACACACTCATAAATGGCAAACCAAGGTACACATAACACAGACAAACGCATAGCTTTGATTGTTAACTCCTAGTAATTAGGTATTACTTTAAACTGTTAGATCCTGTAAATCTTTTCGTTTTATTTGATACTAGAATTTGTTTAGTTGTTTGGCTTTGATCTTGTAATAAGCTTGTAAAAATCAAAAGCAGCCTTATACGTTATTACTTAAAGTAATTTTAATTAACTACATGATACTAAATAGGTACTGTTTGTAAACTAGATTGATCTCGCATACGGCACCCTAGTGGTACTTGTCACTGATCCCAAGACCTAATGTCGTAGGGCTAGGGTGCCGCCTGCTAATCAATCAAGGTTAAAATCTCAACTACTTATAATTAAACTTAAATACATTTTACATTTTATATATGTGGTAAATGATGTGGATATCACAATTACTTATATGTATAGAGTAAGACTGTGTGTAAACGTATCTTATATTGTGATATTGTTTTTTTTACCCTAATAAACAATAAAAAAAAAAAAAAATTGCTATAGTCATTATGTTTACCTTTTTTATAAATTGGTCTAATAAAACTTTCTTTTAACTCATCTGGGTATATTCCAGTTTTAAGACTGTTGTTAATCAGGTTGGCAATAGCTGAGGCTATGTCTTTCCCCAAAACTTTAATATCAAAGGTCGATATTTTATCCGGCCCCGGTGCTTTTCTTGAGTTTAATTTTTTTATAATATTAAATACTTTATGCGTGGTTGCTTTTTTAAAAAATACTGATGAATCTGTAATTTCAGTCTTAGTATTATGTATTTTATTTTTACAGTTAGGAATAATAGATTTTACTGATTGATCAAACTTATGTGCAAAATTATCTGCAATATTTTTAACTGATATGCCCTGTGACCCAAAGGATTTCATGATTATTTCATCGATGGATAAACTTGTTCGGCCAAGCATTTGATTAATTATTTGGTATACCTTCTTTGTGTCATTAAAGTTTCTTTTAATTTCTTTGTTATAGTAATCATTCCTTTTCTTTTCTAAAACTTTATGAATTTTATTTCGAATTTTATTATAATCTAGCCGAAGTTTGGGATCGTAAGAGCTATTAATCCAACTTTTATAAATTTTATTTCTTTTTTTGCACAGCTTAATAATGTTATCGTCAATCCAAGGTGGTTTCTTTTTATTACGTGAATCGTGTTTCGTTACTTTATAGATTAAGGAAGCATGCTGAGTGGCATAATTAAATGAGTTTTTAATAAAATTATAGTTATCAATCGGATCTTTTATTTTTTGTACAAGCGACCAGTCAGTATTTTTAAGTATTTCATAATAGTTATTGTAATTAATTTTAATTTTAGTTGAAGTGTCAGTGTGAGTACGCCTTAGTGCTGCGTTATCGATGCAAGCGAACATAATCGCACGGTGGTCGGCCAGTGCAATATCGAGTACCGCCGAGTATGGATGCGAAGTAGGGATTCGAGCAAAAATATGGTCTATACAAGTGTTAGTTACTATTGTTTGTTTTGTAAGGTGATTTATTCTGGGTTCGATTCTGGTGTAATTTGAAATTCCACATGACAATCCATGCCCGGCCAGTATTTCTAAGTAGATGTCATTATGGGATGATTTGGATTTTAGGTCAAGGTTGGTATCACCGATCAGCAGGAGATTTTCATTTAAATTATACTTGGAAATGCATTCATCCAGCTCCTTTACAAACTGAGATTTATTAGATAATGGTGGCCTATATACAGCGCATAAGATTAGATTTTGATCATTACTTTTAGTCTTTAAAGTGCCAGTTATGTTTTCAAATGAAATAGTGTTGTGATTATGCATAGTGAATTTAATATGGCTTTTAATGTAGACAATAATGCCACCTCCTTTCTTTACTTTACGTAGTTGTGAGTACATAAGATAACCAGGTATATTATACAAGTTAACAATATTTTCTGATATCCCAACTTCAGTTAGAACAATAATATCCAAGGGAATTTTAGAATCATTAATTAGTTGCAAAAGTGAATTGAAGTTTTTAATGATGGATCTTATATTAATATGAAGACAAGAATGAGATATTTGACACTTATTAGGTAGGTTACTGTAAAATCTGTTAATAGTTGTACAATTAGTTAATTCTACAATTTGAGCAGCCATTACAAGTTTTTAAGTTTTTACTGAATAATAGGTAATTTGTAAATAAGTTAATAAACTTCTGGGTTATTTAGGAAGGTGTAGAAAAATGAATCGACTCTTTAGGTACCTGTTTAGTCAAAGTATTAATATCTTGAAGGCTGCGGATATAATGTATTTTGGAGTCGGTCGTTTTCCTCACACATACCTTGCCATCCTTACACCAAACAAATTTATATGAATTACCTAATTGGGTCTTAGCATGGTAAAGAATAGTTTTTACATGTTTAGTTAGGGCTTCTCGCACAAATACTTTATTTTCTGCCTTTTCTTTTGGTAGATCCGGGTTCAGATGTCCAGCAGTAAGAGGTTTTTGCTTCCCCGCGTTTAACCATTCCCGGCGCACAGCTTTGGACTTCAGTTCTACTAGGATACCTCCCGGTTTCTCCTTGCTTCCAGGTAGCCGCTGACAGGAGATGATGTCACTTTGAACCATGCTAATTTTTTCCGCCAAGGTCTTAGCAGTTTTGTTTATATTATTGGGATGTATATCAGGTATACCCGCTACTTCAATAGACGTTAACAAGGAGTTTTGTTCAAAGCTAAGTATATTTTGCTCTAGTACAGCGACTCGTAATTCCAAATTTTTGTTTCTGTTGTGCAGATCCTGATTTTTGTGCTCAAGATTTTTTATTACAGTATCTTGTTTTTTTATAGATTGTTCAACTGTTCTTATTTGCTCGCTGAGGAATTCCAAGGAGGATTCCAGACTTGACAGTTCAGATCGAAAAGTTTTCTTGATTTCTCTACTGATCTCTTGTACCAACTTATCTGCATCAAATTGTTGAATCTGCGCTGAGCTGGGATCAATTTCCTCGTCATCATCTTCATCGTCATGGGTCAGAAAAGAAGATCTGCGTGATATGTTTTTCAGACATTCTTCACAACTCCATTCGATTCCCGCGGAACTTTTTAACGTATTAATTTGTTTGTTCGAAAGTTTAGAGCAAGTCGGGTCAGCATGCACACAGTTTCCACATCGGCTGCATTCTAGACCTGGTGTTTTTTTGGTGATATTCTTTTTACATTTAAAACATTTTTTTCCAACCATAGTGGGTACTTGTAAAAAACGTTATTTGTAAGCGCACTACTTTACTCTGTGACGGTTTGACGTGAACTGATATTTGATCCTAAGCATATGCTACCAAAACGCAAGATTTTGCACCGAGGTATACTATGGTTCCGAAGATACTAAGAGAACTCCGGATTTCTTATAAATACAAGTTCGCGGGTTTAGGCGCTGTTTTAAGAACTGAAAGCACATGCTACTATGTAAATTACATTCATCATCATCATCATCATTGCCACGTAAGGGTCACCAATGTCACCAAAATTAAACATAACAAATTCAGCCTTAACTCCAGAGCGTAAGGCACACATTTGACATTACTTTGAGAAGTAAGCTGCTTCGATAATACAAGTAAGTACATGCATGTCTCCGAGGGATATACGTGGGAGAGCCATGCTTCGGCACGAATGGGCCGGCTCGACCGGAGAAATACCACGTTCTCACAGAAAACCGGCGTGAAACAGAGCTTGCGCTGTGATTCGCCGAGTGAGTGAGTTTACCGGAGGCCCAATCCCCTACCCTATTCCCTTCCCTACCCTCCCCTATTCCCTTCCCTTCCCATCCCTACCCTTCCCTATTATCCTATTCCCTCTTAAAAGGCCGGCAACGCACCTGCAGCTCTTCTGATGCTGCGAGTGTCCATGGGCGACGAAAGTTGCTTTCCATCAGGTGACCCGTTTGCTCGTTTGCCCCCTTATTTCATAAAAAAAAATGTCTCACTTCCCTTCAAAGTAATACAAACGGCGCGAAATCGCCGAGATATTATTTACCTACTATTCTGGAAAACAACCTAATTTCAACCTTATGCATTGCGTTTAGCGTTCATTAGTACAATAATTACTGTCTGCCGTCTCGCCTGTAGTCTCGCTTCTGTCTGTCAAGCGATCGGCGCGGCGGCGCGGGGTCGGGCGCGCACTAGCGGCCGAGCCGCAGCGGCCGACCATCGACATAGTCATAGATACCTTAGTATGCAACCACCCGCGCCATAGACCACGCGCACCTGGGGCACAATTCTCAGGATGTGAGAAAAGTTCATCTTAATAATAAAAATACCGAATTATGAGATTTTTACGAGCGTAACACAGTTTGTGAATACTCAAAACTTCACATTCAAAATATTTCGTGCAAAGATCGCTCGAGTCGAACGAGTGGGACCGATTATAGATGTCCGAATTCGTACACCACATATCATTTGTTGCTAATAGTTTGTGTATTCTTAAAACACTCGAAATATTTCGTGTAAAGATCGCTCGAGTCATACAACTTACAAGTGCTAGGGACCGGTAGATGTCCGGATTCGTACACAAATAATTCACCCTCCTATTGGTGGATATGTAGCAAAGTAGTTATCAAATAAATAAATTACGAACAAATATTCGTGCTTGTGTTTCTTTTACGATATAATTCCCTACTTATAAGTTATTGTATTTAAAAGAAACTATTTATAATTTCGTTAAGTAAGAGTAGCTTGTACAAATGTGTATTCTGTGGAGTTGCTGAATTAGACTATTAGAATTTTATCAGAACTTTTGTTCTATTATGTAGTTTATAAAGGTTTTAGGATAATGAGTAATGACGTTTATTATAATATGTGAACTAATTTTTTGAGCGGTTATTTAAATATTTAAGATGTTATTATGATCAGTTAAAAAAAATATTGAGCAGTTATTTAATTTTATGGCGGTTGATTAATTATTGCGACTGTAAAACATGGATAGTAATAATTGAGCAGTTCAATAACTGAATGAGAGATAAAAATGATGGAATGAGCGGTTCGATAACGACTTAACAGAAGGCCTACTTAACCACGGATACCGCAGCGGGGGGAGGGGGGGGGCTGCTCCCCCTAAAGAGGGGGTTCGGGGGGCGCAGCCCCCCGCCAAAACAAAAACAAACACAATCCAGAAAGTCCAAGAGTAGGTTAGGTTAGGTTAGAACTTAGACCACAACACAGAGGGAGCCGAGCGAGCGCAGCGAGCGTGCTGCGGCAGCAGCCGGCGACCGTCTTAGGGTTGATTCAGATAGCAACGCGACGCGTAGATGCATTTCTAAATTAGTATGGGTTTGACAGATTCGCAATACGTCTGACGCGTCTGATCTGTCAAATCCATACAAATTTAGAAATGCGTCTACGCGTCGCGTTGCGGCGGCGAAGAATCAACCCTTACTTTCGCTTTATAACGGTACGGAACCCTCCATGGGCGAGTTCGACTCGCACTTGGCCGATTTTATTATATTTTACCACCTCATTGTTTAAAAAACTGCTTAGAATAAGATTTCTCACTGACAAATTCCGTAACCGCTCTTTCATAAATTTTTACCGCTCATTTAATAATAATTTTACTGTTCAGTAATGTTTTCAATGGTCCATTTCATTATTTTTTACAACTCATTTTTGTTTACTTTACTGCTTAGTTTTAACTGCTAAACTAGTTATTACACGTGCCATTTATAATTTTTAACTTACCAAAATTGCAATTTACAATTGCCCCTTTAAATAAGTGCCTTATCATATAAATATTTAATACAATAAGTACATCTTCTTATCTTCATAAATTATTTAAAATTCTCGTGTCCTTACTCCTTACTCCTCCGAAACGGTTTTACTGATTATACTCCTATTAATCCTTCGACCGTGGATTCTTGGAAATCTATTGTTATTCTATTGTGTCTCGCTCACCAGTGAGCTTGTAATAAGATACGTAGAATAATATAGTGTATTAATTATTCTACGTATAGTACGCGATAGTTTACTAGGTAACTAAAGAGAGTGAAATTATTATTTTTAACAAAAAATTAAAACCGACTTTCAAGGTAAAAACAATAATAACATCCTTATATTAATATGAACTAAAAAGTATTAAATAATTTTTCCTATCTAATAGTGCCTTTTTCCGAATTCGGCTAAAACTCTACTATTTCTGTACTCAATCTTCATCATTTTGAAGTCGGTACCAGATATAGCTGAATCTTCAGTCTGCCAGAATATTTGAAACTTTTGGAACTGGCACCGACTTCAAAATGATGAAGATTGAGTACAGAAATAGTAGAGTTTTAGCCGAATTCGGAAAAAGGCACTATTAGATAGGAAAAATTATTTAATACTTTTTAGTTCATATTATAAGGATGTTATTATTGTTTTTGCCTTGGAAGTCGATTTTATAATGCAATATCATGATAAAGACTAAAGCAATTTTAGGGGTTGAAAAATTTTATAGGGTCACAAATGAAAATAGCCAGGGAGGGAAAAATAACGTTTTCTTTTTTATCCCAGCGAGGGTAGACTAGCACGAGTCGGCGCATGAGTACCGAAAACTATTCCACCTCAATTTTTTTATGCGATACTCTTCAAAATGTCAGAAGACTAGCTATAGCGGTTCTTGAGATACAGCCTGGAGACATATAGACAAACAGGCAGACGGACAGACAACGAAGTCTTAGTAAACCCTATTATTAAGACTTCTGAAATTTTCACAGATTGTGTATATCTGTTGCCGCTATAAGAACAAATACTAAAAATAAAATAAAGTTAATATTTAAGGGGGGCTCCTATACAAGAAACGTGCTTTTTTTGGCCTTTTTTGCTCGTAATCAATAATAGTAACCGCGAGGCACTTGAAAATTTCACAAAATCCTTAATTATATTTGTACTTTAATAATTAATAATAAAATTAAAATAAAGTAATTGTTTAAGGGGGGCTCCCATACAAAAAACACAATTTTTTGTCTACTTTTGCTAAGATAAAAAAAAGATATAAACAATGAAATTTTTTGAAATCTCTATTAACAATATTATTAACTATTGTATATAGAATTTAAAAAAAATATATTACTTTGACATTATTATTTTTTTAACATATTTTTCATCGGTCGAAAGTACCCAAATTTCAGGTTTTTCGAACCTTTAAAAATTCATATCTTTAAAAATATTAACTTTATCGTAAAAAGTCATAGGACCTTTTTATTGGTATTTCAATAAAGAATATAAAAAAAATTTGTTCGGTTGAAAAATAACAATTCCTTGCAATTGTTTAAACAATGTTTGTTTAAACAATATGGCACCGGGTTGCGCCCTGGCAACATGCATTTATATCATCAGGAATTTGAAGAGGATCGCATAAAAAAATTGAGGTGGAATAGTTTTCAGTACTCATGCGCCGACTCGTCCTAGTCTAGGGAAACAATTTAAACTTCCAAATGGCTGGAACTTGAAAGACACAAAAAATGACAATGACTGAAAATGAGAATTATTTTAATAAAGCGACTTATGATATACCCTTCTTGTCTCAAATTTTCAATTTTCATTGTATTTTTTTTTCATAAAAGCAAAAATTTTGAAGTCGTTTTTAACCGTTAGGCTGCGTTTCCACCGGAGATGTAAGAAATGGAGAGGAATGTTTTTACAAGAACCAATAAAATCTTTGCGCTGAACAATGAAGCGTTTCTATTGGTTCTTAAAAACACATTCCTCGCAACGCAGCTTAGCTCATCTCTGGTGGAATCGCAGCCTTATATTCGTGGCAACGAGCTTTTATTATTCAAACTGTGGCATTTGCCATTATTATTGCTGCAATTAAATATGATTGTATTTTTGTACTATCAGAGAAGTTGATTCCTAGGCAGATGGCGGACCTAAGTAATTTGGTCGCGCTAAGTCAAACTCATCCGACCGATCCTACTGCCTAGGAATCAATTTCCTCGATGGTACCTACTTTTTAAAATAAGATTAATCAGTACTAAATCTGTTCTAGGGCTCCCGTACTATGTTGGATGTTGGTTCAAAAAATATGAGTCCATGGAAATTCAAGATTTTTTCTTCCGTGCTTCTTATTTAAGACAGAAGGTGTATTACAAAAAATAATATTAATTTAATAATCGCAAACCGTTATTTTAATGTTTAAAAATGTATATACATTTATGAAAATATAACGAAACTACCTATTGTGATGTAAATAAGCAATTAATTAAATATTCCTTTAATGAAAATTGCTACAAATGTTCAGCCGAGCGGAATTAATTTTGCACTGATTTTACTTCGGCCATAATAAATAACGATTGTTAATTATTTATTTATGTATAAGTAAGCACGCTGTTTAATTGAGTGTAAAATCAAATAATGTATTTTTTGAATGCTTTATGAAGATCATCTATACTTACTGATATTATTGTTATTTATGAACTTGAGTTATTGAGTGCCGTTAAGGAGTGAGCACACTGAGACGTTCCGTGCTGGGGCTCAGCGTGCCGGGGCTCATCGCAAAAATCCGCCTCCATACAATTTGTATGGAAGCGGAAATCCGCTGCGCCCCGACACAGTGTGCGATACGCGCATCGGCTTCCATACAAATTGTATAGAGGCGGATTTTTGCGATGAGCCCCGGCACGGCCCGTCTCAGTGTGCTCACTCCTTTAAAGTTTACTAAATCAAGACGAGCTCCAATCATAATAATAATATGAGCTTTTGTATGAAAAGTCTGACTATGATCCTGCTTAAAACAGATTTATAATGTACCTAACTAAATTGTATATTTCTTATTAGAATAATTTTCCACCTTATTTGTAAAACGTGGCCCTGTGCGAGTTTCTTGTTTCTTACGCCGGTACTTCTCGCCGGGTTAGTTCCCGAACCGGTGGTAAGCACCACTATAATAGTTTTGATGTTCAACAAGAGTATTATCTACACAAATATTATAAAGAGGAAAACTTTGTTTGTTTGTTTGTTTAATTGTAATGAATAGGCTCAAAAACTACTGGACCGATTGTTAAAATTCTTTCACCATTCGAAAGGTACATTATACACGAGTAACATAGGCTAAATTTTATTTTGGAAAAAAATAGGGTGCCGTAAGATATTTGGGTTTTTCGGACACGGGGTGTAAAAAATCAACCAGAAAAGTCACTTATTTTGCGTAAGCTGCCTAAACTATAAAAGATAGAACCATAAAATGTGGTAAATAATTTTAGATCTTATAAATATCTACAAAAAAGTTTGCGACACACTATACCTTTCTATGTCGAGTGAGGCACAACAACCATTTTTTTATTTAAAAATCTTGAATTATTTTGGACTACATTTAAACGCGTTTACTTTTCTCATGCTATTAATCCTTGTCAAAATTAATTATTTCATCACTAAGTAGAGTTTATGTAGATAATACTTAATCTTTGGATGATTAAAATTGGACGTTTGGTTTTGAAGTTATGGCGAAATAAATTATATTCAAAAAACTTTTTGAAAAAAAGCTTTTATTTTAAAAACACTCTTAAAAGACGAAAATAAATTTCTCCTTGAAATGCATATTAAGGTATAACCTCAATATACTGTACAATTTGCATGATAAGAAAAGTTTGTCGCGAGACTTAACGATGTCAGTATTTAATAAATGTATTGAAATAAATTCAAAATTGAGTTCCAAAATTCCATCGTAACATACATACTTACATACATACAGAGCAAGTTAAATAAAAGCTTTTAATTAAAATATTACGATTATTACTGCTGCGCGGCCCGTTGCGAAGTGGGCGTCACCAAGGCGGGGGTGCGCGTGCGTTAGAAGAGTTTAGATACCTACTCTATGAGTAAGGTAGTAAGGTACTTTGATACCTTATTGGTTATTAATTCTTCAAGCCCCATAAGAGCACCGGTGATCGCGACAACAATATAATACAATAGCATTTCCTGGAAACTGTGATCGAAGTATTAATAATAATACTTTTAACACGAACGAAGCCGCGGCGCACTGTTTAATGTTGTAAAAAAACTGTATTTCTAATAATAAATAAATAATAATAATAATAAAAAAAAATTGCATGGTTATCACAAAGTAAACATTTATACGTGCGATATATTTTTTATATGAGCATAATTTTAAAAGATAAGTAATAATATTACTTAGGTAATTAAGAAAATAGAATCTATACTAATATTATAAATGCGAAAGTATCTCTGTCTGTCTGTCTGTCTGTCTGTCTGTCTGTCTGTCTGTCTGTCTGTCTGTCTGTCTGTCTCGCTTTCACGCCAAAACTACCGAACCGATTGTAATGAAATTTTGTATACTGATAGTCTAAAGCCTGAGGAAGGACATAGGCTACTTTTTTACTGGAAAAAAAGGGTTGTAAAGGGGTGAAAATACGAAAATTTGTTCAAATTAAGTTAGTTCCAAAAATTCATACTAGATGGCGCCGTGCGTCTCTGACATCGCGCTAACGCTTGCCCAACATCTTTCTATAAGAGGTGGTATCATCATACATTCGAGTTTCGATTTTTTTCGATTGTTATTTCTTTCTTACGTTATTTAATAAGTCAGTACTTTATATTATATACAGTGACGTAACCTTAAACCTATCAATGATAAATAGTTTATGGGTAAAGTTGTGTAATTGGGGGGCTAAATAAGCTTTAAAATTTGGCATAAAACATAAAGTTTAATTTAAAAAAATTAAATATTATGTGCACACTGCACAGCTGCTTTGATTTAAGGGGTACCAGGGTTTTTTTTTTTATAAAAGCTTTTGACACCAATTTTGTTGACGTCGCGCGCTATAAACTGAAGTCCACGCGGACGAAGTCGCGGGCAACAACTAGCTTATAATACATAAAAGCCACGCTCGGGCCTCCGACAAATATTTTATTCTGATTAAACTATTTAGAATTAAGCTTCAATGATTATTAATTATCTCTTTTAAGAAATACGACCGTTCTAGTATATTAGGAAATTTTTAGGGCTATCACTGCAACCCATACTTTCTGATAAATAAGTTAACCTTTGTCCTCTACCACACAAATCTTATGTAGAATAAAAATATTTATTCGATTTATAACGCCACCGTGGGCTTATCAGAGAGTGACATAACTGATGACGCAAATTACGATACTTATAAATACGGATGATTGTAGTCGTCAGCTGCATCAGTCGTCAAGATGAGGCTAACGAATGAGCAGAAACAGTTCTACAAAGAGAACGGTTATATTCACTTGAAGAAAGTCATAAAAGGCAAGCTGCTTGAGGACGTGTCCAGGGAGTACGACGATTTGTTTTGGAGGAAAAATGAAGACAAAACTGAGAGCTCCTGGGTCGGAACCGAGGAAACGCATAGAGTCAGCAACAGTCCGTATACCGTAAGTTTTGTGTCTACTTTCTTTTAACCGACTTCTTTATAATACGAGTAATTTATTTTAGTAATGGATAACATAATTTTATGGCTTCCTTTTATTTTATTTTATTCGTTAAAATGTCAAAACTATAAATGATTATGTTATATACACGGACGTAAAAAAAATACGGACGTAACCTTCTCTAATCACAAGTGAAGCCTAGTTATGGCCGCCCGTGTAGGACGTGTGCGTGATATGAGGGTTGCCATATAAATCATAAATTTCCCTACTTTTTAAATTTTGTAAACTCAGACAAGTTAAATGTATTTTTTATACTTAAACATATTTTTATGTTTTTTTCGCTTCAGATATGTAAGCGGTTATTAAAGATGTGATAATGAAAATATTATTTTTATGACACTATAGATAGAAAAAAAAAACACATGTTACGTACAGAGAAGTATATTATTTACATAACATTATTAGTAATAATGATTATGTACAAAAATTTACAATAATAAAATTATTACTAGCTATTTGACCGAGCTTTGCTCGGTATTCGATAAAACACGAATAAAATGACATTTTCTAAAAATAATTCCTAGCTAGATAGATTTATCGCCCCCGAAACCTATATACGAAACCTGTATACGAAAAGATATAAGATACTGAAGTCCCGTAACCCGTTTCATCAAACAATCAAGTAATGTTAAATAAATAATGGCTTGTTAAATCAGTTAACGGCCTGTTAGAGCTATCGAGAGTTCTACCATGCGCTAACGTCAAATCAAATCACCTAACATGGTGTTAAATTTTATTCCTGGTCTAGAGGTCCATTCAATATTTTCATTCCTACTAGGTCTCAATGACGCTCGGGTGACTACACCAATAGCACCTTCCCTCCCCTACTACTGAAGGAAATCTAAGACAACAATTTTATCTATGGACGCTTCACACCACGTCAGTCTGACCCCGTGCTAAGGACTTGTGTTACGGGTACCAGACAACGGAAATATATTTAATACTGTTATACTATACATATATTTAAGATTTTTATTATATGATACACATATTTAATACACACCCATGACCCAGGAACTTTGAAAACTTTTTGTTACGTCGGCAGGATTCGAACCCGCGACCCCCGGCTTGAGCTACCGACAGCCCACCCACTGAGCCACAGAGGTCGTCAAACAACAATTATATCCACTTTTGTAAATTAAGAAATTAATAGGGGTGTAGACTATTTTTAGGAAATATATTTATTTTACAGATGTACCATCAAGGAAGTTGATTCCTATGCAATTGACAGACCAACGTTATTTGGTCGAATAAGATGTCAATTCAATGTTAATTGTGATCTGTCGGCTGGGTTTGACGTAACGCAACCAAACTACTTATGTCCCCGATTTGCATAGGAATCAACTTCTCTGATAGTACATAAGTATTTTGTTACACCTAAAAATATGTATAAAAAATAAATACACTCTTATTTCAATTAAAAAAATCACTTATTAAATATAAAAAATATTATAAAGTTATTAAGTAAAATATGTCCATTTTCGGTAATTCTATAATACAAACTCTCAAAAAAACAATAACTTGTATTAGATTTCGTTTACTGTCTACACTCCTATTATTGTATTCCTGCCTAATTACTGGTCAATAGTATGCTAAATACTTACATGATACTAATAAAAGACAATAAAATTAATTATTTGATTATTTAAAAATAATTTAAAATTTTCCCCGGTTTGGGGAAAATTTCCCCACTTTGTTATGGACATTACTGGCCTGTTGAAGTGGAATTAATATTTACATTATTTTATCAAAATACTTTAAAAATATGTTATCTTACCTATGAAAGGTTATTCCTTGATGTTTTTTGTGTAAGGTTGTATTGTTCTTGCACTATTTTACAACACAAGATGGCATATTTATTTTTATTTATGAATGACAAAGACGTGTCACCGCGATGCAGACTAATTGCGTAATGGCGGTACGATCGGCTTATTACAGTGCGAGCATAGACATAATATATTATATATTATGTCTATGAGTGCGAGTGTGTGTGCAAGATGTGTACGTATGATCGCCTGGGCTTATTAAGGGTGCTTCACTCATTTTTTAATGGCGATCCGTCCGTATTTTTTTTACATCCGTGGTTATATATTATAAAAGTCTCGTGTCACAATGTTAGATAACGTACTCCTCCGAAAATGATGTCTGAGAATCGGCTACTGGGTACTTTTTATATTGATAAGTGCATTTGTTGAATAAATAATAGTAAATTATTACAACTCGAGACTGACGACGACCATTGTTTGTGCACCGGGATAGCGAAGGACGTTGCCATGGTGACATACTTATTTAGTCAGTTCAATAAAATAATATGGGCGAAATCAATGATGAAAAACTCAAAGCAGATATGATACTACCGCGCGCGTTGTGAAGATTCAAATACGGCCCAATGGGCATTGTCCAAAAAAAATGACATGTACTTTTTTTTTCGTTAAAATAGGGTATTTTAAGAATATAAATTAAATAATTTTGAAATTCATTGGCTAGTTTTTTCTCAATAAATTTTTAAAGTTTCGCTCTGACGTCATCATCGGCCGCCAATTGACCTCTGCATATGTTTTAAATTTCCTTTCAATCTTATTTATAATGGCTGGTTCGTCAAATGCAAGTTCTCATTATGTGAAAGCTGATACGAGAAGCTTAAAAAAAGTTCGAAACGTAATGTTGGTCGAATTTATTGCTATTTTAACGCCATTGAAGGTCAAACAAAGGTTAAACGTATTTGTTCAAAAATATACGTAACTAATGGGTATTTATTTCGTTTAAATACAGAAAAACGATCACTGACCTTATTCCTCGAAATGTTTTTGTAATGAGCAAAATTAAAAAAAAATTGACAATCCCCATTGGGCCCAATTATGACTCGAAAGTAAACAAAACACATGTAATCTCTTACCACATGTCTTGATTGCAATAAATACCTCGATTATTTACATTTTCAATTATTTTTTCGAACAATCTGGAAAAATCGAATTTTCGTCATAGCTCAGGCGAAAAAAGAGACAGCGATACGATTCGACGTTTAAAAATAGAACTGTCTCTTTTATGTAAATGGTTTTTCGTATCTTTTGTTTCACTTATCTGTAAAATTTGTCAATGTTTGCAATTTTGAATTTGAAAATTGTTCGGAAGAGATTTAAGCCGGAAAATAGTATGGACGTAACATATCTGTATAGGTAGAATATCATTGGGCGAAATCCTATCCTACTATCCTACTAATATTATAAAGGCGAAAGTTTGTTTGGATGTATGGATGTATAGATTTTTTTTTTTAATGAAATAAGGGGGCAAACGAGCAAACGGGTCACCTGATGAAAAGCAACTTCCGTCGCCCATGGACACTCGCAGCATGAGTAGAGCTGCATGTGCGTTGCCGGCCTTTTAAGAGGGAATAGGGTAATAGGGGAGGGTAGGGAAGGGAAGGGAAGGGAATAGGGGAGGGTAGGAAAGGGAATAGGGTAGGGGATTGGGCCTCCGGTAAACTCACTCACTCGGCGAAACACAGCGCAAGCGCTGTTTCACGCCGGTTTTCTGTGAGAACGTGGTATTTATCCGGTCGAGCCGGCCCATTCGTGCCGAAGCATGGCTCTCCCACGTATCAATGTTGTTTGGATGTATGTATATGTACGTAACATATCTGTATAGGTAGAATATCATTGGGCGAAATCCTATCCTACTATCCTACTAATATTATAAAGGCGAAAGTTTGTTTGGATGTATGGATGTATGGGTGTTTGTTAATCTTTCACGCAAAAAATACTGAACGGATTTTAATGAAACTTTACAATAATATTATAGCTTATACATCAGAATCACATAGGTTACAATTTTAACCGACTGTCAAAATGGGGGATGTTATGTTCGTTTATTTATGTTCAACGATTACTCCGCCGTTTGTTAACCGATTTTCAAAATTTTTCTTTTGGTATGTAGGGTATCATCCCAATTTGTGATGTGTGATCTGATGAAGTATCCATAAGTAATCGAGGGAACTCCTTAAAATTTATAGGGAAACATGTGGTGACTTCGGTTTCGTGAGAAGTATTCTAAGCATACCAACAAGTAAGATTCTAAGCGTATGCTACCAACAAGTAAGCCTTTTAGATCGAGACTCGAGTTTGTCAAGCGATCATTTAAAAAAATCTTTAGTAGTATAAACCTGAAGAGTATGTTTGCTTGAGTGCGGTAATCTCAGGAACTACAGGTCCGATTTAAAAACTTATTTCAGTGTTAGATAGCTCATTTATCGAGTAAGGCTAAAGGCTATATTATATTATATTATATTATCACGCTAAGACTAATACGACCGAATCTAAAATCTTAATGGTACCTACGAAATTTAGCACTTTCATTTACAATCTTTTTTTATGTTTTTGTGTGTTGTCATGTTTATTAGGAATGATTATTATTATATAAGAGTGCCGTTTGTGGCTTACAGACAGGGGGAGGAAAATCAGGCGCCACGGCTTTGCAAGGTCGCAGCCTGAGTGGCTTTAAACATCCCTTTAAAAAAATGCGGTGTGGGCATTGTAAAGACTTAGCGGCAGCTAGCTTGCCTAAGGGGGCGTCCATTCATTGCGTGAGGCCTTTGGTAGGATTTTTTGACCCCCTATCCCCCCTTGGTGAGATTTCGTAAGATTTTTCCCAACTCCCCGCGCCTAATCTCACGCGAGATTTGCAAAATCTATGTTTTAGCTGTAAATGTGTTGGTCATTGAAAAAAAGTCATTTGTTCTATAACATTCATATTATATATAAAACAATTTTTGTAAGACTTTCTTGAAGAAATAATTTTTCGCTAGTTTTTTTTAGTGAGATTTGGAAAGATTTAGCAAGACCTCCTCCCCCCTCTCTAGAAAACCTCACGTAATTAATGGACGCTCTCTAAGTAACTAACCTAACCTGTTACTTGTTATTCTTTTTTGGTGTTATATACTCTGGCTGTGTTTTGTCGCTTGTACGTTGAATAAAGATGTTTTTATTTTATTTATTAATTTTTTAGGTAAAAGGTATCCACAATCTACAAATGAATCATGCTGTGTTCGGCAAGCTGTTGTATGATGATGATCTTCTAGATGCTCTGGAAGACTGTATGGGTACCAAGAACATAGCGCTGCATCACACCAAAGCCCATTACAAACCACCGGAGAAAGGAGCATCGTACCCAATGCACCAGGTAGGTGGACGCCAGTACTTTTACTGTAGCATCTATTACACCATCAATAGATTAGTCACCGATCGTAGAAATTTGTCCTATCGCTATATTTTGCGTTTTTCACTGATATATGAATTTCCTTATAACCGACGAAAAATTCTTAAAAATAAGTCGACGTTACCTTTCGCGCTGGTTTTTATAAGTCCTTAGTTTTCAACTGAAACATAATATGCCTCACTAAAATGTATATCAAAATATCGAAATGATTTTAACCGTATTTTTATTCCATTTCAGGACTACCCCTATTTCCCATACGAGAAGGATTCAATGACCGCTGCATTCATCCATCTGGACGCTGCCAACCCTGAGAATGGTGGGCTCTTTGTATACCCAGGCTCACACAAGCTGGGTCCTTTGGAAGATTTTGGTCCAAAGGAAGGCAGTGCTTTCCATTATGTTGACCAGGTGGGTTCCATTTTTTACTACCCCAACAATTATTCAGAGCCAAATTTTTGGTTAATAGTTGGTCAAGTCATTCTGGCTGGGTTTGTTGTAAGCAGACTACATTACATTTTCTACGTCTAGCTTGTTCCTGTAAATCTTTAATCACATTAAATTTGTTTATTTTTACATAAGAGCGTTTTTGGTCTTTCTATCCATTATCCATATCCTTTCGCTAATGGTTTATTAGAGAATATTGTTTCAACTACTATGAAAATTTTCTTGCAGACAAAGTTCCCAATCGAGCGAGCGACTCCAGTGATCGCGGAAGCCGGTGACGTGGTTATCTTCTCCTACCTCCTCATCCACGGCAGCACACCGAACACCTCCGACCGCCCACGGAGGATGTTCCTAGCCCAGGTGTACGATGCCCACGACAAGCCCATCGGCGGGGAAAAAGCCCAGCCGGGTAATGGTTGGTTGCTGAGAGGAGTTAATCTGTACAGAGACGCCACTGTCAGTAATAGAGCCAATGATTAACTTTATAAGATCTTCCAAAAGTCCTACCTTGCGGAGTAGTCTAGAGTCCATAAAATAATAATCTATACATTGTACTATCATAGAAGTTAATTCCAAAGCGGATGGGGGACCTACGTCGCGTTATGTCAAACCATTGACATTGAATTACCCCAACCAAACCAAATAACGTTGGTCTGTCAACTGCCTAGGAATCAATTTCCACGATGGTACATCCATCGAAATACCATACTATGGAATTAGCGAGCCATGACAATGAGCTGATTGTAAGCTGTCTTTTTCACGCGAATTAACTACATAATAATAATAATACATAATATTTAAACGCAAACACAGAATAATTATTACTGCAATAATACTAAGATATTAATTAATAATTTACAAATACATTAAGTAATTACAAAATTGTCAGTTACTTTGTAAATATGTATAATATTATATTCCTAATTTTGATTATTTAATATTCATAATATTAATTACTTGATTTTAACGATACCTAATTGTGACTGGACTAATTGGTTTGTAATTTGTTACATACTTTTTGATTGTTTATAATTTGAGATTTGCAGATTTTTTTATTATTAATATCTTGCGTTTAAGCTTCGAGAAATTTGTTGATATTTATTTTATTTAAGTATATTATATTGTATAGCAAGTTTTCCTATTATAATCTAATTTTTTTGTAATATAAATAGAATATTAAATTAGAAGCTGTGTTCATAAAGTAATCAATTTTTATTTATTTCTTTAAGGACAATTTATAATAGCGCAGAGTCGAAGCGAAGCGAAGCGAATTTTCAAATACTGAAAACATAAAATTCAACCTTAACTACAGAGCGTAACGCATGTACATACATATTTACTTCTTCGAGGTCAATCAGCAATGGTCGGGTGCATTCACGAGAATTCGCGCGAATGCGCGCCTTTTTAAATTCTCAAAAGTAATAAAGTTAACGCTTTGGAGTTAAAGTTGAATTTGTTATGTTCAGTTTTAATAATTCGCTTTGATGCGCTTTGACTCTGCGCTAGTATAAATTGACCCTTAAGAGACAGAGTTTTGATATTAATTTATTTTTACTCATTTAATAAAACTTAAAATTAATACTTACAGATTATTTTATGTTTTCTTTTTATGTTATAAATATCTGATAAATACTGCCGTAACCATATTTTGACGGTATTAAATTAAAAATTGCAAGCTCGTATTAATGGAGTAAAATAATTTAATTTGGCTGGGTTGTTTCAAATCATGTTATTTATAGAAGACGATACCAAACTTTATTGATAATAACCACGAAGCAATTTGCAGTAACACCGCAGTTTTTACTATATTACCTGCCCAATGGCCAGTCTACAGATAATATTTTATGTTAAAAGCGTGGCGGTTACCATAAAAATAAGATATTATTTTGATATAATTATAATACTTATTATATTCCATCTGTGGTCGTCTATTAAATTGTGAACTATTAGTTCGCTACATTGACGTGGGAGAGCCATGCTTCGGCACGAATGGGCCGGCTCGACCGGAGAAATACCACGTCCTCACAGAAAACCGGCGTGAAACAGCGCTTGCGCTGTGTTTCACCGAGTGAGTGAGTTTACCGGAGGCCCAATCCCCTACCCTTTTCCCTTCCCTACCCTCCCCTATTTCCTTCCTCACCCTCCCCTGTAATTCCCTTCCCTACCCTCCCCTGTTACCCCTTAAAAGGCCGGCAACGCACCTGCAGCTCTTCTGATGCTGCGAGTGTCCATGGGCGACGGAAGTTGCTTTCCATCAGGTGACCCGTTTGCTCGTTTGCCCCCTTATTTCATAAAAAAAAAAAAAATTACAAAATATGATATGTAGTAAACTTTTCTGGACTCTCTACTAATATAATATTATGGTAACAGTCTAACGATACTGTAACACAAACGCAACAAAATTTTATCACAAGCGACAAAGAAATAAAACAATAACACGAAATCATACGCATAAAAAGTATCAAAGATATATCAATAACCGAACAGAGAATATAAAAGACCAATCTGCTCATTCAATGGAAGAAAACAGTCGTAAAACAGCTATGCGACCTCATGAATCATGTAAATAGATAACTAACAAGCTTTCACGAACCTAAAGATGATTCCAGAAAGAAATTTTCGCTTCATTTGAGCGGCATGTTAATCCGGGATTAAACGGAGCGAGGATTTGAACGAAAATAATGAGCTTCAGAATTACCGAGATATGAAGCATGTTTATGGATTCGAGGTGCGTGTGAAGACGGCCTTATATTGTAGTTTATGCCTTCATAAACTCCTTTAGCGTGACGGAGCGCTGAATTTCAACGAAGATAATCTCAAATTAAAAAAAATGTTAGTATGTATATTGTATAAGTAGGTATTTATGGTGGTTTTGGTATGAGATCTTTGCTATAAGCACAGAATAGATAATAGTTGCTATAAGTAAGATAGTGAGGCATATAGTTCACACATTTTGACATCCCTACTTATAAACGCGAAAGTGTGTATGTCTGTCTGTTACATCTTCACGCTTAAACCGTTGAACCGATTTTGATGAAATTTGGTATGATGTACTCGTAGTAGATGTAATTAAATCAAGACATGAATCAACTAGTCTACATTCTTACCTACAATGTAAAATCACTCTCTTCATATGAACGTCTTCTAGAATTGAACGAATCGCTCAAGAATATTAAATATGACATAATAGGTCTAGCTGAAACCAGACGCATGGGTAATAAAATATAAGAGTTTGAGAATTTCATATTATGTTATACAGGAGAAACTCCAGGAAGATATGGAATAAGCTTTATAATAAATAAACGACACAAAAATAACATCGAAAGCTATATTGGTCTCTCAGAACGTGTAGCAATACTAAAATATGTTACAATTGAAAGCTATTCTCTATCAATCATACAAGTCTACGCTCCCACGGAAAAGGCAAGCGAGGAAGAAATTGAATCTTTCTACCAGCAAGTCAACTTAGCAATAGAAAAAGCTCATAAAAACTGTATATTGATGGGAGACCTAAACGCTAAAATTGGCTAGCCCAAAGAAGATGAATACGTTATTATGAAACCGCACGGATATGGTGAAAGAAACGAAAGAGGTCAAAGATTGATAGACTTTGCTTTAGAAAATAAACTTTCGATTCTGAACACATTTTTTAAGAAAAAACCTAAGAAAAGGTGTACTTGGAGATCGCCCGACTGGAATTATAAAAATGAAATTGATTTCATACTATCGAATCGACCATGTATTTTCCAGAACATAGAAGTTATGAACTTGAGTTACCCATCTGACCACAGGGCGGTCAGAGCAACAATTACTTTAGCCATGTCAAAAAAGAGCAGAACTTATAGCAGCGTTCAAAATATTAATTTAACAGTAGACCAAGAAATTTCAGCATTTAAGGAAAGTCTAATTTCATATGCATCCCAAGGAAATCTAGATATGAACGATCAAAAATCTATACAGGAGTACTATGATGACCTAATAAAAATTATCGGTAAAAGTTTGCAGTACGCAAAAAACAAGAGTAACAATAATAAAAATCACGAAATTATCTCTACTCATACATTAAGGTTACTAAAGCAAAGACAAGAACTACAACGGATAGAAAATAAAATTAGAGCTACAAAAAAGAATTTATCTGCATTGTATAAGTTATATAGTAAAAAACCCTAAGAAAGACTATGCAAACCACAGACATAAAACTTTTGAAAAACATCTGAATGAAACAGGAAGCACAAAGAAGGCCTACAAAGAACTAAGAACTAACAAAGAATGGATCGACGGCCTAAAACATGACGATAAAACACTTACTAAACGGAGGGACATCATCACAGTAGCGACAGAATTTTACAGACAGTTATATACAGCTAGTCAGAATAAAAACGCTGAACACAGACAACTAAGCTCAACCATTACAACCAAAATACCAAGCGAGCCCTGTATTGAAGTATCTGAAGTATTAGAAGCAATAGGGAAACTAAAGTCAGATAAGAGTCCAGGCCCAGATAATATAACAAATGAGACATTAAAAGCCGCCTCTACATTACTCTCAGTCCTACTAACTAGCCTATTCAATCGAATTTTAGAAACTGGATGCACCCCTACTCAGTGGTCAGAATCTAACATCATTCTAATTTACAAAAAAGGAGACCCAAAAGACATCGGTAACTACAGGCCCATAAGTTTGTTACCGGGCATATACAAGCTTTTCTCGAGCATTATAAATAACAAAATAAGCACAACATTAGAGGCTAGCCAACCAGTAGAGCAAGCGGGCTTTAGAAAAGGATACTCAACAATCGACCATATACACACGATAGAGCTTATTATAGAGAAATAACGAGAGAGAAGAAGACCACTCTACATAGCGTTTATTGATTACCAAAAAGCGTTCGATACTCTTTCCCACGAAAGTATCTGGACAGCTTTAGAAGCTCAAAACGTAGAGCCAAGATACATTCAAGTAATAAAAAACATATACAACAACAGCAAAAGTAGAGTAAAGCTAGAGTCAGCAGGCCCCTGGTTCCCGATCAAAAGAGGAGCGAGACAAGGGGATCCTCTATCTCCAAAGCTCTTCATAGCTACGCTAGAATTAGTAATAAGTAAGCTTGACTGGGAAGGACAAGGTATAAAGATCTTAAATAATTACCTGAGTCACCTGCGGTTCCCTGACGATCTTCTTCTCCTGTCTGAATCAAGACAACAACTTCAAGCTATGATAGAGGCACTAAACAAGGCCAGCCGACAAGTAGGCCTGGAAATGAACTTTTCTAAAACTATGTTGATGACTAACAGCACCAAAACGCCACTCTACGTTGATAACAAGCTTCTAAAATACACGGACCAATACTTATACCTCGGAAAGCAAATAAGTTTCGACGCACAAAACAACGAGAGAGAAGTAGAGTGCAGGGCACAGAACACATGGAACAAGTACTGGAGCTTAAAAGAACTGTTTAAAAGTAATTTACCCATAAAAATGAAAACCAAATTAATGGATACATGTCTTATTCCATGCCTATTATATGCCTGCCAAACAAGGAAGTTTACTAACAAAGTAAAAAATAAAATTACAACATGTCAACGAGGAATGGAGCGAAGTATGCTCAGAGTGAGCAAAATGCAGAGAATAAGACACACAAAAATAAGAAAAATTACAAAAGCATCAGATGGCCTTAGAAACGCTCTAGACCAGAGATGGACAAAGAGAGTCACAGCGTGGAAAGGCCCACAAGGGAAAAGAAAGAGAGGTAGACCTTATGTCAGATGGGAGGATGAACTTTCAAAGAAAGCTGGTTCCAACTGGATGGAAACAGCGAAATCAAGAGAACACTGGTCATCTTTAGAGGAGGCCTTCACCTGTTGCGGGGTCCTTACAGTAGAAACAAAATAAAAATGTTATAAACCATATTATATAGTATTAAGATAATGTTAGTTTACTGTTAAGAAATAAAAGGCTTTTTTTATTTTATTTTATAGTAGATGGAGTGGTAGATACGTTGATTCCCGGAAAAAGACAAAGGATGCTTTTTATCCCGAAATGTACGATTCCCACGTGATAAACGAATTAAGGCGCAACGGAATTGCGGGTGTCATCTAGTCTTATATTATTATGAAGTTTTGTGACTCGATTCTGTTGTGTGAAAATACTGATGATAATATATCAATAACGTTAATTTTAAAGTTTTAAAGGAAGTATCAAATAAATTAATTGTTGGAGAGGAAAGCAAGAAAACCTGTTGAGTAACTCTCGGCCGAGAGACATCGCTCGCGCTGTAAGCAAAGAAATTGTTTAAGTTGAACGCCGTCTTGCGAACCGTTTCGCGTCTCGATTTATCATATTTACGAAATAGTGTCGTAAAACTTTACTGGTGATAGATCGTTGCTTTCAACAACTTTTTTTTTACTCTTCGGGGTTTCTCTGAAAGCAAATATAAGCATTATAAATATAAGTCGCCTATCTTTTGTTTTTACACGGGCAAAAGGCCCACCACTGCAACTCCTGTGTCGCCAGGATCAACAGTGGCAACCAATCACGAAAACCCTTCGCGCTGCCTACGAGATCATCGTAATATACGACTCCAGAAACACATTGGATGCTGTTTAGCAAGTCGGTTCTATCCTCATGCCAGAGATCGCATTCCCAGAGTATGTGATGAGCAGTTTGTTCTTGTGGGCTGCCTTCGGTCGAGCACTCGCATAGAGGAGATAGAACTAGCTTGAATCCATGAAGTTTAGCTTTAAAATTGCCGTGAACAGTTAGGAATTGCGCAACGCAGTGATCTACTTCTATTCAATGCAATAGTCGCCTATCTATATAAATAAGTCACCTAATACCTAATTAGTACCTGATCAAATAAAATAATATTATGAAATTGTTGTAAACCATACCGGATGGTACGGATTTGTGACTCGCCTCGTTTTTCGGGCTAAGCAGTTGGTATTAAAAATATTTCGATTTTCGAAAGTACAAAATCATTATCCATCTTAAAAACCTTTTTCTGACATCTTCTGATAGTTATTTACTTAGTCAACGTTAAATTAAATCACCCCAGTAGAAGGTAATTAATAAACAGCAAGATCACAGCAGATTTAATCTACATTTTATAGAGACTTAAAATGAAACAAGTCCGTACAGAGAATTCTAAACTTTAATATCTCTTTTACACTGCAGAGGTAATTTTATTTTAATATTTGAATAATGTCGCCCTGGGCACTTAATTAACCTTTTGCTATCTGCTTTATTCTTAAGTATTTTTGGCCGTTTGGTAAGAATGTCTTTAGGGATTTATCTATTTCTAAATCTAGATTAAAGTAGGCTTCATGAATCAAGTAATTTTCTATATAAAACGTTTAAAAGTCTATGCATTCACATTCATTCTTTTATAGTTAAATAGCTTTGTGGAAGAAATAAGCGCGCCCTAAAGACAGAGTATGTTTAAATTAGTAAATAATAATTTTAATTGTAAATGAAGTTGGCGGCTACTACAAAATTTTAGAATGTTGTGTAGTTAATATTGTAACTACACAGCTGTTTACTGGTACAAAACAAATTTACCCCTTTTTAGGGTTCCGTAGTCAACACAGGTAGTCAACAAGAAACCCTTATAGTTTCGGTCTGTCCGTTCGTCTGTCCGTCTGTCTGTCTGTCCGGGATTTTGCTCAGAGACTATAGGACCTATACAGCTGTAAATCGGCATGAATGCACATATTAATGGTGACGACAAAATGGTATATAAAATCTTAAAAAAATATTTTTTATGGGACCTAGACCTCCCCTACACATCAAGCGGGGATGAATTTTTTTTCGCGCCCACCCCACCGTGTGGGTGGGATAGGTTTTTCAAAAATATTACGAGCATTCATAGCTGATCATTTTTCGATTTAGGGATCCATTTGTAAAATATGAAGTTCCCCCCCTTCTACCAGAAATCTGAAAAAAATCACGAGAGTAGGAAATATGCTGAATTTAAAAGGAAAACTATCACGGCCAAGAAGACTTCATAAATCATAATTTATTTAGTAATAGTCGATTAACTACAAAAAATGTTGGTATTCGGCGAATAAAAATAGATAAAAAATTAGCGGTACTACGGAACCCTATTTTGCGCGTGTCCCGACACGCACTTGGCCGGTTTTTTGTAACCTGAGTTATCTTATTATGGGCCAACGTGAAAAAGTTGTTCATGAGCTGAATAAAGTTAGTCTGACCGTTTTTTGCAAAAAGCATTAGGCACTGTGTATAAAGTATTAAGCTCCGTGCATGAGTTTTAAGGATTACTCAAAAACGTTGCTAAGGGAGTGTGGGACTTCCTTGTTTATATTTTGTACATCGAGGTCTACTCTTTAGTCCTTACCTATTACCTAACAGGTTGGGGAAAAAGTCTTTTCGCATTATAGTATGTATGAACTTGTCATAAAATCTCTTGGGCTAGGTATACCAATCGTATCTGGCTGATTTTGGTATCATTAAAAAGTTTTAATTTTATAGAAGACAATTCCAAATTCAAATGTAAGATTTTCATTTGTTTTTCTCATTGTTAAAATGAGTGATTCTAATGAAGAAATTCGATACGTTTTAACATTTTATTACAAAAAAGGTAAAAATGCAACACAAGCGGCGAAAAAAATTTGTGATGTTTATGGACCTAATGCAGTATCTGTGAGAGTAGCGCAAATTTGGTTTAAGCGTTTTCAATCCGGAAATTTTGATATCAAAGATGCGCGTCGCTCTGGTAGCCCTGTTACGGACAAAACTGATGCCATTTTTGAAAAAGTGGAGCAAGATCGGCATATTAGTAGTTACGATGTAGCTGAAGAACTGGGGATTGACCACAACGGTTTTGACGCATTTCAAATAAGCTGGGTACACAAAAAGCTCTTTATTTGGGTGCCTCATGAGCTTATTGAAAGAAACCTAATGAACCGTGTACTCATTTGTGATTCTTTATTACGACTTAATGAAACCAAAACCGAACCATTTTTGAAGAAGCTGATAACTGGTGATGAAAAGTGGAATACGTACGACAAGAACGTGCGACAAAGATCGTGGTCAAAGGCCGGTCAGGCTTCACAAACTGTGGCGAAACCCGGGTTAACTGGCAAAAAGGTGATGCTGTGTGTGTGGTTGGATTGGAAGGCATTATTCATTATGAGTTGTTACCGCCAGGCAGGACCATCGATTCTGAACTGTACTACGAACAACTGATGAGATTAAAGCAAGAAGTTGAGAGAAAGCGGCCGAAATTAATCAACAGAAGGGGTGTGGTTTTTCACCATGATAACGAGGTCTAGCCTCACACATCTTTAGCCACTCAGCAAAAAATACGGGGGTTTGGCTGGGAGGAGTTAATGCATCCGCCGTATAGTCCTGACCTTGCACCTTCAGATTTCCACCTGTTTCGGTCGCTGCAGAAATCCTTAGGCAGTGTCAGGTTGACATCACAAGAGGACTGCCAAAACCACTTATCGCAGTTTTTTCATAAGAAGCCCCAAAATTTTTATAGCAATGGGATCATAAGTCCCTACCAACAAGATGGCAAAAAGTTATCGAACAAAATGGCACCTTTATACTTTAGTCAATTGTAAATAAACTTTTAAATAAAAAAAAAACCTTTTGAAATTTTATATAAAATGCGAAGAAACTTTTTTGCCAACCTATATTTACCAACCAACCTATTACTTATTACTATTTAGCCCTAATCATTTTTTTTATTGTAACTCTGTTGGGCCAAATTTCGTTTCCGTTGCGGGAACGTAAATTTTTTCGGGATGGAGAGAATTCTCGTCCTTTCCCGGAACTCAAATTAGCTCCATACAAAATTTCAGCAGAATCGATTAAGCGCCTGGGCATGTCGAGATAACAGACTATCACACTTTCGTATTCATAATATTCGTATGGAATATGGATAAAAAACTGAACCTGCAAAATTTTTGGCTTTCGAAACATGCGGTGAGCAATAAGCAAAATGGCCGAATAAAACAAAAGACTACAAACATTACACGACTGCAATAGATTAGGTAAGATCGTAATAAACTGGAGAGGTTTTATTACATTACCATACACTATTTCAAGAAAAACGCTTAGCGGAGTGTCGTATTTTTGTATGGCGGTTGGGCCAATTCTTGGCAGAAACTCGGCGGCCCATGAATATTGCTTCTCACCGCATTATCCACTGACAAATGTGTACCCATAAAGGCGATTTATGCTGGTCGTCGATGCCCAGCAAATATTTATTTGTTGCGCGTTCGTCATGCAAATGTTACGGGCGAAAAGGCCACAAGTGGAAGACCAGGGACAGCGACGTTTATCGCTGTCATAACCTGAGGTCACCTTTTCCTCATTTTTAGGGTTCCGTGGTCAAGGAGGAACCCTTATAGTTTCGGTCTGTCCGTCCGTCTGTCTGTATAAAACAATAATAATATAATTAGATTATCTAGAAAATAAGTACTTTTGTTATTGTTTATGTCATCAGATTTTAATTTAATATAACGTCCATTGAATTAATTTTCTGAATGAATATATTATAGCTAGCTTTTGCCCGCGGCTTCGCTCGCGTGAAATTCGAAAATCGTGTACAATACGAATATTCTTGCAAATCTCCTTTAGAAACATGATGTTTTTCCAAGACCAAAAGTAGCCTATGTTACTCTCTATCCTTTCAACTAGGTCGATGCCAAAAATCAAGTCAATTGGTTGCTTCGTTAGGCTGCGAAGAAAGGACAAACAAACAAATACACTTTCGCATTTATAATATTAGTATGGATAGCTGTTTCCCGCGACTTCGTAGGCATAGTATAATAACGGAAATGGATAATTCTCTCCTTTTTATGGTCCCTTACTCAAATGGTAAAAAACGGAACCCGAGTACAAAGATATAATATCAGCCTGTCCGTCTGTCCATATCCCAATTAATCAAATGACACTCGAAATCTGTATATTTCACATGTTTCACTATTAATTAATAACTTAATTTGTTCCTAAGGAATAAGAATTAAAACTCAACACTAACGACGCAACATGTTTTTGCTTGGCAACATTACCTGGAGGGGGGGGGGGCATGGGCGCATTTGGTTAGATTAATTATTTCACTTTTAATAAATAACTTTGTTTGATCCCAACGGAGAATTAAAACTCAACACTAACGACGCAACACGTTTTCGCTTGGCAAACGTGTTGCGTCGTCGTCGTGGCAAAGCCTCCCACATATTAATGAAACGACACGCAAAATCTGCATGTTTAGTTTTTAATAAATAACTTACTTTGATTCTAAAGAAGGAGAAGTAAGACTCAACACTAACGACGCAACACCATTTTGCTTAGCAACATTACCAGGAGGAGGGGGGTTTGTTGGGGCGCAGCCCCCCTAAGTACCGGCCGGGGGCAAAGCCTCCCGCATGTTAATCAAACGACACGCAAAATCTGCATGTTTAGTTTTGGTTAGATTAATTTCAGGATTAGAGGGGGTTTGAGGGGGCGCAGCCCCCCCAAGTAGGGGCAGGGGCAAAGCCTCCCACATATTAATGAATGCACGATGCACTCATTCACCATATAAACTATAACTGTGCAAAATTGCATTCACCTACGTTTCCCCATTTTTCGTCAAAAGGGATACAAAGTTTTTGGCTCACGTATTAATATATATATATATATATATATATATATATATATATATATATATATATATATATATATATATATATATATATATATATATATATATATATATATATATATATATATATATATATATATATATATATATATATATATATATATATATATATATATATATATATATATATATATATATATATATATATATATATATATATATATATATATAGATAATATAATATATTATATTACTACAATGACAAATACTAAAAACAAAATAAAATAAATATTTAAGGGGGGCTCTCATATAAAAAACATGATTTTTTGGCCTTTTTTGCTCGTAATTAATAATGGTAGCAGGTAGGCACTTGAAATACTTACAATATTCTTAATTATATTTGTACTTTAATAATAATTAATAATAAAATTAAAATAAAATAAATATCCGATACAAAAAACTCAATTTTCTGCCAACTTTTGCTCAATAACGGTACGGAACCCTTCGTGCGCGAGTCCGTCTCGCACTTGGCCGATTTTTATTTTCATGTTAAATGTATAGAGGCAGATCAGGCACGGAAGCAGTCCTATTATATTAGTGCAACGTTCCAACTTCCACAGGTAAACAAATCCATTGATTGTCTACCTACTATCAGACATAGTGCTATCAGAGAATTTGGTCCATTGAAAATATTTAAACGATTTAAATCTTTGATGCATAGGCTCATGGCGGACTACCTATGTTGATCTTAATTTTATTTGGCCGAATCATCATCATTTGATTAACCCGACCAAATAACGTAGGTTTATGAATCAACATCTCTGATAATGCTTTTTGAATTTTACGAAAACCTGCATGTGTCCTATTGTACCTATAATTTTTCCCAACTACAAAAAGTTAACAAGTTGAATAAGGCAAAAATGTCCCATAATATAGAAAAAATAAATTCAACGTTTCAGATCTCGGCTTACGTCGGATCACCACGATTTACATTATATAAATAGGGAAAAAGCATTTTCGTGAGATTTTGTTATCGAGAACTGAGTTCGGAAGGAATTTTGCCTTATTATTAGCACAATTTCAAAATAAATATTACGAATTGTATCGTGTTATTTATTGCCATTGAAAACAATTTTCGATATTTGTAAATCTGAGTTCTTCAGTGTTTTCACTTTGTCAAAAAAGTGTATTTAGATACTTATAAAAAGATAATTTACTTATAAAATAATAATAATAATAATAACTCCCACACCGGTTTCGGTGACGGTGGCCGATTTCATTGAAACCAGGCCAGCTACGCAGGAGTAATTTTATAGTGCCCAAGTGTGTGCGCAGTACACAAGAGCACTCTCTATTCCTTTACTCTCATAACCCAGTGGGACGGAAGACCGACACGACCGGCGAGAGATCAGGCGCAGGACCGACTTTTTACATGCCCATCCGACGCATGGATCATCTTACTTGTCAGACAATCAGGTGATCAGCCTGCATTGTCCTAACCAAACTTGGAAATAATATGTTTCCAACGCGGGAATCGAACCCACGACCTCCGAGTCAAGAGCCGCGCTCTGTACCACTAGACCACGGAGGCGTTATAAAAAGATAAATAATGACAAGAGATAATCGAAATTGTTTCTTTACTACTACATAATAAAAAAAATATAGGCTAAAGACCATATCATAATTATTTGTGATGGTAGAGTAGGTATAAGTCATGCGACACACAGAAGAAGATATACGCGCGTGCGACGTGATGCTGCATTTAATATTGTTTGCAAATTCAAGTTATTTATTGATTTTGTGTCCCATACTAAATAGGGAACAGTTCGAATCCGGTCGTCCAGTTCGCAGGCCGACCACACACGTTTTTCCGATCAGCACGATCATGAATACGACCAGAACAATCGGCCTTCTCATATACAGGGAGCTTACTTATCTTTCATTATAGAATTTCTCCAGTCATTATTTTCGTAAACCACGCTCGTCCTACATTCATTCATCAAGTAATAAAATATGTTTGTGCAATATACAATTTAATATAACGCATGTAATAAATAAAGAATTGACAAGGGTAAGGCAAATAATGTTATTTTCGCAAATATTACCGTCCCTCGCACAAATCCCAGGGGGTATTGGTCAAACATACCCCGGGCCGCATAACTAGCATGTAATCGAATGTTCGGAACAAGGGGTTCAGACGTGACGTCATATGTCTTGTTTGTATCTTCAGATAAAATTTCAGTACGTTGAGGAGGTAATTGAATATTATAGTGGGCGGCCACGAGGATGATTTTGGCCTAATTCCTTTTATTATATTGTTATTGTTTGGTCTTGTCTTATTGTAGTGCAATGGCCAATGAAAATGTACCTATATATTTTTTTTTTGAGGAATCTAGGGTGTGTGAGTCGATAAAAACCGTGGACGACAGACGAAACATAAAACTTTAAAGATATAGACATTAGACACAATAAGTTTCTATAAATGTTTTGACTAAATACTCATTTCATTTTTCACTATTTTAATATTTCCGAATATTCCTGTGTAAATAAAAAAATATAATTATTAATCATCTAAACTTTTTACGCCACTATTCGTAGGCAGTTTCGCTCAATACTAGGTTATGCCAGAATTATCCCGAATTTCTCTAGTTCACCGCCTGGACTATAACCTTGAAAACTCCCCAATCTGTAAAGGCTATGTAAGTACAGTCGTTAGAATGACTAATTGCAATGCGGCGTATAATTAGTGTTGCTCGTTATATCGTACGTGTCTTTTTACCGACCCTGGGAGCGCTTTAAAGCGCTTCTTCCTCGTTTGTCACCATCAAGTGTCGCTCGAAAAGCTTTGTGAATAATTTTCATAACGAGACAAGAACACAAAGGAGTGAGTGTGGTGTTAGAAAGAAAGCTAGTCTGTATTTAATCAACGGACTTTGACACTTGATGCGTTGCGCCGCGCGGAAATGTCGATCGTGCGTTGTTTTTCCGATACTGCACTTATTGGGACATGTTGGAAGAGAAATTTAGTATAAAATAAGCTGTTTGTATTATAAAATTGATATAGACATAAATGCTGAGAGCAACGCATGTCAAGTTTGAGTTTTGTTTAAAGTTATTATAAAAATAATCTACTGACTGACTAATATTAATAGACGGCCCGCGCAGCTTCGCCCGCGTCAATAAGGAACTACACGGCAACTGTCGAATTTCCCGAAAAAAAGGGGCCTATGTCCCTTCCCGTGGTCTGCTCTATATATGTGCCAGATAATACGAATTTGATCCAGTAGTTCATGAGATTAGCGCATTAAAATTTAATTTCTCCGTTTTTTCACATTTTTTTGTCTGTTTCTTCGAACCTTTTGGTCGTACCGTGATGTTATATAGCCAGCCTTCGGCGATAAGTAGACTATCCAACAAATTTTTAATTCGAACCAGTAGTATCTGAGATCACCAAGTTCAAACAAACAAACAATAACAAAGAAACTTTTTATAATCTATACACACATATAAATAAAATTGGAGTGTCTGTTTGTAATATTGAAAGAACCGTTTTTTACTACATGCATATAAATCTTTATACGATTCATACACCAAAAAACATTTTTTACAATTTTTGTCTATATGTCTGTTTGTCTGTCTGTTTGTTCCGGCTAATCTCTGTAACGGCTGGAGCTATTTTGTCGGGACTTTTTTTGGTAGATAGCTGATGTAGTAAGGTGTAACTTAGGCTACTTTTTAACCGACTTCCAAAAAGGAGGAGGTTATATTATTTTACATTTTTCATATTTGTTAGCGGACTATCCATCTTTGTTATTATACTACTATGTTGACGCGGACGAAGTCGCGGGAAACAGCTTTTGTATGAAGAAGTTTGGTTAGTTATGATCTACGATAAATTTGCGACATTCTGAATGCAAAATATTATACAATCTGTGGTCGACGAATATTTGTCAGTCATTTGAAAATCGTGAATTTTTCGTGTGTGTTCTGCCATGTTGTGTTATTTGTTTGATATTATTGATGGATTTAACGAATGTAAGTAGTAAAATAGTTTAATTTATTAATTATAATTTATAAATAGTTTTAGATAATCATTTGAGAGAAATACTTACATCGTAATAACTTCTAGTTTACACGAGAAAATTTGGTTTTTATTTATGTGATTTTAACGCGATTTTTTAAATATTTTTGTAAATAATTGACGTTAAAAGCTTATATTATCGTGTACAAAACGATTTAGATCCTAGTAATAGTATATAATAGTATCGTTTTAGTAAAACAATCAAGATAAAAATTACCTATTTATAACGGCTTTTTGCCGGCCGCGGCCATTTTAAACTTTATTTGTATTGCACTAAGGACGAAGTTTGCTTGTGTATAATACCAAAACCGGTTTTTGTTACTCTTATCTCTTATCTGTTTAATGATAACAAGTTAAGTTATTTCAAAGAATTGTTTACATAAACAGTTTGTATAGCTCTGTGTTATTGAGATTATAATAATGTATTAATATATTTGTTGCGAAATAGTTAGAAACATAGATTTCAAAGTTTACAGTGGTGAGACGAATTTCACATCTGACTAAATACTATATTAAGATGGCTTGATAGATAGAAAATTTAACATATATAATAATATTTTTTACACAAACATAAAATATGGATTAGATGTAAGGTTATTACATTATTTGTACAAAGAGGGTAGGCCGGGCGCCATTTTTTTTTTGCACACCACGTACCCTACATTTTTGCAAAGATTTTGGCACTTACTGAAAGGTTAACTATAAGTATAGATGGGAATTGTTTCAAATGTGTTGATTATGCAATATTAATAATTCTGATTCCCCGTAATCGTTTCTCGTCTGAAACGCCAGAAGCTATTTATGACGTGATTCCATCTACAGTTTTGTAATAAGTATGAAAAAACATCTTAGAAGTTTACACAATACACAACCTATATTAAAAGAACTTTTCGTACTTCATAGGTTTCGCAGCTATAAATAAAATCTTGCTCAATATTGGAATACTCTTTTCTATTATGAATAGGAATATCTAATTTTCATCATCATCATCATCGTCATCATATTATCAGCCTATAGTCGTCCACTGCTGGACATAGGCCATTTTATTTTAAGTAAATTACATAGATATCTACATAATTACAAATAAATATTGATGTATTGTTATAATATAAATATTTAAATTATATCTATGTATGTATCTATGTATTTAAATATGTATATATGTAATTTACTTAAAATAAAATGGCCTATGTCCAGCAGTGGACGACTATAGGCTGATAATATGATTTTTGAAGTCGGTTAAAAATAACTTCTAACAATATTGTTAGAAGTTATTTTTAACCGACTTCAAAAAACGGAGATTATCAATTACACCCGTATGAATGCATTATTTCCAAAACTGCCCAGTTTTTGTATATTATGTAATTCCAGATCAGCGTCTGAACAAGTGTATCGAATTTCAAAAGTGTATGTAAGTATGTATGTTTTATGTTTGTGTTCGCATATCTCCGGAACCACAAGTCCTTTTTACGTGATTCTTTTTTTGTTATATTAGGCATTATTCAACTTAAGGAATACATAAGTTTCATCAAAATCGATTCAGTATTTTTTGAGATAGAGAATTTTGATTACGTACAATTTTAAAATCGGTTTATCTTTTTAAAATACTATTATTTTCTACGTAATTATTTACACTTATCAGTAGGTATTCTATTTATCAGAATTTGGAGCAACAATTTTACTGTGGGCTATGAGAACAATTTAAAATATAACAAAAATATTTTAAGGGGCCATTTATTAAGAAAGATTTACGGTTCTTTATTGCCATAAAACGAAGTTGAAATACGAATTCTTTTATTATTGTTTTATGGATAGTCAAAGCTATAAAGTCTACTCTACAATAATGAAAAATGCGAAATTTATGAATTCGAAAGTTGTCTAACCGTCCCATAACTCAAGTTTATAAACGTTATTTTTGTTCTATTTCTGGTTCTTTTGTAGCTAATCGTTATTAGAGGCCAGTTAATACTGAAACAAGAATTAAATTACAAATTGCGTGACGCTAGGGCCTGTATTCACTTTGATTAGTGCGAGTGCAGGTGATTAGTGCAGGTCATTAGTGATTAGGAGAAAATAATAGACTTGCACTAATCAGTCGCTGTCCACGTCTTACTTTCTCCTGATTTTATTAATTACCTACACTTACCACTAATAATCAAATACAGGCCATTAAACCTACAATATTCCGATTTTGTTTCGCTTTTGTACACAGTACAACTAGAGAAATTGATTCATAATCAGGTGATAGACCTAGGTTATTTGATTGGTTAAGTCAAGTCAATTTTGGTCGTGATCTGTCGAAGAGGTTTGACATGTTGCGACTAAATTTATTTAGTCCCAATGAAGGGAAGCGAAGGGACCTATCAGAAAGAGAGGGGTTAAGCGTTCAAGCGGTCAGTTATTTATTTATTTATTTATTTAGGTACATCAACAATATAAACACATACATTTTAGCCAACATTAGATAAATAAGAGCTAGTGTTTACATCACTTATAGATATGCACAACATTTTAGATAAATTCAATTAAACAATTAAAATTGAGTTAATAAGTAATAACTAATAAACAATAATTTAGTACGTCTACATGAAATTAAAAATTTAAAAAGGACATGCAATTATTTTAAGAGTGATCTAATTATTATAATTTCATTAGGAAAATGTAAAAAATGATTAAAAAATTTAATAAAAAATAATTGTAAAAAAGGTAAATTTGATGTAAAATATTAAATAAGTTACCAATAACATTAATAAAATAAAAATAATTCAGAAAATAAAATAATAGCCAAAATATTGATTAAAATTATTGTAAAATAAATTGAAAATAATGTCAAAGTTATCATAAAACGAATTGCATTGATTAAAATTTTATTATCATTGTTTTATTGTTAGTTATCACGAGCAATTCTGACGCGGTAACGATTTTCATGAAATTTAGTATATAGGGGGTTTCGGGGGCGTTAAATCGATCTAGCTAGGAATCATTTTTAGAAAATGTCATTTTATTCATGTTTTATCGAATACTGAGCAAAGCTCGGTCAAATAGCAAGTGTAACCTAATACAAAGAACGCAAAGCTGACTGCTTGAACGCTTGACCACATGACCGCTTTTTGTCTGATAGGTCACGTATCTCTGCTGTTTGCCTATAAATATTTGTTTCTAATAGCAAATAGCCGCATGGCGTCTAGCTTCGTTTCGGTGTTGAGAAACGAAATAATAGTACTTTAGAAAGATAAAACCGACTTCAAATTGTACGTAATTAAGAATTAAAATTCCCTATCTCAACTAATTACTGAATTGATTTTGATGAAACTTGCAGTATTACCTAAGTTAACCAATACCTGGTACAATAAAAAAAGAATTACTTAAATCGGACTTGTAGTTCCGAAGATGTACGTGCACAAACATAAAAACATACATACATACACTTTTGAAATTTGGCACATTTGTTCAGAAGCTGATATAGATTTACTTATGCAAAAACTGGGCAGTTCTGGAAACATTACATACATACGCGTCGAATTGATAACCTCCTTTTGAAGTCGGTTAATAAACAAGTATCAAGGCCAAGTTCAACAAAAACGTAATGCTCACGAGTGCTGACAGCGCTAAACCATTTCTCAAAAAGATAAATTCGAGACTTGTGTGAGATGAATAACATTAGAAGTGAGGAAGTTAGCAGTTAATATCAGAGCTTTGTGTGGCATATGCGGCACATGCGACTATCGTATCGCATCGCGAATATCAAATGAGTTACATCTGGTAGCAGCTGTAATATTTACAAAAGACTAGCTGTCCCGGCAAACGTTGTATTGCCATAAAATGATTTTCCCTGTTTTCCTGTTTTTCTCTTGAAGTTTTTTCTGATATTTTATTTCCATAAACCTCACGGAGCCCGAGACCTTTCCAACGAATGCGAAACCGTGGAAATCGGTTCGTGCGTTCTGGAGTTATAGCGTCAAGAAGGAAAACCTGACTTATTTTTATATATTAGACTAGATGTTAAAAATATTGTCGTTTTATAACATTATAAATGCGAAATATACTAATATTATAAATGCGAAATGTGTCTGTCTGTTACCTTTTCACGCGTAAATTACTGAACCGACTTGTCTGGAAGGTATGGAGATATTTTGATTCCCGGGAAAGGACATAGGAATTAGGATACTTTTTATCCCGGAAAATGTACGGTTTCCGCACAATAAACGAATTTTAACGCAAAGGAGTTGCAGGCGTCATCTATGTAGTATCTTTTAAAACTTACTTACATTTAATTTAGCTAGTCAAAGGAAATATACATCATTAATAAGGTCAATGTCGAGTAGGTCTTTGGTGGTCTTTGTATAATTTATTATAAATACAAAAAATCCTGCAAATGAGTCTTCTGTTAAGAATGTCCATGGGCGGCGGCTATTGCTGACCAAATATTCTTAAAGACTATGCAAACCCAGCAGTGTACATTAGATAGATAGGTAGATAGATAAATTCTTTATTTGCACATAAAGTAACCTACGAACTCAATGCCTTGTGGTGGCGTTTGCTTCCAAAATTTAAAGACAACAATAATTAGTAACTTACATAATAAATTATTACTTATTATGTTATTGTTAATTCGTTCCAAGTACTGTAAGTAGTCGTAAAAAATGCCAGCGAAATTACAAGTTATAGCATTAGCTTGTAATTTCATTAGAGTCTTTTTTTGTTCTTACCATGATCTGTGGTTCGTGGTTCATTTCATAATAAAACGTTGGTCACTTGCAGTAGGCGCAGTATTGTTTGAAAACTGAAACAGTGCTTTAAAATTTCTAGCGAACTCCAGTGGTCGCAGTAACGGAATATACCGTTTACGTTCCAACAAAAGAACTTTTCCAACGTTGATATTCGAAAACTAGACACAATAGGCTGTGATTTTTGTGGGACGTCCAGTTTCTCAAAGTACTGGGTCTCTATTGTAGAGAATTGATTTTTGATTCAAAGAGGCTTTTGTATTTCTGAAATGAGGATAAAAGTTGTAAACATAACCTTTTAAATGGTTTCCAATAAATTATTGTAAGCTATTTTAATAATTATTGTGAAAATACTCGAAACATTGTTGGCTGTCAAAATTAAATATCCTGCTGGGATACAAACTGATGATACAGACATAAGAAGGGAATCAAAAGTGAATATGCGACGTGTTTTTTATGAAATAAAGGGGGCAAACGAGCAAACGATGGAGAGCAACTTCCGTCGCCCATGGACACTCGCAGCATCAGAAGAGCTGCAGGTGCGTTGCCGGCCTTTTAAGAGGGAATAGGGTAATAGGGGAGGGTAGGGAAGGGAAAAGGGTAGGGGATTGGGCCTCCGGTAAACTCACTCAATCGGCGAAACACAGCGCAAGCGCTGTTTCACGCCGGTTTTCTGTGAGCCCGTGGTATTTCTCCGGTCGAGCTGGCCCATTCGTGCCGAAATATGGCTCTCCCACGTCACGTTTGTTTGTAGTATTAAATATCCTAAATAGTTTTTAAAGAAAATTCATACAATTTTCTTTTAAAACTATCGTGATTCGTGACTGAATGTTTTTCGCTTTTCATCATCATCAGCTATCAGGGGTACTTAGAATTGAATTCGAAAGCAATTCTCTTGTAACAAATCTATGGCGGACTCGATATAGTATTGTGTCGCGCGTCTCCAGACCGATGCCGTATTGTACAGCTCTCTACCCTTTTGTTGCGCTCATGTATAGAAATAGCTGTATAATTTACCAGCTGGACTGTTATTTTCTTAAAATCAGCGCAGTAAACTGTTATACTATTTAAACACTTCGTTATATATTGTAATATCCGTAATATAGTATAAGCGTACTTCTTACATTAATTTTTAATGTTAAATCTTGTGATATCCAGTTGAATGCAATTTGAGTTCTAGACATACATAATATTTAGTATATAATACGTCAGAAACTCGAGTTGTTTTTACCGTACATATTGTTACTAGAGACTAGTCAATATGTATGACACCCGAATGTGTATCTTTTTTACGATCCAAAAGAAATTATGGCATATGCTTCTGCAATAACATTTTTGTGACACTACCACAAGACAATCGTAAGAAAGTTGACCGATCATAAGGTCCGGTCATAACTAAGAATAATAAATACTATCTTAAGTCTTTACTATAAACGTCAATTACTTTGCCAAGTAGAAGTGCGAAAGTTTCGACGTAATCAAGTACTTACACAGATTTGTAGGAAACGCCGAGCAAGGAGGCGTTTGAGCGAAAATAATTGTGGTTTTCTCGCTCCTCTTATACTGGCGAAGTTAGCGCTTTATGTTTCATTAGACTTAACAAGCTTTTCTCAGTGTGTAAAATTTAACTGTACTGTACCCGTGTAAAACGTTTGTTCGCGCCTCCTAATGCCTGTGAGAAGTTAAGGTCTTATATTATTTTTAATAACTAAAGTAATACTCAATGTTTTTGTTTCGTTTAAGAGGTTTCAAAATATAGGACCGGTATTGATAATATTTTGAAACAATATAAAATAAGACGTGACTATATTAGACTAGATGATGCCCGCAACGCCGTGGCGCCAAAATTCGTTTATCGCGTGGGAACCGTACATTTTTCCGAGATCAAAAGTATCCTATGTCCTTTTCCGGGACTCAAAGTATCTCCATACCAAATTTGACGCCTCCGTGGTCCAGTGGTTCAGAGCTCGGCTCTTGACTCGGAGGTCGTGGGTTCGATTCCCGTGTTGGAAACATGTTATTTCCAAGTTTGGTTAGGATAATGCAGGCTAAGCCCCAATGATTACTTGTCAGACACAAGTAAGATGATCCATGCGTCGGATCATCCGACGAAATGAAATTTTCACAGATTATGTATTTCTGTTGCCGCTATAACAACAAATACTAAAAACAAAATAAATTAAATATTTAAGGAGGGCTCCCATACAACAAACGTGATTTTTCTAACATTTTTTGCTTAACTATCAATGATGACAGCAGGTAGGCACTTGAAATTTTCACAAAGGCCTTAATAATGTATGTAATTTAATAAAAAATTTAAGGGTTAGGTAGGTAGGTAGGTCCCATACTATTTTTGCTCTATAACGGTACGTGCGCGGTATAACCCTTCGTGCGCGGGTCCGACTCGCACTTGGCCGATTATTGGTATTTTTAAGGTAGGGCATTGTGATTTTAAGGTAGGGCATTGCCCCACTATGCCCCCCCCCTAGCTACGGCCCTGGTCGGATGGGCATGTAAAAAGTCGGTCCTGCGTCTGCCCTCCCACTGGGTTATGAGAGTAAAGGAATAGAGAGTGCTCTTGTGTACTGCGCACACACTTGGGCACTATAAAATTACTCCTGCGTAGCTGGCTTGGTTTCAATGAAACCGGCCACCGTCACCGAAACCGGTGTGGGAGCTATTATTATACCAAATTTCAGAAAAATCGGTTCAGCGGTTCGGGCGTGAAGAGGTAACAGACAGACATACACACTTTAGCATATTTTAAAATATTAGTATGGAAGTATGGATGTCGCTCCCAACACCGTTTAGGCGAAACTAATTTTTACGCAGGATCCGTATATTTTATGATAAAAAAAATATTTACCATCTTTCTTGGGACTTAATAGCAGCCATACCAAATTTCATTTAAAAGTCTGATGTAGACATACAGAAATTAAACATTTTAATTAATATTAAAATGTTTAGTTCGTCTGTATGTCTACAACTACATAGTAGTATTCGGTAACATACTTAGTGGGTAACATTACCCACTAAGTATGTTACCGAATACTACTGTTTTCGTAGGTGAGCAGACTATGTTTCAATTATTGTAATTACATAACTCTGTTTCACTAATTAGGTAATTAGTTAAATTATTATTGTACATAGTATTTACCCGCCAAAATACCAGTATGCGGGTCTTCTATGTATCAAATTACATTGTGTGTATACCTACAGGTATAAGATAACCGCTGTAATAATAATATGATGCCAAATTGTAACAGATTACTGTATAGATATGTTGACCACAATGCGGAGGGCAGATACACATGATATATTATGCTGTGGATATAATCATATAATATGGTACATTGTGTTGAATATAGTCTATGTAACAAATGATGCGATAAGGTGATACATCGTACTTGAATATTAGTTTTATATAAAGGAGCATGTTCAAATTCAAGTATAGTTTAAAAGTAGTTAAAAACAAGCTAACGAATCTAACATTTTTTTTTCATCAATCATTATTATTATCATAATATTCATGTTGGGCGAAGAAGCGTTGATAAAATCAATTTGTTGTAATTATAAAAATTTAAAGTCTAATCGTAAATTAAAAGAAAACTAGATTTTCTAGTATTGTATGATAAAAAGAAACTGTCAGAAATCAAAATTAAAATCAAAAATATTTAATTCGGAATAGGTTAACAAAGTAAACACTTTTAGAACGTCGTGTCTACATGAGGTCTACCACCGGTTCGGGAACTAACTACCCCGCCGAGAAGAACCGGCGCGGCGTAAGAAACTCGCACGGGGCCACCTTTTACCAAAAAGGTGGAAAATAACAATGATAGTTTAAACTAAACTATCATTATTATTTTCCACCTTTTTGCTCACTATGGGTAGGAATCAATAAAGAATACTTACCAGAAGTCTAACTGGGCACTGCAAGCTCAATAAGCACCTTAACAGAATAGGTGTTAGTAGCTAAACGACTTGCAGATTCTGCGAGGAGGAGGACAAATTACCTATACACCTCCTCCTTGACTGTCCTGCTCTACTACAGAGCAGAAACAGGCACCTTGGTCGCTACGAATACTCATGTACAGAGGAAATTCGTGGCACCAACCCCAACCACATCGTTCAATTCATGAGTAGCCTTGGGTTGGGGACGGTACTCTTATGTGAAGGAGTCACAATAGATCCTCAAGGGTCGCAGTAACATCAGGGCTACTAAACCTGCCTTCAGCACAAAAAAAAATATGATATACTTACTTTTTATTTTCTGTCAAGTTCTAACGTTCGTAACTATATCACGATAGCGGAACACGTAGACTATCGTGTATCCACGTTATATTAGTACAATAACAGTAAATATGCAACACTAGATGCGCCAAAATTTGTTATCGAGCGGGAATCGTACATTTTTAGGGATAAATATGCTATATCCTTTCCCGGGACTCAAAGTATCTCCACACCAAATTTCAGCAACATCGGTTTAGCGCTTTGGGCGTGAAGAGGTAACAGACAGAAAGACACACTTTTGCATTTGCAATATTAGTATAGACGAGCTTTTGCCCGCGGCTTCGCTCGCGTTAAGAAGTATTATTATATACAATCTTACATCCCCTATTTTAACCCCTTGGGATTGGAATTTATCAAAATCCTTTCTTAGCGGATGCCTTCGTCATATCATCTACCTACATGCCAAATTTCAGCCCGATCGGTCCAGTGGTTTAGGCTGTGCGTTGATAGATCACCATGTCAGTCAGTCACCTTTGAGTTTTATATATATGGATATATATTTTGTATTGCAACCCGCGACTGGGCTATATTAAAAGTGCATTTAAGAGGGAAGATCATAGTATTGAAATTATTATTAAGCCATACTTATTAAAATTATTGCTAACATAACTTTGACACAGATAGTGAGCATTCTTCTTTACACAATACCTACCTACCTGGAGTTTTGTCTAGGGACCTCCTGTTTTAACTTCCATGTACTCTATATTTAGGGCCCCACAGGTACGCATGTTAAATTATTATGAAATTAATATTCACTCTACCCGTAGCCTGAAAACGCCAAAAAATTATTCGTTATTAATTCCCTTTTAATTTATTATTTTCACACAATTATTTTAAAAATTCGAAACTGGACTATAGGCTTGATTAATAGATTTATAATATATTAATTTTACCGAGTATGTTAAAAATGAATTAATTATAATAGACAAAATATTGTAAGTTCCCTTAATGGTATCTTGGCCTTGTATAGTACATTAATGGGAATGTGTGATGGGCAATGCCCATATTGACAAGGACAATAATATTATGTGATCGAAGCAAGGTAGCTTTCTTTAAGATTGAAAAAGGGATAAATATTTAAAAGATATATAGGTATAGGTTTTACAATACTATTCAAACTTGTATTACGATATCTTCTCGGTAGAATGCGTCAATGCGAAATAGCGCTGCAGGTGTTATATTTCACATCCTGAACGCGTTTGGACGAGTCGAAACGATGTCTCCAGAAGAAAATACAAGCAAAACGGTAGTCGATGGGTCGAATGTAAAAGTATTATGATCCCTATAACTGTAGGAATAAGGCCGATAAAGGAAATACAAGTTAGCGACCGTACATTTTGTAGGAATATTCAATACAAAATGCATATTAATGAGCAAATCCTGTATTAAACAAAATAATAAGATTTTGCCTACTATTTTATTCCCTACCGTTAATAGCGTGTTTTTACCTTAGATATCTTTTAGCGGGAGTTAAAGTATATTATGCTGCTCTTTATTTGAGCCGTACCATCACACAAAATCGCATTTATAATATTAAGGTCCTGTTTAACCACTTCCTGATAAGATGCCGGGTAGGCTATCCACAACTTAACTTGTCAGATAGAGTATGGGGCATCTTACAAATAAGTTGTGGATAGCCTATCCGGCACCATACTAGGAAGTGGTGAAACATGCCCTAAGTATGGATTGATCTTATAATATATAAAATTCTCGTGTCACAATGTTAGGCCGCGCACTCCTCCGAAACGGCTTTACTGATTTTAACCAAATTTTATATGCATATTCAGTGGGTCTGAGAATCGTCTACTGGGTACTTTTTATATTGATAAGTGCATTTGTTGAATAAATAATAGTAAATTATTACAACTCGAGACTGACGGCGACCATTGTTTGTGCGACGGGATAGCGATGGACGTTGCCATGGTGATATACTTATTTAGTCACTTCAATAAAATAATACGGCCGAAATACTTTATGTGGCAAAGAAACGTTTGCCGGGACAGCTAGTAATATTATAAATGCCTATTTTACACATTAAAGAACAATACCGTGATATTTAATTTAGGAGTAACAATAACAATATTATTCTAGCGCTGCAAGTGTTACATTGATACAAATATTATTCGACTAGCGACCCGCCCCGGCTTCGCACAGGTATAAAATATATAGCCACTGAAAAAAATATTAAAATCGATTCAGCAGTTTTGATTTATTATTCATTATTAATAGCATGTAATATTCTAGCTCTGAAAAGAACTGTTGTTTAGCTCTGAAAAGAACTGTTGGTTAGCCCTGAGAAAAACTTTTGCGTATGTGTAGTTTTAAGAACAAAATCTAAAAAAAATCGCATGAAAATTATTATAAGACTTCGTACCTTACGTGTACCTTACTCATAGATAATGCGCACTCCCGCGGGCTCGCCTTGATGACGCCCACTTCGCAACGGGCCGTGCAGTAGACATCGTAATATTTTAATTTCGCCATAACTTCAAAACCAAACGTCCAAGTTTAGTCATTTAAATACCAATAATTATCTAAATAAACTGTACTTAGTGACGAAATAATTTATTTTGATAAGGATTAATAGCATGAGTAAAATAAACGCGTGTAAATGTAGTCCAAAAAAAATCATTTTTTTTTAATTAAAAAAATGGTTGTTGTGCCTCACCCGACATAGATAGGTATAGTGTGTCGTGGACTTTTTTGTACATATTTATAAGACCTACAACTAATTATTTTTTGTACATATTTATAAAACCTACAAAAAATATATTTTCTGCTTGATTTCTGGTTGATTTTTTACACCTTGTGTCCGAAAAACCCAAATATCTTACGGAAATAACATTTAGCCTATGTTACTCGTGGATAATGTAGCTTTCGAATGCTGAAAGAATTTTTAAAATCGGTTCAGTAGTTTTTGAGCCTATTCATTACAATTATACAAACAAAGTTTTCCTCTTTATAATATTAGTGTAGATATTTGAATTGACTGTATGTAACATACAAGGTGGCAAACGTTGGCGTTGGACGACCAATTAGGCTATGTGGCCAATTAGACTATATTACTAGTAATTTGCTGTGTTAGTTTCAACTTAGGGTTAAATTGAATATGTTCTAGGAATATGAGCTCACTGATTCTTCTAAAAGCAGATTTATGTTTGGCTTATGTATGAAAATTAGGGGAATTTATATTAGGAATATGTAAAAGCTCAGAAGGCTTAGAAATACCTGTTTGAACTAAGCCACTAGGCGAGTCACTACATGTCGAAACTTTTATAAAATTTTCGTAATTTGGATTCAGAACATCAGTAATTTGATGCTGCAAGTCTAATTTTAACCATTAGGTAAACGTTAAAAATGATTATTCACTTTGATCAAATATATTTTTGTTCCTACTCTACGGAAATCAAACTTCAAATTGAACAAATTTTATCCTTTGGGATTCATTTATTCATTTCCGAGTTCTATTTCACTAAGTTTGTTATAGTTTATAGTTTGTTGCAAATAAAATTATTAAAATGTCTAGTCATTTTAACAGGAGTTGCTACGTTGTAATCCATATCCATACTAAAATCCATCCATACTATACTATACTTTAACGTTGTTAGTGGCGGCCGAAAAGGAAGATCTTCCGACCGAGCGAGATAGCATGCTCGGTCAGGCCGAAGCCCACTGACGCCATTTCAGACGTTGTATATATCTTGCCGTTCTCCGAAACTTCGATAGCGCGATGCAGGAATGTTAGGCGACTTGTGGGTACCGCCACAATACTATATACTTACTATATACTATACTTATACTATACTATATACTATACTATGATATACTATTAAACTATATACTATACTATATACTTACTATACTATATGCCAAAATGTGTCTGTCTGTCCGTCTGTCTGTCTGTCTGTTACCTCTTCACGCCCAAACCGCTGAACCGATTTAGCTGAAATTCGGTATGGAGATACTTTGAGCCCCGAGGAAGGACATAGGATACTTTTTATCCCGAAAAAAATTACGGTTCCCGCGCGATAAACGAATTTTGGCGCAACAACCCGCTGCGCACTGGGCCTTATTACGAGCGGTGAGGGAATTTGCCCAAATTGGGGCACTCCGACAGACTCCGGAGTATAACCGCCTGCAGGCTTCACTGGGCCCTCCTATATTAGGCAGGAGCCGGCCCAGCGCTGACGCTACCCTCACGACCTTCGGTCCCAACTGTTGGAAGTGTGGGCCGAAGGTCCACCTCCCGTCTAGAATGAGCCTAAGACATTTTTCTTATAACCTAGGATAATGAATGTTATAAAGGTACGATGTCATGTTTATGAGTCACACCAACTACTGGCCACGGTACACCAGTGTGCCACGGCACACCTTTTGCGGAACACCGTTCTATATTAATCATTTTAAAAGTTTTATGTTCCCTATAATACAAATGAACAGCGGGGCTAAAATGGTCGCTTTGAAGAATCATGACATGAATCATAATATGATTCATTTTTCTAAAATCGCAAAATGCAACTCTGCTTGCAATTCGTTTCTGTATTTTTGTACTGATTTGACATTTGTCAGTTTGACAGTTTTGACAATTAATTTGCTGAATTGATTTAGAGGAATTGCTATATGTGACCATTTAAGCCCCGCTGATCTGCATTAAAGTTTTGGAGTCATATTAAATTATAAATGGAACTTTAACTTAAGCGGTCACATTTTATGAAGCTACTAGTAATTCATTATCACAATACAGTCCTAAAACAAGCCATTAAGGATCACAAATCACAATAGAGTCCTAAACGAGATTACAAGTGGTTCATCATTATTTAGTTTGAAGCAAAACTAGATTTGCTATTTTAGATCGGTTGTTATGAGAACAAATTGAATACTGTACATATTGTTAACTATGTTATTATTGTTTAACATCCTAACAGGCTTAGGTGAATTCAATTATCGCGGGCATCGATTTTATGTTAATATTTGTATTATTGATAATGAGAATACTGCGGTGAGTGCTTTTAGGTTAAATACATATTGACATGTTAATTGATATTTTGTTGTATACTCCAGGTGTAGTGGCATTCGGAAATCATTTTTTTTTTTGGTTTACCTTAACTTCGTAACTTCATGTTAATAATTTTATTACTCAAAGAATAATAAATACATTAGTAAAATTTAGTGAAATGGTAGAGCCCGGTCACCAAACACGCACATAATATTCGGCCATTGACCTATCGCTTATCTCTGTCTTGAGTCTTGACTCGTGTAATGCTTGGTGCAACTAATATAATATATTCTGTGGTAATGCTAAGTACTCACATACGATTTTGCTCGATAGTTTTACTCCAAATCGAGCAATAATTATTACTGTGTGGACTGCAAAACTCACAGCTCGGCTCGCATCGAGCCATTTTGAAGGTTCGCATCGAGCCGGCTTGATGGAATTAAATATATCGAATTAGGCGATTTGCAGACGACGGGGCAGGACGGGCCGGTCAATTTCGCCGCGAACGATAGCACAAAGAATGATCCACGGCGGGCAAAAGGACCGCGCCGCTGGTGCCCGGTAGGCACTGGCGGCGCGTGTCCGCGGCTGCCCGCCGTGGATCACACAAACCAGTTTACATGCAGTAAAGCATACCATTACGTTATTGGCTCGATAGAGCAAAACCGTATGACGTGAGTACTTAGCATAAGAGTATTTTGTGAAAGTAATAGACAAGAGTTATTTGGTGGGCGACTTTAAATAAATTATCATTTCACGTCTTAATCAATTATTGTTAAATTGTCTACAAACCTTATCTTTCTTTTTATATAAAAGGTGGCTCTGTGCGATTTTCTTACGCCGGGTTAGTTCCCGAACCGGTGGTAGGCCTCACCTGTTAACCAATTTAGGTGCGATTTCACCAAAGAAATGGAACGCGTTCAAAGCACTCTGAACCGGTTCAAAACGTATAAACGCGATTATAACATCGAAATGCATTTCACCAGTATAAACTGAACTCGTTCACAGCAAATCCAAGCTTTATCTTCTGAACGCCCAAAGTCCGAAGTTTTACGTTATAAAACCCGTTCAAGCCCTGTCATGGCGGAACGAAAAACAAGGCCATTTTTAAAAGAAGAAGAAGAAGAAGTAGACAAAAGAAATGTCAAGATGACAGTTTTGATACATGCGTTTGTTAGTTCATGTATTGTTTTTTGCTATTTTGTAGTTAAATTAACGTGAAAAGGCTTTAAAATGATGAAAACATGTAAAATAATTGCGTGACGTCACGTACACTTAGATTTAAAAATCGCAATCAAAAGAAGTTTGTGAAATCCAATCGAAACAAAACGAGATTTACGTCGCAGCATGAACGCGTGCAATGGGAACTAAGTTTTATGTGTGTTTGGTGAAATCCCACCTTAGAAATAAAAATATTTTCATTTAATTTTCATCTTCAAATACCCTTACTCGGTACTTCATTGCAGTATTTGTCTCGTGTCTAGTCTCTATTCAGACGTATCTTTAAACTACTAACTATAAAGTTTAAACATTCGTTAGCGAATATTTAAAATTAATATAAGACGGTAGCACAGTGTGTCGAGTGCAAACATTTGCGAAGCTCCGAACGAGTCTATCAGGCCTTACTGGTGTTTACCTATCTAAGTGCTTACGGGCAGAGGGCCGTTTAGCGCTCACGTAATCTTAGCTGCAAACTATTTTCATGCTAGAACCTCCTTGGTTTAAATGACCTACATTTAATCGGTTATTGCAAGGTCTAGTGTTTCACTTAAACACTAGACGTTTTACTTCGTCGCGCCTAAATTTGTACGAACTTTAAACTCGCGATCAAATAGTAGTAACCGTAGATTTTTCTGGTATAAAAATTATTTTTTGTGCTTAGCTAGGATAGGATCAAAAACAAATTTTATCAATTGAATCATCGCAAAGCATTACTTTCGGAATTACTCTCAAGCAGTGGTACCTGTGCTTCATTCTCTCCATTTTGAAGATCGTCACCCAAATCTCTACCTATATCATTAAATCCTAGCTAGGCTTCCCTCAGAATAAAAAAAACTGACTTTATCACTACCTTGATAAGAATTGTTTATTTTAAAACGCAGTTAATCTGTAAAATGTTGTGGTTAAACTTTAGATATATATTATATAGAGAATAAGACTTCTGAAACCCTTCGGTTTAACAAAAGCGAAGGGTTGCGTGTGCGCACTTGTGTCAACAAATAAAACGACTGTCAAGTCGTCAAAGAAAGAAGAGTGAATCATTGGAGCAAACGGGTCGGCTAATGGAAAGCAACTACCGTCGCCCATGGTCACTGGCAACATTAGAAGAGCTGCAGCAGGTGGGTTGCCGACCTTATACGCTCTCGCCTCTCTTCTTGAAAGTTGCAGGTCGTGTTGTTCCGGAAATACTGCTGACGACAGTAGGTATTTAGACGACACCATGACAGTCTATACAGAGTGTAACAAAAATAAGTGATAATACTTTAGGGTGTGTACGTGTTCCTTGTAGAGAGTTCACTGTGAAAGTAGCAGCGCTGAAAGACCAATTTTTTTTTCATCTTTGAATGGGGACACTCGTGACGCTCGGGCCCTTGCCCATACAAAAGTGAAAAAAAATTTCGTCTTTCAGCGCTGCTACTTTCACAGTGAATTCTCTAAAAGGAACACGTACACACCCTAAAGTATTATCACTTATTTTTGTTACACACTGTATAAATTATTATAAAACGTAAGATATAAATTAAGTACAAGTCAAACTATATGTTAATGGAGTGTATGATTTATCTGCTTATAGTCAGAAAATATAACAAGCTGCATAGTGCAGAATTATCATGCGGTAGATTCTGACTCGTCAGCCGTGTGTCGCCGGCGTGCCGGACGGGTGGTTGACAACTGACAAGCGATCCGGTAATCATCGTTAGATACGTAGTGATGGGGTGGTGGTATAGGTAACTAGCTTTGTCCACACTGTGCCTTTTTTTGTTCATCAAGGGCATGCGTTATAGCGCAGTCAACATCGCACGTGAGGCATGCCCGCGACGCTATGACACTTTTCTTTCCAACGCGGGTGGATTTTGACGCATTCAATTATTGAATATGCCAAACGAAAGTTGAATAAAAAGATGATGACGAAAATTGAAGATGAAATTGCATAGTGTGGACATAGCTAATTGGTATTCGTATAGAATTCTTGCGAGTTGAAGAGAGAGGGAGAAACAGAGTGCAAAATCACTCTCGTGCAGCTGGCCAGGTTTCACTAAAATCGGCCACCAAAACCAGCGTGGAACATTCCTCTATGGTTTTTCATTTTATTATTATTCTAAAGGGATTGACTCTTTATTGATTTTTAAGCAATTTTTGTACGTTCAAAAAAATTTTATGTTATTTCGTTTGCAAGATTAAAAATGCAGTAGGGTACAAGAATGTGCTAGATCAATAAATATAATATAAAAATAAATGAATATATTTTAAAAATTATACTTATTAAAAATAATAATAATTGAACTTTGTACTTTTCTTTGCTTCACGTTTGTGTTAAATGATACAGTCTTCATAATGCGGCTTTGTTTTTTAAAACATAATTTAATAATAATTATAGTAACTAGAGATCGCCCAATGGTCGAAATTTGACCTTAGTTTCAACGACATTAGGACTACTATGTTTAATTTGTAAAAAAATATGGACTTTATCATACATATTTTTTTCAACTCTCGTCTCTGGGACTCAGCTGATCTCAGACTGGCCGTGTAAGCATTGTCTAATAGTATCTCAGATTCAATAAAAAAAACTATAATCCATTTTCAATTTGTCAACTTGTTGTCAACAGACTTCAACCATAAATAAAAGAGTATAATTCGTATGTATAGGCTTGTCACTCAAAAATCTGTCATTTCTCATGTGTGTGTGTTGTAGTGTGTGTAATGTTTTATTGTTAAAAAATGTATGATAAAAGCATAATTTCAAAATAATATTAGTTCGATGCACTCCTTCACCATATAAACTATAACTGTGCAAAATTTCATGCACCTACGTTTTCCCATTTTTCGTAAAAAGGGTTACAAAGTTTTTCGTTCGCGTATTAATATTATGATGATGATAATATTGTGGAAGATAAAGAACTAAAGAAATATATTTGATCAACCTATCACATTTTTATAATTTCAGCTACATTTTATATCATTTAGGAAGCTTATTTCGTTATTATTAATATTAACATTATTAGCAAAGTAAATATAGGTTAGTGCTCATTTCGAAGCATGCATACAGTGAATGTAAATTGTGCGGTTTTCAATTCACAGAATTTTGTTTAAAAGTGCTTAAGAGGAGTCCACACCGCCGTTTTTCCATACAAACGTTGTCCCCTGTTTCCTCCCTGGATAATGCCGGTAGAGTTATGATTTTTTTCCTGAATATCTATGGCCACTATTAGCATGTCCCTATGTTTTCTTCTTTTTGATAATTTTATTATTAAAAAAGATAAGAACATCCAAAAACCCAAAAAGAGGGCCAGATTTTCCTCTGTGTTCAAACACTCAGAAAACAAAACTGGCTAGAATATACAAAAAAAAAAAACATAGGAACACAGTTCAAGCCTTGTTTTAATTCTTAATGAAAAAAGTACTTAAATCGGTTAAGTTTTCCTTAACCGATTTAAGTACTTTTCTTTACTTCCTCCAAAACTTAACCGATTTAAGTGCGATTTAAGTATTTTTTTCATTAAGAATTAAAGCAAGGCTTGAGCTGTGTTCCTATGTTTTATTTTTTTTTGTATATTTTAGCCAGTTTTGTTTTCTGGGTGTTTGAACACAGAGGAAAATCTGGCCATTTTTTTGGGTTTTAGGACGTTCTTATCTTTTTTTTAAATAAAATTATGAAAAAAAAGAAAACATAGGGACATGCTAATAGTGGCATATATATTATAAAATATTCAGGAAAAAAATCATAACTCTACCGGCATTATCCAGGGAGGAAACAGGGGACAACGTTTGTATGGAAAAACGGCGGTGTGCGTGTGGACTCCTCTTAATACAACTGCCATCTTTAGACTATGCTCAGCAGAATTTCTTTATAATACAAGTCTAAATATATAATATAACTCAAAGGTGACTGACTGACTGGCATAGTGATCTATCAACGCATAGCCCAAACCACTGGACGGATCTGGCTGAAATTTGGCATGCAGGTAGATGTTATGACGTAGACACCCGCTAAGAAAGGATTTTGCTAAATTCCATCCTTAAGGGGTTAAAATAGGGGATGAAAGATTGAATATAATAATGCTTCTTAACGCGAGCGAAGCCGCGTGCAAAAGCTAGTTGTAATATAAAATATGATTAAAAAATAAAATACTTCAGAGTGTGTATGTGCACCTTGTATATAGCTCAGTGTGAAAATAGCAGCACTGAAAGAGTTTCTTTTGATTTTTATGTTTCTATGACAAATGCTCCAACATCATGATCATACATACAGTAAATCTCTTTCATCGACGGTCCTTTCACAGTAGATATACCCTAAATTATTATACATTTCTTACCTGTATCACATTTTGTATTGTTACACACATTATTTCATTTGCTTATCATCTTTTGTCATTTTCACCTTTTGTCTACGTACTTTTATGGGGTTACAGCGTTACCGTTATCCTATAAAAATAAATATCAAAACCTTCATTTGTTACCGCAAATACATCGAACAAAACATTGAACAGATAGAATAAATAAAGCCATACAAATTGCGTATACATTCTCGGCTTCTATTACTTCGCCGAAACCCATCCAATACGGTGCTATTTAAAATGGATCAAATATTTCCATACAAAACTTTTCTCGTCCGGTACTACTCTGCTCGACTACTGATTAGGGCTGCCACAACACTAGAAAGTTCTAAACTCCATTTACTCACCTTAGACAAAGGTAGGTAGCAAGCTGATAATAATCACATAATATTCTTTTATTATGCAATATTAAAAGAAATCTGACCAAATCCTAAAGGCAACATAATGCAGTGTCTTTAATTACAACCTAAACATTTTTAATTGCCAATCAAGATCATATTACCAGCTGGTGCCAGCCCTTAGGCTATTTGGAATGCTTCCTCTCTCCGCTATCCCTGAGTATTTGAAACACTTGATGGATCGGATGTCCATTTCAATACTAATCAATACAAACATGGTTGCTAAAACGTGGTAGTAATTAACCTGAATTTAGAACCTTTAAATGATAAACTGTTAGCACCACAGTTCTGACTCTTGTGGTTTGTCTTCAAAATAGTTCCAATGTTAAAAACGTAATTTAATATATTTTTTTTAATTTTTAATTTAATGCAGCAAATTAAAAAAATACTTTATCGCTTACGCCGCGCCGGCGGTCTGCTCTTCCACTGTCTTACGAATTTTCTATCAGTTTAACCCAAACAAGTGCTCCGCTAAAAAGTTTTCATTTCGAAACATCGATACGTTCGCGCTCCAACTCTAGCAGCTGTCCATCTACCCTCCGCAGTCCATAATTTGTCGCGTCATCACATCTCACTGTCCAAGTCATTGGTTATGTAACGTGTGCGGTGTGACGCACTCCACGTATCGATTTTAGCTGCACAGACGTTAATCATAATAAAATTGAGTGCAATATTAGATATTTGTAGATCTTCGCTTCTGATTATCACCACGGCAAATGCTGTAATGTAATCATCTAATACAAGTTATCTAAGTATCCTGATAGAGAAATGGCGTTCTCGAAAACATCAAGTAATGATACTTTGATCGTTTCGATTATTATCATCTAGTACTAAATTTTATACGTAAGTTATCTAACATAAGTAGCCTGGTAGCGTTCATGTCTTTGTGGGGTTCAAGGTTCGGTTCCAACCGTAAAATATCCACTACAGGATATAGACATCCTTCAGGAATCAGGATGCAACCCTCTTCCACATTTCATGTCCGGTCGATTTTGTGTCTTAAAATAATTTTATTTCTGAGGAAAATATGCTTGGCATGTTTTCATAATTTATTTAAACCAGGTGATGAACACCTGGTTTAAATAATTTTGTTTCAAAGCTGAAATGATCGACAGTATCTTTAGATGCTACAATTCAATAAAAAATTCACCGCATTTAATTAGGTATTACAGATTTTACCACATACATTTTTATTTTCCATTCATACGATTTTAGATTGAAAATGCAAAGAAAATTAAAACACAAATTCTGTTGGCTGAAAATAATTATTTACGTAATAATCACGGAGGTGTTAAAATGTTGTGTAAAATTTCCGTGTATTTTTTCCGAGCGAAATTTATTCCGGGCACGAAATGTACTGGAGGTTTGAAATGAACTGATAAATGCAAAGAGCCAGAACGTACCGAAAGAACTTTATGTAAGGAGCTGTAAAATATATATTTATTACTCAAAGTATATTCGTAGACTTTTTTATCTGATAAATTGCACTATTATAGTAAAGTAATTATTATCTTTAATGTATTATAAGTTCAAGTTTTAAGTGAGTTATATTGTATTGTTTAATAATAATTAATTATTCAATCGCTACGCTTCTATAAAGCTAGACTAGCTTAGACTGTGCGCTAAAACACAATAAAATAAATTATAAACAAAAAACTTTTTGAGAAAAAGCTTTTATTTAAGCACTCTAAAATGAAGAAAATAAATTTCTCCTTAAAATGTTTCACTTTTAAGTTATAAATTATAACCTCAATATATTATACAATTTGCATGATAATAAAAGCTTGTCGCGTGATTTGTGAATAAACTAGTACCAATTTAACTAGGAGTAATTTGATATTATATTTTTTTTATTTTTATAAAATCAAGTACTGATAGATTGTTAAGTCTCGCGACAAGCTTTTATTATCATGCAAATTGTATAATATATTGAGTATTATAAAATTTGCATATTTAATGTAGAGTGACATTATTAATAATAATGTAGAGCCGCCATATTGGATGTAGAGTGACATTACATTCGTTTTCATGTTACTCTTAATGAGCCCTTTTATTTGATACCCATATTGCAGTAGTGCATTAAAAAAATAACTATGCTCCTATCTTGGATGAGCCGCTATATTGGATGTAGAATGACATTACATTAGCTTTCGAGTTACTTTCAAAAAGCCCTTTCATTTAATATCCATATTGTAGGACTGTATAGAAAATAACTATTTCGCCATCTTGGATGGTCGGCCATATTGGATTTAGAGTGATGTCACATACCATATCGTGCATTGTCATCCAAACTAAACATGTATGCAAAATTTCAGCTCAATCGGTTAAATATATCTACTTTTGCAAGATTGAGTTGCAAGATTTCACCCGAACATACATACTTACATACATACAGAGCAAGTTAAATAAAAGCTTTTAATAATAATATGACTACCGTGGTTCTTAGAAAGAGGCTATAAGGACCTGTTTCACCACTTGCTGATAAGTATAGGCTATCCACAACTTATCTGACACATAGAGTATTTGTCATATAAGTTGTGGATTGTAAAAAGTGTATCCGGCACTTAGCAGTAAGTAGTGAAACAGGCCTAAACTTAGTATCTAGTTATTTATGGCGTGGTTAATTAAAACTTTCTATTACTTTGTTAAGTAAAGATGGATCGCACAAAGTATTTTTTTTTAATTTTGTATCTGGTTAACTCTTGAAATCTCAATTGAATGAGAAAAAGTGTTAAAAGTATAGTCATGTCTCGACAATTTATAATGTTAACTATATTCATAATTTAAATCCGAGCATAATTTAGTGAATAAATTGTTTAATCTCGGTAAAAAGAATACCTTGATGTAAGTTGAATATTTTCCCCGCTGGAAAAGGGTAAAAACCTATTTGCGGGCTTGCATTTTGCATTTACCGAGAAATTATAATGCATGAGAAACAACAGAGAAAACTATGAAGGCATCTCCTAGTTATAGTATCGCCTCTAAGTCAATGTAAATGGCATGAAACAATTTTGTGCCCAAGATGTTTTTAAGATGGGAAAAATTTCCTATGTCCTTTCACATCTTAATCTATACATCTATACATATAAATAAAATTGGAGTGTCTGTTTGTAATATTGAAAGAACCGTTTTTTTAACCGACTTCCAAAAAACGAGGAAGTTATATATTTGGCTGTGGATATTTTTTTTTTATTTTTTTTATTTTTGTATGTTTGACAGTGGTCAAACATACAAAAATATCGGTTCACAAACGGCGGAGTAGTGACTCCGCCGTTTGTGAACCGATTTTCAAAATTTTTGTTTTGTTATATTAGGTTTCACTCCAATTTTGTCCCATTTATACAAAAGTGGTGATCTGATGATGGGATCCATGAGTGATCGAGTGAACTCCTCAAAATTTATATGGAAACATATGGTGATTTTGGTTTTATAGGAAGCATACTAAGCATATGCTACCAAAACGCAAAATTTTGCACCAAGGTATACTATGGTTCCGAAGATACTAAGAGAACTCCGGATTCCTTATAGATACAAGTTTGGGGGTTTAGACGTTGTTTTAAGAACTGAAAGCATATGCTACTATGCAAATTACATTCATCATCATCATCATCATCATCATCACTACCATGTCAGGGTCACCAATGTCACAACTCACATGGTTGTATAATATGGATACAATATACACAAAACACCATAAAATATCATCAGTCATCACGTTATGTCCTTATTTATTTGGTACATTTCAAAGCGATTTTAATACAAAAAAAAACCAAGTTCAAGTACCACAAAATTAAACATAAGTAACAAATTCAACCTTTACTCCAGAGCGTAAGGCACACATTTGGGTTGGACTGAAGGAAACGGGGCACTATGGAAAAAAGACTTCGAAAAATTTTTCGTCAAAATTTTAACCTCTTATAACCACCCTTTTTGAATATACCAATCGATAGGGGGCGCCAAGGGGAGCAAAAAAGCTCAGATAAACTTTTCTCAAAAATCAACCCCTGTCGAAAGACAGGCCGAAATGTGACCCTCGTTAGCACGGAGAAAATACTTTGGCTAAGGTTTAGGAACCTACGTCCATTAAATGTTGGTGACATGGGTTAAGGAGGATTGTTTTGGTTGAGAAAAACTCTTCCTTACCGTTTCCACCGCCAGTAAATTCTCCGTTTAGAAGAAATTCGCATTTGAGACTTTCGTAATCTTCAATTCGTTTAATTCAATTCAATTCGTTTATTTGCTATAAAAGTGGTGAATACAGTAGGTGGTAATGATTATTTTCTTAAGATCTAACACTTTTAGCTATGTATAAAATAGCATGCAAATATATATTTAAATTATAATCATGTACAAAAATATGTTTTACACTAAAAATATTCAAATCAATTTTATACATAAGTTATCAATCATCATTAATAATAGTAATAATTAAACATATTATCATAAAGTTATAATATAAGTAATTATAATCATACAAAATATATTTTACGCTAACAATACCTATTCAAATCAATTTTTACATACTTAGTAATAATTAAACATGTCATGAGAGTACCTAATGAGAAATCTATATATTTATGTCAAGAAATTAAATAAAGTAAAAATGTCAATTAATTTAAAAACTATTGTCATAAAATAAAATAAGTTAATGTCAACTGTTTAAGAATTCCTTTACATCATAATAAGATTCATTTATTAGCATTCTTTTTAGTTCTCTAATAGACTGTTTTTTAGACAAGTGTTTTATGTGATCTGGTATTTTGTTATAAATCTTTACACACATTGTATATGCATTATTTAGAAAAAGAGTTGTTTTTGGTTTTTTATTTATAATTAATCTATTTGAATTTCTAAAATATTTAGTTGGGTTTGTGTCAATCAATTGTGTAAAAATGTCCTTATTGTGTATAACGAATTTAAATATTTCTAAAATGTACATGCTAGGTAGAGTCAATATGTTGAATTTTTTAAAGAAAGGCTTACATGACTCATACGGTGGAATCTTAGCTATAGCACGAATACATTTCTTTTGCACAATGAATGCTTTGTCTATATGCGTTGAGTTTCCCCAGACAACTAGACCATATCGCAGGACTGAGGACACGTAGCCGTGATAGGCTGTAATTGAGGTTTGGATACTAACTGTCCATGCTAACCTGCGCAAGACAAAAACAAATTTGTTCAGTTTTGAACAAACTTTATCTATGTGTGCATGCCAATTACAGTGTTTGTCAATTTGTACGCCTAAAAACAAGTTTTCCTCAACTTCCTCTATTTTTTCATTATTGTGTGTTAATTTTAAGTCAACGGGTTTTTTGTTATAAGTTCTAAATTGTATATACCTAGTTTTATTAACATTAATTTTAAGGTTATTACATGTCAGCCATTCAATTAAATATCTAAGTGTCAAGTTTATGTCATTTTCGATTTTATTCACGTCCGATTTATTATATGTAAATATTATAGATATGTCATCAGCAAATAATGTAAATTTATAATTATTCATGATTATTGGATTATTAATTTTAATGGGAATGTCATTTATGTAAAACAAGAATAGCTGAGGACCTAGTACAGAGCCTTGTGGAACTCCATATTCATTAAGTAAGACTGCAGATTCAGTATTGACTAATTCATTATCTCCGTTAATGTTTTCTATTATTGTGTATTGCGTTCTATTTTCAAGGAAGGCCTTAATCCAATTTAAAGCTGGTCCCCTTATTCCCATTTTGCTTAATTTCTTCAGTAGTAATTTATGTGAAACAAAATCAAAAGCTTTAGTCATGTCAATGAAAACAGTTATGCAGTGGTTCTTTTCATCAATGCAGTTTACAATTTGGTTAGTAACGTAACTTCAGATAAGATCATCTGTTTTCTGATGTTTACGAAGTATTTTAAGGTGCCAGTTCCAAAAGTTTCAAATATTCTGTCAGAGAACTAAAGATTCATATCTGGTACCGACTTCAAAATGATGAAGATTGAGTACAGAAATACTTGAGGTTTAGCCAAATTCGGAAAAAGGCACTATTAGATAGGAAAAATTATTTAATACTTTTTAGTTCATATTAAAAAAGATGTTATTATTGTTTTTACCTTGGAAGTCGGTTTTAATTTTTTGTTAAAAATAATAATACTACATGCATATGAATGTACCATCGAGGAAGTTGATTCCTATGCAATTGACAGACCAACGTTATATCGATCGATATATCGGTCGAATATGTCAATTCAATGTTAATTGTGATCTGTCAGCTGGGTTTGACATAACGCAACCAAACTCTTTAGGTCCCCGATTTGCATAGGAATCAACTTCTCTGATAGTACATACGGGACATACACCAAAATAGCACTTTTTACAATTTGTTTCTGACTGTATGTCTGTCTGTTTGTTCCGTTTGTTCTAATCTCTGGAACGGCTGGGGCAATTTTAACAGGACTTTTTTGGCAGATAGCGGATTTACTAAGGAGTAACTAAGGCTACCTTTTAACCGACTTTCAATAAAGGAGGAGGATATATTTTAAATTTTTATATTTGTTCATACATATTTTGTAATTTCAACTTTCTAGCTAGCGCGATGCTTGAGATATATTATCAGCCTGCAGACATACTACTATAATATTATTGCCGCGGACGAAGTCGCTGGCAACAGCTAGTAATTTAATAAAATTAAAGATGTGAAAGGACATAGGATTTTTTTTAGTTTTATTAGTTTCAGGACTTAAATATGTCCATACCAAATTTCAGCAAAATCGGTTCAGCGGTTTGGGCGTGATGAGGATACAGAGTAACAGACAGATAAGCAGACACACTTTCGCATTCATAATATTAGTATGGATCTTAACAAACTTCAAGTCACAACTTCTTTGTTACTTAATTCTTGTAAACGCCTCTGTCGTAGATTTTCTGGCTTCAAATAGCTGGCAATGACCCTGCTTTCACATCAAATTTCTATATAGGGGACTACTTTAGGATAATAGCTCCCCACACCGGTTTCGGTAACGGTGGCCGGTTTCATTGAAACCAGGCCAGCTACGCAGGAGTAATTTTATAGTGCCCAAGTGTGTGCGCAGTACACAAGAGCACTCTCTATTCCTTTACTCTCCTAACCAAGTGGGACGGAAGACCGACACGACCGGCGAGAGATCAGGCGCAGGAACGACTTTTTACATGCCCATCCGACGCATGGATCATCTTGCTTATCAGACAATCAGGTGATCAGCCTGCATTGTCCTAACCAAACTTGGAAATAATATGTTTCCAACGCGGGAATCGAACCCACGACCACCGAGTCAAGAGCCGCCGCTCTATACCACTAGACCACGGAGCCCTTCGTTACTTTAGGATGTGTATGGTTTGTGTTACTAGATCCATTTCTGTGTTTGTGTTACACCTCGGAGGACACGGCCCAGCACACCCTCGAGGTGTGCGACCGTTGGGCCGTGCAGCGCCATGATATCATGGCGGTACTTGGGCGGGACCTCTCGCTCTCGAGTATGGTTCGCTGCATGTTCGAAGAGGAAGTCCGGTCCCTGAAGTAGACCGGCCGGTCGTGAAGGGAGTCCTGTGTCAGACAGATCCAGGACATCCCTCCGTATACGGCTGAAGGCACACCGCAAGTGGTTTTAGTGGGTAAGCCCGGCGTTCTCGCATTAAAAGAAAAGTATTGTTACACCCTGTATCATAATATATCTTTTTATACAAAGTAGCTATTAAAAATACACTTTTTAGCTTCGGGACTACGATGCCTACCACCGGTTTGGTAATCGGGAAAAGTTATTAACTATATACTACTATTATATTATGAATATTTCCGTTGAATTATACATTTATCGCATGTCGATCGTGTTTTTCAGTAGAATCCTCATTGTATGCTGCCAGGAACTGTATTACGTAATATTCAATGTTCAATAGTAGAGGACATAATAATATTGTCATTTATTCAAACAATACTCGAATCTGATAATTACTTTATTCATTGCATGCATTTTTGTTATTCATTATACAATTATTTTTGTGCAGTGTTAATAACCATAAAGAACTGATCACACACACGTTTTAGTTTGATAATTGTATAGCTGCTGTTATTGTGCTTTACTTTTTAAACGTGACAAATGAATTCCTATAGGTACCTTTACGAATTAATTGTTGCAAGAAGATATTATTATATATTTGTGTGTAGTATTTATTTATTGATTTATTTTTAATATAGCTAAAGGTGGCCGGTGGCCCTATAATTCAAAACTATCTTGTTTAGATGCAACAAAAAGTTGTCGCTACAAAAAATAACTTAATATGCCTCTACACGGTCAAATCGAAAAACCTTCTTTATTGACGTCTGTTAAAAATAGTAGTCATTACATAATGAAAATTAAGAACAATAACCCTTAACGGCCGTTCCCAATATTTGATCTATCTCCGGTTTTGCCCTACTAGAGGTAGGAATAGCTCACATTAGACATTAGAGACATATATTTTATGTCAATTGTGAGCTATTCCTATCTCTAGTAGGGCAAAACCAGAGATAGATCAAATATTGGGAACGGCCGTTAGCCTATAATTATTACGATTATATTTACCTACCTACGTCTCATTAAATATTCTAGCTATTTGACCGAGCTTTGCTCGGTATTCAATAAAACACGAATAAAATGACATTTTCTAAAAGTGATTCCTAGCTAGATCGATTTATCGCCCCTAAAATCCTTTATATACTAAATTTAATGAAAATCGTTGGAGCCGATTCCGAGATTCCAATTATATATTTATATACAAGAATTGCTCGTTTAAAGATATAAGATAAGATTATTGATCATCGATCAGTAGCGCGCTATGCGTAGCAAAACGTAGTACCTGTCATGGTAGCGTAGCTACAGTGAAAGTGACATCATAATCATCATCAGCCTATTACCGTCCATTGCTGAACGTAGGCCTCCCCTAATGAGCGCCAACCATCCCGATCTTGGGCAGCCCTCATCTATCCGCTGCCAGCCACTTTCTTTAAATCGTCGGTCCACCGTGCTGCGGGACGTCCAGCGTCCTACACTACGTTTGCCTAAGCGTGGTCTCCACTTGTCTGCTCCATCTACCGCCTTCCCGTCTGCATACATGACCAGAAAGTGACATATTATTGAAGTCATATAATACAGAGTATAGTTTCCTTTTTGGGGTTTTCGTAGTCGAGTTATATTTTTTAAATTTCTTATTCTCGATACTGATATGAGTTAAAGACGTGAATGGAAGATCACTAACATTTTATAACATAAGGACAATAACTACTCATTTTTTTCTTGTAATTATTTAAACAAAACTTGTAATTTATACCTACTTCATCTGGCTAGAAATAAAATTTACTTTTTTTTATTTAAAATCATTTTCCCTCAATTTTTTTCATTTTCTAACCGACTTCAAAAAAGGAGGTCATCAATTCGACGCGTACCTATGTATGTAATAATATTTGCAGAACTGCCCAGTTTTTGTATATTATGTAGCTGCTACTAATTACTTACGTACTAACAAAATTAGCGCCCTCTACTTTTTGTATTTTAAGTCGGATGACGTCACTCCAATTAAAAAAAATGTAGTTCGCAATGCCCTCTATATTTTTTATTTAAAAAACTTTTTCCTTAAACCAATAGTTTCCAATAAAAAAGCATTTCTAATTTTTTTAAATTCATTTTTTTTATTTCTCAAAAACAGCAATTAGCGCGACCTTTTTAATTTTTCTGTGACCTCTTGACATGCCCCCCTAACGATTCATCACGTCAAATAACGGTAGGTCTTTCTTATTCGGAGGGCAAATTACATATTGATTTTACTATTAGGAAATACTGCAAATTTCATCAAAATCGGTTCAGTAGTTTTTGAGATAGGTAATTAATTTAGTTCTTAATTACGTACAATTTTGAAGTTGGTGTTATCTTTTTAAAATACATACTTTAATTTGCTTCTTCCACTCATGTCTCTAATTTATTAAGGCAATCATTGATCAGCATCCATGGCTTCAGATACCATTAATAAATTCTAGGTCTCTACCCACATCAGCTTTCACGTTTCATTTACTTCAAATCTTTTATCCTGAAATGGTTCTTTGTGGTTCTGATATTCCAATAGATTCCGGGAACAAAAATTTTTCTGACAACACCAGTTCCGAAACCGAAATAGCACCGAAATTCCAATACGATAGTAATTCGGATTTATAACAACTAGAGATCGCCCAATGGTCGAAATTCGACCTTAGTTTCAACGACATTTATAGGACTACTACCTATATTTCGTAAAAAAATATTGACTTTATCATTTTTTTTTCAACTCTTGTCTCTGGGACTCAGCTGATCTCAGACTGGCCGTGTAAGCATTGTCTAATAGTATCTAACATAGACTTAATATATGGTATCTAAGATTCAATAAAAAAACTATCATCAATTTTCAATTTGTATTCGTATGTATATGCTTGTCACTCAAAAATCTGTCATTTTTCCTAGTGTGTGTGTTGTAGTGTGTGTAATGTTTTATTTGTTAAACTAATTTATGATAAAAGCATAATTTCAAAATAATATTAGCTCGATGCACTCCTTCACCATATAAACTGTAACTGTGCAAAATTTCATTGGCTCACGTATTAATATACGTAAAGTTGTAATGGCGACCTCCAAATGGATTTTATTTTAACTTTTACGTGTGTGCATTTACCTACATTTAAGTTTTTAGGATGAAAGTGGGATTAATATCTTTTTAATACCTACCATTGTTGTGTGCATAAACATAACAACGTGGGAGAGCCATGCTTCGGCATGAATGGGCCAGCTCGACCGGAGAAATACCACGGGCTCACAAAAAACCGGCGTGAAACAGCGCTTGCGCTGTGTTTCGCCGAGTGAGTGAGTTTACCGGAGGCCCAATGTCCTACCCTTCCCTGCTGCTGCAGCTCTTCTGATGCTGCGAGTGTCCATGGGCGATTGAAGTTGCTTTCCAGGTGACCCGCTTGCTCGTTTGCCCCCTTATTACATAATAAAATAATCGGGCAAGTGCGAGTCAGACTCGCGCACGAAGGGTTCCGTAACATTATAGAGCAAAATTAGGAAATGAAACTCACTGCATTTATAATATGAGTTACAATTAAACACAATAATGAGGAAAATCCCAAGGGAACGAGATGTACTCCATTTTGTTGAGGTCAGCTAATGTTATCCCTAACTTTGCAGTGTCAATTTGGACTTGGCAAACATCAACTAGTGTTTGAACCTTGGTCTCTGAGAGACCAATCTTGGACTTCACTAGTACTTAATTAAATGTTTGCAAGTAAAACTGTGTACCCATTAAACCACACATAATATCATTGACTCTCTTCAGTCTATAAATGTTCTATATGTATAAATTACTATATGTATGTCTATAGTTGTTAAATATAAATTACTATTTAACAACTAAATCTCCTTATAATTTGATCTGCGCAATGTTTTGTCCTTGTCTTACAAGACAATTAATTATTAACATACATAAACCAATGCGTATGTAAAACTCATTATAGATCGTTTGATAAAAAATATGGGTAAAAGAATCACATTCTTTATATTAAATTATTATTTATAAATTATAATATTATGATATTGAATGTACTTTTAATTTTTGGTGGAAATCCATGTTTCACAAAATATAACATTGATACCTACAATATACACATTTTAATACGCGTCAATATGAAACGTTCTATTTATAATATATAAAAGGCATTATTTTGTAAGAAATAATGTACTTAACCATAAAAAATAATGATACAAACTACAATTAATAATAAAAACTAGATACAATCCAACCAAAAATATATTACACAATCAATTGACTAAATCCTATGAGGCATGTGTATCTAGTAATGACAAGTTGTAAATTAGATTTGGGGCTGCGATTAAATAGTATACACTGGACAGGATTAATTATCGGACTGGGCGGCTGACCTACTGCCCGATCCGCAGCTGCGACTCAATTTGCGAACTCCTTTACACTATGTAAACACAGCTTATAATGGAGTGTTAACTAAAAAAATGATATAATAATTATGTAACGATTAAATACGTGCAGTTAAGCATAAGTGCAGTTAAGATAAAGCACGAAAAAAACACTGACTGATTTAGTGATAAGTTGAATTTTATAATGATTTCTTAGGTTTACGCGAGTATCACTCATTATATTACAAGGTTCAAACACTTACGGATTTTGTCGCGGAGCACTTTTATTAATCCCGACGTTCCGGCTACTTTACAGCGGCCGTGGTCACGGGCGGACTGAGGTGACAGGCGTCCAATTTATTGAAGTTCTTCAACTACCCGAAGATTCATCAATTTTTGTTTGCGTTCCGATCTACGCAGAACGAACTTACAGTGTCATGAAGCCGAGGTTTCCTAGATTTGTGTTTTAGTTTATTTATCACTGGATTCCAACTAGATGGCAGCACCCAACCATCTTCGCGGTTAAAATTAGGGTGTTTTTAATTAAAAAACACCGGGATGGAAACGTCGGTATGAATAAAAGTGCTCCGCGACAGAATCCGTAAGTGTTTGAACCTTGTAATATAATAAGTTGAATTATAATTATGTAATGATTAAAGACGATGTAAAGATTATTATTATTTGACTAGCACCTACTACGCCCGATCCACAGCTGCTGCCTGCTACTCAATTTGCGAACTCCTTTCCACTATCATGACGTAAACACAGCTTTATAATGGAGTTACCTTTTAAAAAACGATTAAAAAAATCATATTTAATTATATTATGTAATGATTAAAGACGATGTAAAGATTATTTTGTCTAGTGCCTACTGCGCTCGATCCGCAGTTGCTACTCATTCTCAATTTGCGAACTCCTTTACACTATCATGTAAACACAGCTTTATAATGAAGTGATAACTTTTTTTGCTTCTTTTTAATACTGCCATCGCGGATTCCAGGAAATGCTATTGTATTCTATTGTTGTCGCGATCACCGGTACTCTTATGGGGCTTGAAGAATTAACTCGCTTTTATAAGCTTCTGCTGTATGTAACTATGTATGTAACGGAATCTTATAGCACAATTTTACCTAACTATATCCAGTAGCCTAATTAAGGGTTGATTCAGACCGCAACGCAATGCGTTTCTAAATTTATATGTATTTGACAGATTCGCAAGACGTCTCACGCAATTGAAATCTGTCAAATCCATAATGCCGCGCCGCGCCTCGCCTCGCCTCGTCGCGTTGCGGTCTGAATTGACCCTTATTAGAAGCTTTGCATACCGTACCTACCTACGTAAGAGCCGATGAAAATGCTATAATTAATTGTAAAAGTCTGTCTTTAAAATTAGATCTCTCTGTTAAGTCTTTACACTTAATTAATCACTGAACCGATTTAGATGGAAAGGCAGTGGAAATTGCACAACAAAAATATATTGTGTAATTATTAAGCCAGCATTAACCCAGACTGGTGCAAGTGAGACCAATTTTTTAATACCCTAAATGTCTGCTTAGTGCTAAGTGATCACCAGTCTGGGTTAAGGTTAATGCTGGCTTTAACTTTCACTGCTTTTCCATCTAAATCGGTTCAGTGATTAATTAAGTGTGAAGACTTAACATAGAGATCTAATTTTAAAGACAGACGTTTCGTGTTTACAATATTAGTATAGGAGAAGGTGGCAATGTGGCCCCCTTCTTGCTTGCTTGATAAACAAAGTGTTGTTTCAAGCATTTAAAAAAAAAATAGGAGTCAGAAACCTAAAAAATATATTATGGGACTTCTTATTTATTTGTTTAAACATGTCTTTATAGGCAATTAATAAAACTCGTGCAGGATAATCAAAAGTTTTAATTAAGTATTGTTAATCAATCACATTTGGTATTATATACGGCATAAATCACAAATGTTATAGTCACCTTTGGAGCCTCCACAGTCTACATAGCCCAATTTGATACTGTACCCATGGCTCTACAACTATCGAAATAAAATCACACACAGTTAAAAGTTTCACCGGTCGCAAGTTTAAACTTGATCAAATGACAATCGAACTTGACAGCCTCTGTTGGATTTGTATCGTGCTAAATTAGTAGCATGCCGTGAGCATCCCGTTCCACCAAAATTATACTGGATAGCATTGGCCAATATAATACATATATGCAGGGGCCACATTACCACCTTTTCCCTGTATGGATATTGGTTAATATTATGACTTACCTACAACATATTATACTAAGTACGTATGTTGTAAGACTGTTGCGACAAAATAAAGATGTAATTTCATTCTAATCCTTACGTGCATGGTGGTGTTATCAAAAATCCAAAATTTATATTCAAATGGCTTCAAATTCGATTACATTGTCAGACAGATTCAATTCCATTAAAACTTAAAGTATTAAATTAAATCAATTTCGTGTAATGATTGGATTAACGCTGCGGATCTGTTTTGACAAATTGGATAATCTTTTACTATGACTTCAATTATGAAAATTCGGGTAGGGACTGTAATCACTCGCAATTATGCTTCTGTGAATTCTATCAGTTGCCAGGGAGAAATCAAATTAATAAGATGATTTGCGCGGGAACTCTGGATGTTATAATTCCCCCCCGAATAATAGATCCGCAGCCAGGCTGTATACTGTTTAATGATAATTAAAATTTTACAACGCTCTTATATATTATTATCTACAAAGGGCTTGGTTTATTACGTTTTTATTACCTTAAATACGAGATACATCAACCTATCTTTTTGATGTGTTAGGGCTGCGTTAGGACGAGTAGAAAAATAAGGAAAAAAAATCTAATACAAAACTTACTGTTACAGTCATCGCTCACAGGTTTTTTTTAAATATCTTACCGTATGTCAAGACGAAACATGTGAGTTTGAAAAACAAAAGCTACGGTCTACCAAACGACGGAAATTTAATTTGATTAAAACATTTAAAACATCATGCTCTATTTCCTGTTTCTGTCCAGCTCGCACTTATGAACTTATGGTTGGTCTCTTTCTGACATCGTTATGAAATTACTCGTCTCCGGGAACTTGCGTCTGCAATCCCGCAGGGATGCTCAGGTATGAAGTTTCAGCTCCAGATATATAATGTTAAATGCCTTTAGTAAGGAATATAGAATTATTATGGTTCTCAAATCAGGAAGAAAGTTTGGTCAGAAATATTAGGTGATTGATCGTCAGAGAAGTTGATTTATAGGCAGATGGCGGACCTACATAGTTTGGTGGAGTTATGTCAAACCCAGCCGACATGATCACGACTTACATTGAATTGACATAATCCGACCACATGACGTAGATATCCGTCTTCTGCCTATGAATCAAGTACTTTCCGATCATCATTCTGGCGTCAGTCTCAAACTGATGGACTGAACTGATGTCAGACTGACCGTGTAACCGTTGTCTATGGTTTTAGAGAAATTGATAATTCTTTCGAATATGTTTTACAGTTAAGTTAGTTACCGTATTTCAGATATATAATGTTATGTTGATTTCAGATCATAATATAGAGTTCGAGCATATTATGTTAATGTTATGTCTCTTCAAAAACATCATATGGATTTTAAATCTGGCTTCCTGAGATAGTCCCTAGGATTGGAGTCTGAAAATGACCGTGAAACCCATTCTTAGTACAAAGCATCCTCTTTCAAGTTGTAGGTATTATACTTTCTGAGATTTCGTGCTTAAGCAGTAAATGAACTTTAGCTGTGATATATTATACTAGATTATTGAACTATCTAGTTCAATAATCTTGTATAATGCGGGCGTCATCTGACGCCCGCAACTTCGTTGCGCCAAAATTCGTTTCTCGCGCGGGAAACGTACATTTTTCGATATAAAAACTATCCTATGTCCTTTCTCAGGACTCAAAATATCTCCATGCCAAATTTCAGCAAAATCGGTTCGGCGGTTTGACCGTGAAGAGGTAGCAGACAGACACATAGACAGACGGACAGACGGACAGACAGAGATACACACTTTCGCATTAATAATAATATTAGTATGAATTATTGGTCCTAAATTTTATGTATTCGGAGATATTAATCTTCTGTTTTTGTTTTAATTTTCACCATTACTTCAATATTTCCATACAATATCTCTTTTGTATATTTTCAAATAAAATAATACATAAATCCCACTTAATAGCTGCAGCTGCACAAAGAGTGAAGTACATTCGGGTAAATGTATATTTTACGCACGGAAATTGCCCGGGACAGCTACCTGTTACAGTCTCTCAACTTTGCGACGAAACAAATACAGCAGTGAATTTCACAGGTTTGAACTTAATAATATTTGTTTCGGCAGCCAACAGCAAATGTGTAAATACATGTTGTAAAGGCTTTATTAAGTTGGTTGGTATTATCGGTATTTATTTTTATTGATATTTTTGAGTACATAAATAATTAATTGCACTGCGACATGAAAACAAAATAGCATTTTCAACATTTTCGCCGCACACTAGAAAGAGAGTGGGATATTACTTCCTAGCATACACCGCGCCGCAGCGGTCGACTCTCCCTTCATTTTGCGAAATCAATCAGATCACGTGCTTTACATTTTTATATTTCCCAAAAAAGCACAAAGACGGGAAAGAATTTTCACCATAAAAGAACTTTTTTTAAATGTATTGACATTTTGCATTTTATTATAGTTCGGACAGATCCGTATTTCATAATATTACACCTCCGAACACTCAGGTACAAGAGTGTTCTCAAGTAGTTGTTTGTCGTGAAGTCGCGCTTCAGATTTTTATGATACCCTGCGAGTGGCCTCTTCTTCGTTTCAAGAGCGGGTTAAAACTTTATTAAACTTCGCCCCTCTATTAGTATTCTAGAAGAGGATTACGAACTTTACATAGCAGCTAAATGTTTGGGACTACACAGTGCTAAATAATTTAACTACATTCGGAGTTGTTTGAGGCCATGATATAGCTTTTGGGCTCCAGACTTAACGGCTTTTGGTTGAGAATGTTAATAACTGAGATAGTCATATTATAGATGATAGTCATAATATAGATGTTGTCTTATGAGAATTAGTGCGTAAAGGAAAATCCCCTAGGCACTGTATACTTTGGCATGTTAAGGTGAATGACGCCGCGTTAAAGTAAAAAACCGTGTTGGATATGTTTTAGATTGCTTTGCTGCAATGGAACAAAATGGTTTTTGTCGCGTAATTTAATAACCATTAATACATTTCATATAAGCTATGGGCAAATTATAGTGTATGCTTGAACCAATTTCTGTACAAATTTTGGAAGCATAAATCACTCTCCTCTGTTGGCAAAATAAGAATCCCTTTTTTTACAGAGGTCTTTTTGGTTGATTATTCTGTGTTATAAAAGTTGACTAATCGTGTTATGCTATTGCCGGCGCCAGACATGGGCTTCAAAGTTTGAGCAAACTTTGCACAAATAGGAAAATTCCAGCAATTATCTTTGCACAAATAGGCAAATGTCAGTGCCACACTTGGCGAATTTGCGTATTTGATCACATGTCTGGCGCCCACCTATGGGTAATTCAAAGACAAAGACATGATGAATACTGACAATGAACTTTAATTGCTGAGAAAAATCGATATCGCTACAGCCAAATTATCAAGGCGTCACCTTAAGTAGCTTTATACTTTCATGTAACAACATTTTCTACCACAGAGTAAATGTACCGAATAAAGCATTTATTAATTGTTAATTTATTATAATATTATTGAGACTCATTTTTACTGTAGGCTACTTAATATTATTATCCGGCATTGTCAATAATAAATATCCTGTCAGCATGTCAATTAACCAAATACAACTAATAACTATTTATATTTGTTTAATTTATATTACGACGAGCAAATAAATCGAAATTCTTGTCTTTAAAATACACATAGTTTGTGTATTATTATAATTATATTTTTGTACATTACATTATACATCTGTGCCATTAACTTTAACATAATATTATTTAATTTCTCTCAACAAAGAAGCCAAAGGTTTTTTGTGATAATGAGGCAAGTGCAACTGTCCACCAACTGTCCACGTGTAACGTCAATACAAACGAATAATGAATATTTAAATTCGTTTTAAATGAATTTTACAAATTGCTTTATGAATTAATTATGCAAAATTACGCATAATTTACAACGCCTTTGGGCTATGCTTTTTGTTTGTCACCGAAATATGGTGGTTCGCTATTGATCAAGTATTTTAAGTCATAATACCAGAGGACATACCTAATTTCAGTATATTTGATTGGTACATACTAAACTTTAGTATAAGTTTGAAGTGTGCTTTAGTAAGTAACTAAATACTATTTTTAATTAAATTGATCAAGTATATTTTAAAGTCATAATCCCAGAGGACATCCCTAATTTCAGTATCTTTGATAGGTACATACTAAACTTTAGTATAAGTTGGAAGTATGCTTTATGGAAGCGCGTTCCAACGTGCGAATAGTCAAAAATATTAATTACAAGATGACACCCGCAACACTGTTGCGCCATAATCGTTTATCGAGTGGGAACCATACATCTTTCCGCGATAAAAATAAGTATCTTCATACCAAATTTCATCAAAATCGGTTCAGTGGTTTAAGCGTGAAGAGGTAACAGACAGACACATAGACACACTATCGTTGGTGTAGGTTGGATTATGTCAAGTCAATGTTACTCGTAGTAGTGATCTGTGGGTTAAGTTTGACACAACCTATACAAATAACGTAGTGCACTACCTGCCTAGAAATAAATTTCTCTGACAGTACATAATTTGAGTAACTATAAATTTTATTCAGATATGCATACAATTTCGGTGGTTTCATAGATATACTTTTGGGTTACTACTATGTTTCATATGTTTTTGACGATTCAATCAGCTAAGTGGAGTTTTATTATATTATCTCCGAAGTGTGGGATGAAGGAAACGACCGTGCATACGAGCTTTAGTTCCTTTTTAAATATCTTCTACTCAGAACAAAATAGAAGACAAGATCCAAAAACTTCCGTAAAGCTATGATTTTTTTTTCTTATTCTTAGTCAAAATCTTGGAGTACTGTATTAAAAACAGACTTTTGAAATGTAACCAGACCGCAAACTAAAATAATTGCTTATTCAGACGACGCTCAAAGTAACAAAGATAAGGATTTCATTAAATGCATAAGGATCTTTCATGACATTCTTATCTTTGCCGTCAAAGTGGGAATGTTCTAGAGAATTCTAACAAAGTCGGACGATTAGACGTTGCATGTGAATTGTGAATGAAGTCCGCTTGACCTGCTTTTGAGAAGTATATTGGCCCGGTGGCCCAACGATTATGCAATTTTATTGGAATTATTAGACGCTCAATCTTAATATACAACATTATATCATCACTTTTAATGCGTGGTCCAGGGGCTTTGAACCTGGCTCATTTTAGACTGGCATTATGGCTGGCAGAAACGATTTTTTTCTAATTTAGGTTAGGTTAGACCTGATTGTCAGATAAATAAGATAATATTCTGTTATTTGAATTAACAGAAAACAAAAACATACACATAGTACACGTTATAAAATATTGTGGTAAGAAGCCTTCTATTAGATTTGATAGTGATCTTTTTGTGGTCGCTAGTGTGGAACACATAAATCTTTTCTTTATTTAATTTATGGTTTTCATAGAGTTCAAGAAACTTATAGCGAATTTGTTTTTATTTATATTTAGTATTGCTATAACAATAAGATATACTGGTTCATCTGACCTGTGCACAATATCGTATTATTATGATTATTACGCAATTGTCGGAGCAGAGGGCGTTAGTAGCATATGACAGTAAATAATCTGACCAAATTTGGACATATCGCATACGTCATATTAGAATATTGACAGAAAGTTTATCAAACGTCGAACAAAACTTGGTTTACTATCTGTGCTGGTGCTGCCTTCTAGTGTGAAAACAATGCAGAAATAAATTCCATAATATTATCGAAATTAAAACTTCTTGCACTTTTTGGAATTGATAAAAAATGTCACGTCAAGAAATGTAATCTGATCGAAAATTCGTTAGACGGAAGAAGACCCGTTTGCTCGTTTGCCCCCTTTATTTCATAAAAAAAAAGGACTGTTGATCGCCGGCGCGGCATAGGATAGGAAGTAGTATCTTTTTATCGCGTGCCAAAAATGTATGCCTGCTGTTTGCTTTTCATTTCTGATGACCATGTAAACCATTTTTTACGAGTATTTTACTAGCATCCATTTAGTTGTGGGAATATGTGCATGGCGGCCAAAGGATGATCTTCCGACCGAGCGAGGTGTTATGCTCGGTCAGGCCTCGTGACACATTTCAGCTGTCGTATATATACTGACGCGCTCAGAAAACTTCGATAGCGCGATGCAGGAATGTTAGGCGAATTGTGGGTACCGCCACATAGTTAAAAAACAAAAAATTCTTCGTTTGCTTTAATAATGAATTCTATGAAAGCTATGTTTATAAGAATTCTCTGCATTGTTTTGGTCCCGCGGTCTGTATAAATGAAACATGTCAATAAACATTAGTAGAAGATTTATTGTAAGGAACACACACGACTTTTTATTTATGTTAACACTAAAGATAGAGAACAGATGTTATTTGTTTACGCTGTAAGTAAAAGCTGGATCGGCGCGACACCCTGACAATGCGTATCCCATCGACATAGACCCGATTATTAGACCATCACTGTGCTATATTTTAAAGGCGGGCGCCAGACATGTGATCAAATACGCAAATTCGCCAAGTGTGGCACTGACATTTGCCTATTTGTGCAAATTAATTGCTGGCATTTTCCTATTTGTGCAAAGTTTTCTCAAACTTTGAAGCCCATGTCTGGCGCTGGCTATACGAGTACACTAATGTAATATATACTAATATCACAGTGTAGATAAATCTATTTATCTACACTGTGCTAATATTATAAAGCAAAAGAGTTTGTTTGTTTGAACGCGCTAATCTCAGGAACTACTGGTCCGATTAAAAAAAAATATTTCAGTGTTAGATAGCCCATTTATCGAGGAAGGCTTATAAGGCTATATTTTAATTATTTTAATTATTCACACTAAGACTAATAGGAGCGAAGAAATAGAGGAAAATGTGCAAAAAACGGAGGAAATTATTTGAAAGGACTTTCTCACGAAATACTGGAGCATTTTTTCTGTCATTTGACACAGATATGAATTAGACCACGTGACGGATCACAGGTTATTTTTTTTTGGACTAATTTGTCTGTGAAATATCTAATTTACGCGGGCAAAGCCGCGCGGAACGTCTAGTCTTATAGAAAATTGTATCGATAAACCTCAATTTTGAAATACATTTATAAATTCTAATATTTGAATAATTGTGAAGCGTGTCAACCTGTGTATTTGTTAACTTGTCACGTTTCAACCCAATGATATTCTATGTTACTAACGTAACTAGATTGGAAGTTTACGGTAGCAACGCGTTGCCACTTCGAAGATGCCTGCAGGCATATCTCACATACATAATGACATAACGAATATATGACTTGACATTGTCTTTTGAACAAAAAAGTGGTTACGCATTTCTGAGAATCTTTTGTAAGACATTGCTACTCTAGTATTTTAGAAACTCATTGTTTCAACCGATGAAAAAATTTGCTGAAATTCGGAATCAAGATCCTTTAAGTCTTAGGAATTTACATAGCATTATGTTTTTTTTATCTTGACTAACTTTCGAGTGAAAGAAGTTGTAGCTTATTCACGCACCGCGGACGTTTTGTGCGGTTCAGAAGGGTGTAGACGTCGTGATGTCCTCTAACGTGCACGTTAAAAGGTTATCGTCGACGGAAATTTAAAAGCGTCTTCATATATTTCCATACATTTTACTTCCCTATGTTATCGTTTTACCGCGGACGTCCACGATATTACCGCCACGTCCAAAATTATAAAAGCGCACAATGTCTACTAGTCTATTAGATAATAAAATATAAGTTATAAGTATATGTCGCAGGGAAAAGAAGATATCAGGGATATCCCGAAATCCCTAGGGATATCACGAAATCGCGGTAGATATCGAATATTCTTGTTTCTTACGTCTTCTTACTAAACAAATCTAGTGAAATGTCAGAAAAGCGGATACCGCCGAAAAAAATCGAGCTACGCATTTCTCTCGCTCGCTCTAATACACACAAGGGCACTAGTGGGAGTGAAACAAATGCGTCGCTCGAGCTGGCACGGCTCGTGTGATTTTAGTCGTTAAATTATTACGTGTACGTTAAGTTTGAATGCGATTTTCTAAATATCACCTTTTACGACTCTCGAGTTTAATTTTTTTTTTATATTTTCCAGACATACGCGCATGTTACTTGCATGGTTCGATAGCCTGTTAAATGTATATTATGGGGATATTAATAACTCAATACCGATAATAAGATCCCTTCACGCTGATAATGCCCCATTCGCGTTAAGAGGGCGACTAACGCAAAAATCGTCCTCTCTTCACACTCACGCCCGTCTTTCATATGCCAGGTGAAAAAGGACGACGCGGATTCATTTAAATAAAATGAAAATTATTTTTTTCCTAATAACTCGATAAATATGTAACATTAAAAAAATCCGCTAGGTCAGTTCCTCAATTATAAAACAATAGAATTTTATACAATGTGTTAAAATATTAACTTAGTTTAATGCACGGTTATGGCAATATATGAAAAATTCGTGAAAATTAGATGCATCTTTGTGATCGAGATAATTTTAAGATATCGTGTTTTTGCTAGGTCTGATTCTCGGAAATATAATGTAGTATCTATGTCTACAAAATGAAACAATTCGGGGCTTATTTTCAAGTATAAAAATGAATTATAAAATCGTCAATTTAGGGTTAGTCGCCCCCATAAGATAGTGATAGGGTATTAGAGCGAGCGAGAGAAATGCGTAGCTCGATTTTTATTCGGCGGTATCCGCTTTTCTGACATTTCACTAGATTTAGTTTAGTGAAATGTCATATCACTAGATTTGTTTAGTAAGAAGACGTAAGAAACAAGAATATTCGGTATCTACCGCGATTTCGTGATATCCCTAGGGATTTCGGGATATCCCTGATATCTTCTTTTCCCTGCGACATATATAAAGTCAGAGAAAAATTTCTAATATTATATAAAGTCAGAGAGACTATAACTTAGTAGATAAACTCAAAATCTGTATATTGTATTGGTAAATGCTAGATATAAAACATAATAGAGAAATATCATATTAAACAATACTGTAACGAGAAAATTTTCTTTTAATGTGCTTAAAAGCCTGTTATAAGCCGCAACGAGTGAAAAATACTATCTAAAGAATAAAAGATGAGACTGAATGCTTGTAGAACCATTTTGCAGAAACAATGTTTTTGCTGTATAGAATATCTGAATGCTAAGCATAGAAATGGCAGTCGTTAGGCAAATATTATATCTTAAAAAGTATCTTTTGTTAGCACGAAACCTGAAGTTTCCATTAGATTTATTTTGTTCTCTCCCCTCATTATTTAGCTGGAATACAAAATAAATTCAATTGAATTTTTATAACTTTTATCAACATTAAGGTATAATTGAACATGAATCATGTTTATTAATTTAGCAAAAACACTGTTATATATAGCCAAAATAAATTATATTATCATTTTGGCATAAACGGGTAAAAGAGATCGAAGCAAAAAAGGCCAAGCTGCAGCTTGATGTAACTTAATTGTTTATTTGTCTATCCTTCGTTTCGTCAAAAAAACCTGTCATGATAGAATTTTTATATTTACAGCAAAATAAACAACACATAATATTTTTTATTTGCTCAATAATTTTTTTCTTAAAACCATCGGGTTTATTTGCGGAAAAAGCCAGCAAAATATTTAGTGGAAATAAACGGTCCAACATGGCGCCCATATTTCCTACTTAAGTGATGTTGACCAGGCTAGAGCCTTTTCAGTCTCGGCCCCAATTCTCAGTCCGTCTGCGCCAATGGCTAAGGCTTAGTTAATATTTTATCACCAACCTAAAACTTCCTACTATCTTTCCGTATTCGAATACTTTGCGTGTTCCCTTCCTCGGAAGGGACTTTAGGCATTAACGTGTACCATGATAAGAAATTTTATCGTTTAAGTTACAGAAAATATAATATATGAGGTGAATATACAGACAGACAGACAGACGGACAGACATACATACTTTCGCATTTATAATATTAGTATGGATCTCAATCATGATTGCATCATAAACTAGATGACCCGTGAACTGCGTATTACTGCTTAAGCCTTCCCGGGACGTCCACGATTATTTCAGGACTAAAATTTGTAAAATTGGTTCATCTGTTCTGGAGTTTTAGCGAGACAAACGAAATTCGTAATTCATCTTTATATATATAGATAAAGTACGTTGAGGCCCTTAATTTAAATTTTAAACTTTAATGGACGCTGCAAGCAAACGTTGTTTTGCCATGTAAAGTATTTCGCCCATTTGATCAAAATATATTGAATAGATTAAGCGTAAAACATAAAAGTTGATTGTGCGGGAACCGTACATTTTCCGGAACAAAAAAGATGCCTTGTCCTTTCCCGAGACTCAAAGTATCTCCATACCAAAATTCATCAAAATCGATTGAATAGTTTAGACGAAAATCATAAAAGTTTATTGTGCGGGAACAGTACATTTTCCGGGACAAAAAGCATCCCTTGTCCTACCCGAGACTCAAGTATCTCAACACCAAAATTCATCAAAATCAATGAATAGTTTACGCGCAAATCATAAAAGTATATTGTTCAGTAACCGTACATTTTTCCGGGACAAAATGTTCCTATGTTCGTCCTATGTGTATCCTATGTTCGTCGTTCGGGACTCAAAGTATCTCTATGCCAAATTTCAGCAAAATTGGTCCAGCCGTTTACGCGTGATGTCGTGACCACGCGAAAATGGATTCATTTTTTTATATTATACTAGCTGTTGCCCGCGACTTCGTCCGCGTCAGCAAAATGTGATAACAAAGATAATAAAAAAGAGAAAAAAATCCACTTTTTAAGGTTCCTTTATAAAAAAAAGTAAAATATATCCTCCTCCTCTTCGGAAGTTGGTTAAAAAGTAGCCTAAGTTATTCCTTACTACATCAGCTATCTGCCAAAAAAAGTCCCGTCAAAATCGCTCCAGGCATTCCAAAATTGTAAAAAATGTTATTTTGGTATTTGATAGTATGAAGCGTATATACATTCATATGCATGTAGTAAAAAACGGTTCTTTCAATATTACAAACAGACACTCCAATTTTATTTATATGTATAGATGTATAGATAATATAATAGCTCCCACACCGGTTTCGGTGACGGTGGCCGGTTTCATTGAAACCAGGCCAGCTACGCAGGAGTAATTTTATAGTGCCCAAGTGTGTGCGCAGTACACAAGAGCACTCTCTATTCCTTTACTCTCATAACCCAGTGGGACGGAATACCGACACGACCGGCGAGAGATCAGGCGCAGGACCGACTTTTTACATGCCCATCCGACGCATAGATCATCTTACTTGTCAGACAATCAGGTGATCAGCCTGCATTGTCCTAACCAAACTTGGAAATAACATGTTTCCAACGCGGGAATCGAACCCACAACCTCCGAGTCAAGAGCCGCGCTCTGTACCACTAGTCCACGGAGGCGTTATAACGACTCCGGAGGTCGTGGGTTCGAATCCCGCGTTGGAAACATGTTATTTCCAAGTTTGGTTAGGACAATGCAGGCTGATCACCTGATTGTCTGACAAGTAAGATGATCCATGCGTCGGATGGGCATGTAAAAAGTCGGTCCTGCGCCTGATCTCTTGCCAGTCGTGTCGGTCTTCCGTCCCACTGGGTTATGAGAGTAAAGGAATAGAGAGTGCTCTTGTGTACTGCGCACACACTTGGGCACTATAAAATTACTCCTGCGTACCTGGTCTGGTTTCAATGAAACCAGCTACCGTCACCGAAACCGGTGTGGGGAGTATTATTATATTATAGATAATATATAGCCTCATCACAGCTTTTTACATTTGCTGAAAACTCTGCAACGCGGTAAGTCAAAACGAAATTAAAAATAATGAAATCCACTAATGAACTCGTGGTTACATAATAGTATATGGAAAACTTCTTTTATTACGGCCAAAGGGCTGGCAGCCTTGATTATAATAATACAGTCCCAATCAAGTAAGGTTGGGAGCAGGCAATTTATTCTTGTTTTTATATCGGTACAAATTAGTTTCATCCCCAATTCCCTATTAGCTTACAATACTCGTATTGTCTTTTTCTTGTACTCATTATCTTGACATAAGACATTTTTTGACATTGGCCGAATATTTTCGTATGTTTTTATTGACTAGATATGACATGATAAGTTAGAATGACATAAGAAGTTGGCCAAGTTTATCATACTAGTTGTAATAAATTATTGCCAGAGGAATGTATTAAGCCTAGCGCTCAATTTTCAAATAAACTTAAATTAATCGAATAATAAATTTTGTATGAATATAAGACTACGCCCGCAACTCCTTAAAGCCAAAATTCGTTTGTCGCACAGGAACCGTACATTTTTCTGGGATAAAATGAATCCTTTGTTCTTTCTCCGGACTCAAAGTATCTCCGTACCATAGAATTAGAACGTGCATGCAAAAACATTGCTACAATTTTGACGGCATACGTCGTATCTAAGTATTTTGATATCGTTGCTCCGTACCAAATTTCAGCAAAATCGGTTCAGCGCTTTGGGCGTGAATAGGTAACATTCGGACGGACAGACAGACACACTTTCGTTTTTATAATAATATTAGTATGGATTTCCTTCGATAATAATTTTCTGCAGAACATGCACTTGAGGCTATGATGCAATGTCAATTCCTGAGAACAGGAAAATAAGGTCAATTGTCAAGTACGGATTATTATGAAAAATTCATCTTATAATAAAGTATTTTAAATGCTGTAAATCTCTGACTTATTTGATACTCACCCTGAATTCGATGGCTTAAAATTACTTATTTTATATTCATAAAATATAATTATAATATAAATATGGAATCCGCGAAACACAAGCTTTAATTTTTCCCCGTGTGTGCGTGGAGTTTAGTAGTGAAAACTACCATAAAACCTTTCAAAAACCGATTTGGTACTAAAAATAACTACTCTTTATAGTATAGATAATGAGCACGCTCAAAACAATTTAAAGTTAACATTTATGTTACGAGAATCTTGAATCTTGTATGACTTTAATTGCTGATGTAAGAGCAAAAGTTTTGTAGCGAAGAAATCTGCGCAAATAAACACAACCCTACGAAGCTTAATTATTCTGAGAGATGATACCCTGGATGAGAGTGCGGGTACTCAAGCAATTAATTTCTTTTTTTTTCTTTTTTAATTATAAATAACCTATAATTAATAAAGCTTTCGTGTCTTTACTCTTTGTACTTAATATTATGTGCCACGGAGACTGCGGAGAGAAAAAATTACAGCACGCTCTTATGAGCATGCTGTAATTTTTTTAAATAATACATACTATTATTGGTATCAATCACTATCAGAAATACTTTTTTCTTAAGGGGGCGACTAACCCAAAATTGTTGATTTTATAATTCATTTTTATACTTGAAAATAAGCCCTGAATTGTTTCATTTTCTAAACATCTAAGATAGTACATTATATTTACAAGAGTTTGATCTGAGCGAAAATACGATATCTAAAAATTTTCTCAATAGAAAAAAATCACAAAAATGCATCTTATTTTCACGAATTTTTATATATTGTCGTAACTGTGCATTAAGCTAAGTTAATATAATAACACATTGTATAAAATTCTATCATTGAGACACTGACCTGGCGGATTTTTAAAAAGTTGTATATTTATCGAGTTATTAAGAAAAAACTAACTTGGCGATGATTCCGTGTCGTCCTTTTTTACCTCTTTTTTTCTTGGCATAGGAAAGACGGGCGTGAGTGTGAAGAAGTGTGAGAGAAGGACGATGTTTGATTCCTTGCGTTAGTCGCCCTCTTAAACACAAAAAAAATCAGTTAGCACACTAAGGCCCGATTCGACCAAACTTGAAGTTACACGAGTATAACTATCATGAGAATAATTTTACTCCTTTAATTTACTCTAGGATATTATCGTTTGCATTATACCAATAGTTAGGGAGGCGAATAGGGGAATTTTCGGTAATACTCGAGCGTGGCAGTTTAAGATATGAGAGATACCTTGGCCCTAACAGACTGTTAAATGCCCAAGTAACTGTTTTTTTTAACATTTTTGAAAAACCGTACACGCCAAACCCACCGCTAAAATGGTTTTTACTATACGAGCTTTTCGAAATTATTTTATCTTTCGATTTTGATAGGTCTCGACAGCGCCGTTGAATTTCGCCATTTAGCTACCTCGCCTCCCTAACTACAAGTTACTCAAAGAGTATGAAATAAAATGTCAACAATAGTTCACAATGACTCCGACCGTGACAGTTGAGACCCTGTTGTGCAACTATTCTCAGTATAATATTTACTCCACCAAAATAGCCCGTGTAAATATTTACTCCCGTGTAATTACCTCATTCTTGGATTAGAAGTTGGAAAAACGCAAAACCAGCTTACTCTTAGATTAGGAAACAGTTATACTCGAGTAAAATTTTACTCCAGTTTGGTCGAATCAGCCCTAAATGTTGCGTTGGTGTTGTTGAATTATGAAGTACCTATTTGATCACTCTTAGTTTTTGATGAAAAATTATTATGAATAGTAATAATAAGGGCTTGTTTCACCTTGTTTCACAAGGGCTTTCTGATAAGGCTATCCACCAATTAACTTGACAGATCAAGTATGGAGAATCTGTCAAAAAAGTTGTGAATAGCCTATTAGGCACTTTATCAGAAAGTGGTGAAACTGGCCCTAAGTCTGCTATTTTAAAAGGGACTGGTAAATGATGACAACTGAATTGTACTTATTTAGTAGGCAAACGCTTTAGAACAACAATTTCGTTCGGAAGCACCCCGGGCTAAATTAGTCCAGTCGCTGACATAATTAATTAACTCTAGCTTCATTATACCTACGTAATGAAACTATCTTTGCATTAAAATAAATAGACTCACAGTCAAAATGTTCCTCTAATTAATCGTATGTATAAGTAGAAATAGTATAAATATCAATTGCTAGATTTTTGGAATAATTTTTAAAAATTAAAGTGTATTATAATGTTTGTTACGTCTCGCTAAAACTCTAGAGCGGCTGAACCGTCACCCGATTTGGCTAATAATTATATAAGGTAAATGACTAGTAGATTGGACAGTACCAGTCATTGGAAAAAGCACAAAAACACAATATTTATGAATGTTGCTTTAAAAATTTCCTGTTTTTAAAGTAAAAGAACGCCTGTTTTTAAAGAAAAACAGTCAGTTTTTAAAGCAACATTAATAAATATGGTGTTTTTGTGCTTTTTCCAATGACTAGTACTGTCCAATCTACTAGTCATTAACCCTAGGTAAGTCGTAAATTAACATTCATGGAAGTCCAGGGACTAAATAAGAAAAAAGTTAGATGAAACTTATCGGGCCACCTAACTAAATGAATAAAAGAACAGAATTTTTTTAAATGAAATAAGGGGGCAAATGAGCAAACGGGTCACCTGATGGAAAGCAACTTCTGTCGCCCATGGACACTCGCAGCATCCGAAGAGCTGCAGGTGCGTTGCCGGCCTCTTAAGAGGGAATAGGGTAATAGGGGAGGGGAGGTTAGGGAAGGAAATAGGGGAGGGTAGGGAAGGGAAAAAGGTAGAGAATCGGACCTTCGGTAAAGTCACTCAATCGGCGAAACACAGCGCAAACGTTGTTTCACGCCGGTTATCTGTGAGCACGTGGTATTTCTCCGGTCGAGCCGGCCCATTCGTGGCGAAGCATGGATCACCCACGTTAATTAGTTCTCCTAATAAATTCTAAAATTTCAACTGGTTTACCAAACACTTCTATCAATATTGTAATTGAATATTTATTTTTAGGTTCAACAACTTTTCTCTGGCTCTTCAATCACCATTAATCTAATTTTATTGAGTGTTTTATTGCGTCTTTTGAGAATAATAGACCTTACCAATTTATTTATACAGCACTAATTACAGAAGTATAATTTGGCATGCTTATATTTTTAGAGTTCTGTACCCAAAGGGTAAAAACGAGACCTTATTACTGAGACTTCGATGTCTGTCTGTCTGTTTGTCACCAGGCTGTATCTCAAAAACCGCTGTAGCTAGACTTCTGAAATTTTCACAGATTGTTTATTTCTGTTGCCACTACAACAACAAATACTAAAAATAAAACAAAATCAATATTTAAAGGGGGCTCCCATACAACAAACGTGATTTTTTGGCCTTTTTTGCTCGTTATCAATAATGGCAACAGGTAGGCACTTGAAATTTTCAGAAAGCCCTTAGTTATTTGATAACTTTAATAATTAATAATAATATTTAAATAAAATAAATATTAAAGGGGGGCTGCCATACAAAAAATACAATTTTGGCCTATTTTTGCTCTATAACGGTACGGAACCCTTCGTGCGCGAGTACGACTCGCACTTGGCCGATTTTTTATTTTATTGTACATATTATAATATTAAGTTACATGACATTGTAATTATTAGATTAGAAAAGACTAATTTTTCTCACTGGTAAAAAGTGGGCCGCCGTACGAGTTTCTTACGCTGGTTCTTCTCGCCGGGCTAGTTCCCGAACCGGTGGTAAGTCTCATTCTCAAAAGATTTGATTCAAACAAATTTACTCAGAAATAAAAAAATATATTAATTATTTATTATATTTAAATTTTTACCCAAATGTTAAAAAGGGGAGGTAACATGGGTTATGAAAATGATATGGTGCAAAATGTCAGAGCGTCGCGTGACGCGTCTACGGCGACCGACGTACAGAAATGTAACGTATTGTGTATGACGTTCTGTTTGTTAGACAAGTCTAGCTCTTAAACGCTCGTAATCGAATATTCCACATATTCATATTATGTCACCATTTCTTTAGCAATAATACTTTTAAATCTTAAGGCCCAGTAGTCCCTAAAATTCGCAGGTCGATGTCTGTCAGTACGAATATCGAAGTTAAGGACATTAAAATAACATTCATATCAGCGCGCCTTGTACAGTGGCGGTTACGCGCTCGCCGCGTGCCTTGATAATAGAAAATAGGAGTAAAAACCTTTTGTTTTTAGTATTACACAAATCAAATATATTAAATTGTTTACGTTAGGTTACGACACATATACTACATTTTTAGTTTTTTCTAGAAAGTGTGTAATTTAGCCATAACATGATTTAATTATGAAAAACAGCGTTATAACAGTCATCTTTGAGATTTTTTTCTATCGAGCAGAATTTTTCAAATTGTGTACCTTTGCGTATAGAAAAATTTTCTCAATTTTTGAACGGTACTTATGTTATACTTAAATAATGACATTTTCTTTACTAAAAACGTGTTTTAAAAAACCCATTTTACGTAGTTGCAACAACCACAGCGCCTTAATTAGTTTTCAAAACTCTCCCACTATTAAAACTACTTCTTTGGGAATTATTTCAACCCTTCTCAGAAATTCAAAATCACCAAACTTATTTCAAATCTTCAGCGCCAACCGTAAAGTTTTATAGAGAGAATGAAACGTAAATCGTGCGGCGAGAGACCATTGTGTAATCGAGCTCGGGCGAAGTCGGGTCCGCTCCTAGTATTTAATATTCAGCTCCCATTGGAAGTCACATTAAAGCTGTAATCTAGCTTAGCACGTGGCATATGATATAGCCTCTCTATCGGATTTCGATCAGTGTAATGCGGGCCGCTAGCAAGTACGCACGTCTCTCGCCAGCGAAACCCGGTACGCACTCAAGCTCCGCACTTAAGTGTATTAACTTCATCCCAATTAATATTTAATCTTATCAAGTGATTAATTCAATTTTTGTAAAATATAATTTTAGAGGGAAATATAAAGAAAAAGACGAAAGAGTTTTTAATATTTTTGGGAGAATTTAATTAATTTTATAGGGACTCGATTGTAAATAGTGATGTGCAAGGACGTTAAAAGTTTGTGGTAGTTAATGGAGGGAATACGGACTCTGTATACCCGGGTGGAACCGGGGGGCGTGCATATGCGGATTCTTGTGATTCTCGTTGCCATGACAACGCTTGGACGGGGCTTTGTGGAGACCGAGGAATTTATTAGCGATCTGGATATGCCTAGTGAGTATTTCTTTGTTTTAAAAAGTTTTTTTGCTGCAACTATTTGTGGTTTCAAGCTCTTTGTGACTTTGTTTTCAACTCGGCTTCTTATTCGATTTATTTTGTATCTTCCTTAATATCTTAAAATTAAACGTGGTATTTCGCTTCTCAAGCTCGAATATTAAATGTCGTATAAGCATGGTTTAAGTACTTAATCTCAATACAAACTTCGTTGAGTTGCAAAGTGGGTGAGACTGACAAACAGAAAAAGGTAGAGGCAAGTTTTGAAGCTCGGAGCTCAGTAAGTATGAAAATAAATATTTAAGCACCCATGTCCAACGCGGATGTTTCATTAATCTTTGAATATTGTGGAAGTACCTTTACTTAGATTATTATCTGGGTACTACTAGATTAATTTAATAAGATGTTATTATATTCGCCATTTTCGGACATTCAAAAGGAAATCCTGTAAACTGTATCTTTATTTTATAACGATGGAAAGAGGCCTTCTTAGCTGTGCTTATCGAAATTAGATCATAAATTTAAGAACCTTTTACATGCAAACAAACCTTACCTATTTACAACAATAGTATAGATTTAATTTGTACTTCAATGCGATTATGAGATTCAAAGAATTCTTTCGATTTCAATAGCATTACTGGCATTGTTTACTGTAACAATAGGTGAAAATGGGACAACAATTTTTGTTTATAGTGATCTCGTTAAGTAAACTACGGTAAAGCCCCCAATAATTGAAAATCTTGGATTAAACTATGCATCAACAGTTCGCTCATATTTGTATGACGTATTTTTGTCGATTTAAAAGCAAACCTTGCAATATAAATAATGGTAGCGGACCGAAGTCGCGTTGGACTTTTGAAATATTTTAATACTCTGTAGAATTCAATAACGTATTTTGTCAAAGTGAGCGCGCTAAAAACGACGTTAGCAATGTTTATAGAAGAATTCAATAAAAATTGAAAAGAATATTTCTATGTTTTGTTTTCAAAAATGATTCAAAAATCCTTTTTATCGAATCTGCAAGAGCATTTTCTGAAAAACGCATTTTTCGTGAAATGTTGAAAGCAATAACTCTCCGAGGTTACCCGGAAATCAAGTTAATAATAAGATGTTTATAGTTTAATTGAAAATGTTTTGTGGGGCTTTTATTGAAGGCGCATACGCCTCCAGCTTCGAGGAATTGCAAAAACTGCCTCTCAATATTGTAAACAACTTTGCTCCAGATTCTTGACAAAAAGCACTCTTCTTCAGTCTTTAAATAGATATTAAATAGATGTTTAATAGATATATAAATAGATATTTAATCTACAATAATTAGGCTCAATTATATAATAGTAATAACAATACTTTTAGGCTATTGGACGTATATTTCCTTGCTTTTTTAAGGCATAGACTACAGCGCAATCTATAATTAGAGGGACGCTATATCTTCTTATATATAAAATTCTCGTGTTACAATGTTAGTTACCGTACTCCTCCGAAACGGCTTTACTGATTTTTACCAAATTTTATATGCATATTCAGTAGGTCTGAGAATAGGCTACTGGCTACTTTTTATATTGATAAGTGAATTTGTTGAAGAAATATTAGTAAATTATTACAACTCGAGACTGACGGCGACCATTGTTTTGTACGACGGAGTAGCGATGGATGTTGCCATGGTGACATAATTATTTAGTCACTTTAATAAAATAATATGGGCGAAATACTTTATATGGCACAGCTAGTTATATTATATAGATAGAGATCCCTTAATATAAACTAGTCTTTAAATCAAGTCAATATTTTATATGTGAAATTCATATTATAATAAAAAAAATTAAATAGCCTATGCTGTCCCACTACTGGGCACAGGCCTCCCCCAGAGTCTTCCAGTTTTGTCGATCCTGCTCGTCGCACCATCTCTTCCTTGGCCGGCCACGATTTCGTCGTCCGTCTTCGGTTCGCCCGCTCTGTCGATATCCTTGCCTAGCGGTCGGAGTGCATGCGGCTTATGTGGCCAGCTCAATCCCACTATATAAATATAAATTATATTATATAATCATACAAATATACACATTTATATGAATTTTATTCTTATGTCATATCACTTAATAACTAAAGACTTATAGTTATCTTTTGTATTGAGCAGAATTAATTTTAAAATGCACAGTGAAATTACTTGAATAGCAAATTTATACTGTTATTACTTTACACTAGTCATACGTTACTGATTCTCGGAAAACGTGAGGAATGTTTAACTCGACACCAAAATATAAATACGTATAGTATAAAGGAAGGAATTCACTTGTACTCCGGGTGTCTTCTTAAGGGTCGAACCCTTTAATGTGATACGTCTAAACGACTTTTGAACAATTCAACTTTAAAGTCACATACTGCGGCATAGTTCAGACTTCCCTTAATTACTTATACGATTGATACTAATGTTTCAAGTTATATTTTATTACTTTAACCCTTCAGTAAGTGCCAAAATCTTTGCAAAAATGTAGGGTACGTGGTTTGCAAAAAAAAAATGGCACCCGGCCTACCCTCTTTGTACAAATAATGTAATAACCTTACATCTAATCCATATTTTATGTTTGAGTGAAAAATATTATAATATATGTTAAATTTTCTATCTATCAAGCCATCATAATATAGTATTTAGTCAGATGTGATATTTGTCTCATCACTGTAAACTTTGAAATCTATGTTTCTAACTATTTCGCAACAAATATATTAATACATTATTATAATCTCCATAACACAGAGCTATACAAACTGTTTATGTAAACAATTCTTTGAAATAACTTAACTTGTTATCAATAAACAGATAAGAGATAAGAGTAATAAAAACCGGTTTTGGTATTATACACAAGCAAACTTCGTCCTTAGTGCAATACAAATAAAGTTCAAAATGGCTGCGGCCGGCAAAAAGCCGTTATAAATAGGTAATTTTTATCTTGATTATTTTACTAAAACGATACCATTATATACTATTACTAGGATCTAAATCGTTTTGTACACGATAATATACGCTTTTAACGTCAATTATTTACAAAAATATTAAACAAATCGCGTTCAAATCACATAAATAACAACCAAATTTTCTCGTGTAAACTAGAAGTTATTACGATGTAAGTATTTCTTTCAAATGATTATCTAAAACTATTTATAAATTATAATTAATAAATTAAACTATTTTACTACTTACATTCGTTAAATCCATCAATAATATCAAACAAACAACACAACATGGCAGAACACACACGAAAAATTCACGATTTTCAAATGACTGACAAATATTCGTCGACCACAGATTGTATAATATTTTGCATGCAGAATGTGGCAAATTTATCGTAGATCATAACTAACCAAACTTCTTCATACAAAAGTAGTCTCTAAGTCAACGAAATACGTAATTCAATCGAACGAAAGAGCGCGGCCACATCCGGCCGCTTGGGTGTAGACGGAATGGCTGTAGTATAATCTGTGGCGGCCGGATCCGGCCGCTTGGGGATTAAAAGGTTAAGTAATGTGATACATGTATACGGAACCTAACCTAACTTAATGTTTTGTTAAGATTGCTTTGCTTCGAAGTATACTGCGTGACTGGTGAGACATGTTCAATACTCGAGGATGTGACATTTGGCTATTATATTAGATGAAAAAAATAATATAAAAAAATTATATCAATTGATCACTGAGTAAATGTAGCTTAAAGTTAAATAATTATTTAGCTAACGCATGGACATCGCGCGCGTGAAGGGTAGCGGCGCGGTATTTCTTTGGTGGCGCACGCCGCCGCCGCGCCGGCCGCATAAGTATGCCTACTTAATTACTTAGTGTCCATGATTCATTTATTTAAAAGGAAATTCGAAAAAAATTAAGTACCTAATTTTATTACATAATTATAATGAGAATCGAGTACCGAGTACTCTTCTTAAGTATTGAACATGTCTCACCAGTCATGTTGTAGACTAAGTACGATTTAAGGCAACTAGTTGTTGACCATGACTTTTCATATGAAAAGAACCTAGCCTTTAAGGCGAGACGTTTTCTTTATCCCTTCTTTTTAGAATCGCCGATCAAAATGTATAAAAATGACATAGCGTCAGTCGACGATTGACTTTATTTTATTACGTTTTGATCACCGATTCTCTAAAGAAATTAAGAAAATAACTTGGCTAAAGGCTCAGTAGATAGTAAGCGATAGATACACTTTTATTTTGTATTCAGCTTTCAACATAATCAAATTCGTTCCGGCAACTTATTATTAAAAAATCTTTCCTTTTAAGTAAATTAGAATATTAGTAAAGATTTTCCGTTGTTGTTGTTTTCGCTTTAAAACAAACATTCCGTTTCTTTATCGATGGCTCACTCACTTAAGGCTTTATGGGTAGTAACTGACCGTGCTTTGAGAGTAGTACGACCACTTTAGCAGGGACGATGTTATCTTTATAGCTCAGTAGAATTCACTTGAGAGTAGTAGAAGATCTTAAACTTGAAACAAGCAAACAAAATTAAATTATTTACTCAGTAGTTAGACGTTTTGTTCAAATAACATAATATCATATCTGGACGCTGTTAAACATTCGTGTACTAAACCACAAAAATTACGATTTGAGTTATGAATGCAGTTATGTTCCTTAGATGATTTAGAACAAGACTGCATTCAAAATTTAACAACAAAAAAAATTGTGGGTTAGGACACTAATGCTTAACAGCTACCTTTATTCTATCCACGTTTTGGTTATCCGTTTTAATTAATATCTATTATTAATGTCTTTTAATTATTTTTGTGAAAATTTATCACACCACTATAAAAAATACTTGTTGTTCTTTTCAATATAACGTTTCAGACGGCAGCCGTTATCTAAGTTATCAGCTGTAGATATTATATTTATAGTATTAGTAAGGATAAGGCCTTATATATTATGAATTGTGGTCCTGTGACACTATCTCGTTCAAATATCAACCACAGAGGCCCCATTATTGCATCTGACGCAATGAGAAATATTCTTATTTTCACTCGCAAAATACAGAGGCAACTGTTACAGAGCAACGTTGTCTTTGCAATAATTTTTCGTCAACTACTCTCGAGCAAATTCGAGTCTTGTTTCACTTTGAATAGGGTTAAATTTCGAGGCGTGCCACAAATAACGAGGCTGGTTTGCAATATGGTGACAATAGGCGCGCGAAAATGTGTTGCGGCCAACGAAAGGTCCGTGTTGCCACTTGCCGTATATTCACAGCTTTTTCATTTCACTCGCCAACTTCTTATGCAACATTATTAAAATCCTTCGTTAGTGAGATAATAAGGGTTCCTGAAGTAAAAAGCCTTTTAGCATGTGATTTAAAACGAAAAAGTTAGTTACAGTTATAATTAAGACTATTCAAGCCATCACATTTTTGTGTTATACGATCTAAGTACGTAAGGAAATCACACGTGGAAAAGAGGATAAAACACATGTTAAAAATCTTATTCGTATAATAAACACATCAATATCTTGTAAAATAAGATTCATAAACTGACGAACATGATAATAATCGCTCCTTGGATCAAATTTGATTAGGTGACGTCTAATTAATTAGCAGAACAAGTTAGCGCAAACTCTAGGCGGTCTCTCGCTACCAAATCTACGAAACTTCAGATTGATGAAACGATGAGGATCCCAGACGTCTATGTATAGGTAAATATAGCCAAACTGTATACAAAGTAAATTAACTTCCTCGTAGTGATGCTACGGGCGTAGAGGCTACGGGCGTAGAGGCTACGGGCATAGAGGCTACGGGCGTAGAGGCTACGGCGTAGAGGCTACGGGCGTAGAGGCTACGGGCGTAGAGGCTACGGGCGTAGATGCTACGGCGTAGAGGCTACGGCGTAGAGACTACGGCGTAGAGGCTAGCTACGGGCCTACGAAATTAGCTAGCCAGATGCTACACGATTATTGCGTAGCAGTTTATTATACTTTACTATAATAATACTCCCCACACCGTTGCATTAAATCCATGCATTAAAAATGCACAGACAAAAGTGAACATTTTTTTTAAGCCATTTACGTTTTATGATTTTTCAAAACCCGTAGCTCGTCCGGAGCCTATTCGATTCGTTTGCCGCAGACGCACATTTAAAAATCTATGAACACTGCCGTACATTGTACTGCTCGTACAATATTTTCAATGCAGCTAAAATTAAGGATTTTTGATTAATAATAGAAAAACATAGAAAAATCTTTCTTACGGAAGTATGAACTTGTAAAGTATGAACTTTTTTATCCCGAATCAAGAAATTCCGTAACGAAAATAAATCTAACCCACTCCACTCCGACCGGCACAGCGGTGCGGCGTTGCCGTGCACCGGCACGGTGTTTGTGTGCATGCGACAAGACGTATGCGAAATACAATTATTGCATTATAATATGTTTTACCGCGGCAGTCCTCGAGAACCACATGTATTTATTATTATTTATTGAGCAAGGATGCCGCTGACACTCTGCTGTACATTATACTGTGCTAGGCTCTTTTTTTTTATGAAATAAGGGGGCAAACGAGCAAACGGGTCACCTGATGGAAAGCAACTTCCGTCGCCCATGGACACTCGTAGCATCAGAAAAGCTGCAGGTGCGTTGCTGGCTTATTTAAGAGGGAATAGGATAGTATGGGAGGGTAGAGAAGGGAATAGGGGAGGGTAGGAAAAGAAATAGGAGAGGGTAGGGAAGGGAAAAGGGTAGGGGATTGGGCCTCCGGTAAACTCACTCACTCGGCGAAACACAGGGCAAGCGCTGTTTAACGCCGGTTTTCTGTGAGCCCATGGTATTTATCCGGTCGAGCCAGCCCATTCGTGCCGAAGCATGGCTCTCCCACGGAAAAACAAACTCTGCAGAACAAAAGCGATATCATTTCATATTTATCGGTGACCTCACCTGAACTAAACAATGCCGACTCCGAAGCGATGGAAAAATTAAATTAGGTCATACATGTTTAAAACCGACTCGGTTATTGCTTATTAGATGGCTCTTGGATTTGAGTATGTTTCGGTGACTCTTATGTAAAATGAGATTAGGTCGATTTTGTAGTGGAAACTTGTTTAGCAGAGCAACATTTTGAGCCATCCCATCCATACCCTAAAATTATGGATGGGATGGCTGAAAATATTTTAATTACGTCAAGGTACGTTATTTGATTGAAGATCGTAATACAGAAGGAGACTGCCAGTGCAGTGTGGGAGAGAACAATATCCCCTTCTCTTTCTAACTCGCTGAGAAAACTCCAGTTTCACTTCTACCTTAAATTACGTTTTCTAAAATATTTAAATAGAGTTCAAAGAAGGTAAGCAAATCACCAATGATTTACAAAAACCGACTGGACCGTGCGGGTCGGAGTGCGGGGTGTTAGGTTGTTTTCGTTACGGGATTTCTTGATTCGGTTGCCGCGCTCAAAGCCCGCGATAAAAGCTATGCAAAAGCTTAAAATATTGTTTTTTTTTTTAATAAGGGGGCAAACGAGCAAACGGGTCACCTGATGGAAAGCAACTTCCGTCACCCATGGACACTCGCACCATCAGATGCAGGTGCGTTGCCGGCCTTTTAAGAGGGAATAGGCGGGTCCACACCAAGCGAGCCGCCGCGGGCGAGGCCTGCCTCGCGCGGCATGCGCCGTACGCTCGCTTGGTGTGGACGTTGCTCGCCCGAGGCGGGCGCATGCTCACGCTCGGGCGAGCGCGCGCGCGGCTGAGCCGAGCGGTGTCGGTTTTTTGAAATGCTCAAAGGCGCCTCGGTCGTTTGCCTCGCGCAGTGTGGACGTCACATGTTTTGGTTTTTGCCGCGGTCAAAAATGAACGATCAGAGTCAACAACTAATAAGTTTATACGCCGCAAATGTGTGACATAGGGATGCCAGGGATCCCAATTCCACTAACAGAGGGATGAGAGAAGATTCTTGGAGAAAAATCAGCCGCAAAATGAATATTCCTGTTAAGAATCTAAAAAATGGAGTCTTTGTTAGGATCATTCAGCATGATTCTCCTATTTTTTATAGTTGTGTATAGCAAGTTCGTTCTTCTGTTCGAGCGAAGCAACCTTGCTGTGTACGCCCGTCCGCCTCGCAACACTTTCACGTTTTTTTTTTTTTTATTAAATAAGGGGGCAAACGAGCAAACGGGTCACCTGATGGTAAGCAACTTCCGTCGCCCATGGACACTCGCAACATCAGAAGAGCTGCAGGTACGTTGCCGGCCTTTTAAGAGGGAATACGCTTTTTTCTTGAAGGTTTGCAGGTCGTATCGGTCCGGAAATACTGCTGGTGACAGTTCATTCCAGAGTTTTCCAGTGCGCGGCAGAAAGTTACGCGAAAAACGCACTGTGGAAGACTGCCACTCATCAAGGTGATCTCACTCATCACGTGTTAACGAACCGAATTTAATATCTGAGACTTAATACTCAAAGGACTTTGTCTACAATAGACAATGTCCCTGATAAACTCATGTTTTAATGATATCGAGTAATGAATCCATTGTCAAAGAAGCGTCAACACAGCTGCCGTCTCGAGACTATTATCTCGGCGCCATAGCTAAAGTATTTCCTCACGTTTCACGCTCAGATACTGTCGCCTGTACGCCGAAAATACTCGTGTTTAATTTCTCTGCGGCATAAGTTTTATCGCGTTATTTGTGTGGGTTTTTGAAAATACTTTCAAGACCGTTGGAGTTGTTTGCTAGTGATGCATCGTAATATTAGATTCAACGTGTAGTGTAGTAATAAATTCCGATGTTTAGTATTTTTTTTATTATATTTTGTTTAAAAGCCCATACAACTGCTACGCAAAGGCTTCGCCCAAGGTTACATTTCTTGTGATTATTATTTTTGTTATAATGATGCAATACAAAATATTGTAAAATTATAAAATATCGTAATAACATGATTAAAATGATTTTTAATTTAATTTAACGTTCAGCGTAGGAAAGCAACATAATATGTAAATAATAAAATATGTTCTAATATAATATTACATTCCTTCCTACGTGGATATGTTCCAATATAGGTATAGATCGTAATATCGGATTCATAAACTTATTAATCTAATCTTTTGTATCGTGTACGTGATAATACCTATATTATTGACTACCCGTATATTATGTACGAGTATGCTCGTAGTCAATATAACAACAGATCAACATTGATCAATTTTTAAATGTTAATCATAATAAACAGACATATTTTTTAGTAAATAAATTACTTCATAAGTTTATATCTCTTGTAGAATCCCAAACATATTTATTTTACAAACAAACATTGTCAGCCGTAAACAACATTCTAACACAAGGTAGCCTAAAATGGTTTCTTTATTTACACAAACTGACGTGGCAGTTTTGAAATTTGCAAGTCGTAGACGTTATAACCCATTTTGATTCGGTCTGCGGGTGGGTGTTACGTATGTCTTCGGTTTAGAATTTCAAATAACAACGTCTGGGTGTTTTCCACATAAACGTCTGGAATATTCGGCGTGTGACAAGTAACAGGCGAACGCGCCGCGACTCCTGAGCGCTGTTTATTTGCTGTCAGCAAACATGACGGAGCCAATACAACAATATAACAAAAGAATGACAATGGAAATTCTCTTTACTTTGTACTCGTTTGTGGTTTTTAAACACAGTATAAGTAGTTTTATGTTTTATTGTGCGAGTTTCTTACGCCGGTTCTTCTCGCCGGGTTAGTTCCCGAACCGGTGGTAGGCATCTGTGTAGCCCCGACGTTCAGAGAATATTTGAAAAAATTTATTCTGAATAAAAAATTTTGAGTTTGAGTTTGAGTTTGAGTATAATAACTTTGTTACACTCCCTGTCCCTCGATCACGGATTCTTGGAAATCTATTGTTATTCTATTGTTATCGCGGTCGAATTCAACCGCTTGGGTGTTGAATGGCGCGTAGGATTTTGTCTAAGCGTAATATTATAATAATTAATTATTAATTTCTACATGAAACAATAAGCAATAAATGATGGCTCCTTCCTATTCTATTTTAGCTATCTAGGCGCCCCTAGACGCTTTCAAATGAACCTGAGTAATATCTCTGTAAATATCTCTAATCGAATAAGAAGTTGAGAAATTATTCGTAACTGAAGCCCGTTGAAGTGTTCTGAATATTCAAATGATAAATCGCGTAGTATTAAGACTAAGACCGTCATGTTTGAGAGCAAAATATTGTGTAGGTTGTACCGTGTGCGATAATTTCGACGCTTAAAGCTAATTTCCATATTTAGGTTAAATCGTTGTGTACTTCTAAATTAAAGTAAGTGAAAAAAACGATCGGAAAGGTTCTCGAATAAATTTTTTAATTGTCATTATGTGTCATTGTTTATTTTATATATGAAAATTTTGTGTCGCAGTCTTTGTTGCCAAACTCGTTCAAAACGGCTAGATCGATTTGGATAAAAATTTTAACCTGAAAATATGCTATATTATGAAATACTGCATTGCAAAACAACGCTTGTCAGATCGGCTTAGATTATATAAATCGTCGGGTAGTATGCGCAATTAAATTACATTTCCTTTGACAATAATTACTTATGTTACATTTTCAGTTTTTACAGTCCATTTTAGTTATCAAATGATAAACTTATATTATTTTCTGCGCCTTGAACAAATAAATAATTTATTTTATCCATTTCTATTTAATCCGTAACAGCGATTTCATCTAAATCTGTTAGTGCCGTGACAAATCACGCACTACAAACGTATCGATATTTATAGCTAACGGGAAATCGTGATATATTTCGCATATCATGTCAGACAATGCGAAGCGTGAGCGGTTTCCATATGAATCATCATCAGGGTATTAGTATTTAGCTTTTACCTGCTGGACTCCCAAAGTAATCCCAAGTGAGAGATCGTTGTTTAAAATAATAAACAAGACGTGAGTGGAAGAATAGGGTAAGTGACATGAAAAAACTTCCCGTTTTTTTGCTTAAATGGAGGCTTTAGGGCCGGAAAAATTATTTAAAATAGATAAACTGTGGATTATATGTGTAGCCAGATATATTAGCTAGGTTATGAAGTAAATAAGTTACAAGTTTTAAGGATTAGTGATGAGGCAATGCTATTCGAAAATTTGGAATAGGAAGCCAAAGGCCAACATGTTAATTCAATGTGTTTCTTCTTATAATGTAAATAATGTTAATTTATGCATGACCCTTTAAAAATGCATCGCATTGCATTGCATTAATTTGCAATAACGCTAACACGCTAAATATTCGGAATCAAATTTGATATTTAGTCTCATATTGAGTGCAGCTAAAACGCTACAATGTACACAGCTTTAGATATCTTATAATAATAATAATAATAGCTCCCACACCGGTTTCGGTGACGGTGGCCGATTTCATTGAAACCAGGCCAGCTACGCAGGAGTAATTTTATAGTGCCCAAGTGTGTGCGCAGTACACAAGAGCACTCTCTATTCCTTTACTCTCATAACCCAGTGAGACGGAAGACCGACACGACTGGCGAGAGATCAGGCGCAGGACCGACTTTTTACATGCCCATCCGACGCATGGATCATCTTACTTGTCAGACAATCAGGTGATCAGCCTGCATTGTCCTAACCAAACTTGGAAAAAACATGTTTCCAACGCGGGAATCGAACCCACGACCTCCGAGTCAAGAGCCGCGCTCTATACCACTAGACCACGGAGGATATCTTAATAGATAGATAGATATTTTAATAACGCAATATCAATATTCCGCCAGACTTTATTCAGTGGTTGTTTAGATACTGCAGCTTAAAATAAACTCTGAGACCATTAAAGTGCTCTTGAATGGAGCATAGTAAAAACACGTATTGGCAGCATTTTGCGCGCACACTTAGAGCTCGTGCTCAGCCGCGTCCGTTTTGCTCCATTTTCATTGCGTTTCTAAACTTTTTACTGTAAAACCAGTGTTGTTTTAAATGCTTTACTCGTTTTCAATTTCCTTTTTCTGGAATTTAGACCCATAAAACGCATTGGTATAAAAAGCCTAAACTTTTATTTTACCATTCGAATATTGCAATTGTGTGATTGATAAGAAAATCCGTTTGTGTGATCGTGAACGTGACCATTATTGTTGCAACAAAGTATTGAAAAACATATAATATTCCATCTTTTTATTATTGGGTTTGATTTAAAATTCTAAAATCTCTACAAAGGTGATTATCAAAACTTAGAGCAATTATGCGATGTTTAAAAATTAAAAGCAAGAGCATAGAAATAATAGCATATAAAATAGCGTAATGCTGCTAGCGTGATAATATTTATTTGTGTATATATATATATATATATATATATATATATATATATATATATATATATATATATATATATATATATATATATATATATATATATATATATATATATATATATATATAGATAAAGATAGATTATTGGGTGAAGAAAAAGTGGTAGAAAGGTGACTGTCTGATTGACATAGTGATCTATCAACGCACAGCCCAAAACCACTGGACGGATCGGGCTGAAATTTACCATACAGGTAGATGTTATGACGTAGGCATCCGCTAAGAAAGGATTTTGATAAATTCCAACCCCAAGGGGTTCAAATAGGGGATGAAAGTTTGTATATAATAATACTTTTTAACGCGAGCGAAGCCGCGGGCAAAAGCTCGTATTGTATACATTCAATTGAAATCATCACTTCTATTGTAAAACTCTGGATTCAACTTCAAGGACATTAAGCATTAGGAGCCAGCGTTGAAAATGTTCAATTTTTACGTTCGCTCGACTGTATCAACATCGTTTGTTGAGCAGTGAAAGAAAATATCGCGAGGAAAGCTTCAAACCTTGATTTAAAAAAGAGAATTCAATGAATAGTTGGATCCAAATGGTTCGATTTAAAGTCTCGATTCAACAAATCTAAACAAGTTTTTCCTGATTGGGACAAATTGGAGATACGAGAGACCCTTGATGTAATTTATATGGCCCCTCAATTTGGGAACTATCTTATTCTATGAAACAATTTGATATCAAACGCAAAATATGCAAATGTTTGTAGTTTTGTTTTTTTATTAATTATTATGATGGATATAATAACCTCCTTGTTTTGAAGTCGGTTAAAATACTTAGATGATAGATTTTGATAAAAGTGTTGGTTTGAATCATTTTAATAATAATATTTAATGTTATGCGCTTCGACATTTTGTATACATAATATTTAATAATATATGTCAGATTGATGGTTTGTGTCGATGCCTAGATTCCAGCAAGTGTAAAGCCCAGTATAAAGGCTATCCTACTCGAGACGTCATGTATCCGACGTGTGGCGCATTAAGAGCAGGCTGCCAAATTTTGCTATGTTTCCTAATTAATATTACGATCCCGGAAGACGATTGACTTGAATGAAATTGAGATTTATTTAATCATTGTATTGTTATCTGATATTTGCCTAACGGAAAACACGATTCACTTATTTTGACTCGATAGTTATATTTTTCGAAATTATGAATCTTTCTGGGCTTTTCAACAAATATCTGTTACACTTATTGAGTTACTATCATTAATTAACTTGTACTACTACAATCACACACTTTATAAAATAATGGCTAAAGGAAATAATATTAGTGTTGTATTTAATTTTTAAGTAAGAAATTATCAAAAACAGTCTTGGTACTTACGACCTTTAGTTTCGTGCTATAATGCGGGAACCGTTGTTACGCGACATTGTTCACTATTATCTGCAGCGCAAAGCACATTGGCATACATAATTTAAATTATAATAACGGTGAAAAATCAACATTTCAAAACTTTGATGTATAAAAATAATCATAATGTAATTCACTAGTATGAGTCCCTGGGACTCACTCGGCGTCATAACTCACCAAATATGGTATGTATGCACTCATCCTCTCGGCACCATGTCGCCCGCGTCACTACATGAAGGTACTGAGACGTGGGGGAAACTAGCTGCTAAGACTTTTGAATTATGGTCGTTTAAAATTTTGATGTGACTCAGGAAGTGAATTAAGGGTTAATCGGTCAGCTAGGTTTGACAAAATGCGGCCAAATTACGTAGGTCCGCCATCTTCCTATGAATTAACATCTCTGATAGTATGTTTGTTGTCGTAACGCAGAACGTACCAACGACGCGACGTGCCGCTGCGTACCGAACAGTGTAGCTTCACTCTTAAATCTTTACTGTTCAACTTTTACGAGCAATCCTTGGTGTTTAGATAACTGTAGAATTATGAATTCATATCGCGCGTTTCCCAAAAGGCCATACTGTTTTTACGACAAATTAAAACGTAACTTGGTTTTTATTATGCAAATAAATGTTTCTACAGGGACTTAACCTCAGCATTATGATTTAAGATGTAACTTCCGGGTGTGAGGTGATATTTCATAATGTTCATTTTTGTATGAAAAGAAATTAAATTAGAAGTTAGGAATAATTTTTAAGCTACGGTGGGAAAAAAAGTAAAAAGGCGCAAATGATAAGGTAGAAAACTATAAACAGTAAATACAGTAGCCGACAGGCGACAGGTATAAACTTTTTTAAAATTGAAATTATATCAGTAGATCTCATTAATAGATTTGACTGTCACGAATAAAAAACAATGGGGGATTGTCCATTTTTTTAATTTTGCTCATTACAAAAACATTTCGAGGAATAAGGTCAGTGATCGTTTTTCTGTATATAAACGACAAAAATACCCATTAGTTACTTACTTATATTTTTGAACAAATATGTTTAACCTTTGTTTGACCTTCAATGAAGAACTTGCATTTGACGAACCAGCCATTATAAATAAGATTGAAAGGAAAAAAACATACTGCAGAGGTCAATTATTGGCCGCCAATGATGACGTCAGAGCGAAACTTTAAAAATTTATTGAGAAAAAACTAGCCAATGAATTTCAAAATTATTTAATTTATATTCTTAAAATACTCTATTTTAACGAAAAAAAATATAAAAAGTACATGTGATTTTTTTGGATAATGCCCATTGCTAAAACACTCGGTCATAGCAATTGTTTTTTATTCGTGACTACATTACAGATTTATTGTTATAGAAATCTTCAATATTTATTATAATCACTATGAAGCATAAAATATTTAAATGTTGGACCTAAACAATAAATTCTTGGTAGTCTTTGATAAAAGTCTGCCTACCTAGACACAATTTTATTAAATATCTCGCAGACATCAAACCCATTACAACTTTATTGTGCGTATAGATAGCATTATCTCAACAACAGACATAAAGACAGCAATTAAATTTAACTGACTAAGCCCTGTGTAGCTAAGAGTTTTAAGAAATTGAATACATTGTAACAATGTTTTAAGATAATTGCGGTTTTCTAAACACAAAATATTTGAACTTCTACTAGTATGATGTACTTTGGGTCAATGTTTTCCATGAATTATGAGATTTTTTTTATTTTTATACAATAAAAAAATACTTTTTTTATTGTATAAAAAATGCAATGCCACTCAAATTTTCTTTCAAGCTAAAATATAATCGCGGTCATACCGTGTCTAAAAAGCCTTTGATCAAACAACGGAGAACAAACTCCATTTCACACGAGCGATATCTACAAAAATGCGATAACTAGAAAATCTTAAAATATAAGATTCCAACGAGATTTATTAAAAAAGTTATTATCCGGCTCCATTTCGTGGAAACTAGTAAAAGACCAGTGACATCCCATTTCAGCTGACAATAGTTGGATAACCTCTTATAATGTTCGATCGTCATCTATGGGGACGGTCAAACTTCCTATTACTTTGTATTCAAATATTCTTTGATGCTGCCTGTATAATATTTACCGCATAGCATTGAAATCATACGTTTATATTTTAAAACTATTGAGAGCAATTCCTAAGTTAGAAAATTATCACAAGAAAAATTAGAAAATTATATTTTTCTTAATTATTTTTATTTCTTTAAAATATAATTGAAAGGGATTAAAAATGATATATTGTATGTTTAATACAAGTATTACTTACACTTCGCTATCTACCACCACTCTGAGGGCCTGTTTCATCACTTCCTGATAAGCGCCGAATAGGCTATCCAACACTTGACATATCAAGTATGGAGAATGTCTACTTGAGATAGTAACTAAAAACTCTGCCACACATTTATGTGAATGAAAGCCAATATTATTTATTATCTATTTCTAGTACAGTAGGTTTTTAACGTTGTTCGTGGCGGCCGAAAAGGAAGATCTTCCGACCGAGCGAGATAGCATGCTCGGTCAGGCCGAAGCCCACTGACGTCATTTCAGACGTTGTATATATCTTGCTGTTCTCCGAAACTTCGATAGCGCGATGCAGGAATGTTAGGCGAATTGTGGGCACCGCCACATCACTCCCCCCCGAAGACCTGTGGTATTCTTCGATGCGCTTGTGTTGTCAGGTGTGGGCCGAAGCTACGCGTGCAATGACCAGGAGAGGGACCCCGTGCTCTGCTTGTTGACCGGTCGTTGTAGCCTATGGCTGCCCCGTTCAAGCCAGACGCGGGTTCGACCGGCGCGGACCTCCAACGCGGCTTATGGTCGAGGCGACCCGGTTATGCTTGATGTCTGCTGACGTGGTGCGGAGGGACGGGAAGTGTTGATGATGATTGATGTCCAGAAGGATGCGTGTTTTTGTCGGTGGTCACCAATTTAACGTTGTTCGTGGCGGCCGAAAAGGAAGATCTTCCGACCGAGCGAGATAGCATGCTCGGTCAGGCCGAAGCCCACTGACGTCATTTCAGACGTTGTATATATCTTGCTGTTCTCCGAAACTTCGATAGCGCGATGCAGGAATGTTAGGCGAATTGTGGGCACCGCCACAGGTTTTTATGTACCATCGAAGAAATTGATTCATAGTCAGTTGACAGACCTACATCATTTGGTTGGATTATGTCAATTCAATGTAATTCGTGATCTGCTGTGTTTGAACTTTGAACACGACCAAATAACGTTGGTCCGCCATCTGCCTATGAATCAAGTTCTCTGAGTAGAATGTTTATCAAATTACATAGGTACTTTACTTTGATCTCTGAGTATTGTCGTTTCAGCAAGGCAGACTCTTGGGCTCACTTTCACACGCCGCTGGGCACAAATTGAGTACCTTTTAATTACAAATTATAATAAATTAAAATTAATTTGCGATTCCAATTTAATCCGAGAATCACTTAAAGACATTTCTAATTTCGCTCGAATGTGAATACAATTTTACAATCCCTTCGTCGACGTCTTTCTTTGATATCCGAGGTTCTTGTGACAAAATTAAAGAACACGTGTATACATACTAATATTTTAAATGCGAAATTGTATCTATCTGTCTGTCTGTTACCTCTTCACGCCCAAACCATTTAACCGATTTTGATAAATTTGATATCGTCTTTCCGAGTCCTTGGAAAGGACACATTATACTTTTTATCCCAGAAAAATGTACGGTTGCCAGCGATAAACGAATTTTATCATCTAGTCCATCATTTACTTACTATTTACTATAGACTGCTTATTTCCATAAAGAAACGGACGCCTACCTACTAAAATCGTGACGCAAATAGCGTTCTAAAAATATAAACAATGTATTTCGTGACCTTTGACTAGGTTATCCTTTAACATACTCAGGTCTTATAGAAGCAGGTATGTGACATTTAAAGCTAGCCCTAGTTGTCTAAGCTAGGTGTACAGCCCAGTGTAAGGCTGCGTTTCCACCAGAGCTGAGCGGAGCTGTGTTGCGAGGAATGTGTTTTTGAGAACCAATAGCATCGCCGCGCTGAGCGATGTCATGGTAAAGTCATGTCTATGAAGCGATTCTATTGGTTTTCACAACACAGCTCCACTCAGCTCTGGTGGAAAGGCAGCCTAAGCGGGGATAAGGGTTCTTCTAAAATGTTCATCATGAAATTTCATGGGACATACTCGTACAACATTCGGAGAAAAATATATAGACGGCTTCTAGTGTTAAAATACTACTGTCATTTTTTAACATAATTACGGCCGTTCCCAATATTTGATCTATCTCTGGTTTTGCCCTACTAGAGATAGGAATAGCTCACAATTGACATAAATTATATGGCTCTAATGTCTAATGTGAGCTATTCCTATCTCTAGTAGGACAAAACCAGAGATAGATCAAATATTGAGAACGGCCGTAAGATATTAAATACTTGACTATTAGTTATAATATTGTATTTATTATGTTAAGAATTTTAATAGGTAGGTATATCTAATATTATTATTTAATTTTAATCTCGCTGAACGAGTGTTTTGCAGCGAAAAGAGGAAACAATGATTAAATTTTTAACAGACACGTGAATTTTAAGTGCTGGGGGCTTACTTTAGAAACATCCTGCAAAACTTTTCCTATGGATACGTATGAGAATTTTGCCACGTGTTGTAACATTAAACAAAATTAATCAAACTTTGTAAAAGCATATTTCATTAGAATTGTCCTAAATTAATTTCGTCTTAAAAGCAGTTCTTATGCAATTCCTCAGTTCTAGATTTAGATGATGATTATTAAAAAAATAATATTTTTATTATTCTGAGTATTTACATTTAAACATGCTCACAATATTATATTTTTGGATCGATTTACAAAATAATTATATAAAAAAAGACGTGTTGCACTCCGGGAGTGCCGGAAGAAGTAAAAACTTGATTATTAACGTTGTGCATTATTTTTTTAACCCCTTATTTATGAAAATCGATTTTTAAAAATTGATTTTATATTTAATCGAAATCCTTACAATCGATTAAAATTTTAACCCATTCTTTATGAAAATCGATTTTTAAAAAGTCGTTTTTTTAATTATTCGAAACCCTTACAATCGATTAAAAAATATCGACAATAAAAAAAAACATCGATTGTTCGATTAATCGATTTCGATGTTACAACACTATAACTCTCCAACCGTAGTACGGTTTTTCGATCAGCACGAGAATCTGACGCGAGTTTCACAGTTTTTACCCATCCCACAAAAGTACCCAAAAATTAACTTTGCTTAAAGAAGGTGAGCGTCCGTGGCCTAATGGGTAAACCTTCCGTTCGCACTCCTAGAGGGTGCAGGTTCGAACCCGGGTGGAGGCGTGTACCAATGAGACATTTTCTGTTCTCAAGTACATAGTACGGACGCTCGTACGGTGAAGGAAAACATCGTGAGGAAACCCGCACATAGTTGGTCCCAGACGTATTGACTAGTTCTTTCCTCTGGACTAGGCCGACTATAATGCGAGAATGCCGTATGCGCTTGGGCAACCATACGGACATTTAAAAATCTTGTCCCAGGCACTACAGTATTTGAGGAGTGGTTACTTCGCTCTGAAAACACTGTATAGATCATCCACAACGGATGTAAAGGCCTAGTTTTTTAAAGAAGGTAGATAAAATACCTACCTTCTTTCAGCAACATTAAGCATTTTTCGTGCATATTTATTACAGTAATGTAGTACTGTAATTACTGTAATTAAGTTCCAAAATAACAAAGTGCCCTTTATATTGAGCGTACATACTACAGATTTTCGCAGAGAACGCATCGCCCTATTACGTTCAATCGTATTAACTTGTTGAGCGCACATTTTTCACGTTACGCCTCTACAGGTGATGTATTATGTAAGGTTAGAAACTGTAGCCATTACGAGTATTCAAAGGCATTTATTATTAATGCCGTATACCCCGATTTGTAACTTATCCAAACATTAACTAAATAATCCAGACCTAATCTTGGATTAATGTTACTTGATATTCGACATGAGATTGGATTAAGTAATGGTCTTAAATTGAAGAGAAAATAACATAATAATATTATTAAGAGATCGAATGTTTATCGAGTTTTTAATACGAAAAAAATCCTTTATATATTATAATTATGACTTTTGGTACTTGGCGGCATGTGCTAACAGGTTGACTGACAGAAAAACTTGTGCCAAGTGAAAACGAAAGGCGGTTATTTTTAAAATGCCTCGAATAGCTATGTCCACACTATGCAATTTCATCTTCAATTATTTCCATCATCTTTTTATTCAACTTTCGTTTGGCATATTCAATAATTGAATGCGTCAAAATCCACCCACGTTGGAAAGAAAAGTGTCATAGCGTCGCGGGCATGCCTCACGTGCGATGTTGACTGCGCTATAACGCATGCCCTTGATGAACACAAAAAGGCACAGTGTGGACAAAGCTAATGGAGCACGGTGTTTCTGGATTTAATATTGCCAAGGCATATTATAAAATTCAGAAACACTAGGACAACAGAAACACTAACATCTGATATTTGGGTAGTATATCAGATGCTCATAGAACTAATTTGTAGCTGTAGCTAGTCAATATTTAAAGTAGATCATGCGTGTATGGGAAAAAGTTTGAAGCGAGCCTCACGGGAAATTATAATTCTGCACACATCCCGAGTACTTTATCTTGCCTTAACATATTGGGCCTCGAGATGATCGTTTATTTCGAAACAATTTTTTGTGTATAAATTGTTTTTCCGATACGTACCGTTTTTGAAGTGAAAATTTATAAAATTTTAACATTAAATATTACATCGTACTGTCGGAAAAATAGGTTCATAGGCAGACCACGGCTCGACTTAATTTGGTTTTGTTATGTCAAGCACAACAGACATAATATTGCAACTTACATTAACCTGATATAATATATCAACAAACAACCAAATAACTCACCTCTTCCATTGGCTTATGATTTTTTTTAAATGAAATAAGGGGCAAACGAGCAAACAGATCACCTGATGGAAAGTAACTTCTGTCGCCCATGGACACTCGCAGCATCAAAGAGCTGCAAGTGCGTTACCGGCTTTTTAAGAGGGAATAGGGTAATAGGGTAGAGAAGGGAATAGGGGAGGGTAGGGAAGGGAATAGGATAGGGGATTAGGGGATTGGGCCTCCGGTAAACTCACTCACTCGGCGAAACACAGCGCAAGCGCTGTTTCACGCCGGTTTTCTGTGAGAACATGGTATTTCTCCGGTCGAGCCGGCCCATTCGTGCCGAAGCATGGCTCTCCCACGTATAAAATAAATTTTCCTGATAGTATAATATAATATTTTGAGTACCAAACTACGAAAAAATATATATTTTTAAAACATCATGATCGTAAAATCTCTGAAAAGACCCAATAAATTAATATGCACTCTTATAATAATAGGTACTCTTATTTTCTTTGGCATCCAGCTACTTAATAGCTTCAGCGAGGAAGATCGAAGAATCTGAAAACTTTAGAAGATTCTTTAAAATTGTGGGCACTTTTAAAATTAGCCCGTTTTTAACGTAACTACTTTAATTATTATAACAAAGATGCAAAATTCTTGACTAACTAAAAACCACAACTATTGAAACAGAGCCTTGCTTAAAATTTAGGAACTTATGCCTCAACGAGCGTTTGCCCGCGGCTTCGCTCGCGTTAAGAAGTATTATTATATACAAACTTTCATCCCCTATTTTAACCCCTTGGGGTTGAAATTTATCAAAATCCTTTCTTAGCGGATGCCTTCGTCATGACATCTACCTGGATGCAAAATTTCAGGCCGATCCGTCCAGTGGTTTGGGCTGTGCGTTGATAGATCTCCATGTCAGTCAGTCACCTTTGAGTTTTATATATAAAGAAGATTCTGTTACGACTACGGGTCAACTCACATTGCATCGATGCGTTACTTTCAATTCAATACAGGTTGTACCTATTGTAAATTATATTGTAAAGTGTTGATGATTGTAGTTACAAATAATTAAGTCAGTACAGTGATACCTAAACGTAAATAGGATCGTATTTCTGAAACAAAGCAATATCTGAGAGAATCTTAGGTTTCATTGCGGCCATTATCTTATAAGGACCTCTTGACAAAGGATCTAAATTCTGCGCTACTATAATATTTATAGTTGTGTTCCAGGCGCTGTTTGCACACACACAATTTATTCATGAAGATTTTGATTTGTTCGATTCTACAATTTCCGACATCGAAAGTAATAAATCAAGTTTGTTTTGAATCATTGAGATGTATTGGGAGTAAAACTTTGATGAGATAGATTATTATATCAGTGATGCGAAAATTTATACGCTTTGACAATTGTATTGAATTATTATATAACTTTGCGCGTTTGGTCGTGTAACAATACTAAGAAAAGTGGGTAATAATATAATTAACCGACTTCCAAAAAACGAGGAGGTTATTATTTTGAGGTTATTTGGAGTAATACAAATAACAAACGGGCTTCTTACGAACAATATTTATGGTAGCTTCGATATTTTAATATCATCTAAATAAGGCTACTAGCAGATAGATTAGCTAAGCAGAGAAACAAATTCATTTATTTATATTAAGGAAAATACAGATTTAATATTGATAAAAAACTCCACCACGAAGTTAATTTGACTGTGCCCTTGATACAAGATATATAAGATCGCTCGTAAAAGTCTTGTACAAACAAAGTATTTGGGATTCGATCAGACAACGAAATTAATAGCTCTTCCGACTAAATGGAAATGGGATTCTCGTGAAACCTTTTTTAGGAACTTGTTGAAACTTTTATGTTACGAGTACGAGTTGTACTAACATGGAAACAACGAATACTTTAAATATTTTTTGGTACTAGAGATCGCCCAATGGTCGAAATTCGACCTTACTTGCAACGACATTAGGATTACTACCTATATTTTGTAAAAAATATTGACTTCATTATAGTTTTTTTCAATTCTTGTCTCTGGGACTCAGCTGATCTCAGACTAGCCGTGTAAGCATTGTCTATAGTATCGATTCAATAAAAAAAAACTATAATCCATTTTCAATTTGTCACCTTGTTGTCAACAGATTTCAACCAGAAATAAAAGAGTACAATTCGTATGTATAGGCTTGTCACTCAAAGATCTGTAATTTTTTCTAGTGTGTGTGTTGTAGTGTGTGTAATGTTTTATTTGATAAAAAATATATGATAAAAGCATAATTTCAAAATAATATTAGCTCGATGCACTCCTTCACCATATAAACTATATCTGTGCAAAATTTCATTCACCTACGTTTCCCCATTTTTCGTCAAAAGGGATACAAAGTTTTTGGCCCACGTATTAATATATAGATATATGCCATTCCATACTAATATTTTAAATTTCGAAGCTGTCTGTTAGCTCTTCACGCTCAAACCGCTGAACCAATTGGTATGGAGATACTTTGAATCCCAGGAAAAGACAATAGGATACTTTTTTTTTCGGAAAAATATATTATGGTTTCCGCGCGATAATCGAATTTAAGCGCAACGGAGTTTCGGGAGTCATATTATTATATTATATAGTAGTAAATAATATTTTTTTATGTAATATTATATTATATTCACAAATATATTACTTATTACTAATATTCTAAAAGCAAAAATGTGTCTTTTCTCTTCAAGGTACTGAACAATTTATAAAGATGTTTCGACCGCTTCCGGCCTGCCCCCCTAGACAAGTGGCAAAACGCTAACGCTAACGCTAACGCTAACGCTAACGCTAACGCTAACGCTAGCGCTAACGCTACAAAATGTATGCGATTTGACATAAGTCATCGCTTCGCTAGCGAATACTAATGTCAAATCCATACATTTTGTAGCGTTAGCGTTAGCGTTTTGCCACTTGTCTAGGGGGGCAGTAAGATACCTTTTGCTAAATGCACTTGCTATGTAATACACATTCTGTCAAATTCTTCATTAAAATAAAGTAAAGTAATCAAAAAATGTCTTTGAGCATTTCGCAAATACTCGACAATGGTGAAGACTTCAAGATTTTTTTCTTAGTGAATGCGCTCTTAGAAATTACTAAGAAACGTAGCATATTGTGAGAACTTTTCTACTTTACCGAGCACAAAAAATACTCTGTTCATTTCATATTGATAACGTTCTGAAAGTTTACGCTCAGTTGTGTAATTTTAATTACTTTTTGATATGAAGTCACGTCTCACGTGATATGAAATTTTAGGAAATCGCAATATTATAAGAGTTTCGAGACGTTTTGGGACAACTTTACATCACAATAATATTATAATATTTTAATTTGGTATTCTCATTGAGTTTATTCTCTTATGTTCTTAAAAGTTTAGTTGAAACTTTTGCAAATATTTTGAACATATTCTCTATCGTTTTTAGGGTTTCGTACCAAAGAGGAAAAACGGGACCCTATTATTACGAATTCGATGTCTGTCCGTCTGTCTGTGTCCAACTGTCCAGGCTGTATCTCAAGAACGATTCATTCATCTCAAAGGTGATTTCCACATTGACAACGCATTATGTGAACACTGCGTTATTTTAGGAAACTACGTGGGAGAGCAATGCTTCGGCACGAATGGGCCGGCTTGACCGGAGAAACACCACGGGCTCACAGAAAACCGGCGTGAAACAGCGCTTGCGCTGAGTTTACTGGAAGAAAAACGCCATATATTGACGCCCAGGAATACTAACAACGCGTCGCTGTTTATTCTCAAAAAAACGCCATATAGTTGACACACAAGAATACTATCAACGCCCTCTGCCCCTACCATGCAGGTACTAATAAAAAAGTGTCGAGGTCAAATATGGCTCTGTCTAGCCTCCTTTACGCCGAACGTGCGATAAGGAACTTCGTAAAAAAAAAAACAAAAAAAAAAAAACGGCGAACTAAATAACATTGATTTATTAGTTTCAAGTTATTATTTCCAAATTTGTTTAAACTTCACCGGGACCTTACTGTTTTAGTGTGAAATATTGAATCATTGGAACGACTTCAACAAAGTGAGTGGAAAACTTTGGTCTTGTATGTGATATGACCGTGATACCTGTTCCAAGTTTCCGAGTTCGTTGGATAATAACAAACTTGTATTTCGGACTTTCGCTGTAGGTAACTATCGGCGATAATGGACGACTTACGATAACAAGTTCTGTTGTAGAGCCTACAAAAAGAACGTGTATAGTACACGTGTCAGAAGTGAAACTTCTGTCCGAAATCGTGACGCAATACAACTCCTTCTGTCAAGACGCGACATTTAAATTTGACTTTCAACGCATCTTGGCCCTTACCCTACGGAGATTCCGTAATTTACCATATTACGAAAGCGAAATGTATCACGTGGGCTCCGGCCTGACCGAGCATATACCACCTCGCTCGGTCCTTTGTGGCCACCACGCATTATTCTCACAAGTATATATTCCCTGTTTTAACATTTTTTAGGTCAATTTTGAACTAAGATAAGTAAAAAAATAGGATTTTTGTGCGATCTCGGCAACGCGTGAAATATAATATTAGGGTCAAGGACGTTTGCTCGGGGGATGGTCTTAAGGCCCAGTAGTCACTAAAATTAGCAGATCGATGTCTGTCAGTACGAATATCGACGTAAAGGACATTAAAATAACATTCATATCAGCGCGTATCATATTTTATATAATGACATTTCCTTTACTAATAAAAACGTTATTTAAAAAACCAATTTTACGTAGTTGCAACAACCACAGCGCCTTAAGAAGTTTCACTTTAAAATCGTTGCGTAGAGTCGTTATCTCCGCGAAACACAACCGACACAATATTATCAAATATCAAGATTCACGTTCCGTAGGTGACACGTGATCTGTCAATATTAGGGACATAGCCCAACCAAAAAAAAATTTTTTTTCAAATATTGAAATGTCGTCGGATCTGTCAGATTAAGATAGTATACTGTATACCCCAAAAAGCTTCAAAGGTTAGGTAAGCATGTAGAGACATTTTAAAATATAAAAAAAACTAGATGTCCCGCGCGGCTTCGCCCGCGTAAATTAGGAATTTTACAGAAACCGTACATTTTCCCATAAAAAATATTTCCCCCGTTTTTCCCACATTTTCCTGAGTTTCTTCGGTCGTATTAGTCTTAGCGTGATAATATAATATAGCCGATAAATGATCTATCTAACACTGAGATAAGTTTTTAAATCGGACCTGTAGTTCCTGAGATTGACGTGTTCAAGCAAACATACTCTTCAGGTTTATAATATTAGGTAGGTATAGATTTTTTTTAATTATCGCTTGACAAACTCTAGTCTCGATCTAAAAGACTATGAAATGGTATAATATGGTAGTGATGATGATGATGATGAATGTAATTTGCATAGTAGCATATGCTTTCTGTTTTTAAAATAACGCCGAAACTCCCAAACTTGTATATATAAAGAATCAGGAGTTCTCTCAGCACCTTCCGAACCACGGTATACCAGGCATATCTTGGTGCAAAATCTTACTTGTTGGTAGCATAATATGCTTAGAATACTTCTCACGAAACCGAAGTCACCACATATTTCCCTATAAGTTTTGAGGAGTTCCCTCGATTACTTATGGATCCTTCATCAGATCACCACTTTTGTGAATATAATACCAAATTGGGATGATACCCTATATACCAAATGAAACATTTTGAAAATCGGTTGACAAACGGCGGAGTAATCGTTGAATATAAGAAAACGAACATAACACCTCCCCCATTTTGAAAGTCGGTTAAAATTGTAGCCTATGTGTTATTCTGATGTATAAACTATATTATTGTAAAGTTTCATTAAAATCCATTCAGTAGTTTTTGCGTGAAAGAGTAACAAACATCCATACATCCACACATCCATACATCCAAACAAACTTTCGCCTTTATAATATTAGTAGGACTAGTAGGATAGTAGGAAGTAGGATAGGATAAAGCTTCATATTTTCTTAACTAAGCTTCGCAGATCATATTTTACTTTGCTCTAAACTAAATGATTTAGTCATTGTTGTCTAAAATATATTAATAATTTATAAGCAATTTTCTGAATATAATATTTTCTTTTTCAAAACTTTAAAATGGCTGCAGTTTCTGAATCCACCGCTAAAATAAAAAAAAGCTCTTATTATTTTTTTATCAGCTTTACCTAGTGTACAAAACCTACTAGGTCTCCATGACGCTCGAGTGACTACAAAAATAGCACCCTCCTCTCCTCTACTATTAATATTGTAAATGCGAAAGTGTATCTTTCCGTCTGTCTGTTATCTTTTAACGCCCAAGCTGCTAAACCGATTTTGCTGAAACTTGGTATGGAGATACTTTTAGTTCCGAGAAAGGACATAGGATACTTTTATCCCGAAAAATGTACGATTCCCACGCGCTAAAGGAATTTAGGCGCAACGGAGTTGCGGGCGTCAGATAGTCTTGCTATAAAATTTCTCTGAAACTTCTGAAAGCACATAATGGTGACTCTCTGCCAAATACAAACTTGCCTATAGTAGTTCTTTTAGTATAAAACATAACAAATATTTACCGTTATTAATTTGGTCATCGTGAGCAGAGTAGGTACACATTAAAATTAGCCAATTACGTGATTACATGTTTGACGTTAATTAATAACATAGTATCGATTAGGTTGGTTAAATTACGTACCAATATAAAATTATAATAATTAAAATTCCAAAGTACTTGTATCAAGTTTATAGTTTGATTTAATATTATAGTTTGTGCGTTTTAAGATGATATGGGTGACAGTTTACATATTCCTTGCTACGGGTTTTTTTTACAAGAAAACAAAAAAAATCAAAATGTAATAAATTATATTCCATCTACAAAAACAAATGTTTCCTATAATTATTGTAAATGAATAAAAACGAAAAGTTGCTAAATGCTAACTTATTATGAGGATACACCAGGGGCTAGAGAAATGAAAAAAAAGTACGTGTAATATCTATAGCTGTCTCCCTTACCTCAAGCCTATACCGCAGAACGCGATAGAGACAACTGCAAAAAATCAACGATTCGTTGTCCCCTGATTCCTTCTCCAAAACTTAACCGATTTAAGTACTTTTTTCATTAAAGATTAAAGAAAGGCTTGAGCTGTGTTCCTGTGTTTTTTTTTGTAAAATCTAGCCAAATCTGTTTTCTGGATGTTTGAACACAGCGGAAAATCTGGCCATTTTTTTGGGTTTTTGAACGTTCGTATCTTATTTAATAATCAAATTATGAAAAAAAAATAAAACATAGGGACATCGTATTAGTGGCCGTAGATATTCAGGAAAAAAATTATAACTCTACTAGAATTATCCAGGGAGGAAACAGGGGACAACGTTTGTATGAAAAAAAGGGCGGTGTGGACTCCTCTTAATATAAAATTATAAATATTAACTGTGAAAAATTATTGTTACGAAAACATTTGAAAAATATCAGATGCATAAAACGGAACTTATGTCAATAGACATTGATTCTGTTGAATCGAAATCAAATCGATAAAAAAGGGCGGCCATCTTAAATCGCCGGCACCACTGAAATGTCAGTACGAAATCGATAATTTCGATTGCAATTCCTTTACGAAGTGATTCAATATTTTTAAATCATCGATTAATGTTTGTTAGGTAACTTCCCTACTATTTTCAATTATAATGTGTCACGCATATTAAACCCGGCCGCACATTGTTCGAAATTTCTGATACGAAACAGTTGATCGTCCGCGCTCTCTCTTACATTTTGTACTGAGCCGAGTGAGCTCGAACTCGCCGGAAGGATATTTCGGATAGTGTGCGGGGTGGCGGTCCGGCGAAATTCAACTATTTCTGATCAGAATTCGGACAATGTGCGGCCGGGCTAAAACGCACAAAACAATGACCAAATAATGTGTGAATAAATCCTTTGTGGCCTAGTGGTTAGGATCTCGGAGGTCGTGGGCACGATTCCTGCGGCGGAACCAACAAAAACGCTTTAATTTTTACTTAGGACAGTGCTGGCTGATTGACAAAAAAGATGATCCAACGTCGGCTAGCATATTAATGTAATGTGTATTTCGCACACACTTGGACACTATAAAAATGACTTCTGCGAATTTACTTTCGATGAAATTAAATGCCGATATCGATATCGATGTGGAAGCTATTAACAATCAATCAGAGTAGTACTTATACATTTTAATTTGAGTAAACATTGAAAAATACCTATAGCTTCCCAAATAAAACCCAGTACACTGACATCCCCGGTTTTATTAAGACTCAGTAGGTCAGTATCAGGGGTTTTAATTTGGAACTCACCTAACACCACGTTATCTCGCCTAAAGTTTTTAGTTTTTTAATTATTTCTAAATGATACGGGATACCTTTAATATATTATGTGAATGATCCCACAATTCGAGGCGTAGCCTTCGGCAATAAATGTGTTTGCTTGGAATTTATAGCGCCTCTGGATCTACCTATCAGGACCCTGCCATATGAATATTATGCTTTACAATTACAATATTCTATCAGAGAAATCTATATATATACATATATATATATATATATATATATATATATATATATATATATATATATATATATATATATATATATATATATATATATATATATATATATATATATATATATAGATAAAACTCAAAGGTTTTATATATATCACGCACAGCCCAAACCACTGGACGGATCGGGCCGAAATTTGGCATGCGGGTAGATGTTATGACGTAGGCATCCGCTAAGAAAGGATTTTGATGAATTCCAACCCCAAGGGGTTCAAATAGGGGATGAAAATTTGTATATAATAATTCTTCTTAACGCGAGCGAAACCGCGGGCAAAAGCTCGTTAATTCATATAACAGTTCGACCAAATTGCGTAGGACCACCACAGTATAATTATTATTATGGCGTGGTAATTTGGTCGGACTGTGTCATGAAAGCCCAGTCAACAGATTTAAATTTATTTTTGTAGTCCATCTGCCCTAAAATCAGTTTCTCTAATGGTAAAACGTTCAACAATAAGCAATGTTCATTGAACAGAATTAAATATTATTCAATTTCGTCATTTTTATTGATGATTCACTAAAAACTCTCTACATCTTAGAGTCACGCTTAGAAGCATTTATAAGATAATTTCAACTTATAATGATTTTAAACATAAACACCATGTATTTTCAAATAAATAAAGTTGAGTACTAAACCAAGTCTACAACAGTTTATAAATCTCGTACAGAAATACAATATTGCAAAGAATTACTTCCCGTGGTCACATTATACCCTGAGAGAGTCTCGGTCCAGTGCTCTGTATGCTTCACCGAGTGGGGCACTCACTCGCGCAGTATCAGGTGTTTGCCCTGCCGTATCTCTGTATGATTGGACTATGACGTCAGACGTATTAATTTACCGTCTTGATTCACTAACTAGAATTTAGTAGAACACCTTCGTATTCCCGAAGTTTTAGCTACTTTTTAGCGGATGTAGCGTGGCAGCTAAAAAGCAGGGTCACGTGTAGACTGGTGACAGCTGTCCAATTTGATGTAGCTATTTAAAACTACCCGAATATTCGTTAGTTTTTATTTGTGTTTCAAATTCGCGCAGAAGAGAAGCTTTCACATATCGAAAAGAAACCTATCTTACTACACAGTAAGCTTAGTTTCCTTTTCAGTTTTTGAGTACCTATACCTAAATATATATTTCAATATATTATAAATTATTTTTTTGCATTTTAACTGTTTCAGCCAGATCATTTGCAGAATACCTTGTTAATCTGCGCTCTAACTAGTCTACCTATATTTTTAAATAAATAAAAAAGACTTTATTTTCTGTGAATTGCTATAAAAATATAAAGTACATGTTTATGTTATACTTACTCTTTATTTACTTTTATCAATGTATTATTACACGAGAGTAAATAAACATATATTTTATACGGGATGTGAGTTATGACTATAAAAATAATAATAAAACCCTCGTACGGCCGATATGCTTCAATTCCAAACTAGCTTGTAAAATATAGCTCTTTGAAAGCCTTTAAAATTGTTGGGCGAAAATATTTTATTTCGATATCCGAATGCCTATGTCAAGTGAACAAAAATATGGAATTCTATGTATCAATATTGTTGTCTCTACTCCGTCGATCGTTTGGTGAATCCGACACTAGTGTATGCTGTCAAAAGTTTCCACTATGAATGTAAACTTTCTCAAAAAAGCATCTCATAGCAAGCGGCCATAGTACGGTGAGTTAGAATCAACTAAGATAATATTTTGGAATTGGAATTGTAGTACAGAATATTATTTAAATACATGCATAAAAATTGCTTAATATGGACGAATTTGCGCTGAGCGGTCGGTTGAATGACTTTTTACTTTTTGTACAACAACATTTTTTGATACACTCTTCATTACAAAAAAATTAAAGTCAAGATCTGTAATTGCGACAGTTATTGTAGATATAATGTAAATGATAAAAGGTAAGTTAGTGTAGTCACAACTGTCATTATTGAACAAGGAAATTTCGGCGAAGATAAACAGCGAATATAACCCTATAAGTATAATAAGTTTCTTTGATCTACAAGCGACTGACAAGAAACTTAATCAGACTACGCCTTAATCATCCAGCTCGCGTTCCACAAATTGAATTAGCCTGTTGATTGTCATGGCGAGGTTAAAGCCAGGATCAGCTTGAGGCCGAAATGTCCAAGTAGAAAAAAAATATCATGGAATTTTTCTAAAGGCGAAAGTTGGTTTAGCTTGTTTTAGCGGACTTAATAGATTTATGTTAGGTTCATAAGAATAGGGTTTATAAGAATAGAAAATAGTATAAATTATACGAAAATATTGCAGATTTCTGTAAAGGATCGCGAAAAATGTAGTTCTCTATTAAGAGTCCGGGTGCCATCGCAATTAACAATATTTACATACTAAATTGTAATCGTTCATATTTTTTGGTATGTAAATATTCTGCACTGAATCTTTAGACAGAAACCTAGGTAATTACTATCTTAAGCTAAATACTAACTCAGCTATGGTAAATATTCTCGTATGGAAAATTATCTTGGTATTACGTTTGTATGAGAACTGCCACGCAAGCGAAGATGCTGCGAATGGTGGCACTGCCAATCTGAAATTTGTACCCTCTAACTTGACAAACTATGGTGCTGGAACCTATTCTATACGTTTTCTTATGCAAAAAGAATGATGCCTGCAGGCTTCACAAATCTATAATGTGTACTGTAATATTCTTGACATGTGCACCTATGCTATGTATGGACATTTTATATACTAAAGTCTAAAGAGTGTTTTTGTTTCAGTCCCCACAGCCCACGTGGCTGGTGTGCTGGGGAAGAAAGCTGCTCTGCCGTGCGATACGCAGCCGCTGTCTGGAGATGACAAGGTGGCCATGGTGCTATGGTTCAAGGAGGCTGACTGGGAACCACTTTATAGGTAAATTTGCTGCTTGCTTCTACTTATGAGATGAAATCGTACGAACGAAGCTGCACTTCGCGGCCGGTGGTTATACTAAATCGTATTAATGCCATCTGCCATCAGGCATTAATAGCTAACAATCGAAACAACAAAAAGGTGCCTCTTTACGATAGCCCATGCTGGCCCACTAAAGGCCATCGCCATTGTGTAGAAACACCATACTAACATGACCATAGTCCCCCATCATACACCACTACCCCGTCTACAGAATGGCGATGGCTTGTAGTGGGCCAGCATCGACCATTGTGAAGAGGCATCTTTAAGCTCCCAGTATACAATAGCAAACACAACAACAAAATGATGGACCACTGCAGACCAACTGTAGACCACGACCACTTGGTGTTTACACCGTCCGCCATCATACACCACTACCCCGGCTACACAACTGCGCTGGCTTGTAGTGGGCCAGCATCGATCGATTGTCTGCCTTTAGATTGGACCCCATGTGGTAATTTATCAATGTTGCAGCTACGACGTCAGAGGCCGCATAGCCACTCAGCCCAAGCTTTGGTCGTCCCCCACGGGCTTCGGCACCCGGGCCTACTTCCGCGCTACGGCTGCGCCGGCGACGCTGCTCATCGACAGCGTCAGCACCGCCGACGCCGGTGTCTACCGCTGCAGGGTCGACTTCAAGAACTCACCTACTAGGAACCTAAGGATCAATTTCACAGTCATAAGTAAGTAGCTTATTTTGCAATAGCTGATAATGATAATTAATTGAATATCTGATTGGCCGAGTGGCAACAGCTAGATGATTTAAAGGTCGCACATTTATCTGCATGCTCGCGCGAAACGCGCCGCATTTTAGAATTCGTTTTATTCAAATGAAATCATGTAAACCATCGTACCTTCGTCCGCACCGTACGCGCCACATTTCGTATACTATGCAGTGCGTTTGACGCGTACGGTGGTGACAAAAGTGCGATTCTTTTTTTAAATGAAATAAGGGAACAAACGAGCAAACGCGTCACCTGATGGAAAACAACTACCGTCGCCCATGGACACTCGCAACATCAGAAGGGCTGCAGGTGCGTTGCCGGCCTTTTAAGAGGGAATACGCTCTCTTCTTGAAGGTTTGCAGGTCGTATAGGTCCGAAAATACTGCTGGTGACAGTTCATTCCAAAGCTGCAAAGTTTTACAGTGCGCGGCTTTAGACTTTAGTGTGTCTTCAGAAGAATCTTAATGAAAATCTGTGAAATACTTGTAGTGTATCCACAGATAGTGTATCCTAATTTTAGAAACATTTGAATGACAGTTAAACAAATACGTGATATGTTTCATAAGCGACGAATAGTTATTTCAATTGTTCAATACCTACGTGTACTTGAGTGTTTACCAATTTTCTTGTAATCGATTAAACAAGAACGCTAAAACGTAGCGTTTAAAGCCAACTTTTAATGTACATTTTACTGACCGATATTTTTGCATTCAGAAAGGATGTATAGCGGTAAAGTGCGCTAGTAGTAACATAGTTCCCACTTCCAAGAATCGAGTATCGCTATTTCATAGCCCGCAACAAAGGATTCGCACTTGATTTACTATTCACGACGCATAGCGTATCTCTCGCTGTTTATTGTGAAGTTCAGACGCCTCGCGCAGACCTTGTGGTTGAAACCTTTCACACGTCCTTCCGAGTGCTAAAATAACTAGCATTGGAACAGTACTACATTATTCATACTACTTATAATTTCGAAAGAATGTCGGCTGTACGTCTGTTGCTTTTTTGCGCTTCAACTTTTGATTCCCGCGTGAGTCGTGACAAACAAATTGCTTAGCAACAAAGTTGCCGCGAACATCTTCATCTTGGTTTCACGAGTATAGTTCTTAGGGTTCCGTACCCAAAGGGTAAAACAGGACCCTATTACTGAGACTTCGATGTCTGTCCGTCTGTCTGTCCGTCTATCTGTCTCCGGAGAACCGCTATATCTAGACATCTGGCCGTCTAGCATACGCCAACGAGATATCTCGTGGACATCTCACTCTCGAGCGTAGTGATATTGTCGATAGCGATATATATCTCTTTTTTGCTAACATGCGTACGTCGAGACTCAAGAGACAAATTTCTCGTTCGTATATTGTTCGTTAGTATATAGACAAAAATAGCACATATAAAAAAAAACAAAATTATCTCTAATTTTGACGACAGACGTACGAGAAAAAATGTATGTCATGTTAGGGTCAATGGAGATGAAGAGATAAACCAGTTAACATCGAGAAAACGTGTAGAGTGAGATATCTCGTTGGCGTATGCTAGCACGGCTGAACTTTTCACATATTGTGTATTTCTGGTGCCCCTATAACAAATACTAAAAATAAAATAAAGTTAATATTTAAGGTGGGCTCCCATACGACAAACGTGATTTTTTTTTTGTATTTTTGTCTCGTGATCCATAATGGCGACATGCAGGCACTTGAAATTGTCACAAAATTGTAATTTATATATGTATTTTATATTATATATGTATATTATATATATTATATATGTATATAATATTTAATATTATATATGTATATAATATTTAGTAATAAAATTAAAATAAAATAAATAGTAAAGTGGGGTCCCATACAATAACACAATTTTTACCTACTTTCGCTCTATAACGGTACGGAACCCTCAGTGCGCGAGTCCGACTCGCACTTGGCCGATTTTTTTAAAGAGTCTATGGTGTCTCAATGCTGGATAAAGACCTCCCCAAGTTTTCCCATACATCTCGTTCTAATGCCATAGAAAAGTTATACTTAGTATAATTATCTAATTATACTGACTTACAAATTATTAGTGAATTATGTTTAAATCTTAACGTTATTTAGTATTTACGTATTCAACTAAATAATAAAATGTATTGTATTATTTAGTTGAATGCGTAAATACTAAATAACGTTAAGATTTTAAATGACGTAATTGTCACTCCAAAATAGGCAGATACGAATTTCGTTTACTGAGAATTAGGAACCCGTTGATTGTAATGGCTCGGTAATCAATATTCCTTATTAGTAGTAAATACTACAATTTCGTTTTTCCTGGAACGAAATTAATTTAGACCGAGTAAGAAATTCACAGCTTTAAATTAACGAATTTTCATAATAGGTTGTAATTTAATTTAATTCGACGTTGGAATTAGTTGCCTTTGAACTAAGTAAGTTTGGTATTTGCGGAATGTAATAAATGTCATCATAGTACAGAATTTGATCATTCGATAGTAATTTCGCGAACGAATTCGAGCAAAGAACAAAGTCAAAAATGTTTTTAATTTTAGTTACAAATTTTAAAGGTCGGAGCTTTAATGAAGGTTATTTTGATAAAGTTAATTAATTATGAATCGGAATAAGTTTTAATAGAGAATAAGATATTATTAGTAGGCCTAGGTATATTTGTTTCAAATACAAGGTTTAAAAAAAAATGACCTTGTAGATGATCGCTGGTAAAGTTCTATCATACCTGCAACTCTGCCTTAAGCGAGGAGTTGAGCATCATGGGGTTTTAGTGGGTAAACTACGCAGGAGTCTCACATACCCCTGATGCGTGAAGCATTTCCCCATGTAAAAAAAAGGTATATTTGTTTTCAAAAACAAGGATATTGTGAGTGTACAATATACTACTAGTACACTAAACACTCTCTGTGCTTTATCCTAAAAACCCATCGTAGGACGAAAAAAAACCAAAGAGAAAGAAAAGACATCAGGCGCAGGACTCATATTATAATATCATATAATCATATTATCGCAATCTATACTTAATATTATAAAGCGGAAGATTTTGTTTGTTTGTTTGAAGGCGCTAATCTCAGTAACTACTGGTCCGATGTAAAAAAATATTTCAGTGTTAGATAGCCCGTTTATCGAGGAAGGCTATAGGGTATATTTTACCTACCAAAAATATTTTCATGTTAAAATGTTGCCAAGATCTCACTACTTTTTGACACCACGAACTATATGTTCTCATCTTGGCAACATTTTAACATGAAAATGTTTTTGGTGGGATTTCATTTCTTTTTGTAAGTTGGTTTATGTTGTTTTTCTTTTAGTTCATTTTTTTTTGGTGAATTACTTTTAGGTTTCCGTACCCAGAGGGTAAAAACGGAACACTATTACTAGACTTTAAGGTTTCCATGCGCATTATTAATTTGGGAGTACTGTAATCGTAATACGATCAGGATCATTCATTAAGGTTAGATTGCACCAACTAACTTTAACTATAACTTTAACTACAATGCAAAACGTCAAATCTTTGGTTAAAGTTAAAAATGTACGCCATCAAGACGCCATATTTAACCATAACCATAGAGCTCGACAAGGTTTTAAATGCACGTGGCGAAAAAAGGAACTAACGCTGTCATCATACAAAAACGCCATTTTTGACAGTTCTCCTTTACCAGCAGGGGGCGCTGTTGCTGGCCCACATTCATTTATAGCCTTGTTGGATCAGCTGACATCTTGTCAATTTCTCCGGTCAAAGTTAAGGTTAAAGTTAAAGTTAAATTTAGCCATAACTATAAACCTTAACTTTAACTTTAACAACGCCTCTGGTGCAACCCCACCTAAGAGTAAGTTGCACCAACTTACTTTAACTACCTATAAAAATGTCAAATGAACTGTCAAATCCCTTGTTAAAGTCAATAATGGACCTAATATGTGACGATAACCTTAACTTTAGCTAATAACTATAACAACGCCTCTGGTGCAACCCACCCTAATTCGTTTCCAAAGAAAATAATTTCATTCATACATTGACCTTATAAACGAGAATTACATGATACATCTACTGACTGTCAAATAATCCAACACGTTAATCTCACGAAATCTAACCACGGGGAGAGGAGGGGATCAGAAAATTTGTAAAAACACCTCACGTAATTTGTGGACGCGCCCCCTTGCTACTTTAGCAACAAATACTAAAAACAAAATAAATTGAATATTTTGGGGGGCTCTCAATTCTCATACAACAAACGTGATTTTTTGCTATTTTTTTTCTATAGATAATAATAGATGTCGCTGCTGGTCGTCTACATCGCGATATAGCTAGCACGAATAGTTCCATATACTTGTTAATGTACTCTAGTCAATAGGAGATTTAAATTTTCACCTATCTACATCGCACTGTTGTTTGACGCGAAGATGTTTGATCTAGCCGTTTAATTTTAACTTTTAGGTGTAGGTTTCATATTTAAACTAACCGTTGTAAGACGTTGTTAACAACCTTTAAAATTAAATATTCGCAAAGAATTATTGCTGAGGCCTGGCTGAGGGCTGAGACTACGAATATACTTTGAAGTGTTTGAACTTACATATTTTTAAGACGAATTAAGGTCTAGAGTCTACAAAGTGAAGTAATTACGAATATAATATTATAATATTATATTATTTATAAAGAGTTACAGAATGATTCTGTACTTAAGAGCGCATATGACCCTAACTTGACTACATACTTTAACCTAGATCTCAAAATCTGTAAGGTCTAGAAAACTGATTTTTTGACACAAGTAACTTCAGTTCATGAAGATTAAATGCTCAAGGCGAAAACACGATTACTCAAAAAAATGCTCGATAGTTTCTTTTTAATTTTTGTTTTAATACACTGTTTGTTATAGCATGAGAAAACAATTACCTTTCTGCCCACGATATGAAATTGTACGGCTATTACTAGGTGACAGGAGCGCTTGTGTGGACGTGACCATAATTCTGTCGGTTCGTGGTTTGGCAGCGGCTAGCGTATCGATACCTCTAACAATGCCAGGAAATTAGTTTTCTCCGAATTGTTTCGTACAAATTTAATTTCATCTGGAACTATGAATTGTGTATGCGATGGTATGCACCTGACCTCATATTAAAATGACGTACATTTAGATTGTTTTATGTAAAAAGTATAATATGCCCTATGGCATTAAGTCCGCCATTGTACTATCAGAGAAGTTGATTCCTATGCAAATCGGGGACCTAAGTAGTTTGGTTGCGTTACGTCAAACCCAGCTGACAGATCACAATTAACATTCAATTGACATATTCGACCAAATAACGTTGGTCTGTCAATTGCATAGGAATCAACTTCCTCGATGGTACATTGTGCATAAAGTGTTAATAAATAAATAATACTAAAGGCGGCTAGCCGGCTACTTATTCGTGGGTCGAACGTTTTCATCCATGACAAAATAATATGAACTGGTTAATAAGAGGAAAATTCGTAGAGGTTTCTTATGTTTGTTGTCTAAAATAACAAATCTGAAATCATATTTTGCAATGGATCGTGACGACCGATCGCAAGTTGCTCCGACTGCTTTGCTTTACTTTTGCCAGGTACACGAGAGGTAGGATTTACAGGAAGCAAAGCCTTGTTAGGGCTTTGATCTTCTCAGCTCTGTATTCATACGAAATTTTATATTTAATAATAATAATAATAATAAATTTATTTTCTCACCACGAATATTACACCATTATTAAAGATTTTACATAAAACACAGGTTTTGTGGTAGACTGGTGCCTAAACTGGGCGTTGCCTGTATTTCAGGACACCAGAGACTCCGGACCATCTTGCAATACAGTAGAATACTAATTATTGCGACATTTATATTTTATAGTGAATTTCGTTCATGTATTTAGATTTAAAATGTTTGCATACTGGAATACACGTTTCTTGTCATTTTTTAAGCCCCACCGGATCGACCCATCATAATGGATGCCAGGACGAGGGACCAGACGCGTCTCTTGGAGCCTTACGATGAGGGAGACACTCTGGAGCTGCTCTGTGAAGTATACGGTGGTAAGTTATTTTGAAGTAGTAAAGAAGCTGTAAAATAGCTGTTGAAATATTATTGAAATAAATCCCACAGTCGATAGCAGATAGCAATGAAATGATTTTCAATGTGTTAACTTCAAATAATAATAGCTGTTAATAAGAAGGCGTAGAGAGGTAACGAGCAGGAAAAAATCCGTATTTAAAAAACTGGTAAGCAAAGCTGTAATATAGAATATATTGGACGATAGCGAATGTGGCACTAGTAGGTTTACAAGTCTAATAGAATATCCAATAAATTACAACTGTTTTCAATTACAAATAATGATATGGACACAACAAAGCGACCATAAAATAAATTAACTCCCAAATCTATTTTTAATCGAATTGATAACTGGTAATTTTAAAATAATTTAACACGGCTGAATGTAGCAGATTTAATGAAATTTTGCGGTGCTGTAATAAACATTTAAACGTTGTTATTACGCAATCGAGAAACGATTATCTAATATAAAATTATTGATTGGGATTTTCACATCCTGATTTTTTTTGTTATTTTTCATGTTTGTAAAATTTTGTACATTATAATATAAATTGAATATTGGATTATAAAAACATTAAATACATTTTATATTTTTAATAAAATTGTGGACGTATCGTAAAAAATGCTTCAAAAATGTTTTGATTAAATATAGGGTTTGATAAAAGAAAATAATTGCTTCGCTGAAATTCTCATTGTGTTTTTTCAACTCAAGTTTTGTTTATGTTTTTTAATTTTGTTGTAAGTACCTATATATTTTTAAAAAAATAATTTGTCTGAAATTCAGATAAATGCGAGCTTAGATACCCTTGCATTTAATCAAGCGAGTAATCACTTTGAACTTTCGAGACTTTTACTGGGAATCGTTGTAACTTTGGAACCTGCTGATAGAAAAAGCATTAGGATTTTCAGTGTTAATATAGCGGAATTTTCTGAGTCATTATTACTTTGATGATTTGGAAGATACGTGGGAGAGCCATGCTTCGGCACGAATGGGCCGGCTCGACCGGAGAAATACCACGTTCTCACAGAAAACCGGCGTGAAACAGTGCTTGCGCTGTGTTTCGCCGAGTGAGTGAGTTTACCGGAGGCCCAATTCCCTTCCCTTCCCATCCCTACCCTCCCCTATTACCCTATTCGCTCTTAAAAGGCCGGCAACGCACCTGCAGCTCTTCTGATGCTGCGAGTGTCCATGGGCGACGGATGTTGCTTTCTATCATGTGACCCGTTTGTTCGTTTGCCTTTTTCGTAAAAAAAAAGAAAAAAAAGAATTGGAAGAAATTGATTCATAGCCCATAGGCAATTATTGACGGACCTTCGTCAATTGGTCAGATAATTCAATGTTATTCTATTCCGTCTGTGGGTTTGATTTAATGCGATCAACTGATGAAGGAACGCCATCGGCCTATGAATCAACTTCTTTGATAGTGCATATTATTATTATATAAGTTGCAATTTTTATTTTATGGTCACTTCACGAGCTTACATACGTGATAGAGTGGTTGCTGGGTGAAGTTGAGTATACAAAATATAAGGACCGCATTCAGTGAATGGGGTTGAACTCAAAAATGCATGATTTTAAAATGATACCAGCCCTAGTAGACGAGTGGCAAGCGATTATCGTAAACGCCAAAAAAATGTATGCGATTTGACATAAGTCATCGCTTCGCTAGCGAATACTAATGTCGAATCCCATACATTTTGTTGGCGTTTACGATAATCGCTTGTCACTTGACTAGGCCCTCAGGAGTCGCATTGGTCTATTTATTTTTCGCTTCCTAGTGGGGTATAAAAAAATGAACCAATAATACGAATCCTGGCAACTTTTACAATCATGATCTGCATGCTTTTCTGAGTTCAACTGAATTTACTTAACTCCACCTAGCGCCTGCTCTATACCAGGTAACGGATAACTGAAAGAATTTAAAATAACGATACAGTTTCATATAAATTTACTAGATGATGCGTGCAACTCCGTTGCGAAAAAATTGTTTATCGCGCGGGAACTTAAATTGTATGCTTGGACCAATTTATGTACAAATTTTGAAAGCTTAAATCACTCTCCTCTGTTGGCAAAATAGGAATCCCTTTTTACAGAGGTATTTTTGATTGATTATTCTGTGTTATAAAAGTTAACCAATCGTGTTATGCTATGAGTAATTCAAAGACAAAGACATGATGAATACTGACAATGAACTTTAATTTCTTAGCTTTAGTCATCGCTGAGAAAAATCGATATTGCGTCGCCTAAGTTTGTGTAGTCTCTAATTGATACGAATGCTGTATAACTTATAAGGACCTGATTGTTAATTATTATTTATGTAAGCTTGTATTCATAATATTGTAAGCCTAATAAATAAATAAATGAATAAATAAATAAATAAATATATTTGGTATCAAAAGCTTCGTAAACATCGTTTAAATCCAATCCAATGTGCGAGCCCATTAAAATTCAATCTTTTTATGTATATCAGTAATAAGATTAACGAAACCATACTGTTAACGAACTTTCGATTAAATTTTCGAAGAGCCTCGGAAGAGAAAAAATAAGTTCATTTTCCATTGAGATCAAGTAATTTCGAACCGATTGAATCTTGATCCGGCGGTGGCTGGTTGGAGCGGATAATGGCCCACCTCATTCCCAGAGATGCGTACATATTGAAGCCTACAAAAGTATATTACTCACTCCACGTACAGGTGAATTTCTGAAGTGGAGCATAGGTGCTATACACAGGTGCTACATCAAAACCGGGCTTGCAACTTTTTTCTGCATTTAGCTTTATGTGATGAGGATGAAGGAGGCGTGCTCTGTCACCAATGTGGGGTATTGTGTGGATGCCAAAAAAGAAGATCTTCCGAACGTGCGTGGTGTTATGCCCGGCCAGGCCGGAGCCCACGTGATACATTTCAGCTGTCGTATATATTATACCGAAGCACTTAGAAAACTTCGATAGCGCGATGCAGGAATGTTAGGCGAATTGTGGGTACCGCCACAATATTATTATATATAGTTTTAGATTTGCTAATCATGCTCACTTTAATAACAACTAGCTATTTGACCGAGCTTTGCTCGGTATTGGATGAAACGCGAATAAAATGACATTTTCTAAAATGATTCCTAGCTAGATCGATTTATCGCCCCCCCCTATATACTAATTTTATGAAAATCGTTTGAGCCGATTGCGAGATTCCAATTATATACAAGAATTGCTCGTTTCAAAATATAAGATTTAGCCTGTATACCAGGGCTCGGAACCGGTTTGAAAATACCGGTTTATTTCGGTTAAAAACCGGTAAATATATCGTTCTTTTATTTACCGGTTAAACAAGCGAACGGTTTTTACGTAACCCAAATGGTAAAGGCTACCGGTTACTAACACACAAACGATTTTGAAAACCCAAATTAACCGGTTAATTCTTCGATCGCACTTCTTGGAAATCTATTTTTATCACTTATCGCAGCCCGCTAGGGCCGCTTGGGAGTTGATAGGATAATTTCGCAATTATTTTCACTTATCTTTTTTTAATTTTAGAATGTTTTATTTTATTTTATTTTAATTTTTAATTTAAAAAGAAATGTTAAATTTGACATACAGAGATCTAAGGGCCGGGACACAAAAGCACGATACGACGTCGTATCGTGCTTTTGTGTCTCGGTCCTGGGAGGCAATTCTCAGGATGTGAACTTTTTCCCTCGTAAAATTATCTCACGAACTATTCATGTCTACTGGCAAGTTCGAATGATACGTAAAACTCGTATTCTGGGGACCAACAGAGTATCGAGGAGTTTCTGCCATTGACATTATTTAGCGTTCTTTCGGCATTAAAAAAACGCTACGATAAATTTTGCAACTTGCGAAGATATTTAAGTGTATTCTAGTAAATATAGCTTACGAAATAATTGATTTTATTACACCACTAGCTATCCCAACAAGTTGTTTTGCGGTTATTTTGCCATATGCTTACGTAGTACTTATAATATCTCAAATCTCAATGCATAATATAATATAATTATTTGTATTTAATAACTAAATCGTCGTAAAATTATTTCTTGAACTATTCATTTCTACTGGCAAGTTCGAATGATCCTTATAACTCGTATTCTGGGGACCAATCGAACAAATTACCAATCGACCTATCGAGGTGTTCCTGCCATAGACTAAATTTTGCGTTCCGTTTCGGCATTAAAAAAACGCTTGGACACATTTTGCAACGTGCGAAGATATTTAAGTGTATTCTAGTAAATAAAGCTTACAAAATAATTGATTTTATAATATCACTAGCTATCTTGGCAAATTGTTTTGCGGTTGTTTTGCAATATACTTACCTTTATTATTTGTAGTTAACAGAGGCGGCGCAAGGCGTGGGCGGTGTGGGTTGCCCCTCCACTGGTAGTTAATACGAGACACAATTATAATTTATAGCTTATCTATTGTTATCGCGGTCGCCGATGACCGCTTGGGGCTTGAAGCATTAAAAACTAAATTATTCTTTATAATATTTTGTAAAGACCAATTACTTAGGTATATTTTTATTGAAGTGACTAAATAAGTATGGCACCACGGCAACGTCCCGTTTCACAAACAATAATTTGGTCGCCGAATTTACTGTTATTTATTTGACTAATGCACTTATCAATAATTATAGCAAGTATTGAAACAACACTTATTATTCTAATACAGCGTTATAAGTAGTAAGTACTTGTACTATTATCTATTCTGTGGTTATAGTAATATAAGTAATATCACAATTTAACTTTCGTAATCGGAAGCGGGCGCGAGACTGTCTGCAGCCTGCCGCTGGCCGCAGCCCGAGTCGTTCCGTCGGGAGTCGGGACTTGTCGGGACACGAATGGCGCGCACCCGCTCGGCCTCCAAGGGTCGCGCGGCGCGGCGCGCCAAACCGGAATGGCAGCCGCGGCGAGGCTAACACAGCTAACACTTTCGGTGTCATATGATTTTAAGCTTTATCTTCATGACTGTAATACATAGTGAAGTCTACGGCCGCCCGTGGCCGGTCGTGGCTGCTGGCGGTTTTGATAAAAATCAGTAAAACCGTTTCGGAGGAGTAAAGTAAGTAACATTATGACACACACGACAATTATGATAAACGTAATTATCCAAAAAGTAGCTGTCCCGGTGAACTTCGTGTCACTTTCAAACCTTCCATGGACTTCTACGAATATTTTGAGACTAAAATTAGCCCAATCCGTTCAGCCGTTTTTGAGTTTTAGCGTTACTAACACAATTGGAAATCTATTTATATATATATATATATATATATGTATATATATATATATATATATATATATATATATATATATATATATATATATATATATATATATATATATATATATATATATATATATATATATATATATATATATATATATATATATATATATATATATATATATATATATATATATATATATATATATATATATATATATATATATATATATATATATATATATAGATGTATACAGTATAGGTACAATATAATAGAACAAAAGTTCTGATAAAAATATGTAGTCTAATTCAGCTATATTTTAATTTAACGAAGTTTAAACACATTAACTTATAATTAGTAAGTTATTATATCGCAAAAGAAACACAAATAAGTACGACATTTTGTACTTCTTTGCTACATATCCACCAATAAGAGGGCGAATTTGTGTACGAATTCCGACATCTACCGGTCCCTAGCACTCGTATGACTCGAGCGATCTTTACACGAAACATTTCTAGTGTGAAGTTCTGAGAATACACAAACTCACAGCAACAAACTGTATCGTGCAGAAACCGGTTTCCAATCGAACGTCTATCCACCAATAGGAGTGTAAATTGGTGTACGAATTCCGCCATCGTAGAAATAACCGGTCCTACTCGTTCGACTCGAGCGATCTTTGCACGGAATATCTCGAATGTGAAGTTTTGAGAATACACAAACTGTGTTACGTTCGTAAAAATCTCATAATTGGGTAATTTTTTCGAAGGTGAGATTTTCTCACGTTCTGAGAATTGGCTTCCTGAGGGCCAACGCTAAAACACGGGCGGATACGGGCGCGGGCGCACGCGTCGAAAGACCGCCGCGGGCCACGAATCCGCGAGCGGACATCTGTCACGTGCGCTCACCTCATTTAGCGCTGCTAGTATAATTTTTATCTCGAGCGTGTACAGTTGTGTCTAGTAGATTACCATGGATTAGTTACTAATTTACTTACGAAAAGCGTACGCCCGCGCCTTGTGCCCGCCGTACGCCGTAATTTAACGGCCGTAATAGGCCTCCGCGCGGCATTTGTAAGTAGCGCGCGCGGCTTCAAAACCGAGCACGTTACACTGATTATTTTTTAAGGTATTAAATATTAATTTAAAAATTTAAAAAACCTTATGGTGTATTCCGAACACTTCAAAGAATTCGCTCCCGTTGGAAATTTAACTTAGTTACTTTTTCAAAAAAAGACATGTAATAGGTAACTAAAAAAAAATTTTTTTCCGCCATTTGTTTACAAAAAAAAATATAAAAAACAAATGGACTATTTCGATGCTTTTAAAAATTTCTTTTTCTTAACTTTATGCTCTAGAAAATATTACGATTTTTAGAATTAACTTTTTTTCTTAATAATAATATTTAATTGTTTATAATCGTTTTTTTTATATTTCTATTTAACCCTTAATTAGGCGCATAAAAAAACTCACACAAGTAGTCGCATGGGGTCTCTACTGACCCCAAATTAAAAATGAAAATTAAGTTGAAGAAATGAATAAAACGAAGTATTAATTATGCGAATTGTTAGAATGCTTTATGATAATTAATCTCAATAAGCAATAACCTTCATTTGCCTTTATACAACTAAAAAAATCAATCAACTACTGCTCTGTCTCGAAATCTCTTAAATATCACTATGGTTGTGATCGAGATAAAAAAAGTATTAAATTTGATGACCAGATTTTTTTTTGAAACACCGAAGGAAGTAGGTCCTGAGCTAATATTGACAAACATATTTTCCTCATTTGTATGATTTGTTACGCTCTTCTAGTCATCACTCCCTCATCATCATCATCATCATCACCATTCAGGATCAGGTCAGGGATTATTTTAGGCATCTCTGGGCTCTTAAAATATCTTGTCTACCGATTCATTCCCGTCACAAAATGGTGCATAGTTTTGAAATTCGAAGGCTAGGCTCGCAAAAAGTCTTTTATCTTCAGAAACCTTCCAGCCTCCAGCCTATTTCACTATCAATATTAATTTTAACAATAGAAATATTAAAAGAAACGATTATAAACAATTAAATATTGTTATTAAGAAAAAAATTTGTTTCTAAAAATCATAATATTTTCAAGAGCATAAAGTTAAGAAAAAAATTTTTTTAAAGCATCGAAATAGTCCATTTGTTTATACATTTTTTATAAACAAATGGTGGAATTTTTCATTTATAAATAAAAAATTCCACCGTTTGTTAATACATGTGTCTTTCATTTATATAAAAACAATTATGTGATATAAATGAAACCAAATTATTTTTGACAATATTACTTGAATTTATAGTTTTTTGTTTAAGTAAAAAAAAATATTATAAACAAAGTATTATTTTTTTTTACTTTTATGGCGTGATCTTATTAAGTATGTTTGTATAATAAATTGATGTCCCGCGCGGCTTAGCCCGCGATAGTTAGGAATTTTACAGAAACCGTACATTTTCCCATAAAAAATAGCTATACTCCCTTCACGTAAATATTGCCATAAAAATTGCTCCAGTAGTTCGTGAGATAAACCCTTTCTAATATTTCCCCCGTTTTTCCCACATTTTCCTGAGTTTCTTCGGTCGTATTAGATTAGCGTTATAATATATAGCCTTATTCGATTAATGAGCAATCTAACACTGAAATAAGTTTTTAAATCGGACCTGTAGTTCCTGAGATTAGCGCGTTCAAACAAACATACTCTTCAGGTTTATAATATTAAAGTATAGATTTTTTTTTAATTATCGCTTGATAAATTCGAGTCTCGATCTAAAAGACTATGAAAAGTACCAATAACAGGGTCATAATAGGCTCATAATCATGGGACGATGATGAATGTAATTTAAATAGTAGCATATTATGCTTTCCGTTCTTAAAACAACGCCGAAACTCCCAAACTTGTATCTATAAAGAATCAGGAGTTTTCAGCACCTTCTGAACCACGGTATACCAGGTATACCTCGGTGCAAAATCTTACTTTCTTTGTAGCATATGCTTAGAATACTTTTCACGAAACCGAAGTCACCACATGTTTTCCTATAAATTTTGAGGAGCTCCCTCGATTACTTATGGGGGCATTTTCAAAAAAATGTGTACCCCCTGATTTTGCCTTGTCCCTCGACTTTGTTAATTTATTTTGTTGAGATAAATAACTTTTAACAGAATATATTAATTTAAGTGAAAAAAGTATATCTTTAAATACATATATAAATTGTTGTTACTTTACTAAATAAAAAACTTACGAAGGTTTTAAAGTATTGAAAACCATCAAATATACCTGTCCCCTTCCCAACTGAGATCAGATAATGATTGATTTTTAAAAATATCCAGTATTGGTAGTGATTATATATATAATTTAAAATCTCAAAGGTCAAATGTATCAGTTGAAGGTATCAATTATATATTTTTATATGTAATTTCTTTTAAAAATTAATTTGAATTTAAAACGAAAATTTTACTCTTCCGGAAGATTCCGCTTTGTGACCGCTCGTTTCTGCAAAAATTCATCTAATACTAGAAAGTATTCGGCACGATCTGGCAAAACAACGTATGTACTTCATCGATAGGTACGTCTTTTTGTTTTTACTGGCAAACTAACTAGTGACAAGCGCGGAAATGTTGTTGAAGTGCAGGTGTTTCAATTTCTTTGTTCAGATATGTGACCAAGTTTTACTGTTATTAATCACTTTTCTTTGATTATTGTTATTGTTTACACATTGCAAAACTTGTATAGTATTTGATACCAAAAATGTATTAGTGCTAAATAAGATAGTTAATTTTTAAATAATTTAAAACAACAAGAAGGTAGCATTATGTGACCTTCGTTGGGTGACTTTTTTTACGGTCATTTTTGATATTATCGGGAAAATGCCTTAAATTCCGCGTTCTTTTTTGTTTTTTTGTATAATAAACTAAATTTCCTATTAAGTACATTATAGAAAAAAAATTATAGAAAAAAAGAAAAAACCGACAAAAAAATTAAAATGAAATTTTATACCCCGTACACGTTTTTTTGAAATCGCCCATGGATCCTTAATCAGATCACCACTTTTGTGAATATAATACCAAATTGAGATGATACTCTATATACCAAAAAAAAAAATTTTTGAAAATTCGTTAACAAACGGTGGAGTAATCGTTGAACATACAAAAACGAACATGACACCTCCCCCATTTTTAAAGTCGGTTAAAATTGTAGCCTATGTGTTATTCTGATGTATAAGCTATATTATTGTAAAGTTTCATTAGAATCTGTTTAGTAGGTTTTGCGTGAAAGAATAACAAACATTCATACATCCATACATCCAAACAAACTTTCGCCTTTATAATATTAGTAGGAAGTAGGATGTTTGAGGGCTCCACGAAGCGAAAAATTTTTACGAAAATTATTTAAACATTTTTTTTTATATACAATGAGGACGGAAGTTCAAAAAAATTTCGTTAGTTAACATTTGTCTAATTTGTTGAAAAATTAACTTTAAGTTAAATTGTTAATGGAATCAGGCGTTACTTTGCGGAAATCCATAGTTTAAATTTAGTTTGTTATTATTTTTAGCAATATTCCGCGAAAACAACTTCCACCTTTAAGTAAATGAGTGAGTGTACGCATAGGCATGCGTACAGCACCTCCCTCAGCATCCTCAGGATGTGGACTCTACGAACAACGGCACTTAACGGACGTTGTTCGTAGAGTCCACATCCTGAGGATGCTCCGGTGTTGGGGCGAAACGCGCGTCGAGGTTTTCAACCTGCATGGTGGTGAGGGGCCTTGCACGGATTTGCCGACATTATTGCTTGTGTGGTGGTGGTGTTTGCAAGTTCTTGCATGCGAGTGTACGCATAGGCAGTGTGGGAGGAGGGAGGTGCTGTACGCATGCCTATGCGTACACCCATTTACTTAAAGGTGGAAGTTGTTTTCCTGGAATATTGCTAAAAATAATAACAAACTAATTTTTTTTTAAGTTAAATATCCAACGGGAGCAAATTCTTTAAAGTGTTCGGAATACACCATAAGTTATTAAAATTTTAAATTGATATTTGCAATATTTCGCGGTCCGAAATTCGACCTTTCGCGGTCCGCCTGTTGCCTGCCGCTGACTTAGACTATAAAACAAATACACTTTTTAAATCGAGTAAAATAAAAAATAAACACTACATTTTTTAACGGATAGTTGCTAAATACCTAATAGAAAACTAATTACCTATTAAAATCTGTATAATCATTTTGTAAAAACGAGATGGTTGCCGATAACAGGCATAAATCATAATATTCATCCTACAGCACACATACATACTAAATAGTAATTTGAATTTCCATTACTATTACTGAATTCTGATGAATATAATTTGCACATTAACATATACTTTCCGTTCTTAAAACAACGCTTAAACCCCCAAACTTATATCTATAAGGAATTATTTCCGTCAGCACCTTCTCAACCATGGTATACAGTATGGTATACCTTGATGCAAAATCTTACTTTTCGCTTGCGCACGGGGTGGCAACGTCGCGCGCGGCAAATTACCGGTTAATTTTCAATACCAAAACCGAAATTAAAGAAACACCGGTATTCTGCGTTTACCGGTTTTTACCGGTAAAGTGCAACCTTTAACCGAAATCGATTTCAGTTTGGGGTCAATGACCGAAACCGGTTTTTTTCTGCAACCGGTTTCCGAGCCCTGCTGTATACCACATGTGATATAAGAAATTGAAAATATAATGTTAGCATTTCGGTCTCAGAATCGCGCGACTGGGACCGATAAAAATCTAATGAAATGCTTTAATAATAAAATTAGTAATTAATAGATAATTAATTAATATAGTTTAATAAAATTGTTTAATACAATGATTTAGGATTAATTTTGGTCTACGCTGCCGCAAAGCAGCGGCTTCTTCGAATGCTACACCAATGCAATGTCGGTAGAAAATGAAGCATATTGCCTACTTCATAAAGTGGCATTTTAATATAATTTTATTCGGTCGCGGTCGCGTCCTACGAAAATCGGAATGCTATCCTTACATGGTTAATATATCTTGATTATTAACACTTTTAATTAGATAAATAATGAATACAATACCAGTTTACAGGCTTGTAGTTTCAATAACCTGTATTATAAGGCTAGATTTAAACGGTGACCAAAAACATTTGATGAAAGTCATAATAGCACAGAAAATCATCAACAATTTGATCATTGCAACTTCGTTATGCTTTCATTATAGCTTCATTAACGAACTCAGTATTCAGAAAAAAGGAGATGAAAAATCATGAACCATTTTATGAATACATCAATTCGTTACTATATTTCAATAAATTTATCTTTGCGATACATTTTATATCCGTATGTCCTTTTATGTTCCGGTAACCAAATTGAAAACTTAAGTTACTTAAATAGTTTTTCTTTATCACAAAATATAATAAAAGACAATCAAAATCATAACAATGTAAAACAGAACGACAATTTAAAAATGTTTCATAATTTTAATTGTATTTTAAAAATCAAAATACTCATTACAATATCATAATTTAAGGTGACGCCGCGTTTAAGTAAAAAACCGGCCAAGTGCGAGTTGGACTCGCCCATGATGGGGTTCCGCCGCAGCAATAAGGTTTATTTTTATGAAATTAAAAGGGTTTTGACTTATTTTTATGTTTCAGTTGATTTAATGAAAGTTTATTTAAGGTTTACCATTTATGACGTATAAAAAAACCACATGATAGATTTCGTTCAAACCAATTTTTGTTGGTAGATTTTATAATAATGTACATCGATACAACATAGTTTTCATAATAAGAGTGGGGGGGACATACACACATTTTACCACTTTGGAAGAGTCTCTCTCGCAAACTATTCAAGTTAGAAAAAAATTATATTAGAAACCTCAATATGATTTTTGAAGACCTATCCACAGATACCCCACACGTAATTTAATATCTCACATAGGTTAGATGAAAAAAATATTTTTTGTTTCAGTTGTACCTATCCCCCCCTAATTTTTTAAATAATTTTTCCATTTTTGTATCAAAATCTTAATGCGGTTTACAGACCACATCTACTTACCAATTTTCAATAGTGTAGCTCTTATAGTTTCGGAGAAAAGTGGCTGTGACATTCGGACAGACAGGCAGACAGACATGACGAATCTATAAGGGTTCCGTTTTTTGCCATTTGGCTATGGAACCCTAAAAATACTGTTGAAAGAAGGTTAGAAATGGAACAGCAAGAAATGGAAAGGGCGTAAGCGACAAAATGGTTTTTGTCGCGTAATTTAAAAACCCTAAATATAATATATTTTCATATAAGCTATTATAGGCAAATTAAAGTGTATGCTTGAACCAATCTATGTACACATTTTGGAAGCTTAAGCCCCAATTTCACCAACGTCTGTTAGTGTTAACAGCTTGTTAAAATGTAATGTCTTCTCTTTTATTCATATGAAAATCGAAAGAGGTAACATGATACTAATTCCGGCGTTAACTTTAACAGTCGTTGGTGAAATTGGAGCTAAATCACTCTCCTCTGTTGGCAAAATTAGAATCCCTTTTTTTACAGAGGTCTTTGTAATTGATTACTCTGTGTTATAAAAGTTGACCAATCGTGTTATGCTATGAGTAATTCAAATACAAAGACATGATGAATGCTGACAATGAACTTTAATTTCTTAGCTTTAGTCATTGCTAAGAAAAATCGATATTGCTACAGCCAAAGTATCAAGGCGTCGCCTTAAAATTCTGACATAATTATCATTAATCATTATTAACTTCTACATGAATTAAGTAAGTATGTTTTGTAAGATTAATAAAGATTTTAGTTTGAAGTTACTTTAAATCAAGTCATAAGATATTTATGAGATTTTTAAATCAAAACAATATCTCAAACACAGTGTACCGTGTATTGAAGAAAATGTTTTTAGGTTTAAAATAATTAAGAATGTCTTCTAGTATTTCATCCTATCATCTAACATTTCAACTGATGAAGGAACTTCCGGGTAACTAATATTTCACCTGTCGGCTGTCATGCACCGGAGGCTCGCCAGTTGCCGGGATGTCGTAATCCAATAGCATTTGGTAGAGTGACGTCACTGGCATAATTGTACAAGCTTATTATACCTAGCTGGCATCAGCTTTACGCCGACGACATATGGGTCAATCTCGTAAAATTATTAAATTACTCAAAATGGAATGTACGCGTACACGTCATGACAATAATATTATAAAGTATAAACCCATCCAGGAAAAGAAACTTTCGACCTAGGAATAATTCGCATAGAGCTGAAAAATTCTAGAGACGTTTTAGTACACCAATACAAGTAAAACCTTCAAAGTCCCCGGCAATTCTCTTTGTTAAAAGTTTTATTCAAAGTCACGAAAATTAGGTTATTCTCGTTTTTTTTAAACGGTATATTTTATCATAAACTAAGATAGAACAAGATTGTAGATCATAGAATTTCCTACAAAAATATTAAAACACTTTTTTTTCGTACGACTTATCATTTTACCAAAATTTAAACCCCCTATTTATAATAGCAGGTCTAAATTTTGGGATAATCATATCTATGTACTTATACAGGGTGTAACAAAAATAAGTGATAATACTTTAGGGTGTGTACGTGTTCCTTGTAGAGAGTTCACTGTGAAAGTAGCAGCGCTGAAAGACCAACATTTTTTTTCACTTTTGTATGGAGAAACTCGTGACGCTCGGGCCCTTGCCCATACAAAAGTGAAAAAAAAATTTCGTCTTTCAGTGCTGCTACTTTTACAGTAAACTCTCTACAAGGAACACGTACACACCCTAAAGTATTATCACTTATTTTTGTTACACACTGTATATTATAAAGCTGAATAACTTGTGCAACAACTGGTTCGAATTGAAAAATACTTTTTGTATTGGATAGTCTTATTTATCGAGGAAGTATTTAGGCTATATTATTATAAAACACTTATAACATCACACACACATCTTATAACATCATGCTTGGTCCGCACACAATGGGTCGGCGGTCCGGATGCGGACCGCGGTTCGCCATTTGGTGACCCCTGGCATAGACTGATGATCAAAAAACATTGATGAAAAACGTGTTATAAAATCCTTGCATTTTATATATTTTATATTTATAGGGCTGCGTACATTTCTAAAAGCAAAAGCGAGAAACGATATACTAAATAAAGGGATGTTTACTCTTTTGGTTGACATAGCCCGCTGTGTATTGAAATTTGTTTTTTCGCAAAGTGCGCCCTTGAGCAGGGTTTATCGTGTATCGAAAATCTTTGATCCTTACATCAAGTAAACGGATTTTCCGACTTTGATCTTTGTAATCCGTCTACAAATGTCCATATAATTGCCCTGACTGATTTCAAATTAGTGATTCGGAAGGGCAAATCTAGTTTTCGTAGTCAACATTTAATTTAATTACGTAGAAAACAGAAACATGCCGCTATAAAATAAGAAATAGGAGCATTAATTGAATTAAGATCCATTTTTTTAATGAAACAAGGGGGCAAACTAGCAAACGGGTCACCTGATGGAAAGCAACTTCCGTCGCCCATGGACACTCGCAGCATCAGAAAAGCTGCAGGTGCGTTGCCGGCCTTTTAAGAGGGAATAGGGTAATAGGGGAGGGTAGGGAGGGGAAGGGAATAGGGGATGGTAGGGAAGGGAAGGGAATAGGGGAGGGTAGGGAAGGGAATAAGGTGGGGGATTGGGCCTCCGGTAAACTCACTCACTCGGCGAAACACAGCGCAAGCGCTGTTTCACGCCGGTTTTCTGTGAGAACGTGGTATTTCTCCATATTCCATATAATATCCATAATACATAATACATAATACCATACTTAATTATTTTAAAAATGCGAAAGTTTATCTGCCTGTCCATCTAATCTGTCTGTCGGTCTGTTACCTATTTACGCCCAAACCACTAAATCGAGAAAGGCCATAGGATAGGATACTTCTTATCTCGGAAATATGTATAGTTCCCACGCGATCTATGTAAATAAAAATTAACTTTCGATATTGTTAGTCTCGTTAAAACTTGAAAACGGCCGAACCGATTGAGCTCATTTTAGTCTTGGAAACTGGAAGTCCAGAGAAGGTTTATACAGGGTGTAACAAAAATAAGAGATAATACTTTAGGGTGTGTACGTGTTCCTTGTAGAGAGTTCACTGTGAAAGTGGCAGCGCTGAAAGACGAAATTTTTTTTTCACTTTTGTATGGGCAAGGGCCCAAGCGTCACGAGTTTCCCCATACAAATGTGAAAAAAAATGTTGGTCTTTCAGCACTGCTACTTTCACAGTGAACTCTCTACAAGGAACACGTACACACCTTAAAGTATTATCACTTATTTTTGTTACACACTGTATATTAGGAGGTAATTGATACTATAAGGATACACTGGATTATCTAGTAACAGATAATATTGTAAAAGAAGAACATACTAGTACACATAGTAGTAGTAACATAAGCATGGAATAATATTTTACTCGACCACAGTGTAAATATATATTTTACAAAAACTACTGGACAAATTTAAAAGAAATTTGGAATGGTAGTATTTTGTAGGCTCTGAATTATCACATAATATAGGTACGTTTCAATCGATCTTGGCATTTCATTCTGTTAGTATTACTAAATTAGTTTCAAATTGCAGAAAATAAATTTAATATTTCAGTAAACAATAGTAAATCACCTATGAAAACTTAATAAATCTAAATTCTAATATTATATCAAATTTGAATATCGATAAAAAGCTATTAATTAGTCTATATGAAGTAATAATTGGAATTCGCTACTATTTACATAAGAACAAAGGATTCAATTTAATTGAGTCTCATTTAAAAACGAGATCCTCGAAGTCAATAGTAAAACAACCTTTATCAAACGTCAATTTGAAAGTTATTTTGAGGCGGTGTGATTAAATTTTAGAAACTAAATTGGTTAATAAAACTGGTCTAGTATAGAACTTTGCACGAAGAGTTCCGTGCCGAACGGAAAATTTGCGTTTATTGTATGGGCATGTATTTTTGATGTGACGTGATTTGAGAAAGTTTTTGATTTTTTTTAAATTCAAATTAGATTTTCGCTGTCTCGTCTACCCTATCCTCTTCCTCTCGCCCTCGAGGTTCATACCTCAAGGTTACAAACTAGTGACAGACAAACAGACGGATTCGGGTCTCTTCTGGTATCAAATGAGTACTTACTTAATTAATTTCATATTTTTAGGGTTATGTTTATAAATAATTAATTAAGTAAGTACTCATTTGTTTTATGCTACGTGATTTAATTATTTATTTTTAAGTACTTATATTAAGAGTAAGTGCTTGTTCAGACACAGCGGGAACCTCGCGGTTCCCGTGCAGTAATAATATGAATAATTGAATACGACTAAAACATGTTTTTTCGAAAAAAATGATTCATAGGGAGTTGACAGATCAAAGTGATTTGGTCACGTTATGTCAAACCCAGCCCAAACCATGACTGAGGCTGTTTACACTGTGGCTGACTGTAGTTTACACATACGCCGCTGCAATAGGTACTTAGGGCCTGTTGCTCTTGCTGATAAATTGCCTAAAAGGCTATTCACAACTTTTTTGACAGGTTTTCCATACTTTATCTGTCAAGTTAATTGGTGGATAGCCTTATCAGGAAGTGGTGAAACAGGTCCTTATCCTTGTATTTCTATGGGCCCCTACACACGGCCCCGCAGCGGCAGCGGCAATATCATAACGCGACCAAATAACCGCGTAGGTCCGCCAACTGCCTATAAATCAACTTGTCTGATTGTACTAGTTACAGAATGTCGACTATTGACCATAACCTGTTATTATTTCTATTCTTTTTCTTTTTCACTAAACATTTTCGAAATTATTCCAGTGACCTTTCACTCCACATTATATGATTAAGTCTATTATTTATTTCTCTAAAGCCTCCAACTTCCGACGAAATAAAGAAGAACTCATTTTAGTAGGGCCATAAAAAGAAATATTCCTCAGATTCATCGGTCAATACGCAAAGGGCGACTCCCTTTTCAATTATATGTTGTCTCAAGTATTATAGTCTCGTTGAATATTATTCCCCCAGGCTCTAAGATAAAATAGAAAATTGAATGAAATGAACATGGAATGATAAAGATAATATCTTTTGGCTCTACACAAAAAGACTTTCTACGAAAACAGGTCTCGCTACTTACAGTTTTATAAAACATAGTATTGTGATTCATGTGTGATTTTTTTTTCTATGGCTTAAATATGTAATAAATACCCGCCGTTGTATGTGTCTTCATCGACGATAAATAAATAAACTTGTACTTTTTATGTTAACTATGCTTGAGAAAATACTTTTATTTGCTACCATAACTTAGCAATAAAAAAAGATTGTCATAGCAAATGTGACTAAAGTCAGGATTGATCTTGAAATTAAGTTTTAAAGAAGAGTACTATCAGAGAAGTTGATTCCTATGCAAATCGGGGACCTAAGTAGTTTGGTTGCGTTATGTCAAACCCAGCTGACAGATCACAATTAACATTGAATTGACATATTAGACCAAATAACGTTGGTCTGTCAATTGCATAGGAATCAACTTCCTCGATGGTACCTAAGAATGGTTTATATGGCGAGACGAATTCCAGAAAGTTCCCGATTCACGTAAACAAGTAAACAACCGTGGGAACTTTCTAGGAGGCTCGAGCATGTAACACAATAAAAACAAACAACTAAACACGTAAACACGCAAAAAAAAAACGGTAAACACGTAAACAAACATTGGACCTTTCTAGAAGGTTCGAGTATGTACTTGCGCACCTCATGCCATCTAGTATTGAGTAGGGGATTTATATAATATCACACACAAGGTAACAATATTATAAGTATTATAAGATTAACATCCATTTTCACGACTTTTTTCAATAGAATTTTATGCATCAAACATTGTTTGATGTAAGTATCTCTCTATAATTTTTAAGTAGTAAACTTTGACATACGTATCTACTATCTATCAAATAACAAATTATAGAAACAGCCAGTCTTCTCTTCTAATGCGCTTTTATAATTTTAGACGTGGGGTAATATCGTGGCCATCCGCGGTAAAACGATAACATAGGGAAGTAAAGTAAATGGAAAAATATGGAGACGCTTTTAAATTTCCGTCAACGATAACTTTTTATTGTGCACGTTAGAGGACATCACAACGTTTACACTTCTGAACCGCACAAAACGTCCGCGGTGCGTAAAATCAAAAGGGCATTTAACGTATCCCATTACCCAACGTTTTATCGTGGAAGCCGGCGTCCACGAAAACGTGACGTCCAGAATTATAAAAGCGTATTATCAAACACAAATCTTTTAGTAATAAAATAGTTATTTTATAACAAACAAAACAAAGAGAAGTTAAAATTCAGGACCTACGTTCAGGACCTAGTTGAGAATCACAGTGCAAAGTTGCTTAGGCCAGCTCCTCTTTGTTTTAACTTCGTGATCGCAACTCCGTCCGTGTCAGTCCGCGCTTCAAATAAGACGTTTTTATGCTCAAGTGCAATCTCGTCAAACTAGCGAGATCTCGCCTTTTTTTCGTCTGAGATCAATGTCGCTAAAAAGGCCGAGATCTTGCGAGAACGAGATTGCATTCCCTAAGTACAATACAATCTAAAATATTATACAGATATATATACAAACTTTAAATATAAAACTATATTTATCCTAATATATTTATTATTAACACATTCACACACATAAAGGGCAACGCATTGTGCCAGCGCATTTTTTTTTTTTTTTTAAATACTTTATTCACTTTATTACAATTGTTTTACAGTATACATTAATACGCCAAACTGAACAAGCAGTTTGTAGGCGTTCCGCTCAAACACAAAAAATTACAATTGTAATACAATAATTACACAAAATATAATACTAACAAGTAACATAATTATGAACTAACTAAAAAGTGTGTGTTTGTGTGTGTGTGTGTGTGTGTTTGTGCGTGTGTGTGCGTGTGTCTCTCTCTCTCTGTGTGTGTGTGTGTGTGTGTGTGTGTGTGTGTGTGTGTGTGTGTGTGTGTGTGTGTGTGTGTTTGTGTGTGTGTGTCGGTATTTGTGTGTGAGAATGAGACTACATTTTTTTTATTACATTTTCTTAGTATATCCAAGCATTTCTTTGAGTTTTTGTTTTAATTTCTTTTTACACTTTATTTTCTTTTCCTCTCTTAATAACTTAAACTTATTACATAACTTAGGCACTATATACTTCCTAGTTCTTTCCCCATAATAATTATTTACTTTTATTTGCTCTAACTTTCCTTTTTTCGACTCTCTAACACTATATTTATGATTTATCTTTATTTTAAATTTATCACTATAATATGTTTCTATCGCAATTAAATATTTCACTTTTTCACTTACTGGTATAATTTCACATTCCTGGAATAGCTTACAATAGTCGTCTTTGTATTTATTTTTTGTTCTTTTGTCTACCATTATTTTTAAAAACCTTATTTGTATATTTTTAATTTGCTCTATATACGTTTTAAACGTTAACCCATAGCAATTTAATCCATAATTAATGACAGACTCCACATTTGAGGAGTACTAGGCGGTAAGTTGGTAGCGGCATTCCGTACTCAACACGTTGGTCCATTGCGCTGGCTCAATGCGTTGACCCAATATTGTGTATTAAAGCTTAACTTCTGTTTAGGTGACCCGCGACCAACTGTGATCTGGTATTTGGAGAATACGGTTATCGACGACTCCTTCGAGCGAGGATCCAATGGAGTGACTGTGAACACGCTAAAGTTCCCCAGCATTGGTCGACAGCATCTGAACGCGCGGCTCATATGCCAGGCTACGAATACCAATCTGGCCCAGCCACTCACGAAGCTCCTGATATTGGATATCAACCGTGAGTACAATCTAATGTAATAGTGTTTGTTATCAACTAAACGGACGGATTTTGGTAGCTATACGTAGGTAGATTGAAAGTGCTTAGAATTAAATGAGAACGACTCCAATGTAAACGCACAATAATAATTGGCTTTTAAATAATATGTTCTTAATTTTTTTTTTTCAAGATCGTAATATTACAGCTGGTACACATTGGGCGTTTTGAAGCACGCGTTAGGCCCGCGCTTTACTAAGCGTACACATGCAAGCGCGCGTCAAACGCGCGCTTGCATACAGTGTACGCTTCAATGGAATCCGGGGTTCTCAAAACGCGCATTAGCAAAGCGCGCGCCTATCGCGCGCTTCAAAACGCCCAATGTGTACCAGCTCTTAGGCTGGTTTTATAGTTAAGCGTTTCGGCAGCGCCGTTGGTACGCCGCGCGTTCGAAGATGTATGGGGGTAGTAGTTGCGTTTTAAAGTCGCGCGCTTGAGCAGCGCCGTTCGTCCATACGTTTTGAACGCGCGCGCTCCAACGGCGCTGCGAAACGCATAACTATAAAACCAGCCTTACTGATCAATCGCTCACAAAATAATAGTAAAGATATTTGACACAATATGGTAGTATTGTAGTGTTAGTTGTTACCACTTCTCATAAAGGTTCGTTTGCACTAAAGGAGCCTGAAAATGTAGAAGTGTTAAATTCAGAACTACGACAACTTCTTACGTTTATCGTCGGTGGACATAAAACATACTTTGTAGACTAATTGTTAACATCAAATACATACATAGCAGTTTGTTGCAGTAAGACCACTTACGGTTCAGATTGTCAATAAAAACCGGCAGCTATCAGCTGACAGAAGCTACGAGGTGGAGTGTAGGGCCACAGGGTCCAGGCCAGAGGCCCAAATCACGTGGCTGAAAGGAACGAAGCCATTGAGACGAAAAGCGAAAACTGTAAGTACTTAGAACTGATATTTTGATAATTGATAGTTACATTAATATATTTGATTCGAATAATAATAATAATATCTATGGACGCTTCACACCAGGTCAGTCTGGCCCTGTGCTAAGTACCTGAAGGACTTGTGTTACAGGTACCAGACAACGGAAATATATTTAATACTTTTATACTATACATAATATATTTAAGATTTTTATTATATCATACACACATTTAATAATGACATCCATGACCCCGGAACATTGAAAAACTTTTTGTTCCGTCGCCGACGGAACCCTCCCCTATTACCCTATTCCCTCTTAAAAGGCCGGCAACGCACCTGCAGCTCTTTTGATGCTGCGAGTGTCCATGGGCGACGGAAGTTGCTTTCCATCAGGTGACCCGTTTGTTCGTTTGCCCCCTTATTTAATAAAAAAAAAAAAACTCACTCACTCGGCGAAACACAGCGCAAGCGCTGGTTCACGCCGGTTTTCTGTGAGCCCGTGGTATTTCTCCAGATATTTGTTTTCATTAAAAAAATCTATATTTATAAAACTCAAAGGTGACTGACTGACTGATTGACATAGTGATCTATCAACGCACAGCCCAAACCACTGGACGGATCTATGACGTCATCCGGCATCCGCTAAGAAAGGATTTTGATAAATTCCAACCCCAAGGGGTTCAAATAGGGGATGAAAGTTTGCATATAATAATACTTCTTAACGCGAGCGAAGCCGCGGGCAAAAGCTCGTTAAAATATAAAACGTCGAAATCGAATACCTTGTTAATTTAGTTTGTTTTGAAAACTATACGGTTAGTGAAAAAAAAAAAAACAATTTCTGTCTACATTTATTTATTTATTTATTTATTTATTTATTAAAAGCCTATGCTGTCCCACTGCTGGGCAAAGGCCTCCCCCAAAGTACTGTCTACATTATATTATGTTAATTTTAAAACGCTTCTTTCTCGTGGATGTATATTTGTTTTCAATCAGACGGTGGTATTGTAAATATTCCATTGGTTTACATAATAGTATTTCAATACACAGAGAAAATGCTATTAATTATATTTTTCTTATAAATTGAATGACGTTGTTTTTTGTAAACAACGTCAATCACTAGATAAGGGCCTGTCCACATCTCCACGTCACGACGTCGTCAACGTGGAACGGTGCGGTAACGTGGCACGGTACGTTGTCGTGACGTGACGTGCATTTTTACGTCAACGTCGTAAAAATGCACGTCACGATGTAGCAACATTGTACGTCACCATGCCTTGTGAAACTGCTACATTCTTCACTACCTAAGTAGATATTATGGACCGCACAATACGTATTTTGCTTCTGCTATTGTTAAAAGACGAAGAGAGAGATTTAAGAAAAAAAAGACGTAAAAATTTGTTACACCGTGACGTGCATTTTCACGTTACGTTGATGTAAATTTTCACATCACGACAACGTACCGTGCCACGTTACCACATCGTTCCGCGTTGACGACGTCGTCAACGCGCAACGTAACGTGCCACGTTACTGCACCGTTCCACGTTGCCGACGTCGTGACGTAGAGATGTGGACAAGCCGTAACGCTCGCAACTCCGCTGCGCAGGAATTCGTTTATCGTGAGGGAATCGTAAATTTTTTCGGATTGAAATCTATCCGACGTCCTTTCCGGGACTTAAATTATCTCCATTCCAAATTTCATCAAAATCAGTTCAACGGTTTAATTTTTTTATTTTACCATTTATATCAGGCATCTAGGCCATTCATCATCATTTAAGCATGAAGGGGTCACAGACACATAATATACAGTTAGGCACACTTTTGTATTTATAATATTAGTAAGGAACTACGTTATACTACTATTGACCAGCTGGGGCGGCGACTAACCCTAAAGTGTCGATTTTATAATTCATTTTAAATAATAAGCCCCGAATTGTTTCATTTACTAAAATTGGATACTAGGTACATTATATTTCCGAGAATTCGATCTGAGCAAAAACACGATATCTTAAAATTTTCTCGATAGAAAAAAATCACAAAGATGCATCTAATTTTCACAAATTTGTCATTTATTGCCATAACCGTGCATTGAACTAAGTTAATATTTTAACACATTGTATAAAATTCTATCGTTGAGAGATCGACCTAGCGGATTTTTAAAATGTTGTATATTTATCGAGTTATTGAGAAAAAACTAATTTGGCGATGAATCCGCGTCGTTCTTTTTCACCTGGCATATGAAAGACGGGCGTGAGTGTGAAGAGAGAAGGACGATGTTTGATTTTTGGGTTAGTCGCCCTCTTAATACATGTTTTCATTTACGACTTTTAAGGCAACGCTAAGCTATTTTGTTTACTAGTAGATCACACATTACATGAAGAATCTGCCTATTTCTGAATTTTGTCAGGATACCACACTTTCATATAGCATGAAACAATTCCAATAAAAAGTTATAAGCTATGGCAGTAGAGATATGAAATGCTACAGAATATATCAATATCCTTTATTTGTACTTACATCAAAAGATATAAACAAACAGAAATGAAAATATCGAATAGAAATATTCAACGGTCTCTTATCCTGTGCAAATAAAAGGCGTCCTAGTCCCATGGACTTTTAATATATCAGCAGAAGCTAGCTCGGGATAAATTTTTATATCAGCCATTACATAAATATTGAAAAGACCATGTGCTACACGTTTATTAAATCGGGGAAAATATTGCCTCTCCCGAAATAATTGATAAAATATCAGTTACCTCGTTAAAAACAAATGAAAAATATATATTCTGTGCTATAAGTTTAGTTTAGTGTTTATTGAGGTGGAAAAATAATTTGTACAATAATACATTTTATAGTTCATTTTGAATAGTGCTTTTTAAACTATTAAAATCCATGCATAGAAGAAAGTTTTAAAGGGGTAAATATCGCCATTGTGGTATCGCCATTTTGTATATTGAGAAGATATAGAGCAAGGCGCTGAGTAATTGTTGCAATTTCCTTTAATATTATCTCACCAAAAACATGAAATGTAAAAGGAGCCAAGCAAAATATTGCATAGCTATACAATACTTCTGTCGCAAAAAGTTTTCAGATCACATTCAAGCCAAGTCTTCAACTTTTTTTGTAATTTAAATTAACATTCAGTAAATGTATCAATAGATTTCTTTATTTTATAATTATCATAGTGGCTTGGCAATGAGCACAAGAGAAACAAAATATATAACTGCATATTTGGAGGAGTAACATACTTACACAGACGGCAAGCGTAGTTAAGTTTTAGTATGTAACGACGTATGTGGCCAATGGTACCCAATAAATCCAATTAGTCACTGATTATTTCTCTAGTGCTCATTGTCAAGCTACTATAATAATTATAAAATAAAGAAAACTATTGATACATTTATTGAATGTTGATTTAAATTACAAAATAAGTTGAAGCAAGCCTTCAACTTATTTTGTAATCCGTATGTTACCAGGCTGGATCTCGAGAACCGCAATAGCAAGATAGTTGCAATTTTCACAAATTATGTATTTCTGGTATCGTTATAAAAAATAATAGTCCAATTAAAATAAAATAAATAATTAATGGGCCTCATACAACAAACACGATTATTTTTTTCCCTTTTTTGCTCTATATCCATAATGGTAACATCAAGGTTTTTGAAAATTTCAGAAAATACTCTGTTGTATCTTTACTGTAATAATTTTTAATAAAAATTATTAAAACTTATTATTTAAGGAGGGCTCCCATACAAATTTACGGTACCGTATGGAACCCTATGTACGTCAGTCAGACTCGTACTTGGCCAGTTTCATACTTTTTCCTTTCATTGTGAATAAAGACCTATCGGGATACCAAATTTCAAGGTTCTAAGTCTGCTAGAAGTACCCTAGAATTTTGATGATCTGTCAATCAGTGAGTGACAAAATGTAGTATCTTTGACCATCGGTAACTATTAAGCTATTCACCGAAATCTCATGTAATTTGGAGGTTAAGCTAGTTTTAATACTTGCTCCTAGTGGCCGAAATTCTATATCCCTAGCTTTGTTGACATCGAAGATAAAGGGGTCATGAAATAGCCGCGAACCGCTTCGAGAAAAGTATGGGACGGCCGTGCCTTTGCTAAAAAGCTTGGCGGGGGCACTGCCGTGCCCCTAGATTTCGGAAAATTAATTTAGAGGCCTCAAATTAAATACACAAATGGCACTTGTCATTCTCATTACCTTTTTACATCCACAATTTCTCGAAATTAATGTAAAGTCCTATTTACTTCTTTGAGCGCGTGAAGAGTTCGCTCGGATGACGTTCAAACAACAATTAATTGGCATCGCAAACAAATCCGAGTCAAAATAATATTTAATTATCGCGTAATTTTCATTTTTGAAATGAAATTTACAAAGTGAATTTTAGAGATTTGTTAATTCTATGTTATGATCCGTGATGTTGCTTCGCATCCGTTAACAGCAAAATTAAATTTACTTCCGTCATCCGTGTAGTATTATAATTTACAGAAGCAAGATTAAGTTTAAACAGAAGCTGAAACAAATACAGCGCCGACAATAGCGAACAACACTCGCGGACTCACCGACTTAGTTTCCTACTGGTTCGGAATTTAAATTTAAATTTATGTAGAAGCAGACCGTTTCGTAGTATAGGCATTAAACAGGTATATTACTGTTATAGGGGTATTCTATGTATATTGTATGACTACTGTACATAATATAATATAATGTAATGGCAGTATGGCCAGTCATCGGGTGGAGGTCGTAGCTGCCGTAAGGGGTCTCCTAAATTACCTTTATCAGAGGAGTAACTTGGCCTTAATTTGTGTTCTACATCTGTATATTTTGTTGAATGTAGTTAACATAATATTATTTAGGGTTTTCAGACAGATCGTCTATTGATATTAACCCTAGAACCGTACCCTGGGGTACAAATTAAAAAATTAACAAAAATTTCGTCCGTGTATTTACGTGGGACGGGGTGATGCGCTGATACCTCAGTCGGGCGAAGTTCTTGCTTGCAAGTGGAAGCGGTACATTGCTTATGGGGTACTGCAGTACCCCAGGGTACTTTAAACGTAAGTATTATTGTTTGAACATTTTCATCGTTTTTTTTTTTTTGTTATTTGTGGGCATGAATTTGATGAAACCGACATAAAATTTATCGAGATCGGTCAATCAGTATTTTTTTATTGTGAGTTTATTTATTTTTGATGGAATTATAGGATTGTTTACACACTCCTAACTTATTTCCTTTTTTTTTTCCACAAACCAAACGAGCGTAATTTAAGTGCCTTATCACACTGGCGATTAGTGAGCGATTTGAAAGCGACGCAACTGCGCAGCGCACACGCCGCGATTGCGCGGCTTGCACGTCGCGACAGCGCAGCGTGGCGTGGACGCCATTTTGTACACTCGTCTACACAGATTATTATTATATATAGTAGACTCGTCTAGGGAGTGACGTCAGAATCCATTTTGCTGCTGAGTGTCCAAAACGCCGAAGGTAAGCTGCGTGCACGCCGCGCAAACGCGGCGTCATCGCGGCGTGTGCGCTGCGCAGTCGCGTCGCTTTCAAATCGCTCGCTAATCGCCAGTGTGATAATCTCCTTAGGGTGAAACCAAACGAGCGTAATTTGTGAGTCGCAGAATTTCGGCTGGCAGAAATTCTGCTGCATTCAGTTTCATACAATAGTCCTGTTTGATTCGCACGAGCGTAATTTTGTGAGTCATGATTTGTATGAAAAGATATTAACGCGGCAGAAATTCTGCGACTCACGACTCACAAAATTACGCTCGTTTGGCTTCACCCTAAGGGTTGATTCAGACCGCATTTTGTATGGATTTGACAGATTTCAATTACGTCAGATGTCTTGCTGATCTGTCAAATCCATATATAAATTTAGAAATGCACCTACGCGTCGCGTTGTGGTCTGAATTGACCCTAAGTGTCTAAACACACTAGGCTGAATTACGCCGGCGTAAATTCCGCCGCAAATGTCAAACGCATACAAATACGCGACGGAAAAGTGTGTCGTGACGTCTCTCGCGTTCCGCCCGTATTTTGTATGAGTTTGAAACGCGGCGTAAACGCGGTGGAATTTACGCCGGCGTAATTCAGCCTAGTGTGTTTAGACACTAAGCGTGCACCGATTTTGATGAGACTTGTAGAGATATAATATTTTCAGACTTGTTAAAACCAATTTGTATTTACTAACTTGATGACCTCTGTGGCTCAGTTGGTGGGCTGTTGGTAGCTCAAGCCGGGGGTCGCGGGTTCGAATCCCGCTGATGGAACAAAAAGTTTTCAAAGTTCCTGGGTCATGGATGTGTATTAAATATGTGTATCATATAATAAAAATCTTAAATATATGTATAGTATAAAAGTATTAAATATATTTCCGTTGTCTGGTACTCGTAACACAAGTCCTTCAGGTACTTAGCACGGGGCCAGACTGACGTGGTGTGAAGCGTCCATAGATATTATTATTATTAACAGATATTTTTTCTCTCTCTGTCTCGGAAAAATGTACATAAATCAAGTTCTACTAATAACCTACTAAGACAAAACCCTGCTTAAATTCATTAACCTATATCCCACTGCATAAATTACCTCAACAGAAATTAATTTCAAATATCCAACCGGCCGTGGCACAGCTATGAATGCAAATAAATGCATATATGCACTGAAGAGTTCTGCATGAGTCGACCATAAAAATGAATTACTTGGCGCATAGGAGCAATTCAGAATCGTTGATTTATACTTCACGACAATTTACCACTTGCAAATGTAAGTACGGCAGTTCTGCGGCCAAGTTTGTAAACTACCATTTTAGGAGTGCTGAGTAAATGAGAAAGTATCAATTAAGGCGCTCCGGGTACGGAGATGTCGTAATTTACCATTTTTAGAGTCTTATTAACTCATAATTTAAAAGCTACAAAATTATAATAAAAATACAGCAATTATCTTCAGCATAATATGAACATTCCTTTCTCTGTTATTAATTTCCTATTTTTGTTTATTATACTCATGATATCAGCTTCCAAAGTAATAACAACTAGCTGTTTGACCGAGCTTTGCTCGGTATCCGATGAAAATGACATTTTCTAGAAATGATTCTTCTTTCTTTCCTTTTCCTTCCTTTTCTAGAAAATAGTTGGAGCCGATTCCGAGATTCTTTCAGAATTCAGAGACAAATTCAAGCATACATTCAGTATCTCCCTAGTATTTACAAATTAAGTTTATTTGAAACACACGCCAATAGATCGACAATTTCATTTACAACATATTCGCCGTTTGATTTTTTTAGGTCAATTTTGAACTAAGATAAGTAAAAAAATAGGATTTTGTGTGCGATATCGGCAAGCAATGCGGCAAATGTATGGTCAAGGTCGTTTGCTCAGGGAATGGCCTTAAGGCAGGGATTAATCTCAATCAAAAACGACAACCTTGCACACAACCAAAGACCAAGCGTATACGCATCGCAATAAGATTCATTTTAGCTTAGCATAAAACTGTAACAACTCTGGCGGATCTTCGCTATTTTTCATGTTTTTTTTAAATATCTTTGGAAATAAATATTAAGAAACAAAATTGTTCGGTTAAAGAAGTTTTAATATAGATTTACTAACAATTTATTCAAATAAAATGTATAATTATCCTAGTTAATACTTATATTTCGACGAAATAGAGTTTTTTCAGAGGTGAGTTTGTAAATTAATTACAGCCAAAGTATTACGTTTTATTAAAATGTTTATGGTGTAAGGTATTTTAAATATTGTGCTTTATATCTCATATTTTTTAACACTTCGTTATTATATTGGAACTAGGTAAACCGGGAGTCACGGAATAACAAACTGGGGTTTATCCTCGCCTTAAGGTGCATGTAGTAGGCAAAAGGGGTGAAAATATTGCTGAAATATTATTATGTATTGTTTTGTTGGACGACTATAGGCTGATATGATGATGATGATTGTTTTGTTACTTGAGACTTGAGTACGAGCTGTGTCGAGCTTATTGTATTTTACTGTTCTTTAATAATTCTAAAACAATAACTATTATTGTTTTATTAATAATATAGGGTATTAATAATATAGGGTATTAATAATATAGGGTAGTTCTCGAACCGGTGGTAGGCAACGTAGTTTCTTCGTTCGACTTTCAAAAAGTGTATCATGATACCCATTTTGAATAAAAAGATATTTTATTAATTTATTTATTTATACTAGCTGTCCCGGTAAACGTTGTTTTGTCATATAAAGTATTTCACCCATATTATTTTATTGAAGTGACTAAATAAGTATATCATCATGGCAACGTCCATCGCTATCACGTACAATTATGGCCGACGTCAGTCTCGAGTCGTAATAATTTACTATTATTTATTCAACAAATGCACTAATGATTATAAAAAGTACCCAGTAGCCGATTCTCAGGCATATAAAATTTGGTAAAAATCAGTAAAGCCGTTTTGGAGGAGTACGGTAACTAACATTGTGAAACGAGAATTTTATACTTAAGTACTTATATAAGATTACATATTATTGAATCAAAGTTTGAAAAAGTAATTCCGATATATATTGCAGCATGGTTCATAATTACTACTACGAAACATGAAATAAACTAACAAAATGAATATTCAAATAAATTTTCTAAGAAATAACTAGATGCTTAGGAATTCATGAAGATAAAGTTTTTGAAGTGTGCGGACGCGGCACCTTGTAATTTCATTTATGTTTTTATTACGCTCGACTCGGCAGAGGTGTCATAAGAAATTCAAAATGTGTTATGCTCGAATAGAAAATAACGTTGGTGTTTTGGCGAGTTTTAGAGGCTGGTACCGCCGAGATTTTGTTGTGTGCCGTACGTGGCGACGCCTTGATGCTATGGCACACACATAGTACAAGCCGCGCGCGGTGCCTTTGTATGAAGATAACTTACTTCCCCTCCTTGTACTATGCCGGAACGAAGGGGTAAAATCAAACAGAACCTTTTAGTAACTTAGTGGAGACACTGAAGAGACTTTGTATTAGATTTCAATTTTTGCCATTTAGAGTCTATCTCTAGACGGAAAATTCTTGGATTATCTTCTATCTATCTATACTTATTATAAAACAAAATCGCTTTTTTTTCCCTCATGTCCCTTTGTTCTCTTTAATATTTAAAACCACGCAACGGTTTTTGATGATTCTTTCAGTGTTAGATAGCCCATTCATCGAGCAAGGCTATAGGCTATATTTTATCACGCTAATACTAATAGGAGAATGTGAAAAAACGAGGGAAATTATTTGAAAGGGCTTACCTCGCGCACTAGTGGAGCAATTTTTATGTTATTTGGAACAGATAAGAAGTAGACCACGTGAAGGATCATATTCTATCGATTTTAATCATTTTTTTAGTGGCTATATATTTTATAAGTACCCGTGCGACGCCGGGGCGGGTCGCTAGTATTACGTATTTTATAATAATTTATAATATCACTAATTAACCTTAATCTCGGCTCGTTTTCTTTGATTCCTTAATAAAACGTGTCCATTTTCATCAAATACTTTATATTTTCCTTAAAAGTGGCTAATCAAAGATTTTTTAAACCTTTACTTTTTAGGCAACTAAAAATAGTATAATCTGTTGCAGTTTTCGGACACCAACTCTACGACCAGTGTGCTGAACTTCATCCCTGAAGCTGAGGACCACGAGGGCCAGCTTCTGTGCCGGGCCGAAAACCCCAGAATACCTGACTCAGTCATTGAAGATTCTTGGAAACTGAATGTACATTGTAAGTATATTATCTTAATCTAAATAAATTATAAGTAAAAAAACTTTTTGAAAAAAAACTTTAATTTAATTATACTTTAAAAAGAAGAAAATAAATTTCCCCTTGAAAATTCTAACTATTAAGTTATAACCTCAATATATTATACAATTTGCATGATAATAAAAGCTTGTCGCGTGATTTGTTAATAATAAACTCTGTACCTCAGAGGTATACAACATTAACTGCCAAAACAAAAAAATTACAGGACAGGCAAAAATGCGCGGAGCGAAACTTTGAATGCAATTTTGACATAGTAGCTTTAAAGATATTGCAACAAACTGAACATTATGTTTTATTATTATTTGTTGAAATTATATTGTAATACACAATATTATATCAAAGTTAATTCTTGTCTGATTTTGTGGACTTGAGGTCTTAAAACACCTTAGTTCATTTATGTTGCAAACATAAATGAACTAAGGTGTTTCAAGAAAGCATTAAGATATTATCATACTTCTGTTTACCTCTAAATAAACCTCGTGGATGTTATTGGAATTCGGCACTTAGAAACATTATGTCTCTAGTCAGTATGTAGCGTGATGGAATTATTATAAAATTTCTGAGAGGTTTACTAGCAAAATGAAAACAAAAGTTACTTCACAAAGCTAAAACCAAAATACAATTTATTTTAAACTAGATGGCCCCCGCAAGTCCGTTGAACCAAATCTCGTTTAACGCGCGGGAACTGTACATGTTTCCGGGATAAGAAGCATCCCATGTCCATTCCCGGGACTCAAAGTATCTTCATACCAAATTTCAGCAAAAACAGTTCAGCAGTTTGGGCGTGAAGAGGTAATAAACAGACAGACAGACACACTTTCGCATTTAAAATATTAGTTTCAGCAAAATCGGGTCAGCGGTTTGGGCATGAAGAGGTAACAGACGGACAGACAGACACATTTTTGGATTTATAATATTAGTAAGAGTATGGATATAGTCTATGGATATGGAAGTATGGATAACCAACACAGCTACTCGCACGCTTTAGGTAAGTTGAGGGACATATTCTGCACATAGAAGATTCCTGTAATAGTCGTGGACATGGCTGGTATCTATTTTGTAAGTCATTATATTTGAGTCTCGAAAGAGGTTTTGTGTTTCTCGAATAGGTTTCTGCGTGGATACAGAAAATTCTCTCCGTTTATAATATATTAAAACTAACTTTTTGAATGTTTCAAGCTTTTATAATAATGCAAATTGTATAATATACTGAGGTTATAATTAGAATTTTCAAGGGGAAATTTATTTTCTTCTTTTTAAAGTATAATTAAATAAAAGCTTTTTTTCAAAAAGTTTTTTGCTTATAATTTATTTTTTGTTTTTTAAGGTAAAAGCACTAATGGTAGACTCGGAACTAATAGATGACACTTACTACAAAAATACCATAAAAATAAGAATTAGTCTAATTTTTTCTCAACACTATAAATTTTATAAGCTTCTAGCTTGAGAAGCTTATAAAATTTATTTTTATTTACAAATTCTGTTGACGTGAAAAAATATATTAGGGACGCCTTAGGGAACAAAATTTTAAAATGGGATCAGTTTTCGTAAAAAATGTGACCACGTCAACACGCGCTCGGCAGTTTCTTAGCAAATAGGTTAAGGAAGGCGAAATTTTGCACGTAAGTTTTGAATACATTTATTTGATTTTTTGCAATGTCTATTGATTTCATTGGATTAATGGTCATGTTGTTTACACTAATTAATGTTTATTTATGATTTTTTATCCATTTTCCCTAACAATATAAAGGGTGTCTACTATTAGTTCTTGAAAATGTAAAAAACCTCATAGATGACATGGAACTCATATCATCATTTTGCAATACATACTAAAGTTATTTTGTAGTTTATTCTACTGCAAATATCATTAATATTACATATCTGAAAATATAATTCTATTAACAAGCTAACAAATTAGAACTACTGTACCTAAAAATTGACATATTAGACCTTGTCTGATCTAAAATTCGATTGCTTTAGTTTTTTAGCAGTAAAAAGAAGAAAAAGGAGAGCTGAGAAAAGAAAGAAGAAAAAAGAAGAGGCAAAAGAAGCATGGAGACTAAAGACTGAAAATAAATTTGCTAGGAAAAAATATATGAAAAATAAAAATAAAAGGAAAGATAGTTTTAGCATGGACGAAGAATCTGGAGACAACGTGGATAATATTTCATATGCATATAGTTACTATGATGAAGTATATGAAGTAAATGAAAAAACGGCAAATAAAGACCTAATAATAGGAAAAAAGTTAAATGTGATGTAATGTTCTATGTCAACTATTAGTTCATTTTGGTGTCTACTATTAGTGATGTTCGTTTACTGTGATGTCATCTATTAGTTGTTGTGAGTAAGTTTACAAAAAGACCAATAATTTATTTTTTTCTTGATTTGTCAGTGAATAATCATAATAGTTTTATTTTGTAAGAGTTACTGAAGACATGGAAGAAGTTATCAATCCTTTATTTTAATAAATATATATTTTACAACATTCAAATGTTCCATGTTTCCTTAAAGCGTCTGCCATTAGTGCTTTTACCCTAATTAAATCTCTGACTAGATTTCTTAAGTCTGCTTGATAGTAGTTTGTTTTGTTTCAAGAATTTGTTAAAATCTGATTAACTTAATTTAAGTCTTTAAGAAATCGTACTTAATTTTACGACTTAAAAATTAAATATCACTTAACAAAACTTACCGGATTCAACCAGGCATTTTCCAATGCTCGGCTGGTTTTGACTTGACATAACAAGACACGACACGACACGACACGTCACGTCATGTTACGATACGACACGATACGACGACGACACGACACGGCACGACAGGACACGACATGTCTTTTCAATTTACTCTCAATAAGCCTTTTTGTTTGATACCCATATTGCAGAAGTGCTTTAAAAATAACTATTCCCCTATCTTAGATGAGCCACCATATTGGATGTAGAATGACATTACATTCGTTTTCGAGTTACTCTCAATGAGCCCTTTCATTTGATACCCATATTGCAAAAGTGCATTAAAATAACTATATCTTCCTACCTTGAATGAGACGCCATATTGGATGTAGAATGACATTACACTCGTTTCGAAGTTACTCTTAATGAGTCCTTTCATTTGATACCCATATTGCAGAAGTGCATTAAAAATAACTATACCTCTATCTTGGATAAGCCGCGATATTGGATGTAGTATGACATGACGTTCGTTTTCGAGTTACTCTCAAAAAGCCTTTCAATTAATAACCATATTGTAGAATTGCATAGAAAATAACTATTTCGCCATCTTGGATGGTCGGCCATATTGGATTGAGAGTGATGTCACATACAATATCATGTATTGTCATCCAAACTAAACGTGCCTGCAAAATTTCAACTCGATCGGTTAAACATATCTACTCCAAAATTGAGTTCCAAGGTTTCACCCGAACATACATACTTACATACATACAGAGCAAGTTAAATAAAAGCTTTTAAAAATATCCATGAGTATTATTTAACATTCATGAGTCTTATTAGCAATCAATTTAAGCTGATCGCACATTAACTCGTACAGCGCATACGGTTCTGACAAATTTTGTCAGCACTCAGCACCGTACACGCCGCGCGTCAAACGCACCGCGTAGTATAGGAAATGCGGCGCGTACGGTGCAGACGAACGAGCGAGGTATGAGATGCATTTTAGAATTCGTGGTATGAAATGATGTGATACACATCATTTCATACCAAGAATTCTAAAATGCGGCGCGTTCGGCGTGTGCATGCTGATAAATGTGCGATCATATTTTAGTATCTATATATTAATACGTGAGCCAGGTATCAGCTGAATAGCTTAATGTAAACAGCTGTAAATAATAATTATATTATTTTAAATGACTCGCATACACAATGTCAGGTTGTAGATATTAATAATTTAGATTTGAAATTATCTACTATGAAAAGAGATAAGTACTTCTTATCTCATTTTTATAAAAGACGTATAGCCAAGTTGCTATTTAACTTTTTGTTTATAAAATCAGCCAAGTATTTGGCTTCCTCGACTACTGCTTTTATTGAGCAGAATATTAGTCATATTTTGAACGAATTGGAATATGTTCCAAATATTTCTTTAAATTAGATAATAAGACAATGGAGGAAATCTCTTGCAGAAATAAATTACCTTTAAATAGTCAAAATCCTACCAATTTAATAGATTCAAATATAGTAAGTGAAAATAATTGTAATTTAATTAATCTGGTGCATCAGAATTTACAAGGTATGGTAGGTAAAGAACTTGAAATTGAGTTATTTTTGAAGGAATTTAACATTGATATTATGTGTATATCTGAACATTGGTTTAGATCACATGAACTCATTTTCAACTTCAATGATCACCAGATAGCAAGTTCGTTCAGTAGAGAAAATGCCATTATAGGCGGCTCTTTAATTTTAATCAGAAACAATTTTAAATTTAAGGAACGTAAGGATATTGTGAGTCTCTCTACTGAACGAATAATAGAAGTGGCCTGCATAGAGCTGAACCATCTAATAATTGTAAGCGTGGGAGAGCCATGCTTCGGCACGAATGGGCTGGCTCGACCGGAGAAATACCACGTTCTCACAGAAAACCGGCGTGAAACAGCGCTTGCGCTGTGTTTCGCCGAGTGAGTGAGTTTACCGGAGGCCCAATCCTCCACCCTAATTCCTTCCCTACCCTCCCCTATTCCCTTCCCTTCCCATCCCTACTCTCCCCTATTACCCTATTCCCTCTTAAAAGGCCGGCAACGCACCTGCAGCGTTTCTGACGCTGCGAGTGTCCATGGGCGACGGAAGTTGCTTTCCATCAGGTGACCCGTTTGCTCGTTTGCCCCCTTATTTAATAAAAAAAATGTATTTTTTCCTTTCACCTCGTTTCTATCGCGAAGAAAGTATCATAACACGTGCCTTTACTAATCATGTTATTCTTTGTAAACTTCATCTTCCATCTCCGGAACGCGCAACTAGAATGACTAAAGTTATGTTAACGTTGGTGAAATTTTGTTTAACTAGTCTATAGTTTCAAGTTAGATAACATTTGACTATAATATCACAAAGTCATCTCGTAGTTAAACGAAATTGTATTGACACCTCCGAAATATAATCAAACAAGGATTACACTAAAGTCTAAACACACAGTTCGGGAATGTTTGTCTATACACGTTGATTATCGACGTGTGTTCGGCGCGTTATGGAAGATTATTTCATTACCGCTTAACTCTAATGTAAAGAGCTCAAAGCGATGGCGCGCTGCGATAGAAATTATTAATGATTTCATGAAATTTGTTACATGTTTATGTTTATAATGAGAGTATAGAAATACGAGGGGATGTTGGCACGTGGAGGGCATTGTTGTGAGATTAGATGACGCTTTCTATTTTGGTCACGTGCAAATTGATAATTAAACGACATTGTCAGGAAAGTGACAGTACGGTATATTATACGAGTACACAATACACATGTTTCTTTTATCATATAAGATTTAAAATTAAATTTTCGTAAAAAACAAATAGCGTAATATTTTCCTATTATTTTCAAAATATAAAGGGTCCATTGCAATATTTTTATTTAATTTAAATTTTTTTGCACATTCGTCATCACTGCAGTAGACACTTCAAATGGAAGGTCATATGCTACATAAAATATATAGAAAAATATATAGAACTTAGAGTTTAGACAATGCTAGATACATTCTGTTATGCCAGATCTCGTGGATATTCTAAGAATAGACGAAGTTAGAATAAGATGAACGACCTAAACGAAATATAAATTGAGGTGATTCGCATTAATCTTTTCATTTATATTGGTGACATTTCTGTACGAGATAATAAATGGATAAACAAGACTAATCATAATCATAAAACTTGTACCTTCAAAACGAGATAAGAGTAAACAAAAACAGAAAATCAATCATGAAATGAGCGAATCCGAATCCCGTTGATCAAAACAATACTTACTCATACAAAGGATATCATGTCTAATTGTATTTATTCTGTCTGGCTGTCTGTCACAATGTAATCTACCCGTTAATTAATGTGACGACATGAAAGTATGTCCGATATCTGCTTGCTAACAATATTCCGAGATTGAACCAGACATATCGTTTTCGTATTTGTCATCATGAAAAGCATTGTGATTTTGTCATTCTTCTTTTGGTACACGAGTTTTCACTCATTAATGTTCCAATGTACTGACAATTCGGAATATTACGTGGACCCTATGCGTCATGCCTTGTCTTTTATAAATTCCAGATATGAGAGAAATAACATAATATCTACCTAGGGTCACTTAAACATAGGCTTTAGCGTCTTTTCTTTCATAGATACGAGGAGCGAGAGAAAAAACATAATATTACCCAGGGTTAACTTTTTTTTATGAAATAAAGGGGCAAACGAGCAAGCGGGTCACCTGATGGAAAGCAACTTCCGTCGCCCATGGACACTCGCAGCATCAGAAGAGTTGCAAGTGCGTTGCCGGGAATAGGGGAGGGTAGGGAAAGGAATAGGGTAGGGGATTGGGCCTCCGGTAAACTCACTCACTCGGCGAAACACAGCACAAACGCTGTTTCACGCCGGCTTTCTGTGAGAACGTGGTATTTCTCCGGTTGAGCCGGCCCATTCATGCCGAAGCATGGCTCTCCCACGTATACTTTAATTTAGACTGGTGCAAATGGTCTTTACGTTATTTTTCAATAAGCGTAATTAGTGTTAAAATAAAGACTTTATTTCAGATGTTCCTATACTGACCCTCAAAATGGGATCTAATTTGAATTCGAACCACATAAAAGAAGGCGATGACGTTTACTTCGAGTGCAGCGTCCAGGCCAACCCTGCTGCAACTAAACTGACATGGTATAAAGGGGTAAGTGCATAAAAATAATATGATTAAATACATCTGAATATAAAACTTTATTATTGATTTTTGTTTTGAACAATATTTAAAAGATCAAAGTGCAAGAATATATCTGCATTTTCAAAATTTTTGTTGATTTTATGATGTAGTTAATTTTTATTAGTGTATTTATATGCAGATGTAGTGATCAGGGTCAGTTCGGATATACGGTAAGTCCAGATAATTTAAGCTAACCTTAATTCAGCGAGTAATTAGTGAGCGCCTATCTTATATCTCTAAACGGACGGACGGACGGACGGACAGACGGACAGACAGCTTGTATTCTTGTATTTTATAAGCCTGACATAATTTTATAATCATAATATATACCTTACTTTTTCTTCGAAGTAAAAGAATCTACTTTCAAAATATATAAATATATTAATATTATCATCTTTTGTGATATGATAACCGTATATTATATTAAGAAAATAAAATAAAGCTGTCGTCATACGATACTGATAGTTACAAGATAACAAAAACCCTCCGGGTATAAAATTTATCGCTCGCTATGTCCATTCTGTAGAGTAGTTGAAACTTACCGTCACGTTTGGGACCAAGGGACCTATCGAGATGTTTTGTTCATCATATTTATCACATATCATCATCACCAGCAATTTTATTTTGAAACTAAACATACAAGGATCTGATGGCACGTGGATGATATTGTCATGAGGCGCGAAGCCGGCTCTATCACTCAAAAATAAAAATTAATAATATTTTATTTCTTTTTTACTACATCCATCCATACTTAATATTATAAATTCGAATGTTTATCTGTCTGTTACCTCTTCACGCCCAAACCGCTAAACCGATTTTGCGGAAATTTGGTGTGGAGATACTTGAGTCCCGGGAAAGGACTTAGGATACTTTTTGTCACGGAAAAAGTACAGTTTCCGTGCGATAAACGAATTTTTGCGCAACGGAGATTCGGGCGTCATCTAGTACAAAATATTACATGCATAATATTCATAAGACGTCGTGTGAGAAATTCTGTCAAGCGCACTTTATGCCGGTGTTAGATCAAATTGTGTACGTGCCAAAATAGCCTTTTAGGGTTATATGTACCATCGAGGAAGTTGATTCTTATGCAATTGATAGACCAACGTTATTTGGTCGAATATGTCAATTCAATGTAAATTGTAATCTGTCAGCAAGGTTTGACGTTACGCAACCAAACTTACTTAGGTCCCCGATATGCATAGGAATCAACTTCTCTGATAGTACAATGCAAATATATACTTGAAAGAAAATTCTTATTATAATCAAAAACATTAAAGTTATTTAAAAATAATCTCGTGAAAGATTACGTACACAAGTTTACTTTTATTCTCTCAGCGCCGTAAAAAGTAAAGGCCTCCCCATATTGGCACGACGCCATCGCCTAGATCGCGATAAGATGGTTCCCACAATCTCCACACCGCGATAATAAAGATGTGATTCCCTGACGCTTAGCCTCACTGGATCGTGTCAATGTAGGGGGGCTTAAGGTGGATAAACTGACACGAGAAAAAAGACACGTTACCTTTTTGTCGTATTTCTATGGCCTCTGTTTTTCAGAAATAATAATTACCTACCTCTGTATTGTTTTCGAGGTAAACAATATTTTTATATACAGCATTGTTGCTCTTTGTTTAATAAATAAAAACGGGTTATCTAATGGAAAGCAAATACCGTCGCCCATGGACACTCGCAACAATAGAAGAGCTGCAGGTGCGTTACCGGCCTTTTAAGAGGGAACAAGCTCTCTTATTGAAGGTTTGCAGGTTATTATAATATAGTTTATGTCATAAAGAGAAAAACGTAAAAAATATTTACGAAAAGTTTTGGGTTAAGGCGTGGTTGCTTTAACTAGAAATAAGAAATGACCGATTAATTATAATATTTAAGTAAATCAATGTTAAAATTATGTGCCACCAGAAGTTAATTATAACGAAGCTCGTTTAAGATATAAAGTTGTCCTAGCTTCACGTTTTAACTTCAACTTGAGAAGCGTATAATTTATATTAACTCGATGTAAAATGTCTTATCCAACACTCGTTAGAGAACTATTAATAATTTTCACTAAAATGTGCTAAAATGTGTCTGTATTTTTAACAGACTCTAGCAAAAAAAAAACACTTCATCGCTCTATAGCTATAATAGATTTAAATAATAACCTACTCCTTTTGGAAGTCGGTTAAAATGAATCCAAATATCCTTTGGTAACGGTTAATTTTGCACAGTTATAGTTTATATGGTGAAGGAGTGCATCGAGCTAATATTATTTTGAAATTATGCTTTTATCATACATTTTTTAACAAATAAAACATTACACACACTACAATATGCACACTTAAGAAGATGACAGATTTTTGATTGACAAGCCTATACATACGAATTATACTTTTTTATTCATGGTCGAAGTCTGTTGACAAGAAGTTGACAAATTGAAAATGGATTATAGTTTTTTTATTGAATCTGAGATACTATTAGACAATGCTTACACGATCAGTCTGAGATCAGCTGAGTCCCAGAGACAAAAGTTGAAAAAAATATGATAAAGTCAATATTCTTTTACAAAATATAGGTAGTAGTCCTAATACCGTTGAAACTAAGGTCGAATTTCGACCATTGGACGAACTCTATTTATATAATATTATGTCGAGCGTCAAGTTAAGGCCCAGTAGTTCCTAAAATAAGCAGGTCGATGTCTGTCAGTACGAATATCGATGTTAAGGACATTAAAATAACATTTATATCAGCGCGCCTTGTACAGTGGCGGTTACGCGCTCGCCGCGTGCCTTGATAATAGAAAATAGGAGTAAAAGCCTTTTGTTTTTAGTGTTACACAAATCAAATACCTATATCAAATCGTTTACGTTAGGTTACGACACATATACTACATTTTTTGTTTTTTCTAAAAAGTGTGTAATTTAGCCAATTTAGCCATAAAGTGATTTAATTATGAAAAACAGTGTTATAACCATAAACCTATATATTATGTCTATGGTTATAACAGTCATCTTTGAGATTTTTTTCTATCGAGCAGAATTTTATACCTTTGCGTAAAAGAAATTTTCTCAATTTTAAAACGGTACTTATTTTATACTTAAATAATGACATTTCCTTTACGAAAAACGTGTTTTAAAAAACCATTTTACGTAGTTGCAACAACCACAGCGCCTTAATGTGACCGTGTTGTAAATAGTTTTACGCTGTGCTGTCTATAATCGTAATAGTGAATAATATTAAACATAACGTAGGCTACTTTGAAAATATCGATATCAACTTTAAAAAAAATACTCGAACTTTCCTAGGAAGGAATAGCTTTCCTCGCGACTTCGTACGCGCAAAGTAAAATCCTGCAGGAATCGTGCATACAGGAATGGTGTATTTAGCGATTTTTATCGCAGGTAAACTGAAAATTTTATCAAAATCGCTCCAGCTGTTCTTACACGATATCGTGATAAAGAGAATTAAGGATAAATTTTAACTCTTTTTTCTCTTTAACTCAACAAAAAGAAAAAGCAAGTAACAAGTACTACTTATTTTTTCTTCTGACACGATATAGGGATTGTATTCTCCCGGTGCGATATACCCCCTTTGTTCCGCAGTCGAAGGAGATACACCAGAACTCGAGTGCCGGTGTGTTGATCAGCGATCTGACCCTAGTTCTCCGCAACGTGACTAGAAAGGCTGCAGGGGATTACAGCTGCCTCGCACAGAATAGCGAAGGTGCCGCATCCTCTAATGCACTTACGCTGCAAGTTCGGTGTATGTATACGTTGATTGAAACTGTTATTTATTGTAAATACTGCTTAATACTATAAGCTAGGTACGGCAGATAAAATTGTTTATTTGGCATTCACTTAAGCGCATCCAAATTTCTGAAAATGACCATGAGAAGTGGATTTACAGCACATGGTTGTTTTCTTTTACGGCCAAGTATACTTTACATTAATTTTTGGATGTATATATTTTTTAATTAATAAGAATCGAAATGGTGGACCACAGACAAGAAAAGTTCATTGCTCGTGCCCGATATGACTACATCTCGATTTCATAACAATAATTCGTTTTTTAATGTTATGCTTATGGGACAAACATTGTGCTATCTTGTGCTATTAGTTAAGTTGTTTACATAGGCAGATGGCGGACTTGTTAATTTGGTCGTTTTATGTCAAAGTCAACCGTCAGATCACGATCACGGCGTGTTCACGAATCACGGCTCATTAAATTGACCTAATCCGGCCGAATGACGTAGGTCCGATATCTAGCCTATGAATCAATTTCTTTGATGGTACAAACCAATGATATTCTATGTTACTAACGTAACTAGATTGGAAGTTTACGGTAGCAACGCGTTGCCACTTCGAAGATGCCTGCAGGCATATCTCACATACATAATGACATAACGAATATATGACTTGACATTGTCTTTTGAACAAAAAAGTGGTTACGCATTTCTGAGAATCTTTTGTAAGACATTGCTACTCTAGTATTTTAGAAACTCATTGGTACAAACTCTAACCGCCATACTCAGAGACATTTAATGAGGATTTAGCTTCAATGTAATGAAGAGTTTGACAGATAATGTATGAGGCATATGTCAAAATTATGAATTAATTACATTTAAGTAATTAATGTTCCACTCTGAGTGCGCCAGTTAGCTTTTTATGTTTATTACAATTTGCATAAAAAGTAAAACCCGAAATGTACGAAACGCAAAGAAAACCTTTTCGGCAGCCTTCATTCTAAATTTTCGCTCTTCACTGTAAATTGTGACAGAAAGCACAGCATTGCCCGTCTCCTACGATTCCAACGAAAATGTATCTCGCATTGGCATATTTGCTTTCATTACTTCTTTTTCGTCTCACTGTAATGCATTTTAAAACATCTCTTTAAATAAAGTTTTACAGTACGGCTTAAGACTAAAAGATTTGCCAGGACTTAATCTTAGCGCTTAAGCTCATAAAAACTAGGACTTAGGAAATTGCGCTGACATCCCGTGAAATGCACTGGAAAAATATTTTACGCTGGCTACCGCCGGGCACACTTAATCAATAAATTACTTTCAAGTAGCATGGCATCCCTGAGAGTTTTTAATCAGCCTTTTATGACACTTCCTGATAATTGGTCGTTCGCATGATTCCATCGTGTTACGTAATGAAATTTAGTCTGCACCTGCCTGCAGTGCCAAGCGTCGAATATTGTTTTGGCGGATTTTCATCTTTTCAATTTTAAATTGATTATCTTCAGATATAGCTTTTACGGTCTTTTTAACGATCTACTGGTAACAAAACAATGAATATTTTTAGTCATTTCCTATATTTTGTGTCTTTCGCTCGAATCGAAAATAAAGCTTGCGAAAACATCCCACAATAGGTTGTGAAACAGGTCCTTATTCTAGAAATGGTCGATGTAATAAGGGCAAAATATCATTCCACGTTGACGACGTCGTAACGTCGACATGTGGACAGGCCCTAAGGCATTTGTGTATTAATAATTAACCCATATTTTTTATGACTTATGAATGCAGTTTTGTTCTAAATGATCATGCATTCATAACTCAAAACGTATTTTTTTGTGGTCCAAATATGAAGAAGTAAACAAGGAAGTATCATAAAAACAGGCTCTGATTAATATAATAAGTAGTTACCACGTCATGAATCAAGAAAAGTTATTACACATTTAACTGCATGCATTACCGTGATAGCCTACATTGGGTTAATGGACGTAAGGTGCAACGCCTGGCTCTAACTAATAGTGCAAGTTAGAGAAGTCTTATTATAAATGGCCGTACGTATTTAAGCCACAATTTTTTTGAAATTGTTTCTTTTTATGTATAGTGTACGTTTAGTAAAATTATTACAGGCTGTCTAAAACTGCGTAAAGGGTTATTCTATTCTACATTATAATTTATTCAAATTGTAAAATAAACTGCTTGTTTTCTTTTTGTACCAAACAGGCACAGTGAATGCACAACATATTTTGATAAAAATTAAGAAGGCCGTTGAAAATAATTACGGCCGTTTTTATGGATGCATATTAGGATGAAGTCGAGGGCAATAACTAATAAGAAACTAAAGTTAAATCAAAGATTTAAATAATTTATTTTTGCAGATGTGCCCCAATGCAGGTCGGAAGAAGATGCTCAAGTACACGGCGCGATGAAGGATAGTACGTTAGAATTTACATGTGACATCGACTCAAACCCCGAGCCATCGAGCTTCGAATGGATTTTGAATCGATCCGGCGAAGACATTGTTTTGCCACCCAGGTAATGTATTTTGTCTGGTATCTTAATGAAGGATTATCTGATATTATTGTCACAAGGTTACTGGAATTTCCAGTTTAGTTCTTACCTAACCTAACTTACAGGATTCCCAACTTATTACCCAACGAGCTTTTGCCCGTGGCTTCGCTCGCGTTAAGAAGTAATATTATATACAAACTTTCCTCCCGTATTTTAACCCCTTGGAGGTGGAATTGACCAAAATCCTTTCTTAGCGGATGCCTACGTCATAATAATATCTACCTGCATGCCAAATTTCAGCCCGATCGGTCCAGTGGTTTGGGCTGTGCGTTGATAGACCATGTTAGTCAGTCACCTTTGAGTTTTATATAATACTAGCTGTTACCCGCGACTTCGTCCGCGTCAACATAATGTTAAATACATAGGTAAAAAATAAAAAAGTAAAAAAATGTCCTCTTCCTTTTTGGAAATCGGTTAAAACGTAGCCTAAGTTACTCCTTATTACATCAGCTATCTGCCAATAAAAGTCCCGTCAAAATCGGTCCAGCCATTTCGGAGATTATCCGGAACAAACAGACAGACAAAAATTCTAAAAATTGTTATTTTGGTGTAAGTACCGTATAAATATTCATAATTATACATGTAGTAAAAACCGGTTATTTTAATATTACAAATAGACACTCCAATTTTATTTATATGTATAGATATAGATAGATAGATAGATAATAAGTTGAGAACACTGTACCTACATAATTTTAAATTTTGTTTCCAAAAGTAACAGTCTTATCTCTTCGTATCAACAATTTTCCTAAATACTTTCGGTTTCAGCTTCGCGGGTCAGTTTACATGATTCCATCTTATTTAAAGCTGGTTTAATAAATCCTTCGTATTTATACTATTACTTGTATCTGACGGCTTCCATTTATTTTGTCATAACAATAATATTATGCCGTGATCATGCATGGTACATGATACATGTGGCTGTGAGGGTGAATTAATGAGGGCACGCTCGACTGATGCCGCTGTAATTTTTGTAAGTGCAAATATATCCCTCAAAAGTATACTGTTTCAAGCCCTCATTCGAGTACCTTTTGTTTATTCATCAGTATCAGCTCTAATCAATAGAAGCTATAAGGCTGCGTTTCCATCAGAGATGTGTTGCGAGGAATGTATTTTTGAGAACCAATAGAATCGCTTTATTGACGTGACCTCGCTCGGCGTAGCGATTTTCTTGGATCTTAAAAACACATTCCTCTTCATCTCTGGTGGAAACGCAGCCTAGTAGGTGTTAATCCTATTTTATGGGGGTCATAGAATTTTAATTGAACATACTAGTCCGTGGGCGATTCCACTATCGCGGGTGTAACAATGTGACGTCCTACAGGCAAAATGAAGCATGAATGAATAAAATATCCCTTGAATGAAGGGATACATTTTAACTAGTTTAACAATGATTTATAATTAATGAAAACCTTCATCAAGTGTATGAAGGGCCACAAAACAGGTTTGAAGTGCTATCGCGGGTGCAACCAATTTGACCCTCCATTAAGATGTAATGAGTTCATATTATGTGAATATGAATAACAGCGACAATAATATGTATAGATTTAATAAAATAGATATCAGATTCATGTATCAATAATTCTAATTTTCATACGAAAAAGCAACACAAAAACAAATATCAGCGGGAAGACTTTAAATTACCAACATTTTATATACGTCCCGTCTTCCGTAGGTGTATCGATAAGATCCGTGCAAAAGGAGGATTCACCAATATACTTACAAACTTCGAGCTCGGATACATTAATATGATTAAATTTATCGAAATGTTCCTGAGTTCCAAACAAATTGGCGCAAACTTGGCTGCTCTATTTGGATCTTGTAAAGTTGTTTTTATTTTTAGCTCATTCGAGACGTCAGGTCACAAGTCGGTGCTGAAGTTTACTCCGTCTGAGGATAGAGATTTCGGCGAACTATCTTGTTATGCCTCGAACTCTGTGGGCAAACAAGAAACACCGTGCGTTTATAAACTTGTGGCGGCAGGTAAATAATTTACTCTTTTCTATCTTTGTTGAGGATATTTGTGTTGTACACAAATGAAAAAACCATTACATTTCATGAAAAGGATAAGATGTTCAAAAGTACCAAATGTGGTGTGACACAAAGCTTCGCATTTAATATTTAAGCTTAGGCCAAATCTACGCGACCAGGCAACTGCAAAGCGAAGCGTCAAGTTGTCAAATGTGTGTTTTGTTATACAAAAAATGCATTTGACAACTTGACGCTCCGCTTCGCAGTCGCCTGGTCGCGTAGGTTTGTCAAATGTGTGTTTTGTTATACAAAAAACACATTTGACAACTTGACGCTCCGCTTCGCAGTCGCCTGGTCGCATAGGTTTGGCCTAAGCTTTAAGCGATGAGATAAGATATGGTTTTTTGATAAAATTTTGATTTCGAACTTGACATTGATATTCTTAGCGTAGACATTAGGCATCTAGGCTAAGTGATCAGCTAATAAAGTAAAAAAATGGTTTTGTATGTCGTGACTCGTGTCAACAAGTCGCATGTCGTCTAAACTTTATCATCTCGACAAGAAAATACTAAATGTTTCTTTTCACATATTTATAATATTATATTTATCATCCTAATAAAATGAAGTAGATCCTAATATTATAGTTATGTTGCTTGAGTTTGATTCGGTTACAACATTTAATAAACGTGCGCAAACTTAGTACCGACCAGATAAATCTGACCCTAGAGGAAGTCGTATTCACATGCGTACACAAGACTGCAAGTGCAACCATGTCAATAGCGTGTCAGTAGGTAGTAGGTACTGTCAGTGGAATGCCATGCCAAATTGTTACGATGTGACCCTAATCCGAACAAACGCCTGCCAAACTTACGGGGCTTTGTCACGCAGACCATCATGAAATGTTGTATTGGATATACCTCAAGGCGTAACACTTCAAAGGCGCAAATATATTGGACAATTTATACGCTCGATGTTACATGTTGATGTATACAGTTTTGATTGGATTTTTTTTATGAAATAAGGAGGCAAACGAGCAAACGGGTCACCTGATGGAAAGCAACTTCCGTCGCCCATGGACACTCGCAGCATCAGAAGAGCTGCAGGTGCGTTGCCGGCCTTTTAAGAGGGAATAGGGTAATAGGGGAAGGTAGGGATGGAAAGGGAACGTAATAAGGGAGGGTAGGGAAGGGAATAGGGTAGGGGATTGGGCCTCCGGTAAACTCACTCACTCGGCGAAACACAGCGCTAGCGCTGTTTCACGCCGGTTTTCTGTGAGGACGTGGTATTTCTCCGGTCGAACCGACCCATTCGTGCCGAAGCATGGCTCTCCCGCGTAATTTACGCGGGCGAAGCCGCGCGGAACCTCTCGTCTTTAATAACTTTGTACATAGTTTGTGCAAAGTAACATAAAATTTAAACGTTTATTTTACACATATTCGTAAAAATTTACAAAATGTGTTAAACAATAGTTTCAATTTCATAACATGTGTAAATTTTCCGAATTTAAAATGCGAATATTTAATCGCTCGTGTAAAATGATTCGGACATTTTTAACCGAACAACTTTTGGTTGATATTTGCTCTACGCGATTCTATTTATGTTGTAGAATTTATGATAAAATATCGTTTATTAAAGTATGATTTTTATACCTTTTGTTGATAGGCTCGCCGTCTTCATTAAGAAATTGTACGGTGAACCAAAGTGATGAGGGTTTAGTAGTAGACTGCCTCGAGGGCTACGACGGAGGCCTCCCTCAAAGGTTCCTCATGGAAGTTATTGAATTACCCTCAATGATTGTAAGTATAATTGAGTAAGATGATGCCTGATATCAAATTTTCTTTAATGATAAATTGTATGGAGGTTCAGACATCAAAATATAATAGTAGAAGGACAAATTATTGTAGAGTTAAAATAAATTTAAGTAAGTAAATAAGCTACTTGTAATTGCATTTTGTTAGCATTTATATTTACTTAAAGAGATTTTTTTGACTCAGCTTACATCCTTACTTTTTATATATATAATTTAAAATAACCTAAGGAGGTTATTTTAAATTATTTTAACGTAAATAATAATTTAGACCGCAGCGCGATATACTGTTTGCATGAGATCTCACGCAATTGAAGTCTCTCAAATCCATGCAAAAGAAATGCATCTGCACGTCGCGTTGCGGTCTGCGTTGACCCTAAGATGTTCCACTTTGTTTGTAGGTTCGAGCTAACATCTCCTCTAACTCTACCCCAAGTTTCGCACTTCAAGCTCTCGATGCTGGCTTCAGCTATTTGCTCAACATATACGCGGCCAACGCTAAAGGGCGGAGTGAAGAAACAACCCTCTCTACAGCTGCTATTAGACCACCAGATAAATATACAGGCGAGTTGATATACTTTCATTAAAAATATAATATAATAATAATATCTATGGACGCTTCACACCACATCGGCTTGAGCTACCAACATCCCACCAACTGAGCCACAGATGTCGTCACCACAATTATATAGTTTACGTACAAGAAAGATGTTTGATAGAAGTATATTATAAATCTTGTAATACAAAATATACAACATCTCTCCTTATTTTACTGTTGATGCCTTCTGTGTAATCTCTATTATTATTAAATCTATTTATGAGGCTCACAAGACTGTTTAAATTGTAGCCAAAATATGAGGACTATATGGCCCTAGGTAGCCCTCAGGTCTGTCAAGTCAAATATCGGGCATAAGACAGATATATCGTGACATGTGGAAGCTATTTCGTGACGTATAACAGCTGTTTAACACGACAATTGACATAGTACTACTACTTAGCGCCATACAACACTCATTAGAACAAATATCATAAAAAGTAAAAAACTAAAACCCAACTACGACAAAAAACGACGCTGAAAAAGTATAAAACAAGATTTTCAGAATACTGAACTGAACAAAGTTGCTAATGTAGTTGCAAGTAAATGGACACAGTAGACTCTACCAAGATGCCTTCGTTGTAAATTGACAATAATGTCATACAATACTAAAGTAGGCTTAAGTATGCAATATTCACTATGTAGAGATAAATTTTCATGTTTGGAAAACCGCAGTCACACGTTGTCAAAGTGCTACGGTAGGTAAGTATACGTATATGTAACATGTGACTACGCCTTTCCATACATGAAAATTTATCTCCACATAGTCAATACCTATTGCGTACTTCAGAGTTCAGAATAGTATTGTGATAATGTCATGCAAAAACAGCTTATGTATGTCTGAGTCACATGACATTTAGGGTATTTATAACTTCACAAAGTAGCCTTTATTCACCTCATTCCTTCTATATTTTCTTCTAACAGGCAAAAACCTACAATACAGGCGAGTTAAAATTAATTTCCACGAGGTGTTTCCTTAATGTTTTCCCAAGGAATTTCGAGGTAAAATTAAGTTGTAAACACTTTGAAAAGCAGATAATAAACAGACGCCCGTTCTTGTAATTTCAATTACAAGTTGGTGATAATTCGTAATTTTTAATTGGTGCTTACAACATCACTGGGGAGTTATGATCACTTTTGTTTCGATTATGGAATTAGAGATTTCTGTTTACTTTCAAATAAGCATTAATTGAAAAATGATTTGCTATAATAGTAAATTATTCCATGGCGATTTGGAATCGCTACATTGTTTTTTCCCTATTTCGTATTTCTTTGCGAATAAATTGTAGACATTATACTCTGAATAAGCTATACTAGATAGACACATGTGTTCAAAGGTTTGATGGTTTAGATTCACGATATCGATTTAGATTTCGTCCACTATCAATTGACGCTCTAAAGAGAACTGAACATATGTTTAGTGGGAGTTGTGTGAAAGCCCGAGCAGCTTAGCTCTTTATCGTGCTGAAACCAGAAATCCCCAACCATTTTATCTACGTCGTCATAGGTTTTTAATCATGATGAACCTTTTTTTGAACATATTGAAAGTAGAAATGCAGCCTTACCCCGAAACTGATACGATTTTGACTTACGAGTCAAATTAGGTTCAAATCGACCCGAAGCACGATCGTGCGCTTGTATAGGTGTCAGGAGTGGGGATAACCGTTGAGATCGAATTCGTTTCAAATTGAGCCACATCAAGATTTTGCGCTAGTACCTATACAGTATTATGGATGTGGCGGTAGTCGGTACGCGGTACCCACAATTAGCCTAACATTCCTGCATCGCGCTATCGAAGTTTTATAAGTGCGTCGGTATATATACGACAGCTGAAATCAATCACGAGGGCTGACCGAGCATAATACCTCGCTCGGTCGGAACATCTTCCTTTGTGGCCGCCACTATATTCTCACATGTATATTATGTCTGAAGTAGCAAAACCTGTTGAGATCGAGCTAATTCGATTCTGATGTTATCGGGAGTACGGCAGCAGTTAATTTCTCTAGTCGGAGCTGATATTATGTAAGTACACATTCGTAGTATTTGGAGATATTCAATATTTTCTGGAAACGTTCGGGCTACTTCTGTATTAAACGCATACAGAATATCGTCAAATTGGGCATGGAAACGTTTGAGAGGTCCGAATCGCCGATTCGTACAACTCATAAGTGCAGCCATGTGGAAGTTATTTAATAGATACTCGTTACTAAAAGAATGTTTAGGGTTCTTTTAGCCTTGATATAATATTATTTATAAAGTTATATTTTTACTTGGTATCGAGCGCTAAGTTATTATTTGATCCCTATTATATACAAAAGACCTTAATATTATATAACCAATAACTGCTACAAAAAAGAAAGATAGTAATAATTATTATTCATGCGCTCATCAATTTATTATTACTAACGTTACTTGTCACTTACTAAATTACATAAAATTATTTAATAGCTTGGAGCTTATCAGATAACTTTTTTAATTAAATATAAAAGTTGTCACATTTCAGTAAATTACCACCCAACAACTTTTGACTGATCGTTAAAAACTCGTAATTAGTAATAACATCAAGTTCGAGTAAGACCTCAGTAAGACTGTATGGGCCCAATTAAAAACGTTGACATTTTACGATAATAAAGGCCTGTTTCACCACTTCCTGATAAGTGCCGGATAGGCTATCCACCACTTAACGTGACAGAGTTGGATGCATCATCAGCTGCTTTAGCATACCGTCAGTAGACAAACGAAAGAATCTAAATTATTTTGACAGTTTTACCGGAAAAACATTGGAGAAAATGTTTCTTCCGCTTTTGAAAATCTATATGTCAAGCATGACGACCATTTTTATCCGCTTTTGACATTTACTTTCTTGATTCTTTTTTTTATTATGGCACTTCGGCTATAAAACCATGGTCAGTGTCGAGTAAATAGCGGCAAATTAAAAAAATCGATGCATAGCAACCCTGTCTATAGCCGGCATTATAATTTTGATCTACGAACTACGGATAATAAAGTTCCTTAGTTTTTATTATTCGTATTTCGTAGATCAAAACTATAATTCCGGCTATAGACAGGGTTACTACACGTCCGCCTTTTCAAGTCTCGCTAGCCAGAGTGTAGCTTCTTTGACATCTGAAAATATTAGAGTCTGTGGTACGATTACCGTTGCTATGTTGGTTGCTATGGAAAGAGTTTCTTGTCTTTGTCCAGTCAAACCCGAGTCGATGGGTAACGAAATGCTCGGGAAAAAGATATACATGGGAAAGAAACTGCCATTACTTTCTTTCGAAGAATCGACTGGGCAACGCCGTGCTAGCTATGCATGACAGTATGGAGCATCTGTTAAATAAGTTGTGTATAGCCTATCTGGCACCTTATAAGGAAGTGGTGAATCAGTGGTGAAAGCAGCCATTAATCACATAAACGTCAAAACAAGCAATGTCAATAAGATTGTTACCGTAATGCGAGCACGAAATCGCGAAATACAAATAAACAAACTTAGTTATTTGCTACGGCATTTCATTATACGAATGTTCCCGGTCTCGTACAAATACAGTAGGTACAACACAAACCGAAACTCGTTATGAATTAGGTTGGTCATATTACGGAGTAATTGAGTCTGTTATAATACGCCTTTGTTTTAGTTGTGTCAATTATTGTTTGTCTTGGCTCAGTTCGAGTATTATGCAGGGCGCGTGCGTGATACCCGTGCTAGGGCGGCAGATTGTATTTTTAATTTAAGAAAACATCGTCGAATCTGTGCTCATATTATGAGAAACTAACATACAAACCTGAAGTAAGGACCCTGAGCCATGTAAGGCCACTCTAACAGGAAAACGGGCTTGTTATTCGTTTATTAACTAAATAAATTAAGAAAACAAATTATCAAGTGATGCTCTGTTTTATAAGGTATTATATTATAAATCTCTTTTTAACCTAGCTTCAATAGCCATTTTTTTTTATGAAATAAGGGGGCAAACGAGCTAACGGGTCACCTGATGGAAAGCAACTTCCGTCGCCCATGGACACTCGCAGCATCAGAAGAGCTGCAGGTGCGTTGCCGGCCTTTTAAGAGGGAATAGGGTAATAGGGGAAGGTAGGGATGCAAAGGGAACGGAATAAGGGAGGGTAGGGAAGGGAATAGGGTAGGGGATTGGGCCTCCGGTAAACTCACTCACTCGGCGAAACACAGCGCAAGCGCTGTTTCACGCCGGTTTTCTGTGAGGACGTGGTATTTCTCCAGTCGAGCCGGCCCATTCGTGCCGAAGCATGGCTCTCCCACGTCTAAACTTAAGTTTTGTTAAGCTCTTCCAAATGGCCTTGCAAGGAACACAGCTCCAAACAAGGCCAATATTATAATACATCAGTCGTTTAGCTTGAAAATAGAGTTACAAGTATTTATTTATTTGCTATTACTAAAATGACATTATAATTTCTTTCAATTAAGATGCTCAATATATTATTTATATCATTTAAAAAAAACTATAACGAATATTGCTTGAACATCATCTTTTAACTAAGAGTATATTAATGGAAATTATTCAAAATTGTAGTAATGAGTATCACATTGACACCTTATAACTAATTGACAATGCTTTTTATAATGCAATCAAATTTTTTTTAATCTTAAATGGCCTTCTTATGGGCCCGTTCTCAATAAGGCCAAAATGTTCAATATGCGTGTATAAGTTTAATAATCTTAATAAGTAAAGATGTTATAAAAAACAACATTATTTTAATTCTTACGGTAGGTACGCATTTATAACTAAAAATAACTGTTTATATGTTAATGATTTTTAGATGTTCCTTGTAAAGTTCATGTTCCCTAGCAAGGCCAACTATCAAATCTTTGGTTGGGTCTTATAAGGAACCACCGCCTTCCTAGGAACATTACCAATATTTTAACTTAAATCGAGGCATAAGTAGATTTTCTTTTATAAGTACTGTACATATATCCCTATACGACAATGCCCTGTAATTAAATTTGAGATAGATATAGGTTATGTAACTAAAAAATGAAGTTTTTCAGGGTGCGGAAATTACAATTGTAGCCTCGACAACCAAAGTCTACAAACAGTGAGATCTCACTGCCACAATTGCGGCGCGATCGACTCGCCGCCGCGATTGTGGCCTTAAGTTTGATGGATCTAAGTGTGTAGTAGAAAGAATATGTCTTACCATGACGATAACTACGACTTTTTAGCAGTTGGCCTTCAAAGGAACATGGCCTTAAATGGCTCAGGGTCCTTATATTTTTGACTGAGTCCTTATAGCAAATTAGAAAAATATAAAAAAGAATAAGTAAGGCCGCCTATTTACCAAGTATGTTCCTAACCTTGTGTTGTTATTGTTTTGTAATATTACTTAAAATGTGCAAATAAATAATTTGAAAATAATACTTATATGAAAAAGTAAGGAAATTGTAACAATTTTCTTAGGTTTCGGTTTGAAGGGGTAATGAATGTTTTTGCTATATACAATGGAAACAAGTTTTACTTTCGCTAAAAATAGTCGCGGCTAAAGGTTTTCTGTTTCGAAGGAGGTTAATAGTGATTGAGGTTGAGTGCTCCGGAATTACTTTTAAGTTTAATATTAAAAGCATTCGCGCATTTCCTTAATTGTATTTCAAGCGACGCAGACTATTTCTTAAATACTTTAAAACCAAACGAATTCAGCACGTTTTCTCTTTTGTTTCGCAAAATAATTGCAGCACAGCAAAATACCTAAGATTTTTTATAGTTCGCCTTGCGTAGTAATGTTTTTGCGTTACTTAAAAAAAGTTGGCTATGCAAAATTTGTCGTAGTAAAAAGTATTTTCTAAGGTGCAAAGATGGGTCCAAAATTTAAATGTGAAAGTATAAAATGTTCTGACTGGCTCTGGCTGGATATCTGGCTTTAGACCATAAAATTATTTATGACTACAGTAGCAGTGGAAAGAGATACGGCCTCAGTTACCTCCTCTTCAGTGTCGCTCTGTTCGCATACCGATATACTTTATTCGTGTGCATTGCAATGTTTCACAAACTGACGAATAAAAATACCAGTGCTCGCTGATTTTAATTATTAAGCAGTTTTGTCATATTATTTTGAGCATTTTATGTATGAACTTGAGCCTCTACAATATTAGAGGTATTGTCCTTTGTTAGTTATTTTAATCTAAAATGGGGTTGTTCGTACCTTCGCTAATTTTTAACCGACTTCAAAAAAAGAAGGTTATCAATAATTAGACGCGTATGTATGTAATATTTGCAGAACTGCCCAGTTTTCGTATATGTTCTATATCATCGGTCTATATCAGCGTCTGAATAAATGTGCCGAATTTCAAAAGTGTATGTATGTATATGTACATACATATTATACAGTGTATAATATGTATGTATTATACAGTGTATAATATGTATGTATGTTTTTATGTTTGTATTCGCATATCTCCGGAACTGCAAGTCCGATTTTAGTAATTCTTTTTTTGTTGTACTAGGTATGGTTCTACTTAGGGAATACTGCAAGTTTCATGAAAATTGGTTCAGTAGTTTTTTCTTTCAATATATTTATTCATAAAAAATCTACATATTATTGTTACATTTTAAATCTCACCAAACTAATTGTTTGACGACGAGATGCGCTCATCAATAAAGTTATATATGCTAAAATACATAATGAACTATACGTAAACAAAATTATCTTCTAATCTAAAGAACTTAAAAGTTACAAAACAAGAAAATAAGAAAAATATAAAAATGTAAGAATAGTATGAAAATATAAAAATAGTATGTTTTAACTAATATTCTTACACTAAATTATACTTCTTATAACAAACTTAATATTAAGTAATTAATACAGTCTTCAACTTCTTCTTAATTAATGGTGGTGACAACTTTTCTTCAATTCTTAACACATCTAAATTATTAAATATTTTAGGAACTATGTATTTATTCGTCCTCTCCCCATAATAGTTATATATTTTTGGTTATTTTGGTCTTTGCTCTCTAACTCGTCTAGTGTTGTATTTATTTTCTACTGTTTCCTTATATTCGTTATCATAATAATACTGTAATCCTATTAGGTACTCTGTATTTTTGTCTATCGGTAAAATCTTACAAACTTTAAATAACTTCTCATATTCTATACTACACTCATATTTATCTTTTTTGGTAACTAGATATTTCAAAAGTCTTATTTGTAATTTTTTAATACTGTTTAAGTATGTTACGAATATTCACCCAAAGTCTCTATGTTTAGTATTCTTTTTAACTGATAAAATTTACCGAGTACAGATCTTAATCTATTGCATACGTCAGTTACGTGAAGTGCCCAATTAAAATGTTTATCAATTTTAAGACCTAGATACTTAAAATTATCCACGTAACAGATCGCAGCACAGTTGCAGCCCGATTTGTTTACATGCAAACATTCATATGAATGTCCTATTATTTTTATTTCACTATCACTAGCTTTCCGATTATGAGGGGAGTGTAGATGCATACATTTAGTTTTCTTTAGGCTTAGGATGATTCCATTGTCGTGTGCCCATTTAGTTATATTTTCTAAATCTTCCTGTATATGTTCTCTAGCCTTTGAAATATTTTTCGAGGCATATACCACACACATGTCATCCGCATACATAAATCCCATACACCTCCTTATCATATTCACCACTCCATTCACATGCATGGTGTACCCGACGGGGCCGTACACGGACCCGGTGGGCACACCTTGCTTACGTCTACTGTTTACACGTTTATTTTGAAGTCGGTTTTATCTTTTTAATAGATTACTAGCTATTTGACCGAGCTTTGCTCGGTATTCGATAAAACACGAATAAAATGACATTTTCTAAAAATGATTCCTAGCTAGATCGATTTATCGCCCCCGAAACCCCCTATATACTTAATATTCATGAAAATCGTTGGAGCCGATTCCGAGATTCCAATTATATATATACAAGAATTGCTCGTTTAAAGATATAAGATAATTATTCTGTAACTTTATTTATTTGCATGATTTACGTTATTGTATCAAACATTTCACTTTACTGCTTCAACTTCTACCTCGAGTAAAAGGCTATTTAATAAAGCCTCAGATTACCATAACAATTCTTTTACAAGGAATTTAAGGATTTGATTTTGCTTAATCACGGCACTCTATCAAATGACCCACTCAACATAAGTATACTAATTATATTTTTATCTGATTCAAAGGAGATCTCTTGCGGAAATTATGACAAGGGTCCACCATTAAATACAAAAACAATGTCTAATTAAACACTTCTCGGTCATAATTTATTCTGAATGCAAAACACAAATTTCCCCTGAGTCATCGCCGTCATCATCAAGGATTCTTGGTATTTTGCTGACTCAGCATTAGCCATTCTCAACTTACATTTTGGCACGTTTATTTTTTACCGAATTTTCAACTGGAGCTAAAAATACTGAAGGTTTTATTTACTAATAGAACGGTTCATCTACCCCAGTTGTTTTGTCTATTTAATTAAATAGGAAAATGCGTTTTATTTTAGGAATTTGTGAAGAGGTAAGGCCTCTTTAATGCTGTGCTTTGATCCATTTAGGTTTGAATATACGTCGTATTTTGAGCGCCAGAATAACGGGTAAACACAGGTCTACCTACAATTTTGAAGCCTATCGGTACCGTTTTCATAGTTATGTTATTTCGAAATACGATTTCAGGTTGTTCTCGGTATGCGATTTATTTATCTAATACGTACGTACGTATGAAAACCCCTTTATAATCGAAATCGGAAATTTTGATATCTGTACGGATTATTTTTCATTTTATGCTGTAACATTACCAGATCTTCTCGCCCAAGCCGCTGAACTAGATTTGCTGAAATTTGGTATGAGCTCCGGAAGCTTTGAGTTCCGGAAAATGACAAAGGATGCTTTGCATCCGTAAAAAATGTACGGTTCCAGCGCGATAAACAAATTTTGACTCATATTTTTTTAAGTAGTAAATATTATTGTGAAATTGCAGGCTTACCAAAACAACAATAGAAACGGGAAAAATTGGACATACTGACAGATTTTAGTGACGAAATGGCGGATTCCCTTTATCAATCTCTCACTTTATCTATTCTTCCGTATGACTAGGGTGTACTCGGGGAATCGAGACAGTAGCAGTCATTGACTCCCTGTCAAAAAACTTGTCATAATTTTCTATATAAAACCGCGATTGACAATGAAGTGTCAGATGTTCCTAGTCAGGGCGATATCGTATTTTGCATACTCGATGTGAACTGAATATGAAGCATAATCACTTCGAAGTCATAAAAAGTTGGGGATTATCATTCTAAGAGTTACCAAGAGAGTTTCCGATGAGTCTGTGATAATCTGTGTCTTTATAAGAGATCAATTTTATTCTTAAATATTCTAAATACAGTGCGAGCATTTTTCATTTAGCGCCTAGACTAAAAAGGTCAATGACCGCTACCGCCTCGTTTCGCCGAGTACATTATAGAAAGAAATTGTTTCTATGGTGACCATGCTAAGCCTGCTGATCTATCTTGTAAATCGACAGGTATAGTTGGGCCGTTCTCTCTGTCTCCGATGATAGCGTCTCTCCTGGCGACCATCGCGCTGCTCAGCGCATCAGTCTGCGCGATCATCGCGGCGGTGTACCGACGACACTTCGCCAGGAACAACCGGAAACAACCGCCTTCTACGTAAGTAAAATCCAAATCCAAACTAATATTATATTTAATGTGTAGAAAAGTCGGTTCTTTCATGCCAAAAATAAGCATTTTTGTGTCAATCAAATATCGTACAGAACTATATATTAATTATTATTATATCATTGTTTCATACAAAATCAAAAAACTGTATTTTTCGAATATTTACAAAAAACTTTTTGTTCACAATATTTCGTTACTCCGGGCGCTTGAATACAGGATACAAATAATAAAACCTGTCGATTTGTAAGCCGAGTACGTACAGAACGCCTGGCTACAATAATTTTATACCAATATGAAACGTTTACAACGCGAAATTACGAATAAACATAAATGAAACGATTTTGAAGAATTTTTGGCGTGAAAGGATTCTTGGTATTGTTGTGTATTGGATATATTAAATTTATGGTATCGGCATTCTTCGTAGGAAATCTATTGATTGGGTATTCAGCTGGATTACTCAGACCTCTCTATCTGAAATGTATTTATCGTACTTTTACCAAGAACATGTGCAGAAACAAATAATAATATACAATACGGTCAAATTAACTTGGAATGCAATAACATGCACGCTCCGTAATGACGTCATCAAACCGTGCGTCTAGTTAATGTGACCGTGTTATAACCAAGGAAATAATTCTAAAATAATAGTAATATTTTATAACCACTGATATTTTTTTAATAAGTATAGAATAATACTCCATACACTTCGGACAAAACGTTTATGGAGATTATATTTTTAATTACATGTGTGTGATCTATGAGAATAACAAATTAATGTTATTGCATTGACGGTATGTTCATTAATTTCCATCCAAGATTATTCGATACTTAATTAAAGTGGATAAGTATTTATTCCGTCTCATTTATCCCGGCAAAAACTCTTTAAACATGAATTATAAAAAATTTATTAGAAAGAAGCGATTCAAGTTAACAGCAGGAAATTAATTTTCTCGGTTAAACATAATTTAAAAAAGTATTACGTAACTGAAATGGATTCAAATATTTGCTGTTTGCTGTCGCCTGTCGGCTGCTCTGCCACTAGTTTGTTTTGTTGTTGCTTACTTTTAAATAAAATTTCTATCACTTTGCTGAAAAGCGCACGATGAAAAACGTTAAAAAGAGCAGGTATTTGTTACCGAAGCTGATGTCCGTTTGTAAGGATTTCAGTATGCAATGATTAAAAGTTATTCGGAACTCCCAATTGCTTCTCGTATTTTGTAAAAAAAAATAAGGGCAAAACCTTATTAAACTAGTGAAATACTAGGTATTATGCATACACATATTGTATAGTAATATTGGTATTGTATACAGTATAGGTATAGAAAATTAAGATTACTATCCGCGAAGACCCTAAAAAATATTTAGGGTAAGGGGTTTTAACTATTAACTAAAATATTATTTAAAAGCAAAACCAACTTCTTCTAACCTCATCTTGTTTTAAAATAGTGTTTGCAATCTAAATATAAATTGGGTAGTGCACGGTCTAACTCCTCTTTAGAAAGCGTCATTTATCACTTTTGCGCTTTACCAGTTATAAAGATCAAGTTTCCTCATATTTTACGTATGATATTCATCTAGTAGCATTCAACACAAACATTTTAATTGGATTAAAATATCGTTTGTTTTGTGTGTAGTTTTATCATCTACATAATTAATAATTTCGTTCTAATTTGTTTAGCAAAAACAAAAAGAAATTGATTCAGCATAATATTAACATCATAATTGATTATGCATTTCAATTTAATATTGTGATACATTAATGTGATATGTACATTATTATTCGACTCCTACTAAAACAAAAGGAGGGTATGATTTTAACCTGTATGGATACAGGTCCATACAGTTTTTTTTTTTTTATGAAATAAGGGGGCAAACAAGCAAACGGGTCACCTGATGGAAAGCAACTTCCGTCGCCAGAATCAGAAGAGCTGCAGGTGCGTTGCCGGCCTTTGAAGAGGGAATAGGGTAATAGGGGAGGGTAGGGATGGGAAGGGAAGGGAATAGGGGAGGGTAGGAAAGGGAATAGGGTAGGGGATTGGGCCTCCGGTAAACTCACTCACTCGGCGAAACACAGCGCAAGCGCTGTTTCACGCCGGTTTTCTGTGAGAACGTGGTATTTCTCCGGTCGAGCCGGCCCAGTCGTGCCGAAGCATGGCTCTACCACGTATGTTCGTTGAATGGATAATATTATTTATCTGTTCCCTCATAACATCTAAACTAATAGATATTATTTATCTGTTACCTCATAACATCTTTTGGCAGATGAGGCGTCGTTGGAAGCTATAAACAAACAATATGTTTGTCCGATAGTAATTATAGCTAGGCTAAATTATGACGTCGTGTTAAATTGACTATAATGGCTCCCACAAGGAAACATAAAGTAAAGACATAAAAAATTTGCCAAGTGCGAGTAAGGCTCGCGCACGAAAGGTCCGTACCACAATAGAGCAAAAATAGGCCCCCTTAATTATTTAATTTATTTAAATTTTATTATTTATTATTTAAAGTACAATAAACAACTAAGTATTTCGTGAATATTTCAAGTGCCTATGTGTTTTCGTTATTGATATCGAGCAAAAAATAGCAAAAAAATGTTGTTTTTGGACGTTTGTTGTATGGGAGCCCAGCTTAAATATTTAATTTATTTTGTTTTTAGTATTTGTTGTTATGGCTCATTTTCATGTGGGGTGCGGGAGATTTCTGAAACGCATGCCACAGGGCCCGCATGCGGGGTGCGGGAGATTTCTGGAACACGTGCCACAGGGCCCGCATTCGGGGAACCGTTTTCATTAGTCGATAGGGCCCGCAGGGCTGGGGAGAACCTCTGTGTTCGTCGCCAGTTACAGTCGTTCTTGCCATGGAACAAATTGTTGATGTTACGCGGAGCAATTTTGACTGCAATTAAATAATTATACACTTTCCTTGCACTTATTCCACTTTATTTTAATATATTTATTACAAAATTGTAGTAAATATATTAAAATACACGACCGGTTTCGAAAAAATCATCATCAGGTGTACTGCAGGTAATTTTAAATTTAAAAAAAAATTGTAAACAAATAATGGGTTGTCAGCATCACGAAATTTTTCTACCATTCAGTACCATTTTATACCATAAACAATATTTTCTACCAAAAATTACAAATTATTTTTTAAATGTATTGGAATCTATAAAATTGATAAACTAAAAACAATAATTACATTAAATATATCAGTAAATCAATTAAATGTCCTATAACCATAATTAATAATATAATAATAATAACAATTCATAAAATGCGTCAATCTTTAAATAAGTCAATAATGTCACAACATAATAAATTGATAAAAACATGTCAAAGTAATGCCAATGTCAGTTTATAAAATCTCTAATTACAAAATAATTAATGTCAAATGTAAAATAATGTCCTAAAATAAATTTTAAATGTCCTGTAATAATACCAAATTTGAGAGGCATGTCTGATCGTTTATTTTGACTGTCTGTGATTTATTGAAGAAGAAACTATTGGCGTCACTGAAGGAGAAGAGAAAAAGATTTTGGGTGCGAACTTTACTGAAAAATAGAAACAGGCATGGCGCGTCAGAAACATTGTTAAAAAAGTTTCAGGGTGGTAGAAATAAAAAAAAAATCTCCTTTGCAGTAGTATGGCGGCCATTGGGAACTGTCGGAAACGTGGCAACTCGCGTCCCGCAAGCTGTATATCGACCGATGAGTTTCATTGCTCGATATCACGGTCGGTATGAAGGATGCGGGCAATCCCCGCAGGCGGTGTAACGAACACGTATCGACTTGTAACTTTCATTGGTCGTTATCTCGGCCGCGGGGACTGCCCGCATGCTGTATAACGAACGAGTTAACGAGCCATTATAGCGGCAGCAAATATTATACACAATCTGTGAAAATTTGGGAACTCTAGCTATAGCGGTACTTGAGTTACAGCCTGGAGATACACAGACACACAGACGGACAGATATCGAAGTCTTAGTAATAGGGTCCCGTTTTCACCCTTTGGCTTCGGAACCCTAAAAAATGACGGCGCATGTGGGGTATCAAATGAAAGAGTTTTGTTAGCACATTTCAAATATTATGTAGTAGTAGTCGGGATAAAGCTTTTTAAACTACTAACTTGTTTTTGCTATTTAAATATTACTTTCATTAAATGCTATTATAGTCTTAAATCCTCTGAAATACCGTACTCCACTTAAAGTAATCCCAGCTATTGTCGAATGATATAATAAGATATAAAAAGGGACGTTCTGAGAAAATTCGGGGCACTTTTTAGCATTCTTAATTAGCAACATTCCGACGAAAAAGCTTCCGGCGACTCCGGGGTAATTCTGATGAGATTCTTGAAAAAATCTTACGGCCGTTGTTACATTCTTTCATTATAGTTATTTAAGAACAACATTCATATAAAATTACGATATCATAAATTTATACCTAACATTATAAAACATGCGAAAGTGAGTCTATATGTTACCCCTTCACGCCGAAATCGCTGAAACAATTTTGCTGAAATTTGGTGCAATAGCTCCCACAACGGTTTCGGTGACGGTGGCCGGTTTCATTGAGACCAGGCCAGCTTCGCAGGAGTAATTTTATAGTGCTCAAGTGTGTGCGCAGTACACAAGAGCACTCTCTATTCCTTTACTCTCATAACCCAGTGGGACGGAAGACCAACACGACCGGCGAGAGATCAGGCGCAGGACCGACTTTTTACATGCCCATCCGACGCATAGATCATCTTACTTGTCAGACAATCAGGTGATCATCCTGCATTGTCCTAACCAAACTTAGAAATAACATGTTTCCAACGCGGGATCGAACCCACGACCTCCGAGGGAAGAGCCGCGCTCTATACCACTAGACCACGGCGGCGTAAAATTTGGTTTGGCGATACTTTGAGTCCCGAGAAGGGACATAGGATACTTTTTATCCCGGAAAAATTACAGGTCCCAGGCGACAAAGGAATTTTGGCGCAACGAAGTTGCGGGCGTAATCTAGTAATAAACCAAAAGATTTACTTATCATTAGATTGTAATATAGAAGTGTAAACTTAAATTAAATACATTGTTAAGTTATACTTGATATAGGTGTACCAGCGCATCGTCGCGGAGTGTGGAATGTGATGTTTCCACAGTGGAGCCCAAAGAGGTAGAGGTGGTGGGGCTGCGGTCGTGTATCACGCGTTTCCCGTAGTCCCACCTTCAGGAGCAGGAACACCGTTGGGGTTCTAGTGGGTAGTCCCGGGTGCGGATATTACGTCCGCCCCGGGGAGTCCCACATACCTCGGTGGTCCTCCCCAGGCCCAACGATAAAAAAAAGTTATATTTAACAATTTATCAATGTATCGACCTTAAATGGCTTACAAAATTATTTTCGGTATTACTCTGTGTATCTTTCAGAAGACCCGTATAATACAAGGATCGGATGACTAAAGAAGAGCAAAAAATTGTGTACACTATTATATTATTATGAAACTTTGGTTTATTTTATTACACAAATAAAATTTACTATCATATTTTACTCTCATAATTTCTTGGCGTATTATTTGTGTATTTCCTTATCTATCTATACCAAATCCCTTTTTCCCCTATCTATTCATGGTTAAATGAGTGTGTATCTTTTCAGTAACGTTCTGTATCTGGAAGACAGTATGGAGTCATTTACGAAAAGGGACATGAACACTTATACCGCTTCGCCGAAAGTCGACTATAGTGGACAATTTGAGCTGAAAATGGACGCCGAAATGGAGGAAGATCCGGACATTATACCTGTGCGATACGGTAAGATATTTGCTATATTTTCTAGAACCCTAATTTACTATTTACCATCTAGAATCTAGATTGTTTTGCTTTAAACAATAATTTTAAGTTAAGAAAGTAAAAAACAACCTCCGTTTTAAGTACTTAAAAACATCAGGAATCATAATAAAAAATATTGAACCGATCAAATTACTTGAAAATGCTTACAACCTTTGATGATAAAGACAATTCTAACGCCTCCTTGGTCTAGTGGTATAGAGCGCGGCTCTTGACTCGGAGGTCGTGGGTTCGATTCCCGTGTTGGAAACATGTTATTTCCAAGTTTGGTTAGGACGATGCAGGCTGATCACCTGATTGTCTGACAAGTAAAATGATCCATGCGTCGGATGGGAATGTAAAAAGTCGGTCCTGCGCCTGATCTCTCGCCGGTCGTGTCGGTCTTCCGTCCCACTGGGTTGTGAGAGTAAAGGAATAGAGAGTGCTCTTGTGTACTGCGCACACACTTGGGCACTATAAAATTACTCGTGCGTAGCTGGCCTGTCACTGGTCACCAAAACCGGTGTGGGAGCTATTATTATTATAGACAATTAAATACGATGATGAATTGTAATAACTTAGATACATAAAGTTAATATACCTAGCGGAATAGAGCAACAATCTCGAGCTGTCAAACGAAACCGAAATTGGATTACTAAAAAAATACATGTATGTATATACTTACACAAGCTTGATTGAACATGAATTCTATGAGATTAAATTGTCAACGTGCCGATAATTGCTGACTGGACGCCAAAAAAGAGTTCTGCTGTCATGTATCACACGTCTCTTTTTACCACGCAGTGTTACTGTTAGTCACATCTCGACTGCTCAGGCCTTTGCTTCTCTATTCCTAGGTATACTGACTTTATGCTTAGAACACTCTCGATCATGTCAGTTTTCAAGCAAAAAATTCTAGTCTGATCGAGTCTGATCACGTTATTTCATAAAAAATTTTGATTTTTGATAGTATATTATTTATATACTATCAAAAATCAAAATTTTTTATCTCGGTCTCGTAGGATAGAATAAACAGATTCTATCCTACGAGACCTAACAATTATCATGCAAAACTCAACAAAACCGAAATCTAAAATTCTAATGCTACGTTTAATTAATTTCCCTCCCCATTTTCGGGCTGAAACAGTGATTTATTCGAGAAAATATTCCTAAATTAAAAACTTCACTGCGCGTTAAGTCAGCCTCTTTTGGCGTTGCTTTTGACGAACCTAACGCAATCAGTATGGGCGTCTAATTAAGCAACTGGTAATCTGAACGTCGCCTTTGTGACTTCACAAAATAGCTGGATGCAATAATTATGAGCTGAATTTCAAGCAAATGATAAATACTGGGTATGAATAGTTCACAGATATTGAACACAGTCTATCGATCGTGTCTCTCTACCTTCAATTAGAATCTATACTAATAATAAAAACGTTTTAAACGTGGGAGAGCCATGCTTCGGCACAAATGGGCTGGCTCGACCGGAGAAATACCACGTTCTCACAGAAAACCGGCGTGAAACAGCACTTGCGCTGTGCTTCGCCGAGTGAGTGAGTTTATCGGAGGTCCAATCCTCTACCCTCCCCTATTCCCTTCCCTTCTCTACCCTCTCCTATTACCCTATTCCCTCTTAAAAGGCCGGCAATGCACTTGCAGCTCTTCTGATGCTGCGAGTGTCCATGGGCGACGGAAGTTGCTTTCCATCAGGTGACCCGTTTGCTCGTTTGCCCCCTTATTTCATAAAAAAAAATGTTTCTGTCTTCCTGTTACCTCTTCACGCCCATAACGCTGAACCGATTTTGCTGAAATTGGGTATGGAGATACTTTGAGTCCCGGAGAAAGATATAGGATAATTTTCATCCCGGAAAACAATTACGGTTCCCACGCGATAAGCGACTTTTGGCGCAACGGAGTTGCGGGCGTCATCTAGTAATACTATAGTTAATTCCATCACTGTTTAACTAGTAAATATATTTATACTCCATATAACCACTTAAAGTTTGCTGTCTTTGTTAGCCAAATGATGTACCAGTGTAATGACAAGCTAAAATCTTAACTTAGTTCTTCGCTATGTATGGTGTAACAGAACAAAATGATAATAATTAAGGATATGTATGTGTCCCTTATTTATTTAAAACGTGTATTAAATAATTAAAAAAAAAACCTATGAGAAATTCGTCGTAATCAATGATATTCTACTTATACAGATCTGTTACGTGCATACTATTTTCCGGTTTAAATCTCTTCCGAACCACATTGACAAATTTGACAGATAAGTGAAACAAAAGAGACGAAATGCCATTTACATAAAAGAGACAGACTAAATAAAAGACGACCCAATTGGGTCGTATTTGAAGCTTCACAACGCGCGCGGTAGTAACATATCTGCTTTGAGTTTTTCATATAATATATCATCATTGGTCGTAATGTACTATCGTAATGCTAGAAGCTCGCCCTCGTATATTTTCTTATTGCTTATTTTTTTGCACTTACGAGAGCTTAACGAGTGCATCTCAAAGCTGAGGAAATTCGCACTCCAATTAACTACCACGATTGTAGTTGTGTGTTTTGTACGAAGAATTTTATTATTGTGAAACAATTGCTAATATTTATAATAACTAGCTATTTGACCGAGCTTTGCTCGATATTCGATAAAACACGTATAAAAAGACATTTTCTAAAAATGATTCCTAGCTAGATCGATTTATCGCCCCCGAAACCCCCCTATGCTATATTTCATGAAAATCGTTTGAGCCGATTCCGAGATTCCAATTATATATATAGATATATACAAGAATTGCTTGTTTAAAGATATAAGATAATAAGATTATAGCTCCCACACCGGTTATGCCAGTGACTTATTACCATGCCAGGTAATTTTATAGTACCCAAGCGTGTGCGCAGTACACAAGAGCACTCTCTTTTCCTATACTCTCATAACCCAGTGGAAGACCGACACGACTGGTGAGATCAGGCGCAAAACCGACTTTTTCACATGTCCCTTCGACACATCAATCATTTTACTTGTCTAACAGTCAGGTGATCATCCTACATCGTCCTAACTAAACTTGGAAATAACATGTTTCCAACGCGGGAATCGAACTCACGACTTCCGAGAGCCTGCATACTCTGAACCACTGGACCTTGAAGGCTAATATTTATATTATTTAAGACTATGGAGGTCACGTGAACGTTCAGACTATTGTGAACGGTATTGAATACAAAACATATTATATACATACTATTTAGTAGAATATAGATAGGAATTTTAAGACTTAACGCTTCATTACGTTTATGAAGTCCAGCAAAGGAACTCACGATTTTTTGCTATAAAATAACAATACAATAACAATAGTACTGGATAACAATCAAGCAATAATAACAGCAAACAATGAAATACTTGCTAACAAGACGTATGAAGCTCGTAGGTCACGTGCTACGCTCGTAGGTGCGCTACGACGTAGACCGCTACATCGATTCGTAGCTAGTTGTAGCACTAGCTACGAATCGATGTAGCGAATTTTATGTTATAACAAAGTACCTGGATGACCGAGCTCGGTATAGTGCCAAATACTCATTGACTTCGTGTTACATAACAACGCCATCTGCTGGAATAGCTTTAGCTGTTGTTGTGTCGTTAAAGCAATTAGTTACTCACAAAATAGTATTATTATTCGCCAATAGATGTCAGGAAGAGTCATATTTTTCAGTTTATATAAGATATGTTATAACTTATAACCTACGAATAAATTTATTTATATAGTTTCATTATTCGTAGGTTATAACCGAATAAAAATTTATTATATAATTAGAATATAGACGAAAAATATTAAGTTCTGTTTATATTAAACTAGCTGATCCGCCAAACGCTGTTTTGCCATATAAATTATCTCTAGTATCAATATAAAACGTAGATAAATTACTATTCTCAAGCCTAACGAATGTGCATACAAAATTTTATTAATATATTTATAGGTTGAGCCGTTTTGGAAAAGTTCGCGCACAAACACTGTGACACGAGAATATATATATATATATATATATATATATATATATATATATATATATATATATATATATATATATATATATATATATATATATATATATATATATATATATATATATATATATATATATATGTAAAACTCAAAGGTGACTGACTGATTGACATAGTGATCTATCAACGCACAGCCCAAACCAATGGACGGATCGGGCTGAAATTTAGCATGCAGGTAGATGTTATAACGTAGGCATCCGCTAAGAAAGGATTTTGATAAATTCCAACCCCAGGGGGTTCAAATAGGGGATGAAAGTTTGTATATATAACGCGAGCGAAGCCGCGGGCAAAAGCTCGTTTAATATATATAAAGAAGATAAGAAGATTTTTTTATATTAATTATTTCTTTTATATTTAAAAGGTTAATATTTTATAAAATATTGCTTTTTTTTACAAAAATTACGAATTAAAAGTAACTTGAAACGGAACGAATTTCGAAACACCAATCAGCGTTCAGTGACGTCACACATGCTATCACATAAAATGCCTCCATTTTGAGCGTTTTGATCGTTTTGATCGTTTTTAACGCTAAATGGAACGCGGAGCAAGACAACTTTTTGAGAGGTACGATCAGGTGGGTTGTCAATAACTGTCAAACAGTAGTGACGTCATACAGACTATGGATCCGTTTTGGCGCCAAAATTTAAATTGACGATTCTAAGCGGCATTTTTTGCAGTAAATTCTAGTGTTTTAATTTTTTTAATATACTTGTGGTCTATTCTACATGACGTTCTTTAAAATAAACACAAAAATAAAAATATCGCATCTTCCCTTTTAGAAAGAAAGAAAGAAGAAAGAAAGAAAGAAAATTTTAGGAGTGTTAAGGAATACGTTTCTTACAATTCTTAAAATACAGCGTGGGTCCTTCCCGTTTCATACCACAAATTTTTCATACCGCGGTATGAAACAGCGAAGTACTGTTTTTGAATTGCCTGTTTCATTCCTGCGTCCGAAACAGCGAAGACCTTTTTTGAATTAGTCGATTTAGTACAGTCAAGCTCAAAATATCTATACATATTATATAAATTATAAAATAATAAATTATTTAATTTAATTTTATTATTTAGTATTATTATTATTTATTACATATTATTATTTTATTTGATTATTTAAATTAAATAAATTTATCTCAGAGAAACCTAATACATATTGGGCAATTTATTGATGGTATACGAAAAGACTCCAAGTATTATTGTGCTTTATTAAAAAAACCAGATGATGTAAAAAATTCAAAAAGATCAACACATTCAATTGAAATAAATCAAAGAATATGAAACGAGCAAACGGGTCACCAGATGGAAAGCAGCTTCCGTCACCCATGGACACTCGCAACGTCAGAAGAGCTGCAGTTGCATTGCCATCATTTTAAGGGGGAATAGGGTAATATGGCAGGGGAGAGTAGGGAAGAGAATAGGGTAGGGGATTGGGCGGTGGGCCTCCGGTAAACTCACTAACGCGGCGAAACACAGCGCAAGCGCTGTTTCACGCCGGTTTTCTGTGAGCCCGTGGTATTTCTCCAATCGAGCCCGCCCATTCGTGCCGAAGCATGGCTCTCCCACATCACAACCATACAAAAATTAAAAAAACTAGCGGTACTACGGAACCCTACATATATTGCGCGTGGCCCGACACGCACTTGGCCGTTTTTTTTATTTGTATTTTCTAAACTATCTATTTTCATCAAAAAAATCAATGCATACTATGATATATACTTTTGAGATTGACAGCTCCCGGACCATAAGTACATTTATATTCTTTTTGATAATTTAAAATTAATTATAATATAGTGTTAGGTTAATTTTAAAGTTCTACGTGTAATCAAGCTGTGATTCTATTGTTAGAAGTCTGATAGTATATATTATATTTTTTGATTTTGAAAGAAATGACATTTCTTTATACAAAATATTTTTTTATTTCTTCTTGTTACCACTTTTCTATACGAAAGTATAAATAAGTGATTAGACTAAAAATATTTAATAAATTGTACGAATCCACCCATACCAAAAAAGAATTCGTCGTTTCATACCACTCCAAGCATCGCGGTACGAAACAGGCAATTCAAAAACAGTACTTCGCTGTTTCATACCGCGGTATGAAAAATAAGTGGTATGAAACGGGAAGGACCCTACAGCGTATGTATTCATAAATACACTTTATTTTGAAAATGTATTTATAAATCAATTAAAAGTGTTTACTTATTTCTTACTGTATTAAAAATGAATAGTACTGATGTTTTCTAAATGGAGAAATATTACAAAATACGGTGTAATTATTAGTGCGAATCGAATATCTGTGTTACCCTTACCCGAGACGACACTTCAATTAATTGTACAAGTATAACTGGGCCGTGAAATAACAAGAGGTTATTGAATTCTTTTAATTATGTTTACAGATTTGACCTACTTTCTTTGAAAAACAAAGTCAAAGTACAACTTGTATTTCAAAGTTGTACTTTGAAATACAAGTTGTACATTCCATACATTCATTATAAATAAGAAACCCTGGGGAAAGCCTTATTTACTTTTTGTTGTAAGGACAACAAAAGGTGACACAGCATTTATAATAGCCAATTCAGGTAGTCCTGTTATATTTTTTTAGTACAACAATAAATAAATGTTATAATTTATATATAAACACATTTGACACATTTTAAAAGGTCAAGCTGGATTATTACAATAACATTTCTAACCTCAGTTTCTAACAATCCAAGATCTATTCCAAATATGAATGCCAATAATAATAATATCTTATTATTCAGACATTATTATTATTGGCACTTAATAAAATATAATTGAACACGAAATAATATATTATGATTTTGTTAGTTATTAAAATAACAACGTTTGTAAGTATAATAATTTTGTATCGATCAATGACAGTTTAAGTAAATTAATATTAAAGTAATAAAATTATATGAAGTACCTTGATTTGATTGATTCGATACTATATTTATTCGATTATATTTATTCGATAGTTCCTGCGCGAATCGCGATCAACGGATTTTGGCGGAACGTAGTTACGACACAATAGACATAACGACCAGTAGTTCGACTGCAAAGAGACGGACAGGTTTCAATATCTGTCAAATTCGTCGGGTTTCACTAGGATTATGAACGGAATGTGCCTCGCGCTGGCTGATATAATTTATTTTTAAATATTTAAAATAAAGATTTCAAAATTAGATTCTGTCAATTTTAATCGCATGTGCCAAAACATAAACAACAATACGACCAAAGAGGAACACGTCCAGCGAATATGTCATAGTTTTAAATTCGTAGGTGACAAGTTAACAACCCTAGCGACGATTTTCGTCATAATAGGTCAAATTTAAAAATTTCAACATCAGTTCTAAGACGGCATACTCTATCATTCTGTCTACTCTGGTTACGACTTGCGGACGTCATATCTTATATCTTTAAACGAGTTATTCTTGTATATATGTATATATCGACACTGGAAAGGAAAAGTCGCTGAAACGCCATTTTGTTCATATAGAGTTATGAACTATATATATATATATATATATATATATATATATATATATATATATATATATATATATATATATATATATATATATATATATATATATATATATTGTGGCCAGTTAGCAAAATGAAAATTGGCATTATTTTATAAATCTTTTCACTGAACGACGCTCAAAACGGTCTTTTTTACACCTATGTCGCTTAAGTTATTTTTCCATTACTTATTTGGAGCATGAATAACACTTAAGTGATTATTCCACTAGCTGGTATTGTTTACTATGGCGCATCAGCAATTTTTGCTTTCTCTCAAAAGTTAAGCTATGGCGGTTAAGCGAAAAGGTCCTCTGGTTATTTCAATAAAGTTATTGTTAAGTCAAAAGTGTCTACTGATAAGAGAAAAATGCTGCGTTTTAATCATTTTTACCTGTATTTTTTTTGTTTCTGTGTGCCAATAGCGAAAATAATGTTAAATTCAAGACTTTATAAATGGACTTCAGACATTGATTACTGTATCACCCAAGTAACAAAGTTCTCCTATAGTGCACAGTTTATAGGCTTGCAGCACTAGTAACTATCTCTTAGTGGTTCCAGGTTTTACTACCAAGTTTATAACACCGAGTTCGTTTGGGTTTGTAGTAGACGTTCTTATAAGTTGACTTATATTATAGTCGTGTATAGAACGAGATTATAGGCGCAGTATAGGCTAAGATGGCCTATATATTTCAAAGGTGTAAATATACTTGAGAAAACTTGCTCCAGTAAATTATACTTGTAATTGACTACAAGAAAATATAATTATAAATCCGCTAAAAGGTCATACGCCAGTAATACACCATACGCAAGTATAGAACGAAATGCACTTAGTACCATTTGACCTTGTTACTTGACCTTATAGTGGTGTATAAGTCAACTTTATGTGCCAATTTTAAGTGAATTAGTTCTACAGTGTTTTTTTCCCAGAGTGAGTGTACTTGGTATTCCCACGTCGTCGCCAGGGTCACGTGATTTTGAAACCTAATTTTACCCGTACCAATATAATCACTTGTAAACGTTTCGCTTTATTATATTTATTATTAGACAATAGACAGTCGATTTTCGCCGTACGGCGTAAATCGTGCGGCTATAGTCACCCGTGTAAATCCAGCATTATGCGTTAAGCTCAACAAGCGATGCGTAGATGCATTTTATTTTTTATTGAATTGACGTGATTCATGACGATTAGCTACGTCTCACGCAATTGAATTGACATGATGCATGACGATTGACGTGTCACGCAATTGAAGTCTGTCAATTCAATGTACACAAACTTATTTTAGAAATGCATTTACGCGTCGCGTTGGGGTTTGAATTGACCCTTATATTATATTAAATATTAAATACAATTATTTTGTTACAGACAAAAAAGTCGATGAGGTGTATTCACACACGAGGGCAGAGGGTGATACAATAAGAATGTACAACGAGATGACAACAACACCTAATAGAGAAGTAAGTATTTATCAGAAAAGCTTACTCGGGATGAAAATTATGGCGGGATTAATATGGCGGATGGCGGATCAAGTTACGGATACGTAACTTGGTCGCGTTATGTCAAACCAAGCCGACGGATTACTATTATAAATTGTATAATTATAAAATTATAATATATTGAACGCCTCCATAGTCTAGTGGTTAGAGCGTGGCTCTCTCCGGAGATCGTGGGTTCGAATCCCGCGTTGGAAACATGTTATTTCCATGTTTGGTTAGGACAATGCAGGCTGGTCACTTGATTGTCTGACAAGTAAGATGATCCATGCGTCGGATGGGCATGTAAAAAGTCGGTCCTGCGTCTGACCTCTCGCCAGTCGTGTCGGTCTCCGGTTCCGTCCCAATAGGTTATGAGAGTGAAAGGAATAGAGAGTGCTCTTGTGTAAGTACTGCGCACATACTTGGGCACAATAAAACTATACTCCTGCGTGACAGGCCTGGTTTCAATGAAACTAGCCACCGTCACCGAAACCGGTGTAGGAGTATATTATATCTTTAAACGAGCAATTCTTGTATATAATATATAGCAAAGCTTGGTCAAATAGCTAGTTATTATAAATTATAACTAGCTATTTGACCGAGCTTTGCTCGGTATTCGATAAAATACGAATTAAATTACATTTTCTAAAAATGATTCCTAGCTAGATCGATTTATCGCCCCCGAAACCCCCTATATACTCATGAAAATCGTTGGAGTCGATTCCGAGATTCCATAAATATACAAGAATTGCTAGATATAAGATAAGATATTGAATTGATATTATTTGACCAACTGCCAATGAATCAAATTCTTCGTTGGTACGTTAATATTTATTAGGTACTCACTTTATATACGATAATCATTATGTGAAAGTGTGTCTGTTTGTGTCTTTTACGTGTGAACTGCTGTAAAGAGCAGCTGGTCCTCTCGCGAATTTCATCGCAACGGAGTTGCGGGCAACATCTAAACAATCGGCCAAGTGCAAGTCGGACTCGCGCATGAAGGGTTCCGTGCCGTTATAGAAGAAAAATAGGCCAAAAATTGTGTTTTTTGTATGGGAGCCCCCTTAAATTATTATTTTATTTTAATTTTATTATTAATCATTAAAGTACAAATATAATAAAGAATATTTTGAGTATTTCAAGTGCCTGCTACCATTATTAATTACGAGCAAAAATGGCCAAAAAAATCACGTTTTTTGTATGGGATTTAACACGTTGAGCGCCATTTGGAAACACAAAGTGCCATCTCTTGGGGCCACGTTTATTTTTTTGGAAATACATGCAGCGCTTCATTGCGGGGCCAGTGTTTCCAACAGGATACACATTTTAGTACATTTTATAATGGAAACTGATTTGTCTGGCCTCCACCATTGTTTCAGTCTGAGTGGGTTCTCTGTCCGACTTACAGGTCGAAAATTATGGTAAAAATTAAAAACATAAATTTTAACAGAAAAAATACTTTAATTCTTTTTAATTATAATCGTTTTTTAGCATGCTAAATCAATAGAAATTCTTTTTTTTCTTGTATAATATATGTATACAAAAAATTAATAACGAAGAAAAAGGCAAAAAAAAACTTAAAAGGAAAATGTGTTTCCGAAAGTATACACACGGCATCTGATGAAAATTTCTACACAATTTCTACACAAAACTTTTTCAGAGGCCTTGTGTATGTTTTTGGCACACAAGGAAAATGGGGGAAAATCAAGTAAAATACTGTTATATTTTACCGTAATATAGTACCAGAGCACATTATAAAATGATTTAACAAAAAAATATATATGTCCAAAGAAATGAAAAACACTGTCTTTGAGCTTGGCGATCAACGTGTTAAGTATTTATTTTATTTTGTTTTTAGTATTTGTTGTTATAGGGGCAACAGAAATACACAATCTATGAAAATATCAGAAGTATACCTTTAGCGGTTCTTGAGTTACAGCCTGGAGACAGACGGACAGACGGACAGACATCGAAGTCTCAGTAATAGTGTCCCGTTTTTACCCTTTGGGTACGGAGCCCCTAAAAATATATTTATAACAATATTGAAAACATTTTATCATCGTGCTTAATGTGCATCTTTTTATCGCTTAATATCGTTATAATAATACTTTAATTATATTTTTTGTGTGGTAGCGTTTTATACAGGATGTAACAAAACTAAGTGATAATACTTTAGGGTGTGTACGTGTTCCTTGTAAAGAGTTCATTGTGAAAGTAGCAGCGCTGAAAGACCAAATTTTTTTTCACTTTTGTATGGGCAAGCGCCCCAGAGTCACGAGTTTTCCCATACAAAAGTGAAAATATTTTTTGGTCTTTCAGAGCTGCTACTTTCACAGTAAACTCTCAACAAAGAACACGTACACACCCTAAAGTATTATCACTTAGTTTTGTTACACCTTGTGTAATATCTTTTATTCATAAATATTTCTCTAGACGCTTGTTAACGTACATAAATAGGTTAGGGCTAACACGTTGACGTTGGTAACCATAGACATACCAAAACAATAGACTTCGTATATTTTGGTTAAATTTTTATATCGAAGAGCATTACTGATTGACTGAATTTTCCAGCTGAATATTTTTATTGGTACCAATGAAAATGGATGTAGATTTTATTGTAAGCTAAAAAAAACATTGAAACTAGCAGTTTCGATGTTTTTCGGTCGATTGTTCGACCTGGGACTGCCGCATTAAACTGCTTGCAAACATCTACTATCTCATACGTCTAGTAGACAATGCTTTTAGTCTCATCCCGCTCTACTTTTTTTTTTTGCCTTAAAAAAGGTATAATTGAAAATAGTTTAAGTGTTAATTCAGACCGCAACGCGACGCGTAGATGTATTTCTAAATTTTTATGGATGTGACAGATTCGGAAGACGTCTCACGCAATTTAAATCTGTCAATTCAACACAGAAATGCATCTACGGGTCGCGTTTCGATCTGAATTGACCCTAATGGTACATCAACGTTCTGTCACGTAGAGCACGCCGTTCGTGAACCGCGGCGTGACAGCGCGGAGTGCCGACATCGCGGCCGCGCGCCCGCTCGAGGTCGTCACCGCTGCGAGACAGGTGCGCGAGAGTTGTATATAGATGGTATGTCAAGTGTTAAAACCTGCAACACACCTAACGATTTTTTGGTCGTCGCAATATATCTTAGCGACCTTGAACTCGTCTTTGATTGATCGGATTCAGATCGATACGATAAAATGTTAGGTGGGTATAGTATTGTGTAATATTCTTTCAGTTACTTTAAGGGAAATTGATTTTGTTTAGTACAATGCATGTGAGAGGTGAAAAGGATAGAAACTGTCTTGTTTTCTTTCAATCGGGCTTAAGACTTAAATCTCTTCTATTTTAATTCATTAAAATAGTAACATAATAACTGCGAATAATAAAAACTAAGGAATCGTAACTCCCATACTATTACCGTTTTAAATTTGGTACCTTTTGATCTGTCATGTAACGTCAGCCTAGTACCGCTCAAGGTCACCAAATGTATTGAAATGTGTACCTAAGGTACACTTTTTGGAAAAGTATTGTGGAGCATGTTTTTTGACGGAGTTACTTTTCCTTCCTCTCCTTTTTTAGCATAATAATTAAAGATCCTTGTTGATTTTGACCTTAATTTGAAAGTCATGTCTTTTTACTTTTTAGTAAAATTAAATGTCAATTAAAGTTTGAAGTCACTCATATTAAGTAAGATAATAATTATGTAATGTGATCATTAACGTATGTCTGTAAATGTTATCTACTGGATTCGTATAAATATTTGTATATTGTGACTTGACATTCGTATTATTATAATTATTGTACAGTGTTGTAACGAAGACATTCTTAGAATATAAACACATTATATTATATCAAAGTAATTTAATTAATTAAAATAACAGCACTCGCACTAAAGCTGTAACTGTTTTCAGGATTAATATTTTAAACGAATTATTTATTTCAGCGAAAATTTTCCTACTTTTGTAATTTTGATGTCGTATCGGATACGCAAATTTTAGTTAGTAGACTGGGATTTTTATTCTCTTAAATATATCGGCCAATTTAAAATTATGATATTATGTAAAATATTCTGCAGCTTTTGGTTAAATAGGTGTAAATACATATTACGAGAAAATTTCAGTTCGCCGGCTAACACGACTTATGAGATACGGGCTTATGACAGACAAACGGACTGACAAAATCGAAATCGAGGTCTCAATAATTTAAGGATATTTTTACCCTTTGGGTAGGTACTGTATATTAAATAAAAAAAACATTAAATCGTCCAAAAATGTATTCGATAGTGTTGTTGATACTTTTGGCCAATGACAGTTCTAATACGCTGTAGATAGGAAAGCTAGTCGATAAGTAAATATTGTTTGTAAGTAAGATTGTCAAAGAAACCGTTTAGGTAAATTTTAATGTTTAGAAAGTTAAGTAAATATTTGCTAGAAATTGTTTTTATTATTACGCAACAATCATTAATTGCTTATTTTAGCCGTTATATATTTTACTGAAATGCTTTATATTCGTAAAAGCCAAGTTTTCAGATCTCAATTGTAAATATGTAAACTTTGAAATCAAAGGTTCAGTTAACATTGCAACGTAGCAATTTTCTGCTGCCTCTTCTAATTTTAAATTGGCTCGTTTAAAATTCGTCAGGTTACAATGTGTGCTGACCCTAATTTCTAATTGTATAAAACCTACACTACACCTTTGTTGTAATGTTTAATTTATTTCGCGGGGCAATTTATTGTTAAACCCAATTTTAAAGTAAGACTTAAGCAAGCTTAAATCTCTATTTAGTTTAACAAGAATTTAGGTGAAATTAAGTTCAGACTGTTGCTGGTTTAATTTACTATTACTATGCTGAAGATATTACGTGTGTTCCTGAATCTAGGTTTTAATTTAATTACTAGCTGCTTGGAAAATCCAGTTTTAGTAATATTTTAATTACTATGCTTAAATCTTTTTATAGATATTTATGTTATACCTAAACAAAGATCTGGAACTATGCTTCCTTCTTCGTCGCCATTTAAATAATGCTATAAAGACTACGAACAATAAAAACTAAGGAAACGTAAATTCCCTGCTTCAATCGTTTTGAATAGTTTGATCCCATTTCGCCTTCGATCACTAATATATTAGTGATCGAAGCATTTCGCACACTAAAATAAGGCAATATAGCTACGAAAATTATTGTCACTTCTATAGTTACACACATGAATGTTTGCATGTATTCGGGTCACATTTTGTAGAATCGGAACAAATTTTTTGACACAGTTACTCTTCCTTAGTTTATATTATTCGTATGTATAAATACAATTACTTGTAAGACAAACAACGATTTACCGATAATGTACGGGTTCTTTAAGGATAGTAAAATAATTTTAAATAATTTTTTCATGTATGGGTGGGTTTAAGAATGATTTAGATTTAATTAGGTAAACTAGACCACGTCTGACGTCCTGCACATGTCATGTGACGTCATGACGGGTCTAGGAGTAAGGTTATAAAAAAATCGGCCAAGTGCAAGTCGGACTTGCGCACGAAGGTACCGTTATAGAGCAAAAATAGAACAATAATTGTATTTTTTTTGTATGGGAGTGCCCCGTAAATTTTTATTTTATTTTTATATTATTCTAAATTATTAAAGTATAGGTATAATTCAGGCATTTTTGATAATTTCAAGTGCCTTCCTTTTTCCTTTATCGATAACGAGCAAAAAAAGCAAAAAAAAAAAACACGTTTGTTGTATGGGAGCCCCCCTCAAATATTAATTTCATTTTGTTTTTTTTTATTTGTTGTTATGTTGCTGATAAACATAATCTGTGAAAATTTCAGAAGTCTAGCTTTAGCGGTTCTTGAGATACAACCTGGAGACACACATACGGATGGACGGACGGACGGACAGACGGACAGACAACGAAGTCTTAGTAATAGGGTCCCGTTTTTACCTTTTGGGTACATAACCCTAAAAAGGTAGAGCTCTACCGAATCTCAACTTAACTGGCATCGGCTATTAAACATAATATTTAAAATTACCCTTTGGGTACGGAACCCTAAAAAACCAAATGATTTCACGCTCATCACAATAATTGATATCTAAAAAAATAATTCCATATCAATTATATTATTAACCATTCAAATATTAACATAAAATTATTCCCGAAACACAATTTTCTTTTAACGCGAATGTTTGCTTCAATTACATTAATTGTGACTCCTGAATCGTCAAATAAAATATTTGTTTGGGAATTTTTACTTGTTTGCAGAGGCAGAAAATTTCGTCGCTTGATAAAATTATACCGTAGGTTCTACTATTTCACCTGTAGAGCCCTTGAAGTCCTCAGGTTACAGCGATTAAGTATAACAGCCTTTTTTATTGTGCAGTCCACCCTTCGCCTAAGTACTTCGGGTAAAATTGTTTTGTTTCTGTTTAAAACATTTTTCGCTCGGCGTAGACTTTTTGTTATCTTAATTATTGCTATCATAACGCTATACGCTAGGAGGGTGAATGTAAATTGAGAGCTGCTCCAAAAATGGCGTCTACACAGTTTTAACATCTTTATAAAATATAATTGCATACTACGGTATTATAAAATATTTATATTGTTATTTAAAATCATATATTATACTAAACTAGCGACCCGCCCTGGCCTTGTAGGGGTATAAAATATATAGCCACTGAAAAAATGATTAAAATCGATAGCCTATGATCCTTCACGTGGTCTACTTCTTATCTGTGCCAAATAATATAAAAATTGCTCCAGTAGTTCGCGAGATAAGCCCTTTCAAATAATTTCCCCCGTTTTTTTCCACATTCTCCTATTAGTCTTAGCGTGATAAAATATAGCCTATAGCCTTCCTCAATAAATGGGCTATCTAACACTGAAAGAATTTTTCAAATCGGATCAGTAGTTCCTAAGATTAGCGCGTTCAAGTTAGCCCTTTCAAATAATTTTCCCTGTTTTTTCCACATTTTCCTCTATTTCTTCGCTCTTATTAGTCTTAGCGTGATAAATAACAGCCTATAACCTTCCTCGGCTATCTAACACTAAAATAATTTTTCAAATCGGACCAGTAGTTCCTGAGATTAGCGCGTTCAAACAAACAAACTCTTCCCAATTATAATATTATAATATAGTATAGATAGATTTAACTATGATTCTAATGTATTCTAACTTCTAACATTCTATGCAAAATTAGTAGTTTTTATTATTCGTAGGTCACAATACAATAATAATGTAGCGTCAAATGCACGTCGCTCACATCAATTTTCCTGTCAGAAATGACAAATATTTAGTTGATAGTAAACTTAATGTATGTAGAACCCTGTCACCGGAGGACATAATATTATATCGTATCGTAGCAGAACCTAGATATGATATATTATGTATGTTATGATAATATTATTGATGAAATTTAAATTTCATAGTAACAATGATGTAACTTCTTACAGCGTATTTTCTTAAATTTCTCATTTTTTTTCCTTTTCGATTCACAACAATGCATGTCCAATGAACTTCAGTCGAATGCAAGCAAAAATAAATTAGCATCACATTTTTAAATTGAGGTATGTAGTATCTTTAAACAATTAATGTATTGCGTTATAATTGTTATTGTAATTCCCATTTACAAATTATAGGTATTGCATTTTTTAAGTGAATAAGTAATTTCAATTATTGTATATATCTGTCATGTATTTAACAGTACAATTAAAATAATTATCCATGTGTACCTTATTATTTATTCATTGTTAATTGCTTGTTTTACAGCTCATTTTGTTTTACTTCATATTTGCTACGCTTACGAATTATTAGTTAACTCTAAATTCAAGCTGGTTTTAATATACTTACTAATTCATTTCCACTTGCATATAGATTTCATTCAATCCATCATTAATTTTTAAGATATTAAACAGATATTAATTTGTAATCGCTTAAGATATATAATTATTATGACAAATCTTTTGTTTATTTGTTGACTATTAATTCTTATGTTAAATACCTATGTATGACATTTTTCTATGAAAATAAGTAATTTAAAATAAGGTCGGACTAAATTTGTTTTGTTTCGCAAGCCTTAAAAGTAATCATAAACAAAAAGTAATCCCAAAAAAACAGCAGCAGTATATTTCCGAACCAATAAGACCTGAAAACCTTCCAGAAAAGAGTTCAAGACCGGTAAAGCACCTGCAAGTGTCTATGGGCGACGGTAGTTGTTTTCCATCAGGTGAACCGTTTGCTCGTTTGCCCCCCAATTTTACAAAAAAAAAAAAACTTTAGTCGTTTGATTTCAGCTTCATTTTGTATGAACGGAGCCATTTAAACATTTTAGAAACTGCGCAATTCGATATCACAATTCGAAACTAGTTTTTGCTCTTTACTGCTATTCTTCAAAGTTTCTTTCGATAGCCGGTAAAGTATTGACTTTAAGATTGAAAATGTAGGTATATATTTATTCGAAAAAAAGTCATTACTACAGTTCCAACCCCACAGAGACATTTTAATGAAAAGTTTAATAGATAATCTATGACGCTTACGTCAAAACCGAAAAGACGAGACGACGTATTTTGAGTGCGGCTGGCGGCAGTTAGTCTATTTTATTGTTTTTTTTTATTAAATAAGGGGGCAAACGAGCAAACGGGTCACCTGATGGAAAGCAACTTCCGTCGCCAATGGACACTCGCGGCATCAGAAGAGCTGCAGGCGCGTTGCCGGCCTTTTAATAGGGAATAGGGTAATAGGGGAGGGCAGGGATGGGAAGGGAAGGGAAGGGAAAAGGTTAGGGGATTGGGCCTCCGGTGAACTCACTCGGCGAAACACAGCGCAAGCGCTGTTTCACGCCGGTTTTCTGTGAGAACGTGGTATTCTAACTCCCACGTATAGATAGTCATATTCAGTTAGTCTATATTTATGTTCTATATTGTAATAAATTATTTTAGTTTGCGTACTATACTTACCGAAACTTGTATGGAACTGAGTTAATAACCTGTAACGAACAACTGAACCTGAGCTGCCGCGTACGCTTCATCCATACTAATATTATAAATGCGAAAGTATCTCTGTCTGTCTGTCTGTCTCGCTTTCACGCCAAAACTACTGAACCGATTGCAATGAAATTTTGTTACAGTTATTCTAGAGTCTGAGAAAGGACATAGGCTACATTTTGATGTGGGAAAATATCTTATTTCCATGAAAATATTGATGAAAATTAATTCGCATTGCGCGTGGCCAGCGCTCATCCCGGGGGTCCTGGGTTCAAGTCCCGCAGGCGGAACAAAAAGTTTTCAATGTTCCTGGGTCTTGGATATGTATTAAAATAATATTTTAAAAATCTTAAATATATTTTATGTATAATATTATAAAAAATCCAGAAATATATCGATGCAATGAACATTTTAGTTCTAATACGATTCAACAGATGGCGTTTCATTTTTTACTTCATTGTAACATAGAACTAATAATACTTATTAGTTATTATGATTTTTGTTTATAGTTTTTAATACGTTAGAATATTATGTTTAATAATATTATCACTTGGTATAATAATAATCAATCTATCTTATCTTATAGAACTCCTACTGCATTTCTAATATATGTGACAAGTTGACAACAGAAGGCCCTCTAAAATAAAGGAGTTCGAGTGTAACGTGTTGGCCTATATTCCATCCAGAAAATATTATATCAATGCAATCAACATTTTAATTCTAATATATGAAAACAGATGGCGTTTTATTTTTTCTTCATTATTGTAACAGAACTAATCATATATCTACTTTATTATATATTGTTTTTATTCATAACTAGCTGTTGCCCGCGACTTCGCCCGCGTGGACTTTAGTTTATAGCGCGCGGTGTCAACAAAATTTGTGTCAAATTTAAAAACTTTTTAAAACCCTGGTAAGTGGTACCCCTCTCAGGGCCGCGCTACACCGGAATGGCAGCGCTGAAAGTGCTCGCCTCGCCGCTGCCATTCCGGTGTAGCGCGGCCCTTAATTAATCAAAATACCCAAAAACAGCTGTGCAGTGTGCACATAATCTATACTAATATTATAAATGCGAAAGTATCTCTGTCTGTCTGTCTGTCAGTCTCGCTTTCACGCCAAACGCCAAAACTACCGAACCGATTGTAATGAAATTTTGTATACAGATAGTCTTAAGCCTGAGAAAGGACATAAGTTGTAAGGGGGTGAAAATGCGTAAATTTGTTCAAATTAAGTTAGTTCCAACAATTTATAATAGATGGCGCCGTGCGTCTTCTACATCACGCTGACGCTTGCTCAAAAGTCTTTCTATAAGAGGTGGTATTCATCTTACATTTAAGTTTACGATTTTTTTCGATTGTTATATCTATTCTACGGTATTAAATAACTCAGTACTTTATCTGTGCAGTGACGTAACCTTAAACCTATCAATGATAAATAGTTTATGGGTAAAGTTGTGTAATGGGGGGGTAAATAGGCTTTAAAATTTGGCATAAAATATAAAGTTTAATATAAAAAAAATGAAATACTTATTGTGTGCACACTGCACAACTGTATTGATTTAAGGGGTACCAGGGTTTTCTTATAAAAGCTTTTGACAACAATTTTGTTAACATCGCGCGCTACAAACTGAAGTCCACGCGGACGAAGTCGCGGGCAATAGCTAGTAATTAATATGTTTGACTTTTACAGCTAGCTATTCTATCTACAAGTTTAGTATAATATGCTTACCTTAATTATAGGTACTTAAACTTAAAATAATTGTTAATATCATGTAAAATATTACGTTATAATAATATTGTTATCATATTATAAAAAAGTTATAACACCTACACATATTTGAATTGTTTTCGGTGTATTGACAAAATATTAAGACTCCCTTCGCACAAGTTATAAAATATTTATTTGTACCCGCTGAGGGTTGGTTGTTGTCAAAATTATTGATTAAGTTGAACATAGACTGATAGCAAAATTAGTGATAATGACGATTGTGAATGTTTTAATAAAATTTAAAATTTTGTGCTTCGTTTTATTATTTACATGTGCTAAAATTTTGGTAAATATTTTACACGAATATTTTTTTTATTTACAAAAGTAAAACACACTTTATATTCGTGTAAAATGTCCTCTCTCTTTGTCTCTGTAATCTCTGTCATCATGTCTCTTAATGGTTAGAGACATGATGACAGAGTCTATTTAATAAATAATACTCGACAGGCTATAACCGCCGTACTCAGAGTCGAACATTAATTAGTTAAATGTAATTAAATGACAATTTTAACATAAGCATTATCTGTCAAATTCTTCATTAAATTGAAGGTTAATCGTAATTAAACGTCTCTGAGTGTGGCAGTTAGAGAAGTTATTGTTAACTGAACGAGGTACCAGGGTTGACATTAAACAATATAACGGGCACAGTCCAAGGTTAAATTAATAATAGTTATTCTAATAGGACAGTAGAAGGGACTAAAATAATACCTAATATAGGAAATGCAGTAGTATCATAGTTGTATTAAATTAGAAGCATCGAGGAATTTCAAAGGAAGGGTAAGGTAATAAAATAGTAAAGTGTAAACAGAATAATTGATTACGTTTCAATTGTCTTGCTCCGTTTCCATACAAAAAATATCGCCATATCTTTCACTCATCATATAAAAAACCATGATTAATGGTTTAATTAATGTAAAAAATAATTCAGGGTCAACTCGATTTATTTATTTTACAGCTTATTCTAGAAGGATAAACGCAAAAGACACGCATAAAGACGCTTCGTAATAGAAATTATAATATTATTCGCCATCTATGAACGAACAAGACAACACGTTTTATAAATTGTTATATTCGATAAAAATAGGTACCTATACTGCTGTTATTTTCATTTGAAGAGAAGGCTTAAGGTACAATTCCGTGCATCGCGATCGATCGCAGCCGCGCGCGGCCTACCGCGACTGTTGAGAGCCGCGCGCGGCCGTTACGTGTCTTGAAGTATATTTTGGTGCCATACATTTTCATACTCTGACTATTGTCGCGAGCGGCCGACGACAGACGTAGGCCGCGCGCGGCCGCGATCGATCGCGATGCACGGAATTGTACCTTTAGCAAGGATCTTGTTGAAAGTGTCATTGGTAATCGTATACATAGAAATATATTCGAGAAATAAGAAGGTCGTGAGTACAATACAGTGATTATGAATCAACCAAAGTGTGGGTACCACACAAAGCCATTACGAATGATTGATTACGTAAAGAAATTCTACCTCTCATTTCCTTTGCATGCAAACAAACAAGACCAACCAACCAAACGAGAGTTCGTATTATTTACCTTTAAGTAATTACTCGTGCAAAAGCTGTTATTTCTGGTCCAAACACGTTATTTACAAACAATTAAGTAGCAGTATTAAGACCAAAACATACATTTGGTTAATGTTAAAAACTGTTTTCATATTTTACCACGTGTTAAAAGATGAAAACAGTAACATGGAGTAGTGACTTCATGTGTGTAACATTAATTTTTAACCGACTTCAAACAAATCCTACTATCCTACTTCCTACTATCCTACTAATATTATAAAGGCGAAAGTTTGTTTGGATGTATGGATGTATGGATGTGTGGATGTGTGGATGTATGGATGTTTGTTACTCTTTCACGCAAAAACTACTGAACGGATTTTAATGAAACTTTACAATAATATAGCTTATACATCAGAATAACACATAGGCTACAATTTTAACCGACTTTCAAAATGGGGGAGGTGTTATGTTCGTTTTCTTATGTTCAATCAAACAAACGGCGGAGTAATCTCCGCCGTTTGTTAACCGATTTTCAAAATTTTTCTTTTGGTATATAGGGTATCTCAATTTGATATTATATTCACAAAATATTAGAAATTACGAACTACTGGAGCAATTTTTATGGCAATATTTGGCACAGATATAGAGTAGACCAAGTGAAGGGAGTAGGGACATAAGAGCTATTTTTTTATGGGAAAATGTACGGTTTCCGTAAAATTCCTAATTTACGCGGGCGAAGCCGCGCGGGACATCTAGTAAGGTTATCAATTCGACGCGTATGTACGTAATATTTCCAGAACTGTCCAGTTTTTGTATATGTTAATCTATAGCAGCTTCAAAACAGATGTGCCAAATTTCAAAAGTTTATGTATGTATGTATGTTTTTATGTTTGTGTTCGCAAATCTCTGGAACTACCATTCCGATTTCAGTAATTCTTTTTTTTGTTGTACTAGGTATTATTCAACTTAGGGAATACTGCAAGTTTCATCAAAATCGATTTAATAGTTTTTAGGATAGGGAATTTTAATTCTTAATTACGTACAATTTGAAGTCGGTTTTCTTTTATTAAAATCTTGTATTTTTTGCATGAAAACATTTTCTTTTTAATTTATTAACCAGCTGCCTGTCTGTCTATCTAGAACTGTATAGACGTCAACAAAACGAGTGCTGCGCCTATTTATACCAGCATCATTAGTGAAATTAATTATGCTAAGTTACAGTTAGTTTAAATTGTATGTTGCGTATTTTTCAGTCTCTCCACAATTAAACGGCACCTGCGCCGCCCAACAAAGACTGTCATTAAGCGTTCATTTGGTAAATGCAAAAATTAACGTTATAAAATACGTTAGTGTCATGTGGATAAGAAATAAGGGGGCTATGGACTGTCATAATAACATCGTATCCATATCCATACTTCTATACATTTTGTGTCATAATTGCGAAAGTGTGTCTGTTACCACCTCTTCATGCTTAAACCGCTTAACCGATTTTGATAAAATTTGATATGGAGATTGGAGATACTTTGAGAAAAAAATATCCAAGAAAGGACAAAGGACACTTTTGATCCCGGAAAAATGTACGGTTCCGGAAGTGTTCTGGAAACATGATAGTTTTAGAAAAGGTCGTGGTAGGCCCCCTGCAAACGTCATAAACTGTCAACGGCTGCCGTCGTCTGCCGTCGACTGCCGCCGACACGTGCCGTTCGTCTGTAAGAAGACTTAGCAATTACATAATTTTTCAGAAAACGTTCAAAATCTTTCCATTAATAAATTTAAAAACTTGTCAAAGAACGTTTAAGGTCAATTATTTCAAGGCTACTTAGAAGTAGCCTTGAAATAATTGACATTATTATATGATTACAATAATTATGTATGTTGACATTGCATATAATAATATTAACCTTACTATAACTACTATGTATTAAGTTATAAAATTGTAAACTTTATTTAAAAAATAATATTTTTTCTTATTTTTTTGGTACAAAGTGGGCCCCGTGCGAGTTTCTTACGCCGGTTCTTCTCGCCGGGTTAGTTCCCGAAATAAAAATAAATTTAAAAAAGTAGTGAAAGAACGTTTGTGTGCCAAAGCCTATTACAAGGTCAATGATTTCATAAACGATGGCACATCTTGGGAGTAGGATAGCTCCTTGCAAGGCTACTTCTACATTATTATATTATGACTTACAATTATGTATGGATGTTGACATTGTATAATTTTAAGTTACAATTGTAAATTTTATTTTAAAAAGATTAATTTTTTTCTCACTTTTTTGGTAAAAAGTGGGACCCCGTGCGAGTTTCTTACGCCAGTTCTTCTCGCCGGGATAGTTCCCGAACCGGTGGTAGGCACCATTAGCATCAACGTTCTGAAAGTATTTGTTACAAATCTATTCGGAAATAAAACAATTTTTATTTTTATTTATTTTAACCGGTGGTAGGCACCATGTAGAGTGTAGACATTCTGAAAATGTTTATTTTAAATGATGATGGGCAAAAATGTATGGGCTCTGGTATTGGGCTCAACAGGAATGGATTGTATATTTTTAGGAATATACATTAATATAAAGGTATACCCATGTACATTAATGACCAATAGGGCGCTTGTCAAGATTCGTTGTACTTTTTGAGTAAAGAAATGTTAAAAGTGACATCAGCGCTCATACATTTCATACTGTTAACATCACGTTACATTATAGCATGATTATTGTTAGGGTTCCGTAGTCAACAAGGAACCCTTATAAATTATAGTTTCGGTCTGTCCGTCTGTCCATCCGCCTGTCCGTTTATCCATCCATCCGTCTGTCCGTCCATCCGTCCGTCCGTCTGTCCGCGGTTTTTCTCAGATACTATAGCACCTACAAAGCTGTAATTCGGCACGAATGCACATATTAATGATGCCGACAAAATGGTGTATAAGATCTTAAAATTATATATATTTTTAAGGTACCTCCCCTACACATCAAACGGGGACGTTGTTTTTTTTTTTTTTTTTTTTTAATAATGCTCTTGTCCCTGATTTTAAGTTAAGGGATTTAAGTTATTAATACAATTTATACACTTATACAGAATAAATATGTCTACACACTTATCTTCTATTTATATTTTCTGTTCTGTCATCGTTACCTGCTCCGCCGTTCATGGGTGAGCAGTATGAGGGAGGGGTTAAACTACTACTGTGAGCGTAAATCTAAGGTGTACTGTCTAAGACAAGACATTCGTAACCTTTCTAAGCGCAAATAAATCTTACCACTTAGGGTTGATTCAGACCGCAACGCGACGCGTAAATGCATTTCTAAATTAGTATGGATTTGACAGATTCGCAAGACGTCTGACGCAATTGAAATCTGTCAAATCCATTTAGAAATACATCTACGCGCCGCGTTGCGGTCTGAATCAGCCCATAGACGACAAAAACTACGTCGGTAACGCCGGCCTTGTACGTTGATTGTACATTATTTCAAAAAGTACAGTTGCTAGGGGCTGGGCGCAATATAGCTTTTTTACCTACTCACTAAGAGCTATCTAATGATATATATTTTATCTCTGAGAGAGAGACTTATACCAAAATGCCCATCATCATTTATTCAGAAATAAAATAATTTTGATTTTGATTTTTGATGAACATATTCAGTAACGTAAGGTTTTGCAGTAAGTACTTATCACATAAAATCAAAACGTCGTATCCACAATATCCCATTAATTTTTCCAGTGTTGCAATCAAGAGTTAATTTTCAGTCGACTGTCACCTCAGGGCGTCATCTCCGCGATTGAGGAAGGGTTGCCAGCCTAACGAGTCATTTCCGCACCAAAATTACATTTGGGGAACGTTTTAGTGATAGACAATCGCGAAATGTAATATTGTGATTCTATACGAATTAGAAATTATAGTCTTTACAAAAATATTTTATACTTCGAATGAATATAAAATTATGAATGAACGTCTTTTATAATACATATTATTATAATTTCATGTCGCTGTAGTTTTTGTCAAACCCCTACGAAACGGCTGGAGCGATTTGGATTAGATTTTCTGCTCCGGGTAGGTCGGACGATCGACCTATATCTACTTTTCATAAACGTGATAATGTAAGTAGCAAAACAACGTTTGGCGAATTGGCGATTATCATTTAGCTGCAAACTTTGCACAGAAAATGATAGAACAAATTCCACCCGTTTCTCGAACAAACACAGAAATCCATATCAAAAAATCTCTCATAGATAAAACATAATAAAAGACTTACATTAAAGCCACACGTTATATATGACACCATTTCAGTTCGATTCGTGGTTATAAATTCCCCCCACCGAACGATCAAATGACAAACGACTACGTAGTGCACCGTCACGACGCTAAAATAATATATTACTGGAAATCAAGAACAATCGAATAAGCTTTTAATGCGATTTGGCGGATTCCTGAGCTGCGTTGTAATCGTGTAAGTATTCAGAATTATTGTTCAGTAATAAAGCGTTTTAATCGAGTAATGGTTGCTATGATCAATGATACAGTATGTATTTTATAGCATTATGTACGGCAAAATTGCTGCTGGACCAGAAATCTTTACAGTGTGTAACAAAAATAAGTGATAATATTTTAGGGTGTGTACGTGTAGGAGTAAAGAGTTCACTGTGAAAGTTGCAGCGCTGAAAGACGAAATTTTTTTTTTCATTTTTGTATGGGCAAGGGCCCGAGCGTCACGAGTTTCCCCATACAAAAGTAAAAAAAATTTGGTCTTTCAGCGCTGCTACTTTCACAGGTAACTCTCTACAAGGAACACGTACACACCTTAAAATATTATCACTCATTTTTGTTACACACTGTATATAATATAAAACTCAAAGGTGACTGACTGACTGATTGACATTATAGTGATCTATCAACGCACAGCCCAAACCACTGGACGGATCGGGCTGAAATTTGGCATGCAGGTAGATGTTATAACGTAGGCATCCGCTAAGAAATAATCTAATTCGAGCGTTAACTTTAACAGTCGTTGGTGAAATTGGGGCTAAACTTAACAGTTGAAATGGCAACACTCTCATATAAGTATTTATATGTAGTTTAGCCGCATCTGCTTACGTCGCGGCCATTTCTTATATATTATGTGTGTTAAAATATTTTAAATGTTCTCGTACAAATTCTAAATTTAGTCACAATAGATCCTCATGGGTCGCAGTGACGTCAGGGCTACAGTGACCTGCCTTCTTAAAAAAAAAAAAAAACAAATTCTAAAGTTTGAAACAAGTAGGTAGTCTTTTTAATCAAACGTAACAGTTCCTAATAGATGAATAAATAAAAAATAACTTACTATCAACTTTCACTTTGTGCGTAATGTCCGTCCACTCTTCATAACTTTGGTAATTATGAATACAAAGTGACGAAATTGAAGAAAAAAGTATTGACAGTGTAGGAATACGGATATTAAAACCAGGCACAGAGGGTATCGAATTTAATAAATTTTCAAACCAATCTATACGGTTATACAACAAATATAAAAGTTCGATTCGAATAAAATGCAATAAAAGATGAGCATTCAATATATCCGGTGTCTACGCCTTGTTTGATATAAATTCGGCGTGGATCTGAAACGAAAATACATTTCATATTATACTAGCTTTGAGAGCGACAAGGTACAATGTATGTTTATGTGATAGATAATCGACAAGGAATTTACATTGTATGATGGAACCAAAGATTTTTATTTAATTTTATGCAATACTAGAAAAAAGTAAGTACTAGAAACATTTTTTAAACATTGAAAATGAAATATTTGTGCCGGAACTTGGTGGTAGCACTTGCCTAAAAAATTTGAAGTTTTGTTACGCCATCTTTTCTTTCTTCAAAAAAGAGAAGGAACTATAGATGGCAGGACATATTGTCAGGTCATTAATAATAACTAGAGATCGCCCAATGGTCGAAATTCGACCTTAATTTCAACGACATCAGGACTACTACCTATATATTTTTGTAAAAAATATTTACTTTAAGTATCTTTTTTTTTTAACTCTTGTCTCTGAGACTTAGCTGATATCAGACTGGCCATTTAAGCATTGTCTAATAGTATCATTCATATCATTAGATTCTAAGACTCAATGATAAAAAAAAAAAAAAAAAAACTATAATCCATTTTCAATTTTGACAAATTGTTGTCAACAGACTTCAACCATAAATAAAAGAGTATAATTCGTATGTATAGGCTTGTCACTCAAAAATATGTAATTTCTCATGACGTGTGTGTGTTGTAGTGTGTGTAATGTTTTATTTGTTAAAAAAATGTACGATAAAAGCATAATTTAAAAATAATATTAGTTTGATGCACTCCTTCACGATGTTCGCCCGCTTGAAGGTTAATGTTATAAGATGTAAGTTTTCTACGTTATCTACACTATATGTAAATTGTTACCTGCATGATTATAAGAAGATAATTAAATGTAAGATCGAGTATAATAAAAGGCGTGCTCATTCCTACGGCGCCGTTCCCACACCGCGGCTGCAGGATCTTCACGCTGGTGAACCATCGTTGGGTTATATCGTGGCTGGGATCTGGAATATTCAATTCTGTAGTAAATATTCTGAAGTGTAAGGGTTGACCCACATGTACCAAAACCACACCACACCGTCACGACAAAATGTGGTCATCTGTATCACACACGCGGTCGATAACGACGGCAAAATGTGGTAAGTGTGAATAGTCCTATTCATTTTCTATACCAAACTTATACGCCCGACCATGTGGTGTGGTTGTGGTCGTGGTGTAGTTGTGGTACGTGTGGAACAGCCCTTAAAGTGTCAATGATATTTTCCAAAACACCTACTGAAAGTGACTTTATTAGCATTTCCAACATTTTCAATAAAAAATCTAAGGTGACAATCATAGAATGTCTTTCAATGAATTTTCCCTCTATTTTGCTGTTTTATTCTCCTGTATCTTCCTTACTTTTACGAATATTAAACAAAAAGACAGAACAGACAGAAAACACAGAAATTAAGGCTGGGTTGCATCAGAGGCGTGGTTAAAGTTAAGGTTATAGTTAAGGCTAAATTTAACTTAAACTTTAACCTTAACTTTGACCGGAGAAATTGACAGATGACAGCTGGTCCAACAAGGTTATAAATGGTGGGCGGGGGCGCTGCTGGTAAAGGAAAACTGTCAAAAATGGCGTTTTTGTATGATGACAGCGTTAGTTCCTTTTTTCGCCACGTGCATTTAAAACCTTGTCGAGCTCTATGGTTATGGTTAAATATGGCGTCTTGATGGCGTCCATTTTTAACTTTAACCAAAGATCTGACATTTTTCACTGTAGTTAACGTTACAGTTATAGTTAAAGTTAGTTGGTGCAACCCAACCTAAACTTCTTTTACAAGAATCTAAATTACCATTTAAATCTTTCTCAATTGCCACCTGCTTCGCCAGGTCAAAAATTAGCTTTTTCGAAATTATTTCACACTTATAAGTAGCATAACATAGAAACCAAAGTGTGTACAAAACTTTAGTCTCCCTCCACACCAAAAAAATTAGCAATGTCGTCGTCTGAAATTAAACAATACTTTTATATTTTGTGCATTTAAAAATACAAATTATATTATTTTATACAATTATATGAAAACAAATATTTTGTTCTTCTTTGTACTGCATCAAGCCTGCAAAGTGATTCTGGGGAATCCCCCGTAAGTATTTAGGAGTAAGAGGAACTATTTTCCAAGAAATATATATTTTTTCCCCAGCGCAAACGACATGTTTGTTACAATTTACATTAAAAATGTTATTTACATCAATTCAATCAATTAAATTTCAGACATAACGTTATAAGTACTTATGAGTACATAACATTTAAATTATTTTTGTAGTTTAAATACAATGAATTTTATTATAATACCTAGAGGTAACCAATATATTAAATTACCTTTGTTTTGAATTTCCTCGTGTTAAAACAACGTTCCCATTTCTATTGTATCCTAGCGGAAAAGCAACATAAGCTCAAAGATTTCGATGGGAACAGCCCGGCTTCCCACCTCGTGTGGTTAAGCTTCGTAACAGCCGGTGCGGGACTGAGTTACAGAATAAGCGTACAATGTATATTATTTTACCACTTTTCCACCTTGAGACCTTAAAATCAATACTAAAGCTGAAGAGTTTGTTTGTTTGAAGGTGCCAGTCTCAACTGGTTAAAAAAAAAAGATATTCTTTTTATTGGCGAAGGCATAAGGTCATATTATTTAGTCATAATATAGTAGGAGCGAGGTACCAATGGAACATGTGAAAAATTGGGAAATTTATGATGTTATGTGATTACACGGACGAATTCACGCTCAAAAGCTAATACATTATAGAGTTACAAAGGTGTATGTACAGTAGTGTTATTCAACACACAGTCACTCCAACTCCAAGTTTTAAACAAATTATTCAAAAAATATAATATTCCTTAGCCTAGGACTAGATTGTTTTTCAATTAGCGATAAGAGCCTATAGAGCTCTAGGTATTATACCTACCAATTACATCACTGTAAACTACAGTGAAACCAATGAATTATTCCCTAATATTATTATTTAGGAAATTTCTAATAATACTATAGTCTATCTCCCAATGTGGCAATAAAAAATGTGTTTTATGTATGTGTAGTAGATAACAGCTGCTGGCAATGATCATTAAGGGGAGAATTGATGAACACAGGCTATTTAATAACAATAGTGATAATATAATATATTTTATCTTGGATACCACGATACAGTTTGATCTAAATAATATAATCAACAGAGATATATGAAAAATTGTTGAAATGAGAGGATTACAGAGGCTAGAAAAATTAGATAAGCAGAAGTAAATCTAGCGTAGTCTTGGATAATAGTATAAGGAGATAAAAAATTCATTTAAAATATATTTTCTATTATAAATTATTTAGTATTACCAATATCGCTTAGAATAATTAATACCTAGTTTTACATAAACAAATAAAATAAATTGATCACATATTTTCTGAGATAATGCTTTAAAAATACTTGAAAAGAGGGTTCAGCGTATTTTTTTATTACGGTTCCAATTTTTATTAAAACTTAAAATATACTAATACCTATTTGTAAAATAAAATATATATTTTTAGCCAATTTGCATCTGCACTTTCTTAGATAACTGCATCGACAAACAGAGAATTTTCTGCTGATTTCTTTGTCTTGGGTAAGTAATTCCCTTAAGCATAGAATAAAAAATAAACTGAGAATTACCGCAAATCCATTGGACATCAAGATTACTCCGGAGTAAATTAGACAGGACACCATCGTGACAAACACCATTACATATATCTAAAAAGATAAAAGGCTGAGATAAAAATACATATTACTTAAAAACTTATCGTAAATGTTGAAATATTTTTTTCATCATTCTCATCGACTTTAGTATCTACTTGTCATCCTAAAGTTTTTATATTAATCCATTGAAAATTTTACATACGCGTATGTTGTAAATTTTTATTTCGTACTTACTATTACGTATTAAGTAAAAAAAAAAATTCTCAAAAGTCAAAACTTCGCCGCTTGGGTACCATTGAATTTATAAGAACTTCTAAAGGTAAAAACTTACCCTAAACTTGTACTCTTCATTAAAATGTGACGCTGCCAGCAACGTGTATTTATAAACTCTCGTCTTTCCCTGAAAGCTTACAGTAGAGAGGCTCTCCAGCCTTTTGTTCAAAATGGAAATGAGCATCGAATAAAGCAAACACTCGGAATCATGCGCCGCAGATGCTGTCGAGAGAACGTAAATGGAACTCCCAGGTAGACCTAATAGGACCATTCCTATTACATCCAAAAGAATGGACACAATAGTAACTAGAACGTGCACAGTGGTTCCAATTTCTAACTCGTCCCCGTAAACATAGCATTTTTCGTCTAACCTCTTGAACGCGTCGAACGTGTTCACTCTTAGCACACTTTGTACACTAATATACACAACCTCAGCTGTTAGAATAAGCTGAAACTGCTTTATGTAGTCCATGTAACCAGTCTCGATAGCGTCAGTGCGAAGAAAAAAATAGCGGAACAAACTGTAGGAGTAAGCAGAGGAAGCCGCGAAGAAAATAACGTGACACAAAATTTTTAACTTTTTGTTTATAATTAAGTAAGCACGGTTTATGCAGAATAGGTGTTGCATAAAAATTATATGCTGTAGTTTGTACAGCGTTTGACTCATAGTTAATTATTCAATTTTGAACTCGAGTCGTCAGCGTCTGTATTAATTTGTAATAATTGTTCGACTGAGCTACGGGTCGTTTTCTACTTCTGATTCAATAGTATCAAAAGGGCTTTGTAATTAAATTGTCATTAATGTTCAATTTCGTTATTACAATGATTAAGTTTCCCTATTAAATCCACGCCGTTATTGTTATCATTTGGAATCAATTTAAATGATATATTACGTTAATTTCCATTTTGTCCCAACCTCTTTTCATTTTTGCTTGAAAGTCTCGGCAAAATAATATAATTCAAACAAATATGGTTAGAAATTCAAACAACGTCAGAATCAGAGACCTTAGTCAAAATGCATTTGCTGGTTTCGATCATAATAACAAAGTTAGTTCTTCTTTTTTCTTAAATGGCCCCGTAGTGAGTTGCCAATGTGACTCTGCTCTATGATGGGTTGGCTTTATAAAGAAACAAGGGTCAAAAATATATGGGATTCGATTATTTCGACATTACTTCGCATTTGACAGGGGCCAGTTTACATGGCGTCATGACAAGGTGATGAGATGTGATACATTTTAAATAGCCACTCACTGAACTTTCTTTATTACAGAAAAAAGTTATACATTAAAATAGGCATGTTACTTGTGGTATTGGGCTACATATTCCAATTTTGAATTACGTTTAAAAATGTATATGAATGACACCATGCAATATGAACCTACCCTAACTTATTTGGACCGTTTTGTTAGACAAATTGTGTAATTATCCGAAGGCTATAATTACATTTACAATCATACTACATTAATAGAGGCACGGTCAGAATTTAAATCAATTTCGTTTATGCCCCGACCGAAGAGACGTTATTATTTTTGACACTGGAAACTTTAAATTGAGTTAAATTTATACTCGACGGATCCGATACGATTTTCATGTTTTTTACAAAGAAAAAATATTTTTATTTTTATGTTAGAAGTTAACCTATATTAGTAATCTACCTTTTGTTTATCATCAAATGATAATTTTATTACTTTGCCCAGTTGGGTAAATTATAGCACGTTTGGCGTAGGACCGACTTTTTACATGCCCATCTGACACATGGATCATCTTACTTGTCAGACAATCAGGTGATCAGCCTGCATTGTCCTAACAAAACTTGGAAATAACATGTTTTCAACACAGAAATTGAACCCACGACCGTACGACAAGTCAAGAGCCACGCTCTTAACAACTGGACCACGGAGGCATCAGATAAAAATGATCGTGTAGACTGCAAAACTGACACGGTTGAGTATGGCTTGAGTAAAGCTCGACGGCTCGCGTCAAGTTAGTTCGATGGAAATTAGATTTATTTAATTCCATCGAGCAAGTTCGATGCGAGCCTTTGAGCTGTGAGTTTTGCGGTCCACGCGATAATTTTTACTCGATTTGGAGTAAAACTATCGAGTAAAACTGTATGTGAGTACTTAGCATTAGTTGTGTTCTTTTTATACCCTGAATGTAAAAAAAAAATATTTTAAATTAATCTCTGAGACGACCTCTGTGGCTCAGTTGGTGTGCTGTTGGTAGCTCAAGCCGGGAGTCGCGGGTTCGAATCCCGCCGAAGGAACAAAAAGTTTTCCAAGTTCCTGGGTCATGGATGTGTATCAAATATGTGTATCATATAATAAAAATCTTAAATATATGTATAGTATAAACGTATTAAAATATATATTTCCGTTGTCTGGTACCCGTAACACAAGTCCTTCAGGTACTTAACACGGGGCCAGACTGACGTGGTGTGAAGCGTCCATAGATTATTATTATTATAATCTAAAAGAACAAATTAAGTCGTACGCTCTAAAGCGGACGGTGACGACACGACAGGACCGCGTGCACGTCAAAAGCTTTCCCATTACCCGTGATTAAATTTCAGTCGCTATCCGGTCGGGCCGCGGTAACCTGCAATTTTCACCTGAAAAGCCTTAATTTTACATAAGAAACTAGTGAAGGACCGCTCAAAGGCGCAGTTCTAAACTTAATTCAGCGGAACATTTTTAAAGCTTTCTAAGCTGAACCGTTTAAAGCTGTAGAAGAGTTTATGATTTAAGATTATTTTTTTCACATATTTCTATGGTTTGAAGTTTAATGGTATATCCTATTTACTTCTTAAAAAGTTATTTTTTGTAGCAGGTGCCTATCATTAAGATTTTTGATTCTAATAAATATGTGTATGATTTAATACAAATCTTAAATATTTATGTATGGTATAAAATATTAAAATAAATATATTTCCGTTGTCTGGTACCTTGTAACACAAGTCCTTCAGGTAGGTACTTAGCACGGAGCCAGACTGACGTGGTGTGAAGCATCCATAAATAATATTATTATTTTATACAGGAATTATTAAATTCGACAAAAAATAAAGCGGTTGTTTAAGTATGAGATAGAGTGCTACTTCAGTTACATAAACATTTTCACAAACGTTGGCGCTGCGAAACTGAATTATAGCGAACAAAAGTGTAATATTAAATATGAAACACCACATCCAACATTTCCATAAAAAGTGAAATAAAACTTTAATTCCTCTAGCTCATTTGGCCACTTAGATCTTTTATTTTGTGAGTTCGCAGTTATTATGCGGTCGACCCAGTTCACGACTTATTAAAGTCTTCACAATAAAGAAAAGCGTTTCGCAGTCGTTAACTTTTGATAAAATTTTAGCTGACGAAATTCACTTTTGGGAGCCTAATAAAATAGTGAATGATTGAGCGATGGATAAACTTAAATGTGTTGTCAAGACACACAACTTTTGATGGTATTGCATAGAATAAAATAATGTACAACTTTGTTTTAAAAACGGACATCGCATAAAATATCAATTGAAAAAGCGACAAAATGGCAGTAAGCTGTTCAAAAATGGAATAACAAGATGGTGGGCAGACAGACGGATAAACAGCGGGCTCTTTCTGATGCAAATCTCTGACACTTCAGCTGAAAATTTTAAAAGCTAGTAGGTAAAGGCTCCGCTATGCCTTTAGAATATTTATATTTATTTTAATGCCAATCAAAAATGTATGGACGGATGAGATTTTATTTCAATGGTTCAAGTTTGGTGTGAAGTAGAGCTTAAATCTGTTAATCAAGACGGAAATTATTTATTCGTGTTCCAAAAACTGTAAAGAGTAAAAATTATCTGGAATCATTTATTATATTGTTAAAGAGATGTTCATGAAATAATGGATGCTATGAAAGGTTCAAAATGTATAGAAATAATGTCAAGATAGCACTATAAAGAAGTTTACTATCTCCCCCTGCCCTTATGGGAAATCTGCATAATGTGCGTCTTGTGTGTGGTATCCGGTGTGTGCATAAAATATGTACCAACGCCTGCTATGTACCCTCTCCACACTAAGACTGGGTACATTTGTTATATTATTACTAGCTGTCCCGGCAAACGTTTCTTTGCCATATTATAAAGTATTTCGCCCGTATTATTTTATTGAAGTGACTAAATAAGTATGTCACCATGGCAACGTCCATCGCTATCCCATCGCACAAACAATGGTCGCTGTCAGTCTCGAGTTGTAATAATTTACTATTATTTATTCAACAAATGCACTTATCAATATAAAAAATAGGTACCCAGTAGCCGATTCTCAGACCCACTGAATATGCATATAAAATTTGGTTAAAATCAGTAAAGCCGTTTCGGAGGAGTACGGTGACTAACATTGTGACACGAGAATTTTATATTATATAAGAAGATTAAACTTAGACAATTATAAGATTATGTCTACCTATAGATTGTTGGTTGTTAAGTAGTTTAAGGGAGTTTATAGGCTGTTTCTTGTATGTTTTAGTCATGAATTTCACATACACTTCCTCAGATTATGTTTTTTATATGCGCACTAGGTGCATTACATACTAGTTATACCACTGTAACTTCTAAATCAATAAAGTTATAAGCCATGGTTTTCCTTTAAACATTCTGTACATCAACAATCACTATAATACTTCTAGATTGTTCAGACTAGACATGAAGCTTTTAAAGGAAAATGGGACCCTAAAAACATGTCAGTTTGAATACGGAAAGAAATAAATCAAAAAGCGCGGGCACGCCCGCGGCAAAACATTAACATAATGTGTGTTTAATTCCTGAACTAGCCTCGTTTCAATTGTTCAACATTTTCAGCGCCCGTCAGATGATACTTTAATGTTGGTAACACTGTGTTTTAATCCTGGCTGATACTATAAACGTGGTTATACCTTGTTTGTTCAGCTTTCAAATGTTTGCCATAACAAAGTCCTTGTTATCATACCTATTTAGGATTACGATGATATTATAACTACAATATCGTTATTTAACATTTATAAATCCATACTTATTATAAATGCGAAAGTGTGTCTGTCTGTCTGTTACCTCTTCACGCCCAAACCGCTGAACTGATTTTAGCTGTTTGGTGTGGGGATACTTTGAGTCCTGGGAAAGGACATAGGATATTTTTTCCCCGGAAAAAATTCGGTTCCTACGCGATAAACTAATTTAGGCGCAACGGAGTTGCGGGCGTCCTCTAGTTATATAATAAATATTATATTTATATTTTTTTCTTATAAGTGTAAAGTACGAAGAAAAATGAAATATCTAAAAAAAGTTTAATTATATTAAACTCGCGATTTTTTTTCTAAAAATGAATTTACAACAGATTATATTCTAACATTAGGTACTACGGAAATCAAGGGCTTTATTTATCTGTTTAGTAACCGGAGAGACCAATCATACTAACATTATAAAAGTGAAAGTTTGTGAGTTTGTAAGTGTGTATGTTTGTTACTACTTCACGCTTAAGCGGCTGGAGCAATTTTAATAAAATTTGGCATAGAGTTAGCTGACATCCTGAATTAAGACATAGGCCACATTTTACTTCGGTAAAATGTCTTATTCCTGTCTAAGGGAAATCAATGAAAATGAATTTGTAAAAAAAAAACACAGCCGATCATATTATAACCTCCTCCTTTTTTGGAGTCAGTTAGGTATTAATACGGGGCACAACTAGTAAACAATATTGGTAAACAGATTGTACTAGTAATATTATAAGTGTGACTGAAGTTAATTAAATTCCGTTGTCAGAATATCATTTCCTAGTAAAGTTGCTTAATATTGTGAATTCCTAAGCAACAAAGTAATTAAAATATCGTCATATGTGAGGTTCTAGGAAAGATTCGAGTTTGGATGCAAACTAAGTAAAGAGTGCAACTAATTGAGTTAGTTAACGTAGTTACTAGTTATGTATGGTCCAACTTATAAGGAAAATATTATGTGTGGCACTCGGGCACGGCCGTAGCTAGGGGGGGGGGGGCATTGTGGGGCAATGCCCTACCTTAAAAATACCAAAACCCAAGAAAATCAATCAATTATATATTTTTTTTACTTCCGCCCTACCTGTAACCAATGCTGCCCTACCTCAAATCTGACTTTAGCTACAGCCCTGCACTCGGGGACTGCTTGTTGCTGCTGCAACTTATGCGAATAATTATTCACATACGTCTAAAATTTAAACAAATTCAATAATTAAGGGGGGGCTCCCATACAAAAAATAAAATTTTTAGCCTATTTTTTTGTTCTGTAGTGGTACAGAACCCTTCGTGTGCGAGTACAACTCGTACTTGGCCGATTTTTTCCTATCAACCAGTTTTTAGTTCCTTAATATTTTTACTTTTGAAATTTTAGGAAAAATTGGCACATGGTTTTTGGCCAATACGCTTCTACTTATAACTTAACACTATTAAATTCAAGTAAGTCGCTCTTTAGGCGTCCTTGTGACTGCAGTAATTGTCGACAAAATGAAGGTCCTCTTACAGTCAACTTTTAGAAATTTAAATCTTCCTATTTTGTACTGTTTTCGTGTTATTTTACACTGTTTTCCGATTATTAATAGTCGACAAGAAAACTTTTGATCTTATCATTCGAAATTTGAAAACGATCAGAAATGAAAGACACTGCTAAGAATCACAATCGCGAATGCGAAGACAAAGTAGAAATTTTAAATAGTAATACGTAAATAGATATACTATATTATACATTAAAATTATAGGTTAATTTCATGGGACTACTTTAACAAAACAACTATTCCTGAGAAACGTAGGTGTTGAAAGCTGATTAAGTATTTCAATTATATAATAATATTATGTTAGGAATAACATTGGGGAAATTTTTGTCGTACAGGTATATTGTGTACCAAAACGTGGGTTCATAAAGGTCCATACTCTAGTTACAAGTGCCGTGAGATGTAAATTAGTTCAGTGAAACTTTAAGAGATGGCGCTTTTGCGATTATGCGTTTATACAATTAGATATTTTTTAATAATATTCAAAAATATCTAATTGTTATATAATAAAGTGAAACCTACTAATATGTTACTTAAATAGGTTCACAGAAAACCGGCGTGAAACAATGCTTGCGCTGTATTTCGCCGAGTGAGTGAGTTTACCGGAGGCCCAAGCCCCTACCCTATTCCCTTCCCTGCCCTCCCCTATTAACCTATTCCCTCTTAAAATATTTATTATACCCGTTTGCTCGTTTGCCCCCTTATTTCATAAAAAAGGTACTAGATGTTTCCCGCTTCTTTGTATGCTTAAAGTATAATATAATTTCGTAAAACATTTTCCTATTATAGAAAGTATACTCCGTCCATATAATAATATAATCTTCTCTATATCTGTATCAATCTCCATCCAAAAAGGTAATGTGACTTCGAAACCTACTCGATATAATTAAGGCATTTCGTCAAAAAACAAGAAAAATATTACACCATAATTTTCGTCAAAAACAAGAATAATAAATATTACACCATAATATCCTATGTCTGGAGTCCGATTGCTTTGATGATTAAGCCCGGCCGCACATTGTCCGAATCCTGATCAGAAACAGTTGAATTTCGCCGGACCGCCACCCCGCACACTATCCGAAATATCCTTCCGGCGAGTTCGAGCTCACTCGGCTCAGTACAAAATGTAAGAGACAGCGCGGACGTTCAACTGTTTCGTATCAGAAATTTCGGACAATGTGCGGCCGGGCTATATACTGCATACTATCCCTGCGTTCCACTTGACGTTAACACGATCAAAACGCTCAAAATGCCTCCTATTTTGAGCGTCAAGTGGAACGCGGGGTATAATTGCCGCACACAAACAATGCTAGACTTTGACATAAGCCGTATACGTTATTTATTATACTTTTCTAAATGAAAAGTATAATAAATAACGTATATTACAGTTAAGTAAATAATATTCCAAATAATTTATGTCCAACATATTTTTATTCCAGGGTGCCTAAACAATAATTTCGATATACGTCTCAAGTGGACAGTCAGGGAGGGTGTCATTTAGTAAAGTGCCCTATTACTGTCTATTCGTCCCCGAGGACCGAGAATCGCGAACTTGTTGCTTATATCTTTCGACCAAGGGTGGCCAACCTTTCGACATTTGGGCCGAAATTCGGAAGTAGAATTTTACCCCGGGCCGCACTACCGAATTTTGTGTATACTCGTAGTGGAATGAAAGTCAAAATCGGATACTAATTTTGCCTATCAGAACTTAGTTAGAGCTTTTAGAGCTTTTAGTAAAAGAAAATAAGTGTTTGTTTGCTTTTTATAGTAGGTATGATAAGGTAATTTTAATATTAACTTTTTTTTCTTTAAAAAAATGTGCTCAGCTCCGCGGGCCACAAGGTAACAGACGGCGGGCCGTATGTGGCCCGCGGGCCGCGTGTTGGCCACCCTTGCTTTAAACAGTCAATGGTAGTATTTGATTGAAAAAGTTGTTTATACTCTTCTGAGTTTCTCGTTTGATGTATAACTGTTTTATTTATTACAGTAAACACAAATAATATTTCGATTAATACAATTTTTTATAGGTCTTAGTAAATTATTCGTTTGAGAAGTTTGTTGAAAGATAGCTTTTGGAAATAAATTCGTATGATAAATCTTGGTTTATCATAAAAAATACCCTTTCAATTAATTGTACCCCAAAATAACTAGATATAGTATATTATGTATATAATATATATGATATGCTCAAAGATCGAAAACGCTTAGTGAGCGGAAAAATAGCTCACAATGCTTTGTGGTCACAGGTAAAATATCAACATCGCGAAATTCGTGTTATGGCTCAAATGTAAACGCGCACAACGCGTTCTGGCAATCACATAAATACCAATTAATAGCGAAATTCGTGTCGTGACTGACAAGCTATTCGATCTCAACATTGGGTTTGTCTGTAACCCCTTCTCACTTGAACCGCTCAATGGATTGTAGCATGAAAATTTATATGTATAACTAATAATATGGATTGTAGCATGAACATTTAATATTTGTATAAATATAATTATTGTTATATTATTTTATTTTAAAATTGTAATTTTCCATCTTTTTAGTAACAGATGGCCCCGTGCGAGTCTCTTACGCCGTTTCTTCTCGCCGGGTTAATTTCCGAACCGGTGGTAGGCACCTTAGTTTCTTCGTTTTTTCTACGACGTTCAAAAAGAGTATTTATGATACCTGTTTTTAATAAAAATATATTTTATTTATTTATTTTATAATTAATTAGGTCCCGGAAAGGACACATTATGATACTTTTTATTCCGACAATGTACGTAATTTCCAAACTAGCAATCTATTCATAAAACTAGCAATCACTCCATCAAATCCCGGACGGTGGAGCGAACGCGTCACTCACAGTCCCACTCGGTAATGAGTACGTGAGTGCTAATTGTTCCCCTGATCGACAATTGCTGAATGTTGCAGCTATTTTGTGGAAAAATAGCTACTAAGTAGGCTACTCTTATTTACTTGTACAAAGTAATAAGACTGTGATTACCATTTCCCTTACTAATAAAAATATTTATATAGTGTTGATCAGCTTATCTTTGTCTAGCACATCTATACTAACTAATATTTTAAATGCGCAAGTGTGTCTGTCCGTTACCCACTCACGGCCAAGCCGCTGAATCGACTTTGCTTAAATTTGGTTTGAAGATACTGTGAGTCCCGGGAAACGACAAAGGATAATTTTTATCCCGGAAAAGTGTACGTTTAACGCGCGATAAACGAACTTTGGCGCAACGGAGTAGCGGGCGTCATCTAGTTCATGTAAGTCATACAAACATCTTTGCAGACTTTGTACAGTTGTAACTTGTAAGCTGTGTAAATGTCTTTTGTGCTAAGGGCATTTTTTAACGGACTTTGCTCACCACACATTCCTACCACTGTATCACCTGTGTCGCCAGGATCGACAGCGGTATCCGACCACGAAAACCCTTTGATATGATCTCAGGGAGCCCGAGGGACATGCTTAAGCTGTCTTGGGACCCGCAACGAATTTAATCAGAAGAAGATAGGAGGAGTAAGAAGTATACAGTTTTCCTTCCCCATAAAAAAGCAGGAGACAGCACAAAGTTGCAATGACCGAAAGTCAAAGAACTAAAGGGAAAGCACCACGGATATAAGAAAAATAAGAATAAGAATCATGTATTTGCAGAAAGTGTGTTCCTTGTAGAGAGTTCACTGTGAAAGTAGTAGCGCTGAAAGACGATTTTTTTTTTCACTTTTGTATGGGCAAGGGCCCGAGCGTCACGAGTTTCCCCATACAAAAGTGAAAAAAAATTTTGGTCTTTCAGCGCTGCTACTTTCACAGTGAACTCTATACAAGGAACACGTACACACCCTAAAGTATTATCACTTATTTTTGTTACACCCTGTATAGGGTTCCAGTCTTTCTACCTAATAACTATAGGCATGCAAAATTTATATTAATCACTAATCAGTAATCACACACATAATAATTTAAATAAAAAATATATAAAAACACATTTCATTAAAATAAAATTGATGGAAAGTGTTCAGTTTGGATAAAATTGTATTAAGTATAATTGTATACTTAGTCAATTAAAAAAGTAATACATATTAAAAAAAAAACAATCAGAATATAGGTAGTTTAAATAAGAATCAAGAAAATAATACTTAATACATTTCATTCGAAAATTGACAATTAAAATTGTCAATTCGTAGTCACTATGATCAATATATAAAGCATAAAATAGAATTCATTCATTAAATTTTATTTACATTGATTTCATTCAATTCAATTAGTATTGTTATTCCATGTCATACATTAAAATAATTTATCGGCCTGACCGAGCATGCTATCTCGCTCGGTCGGAAGATCTTCCTTTTCGGCCGCCACGAACAACGTTAAATTGGAATTAGTTGTGAATACTGTTTCCAGTAATAATTATGACAAAAACGCTTAAAGGCACGGAAGTTCCTTGCGCTGTTCAAGAGATATCTTCTTAAATAATTAAATTGCCTTGAAAGATTTTTGAAATGATTTTTGAAATCTTCAGAGTATAATAATATAATAAGTTGCATTGGGGCAATCTCGTAAAGTTTTTGGAAGAGTGAGTATATTGTGTCATTGTTTCAAGTTTAGAAGACGAATTTGTATATATTGTTACCTATAACTGTAACATTTTAGTTATAATAAACATATTTCCATGTGAATTGTATATTTTTTAGTTCAAAAGTATTTACGGATTCTGATATAACTACCCCTTTAAAATATAACCCTATTTCTACTTTTCATGGGTAATTTCGAATACTCAAGGGGTAATTTCGAATAACAGCCGAAACACGACCTAATGTAATAATACATTTAAGGCACATATTTATTTTTATTCTATTTTACCCCATACAAAAACATTGTGCATACAAGCCATAGAAGACACCAAACTAATTTTTGTACCGAAAAATTTTCGAAATTACCCCATCGGGGATGCAGATGTCCTCAACATTTGGAGCAAAGAAATAAATAGAATAAGAACAATAAAAAAGCCAACAAAAGTGGTAGCTAACAGAGATAGAACTATTAACCTATCAATATACAGAAAATCAGCTGGTTAGGGTTGCGTTTTAGGGTTCCGTAGTCAACTAAGTTTTGTTGATTAGTGAACTAAAACGACTAAAACGGTACCCTAACAAGCTGTTTTTTTGTATAATGATAGGTTAATAGTTATATAATTCAAGAGTAACCTTTTCCTACAAATAGAACAATCCATATTTTAGGACCATCAAATCGGAATATTATATTATGTTGCACACCCCTGCAAAAGACTATGAAAAATTTTTTGGGGAAATTTCGTTAACAAATTTACCCCACTGGGGTTATTTCGAATGTTTATTAAAAATCATAGCTAGAGCAACATAACCTATTCTTAGGAAAGCAAAAAACGTCAAAGCTTCTTTAAAACAAACAAAATATTACGTAACTTACCTAATTTCTATGTAAAACAATACGGGGTAATTTCGATAATTTCGATAATCCCAAAAAAATCATAAAATTGCACTTGGCGCGAAAAAATTAACTTAGCGCACATACAATGCCGGCTGACGGCTCGAGGGAAAGGAAGTGGGGGAGGTGATTAAATTGGCGTCTCGGTTAATGTAGCCAGAGCTCAAAATTACTTCATGTTTGGTAATTATTTGCCATTTTCGGAATATCCCCATTTTTTTTTTCTTCCGAAGTTACCCCAATGCACCTTACCCCAAAAAAAATCAACACAGTAATAATTTGAATTGAATGTTTTTGTGGTTCTGAATGAATTGAAAGTGTCAATTGAATGTTACAACTCTGCAAATAAAAAATTGTATCCTATAATCACTTAATTATACAATAATGAGCAATTTGTTGTAATATATCGTTCATTTATCCAATCCAACATTTGTTACAACTAGTGATAACGTGTTTCTGATACATTGTTTATTTTATACCACTGAAGGCGTTTTAACTGAGCCGTTAAGACTTAATTCTTAGCGTAACGATGTTCAACAAGAGGCGAACAGAACGATATTTTCTTGAAATATACTGGACAATATTTGCAAGAATACACATGATATAAAAGAAATATATTTGTACCCAAATTGTCATGTTTACAAAATGTTATGTAATTTGTTCAGGCCAATAAAAATAAAGCGAAATATTGTTACAACTTTATATATTTTCCTTTCATTAGATTATTTATTAATAGAAAAATGTTTCTGAAAACATATCTACAAAATTAAGGTTCTGTTAATCATAATTTTACGTCCCTTCCAAAACGGCAAAACAACATTTTTACATACCCTAGACGAATATCCATCTGTACGTCTCCGCATTCATCGAACTGGATCGTTGCGAAGCAATTCTTTTAATTGCCCCACGTCTCAGCGGGGCGAGGGCGGGCGGGGGCGAAGGGGAGGGGGTGGAAATTGGAACCATTTAAAGTTTTTCGATTTACCAATCACAGATATGTCGGTGGCATCTAGGGATCGTGTAGGACGCCCCGGTTAGCATGAGACGGCGTAATAATCTTCGGGATTGGATTTTTTATAAAGCCTCGCTCGCATCGAGCCGATATTATGTAAATGATGTATTAAAATGTAATGCCTGTCAATATTGAAGTACTCGCAGCTGCTAAAACATTTGCGTACGTAACTTCTTTAGAAATAAGATGTAACCACAGATGATGTAACTCATTTTCATTTCGTCATGTTTCAGGTACACGAAAATTATAGCTGTAAAATTGTATATCTTAAGCACTGCCAAATTACTGGAGTATATCTTAGGTACGGCGCGTAAATATTATATCTTACCCTGTTAATAATGTATGCTACTTAAACGTGAACGAGGCAAATGGGGTTAGTTAATACATGACAGAGTTTCGTACATGTGTTAGTAATTAAATATTAATTTGCAAACTTAATAAACACTGAGATATTTACTGTTAAAATAACCCCGTTAATTAGTTAGAACACACCTCAGAATTAATTAAAGCTCTGTTTTAGGGTTAATTTATGTAAAGTTTCAGTATATTACAACTTTTTACGTTTATTTTCTGGTTTCGAAATACCGTCGCGTAGCCGCTTAAGTGCAGTTAAGATTCTCTTCTTGACTATTATTCAGTATTAAAACTTGTACCGAAGTATTTATAATTCACGTGACGTAAAATGTGGCATAAACTCGTATTATAAAAATATGAAATATACATCTGGTCTCGTCTTTGCAACGAGGACGGAAAATAACCCTCCTGGCAGTCGGGTAAAAACGCTTGCACATTTTATAGCAATATGGTCATTTTAATATTATGTAGTAATATTGTGTCGGATATATGTTAACAATTAATTCCAGCCGTTATTCAAATTAAAGTGAATTCGAAAAAGTACTATCAGAGAAGTTAATTCATAGGCTGATGGCGGACCTACATAATTTGGTCGCGTTATGTCAAACCTAGTCGACAAATTATGACTAACATTGAATTAATTGATCTACAAATTCATGCAGGTCCGCCATCTTTTTTTTTATTAAATAAGGGGGCAAACGAGCAAACGGGTCACCTGATGGAAAGCAACTTCCGTCGCCCATGGACACTCGCAGCATCAGAAGAGCCGCAGGTGCGTTGCCGTTATAAGAGGGAATAGGGTAATAGGGGAGGGTAGGGATGGGAAGGGAAGGAAAGGGAATAGGGGAGGGTAGGGAAGGGAGTAGGGTAGGGGATTTGGCCTCCGGTAAACTCACTCACTCGGCGAAACACAGCGCAAGCGCTGTCTCACGCCGGTTTTCTGTGAGAACGTGTTACTTCTCCGGTCGAGCCGGCCCATTCGTGCCGAAGCATGGCTCTCCCACGTTTATTATTCTGCTTACGAATCAATTTCTTTGACGGTACAAGCGTAATTAAAATTAATTCCATTTGCGTTCTTAACTTTTGTTTGACAATTTCTGTAACTAGTAGGCGTTGGAGATAATGACGATACGTTAAAAGCCGCAGCCTCTATAAAGTGTGTCAAAACAGGCGAGGCTCTCAGCGGGTAATGGGGAGCAGCGCGACCGCAATATAACTCATGTTGTGACTAATAATAATATACGCTGCAAATTCTACACAATTTTCCCGGACATGTATATTGTACGGAAAATGTTGTCTACGAGACGGCGAGGAAATTTGAAGAAATCTCTTATTTTCCTTCGAAATTAACTTGCAAGAATGATGAGTTCGATGCAGGTAATTTACTTTTTTTATATGACTCTTTATTGGGTATGAAGCTAAATTATATATTTTTTTAATGAAATAAGGGGCAAACGAGCAAACGGTTCACCTAATGGAAAGCAACTTCCGTCGCCCATAGATACTCGCAGCATCAGAAGAGCTGCAGGTGCGTTGCCGGCCTTTTACGAGGGAATAGGGTAATAGGGGAGGGTAGGGATGGGAAGGAAAGGGAATAGTGGAGAGTAGGAAAGGGAATAGGGTAGGGGATTGGGCCTTGGGATAGTATAATATAGATGTTGCCCGCAACTATGATGCGATAAGCTATTATAGCTTATCACTCGGGAACCGCACATTTTTCCTAGACCCATGATGAAATTTTGTACTACTATAATAATTAATAATTTACAATTAATAATAATGAAACAAAATATAAATTACAATTACTTACATAATGTACAAAATTTTAATTTTCAATTTTTAATAACAATGGAATTTTTGTATTACAATAATATTATTAATTTAAAATTTATTATTTAACTATACAAGATATAAATAATATACAAAATTGTGAGAAAATCAAAGAAAAATTGAAATGTATTATACTTTTTCTTCGGTGCTAAGCTACAGGCGACTGCTACGAGCTGCTACGACGCTACGAGTTGTCTACGCAGCATTCACGTTTTCAATTTGAGTAAAATGATACTAAGTAAATACTAATTACTATTATAATTAAGGGGAAAAAATTAGTATTCGCTTTTATGTTGTAAAATGTTAGTTACTCGGTTCATGTCTTCCATTCTTATTTAATTTTCATTTAAGAATTTATACACACTTATTACTTAGTAAATGGTAAGTATTCTGTTATGCTGGAACTTAGATTAAGTAACTTAACTAGGTAGTAGCTCGTAAATAGTATTTATCCACTGCTACCTGGTTAAGTTAAATCTTTATAATTTATTTCAATACATCAGAACGACTTAGATTTAATAAAAAATCCGCGACACGATAAAATATTCCCATTGTCACTCGCAGTCCCAGAGCTGAAAAACTTATTTTCACTGAGGGCCCTAGAAGATGTCGGCAATCGTTACGAATGATAACATTGCGATTCAAATAAAGGGACGATATTTTGTGGGGCTCGTAAAGCACACGCCTCTGCGAACCAGCTCAGCGTATTGATACTCTCTTTACAGGGCACGGATACGATACGACATAAATATTAAATTTTTACTTTTCTCAATTGCTTCTGAACTTTGACAATTATTATGAGCTTATGTCATCTCTAGTTTTTCTATACAATTTTTAAAATGAAATTTTTATAACGTCGCTTCAAACTTTTTCGGCTACGGAAATTTAACTTTTACCGTGGCTTCATAGATCTTTTGTTATTTTATTTAGATCGATTTACTTAACTAGAACGGTAAAATAATTATTATTCGCATATAATTTTGTTTTTCAAGAAAATTTAAATTATAATTTTTCCCATGCCGGTTTCGGTGATAGTGGTTGGTTGCGATTAAACCAGGCGTATAGCAATAATTTTAAAGTGCTCAACATTCTCTCCTTCTTTGCCAAAAAAAGGGTATTCCCTCCATCTTTATAACCGTTTAAGAATAGGACTAAATACCAGGAGAACTGAAGAGAGACATGAGTCACGACTGGTGAGAGATAAGGACTCCTTGGTAAAATTTTAATATTCTACATAAAATTTTAATAATTAGTATTGGGCATTGATGCTATCATTAATCAATGAAGGGGAAAAAGTTCTTAGTATCTGATAGAAATAATAAAAAGGATATATTTTAAAAATATTACTGAAATATTAAGGTAGTATTTATAAAATATTTAAATAAAGGAGAATACGCCCAATATGACGTATTAACATAATATTTTTAGTAGATTTTTAGTATGAATATATATTGGAGACTTAGATATATTTAGACTTAGATAGATATTATTATTATATTATAATGAAAAGGACATACTTATTACGTACTCACATACTAATAATTCCCGTTTCATTATAATAATATCAAGATTAAAATAACGACGCGACCTCACGACATACGACTTATCGTGCGATGTAAACGTAACAATAACACAAGTAAACCGTGATTGAGCATACGTGTTCGTTGACGGGCCCGACAATGTTTCAACAGTAAACATTTATGAAAATTGTTAATTTAAGTGACGATAATTTCGCAAGCGGGACAATTATGTTCATTTATATTAAAATACTGCCATTCACTTGCCTTTACACAATATAATATGACATAGCTTTTGGCATAAGTATATTTTATAAACGCTCTCATCTTCAAATAAAAAAGTTAAAGTATTATATAATTCAAACCACGTTGGAATTATTAAATGCTTTTAGAACAAAGTGCTTGTATGAAAAATCACAGTCAGAATAAAAAATATTGTAAAGTGGCAATGTACCATTTTAACATTTTATTTATTTTTGCTCTTTACGCGTAATCAAAAAGTTACGTTAAAAATTATCTTACGTTAGTAAAATAAAATTAAGTTGTATTATAAATGTTTAAATGCTTTTTTTTTTTGTTAAGAAGACAATGCAAACAGCATTGAACTGCAGTCTTCTTAATTAAATTGAAAATTTAAAAGAAATAGAGTTGACTTCACAGCAAAGTATTAAGCATATTATTTCCTAAGGAAAACAAGTCACAGACATCATTTAAAACAATAATAATCATTGTACCATTCGTCGATCAAACGCTATTTAAATAACATTAACTTCGAAAATTCAGCTCTTATCACAAGTAAGGCAAAATTCGCTTAACGTAAGAGGTATTTATAGCAGCGTATAAATTCATAAAATGAAATCGCTGCCCTATCATATAAATGTTAATTATGTTTTTGTAGAGGCTCGTGAGTTCAATTTGAATTTCAGATTACCCCCATCTTTGAGACGGCAACGTTTTCACATCGAAAGTCTATAAACGGTGCACTTTCCGTGTAATGGGGCTCATAAACAACATCTAACGACTTAATTAAAACAATTTCGGCTTCGAAGAATTTTGTTACGTTATATGAGCGCTTTTATGATCATGCATAGCATGCTCCTCGGCTATTGTATCAGAGCTAGCTTCACGTAGTGATTAGGATGTCATAGTAGCCAAATTAATGTTTCGTATTGATAAAATATATATTATCCAAGTAACAAAATTATAAATTTCGTATTATTTTGAATATATATTATGGGATAAGAACATTTTTTATGAATTTGTTATATATAACTGCAGCGAACCATATAATGGCGATGTGGCGCTAGAAGGTGGTCTGCGATCCTGTAGGCCTCTACAAAACCGTTTTGAGACTCAAACAATCGGACAAGAATGCCGCGTCCTGCTCTAACGTCATTTCACGTTTGTTAGAGTAGGACACAACATTCTCGTTTTTTTTTTTTAGTGAAATAAGGGGGCAAACAAGCAAACGGGTCACCTGATGGAAAGCAACTTCCGTCGCCCATGGACACTCGCAGCATCAGGAGAGCTGCAGGTGCCTTGCCGATCTTTTAAGAGGGAATAGGGTAATAGGGGAGGGTAGGGATGGGAAGGGAAGAGAATAGGGGAGGGTAGGGAAGGGATAGGGGATTGGGCCTCCGGTAAACTCACTCACTCGGCGAAACACGGCGCAAGCGCTGTTTCACGCCGGTTTTCTGTGAGAACGTGATATTTCTCCGGTCGAGCCGGCCCATTCATGTCGAAGCATGGCTCTCCCACGTATACGATTGTTTGAGTCTCAAAACAGTTGGTACAAGCCCTGTATCGCGCTATCGAAGATTTTAAAGTTACTGCGGCCTAAGCGAGTATTAAACCTCGCACGATTGGAAGATCTTTTTGCGGCCTCCACTCACATTCCCACAAAACTATTTGAATTATTACACAAAATAGGTAATTACGAATATTTCTCCTAGAGTTGGTATACTGACTTTATTTCTAGTCAACAAAAGAATCGCCAAATTGAAAATAAACTAAATCGAGTGGAAAGTAAGCACTTAATTGGTACGGCGCTTAATCTTTAATGTCGCGCTTATTAAGAACGCTATAAAGTAAGTGATGGCCAATTCCTGTTTTATTACGAAGCTTATTTTAATGTAGTCACCTTCCTTCCAGTTAAATTACTAAATTGACTAAATTATATAATAAAGTTAGTCCTCATTTAAGCTCGAGAAAATTGCAAAGATGAAACGGTCTGCGTAATTCAAATACAAGAAGCTTTTTGTATAAAACCGGATTAATAATAATTGGTAATGTTATGATCTTTAATTTTTTTGTTTTTTTTTTAATTCTGTAATATATTGTTATTAAGAAATATACTTTTAAGTCTTAGCGGCGTTGTGCACTTTTTTGGGACGGGTAAAAATATTAAAAATAAGCACGATTTCACCTGATTAAAAATTCGTAAAACGGAGAGACGACTAACATGGCGTAAAAGAGCAAGAAATCCTCCTCCTTTTTGCCACGATTTATTTCGATTTGAGTTCTAGAGTCTGCAGCACTCCTAGAGTCCTGACTGACAGCAAATAAAAAGCAACGGTGTTGGTTTTAATTATTTTTTCTTATGAATCTCTTTCTTTAGTGGCGTATAAAGGTAAGATCCACCATCGCACAAATCAAAACCCTATAGTGTAATTTGCTGCAGGACAATTATGTGTGGCGGGCATTACTCATTAGCTTTGTCCACACTGTGCCTTTTGCTGTTCGTCAAGGGCATACGTTATAGAGCAGTCAACAGCGAACGTGAGGCATGCCCGCGATGCATGCCTTCTGACCGTATCCAAAACTTCAAAAATGACAATATTGGCGTTGCGTTCTTTGACGCATTCAATTATTGAATGCACCAATATGAAAGTTGATGACGAAAATTGAAGATGAAAGTGCACAGTGTGGATATAGCTATAAACCGACATTATACCGCAGATAAAACCACACACAACTTTGTAGCCAGCCACTTAATTATTTTTGTGACCACAAAGTAATTTATTTTTGTTACTGCTGACGCATTTACTATCAAATGCGGAAAATTGGTGACCACCTTTACATGGAAATAAAATTATTTACACCCTAAAATAATGGTTTTTGTTTAAATTCTAGCATATTACTTGCCTACTTAACAATAAAAATATATTATTGACAAAAAAAATGTTGTTTCAATATTGTTAACTTTGTTTCAACGTAGGTTTCATTAATGACTGTAGTTACTAATTAATAAAATAGGAACAGAGTATAGACTATAATAATATTTATTTTGAAGAGTACACAGCTCGGAACAGGAAAATAAGGTACACAGCGTGCTATTTTTTTTAATAAAAACAATCAGACAGCGGTTTTGAACTTTTATGCAGCTCTATCTCTCCTTCTACGTCATTAAGTAGAAGTGAAACTATTTCATACAAAATAAAACATTAACGCGATTCAGCATGTCTGCTATTGTATTATTAAGGCTGGGAATACCCTCGTAAACACTGTGCAGATGTTGGCTTTAGTCAAGCCAGCGAAGCATAAAATTAAGGCATCCATATTTTAGTTCCATAACAGGACACTTGTAAAACAATTATAATTACTAATTACAAAGCTCTACGCTAGGTACTGTAGTAAATTTTCTATCTGTTCTAGCACAGAATACATAATTAGTACCTTACGGTACAGAAGTTTCACTCCCGAGTTTAAGTACGATAAACGCAAGGTCACTGGACTAGTCTCAATAGGCTGGCAGTCCAGGGATGTTGCGGATCCCGATTTTTTCACATCCGCGTATGCGAATGCGGATGCGGATTTTTAGAGGTTCACGTCCGCGGATGCCGATGCGGATGCGGATGTTGCGGATCCTACATAAATATAGTTAATAAAATGAAAAAGTATTATTTTCTTTTTTATTAATGTATTACAAAATAATAGTACAGGTTCCCTAAAACAAATTTTTAAAAACCTCTACCACTTTTTTGTTAGTAAGTACACGAAGTTATAAATAGGAGCATAAAGCGTTATACTTAAATTATTAAATAGTAATAATGCCGCTTTTTATTAAGTATGAAGCACAAACAAACACGTAGTGATTAATTTACACAAGACAATTGATGCACCACAATAAATGCGTCGGATTCTGTCGCCGTTTTCAGGGTTGCGTAATCAACAAGGAACCCTTATATTTTCGGTCTATCTGTCCGTCTGTCTTCTGTTTCTCCACGGTTTCGCTCAAAGAATAGCCTACAAAACCGAAATTCGGCATGAATGCACATACTTATAAACGATGTCGACAAAATCCATCCATACTAATATTATAAATGCGAAAGTGTGTCTGTCTGTCTGCCTGTCCGTCTATCTGTCTGTCTGCCTCTTACCTCTTCACGCTCAAACCGCTGAACCGATTTTGTTGAAATTTGGCATGGAGATACTTTGAGTCCCGGGAAAGGACATACGATACAAAGGTACTATTGGGAGTATTATGCAGCCCCAACATGCATATTGATTATTTTAGCTCTTTTGAGTCTACGCTGGAGTCACTGGTTCCGAGCTTCGAACATACCTTGATATTCGGTGATTTTAACACGTGCCTGCTTAAAGCTGACAGTCGTTCCAGAAGATTGCTTTCTATTATTGAGAGTACAAACCTTAATATTTTACCCTTAGCTGCAACGCATCATGCACCTCACTGCCTGCCTTCACTCTTGGATTTATGTATAGTGTCTTCTTCTAATCATGTTGCTTCCCACGGACAATTTTCTGCTGAAGCTTTCTCTTACCACGATCTTGTCTATCTGTCTTATAAAATCAAATGTCCTAAGCCTAAGCCACGAATAACACTAAGACGTAGTTTGAATGGTATTGATAGACAAAAATTTATGACTGACCTGCGCAATTCCAACTGGGATGCGGTGCTCAGTGCTACGACAATAGATTCGATGTTAGAGAATTTTAATAACATTATACTCCGCTTGTTCGACGTTCATGCTCCACTTCGACCTGTTCGCCTTAAGCACCTCCCCGCTCCATGGCTCACGAGTGAGATCAAAGACATGATGGCCAAGCGAAATGCTGCGAAGGTGAAATATAGACATAATCCATCTGAAGATAACTGTCGTAGGTATAAAGAGTTACGTAATCGTTGCAATAGAATGTGTCGAGACGCTCAGCGTCTCCATATACACGAATCTGTTGCAAATGGGAATCCTGGCAAAATTTGGTCATTTCTGAAGACACTAGGTATTGGTAAATCCAGTTCTGCCCCGCAAATTAAAGTCAACCTCGACTCGCTAAATCGCCATTTTACTACAGTCCCACCTTTTGCCAAAAATATTAAACAAGCCACACTGCAAGCTTTAAGTAGCAATAAAAAACCAAGAGATTCTTTGTTCTCTTTTAAACCAGTTACTGAACGGGAAGTTAGAATATGTATGAACGGTATCACATCTAATGCAGAAGGTATCGATGGCATCAGCCGCCAAATGATTGAAATTGGCTCTGAGGTGCTTATTCCAATACTCTGCCACATATTCAACTTTTCTCTTAGTACTGGTTCCTTTCCTAGTTGTTGGCGCACTGCAGTAGTTATTCCTATCCCCAAAACTAATGATCCTACACTTCCGTCCAATTTTAGGCCCATATCTATTCTTCCATACCTCTCCAAAATTCTTGAACGACTAGTTTCAAACCAGCTCAATTTATATATTCGAAAAATTAACCTATTAAGCAAATATCAGTCTGGGTTCTGTCCAGGACATAGCACCACGACCGCTTTAGTCAACGTCTCAGACGATATTCGTTTAGGAATGTCAGACCAACTTGTGACTGCGATGGTTCTCCTAGATTTTAGCAACGCTTTTTGTACTGTTGACACCGATATTTTGTTGGCTATGCTAAGAGATGTCTTTGGCTCAGACAAAGAGATCGCGTGGTTCAGGAGCTACCTTGTTGGCAGACAGCAATGCGTCCGCGTAGATGGCAAAGACTCTGGGTTGTGTGATGTGGATGTCGGATTGCCACAAGGCGGAGTCCTCTCCCCTCTACTATTTTCGATCTTTATAAATTTCATAACCCCTCTGCTCTCGTGTCAGTTCCATTTATACGCAGATGACCTTCAAATCTACTCCCAAGCTGAGGTTACCGAAATTTATGCCCTTATCCACAAAATAAATGAAAACCTTACTAGAATTTATAATTGGAGCATATCTCATGGACTTACTATTAACCCAACAAAATCTCAGGCTATTATTATTGGCAGTACTAAGCAAATAGATAAACTAAAACACCTTACAGTTCCTCAAATCGCTTTAAATAATATACCCTTAAATATAACTAGTGTCGTTAAGAACCTTGGTGTCAGCTTTGATTCCTGTCTGTCTTGGGCTCCGCACGTATCTATGATTTGCCGTAAGGTTTATGCTGCATCTGGGTCACTTAGAAGGTTAAAAAATTTCTTACCTATAAAAACCAAAATTGAACTTGCCCAATCACTCCTCCTATCAATAATTGATTATGCCGATGTCTGCCTTATTGATCTTAGCGAGGAACTGATCAATCAACTCCAACGGATCCAAAATTTCTGCATAAGATTCATTTACGGGTTGCGAAAGTTTGATCATGTTACCGAATACAGACGAAAACTTAAGTGGTTACCCATCAAATCACGGCGCGAGGAGCATATACTCACTCTCCTTTACAAAGTTCTGTATGACCCTCGTGCACCAATTTACCTTAAGGAACGATTTAAATTTCTAGGTGCTAGTCATAATTTTTGCCTACGCTCTGATAGGGATAATATTTTGGAAACACCTCTTGCTCGATCTGGTTACTACTACAATTCCTTTACCGTTAAGGCCACAACTCTTTGGAACTCACTACCATCTGAAATACGACACTCCGACTCGATTGGAATTTTTAAATCAAAATTGCGCAAACATCTTTTAGAAAAGGCATAGATTGTAACTACATAATATTCGTAGTTACACGTATTTATCTAATTAATATTTTATGTATGTATCTAAGTATTTATCATAATGAGTATATATCTATTATATTTTAATAATTATATAACTTTTTATATATATTCGTCCCTATTTATTACACTAAAAACTATACTTCCGCTTTCATTAAAGTTCTCCAGTTAACACAAAGGTTGTCTGGAAGAAATCGCTTTTAGCGATAAGATCGCCTTTGCCCACATACCTAGTTTTAATATATCATCTAAAAGCGTGTGTTTAGTATAATTATTTTTGGTATTGGTATTTGTGAGCAATAAAGTGTTTTATTATTATTATTATTATTACGATACTTTTTATTCCGGAAAATGTACGGTATCGCGGGAGCACGATAAACGAATTTTGGCGCAACAGGGTTACGGGCATCATCTAGTGGTGTATAAAACCTTTAAAAACATTTATGGGGCCTCCCTTACACATCAAGCGGGGATAATTCTATTTATTTCGCATCCACTCCACCGTTTGTGGTGTCGTTGGATAGGGTTTTTAAAAATATTACGAGTATTCCCAGATCATTTTCCGATTTAGGGATCCATTTGTGAAATATGCAAAGTTTTAAAGTGGAAGAAATCGTTAGTGTTCAGTGTCTCCCCCTTCTAACAGCTATTAGCTAAACGGTTGATTCTGAAAAATATGTGGAAAAATTCACGAGAGTAGGAAATATGCTAAATTTAAAAATAAAATTATCTCGGCTAAGAAGACTTCATAACTTATGAAGTCTTCTTAGCCGAGATAATTTTCTTTTTCTCAATAACTTATGAATCATAAATTATTATGAAGTACAAAGGAATTTTTCGTTCAAATTCCTTTGAATGTAACTGAGATCATTTTGTTAGTAGTGTAAAACATGTTATAATTTTACATTCATTGACGATACAAAACTTATCAAAAACTGGTGGTACTATAGTGGAACACTATTGTGCCTCCCCTTTTTTTCGCTCCCATTGGTCATTTGTCACGCGCAAACGGTACGCGCTATTCACAGACCCCGCCGCTTTTTTTTTCTTGACGCAACTCGTATGACATTCGCATCCGCATAAAAATCCGCATTGATTTAATGCGGATGCGGATGCAGATGCGGATGCCCAAATCTATGCGGATGCTCCGCATTTACGGATGCGGATGCGGATATTTGCAACATCCCTGGCTGGCACTTTTGTATTCTGTGGCTGAGCGACTCGCGCGCTTCGCGGTTCGGCGTTCCGAAAGGAGGCTAGACGGAACTACACTTGACCTCGACACTTTTTTATTAGTACCTGCCTATTAGGGGCAGAGGGCGTTGATAGTATTCCTGTGCGTTTTTGACAATAAAAAGCGATATCTACCGGACGTTTAAATAAATTTCATTACAATTCCACAAAAGTGTCGTTGTTAGTATTCCTGGGCTCAATAGATGGCGTTATCCGGGTGTCCCTGGACACCGCTCAAGTTTTTTTTATATTAAAAGTATACATAAAAAAGTTGTTAGATAATTTTGGTAGTTATTTTTTTACTAGAGATGTTACCGACTAGTCGGTAAAGCCGACTATCCGGCCACTTTTATAGTCGGCGAATAGTCGGCAAAATCGCCGACTAATTGGCTTTTTACTTTTTTGCTATTTTTGAAATTACATTAAAGAAAAACTTTGAATATTAAATTTATAATGTTATCATTTCACACTCAATCAGTGTTACACATTTTAAAATTAAATGAAGTGTTTCTGAAATTACTTGCTAGTAAAGAAATTATTTTTGTAAGTAAATATAATTTTAACAACAAATTAAATATGTATTATTAACTCGAGATTTAGATCTACATGAAATATTAAATGAAAAGAGAAATTCATCAACTGTCGATAGGTATCATAGAAACAAAATAAAGTAACTTAATAACAATAACACCATTCGACACGTATGCAGGCGGCGTGTGCGACTTAACCCGCAAAACAGCAGAAAAAAGCGTTACGGAAACTTCCGAAACCATGATCGGCTTGGCCGACTAGTCGGCCTATTAGTCGGCTTCTTTGCAGCCGACTTCGAATCGGCTAGTCGGCCAGTTGGCCAAAGTCATGATCGGCACATCTCTGTTTTTTACTGATTTTGTGAATAATTTTCAAATAATTACAATAAAAAAAATGTGTCTTTTAATGAGTAGTTTAATGACCAAGCTTATAGTGAGATTCTGAATGGACTAAATATGACAAACAACAAGTAATAATTGTAATATTATTCGATTCGAGAAGATTTAAGATTTAAAGTATCCTCCGAGCGCTTTAGATATTGTCACCCTAGTATTCAGCGGGTGAAATAAGGAAATTTTATTTTAAATACGAAATTCAAAACAGCAGCATTATTCAAATTTACAAAAACAATAAGTATTATTTTTTGACAAAGTAAAACTGATAACAATTTTTGCTCTCCCTTTTGTGTGCCTTTTCCTGTCTGTAATTAAAGAAGGATATGCATCAGCGACTCAGAGAAGTTGTTCGTTATTTATGTAATGAATCGCAAATAATAACGATATTATCGTTGTTTATTCTAGTTTTGGTCATAATATTATAAACTCTGATCAAAAGTCTGTGATAAATTTCTAAGAGTTTGCAACGTCGCGAGCTATTAACATTGTGGAACAGGAAGCACGACACCGCAAATAGAAAGTCATTTCAATGTGTATCTTATTGTGTAGTAAATAAACTTTACTTTTGTTTGCACCGCACTGCATCTATGCGAACGTTGCAATGTAAACCGTTATAAAAAAGTTTATTTTGGAGTTCCAACGATAAAATATGGTGGAATAGTAACCGGCGTATCACAGGTGGCCCACAACGGGCTGTGACACTTCATAAACCGGCTAAATCGCTTGACGCCGCCATTTGCATAAACACGAGCGAAACAAGATGGCGGAGCAAATGATCGCCACTATCGATAAAAATAAACGAAGCAGAAGTTGCGAGCCGATAAACGTATTTCGCGACAAATGACCATTTTCGTTTATTGCTTAATAAAATAAATTTGTTAATAGCGAGCTCGCGAGCTTTACGTGAGTTAGGGCTCCATTGCATTTATTCGGCTTGCAGAAACACTTTTTGACGAATTGATTTAACCCAAGTAATCAAACCTTATGCATAAATTACAGTATATTAGGACAAACAATATGACGTGTAAGCAATGAAGTTTTTTTTTAAATATTCATATTTTTTTATTCAACTGCACATTGAATAATTTATTAATTACGTTTGTGTAATTTACATGAAATACACCGTAAAAATAAAAACTAAATATCTGATTACAGCCTTCATAAATTTGCTTGAAATTAAACGTTGTTACATAAAAAATTCAGTTATGTGTAATAACAATGTCTTCTAAAGAAAGCAGGAATGCGAATATTTTTATATTCTATGTATTAATACATAACACCAGAACTTATTCATAGCTCCTGCTATGGGAGCGTCCAAATATCACGTAACGCAATTTTTATGAAGTTTAATAAATAAAAAAGTAAATAAGACCAATAAGACCTGCGTTCCTCCGTAAATAAGATCATTGCATTCTTTTATATCTACCCTCTCTATTTATTTTGCAGCGATATGTTTATTGTTCAGTATTAAAAACACTTTATTCTTGAATGTTGAAACGCATTTTAACAGAACTTTTATGAAAATTATGCAAGACTTGACCGCTCCCGAAAACATTTTTGTTACAAAGTTAGAATATGAAATTAGGAACTATTTAAAGCATTATATTTTGCCATTTGGAATGTAAAGCTAATACTATAGAATTATTTATGTTCTAGAATGTATGTAAAAAAATTTACAAACTAATTTCATCGAACAGTAAGTGAGTAATAAAGTCACCGCAACGTCTAAATTATACATCGTTATTAAAATTAACTTTTTGATTAAAAATTCATTTTAAGATCGCACCACAATGAAATATTACACTCATATTTTGCAGCGATCGGTCCACAACTGAATATAAATTCGAATAACCGTGGAACAGGATTTGTTCTTAATTTGAAATTCAAATGTTACAGGGAAAATGTAAATGCCTTGAAAGAAACAGTTAAAAGTATAAAAAAGATGATGTCAGATTAAGTTTTCAATTTAAAAACCTTTAAATGACGTTTTATCTATCATTTTAAATACAAAATATATAAAATTCTCGTGTCACGGTGTGCGTAATTGAACTCCTCTTAAACGGCTCGACCGATTTTCGTGAATCTTAGCGAGCATATCGGTATAGGGTTGAGAATCGGATAACATCTACTTTGTAATATATTGATAAGCGCATTTGTTGAATAAATAATAGTAAATTATTACAACTCGAGACTGACGGTGCGATCATTGTTTATTGTAATTTTATTGTAATTAAGCCGTAACATTTGTAATCCATGTTATTTTGTAATGTAAATTTGTTTTGTTTAAGTAAATAAACCATAAACCATAAACAAACTTTAATAAAATAATATGGGCGAAATACTTTATATGGCAAAATATCGTTTGCCGGAACAGCTAGTATTTTATGGACCTATAATGTCGAAGTTCAAAAGACTTATAATTATTAACAATAAATAACACAAACATGCGACTTTTTCCAGGTACAACACCTTAGATCTCGATCATTTTTCCCAAAACTTTCTGGAAATCTGCAGTCGTTGCCGTGAACAGAGTACAAGCTTGTCTTCTTTTAAGAGTCCGTATACGAAATTTTGCCGATTTCGCTCATTTAACAGACGTGATTTAACAGTTAAAATACAGTATTTCTATAAGTTTTAATGCACAACATGTAAGATCATTTCAATTATAATCTAATGTTGCAGCTAGATTTTTTATTTTTTGTAAGTATCTTTAAACAATCCAACCCAAACCCGCGACAGTTTTGTGATTTTTGCTGTAAAAGGTTTAGAATATCACCTGTTTATGGATTGTATTGACATCTTAACGGTATGAAAAAAATACAATGTACTGTTGAGAAAGTCGTCTATACAATGTTGGAATTACTTTTTACCACTTTAATATAAAAAACCCTTTAAAAACCAGAATACCTATAACTGCCCGCTAACTTGGCGATCGTCCTTTTTCATCCGGCATATGAAAGACGGGCGAGAGTGTGAAGAGAGCAGTAGAAAAGATAGTACGGGCTCTTAATAGAGAAAATGATTCAATAACATCATATTATGTCATAACTAAACTTAAATATTTCAACTGCGTTATAATTTTCAATCTTAATAAACCATAAAATTATTAGCTTTTACATATTAAATTATATAAGATATTGATATAGGACGTGTAGTTTGATTTTAATGAAACCCAAATATCAATTTCAAATAAGGTTTTATATACTGTTCTATAATTGAAGTGTTGAACGATATCGCTAGCGAGAAATATTACACCTTATTCGTTTCGCTTTAATTAAACTTTCGATAACTCTACGTCCAGACTGATGCGGTATGGTATGTAACCGTTAACTATCTTCAATAAAATATTTATACAGGTGTAAAAATAAATTAGTAATAATACTTTAGGGGTGTACGTGTCCCTTATACAGGGTGTAACAAAAATAAGTGATAATACTTTAGGGTGTGTACGTGTTCCTTGTAGAGAGTTCACTGTGAAAGTAGCAGCGCTGAAAGACCATTTTTTTTTCACTTTTGTAAGGGGAAACTCGTGACGCTCGGGCTCTTGCCCATACAAAAGTGAAAAAAAATTTTTGTCTTTCAGTGCTGCCACTTTCACAGTAAACTCTCTACAAGGAACACGTACACACCCTAAAGTATTATCACTTATTTTTGTTACACACTGTATAGAGTTCACTGGGAAAGTAGCAGTGATTGAATCTTAACAATAATATTACCGTGTTGTCCTAAGCTCTGTCTATTATTTCAGCAGCCAGATTACAAACCTTACATGAGGTTAAGTGTAGTTTCATTTAAATCGGTACTGTTTGTTGTGACTTGTGACATTGCACTTGGTGCATAAAATACAGGTGACCTATTCAATACACTTTTATACTTATACTGTAGTACTAAAAAAATATTATAACATAACAAAACTATTATACATAATATTTATAACTATTTAAATTTATGTTTCAGCACCCAGATGTCACAACCTACCCTATAACTAGAGGGGCAGCACAAACATAGTAAATAAGCATATTAAATTAGTCAAGTTAAATTAGTCAAGTTTACATAATGAAAATAATGTCATAAGGTAAAATTTTCTTAATAATTAATAATAATAAATAAAAATGTCAATTCAAAAGTTAGCTAGCGAATACTAATGTCAAATCCATACATTTTGTAGCGCTAGCGTTAGCGTTAGCGTTAGCGTTTTGCCACTTGTCTACGGGGGCTGGTGCGCCGTGGAAAAGCAAGAGGGGCGCCGTGAGTCGATCCTCCATCATTATCCGAAACCACAAATATCATAAAATAAAATAATAGTAAATATTAATAATTATGAAAAGCAGGCAGATGATTAAATATTTGTTTATTATTATTGTCCAACTTTACTTAACTATAATCATTAAAGGTGTTTATTATTTATCTTTTTGTATTATCTAGGTAGAGAACGGTGCCGCGACAAAATATTGTGATGTGCAACTGCGCCGCAGGCTGAAAAAGATTGGGAGCCCCTGTCATCAGTAGTTACAGAGATGAGGATAGAGTTTACAAATTCCAATTTCAATCATATTTCAGTAGATACGAGTCTTCAATCATAATTATAAATTTAAAACAGTACTGATGAAACACAACAAAAAAATTTGTACCATCGTTGACTGTTACATACATCACGGCATCCAGCTGAAAGCTGTAATGGTGGAAATTGAAGCAGCTTTCAATAACTGAACTGATCAATTACAACCTTTCAACTGGAACGCTGCGATGTCTTTGTATTATAACAAAGCATTCCCGAAGAATCAGATAACAACACTAGATATTAAATTCGTAGAACAAAATATCAGCACTTTTTAGGAGTGAAGTCAGTTTAAAATTAAGTTTGTGATGTTTTGTATTTTGTACGGGGCGTTAAGTAAAATGATTAAAAAGCAAGAAAACAATGCTACAATATAAAAATTAAATAAAGTTAAAACATAACAATTAATATATTAATTATTATCTCGTGTTAATAATTTTTGGGTAAGTACCTTGATTTATTTTTAATTTAAAAAATTTAATTTAAAATTCATTTGTGCAGCTACTGATCGACTATCCTTAAGGGAAGGTTTTTTAAAACTTTATTGTATGGTTTGCACTGAAAACTGATTATTTTTATTGCTTGTGCACTTCAAATGTCACAAAAGTATAAGTACATTTTTGAAAGTCGGATTTTAATTTTTTGTAGATAATTATTAATTATTCATTGTTATGAATATTTTGACGTTATTAATTATTATTAAAATTTTATAATTTACTTAATTTTTATATTAATTTAATATTACAATAAAGTAAGTGACATTTCAAAATTACCTTTTTGTCCTTATGACAAAGTAATTGACATAATTTTAAATATTTTAGAAATTAAATATTCGTACTTATTTGACACGAGCTTTTGCCCGCGGCTTCGCTCGCGTTAAGAAGTATTATTATATACAAACTTTCATCCCCTATTTTAACCCCTTGGGGCTGGAATTTATCAAAATCCTTTCTTAGCGGATGTCTACGTCATAACATCTACCTACATGCCAAATTTCAGCCTGATCCGTCCAGTGGTTTGGGCTGTGCGTTGATCACTATGTCAGTCAGTCACCTTTGAGTTTTATATATATAGATAGATTGTTGCCTTGAAATAATAAATATTTTCATAGCGGTTATTAATTAAAGCAAATACACTTTAATAGCGCCTGCTAAATATATTATACAGCTGTCTCATCGTTACCCAAAGAGGTCCGTAAATAGCATAATATTCGTATACAAATATTTTAAGAGTAACGGCAAGAAGCAGCATATAACACTTCTTTATGTTCTATATAAATCAGTTGGCGGAAGACCGTTATAAATTTTTCGGTCAAGAAATTGGTGCGAGCGCTGATATACGGTTCTCGTCAAGGGTGTATGTGCCTCTAACACTGTGCGGAAAATTTATTGATAGCAATATGCTAGTAAATAAAATTGGGGAGGAGCACAAATCAGCTACATAAACACTAAATTGGGTATAAAATATCAAGAGTGCGAATTTGTTGCATGTTTTTGATGTAAGTTGTTTACTGTTTAGTGCAATGAAAAAAGGTTGTAAGTCCATTAGTCGGATACGATATATATATACGATACGACGATATTTTAACAGTAGTGTCAAAGAATTTTAAGGTGGTATACATATTATAAATGTACAAAAGCATGAAGACTCCAACAACCTTAACATGACGTGTGGTATTGAATTTAAAACTAAACTATTTTAGCTTTCGGTGTATTTTGAATAATAATGTCCAACCAGTAACATTTCTTGTAAAATGTTGCCGAGACGACCACATAAGGCTTACCCTGTGAAAAAACATAATGTGAGATCTCATATGTAGAGCCAAGCTTCTGAATCTACATGGCATAACTTTACTGTTAGGTTACGGCCTAATGGGGGACGAAAGTTTATTATCGAATTATCGGATTGTATACATTTGCATATTTGCATAATATATTATAATGACAAATATAATATATTTTATATATTAATGACACTTTTGCATAGTTTGCGTTAGAGCATATTTTGGCAATTTTTCGTTCATAGTGCATATTTCAGCCGTTTTAATATTATGCCCTCGTAGTCTCCAAACTAGCTATCATGATACACACCGATGTCACTAAATAGAGGTACGATAGATCAAAATACTTCAAATATGTGGCCCATCCCTATTTAGTTCCAAGATTTCCACAATACACCCGATAGGTACAATATTATATTTCTAGAAACAAATTTTTTCTTTGCAATTTGCAGCATTAGAAAAAAATATAAAAAGTAGGTAATGAACTTTCATGAGCATGAGATGCCCAAAATGAGATGTTGGTAGAAAATTATTGGTATAAGAATTTTTAGAAAGAAAATTATTGGTAAGTATAAAATTATGTGTAGGAAACGAAAATTCTGGATTTGATTGAATTATGAATATTGGCGCATTTATTAACGGCACCACCGGAAAAAAAAATAAGTCACTTTTGATTGTGCATATTTTGTGCATATTTCGGGCATTTTCCGTGAATATTTTGTGCATATTTCAGCCATTTTTCGTGCATATTTGCATGCATATTTCAGCACTTTGATCGTATAATCCGATGTCTAATTATTATGAAATAAAATATTGTTTGTAAATATTTTTGAAGTGTTATTTTAAATTGAAATCGGCAAGCGCAATAACTCAGTCTTGAAATATATGACCAGCGAACAAAGTTTATCTTGATAGAGAACGGTGTAAGTTAAAAGAGATTTTAATATTATATTTAATTTAATACAAAATTAATAAACGAATACAATGCTTTGTTAACTTTTAAGTGGGGAGTTACAAAACTGAACTATGTTCAATGTTCATATTTCTTATTAGATTTCTGTCTATATGTGAAAACTTTTAATTGGCCTTCATGTGTGTGTTCTTCTAATTATAATAATTGTATGTAGCCGTAAGTTTTCCAAATTTAATAAAATAAAAAATAAAAATAAGTATATAGAGTGCATCATTTAAATGTAGGTACATTAAATATAATGATTTTATCTTAATATTATTAAGATAAAATCATTTCGAATTCTTCAGAATTATTTTCTTATAGTTTTCTGCCTAATATAATATAAACTGTACAGTAATAATATTTAATATGAAATACCTACAATACAATAATTAAGCATATTTTTATCAGTAGCGGTCATATCTACGTATCCATTATCATGCCGTCCTTCAAATAAATTAATGTAATTATATATTTTTTATTAACTAGCACCAGTAGCATAGTTTTTTAACTATTATACAAATGAGCCTTTGACGTCCCGCATAAGTAATCAGTTATGCTATTCTAAGCTTTACCGTGCTATAAAAAGAAAAGAAAGAACCTTATATTTTAATGAAGATTTGCGCTTCACACGGTCTCGACAAAACGCCATAATTGCTCATGAAGATCGCTTGAATGCTATCACTTAAATTCGAGCTCCTGTCCTCTTCTCGCTGCTACTCATAGCTATTTCCATACAAATTGCCCTCACACCCTATTTCCTCATCTGCCGACCGACTCACAAATAATTATTATAAAGCCAGTCCGTGCACTATCTGCAAAGTAATAAAAGATTTACTGTTACGTTGTTTCCAATTTCCCTATTAATTTAGATTTTTTACGTAATTTAATGAAACGCTATGGCCTATTATAACTTACGATAAATGACAGCTCTGTTATTGTACCCTCACATCAGAACTAAAGCCGAATTAATTAGATAAAAATCTAGATCCTAGGCGTATATCTTATTTCTTTAAACGAGCAATTCTTGTAAATATATAATTGGAATCTCGGAATCGGCTCCAACGATTTTCATGAAATTTAGTATATAGGGGGTTTCGGGGGCGATAAATTGATTTAACTAGGAATCATTTTTAGAAAATTTCATTTTATTCGTGTTTTATCGAATACCAAGCAAAGCTCGGTCAAATAGCTAGTTAACTTTTAAATGACACCGCACAGAAAAGAAAAACAAAGATAAATACAACAATAATTATAACATTTCTAAAGTTTATTCACTACTATGATTTAATTTAACATTGTGAGCCTAAGGTGGTCGTAATAAAAAATAAAAAAGGTGGTAAGTAATAAAAAAATGACCTTGTTGTTAAGCGACCTAAAATAAAAATACAAAGATACATTATTTTGGCTGGGCTCAAAGTTGGGCCCGACTAAAATAAAATACGTTTGTATTTCTTTACTATCTTCGTTTAAATTTTTATTTTATTTTTATTTATTTATTTAACTCAGGCATCTTGGCCCATATTATAAATACCTAACATACATACAATTATACTAAAAACTAACACTAAGTAACACTAAAACACTAATTTTCTCATCTCTGGGCGGAAAACGTCAACTTTCGTCCCGCTCCGCTTACCGATATTGCCGTTTTCCGCCTCACGAGTAGAAAAATAGTATACGCACCGTACAGTAAATAAGATTTAAGCCTGTTCACATGTTTGTTGACTTTGCATATGATATGAGATATTTCTTATTTTCCTGTTTGCGGTAGGCTCTATCGTACCCGCAACTCTGCCTTAAGAGGATTCACCAAGGGCTAGAGAAATGAAAAAAAAAGTACGTGTAATATCTATAGCTGTCTCCCTTACCTCAAGCTTATACCGCAGAACGCGATAGAGACAACTGCAGAAAATCAACGATTCGTTGTCCCCTGATTCCTTCTACAAAACTTAACCGATTTTAAGTACTTTTTTCATTAAAGATTAAAGAAAGGCTTTAGCTGTGTTCCTATGTTTTTTTTTTAATGAAATTATGGGCAAACGAGCAAACGGGTCACCTGATGGAAAGCAACTTCCGTCGCCCATGGACACTCGCAGCATCCCTCTTAAAAGGCCTGCAGGTGCGTTGCCGGCCTTTTAAGAGGGAGTAGGGTAATAGGGGAGGGTAGGGGAGGGAAGGGAAGGGAAAAGGGGAGGGTAAGGAAGGGAAAAGGGGAGGGTTGGGAAGGGAATAGGGTAGGGGATTGGGCCTCCGGTAAACTCACTCACTCGGCGAAACACAGCGCAAGCGCTGTTTCACGCCAGTTTTCAGTGAGAACGTGGTATTTCTCCAGTCGAGCCGGCCCATTCGTGCCGAAGCATGGCTCTCCCACGTATATTGTATAATCTAGCCAAATCTGTTTTCTGGATGTTTGAACAGAGCGGAAAATCTGGCCATTTTTTTGGGTTTTTGAACGTTCATATCTTATTTAATAATTGAATTATGAAAAAAAAAGAAAACATAGGGACATTGTATTAGTAGCCATAGATATTCAGGAAAAAAATTATAACTCTACCAGCATTATCCAGGGAGGAGACAGGGGACAAAGTTTGTATGGAAAAAAGGGCGGTGTGGACTCCTCTTAAGCGATGAGTGGAGCACCATGGGGTTTTAGTGGGTAGACTACGCAGGAGTCCCACATACCCCGGCCGATATCCCCAATTTGCCGGAGATGCGTAAAGCATTTCCCCATGGCCCATGTTAAAAAAAAAACCGGCCAAGTGCGTGTCGGGCCATGCGCAGTATAGGGTTCCGTAGTACCACTAGTTTTTGATAATATTTGTATGGTCAATGAATGTACATTTATAACGTGTTGTACACTACGGCTATCAACATCATCTCAGTTACGGATTTTGAACGAAAAGTTCCTATAAATACTTGGCCGAATACAGTTTATTTAGTTGATCGACTATAACTTAAAAACTTATGGAGTCTTATTAGCCGTGATAGTTTTCCTTTTAAATTCAGCATATTTCCTACTCCCGTAAATTTTTTCACATTTCCAGAAGCAACCGCTTAGCTGGTAGAAGGGGGGACACTGGACTCTAACGATTTTTTCTACTTTAAAACTAAATATTTCACAAACGGATCTCTAAATCGGTAAACGATCTATACTCATAATATTTTTACAAAACCTATCCAACGACACCCCACACGATGGGGTGGACGTGAAAAAAAATTCATCCCCGTTTGATGTGTACATAAAAAAATATTTTTTTAAGATTCCATGTACCATTTTGTCGGCATCATTAATATGTGCATCCATGCCAAATTACCACGGACAGACAGACGGACAGACCGAAACTATAGGGATTCCTTGTTGACTACGGAACGCTAAAAAAGGTTCGTAATGTAATATTACGAACATTTTTTATATAAAAAGCTTTTTTATATAATATAGGAATATTCGGTAGTTCGTTTAGCTACAGAAGCCATGACTCTTGAGTTCGCCGTCATCTCACACGGGCATTCAGGCGTGGAGATAATGTGTGTACGGCGGGCGTAAAAAATGATATACCGCTTTATCTTGTGGCAAATAGTTGACTCAGCCTCCTTCATCCATTAATATCCGTCTCAATGTTTATTACAGAATAAGATTTTATAACAAGGATCAGCAACATACAATTTGTACCAGCGTTCTACCCTGGTTTATTAAAGCTTAGGCCAAACCTACTCGACCAGGCGACTGCGAAACGGAGCGTCAAGTTGTCAAATGTGTGTTTTGTATACAAAAATACATTTGACAACTTGACGCTCCGCTTCGCAGCTTTGGCCTAAGCTTAAAAGAATAGGTCAACAGAAATTCTAAGACATACAAATTACCAGGGCCGTATTTCATAGTGTAGGCGTCGCTATAACGTATATTTCTAAACACGGCACCGATTATAAATTCATAAATAAAAAAACTTAGTATTTAATTATTGTATTATTATGCTGGAACTATATAAGGCTGCATAATATTATGTCAAATAAATAATACAACTTTTGTACCGAAATGGACACTAAGGTAAGGTATTGGTTGGCTGTCAAAATTTGGACCAATCACAGAGCTGAACCGCGTCTTGAGACCGGGTCGCATCTTAAGTACTAACTATTTATACCGGCCCTAGTGTCTCCAATCTGAAACTTCGTAGCACTCTCGTTGCGTACCTACATCCTACAATGGCCATGCATTAAATATATTAATTGAATTTTATTAGCATTGCCTAATGTTGTTATTTGTAAAATTAATTATGTAAAAAAATGACATAAAATTAATTAGTCCCTAGTTAAACTAAACATAATAATTATATGAATAAATATTAATATATCATCAGTCTGAAAAGGATTCGTATAAATATAAACAAGCAGACAGCATTATTTATTTTAAACTTTCTGTACGGTTAACTCAGTAGCAGTAGCAGTCCAAAAAAATGTTTGACTTTAGTTCCATATTATATTTTGTGGCCTGTGTTTCTATGGGATCCGCGGCGATATATTCCGTGGGGCCATGCCCAGTGGAAAAGGCTATGGACAGTTTCAATATAACTGCGGTAAGTGTATTATATAATTAATAATTTGAGTAAGTAAGTATACTTAATTTTTCACTTTTTTATAATTAAATTCCTCTATTAATTCCTTTAATTACATGCTGCGAGTCTAAGTAGTACCTAATTTTAGGTACACTGGTTTTAATATACTACCAGAGAAGTTGATTGATTGGCTGATGGTGGATCTACGTAGTTTAGTCGCGTTATATCAAACCCAGCCGACAGATCATCATGGCCTTTTTTTTTTTTTTCATGGCCTTTTTTTTTTTCGACGGGAAATGCATTGACGCATCCCGGGGGAATTGGGGACTCCCCCACGAGTATGTGGGGCTCGCTGCGGCCGTAAGGATGGTAAGTGACTGCAGCCCTACCCATTAAAACCCGTCGGTACTCAGATCATCATGGCCTAGTGACCCACCATACAAGGACCTTAACTGAGCTGTTTAATGGATGGAAAGTATTTTATATATAATTACGCATGTCAAAAAATTTATTTTAGGGTTGCCTAAAAAATTTCAGTTCGGAATAAAAAAAATTTTTTTTTAATTTCTCTGGATTACATACCAGACCTGAGACCGGTACTAGTATCGATTTACTTGCCTACCCAAGAGTTGGACAAATAGACAACCTAACGTTTTCATTTTATACGGGCTCCATTGGTATGGAAATTGGGCTTTCGATTGGTATGGAAATTGTCTACTAACCAGCCAGCGAAATGTTTAAAAAAAATTTTTTTTCTAATTGTTTTATTATGGACTGAAATTTTTAAGCAATAAATTTGTTGACATAGGTACTTAGTTGAATATAAAATACATTCATCCATTAACCAGCTAGGTGAAGGTCCTTCTATGGTGGGATCCATAGGCCTTAACCAACATATTATTATTATTATTAACATAATCTATCTATATCTATATTTAATCTATATATATATAAAACTCAAAGGTGACTGACTGATTGACATAGTGATCTATCAACGCACAGCCCAAACAACTGGACGGATCGGGCTGAAATTTGGCATGCAGGTAGATGATATGACGTAGGCATCCGCTAAGAAAGGATTTTGATTAATTCTACCCCCAAGGGGTTAAAATAGGGGATGAAAGTTTGTATGTAATACTTCCTAACGCGGGCGAAGCCGCGGGCAAAGGCTTGTATAATTGACTTATCCGACCACATGATAAAGGACCGTCAACTGCATTTTGTTTACACATAAACGGAGTTTTTTACCGGAGCCTCCGGAGTTTAACTTTACAGTTGAATTATTATCTTGTTTTCTGTTAAACATTTGCAAATGAAAATAAACGCGACCTGAAAACCTTAGAAACTTGAAATAGTACAAGTTCTATTTTATTTACATTCTGTGCAACAACGCTGTTTTTAATTTGGTTTTTTTATTCGCAGTACGCAACCGGCAAATGGTTTGAGATCGCCAGATACCCGACTGACTGGGAGTACCGAGGCGACTGCGTCATACAAGCGTTCTATCCAAAGGATGGGGTTTTGAATTTCAAACTGTCAGATGTCGTGGAACACCATCTGTATGGTCACCAAGGTTACATAGAGATGGCCAAAGACGTTGGCAACACTGGGACTGTTAATTTCTATTCTACGGCGTATGAAGGTAGTCTAAAATAATTAAAAACTTGTCAATTCGCGCCGATATAGAAATGTCAGATGGCGTTACACTATTTGACATTTCGATTTAGTATTGCTTATTAGCTATGTCCACACTGTGCCTTTTTTGTTCATCAAGGGCATGCGTTATTAGCGCAGTCAACAGCGCACGTGAGGCATACCCGTGACGCATGCGCTCTGACCGTATCCAAAACATTAACTTTGTTCTTTTTTTCTGGAATTTCTTATGAACAAATAAGCCACACATATTTCACCCACTAAAATGCTCTCGTCGCACATATTTTTACAATAAGCTGACAGATGCTGCAACTAAACAAAAATACAAAAATGACAATGTTGGCGTTGCGTTCGTTGACGCATTCAATTATTGAATACACCAAAACGAAAGTTGAATCAAAGAAGAAAACGTAGTGATTATATTCTCTTTGCAAATAAGATGACGAAAAGTGAAGATGAAAGTGCACAGTGTAGACATAGCTAATGCATCGTAATACATGCATTGTGCAATATACACACGAGTCACATTATTTACATAAACTTGCGTGCAAAAATATCGACCCACCTCTCTCCTTATGATTCAAACGGTAATAACTCAAGAAATATAACTGGTATTAAATTAATTTTGGTATCGTTGTAAAGGTATTACAATAAGGATTTAATTAATGCTATAGTTATTGTAACTGTAAATTGTTTACTAATTCTACAGCCTTAAACTAAAAACCGGTCAGTTGTCCTAACATTTCAGTAGGCGATTAATGACATCTTTCTTGTAAAAAACACTAACAAATTGATTTCAATAATTTTGGGGGCTAATTTTGGACCGTTAGCGAGTTTTTATGGAGTCTAACAGCTACCTACAAGTCTTCATCGTACAGTCTACTCAATTACTGTAACTCATCGGACTTCTCTTGGTCGTCGTTGCACTTGAACTGCAATGACATGTCAATTCCGCAAGGACGTTGACACCTTAAAACGGTCATCACGTTCAAATGTAGCCCAATGTCGTCCTGAACATGATCGCATGGTTAAGTTTAGCGTCTTTAGAAAACTTTGATATACTCTTGTAACCGAAGTTCGACTTAAATTAAGATTTCTAGCCACAACTCGTTGGCTAAATTCAGCTCTTAGCAAAGCCCCTAATTGAGAGGCTTTATTCGGAGTAATATCCATTTTGCCACAAAGACATTACATTGAAAATGAAGTTTAATTAACAATAAATCAATAAAAATCAAGACAAAATAGAAACAATAAGATTTGACCGATTTTTCCCACGGAACAAAACCGTTCAATTAACGTATAAAAAACTGAGTGATGGGGGTGCTTAGTGATTTGTATCGTTTGTAGTCAAGCATGTTGGTTTTAGAAAATGTAGAGTAAACGTACACATTCCCTATCATATTAACTCACATTATTAATAAAATAATAAATAACTATAATTTTTTAAGATATAGCGACTTGAACAGAAATGCGCGGGGTGAGTCGATTTTTTGCACGCAAGTGTATAAAGATCAGCCAAGTGCGAGTTGGTCTCGCGCCGTACCGCGGTTATACAGCAAAAATAGGCCAAAAATTTTGTTTTTTGTATGGGAAAACCCTTAATAAATGTCTAAATTATCTATTTTAATTATATTATTAATTAATATAGTTATACAATTAGGTATTTTTTTAACATTTAAAGCACCTACCTATTGCCATTATTGATATCAAGAAAAAAAGCCAAAAAAATCACGTTTGTCATAATATAGGAGCCCCAATTTTTAGTATTCGTTGTTATAGCGGCAACAAAGATACACAATTTGTGAAAATTTCAGAAGTCTAGCTTTAACGGTTTTTGAGATACAGACAAACAGACGGACTAACATCGAAGTCTTAGTACGTAATAGGGTTCCTACCCTTCGGGTACGGAATAATAAAAATTAAACAAAAAATGTGAGTGTAATGTTTATCCTTGGTTTAGAATCTGAGGGAGTTCGTGTTGTGCCAGTGACGATGGTGGATACGGATTATACTAATTATTTAGTTGCACACAATTGCAAGTACGACAAGGAGAATAATTTGCACCACGGTAAGCTTCTCATTCACTATTTAATTTTAATTATGGATTTAGAAAGTTTATAAGTACTGGATGTTAATTAGTAGATATTAAAAGCGTTAGTTTATTTAAGAAACATCAGTGGTAAAAACAGAAGAAAAAATATTGTTAACATTTTGATAATAAAAATTCAAAATTATGTATGAGTGTAAAAAATCGACCATCGGTCGTCTGTTATGGCCAAAGCTGTAGCCAAAATTTTTTAAAGGTTAAAACCACAATCGAAAAAAATAAAACATTACAATAGTTTTGCGGTTTAATTTGAAAATCTTGTTTACAGATTTTGCTTGGATAATGTCAAGATCAGCAACTTTGCAGCCTAAGATTAGGGAGGCCATCGAAAAAGCTGTTAAAAACTCCAAAGTAATTAATATAAATAAGTTCATATGGATGCATATCAACGAAGACACGTGTAAATCAGACTAAATACAGAGGAAACTTTATTGAAATTTCTGTATGATACAAAAATCGATGGCAGAAAAAATGTGACCTTTCGATATTCAAAAATGATATGTATTTTGGTGAAGAATTAAAAATAAAGATAATAAATAATATTTAGGTAATATTATGACTATTTATACCACTATATAGTAATATAATTATAATTAGGAAGTTTGTTTGTTTGAACGCACTAATCTCAGGAACTAGTAATTGTCCGATTTGAAAAATTCTTTGTTTTTTAGATAACCCATTTATTGAGGAAGGCCATAGGCTATATTTTATCGCGCCAAGGCTAATAGGAGCGAAGAAATACAGGAAAGTGTGGAAAAAACGAGAGAAATTATTTGAAATGGCTTATTTGAACGCGCTAATCTCAGGCACTACTGGTCCGATTTGAAAAATTATTTCAGTGTTAGATAGCCTGCTTATCGAGAAAGGCTCTAGGTTATATTTTATCACGCTAAGACTAATAGGAGTGAATAAATAGAGGAAAGTGTGGAAAAAACGGGGGAAATTATTTGAAAGGGCTCATTTGAAAGTACTGAGCAATTTTTATGTTATTTGGCACACATAAATAATAGACCACGTGAAAGGATATAGGGTTCTTTTTTTGCGGAAAAATTTACGGTTTCCGTGACATTCCTAAATTACGAGGGCGAAGCCGCGCGGAAGATCTAGTAATATTATATTTATTCTCTTACTTCACAATTATTATTTTATATAGCATTATTACTCAATCATCTAGATGACGCTACCAAGTCCGTTGCGCTAAAATTCGTTTCTCCCTGGGAAATCGTATATTTTTCCGAAACAAAACTATCCTGTTTCTCGTACTTCAAAGTAATTTAACCGTACCAAATTTCATCTAAATTGAATCAGCTTTTTAAAATTGTGAAGCGTGAAGTCAGGTACACTTTCGCATCTATACTAATATTATAAAGCGGAAGAGTTTGTTTGTTTGAACGCGCCAATCTCAGAAACTACTAGTCCAATTTGAAAAATTATTTCAGTGTTAGATAGGTTATTTATCAAAGAAGGCTAAATATTATCACGCTAAGACTACTAGGAGTAAAGAAACGGAGGAAAATGTGGAAAAAACCGGGAACATTATTTGAATGGGCTTATCTCGCGAACTACTGAAGCAATTTTTATGTTATTTGGCACAGATCATAGGCTATTGTTTGTGGGCGAATTTTTCTGTGAAATTTCTAATTTACGCAGGCGAAGCCACGTGGAACGCCTAGTTCATAATAATATTAGTAAGGAAGGATAAGGATATTTCATACTGTGTTAATAATAATAATAAAGTTTATTTGCAACTACATTAATGATACATGCACACATACTTTAAAACAAGACAATTCCAAATTGCAGCCGCAAATTGGCTCATGCTCGGCATGTGCTGGTACACTCAGGGGCATATTCAGCGCCGGTCTTCCGCAAGAGCCATTAGTGACGACATGGATATCATTATTAACTAATTACAACAGATTGCAAACAACTAAAACAACATAGAACATACAACAACAATAAAATATATCTCGCGACAGCCCACGACTAGACTGATGTTGTCGCACACGACAAACAGCTGTCGCGCGCTGTCACCACAATGATTGGCAACACGCAAGACTCCTTGTCTATGGTCAAGAAATCTGTCACCTGTCAAAACAAACGAAACAAAAAATATTAGATGTACTCGTGGATGTACTTTAGAGTCTTTAGAAAATAGACAATTAAAAATAAATATCAAAGAAATAAAACAAGATACAAACTAAAGATTTAACTAAAAGTACCCAACACCATTGACATTAACCAATTATAAATATAAACAAAAGTTCCGGGTATCGAAAGGTAAAACTATAATAATCTCATAATATTATGTACATACAAAAGTTGCCGGCCCTTCAAATTTTTTAAGCTAATAATTATTTTATTTTGAAAATAAATAAAAACCAAAACGACACAATGACACAGGCATATTAGATCACAGAGATATCATGGCAGAGGTTTTCTTGTGACAACTGTTGATCTAAAAGGAACCGTCGTAGTTTGTTTTTAAATGATTTAAGGCTTTTTGCATTTCTAATGGGAGGCGGTATGTTATTCCAGCATTTGGAAGCTGAATACCGAAAACTACCTCTGAATGAAACCGTACGATGTTTTTCAATTGTCAGCTGTGCTGAACATAGCCGTGACCCACAAGACCTGAGGCTAGCTGTTCTTGCCAATTTGTTGAATAGATACTTGGGTTCCTCGTACTTCAGCACCCCGAAAAGTAAATATGCAAGATGAAGCCTGCGTCGGTGTTTCATTTTTAAGAGCCCATATGACCCTAACTTGACTACATACTTTAACCTAGATCTCAAAATCTGTAAGGTCTAGAAAACTGATTTTTTGACACAAGTAACTTCAGTTCATAAAGATTAAATGCTCAAGACGAAAACACGATTACTCAAAAAATGCTCGATAGTTTCTTTTTTACAAAAAACCTTGTTTTAGACACATTTTTGCTTGGATCTTCGACGTTTGCTGTCTTTTCTTTAATATTTTTTAATATCTAAAAAGGTATTGATAAAACCTAAATTTGCTCAAAACACTTTTTTCATAATCATTATAGTCTTTAATTCAAGTAAAACTAACTCGGCGATGATTCCGCGCCGTCCTTCTCCACCTGGCATATGAAAGACGGGCATGAGTGTGAAGAGAGAAGGGCGATGTTTGATTTTTAGAGTCAGGTGAGCTCTTAACATTAAGTGCTTGTTAAGATAGGGCGTTACATGACTTCTGGGGGGTATGCTGAAGCAAAATCGAGCACAAGCATTTTGGACTCTCTGTATCAGTGTTTTGGTACTTGAAACTAGACGAGGGCCGTAAACTATGTCAGTGTAACTTAGCTTTGAGAGTACCAGAGACTCAACCAGAGTGATACGCATCTCTTCAGATAGATAAGGTCTTATTGTATACAATATTTTTAGCTTATAGAACGAACTACTGACTAGGTTAGTAACATGATCTTGGAAACGCAGATGACAGTCAAGAAGAAGACCAAGATTACGTGCCACATATGAACGCGCAATAGGCTCACCCATGAGCATGACGTCGGTTGATGGGTTTACAAGGCTAAGTTGTCTGCTAGTGCCACAGATAATGTATTTAGATTTAGCTGGATTTAATTTGTTACTTGATAACATCTTAAACTAAATTCTGCTAACCAGACAGTGTGTTCGCCCGACATTAACAATTACTTATCATGTCCGCTTGTTCCCGAGTTAAACAGCTCGAATAGCTGAATTGTCTTGAACAGTTTACAGTGCAGCGAAGTTTATTGCTTCCACGAAGTACGAAGTATTTCGAGCAACTCGCATCCTGGGGTTGGTGAGAGATCTGACATCCGAGTTGGTTCGTGTGTGATTGATCTCTTGGTTGCTTCAGATTAAAATGATTTAAGTATATGCAACGAAACTATCTATTTATATTATATGTATGTATATTATTTAAATTAATGCATGGGCAGTGTAGTGTATGCACTTACCCGCTTAGTAATAAACGTTGTATAAGCTTTGAATAGTTACACATTGTTTTGTTCCTGTCACACAAATGACATTTTTAATTGGATTGAAGAAGACAAACACTGTATAACTATTCAAAGCTTATACAGCGTTTATTAGTAAGGGGGTATGTACATAACTATCATAATACTTATAACACGGTCTCGTGCTCATGGTATGTGGAGGGGGCACACATCACTACAGCGAGAGCCATGGGCGAGGGCGGATGTGTGCCGGAGACCTGCCAGTATCGTGTGTTGCCGAGCCTGTGTAGTTATGGGAGATAAGTAAATAATTCAGTACATTACAGGCAGATTTCTATTTAGGTTGGCGAATTTTTCATAGAAACATAGTTTCTATGTCTTTTGACTCTTTCAGAGTTGCTGCTTTCACAGTATAAATTATTTAAGGAGAAACTCTGTGAATAATGACACATGCCAGTAGATTTAATATATATCTTATATCTTTAAACGAGCAATTCTTGTATATATATATCTTATATATAAAAATGGATTTTCAAATGTGTTAGTCGCGCTAAAACTCGAAAACGGCTGAACGGATTGGGCTAATATTAGTCTTAAAATATTCGTAGAAGTCCAGGGAAGGTTTTAAAGTGACGCGAAGTTCACCGGGACAGCTAGTATATATATATATATATATATATATATATATATATATATATATATATATATATATATATATATATATATATATATATATATATATATATATATATATATATATATATATATATATATATATATATATATATATAATTGGAATCTCGGAATCGGCTCCAACGATTTTCATGAAATTTAGTATATAGGGGGTTTCGTGGGTGATAAATCGATCTAGCTAGGAATCATTTCTAGAAAATGTCATTTTCATCGGATACCGAGCATATCTCGGTCAAACAGCTAGTGATAACTTAACTTTCATTTATTGCAGAGATAGACAATAATCACAAAATCTTAATAAAGCTTAAGTTAATTACCCATTACAATTTGTCTGAATGCAGCAGTTTTATAAGTTATTGGCAGGCAAAAATATATTACCATTATACTTAATTTCATTATTATTATCAGTCATAACGGTGTGTCAGAGGAGAAGATTAATGTGCAGTGTCGCGATGTCCAGCGAGCCGCGAGTGACGGATACGTCGGCCGGCCCGTGTCGATGGATACTACACAATAAAATTTATTTTGAATAGGCTTAGTGGGTGTTTCGTACATTGATAAATGCGTGATGTGTTTTTATGATCTATGATCGCCATGACTTCCGGGTTAGATTTTTAGCTGATTCACTGGATTCGTTTCGATATTATTGTTCAACGTGCTAATCTCCATAAAGGTTAAGAATAGTTGAGACAAGGAAGAGTAATTATTATCTAAGTATATATATAAAAATGGATTTTAAATTGTGTTAGTAACGCTAAAACTCGAAAACGGATTGGGGTAATTTTAGTCTTAAAATATTCGTAGAAGTCCAGGGAAGGTTTTAAAGTGACACGAAGTTCACCGGGACAGCTAGTAACGTTTATAAACTAAACTTTACCGTTAACAAAGAATTTAATAAAACTGTAATAAAGTAGCACATGGGACTATTAGCAGTTAGCAAACTTTCTCCACCGTTCTCGCTTCATTTCCCTTATAATGTCCAAATACCAAACTTCCTCACCAATAAGGTACAAGTCCTCTATTACCAGACCGACAAACAAAACAAAGCAGACGTGGATAATGACAGCGCAACGTAGAAAATTGATCCTTCTGTCCAGACAATACGCGTCAAATTCGAATCGGAGCTCGACTTTAGTGAAGCAACGCGGGCGAGTTTGCAGCGAATCATGTCGTACTGTAAACTTGCTAACTGTGTTACCAACTAGCTAAAGAGCGTATAACGTGTGACCGAGATGGAATAACGTCTCTCAACCAACAACCGGCAAATGCGATTTAGTTACGCGTCAGTTCGTGTAACACTAAAAATTGGATTTGCCTCAGTGCAATCGTGTTTGTTCGAGACATTACTTATACAGCTGACAGTCTCAAGACCGCCGAATGGTAATGGAATAAATATTGGCACGGTGTAAAGTAGGTATAGTTATTATGGAGGCACTTCTCATGGCTATTTGTATTTGCGTATTTGATGTATTCGCCAAACAATCACCGTGTGTAGACGGTATGTTTGACAAATATTGGCCTTATTTTTTTTATTTATTTATTTATTTATAGCAGGCTACATAGGCCCATACAATATATACCTTAATGACTAACATATATATAAATTATATACACTTAATAACTACACTTTATCACGAGTTATCGGCGACGTGACGCGCGCTTCATTCCGGAGTCTTCCCCGGAACCTTCGGTAGACCACATCAGTCGGCCAGAATTCCTCCGCTTCAAAGGTCGACAGAAGATGCGTCGGTACTCTCACCACAAAGGAACTGAAGTTGACCTTGTGGCGAGACTGCAGACGTTCGACCCTCAAGTGGAGGGATGTCTTCTTACTGATGTAGTTGACGATGTCCTCGACCTCCATGGACCAGTGCAGGCGAGATATGTACAGGGGCGTCGCGGGGACCTAGGGCGCGGTGCCGCGATGGTTGCGGGCGGCGGGCTTCTTCTTCCTCCTCTCCACCAGTATGAAGCCCTCCTCATCGCACCCCTTTCTCTCGTCCTTGCCAGGTCGAGAAGACTTGGCCTTGCGGCTCTTCGTAGCCTTGCGGCTATCCGTAGACTTACGGCTCTCCGTGGACTTACGGCTCTCCGAAGCCTTACGGCTCTCATTCTCCCCATTTTTGTTCGCCCGCAGGGAAGGTGCGGGGCGACCAGCAACAGTCGCGTAGTTTTGCTGAGTCGCCTGTGGACTCAGCGTCGGCGCAACCGGGAGGGGAACGCGGGCGGGGCTGGCAGCGGCGGTGTTCGTTGACCCGTCCGATAAATATGCTGATGGGCTAAACGTGATCGCCTGTGCGCCTCGGCGTCGGGTTACGTATGCAGCGTCAGGTGACCCACATAATGAATTATTACTTTTCAATTGTGATAATTCACTACGTAGGTCACTGATGATAGATTCCGACGCCTGCAATCTACCCCGAACTCCAGCCAGCTCTTCCTTCAGGAACCTGATGTCCTTCAGTAGGCTGACGACGTCGACGTGGTCCAGCGTGACGGGCGGCATCTTATGCAGCTGTTTAGCCAGAAAAGCCGGTACCTCATCCGGATCCGTCTGCTTCAGCAGGGAGATGATATCCTGCACGCTCCTTTCGGTTCGGTCTCTTCGTCGCGACGGCATGTTCGCGCTCTGGCCGAGCGTCTCATACAGCAGCTGCTTCCCTTGGCAAATCTCCTCGCTGGTGAAGGAAGACTTGCAGATCTGCATGATGCTGGCCTCATCCATGGTGTCGATGGCGTGCTGGATAAACGCCAGCAACTCGTTGGCCACGAGCGCCATGGTCACGTGCAGCGGCAATGTGCCGCGCGATTCGCGAAATATTAATTAATTAATATTTGCAGCGTGTGTAACGTGGAGCACGACCGTTCGCTAGCTCGACACATTATATGCCTATTTGACAAATGTGTCCAATACCAAATACACGTATCCGTACCTTTGTCAGTTTTTGGCGCACATCAAAAGAGTCAAATAGGCAAGTAAACAAAATCAAGTAAAAGTTTGGTATTTGACGTCCATGCGCCTTTATTTGCATGTTTGTAATATACGTCAATAATTTTGCCAAATGCAACAAATAGCCAATAGCAAATACAAATAGCCATGTGAAGTGCCTCCATTAGGTTTACGCGAATATTGTTATTACGTTTTGGCACTTTCAGTCTCTTGACCACGACCGCAGGAAAGTAGGCGAACGTCGTCGCGGATAAAAAAGTTCTCCACGATGAAAATTCGCAAGTGCCGAAAAGTAAGTATATTAGTTATTTTATCTTAAGAAGGTCAGGAGTAGTCCTGTAGATTAAGCGTTTGCAGGTACAGGTACAAAACTAATATAATAATAATAATAAGTCCGCAGGGCAGCTTGTGGCGAGCTGTTGGGGAGTAGCGACCCCACGTATACGAGTGCTCCCAGGGAAGCCTCTGTTCTCCATCTCCGGCTTGCCTTCACCGGCCGGCCGGAGTGAACACTGACGGAGAGTCAGGCCCTACCTCTGCCTTGCCTTAACCTGCCGGTCAGAGTGGAGTCGCAAGAGCTTCGGCTCGGTGGGAGGATGTGAAGCGTAAGTGGCGAGTGGGCGACGTGTTGGGATCCTCTGAGGGTGCAAATGGTTAGCGTTTAAAGTCCAGCGACACCTCTTTTGCCTCAAGTCGCTCTGTGAAATGTTGCCGCCTCGGTGCACCGTACGTGCGAAAGTTGGCGAAAGAGTTGGCGAGTCACCGTCTGCCAACATTATGATACATGTTTCCACGTTGTATCGGCAGACGCCATAGTCCTTCCACTGTCCCATTTAGTAGTTACCCAGTCCACTAGCACCTCACCCCGATAGCCCGATATCATTAATTCTAATATCCATTCTCTGCAATAGTCCTACACTGGCCGCTAGTTCTCCTTGGTCGTACTCCCATAGTGCGGACAGGGAGAGTCGCCGGCCAATGTCACATTACATTTATATTAAAACTATGTAACGGGCCTCTACGTGTTTTCTTCGGCCCCACGCATGCCTTCCAAAGGTCTGGGATTTAATTGCTCATGAGCAAGGACACAAACATAATAATAAATAAATAATATTTGAAAATTTTGTTTCCTAATTTTGTCACTCATCTTAGTGTGACTTCTAAGTATAGAGTTTAGAGTTATGGACCATACTAAAAACATTTTGATTACTTAAAAAAAAACATAATAGTTGATTATACCATAGCTACTTGCTAACACTTGTTTTCAAAAGAGTTTGTGTTACTTAAATGTTTCCTTTCCGTTATCAAACTCCTTAACACGAACTCGAAATTTCAGTTTCAAAAACGAACTGTCACTAACTGGACCGGTTGATCGAGCACCATAGAAAATAAATTGCGAACATCAGCATCGTTGCAGCTAGTAAACGCTAGTGGAGATTACACTTCGAACTCAAGGCACTTAACATTTATACGAGAAAATGTAAATTGCCCGTCAAAATCCACACTAAACGCTTGCCGTAATTTTATGCTGCAATTAAACGCTTTACATCCTGGAATATACGAAAACTGGAAAAGTCAGTTTTAATTGCACAAAAATTAGAGCAAAACAGTTTATAAAAGTATGTCTAATTTTATTGCAACAAATGGGCAAAATTATTTCTATTTTATTTTATTTATTTATTTCGTTCAATATTGTATTTATTGTATACAGTATTGAACGAAATAAATAAATAAAATAAAATAGAAATAATTTTGCTCATTTGTTGCAATAAAATTAGACATACTTTTATAAACTGTTTTGCTCTAATTTTTGTGCAATTAAAACTGACTTTTTCAGTTTTCGTATATTCCAGGATGTAAAGCGTTTAATATTACAAAATACAAGAAATCTTGCCGCAAAAACTACAAAGAGTTTTGTTGCAGCGCCTAAATCTTTTAATGTTAATTTAGGTTTTTTTGTTTCATCAAATCATGTTGTTGCTATGTAATTTCTATAGGCGTTTTATTATTTTTATTTTTGTTAATTGGTAGGCGGTAGTCGATATATTCTAGTATCGTCCATTCTTTTTGCACTGTAATGCTGTTCCTTTGTTACAAAACGAATATACAAAAGTTTATCTAAATTGCATTTTATTCAGTATCCTCAAAATAGGATCAAATTAACTAAATCCAGTTTCAATACGAAACAAATTGGCGACCGTGATACAAATAAGAAGAACCTGCAAAATCAAAAATTCAAAAGAGGCGTGGGTTGGAATTTGGAAGTACAAAACGAAGAAATTCAGGCTTACTCAGGATTATAACGAGACTTCTTTCAAGAAAGACAACCAAGCCACGGTGACTGAGTTGTGAGCAGCATTTTTGAGAAGATTCTACGCAAGTTAAGTGCCCTTCCTATTTCCCTAATTATAACCTTATAAAACTAAGAAAGACAAAAATCCTTAATTTATACATTTATCCAACTAAATATCCACTTTCACACTCATCGTTTATTGAAATAAATAGCCTTAATAGTTTAAAAACGTAGTAAATAACCAAGAATATTATAATATTGTCACAAAAGTGCAAAAGTTTAGATTAAGTAATTCTTGTGTAAAAGTTTAGATTAATTCTTGTTTTTGTTGTTATTTGATGTTATTAATTAGTATCTAATCATTTATAATAAAGGCTAACATATTGTGTATAAAATAGCTTAACTAAAATTAACGAGCTAGGTATCTACTATTATTGGTTTAGCTTATAAAACAAACTCCTTTATATGTATAATAGAATATATTAACAGTTGTTTGGCCGAACTGTTTCAGGTGTGCTGGCAGTGCACCTATTCAGTGCATTCAGCGTGTGTACGGCTTATCGCCGGTCGACCTTGAGACCGTGATCAGCTGTGCATGCGCCTGCAAGTCGTCGGCTTCCGGAAGTACTGTAAATTCCGTCAAAATGAGGAGCGTGAGCATAAACATTTTTTTTCATATTTAACTAATTAACTTATAACTTCTTGTTCGTGTGATACAGAATCATTAATTAAGGAATATTGTTTTGCATTAAAGGTTTTTGTTGTGATAAGTAAATATTTATCACAATGTCTGTAGATTTAAAGTCGCTTATAGCAAGGCGAGCGTCCATAAAAGGGCAAATTACTAAATTCAAAGGGTACTTAGAATCTTTTGTTGATAAAGATGATGAAACTTTTTCACCGCTGGAGATTGTAAAATTAACACTTAAATTGAGTAAATTTGAGATACTGTCTTCTAGGTTTGAGGAGGTACAGACTGAGATAGAAATCTTAAATTCTCAAAATTTAGATGCCGAAATCGATGAAAGAGATATTATTGAGTCCGATATGATTAGTCTGGTTGCACTTTCTCGAGATTTATTGGATAAGCACAATCAAAAACTGGAAATTAGTAGGAGAGAATCTGTAGCACAAAATATCGTTCATGAACAACAGGAGCTCGGAGTGAAATTGCCACAAATACAAATTGCTAGGTTTGATGGAGCCTACTTTCGGTGGTTGGATTTTCGTGATTCTTTTATTTCATTAGTGCATAATAATGAGCGTATCTCTGCAATTCAAAAATATCATTATTTAATATCTTACCTGGAGGGCGAGGCAGCCAGGATAATTTCTAATTTGGAGGTATCATCTGATAATTATGTTACTGCGTGGGGCTTATTATGTGAGCGTTACGATAACAAAAGATTACTAATAAATCACCACTTAAACTCGTTATTTAATATTCAGCCTATTGCTCGCGAGACAGAGAAATCTTTACGTTTTTTAGTCGATCACGTGACAAAAAATTTACGGGCATTATCGAATTTAGGACAACCTACCTGTCAATGGGATGTTATTATTATTTTTATGTTATCTTCAAAATTGGATGCTCAAACTCTTATGAAGTGGGAAGAACTAAGAAATGGTCTAGATGACGTACCTACATTAAACATTTTTAATAAATTCTTAACTGCACGGGCAGATGTCCTCGAGTCATTGAACCGAAATAGTAAACAGCATGATAATGCACTTCAAAATAAATCAAACAAAAATAACTCGACGGCACCTTCGCCCAGCAACTTACAACATCGTGGTAACTACCATACAAAATCTTTTGCGGTTTCTACTCCAAAGGCGAAATTATCACAAACATGTACTACTAATCATAGTTCAAATACGTATCTGTGTATAATTTGTGACTCCGATCATAAAATATATGATTGCCCAATATTCAAATCAAAAAATGTAAAAGAGCGAATGGCTTATGTAACTAAATACAAATTATGTTTGAATTGCCTCAGACAGGGGCACCCTTCAAGTGAATGCCGAATGGGCCCTTGCAAGGAATGTAAACAGAGGCATAACTCACTGTTGCATAAAACGGAGGAACCACAAACCGTCACAAATTTTTCTAAACAAGGCATAAGTCAAGTTGTTTTATCAACTGCGCTAATTGAGGTCAAAAATCCGTATACAAATAAATCTGAGACCGTTCGTGCTCTTCTAGACTGTGGTAGCCAGTCTTCGTTCATCACTAAATCATTGCAGACGAGGCTGGGTCTAAATTCTAATCCTATTGAATCTATTAATGTTATAGGCATAGGTAATAATTTAATAAATAAAGTAATGGTAAACTGTGTCGCTCAATTAAGGTCTATTCACACTTCGTATAGTGTTACTTTGTCGTGTTTCGTTCTTGACGAGTTAACTGGAGAATTGCCAAAATCTCCTATAGACATACGCGAATTACAGATACCGGAGACGGTACGACTTGCTGATCCAAAATTTGGTCAACCTGGGCCAATTGATATTTTGTTAGGCGCCGATATTTTCTGGGATGTTTTGGAGTGTGATCAACGCTCTTTGGGCCCCAACAAGCCAAAGCTCAGACTATCAAAATTTGGCTGGCTAATTGCTGGTCCTATATTAAATATAAAAGACAAAACTAAACATAATCGTGTTCACTGTAATCACGCTACTATATTTAAAGATTCTTTCAATAGTATTGAAGAAATGCTAACTAAATTTTGGTCTCTTGAAGATGTACCACAAAAAAGATTTCTAAATCAAAATGATCAATTCTGTGAACAGCACTTTGCCTCTCACACGTCTCGGCTAGAATCAGGTAGATTTTGTGTTGAATTGCCTCTAAAAGATTCCCCTGACTGTTTGGGAGATTCGTACAACTTAGCTCGAAATAGATTTTTTAATCTCGAAAAGCGGTTTAGAAAAAATCCGACACTAAAAACAAAATATGTAGAATTCATTCGTGAATATGCAGACTTAGGACACTTAACTGAAATAAAAATCGATAAGCCTAATCCTTCTTATTTTCTTTGTCATCACGCTGTTTTTAAAGAATGTAGTGAGTCCACGAAGCTACGTGTCGTTTTTAATGGCTCAGAACCCACCTCCTCAGGCTATTCTTTAAATGATTTATTACATAAGGGACCACATGTGCAGGATTCACTTTTCTCCATTCTAATAAGGGCTCGCCAATATCGGTATTTACTAACAGGAGATATTGATAAATTTTATCGACAGGTAAATATTTCTAATAATATGCATAAAAATTTGCAGCTCATATTGTGGAGAGAGGAAGAGTCAATGCCTTTGAGAACCTTGCAGCTTTGTACTCTTACTTACGGCACTGCAAGTGCGAGTTACTTAAGCACAAGGTGCTTGTGGCAGGTGGGGGAGGAATGTGATGATCAATTAATTAAAACAATAATACAGCATGATTTTTACGTGGATGACCTAATTACTGGAAGTGATAACGAACAACAATTAGAGCTTATTTTAAATCGCGTTAAAGATACTCTAAAATCTGGCTGTTTTAATTTAAGAAAATTTAAAACAAATGCACCGAAACTATTAAATAAAATTTCAGGTTGCTCTGAGTCATTGTATTTAAGTGTATCTACGAGTACATTAGGATTAGGATGGAATCCTTTAAATGATTATCTCCATTTTCCTTTTAAATTACCATCTCAAAATGCATGTATTACTAAAAGACTTATTATGTCCAATTCATTTACTATTTTTGATCCGCTGGGCTTACTGAGTCCATGCACTATTCAACCTAAATTAATTTTGCAAAAGTTGTGGCAATTGAAACTTGATTGGGACGAACCTGTACCCAAAGAGATAAAGGAGTCTTGGTTAGAGTTTTCTAATAATTTAACTGCCCTTTCAACCCTTCAAGTGCCTAGAAAAGTTTTTACTTCTGATGATGTGAAATCCATCGAAATGCACGTCTTTAGTGACGCCTCTCAACGTGCATATGGAGCCTGTATATTTATGCGTAGTATTAATACTAACGGGGATGTAACAGTAAAACTCTTGTGCGCTAAATCGAAGGTATGCCCTTTAAAACCCGTTACTATTCCTCGTTTGGAGCTTTGCGCGGCTCTCCTTGGTGCTAGGCTTGCTAAAAGTGTGACTGATTCTATTAGGTACAAACCCTCTCGAACTGTATTTTGGTGTGACTCCACCGTTGTGCTTAGTTGGCTTCGTGGAGACATAATGAAACTCAAAACGTTTGTTGCAAATCGTGTAGGAGAATTATTAGAGTTGACGGATCCTGCTTCATGGCGATATGTGCCTACAGATATGAATCCAGCTGATAAAATCTCTAGATCTGTCAATTCAGCCCAAATTCGCGATCTTGAAATATGGTGGTCTGGCCCAAACTTTCTAAAATGTGAAGAGTTTGGATGGCCCACTATGCCTCAAGTACCATACGAAAATATAATCGAAATTAAATCTGTTCCATTAGCTGTATCCGAGCCAATAATTAATTTCGATCGGTATTCTAAATTAACTAAAATACAACGAACATTCGCTTATGTAAAGCGCTTTATTTACAATTTAAAAAATCCTTCTCAAAGGAGAATAGGCAGTTTATCTGTAGATGAATTAAATGACTCGTTTAATGGCTTATGCTGTATTGCTCAAAAGGAATTATTTTTTACTGAATTTAAATTATTAAAAATGAATAGTCCATTGAAACATAATTCTAAGTTGCTGTGTTTATCTCCATTTATTGATCAAAATAACTTAATTAGAGTGGGAGGCAGAATAGAGTCCTCGCAATATACTTTCGAAAACAAGCACCCTATAGTGCTTGACGCGTCTCATTACTTGACCAAATTAATATTTGAATATCAGCATTTGCAGAATTTTCATGCTGGGCCACAGTTGCTTTTAGCGTCAGTACGGCAGTCGGTGTGGCCAATCAATGGCCGTCGATTGGCTCGTCAGGTAGTGCGTCGATGTGTTCGGTGTCGACGTGCGCAAGGTAAAACGCTGCAACCAAAAATGGGAAATCTGCCCCCAGAGCGACTCAATCCTGACTATCCTTTCATTTCCGTAGGACTGGATTTTGCTGGACCTTTTTATATTCTTAATCGCAAAGGACGTGGCGCAAAATTGATTAAATGTTATATGTGTATTTTTGTGTGCATGAGATTTAAATGTATTCATTTAGAAATCGTTAGTGATTTGTCCAAAAATGCCTTTATGATGACGTTACGAAGATTCGTAGCGCGACGCGGAAGGCCAGCAGAGATATTTTGTGATAATGGCCGCAATTTCGTTGCTGCTGCTAAAGAGTTAAGTATATTTCTAAAACAAAACTCCGATTCTATTTCTGATTCTGCATCTCAGGACGGTATTAAATTCATTTTCTCACCGTGCTATGCTCCTCATTTTGGTGGAATATGGGAAGCTGGCGTTAAATCTGCCAAGCATCACATAGTTAGAATACTTGGAAATAGTCATTTAACTTTTGAAGAATTGTATACTTTGTTTGTGCAAGTGGAGGCGATTCTAAACAGTCGTCCGCTATGTCCCTTGTCCTCCTCACCCAATGACCTTCTTTTCCTTTCCCCAGGGCACTTCTTAATTGGAAGACAGCTGACATCCATGCCGACCCCAAATCTGACTGACTGCAATGAAAGTCATCTTCAGCGATATGCCAGAGTAGAAAAACTTCGCCAACATTTTTGGACAAGATGGCAAAAGGAGTATATATCCGAAATGCAGCAGCGCCGAAAATGGAAGGAAAATCATGTCAGCTTGAAAGTTGGTGATCTTGTATTGATACATGAAGATTTCGTACCTCCCTTAGGTTGGAGGCTTGGCAGAGTCACACGCTTATTCCCGGGTGTCGACGGAATATCGCGTGTTGCAGATATCGCCACTACACGGGGTATTGTAAGAAGGCCTCTAGTTCGCCTTTGTCCATTGCAAGATGAAGACACCAACGGTTGAAGGAAAGAGCAAGATGAAGACACCAACGGTTGAAAGAAGGAGCTTTCAACGGGGGCCAGGATGTTGCAGCGCCTAAATCTTTTAATGTTAATTTAGGTTTTTTTGTTTCATCAAATCATGTTGTTGCTATGTAATTTCTATAGGCGTTTTATTATTTTTATTTTTGTTAATTGGTAGGCGGTAGTCGATATATTCTAGTATCGTCCATTCTTTTTTGCACTGTAATGCTGTTCCTTTGTTACAAAACGAATATACAAAAGTTTATCTAAATTGCATTTTATTCAGTATCCTCAAAATAGGATCAAATTAACTAAATCCAGTTTCAATACGAAACAAGTTTATCTGGACAAGCTGTGGTCGCATTAGTTAAATTTACTCAATAGATGTTTTTAGGGTTCCGTACCTCAAAAGGAAAAAACGGAACCCTTATAGGATCACTTTGTTGTCCGTCTGTCCGTCCGTCCGTCTGTCAAGACCCTTTTTCTCAGGAACGCGTGGAGGTATGAAGCTGAAATTTATATCAATTACTCAGGTCTACTGTCCCTTGAAGCTGTGAAAAAATCAAACTTCTAAGCCAACGCAATCAAAAGATACAGCCGTTTATGCCGCAAATTTTCGACACTTGCAAGGGAATCAAAACCTACAGGGTGCTTCCCGTGAACTCAGAATTTTGAAATTTGGTACGAAGCAACGTCTTATAGCATAGATAAAGGAAAAATTACGAAAACCATAAATTTTTAGTTACATCACATAATATATTTTTTTTTAATAATTTTAAACTTACTACCCATTTCCTCATAAACGCGTAGAGGTATTAAATTGAAATTCATACCAAATACTCAGGTCTATAATACCTTTAAGCTGTCGGAACCCTCGGTGCGCGAGTCCGACTCGCACTTGGCCGGTTTTTTAAGTTGCCGTCTATATTTACACTTGTCCCGATACAACTTTTGTAGGTCTTCTGGCAGCCCTTCTACAAATGAAGGTATTAAGGTCTAAAGCATTCTGCTTCCATAATAATTATTACAGTCCGGCTTAACAAATTTTGTTTTACAGGTTTGTCTTAAATTGCTAGGTCTTATTTTTCTATTAAAAGTGTAGGATCCTTAACTTCATTTAAAACCGAGAATTTTTTCTGGAAGTTTAGTAATGATAATGACGTCATGATATAGAAATAATTATAATGTGGAAATCATTATAATGAAACTGACTTGGCTAGTTGTATAATTAACTAGCTGTCCCGGTGAACTTCGTGTCACTTTAAAACCTTCCCTGGACTTCTACGAATATTTTAAGAATAAAATTAGCCTAACCCGTTCAGCCGTTTTCGAGTTTTAGTGTTACTAACATAATTGAAAATCCATTTTTATATATTTGACTTTTAAGTATTATCACAAATCTTTTGTATGGGAGTATAGAAAAGTGTTGTTTTTAGACTTTTTCAGGAAATTTAATTTTTTTTAGAATTTTTCTCTCCGTAAGAACCATCCTCGTACTTCAAGGAATATTTAAAAAAAAGAATTAGCGAAATCGGTCGAACCGTTCTCGAGTTTTGCGCTTAGCAACACATTCAGCGACTCATTTTTATATTATAGATAGAATAAAGGTGGAGCTTAAATCGACAGCGCTATTCGCAGTTACCTAAACCTTCGGAAGCTTTTCCGTCCTAATTCTAGGAGTTACGTATAGATGGCGCTACGAGTATCGTTCTTGAATCTTGTGCTATATGAAGTTCATAACGGATAGGTTTCCCACAAATTATGTGTCAATTACCTACTATAATTGCTAGAAATACTATAAATATTATATTAAAAATAAAAATAAAGTTTTGAAGTATTGTGTCGGTTTAAAGACAAGTGTAAAATTACAAAATCATAATTTTCGTATAATCGCTAGACATTGCGTATAATCGTAAGACTGTATATTATATTGCTATTTTAAATACAATATTGCGATGGAGATTTATTTAGTGTTAATGGTTAAATGCAAAAATCGGCCAAGTGTGAGTGGGACTCGCGCAAGAAGGGTTCCGTACCACTATAGAGCAAAAGTAAAAAAAAAATGATTTTTTTGTACAGGATTATTAATTTTATTTAAATTTTATTAATTATTATTAAAGTATAAATAAAATTTAGTACTTACCTATTTTGTGAACATTTCAGATGGTTACTTGTTGTCATCTTGGCATTGATACCGAGCAAAAATGTAAAAAAAAATCATGTTTGTTTTAGCCTCGCGGGACTATTTAAGTATTAAATTTTTGTTTTTAGTACATTTTGTTGTTATAGCAGCAACAAAAATACATAATGTGTGAAAATTTCAACTCTCTAGCTATTACCATTCTTAAATTACAGTCTGGAGACAAACGGAGAGACGGACAGACATCGAAGTGTCAGTAATAGGGTCCCGTTTTTCCCTTTGGGTACGGAACCCTAAAAATACATATAGGTATTTGCGCATAATTATAATACTTCATGATTATATTAAAATTATGCAAATGGTTCTTACTTCTAGGTACACCGTATATTAACTTACCTATTAGTGTATTAATTATTAACGTATCATTGAGAAAATTGACTCCTAGGCAGTTGACAGACAACGTCAATTTGGTCGGATCATGTCAATTCAATGCTGTCGGCTGAATTTGACATAACGCTACCAAACTACGCAGGGTGGACCTATGTAACACAGACTATAATTCTGTCTACTCTGTATGTAATTTGGTCTGCCTAGGAATCAACTTCTCTGATAGTTCATAGTACTTATCACACAAGCATATTATTTGGTGGAGTTATATCAAGTCAATTGTTATACCAAACAACATCCGTCTGCCATCATATTTTTGTATAATTCTCCTTTTAGTCTTAGCGTGATAAAATATAACCTATAGCCTTCCTCAATAAACGGGCTTTCTAACACTGAAAGAATTTTTCAAATCGGACCAGTAGTTCCTGAGATTAGCGCGTTCAAGATAGCCCTTTCAAATAATTTTTCCCGTTTTTTCCACATTTTCCTCTATTTCTTCGCTCCTATTAGACTTAGCGTGATAAAATATATAGCCTATAGCCTTCCTCGATAAATGGGCTATCTAACACTGAATGAATCATCAAAATCTGTTGCGTAGTTTTAAAGATTAAAGGGCACAATAGGACATGAGGGAAAAAAGCGACTTTGTTTTATAATATTATGTGTATAGATATAGATGATGGCGGACGGATGTTATATTCAATTTATTTAAAAAAATGTAATAAATTTAAAACTAGAAAATAGAAAAAATAAGACATACTTTGTAAACTCATTTAGTATTGTTACGTGCTAGGGTTCGAAGATTTGGAGAGAAAGACCTGGTGACTCTCTTGAAGACTTTATTAACACTGCACTAAACACTAGGTCACAACACTTAGCACTAAGTCCAAACACAAATCACTAGGTCCAATCACTAAGCACTATCACTGTCCTAGGTCGTAGCCAAGTCGCAGGTTTCACTGGTTCACTCAGTATTGATCACTTGATGTCGCCTCGAAGATCGCTTAGATTAAACTGACTTGCCGGGTCTGCCTGCGGCTCTTTTTATATGGCGAGACGAATTCCAGAAATTTCCCGATTCACGTAAACAAGTAAACAACCGTGGGAAATTTCTAGGTGGCTCGGGCATGTACCACAATAAAACTGCCGTCCTTGCGATAAGTGCAGTAAGTTGAATTTAATTTAGACCTTATGGACTCAGTCATAAGGTCTAAATTCAAACACGCTAACAAATAAAGGGTAAACACGTAAACAAACATTGGACCTTTTTAGAAGGTTCGAGTATGTACTTGCGCACCACGTGTCCGTATACCATGTACCGTAACACTACTCCCCTCTTAGAGATGCTCGTCCCGAGCATCATTGTTACTGCCATGGTAACGCGCCAGACGGTTCCTACGACTACTCCTGGTCTGTGGTCCCTTTACAGCAGCGCAAGTAATACATCTGTGGCACCAATCCTGCACATCATCTCTCCAATGCAACCAGAAGAATCGTTCTCGCACTTTCCTTAGCATCCTCTTGACGCCTAGATGACTCCCTGATACGCCCTCATGTATCTCGCGGAGAACATCTGGTACTCTTGCCCTTGGGACAATTATCTGAAAATAGAACTCTCTGCCGTTAGCCTTCTGCCATTTCCGGTAGAGTAGTCCGTCCTGAAGTATCAGACTGTCCCATTGCTCCCAGTACGCCTTAGTGACAGCGCCAGTGGGTGCAACCTCACTCCAGATTGGTTTTATGTCACCCCGTTTCTTCCATGTGATGATGTGCCGAAGGTCGTCATCTTTTTCTTGAGCCTTTCTCATAACTTCATTCTCCATGTGCCCCAAATTACTTGTTCTCTTTGTTCCGCTCCGTGCCTGGGAGGTAACAGTTACCGGGGCTTTCTCCGCGTCATCCAGTACTCGCCCCTTAGTTCTGGATTCTATTCGTTCCCCATGACTCCGGGTAGGGGACGAAACCGCTTGCTTCTTCAACTCCTCCATTTGTTCCTCGATCCTTTTTATCCTTGCCATCTGGGTCTTCTTCTGCGGACAGTTTAGCTGAAGATGGCCCCTCTCACCACACTTATAGCACATGGCTTCAAGTCTTTTCCTCGTAGAAGCCTTAACTTCCTTGACTTCTTCAGAGACCTTGTGGATCTTATGGGTCTGCCGTATGTCATGGCGCACAGCCTCGACTTCCAAAGCATGCGCTAATGCTTCCTTTAACGAGGTATGGTGACCAAGTCTTACTGCAGCCCTGACCTCCAAGTCTTTGATTCCGTCGACAAATCCTTGAACAATATTTGTGTCGACCATCTTGGTGTCGGCTCCTGGATATGCCTTCCTGACGAGTTTTTCAATTTCCAACGCCCATTGTTGAAGTCCTTCTCCTGAACGTTGGACTCTGTCACGCAGTTGGGCACGGAACACGTGCTCCAAGTGTCGCTCCCCGTATCTGGATTCCAGTGCCTCCATCAGGTCTTGGAAACCATTTCCCGTATGTGGCAGTGCCTCCAGAACCGACACAGCTTGCCCTCTGAGTGCAACAGTGAGAGCGGTCAAGCATTGCTCCTCCGTCCATCCGTTTGCGGTAGCAACAGTCTGAAATTGCCGACGATAAGCGTTCCAAGAAGTAGTGCCGTCGTACGGTGGCACCTTTACTCTTGGTCCTTGCGCCACACCAGTGACTCCACTAGACACCGCAACTCCCGTAGTTTCTAGGTGCACTACTCTCTTCTGTAGTTCTGTGAATCCGGTTTTCAAATTTTCCACAACCGTCTCTAACCCAGTAACTCGTTCTTTCATTACGTCGACATCTTTACGAAGCTTAGTCACCGTGTCACTAACATCCTTTATAGCTCCAAGTGCTTTTTCTTGGAGGTCTTTTTGCTGCTCTTGTGATTCTCGAATCGCTCTGATTTCAGCCTTCTGAAATTCTTGCAAAGCGCCGAGCTTGCATTCTTGTGACTCCATCAAAGCGCCAAGCTTGCGGTCTTGTGCCTCCATCATTGCCTTTTGAGAATCTTTCAACGCCTGACTTTCAGCTTTTTGAGACTCCTGCAAAGCCTGAATTAATTCAATTATGCTTTCCAATTGAAGAGCCATTTGAGGGGCTGTAGAAACTACGGGCGTAGCAGGATAGATGGAACTAGTCGACGGGGCCTGAGCAGGCGGGGCCCAGTGGGCGGCGCTAGTGGGCGTGGCCTGAGTGGGCGGGGCCTGGTGGGCGGAGCCAGTGGGCGTGGCCACGCCCAAAGTGGGCGGAGCCTGAGGGGCGTGGCCAGTGGGCGTGTCCCGGTGGGCGGAGCAAGTGGGCGTGGCTTCGCCCAAAGTGGGCGGAGCCTGGTGGGCGTGGTCAGTGGGCGGAGCCAGGTGGGCGGGGCCAGTGAGTGGGACCTGTCCCTCAGTGGGCGGAGCTTGGTCCCCAGTGGGTGTGGCCTCCGCAACTCCCCTCTCGGAGTCAATGGCAGCAGCTCGCTGCGCCCTTGTCCTGACACTCCCCTTGAAGTCCTCTCTCGGAGTCAATGGCATCTCCAAATCGCACTTCTGACACCAGTTGTTACGTGCTAGGGTTCGAAGATTTGGAGAGAAAGACCTGGTGACTCTCTTGAAGACTTTATTAACACTGCACTAAACACTAGGTCACAACACTTAGCACTAAGTCCAAACACAAATCACTAGGTCCAATCACTAAGCACTATCACTGTCCTAGGTCGTAGCCAAGTCGCAGGTTTCACTGGTTCACTCAGTATTGATCACTTGATGTCGCCTCGAAGATCGCTTAGATTAAACTGACTTGCCGGGTCTGCCTGCGGCTCTTTTTATATGGCGAGACGAATTCCAGAAATTTCCCGATTCACGTAAACAAGTAAACAACCGTGGGAAATTTCTAGGTGGCTCGGGCATGTACCACAATAAAACTGCCGTCCTTGCGATAAGTGCAGTAAGTTGAATTTAATTTAGACCTTATGGACTCAGTCATAAGGTCTAAATTCAAACACGCTAACAAATAAAGGGTAAACACGTAAACAAACATTGGACCTTTTTAGAAGGTTCGAGTATGTACTTGCGCACCACGTGTCCGTATACCATGTACCGTAACAGTATTATTTCATTAGATTAGACTGTGCGCCACAAAAAACGACTTTTAACTTCAGTAAACGACTAACTATCTAAACGTAATTACGTTTTTCTCGTTTTTATGTCTGTTTCCAGGGTACTTCTGAGAGTATTTTAGGGTAATGTACTGAGAATACTGAGATTTTATTAGTACCAGAGGAATGGAATTGCTTTTATTTGAATATCAGTGTTTTTACGCTAGATGCAGAAATTTAATATGAATTAGCAAATAAAATAATATGTAATTAATTAAATAAAAAAGCTTTGCAATAATTTTTATCAATTCCAATATTTGTAATCTGGGATTTAAACTATCCAATTTACAGAATGCCTTTCTCTAGGTATAATAATAATTATTATTATCCTACATTATTATAATATGGATATACCCAATCTATACTTCTATACTAATATTATAAATGCGAAAGTGTGTCAGTCTGTCTGTCTGTGACCTCTTCACGCTCAAACCGCTGAACCGATTTTGCTGAAATTTGGCATGGAGATACTTTGAGTCCGGTGAAAGGATATGCCCTTTAACCAGACTCAAAGTATCTCCATGCCGTACATTAATATAACCGTACATTATATAACCGAAATGTACGGTTTCTGCGCGATAAGCGAATTTTGGCGAGCGGAGTTGCGGGTGCCATCTAGTTACTAATAAAATATCCACACTGCGTAAATAGATGTTATAATTATAGAGTCTTATTTAAACCTTATTTTACGGTACGGAGCAATAACGAATAAAATTAACAGAATTAATAAGGCTTGGAAATTTCACGAACAAAATACAGTAGGAGATTCAAAATAGCCAGGGTCGAATTAATTTGGTCTACTTAATTTTCTTTCTCCTCGAGCGACGGATAGTTATTGAATTAGCCAACTACCCTCAAGCGAAGTAGGTTAAACTCGACATCAAGTGGAGTCAAACAGACACTAGGCCAATAAAGCTTAGTTTACACTAACTTCACTAAGTAAAATAAATCTTGTCTGCAAGTAGATGATCGAATTGTTGGAATCGGAAATTGTTCTGTAATACCTGGATACCGTGTAAATATTGCTTTAAAAGGCTGTTTAGTATCTGGTAAATCTTACTCAGTTAAAAGAGTAACAGCAGTGCTAATTCAAAATAGATTTTATAAAATACTAGCTGTCCCGGCAAACGTTTCTTTGCTATATAAAGTATTTCGCCCGTATTATTTTATTGAAGTGACTAAATAAGTCACCATGGCAACGTCCATCGCTATCCCGTCGCACAAACAATGGTCGCCGTCAGTCTCGAGTTGTAATAATTTACTATTATTTATTCAACAATTAATGTACTTATCAATATAAAAAGTAGCCAGTAGCCGATTTTATAGACCTACTGAATATGCATATAAAATTTGGTTAAACTCAGTAAAGCCGTTTGGGAGGAGTTTTATATATAAGAAGATAACGTAACAATAGCATTTGTATAAAAGCTCTAGTAGGCCACGCAAAAGTTTAAAGGTGACTTTCCGATCATCGCGGCAAATGAACGCATCCGACAAAAATGAACATAAAATGCCACTTTATTGTATGAAACTTATGGCCTGGGTTATAGAGCGTAATTTTATTTAAATTGTTGCCGGTCGTATTCGCTTACCCCATGGATCGGACAACCACCTTAAGATCACTCGACGACACTGGCAATCGGCGCATGTGTAGAATGTTTTTTTTTTCGATCACTCATTCATCCCAAGTAAAGCCCTAAGAATCAAATATTTAACTTTCCCCTTCTGGTAAGTGATCTAAGGTAACACTCAGTGCGTGAGTTCTGGGGTACGGGTATATACTTCATAATGTTATAGTAAAACTAGCTGTTGCCCGCAAATTCGATCACGTGGATGTATATTATTAAAATCGAGATTTAGAAAATTGAACACCCATCTATGACCTTTTTTATTTGGATCTATATTACACACGAAATTTTTAATTTACTTCAAAGACCCAGGAAAATTGAACCTCAGATATTTATCGTTTTGAAAAATCCTTTCTTCGAAGGGAAACAAACGCTTGAAGGCACGGATTAAGTTCCTATAGCGCTGTCTACGATATCACCGTAGTATGCGACATCAGATTTACACTGTTGGTTGTCTTGTCATTGTAGTTCTTTCGTCTTGGCAGAAAAGACTCTCCCAGAGAACATGATGAGAGGTTTATGTTTATACTGCCTTCGGTCGTCCATATTCTACCATTTCTATCTATGTGCTCGACCGATGCTAGTAACTTAGATCCATAAAGTTTGACTTTATATTTTCATGGCCGGTAACGAATTTATTGTGATACGCAGTGGTCAATATCCATCCACTGTTTGGATAATCGTTTACGAATTATTAGGAAAAGTTTTAAATATCGACCTTTGCTAGAATTTGTAATCACTTTGGTTGTCGTTGTAAATTTTGAGGAGTTCCTTCAATTGCATTACTTATCAAGTCAGCGTTTTCAGGGTTCTGTACCCAAAGGGTAAAAACGGGACCCTGTTACTTAGACTTCGTTGTCTGTCCGTCTGTCTTCTCCAGGCTGTATCTCAAAAACCTTTACAGCTAGAGTTCTGAAATTTTTACAGATTGTGTATATCTGTTGCCGCTTTAACAACAAATACTGAAAACAAAATAAAATCAATATTTAAGGAGAGAGGTTCCCATACAAAAACACAACTTTTGGCCTATTTTTTCTCTATAACGATTCGGAACCCTTCCTGCGCAAGTCCGACTCACACGTGGCCGATTTTATTGTAAACATGATATCAAATTCGGGCAATCTATACAACAAAAAATTAATTTTGAAAATCTGACCACAAACAGCAAAGTAAACATTAACTCCTCCTTTTTTTAAAATCGGTTAAAAAATATATCTAAGAAGTTGACTAGGGATGTAAGGTATCATCATGCCAAATTTCATTGAAATCGGTCCAGCGGGTTCAGAGATTAGCCTGTACAAACAGACAAACAGACAGAGAAACAAAAATTTTAAAAACAGATGAAATGTGTTCTATTACGGCCATTCCCAATATTTGATCTATCTCTGGTTTTGCCCTACTAGAGATAGGAATAGCTCACATTAGACATTAGAGACATATATTTTATGTCAATTGTGAGCTATTCCTATCTCTAGTAGGGCAAAACCAGAGATAGATCAAATATTGGGAACGGCCGTTACTGTTCTAACATGCCCCTGACTCGTTTTTTTCAAGTTTATTTTCAATGTACAAAAATTTTACCTCTATGATTTTATTATACCTAAGTGTAGATCATTATATTATATTAATATGTAGTGCTCGAAAATAAAATCATTCTACACCAAAATTATATAAAGCAAAATAATTAGAGCGAGTCTAATGGTTTCAAAGTTAATTAGCAAAGAAACTTGTTACACGCAAACTTTTAACTTCAAAACACAATTTTCCTTGAGAAAATCTTAAAAAGTTACCAATCTCGTTTCTTTCCACGTTCGGTTGGGAGATTCTCCTTGGAGCTTGGTCTCTTTGTGCGACGTATGGCGGTAAAATCTTTGAATTACATACAAAAGTAATTTCTCAGGATATCATTGTGGTTACGGTCCCCTCCAATATAAATTAAAGTAAGTAAAACTTGTTTACAGGAGAAAAGAGGCAACTACATGTTAAAAAACCTGTTATTAATTAATTTCACTCAATATTTATTAGTTTAAATATTAATACTTAATTTATTTTATTTAAATATTATAGTGAGAGCTGCTTATGAAGGCTAATAAAATATTACCATAATTGAAAAGTTGTATCAAAATAATTATTTTAGTTATTCATAAATCAGAACATTGGCTTACAATTAATAAATTGAAAAGAATTTATTATGTCTCGTCATATTCATCGAAATTCTTCGCAATCTGCCTTCAACCTAATTTCTTAATTAGTCTGACTGGCAATTGTGAACTGTCGTCGGCATCCTCTATTTGGAGGGTTAATTGAATTTCTGACTATTCGAATTTTAAACTATTGTTTGCAAATAAGAATTTCAATATCTCAAAGCATTTTCAAAAGAGGTACAGGCGATATAAAGAAGGCTCACTGACTTACTAAATTAATAGTAAACGTTAACTATACCTAATCCATACTAATATTATAAATGCGAAAGTGTGTCTGTCTGTCTGTCTGTCCGTCTGTCTGTCTGTCTGTCTGTCTGTCTGTCTGTCTGTCTGTCTGTCTGTCTATCTGTCTGTTATCTCTTCACGCCCAAACCGCTGAACCGATTTAGCTGAAATTCGGTATGGAGACACTTTGAGTCCCGAAGAAGGACATAGGATACTTTTTATCCCGGAATTATTTTTAAACAAAAATTTAAACCAACTTCCATAGTAAACTGCCTCTAAAAAGTATGAAATAATAATTCTTACTCTATTTAAGTGCCCTTTATAGGATTGGCCTAAGCCTCAACTATATCTTTACTCAATCTTTATAATTTTGAAGTCGGCACCAGCTCCTAAAATTTCTGCGATTTTGACATAGCTATAACTTACGGCAGCTGGTACCGACTTCAAAGTGATAAAAATTGAGTAAAGATATAGTTGAGGCTTAAGCCAATCCTATAAAGGGCACTTAAATAGAGTAAGAATTATTATTTCATACTTTTTAGAGGCAGTTTACTATGAAAGTCGGTTTAAATTTTTGTTTAAAAATAATCATTTTTCTCTTTTTAGCTATCTCCATTAAGTTTAATTACGTAGTCACTGGTGGATTTTATTTTATATATTACTAGCTGTCCCGGCAAACGTTGTCTTGCCATAAAATGATTTTCCCTGTTTTCCTGCTTTTTTCTCAAAGTTGTTTCAGAATATTTTTCATATTCTGAAACAACTTTAATATAATTATATATTAGTAAATTATTACAACTCGAGAGTCGAGACTAACGGCGACCATTGTTTGTGCGACGGCATAGCGATGGACGTTGCCATGGTGTCATACTTATTTAGTCACTTCAATAAAATAATATGGGCGAAATACTTTATAATATAGCAAAACAACGTTTGCCGGGACAGCTAGTAATATATTATAAGGATATACTTAACGCTTTAGTCAATACAGTCAACAATGGTACTTTTCAAAAGTAAGCGGCTACAGTCTATTATCAGCTGATGCAATCTTTTATTGAAGGCAGAATGCAATCACATTAGATCTTTCACTTGCAATCCCTAATGCAATGCAATCGGAAATCGGAATCCTTGATGCTGCAAATATAGTTGCAAAACTTCTGAAAAATTCCGAATAATTCCGGAATACTTCTGCGAAAGTTTCTTTAAATTTGAATTATTCAAAATGAATTTAATAAAAAAAATATGATTTTTTATTATTTATGCTGAAAAATCGTATTTTGCATCAATCATCGATCGCCGCCGCGCATAGAGCGTCGCCCGCCGGCCGCTATCACCGCTTCGCACGCGCCGACTGCCACGGCGAAATATTCAACGGAAACATGTTTCCGTCGAATATTTCGCCGGAATAATTCAATGGAAATATACGTGTTTGTTTGCGGTTTGTGGTGGTTGAGTGAATTATTTGTTCAGTGGCACATTACGTACTTAAGTAAAATATAAATTGTTTATCTATACCTACTTCTAGGTTTAATATTATAAATGCGAAAGTGCGTCTGTTTGCCTGTCTGTCTGTTACCTGTTCACGCTCGAACCGCTGAACCGATTTGGCTGAAAATTGACATGGAAATACTTTGAGTTCCGAGAAAGAACATAGGATAGTTTTTATCCCGGAAAAATGTACGGTTCCGACGCGATAAACGAATTTTGGCGCAACGGAGTTGCGGGCGTCATCTAGTTTTATCATAAATTAGTAATGGCCAATGGGATTGATTAATCTATACTTACCTACTTATTACTTACTTATATCCATACTAATATATCCTATTGTAAGTAAATCAGAATAAAAACCATAAAAAATAAACGAACTTATATGATTAGGTATTATCAAAGAAAAGTAACAAGCCGTTACCAGCCGCTATTTATCGCTAGTAATGATAATAAGCCAAAAAAGCCGTTTCTCGCCGCTTGGCAAATAATGTTAATAACCGGCATCACACATTCTTAGATACACAACTAAAGATAAATAGTTTACAACTTCCAAGCGCAATTTTCCTCGTTATTTTTGACAGTTGAAATATTCCCAAAGTTTCGGAATATTTCGGAATACTTCCGAAGTATTCGACGGGAATAATTCGGAATCTTTCCCGCCAGCATCTATAGCTGCAAAACTAAGATTTTCATGTTTTTTAGAATGATAAAAGCTAAAGACTAAAAACGGAAAAAAAATCCTTGTTCTTCTGTCGGCCAGCAGGCTGTATTTGTCTATCAACTCCGTTAATAAAATATACTATTAAAACATTTTAGAGACTGTGTTTTCTTTCTTTAACCGCTCGCGCTATGATAACAATGAGATATTGCTATGTCTTTAATTTTTAATTTTATCAAAATACTAAACTACGTCAAATTTTCTTGGTTCTATGCTGTTAAGTATATTTTGTGTTGATTACTTTTTTATAATATAGTTGATTTTAAATTAAGGAATGCTGTACGAGAGCCCTAGAACATTTTTTTTGATTACTATCAAGCTAATTTTTTGACAGTAGCTTCATCTTGATAAGACGTACAATCAGGGCCGTCTCTAGCCCATGTGGCGCCCGTGTGCAAACATTACCCTAACGCCCCCTAACAAGCGCGCGCGCGGTCAAAATGAAATGGGTACAAAGTAAAATTACAGTTTGTCCGGCCGCTTAAGGGTAAGGACTCTAAGCGGTGGCTTCTTTCGTTCCACCAGACGAACTATAACAGCACATCAAGTTATCATATAGGTACTGTCAAATTTCTCTAATATAAAATAGATAACAAACTGTATTGTTATTTGTTTGTAGATTGAAGTTTTTTTCGGTTTTGACCATGATGTGCTCTTGACCCTAACAAGCCTAACCCCTAAACGTAAACTTTATATCGCTTAAGTACTTCAATTTTACTTTAAATTTCATGTTCTATACTCATTAAACATCACATCATCACCAGCCAGCATGGCACAGTTAGTTTATTAGAACACTATGCTTTTTTGCATCTAAATCCAAATCCTCCCACTACCTATTTTGGAAAAATTGAGCGATAGGACACTCACTATTACACCTAATAATATAATCTTCATTTATGTGTTTTAAGGTTCATTTCACGTTGAAAAATAAAGATTATAATATTTATATTGCAAAAGCCGAGCCGCTCATGGCGCGCCTTACTTTGCTGTTACTCTACAAATATAAGAAGAGCTTCGGATATTACACAAACATATTGTTTGCAAACTGGAGTTCTTTTTACGTTGGTCAATAAAGCGTGGGCCGTGGCCATCGGCCAGCGCGGGCGCGCGCCGAGTGCGAGCGGCGCTCGGCGCCCCTAGGACCGCGGCGCCCGTGTGCACGGCACACATTGCACCTAAGGGAAAGACGCCCCAGCGTACAATATTTTTATTTGCGAAAAACTTGTTTGACTACGGTACCCTAAAACGGAGTTAATAGTTATATAATTTATTTACTCATAAATTATATAACTATTAATCTATCAACTGTCCTACAAATAGAACAATCCATATTTTAGGACCAAGTCAAGGTATGAAATCCTTTCTATTTCTCTTAGCTACCACTTTCAAGATTTTTCTCAGATAAAAATGTCGTTTGTCTTATCAAAACGAAGCTAGTCACAAAAATTAGCTTGATAGTAATAAAAAAAAATGTTCTATGGCTCTCATACTACTTCGATTCATGTTGTCACATTTTCAGAATACAGTTTTACTTAGCAGATCAGATAACATTAATGATGGATTGACAAAATATAGACCTGAAAGGGTTCAAAGAGATAGGTATGGCCCTAAAATAATATAAGGTTTCTCAAGAAGAGAAAGTATCTGATATATTTCACCGTCCCTTTCCAAGATAGGGCACTGAAATAAATAACTTCAGAACATATTTCCTTCTAATATTTCTAACATAAACTATGCATGCGCTTGAAAAATGAGGTCTATGTTGTGCTCATTTTTCTTTTTTATGATTTGAAATAAGTAATTATAATATAATAATATCTATGGACGCTTCACACCACGTCAGTCTGGCCCTGTGGTAAGTACCTGAAGGACTTGTGTTACAGGTACCAGACAACGGAAATATATTTAATACTTTTATACTATACATATATTTAAGATTTGTATTATATGATACACATATTTAATACACATCCATGACCCAGGAACTTTGAAAACTTTTTGTTCCGTCGGCGGGACTCGAACCCGCGACCCCCGGCTTGAGCTACCAACGCGCTCACCACTGAGCCACAGAGGTCGTCTTATTATTATTATTGTGTAGTAATAAAAGCAATAATAGAGTAATTATTATTATTGCTTTTATAACTACAATACCTTGTATTACTTGTCGCATTTATATTATGTTTTGTGATATTCAATGATAATTATTATGATTACTGCATTACACAATACTTCTTAATAATAAGCATATCGGAATAAAAAAATGCATTTATATTTAATTGTGCTACAGATATTTAATATATTGAAGTTTACTTATTTGTTTGTAATGAAAAAAAAAAACAAAATTCAACCGGGTTTAAGGTAAGTATATCATAGTAAAACATGTTTTGAAGTGATGGCTGATAATGTAAGGTATTGTCATAAAATTTCAAAGTCTACTCTCTGCTTATTTGTTATGTCTGTCTGTCCATCTACATTCTACATACCCTTTTTGCCCGAATGAGGACTAGTTTACAACAGGAATATGATATCACCCACAAACCAACTATGATGAGATCACCGTCTAATATTTTGTGTTACCTATTTAACCCTGAACCACCTACCACATATAATTGTCACACAACCACCTGCTATACGTCTGTGGGACCCCGGCTATAAAACATACGATAATTATAAATAAAAAGGGGGAGGCAAATATTAGTAAAAAAAATATATTTAGGCACCATTAAACTCTTTGTTTAAAAAATAAAAACTTGCATTTCAGAAACATTTTTCAAATAATACAGCATATTTCGTGTTTTTGGCTTACTCACTAACACTTTCAGAAAATAATTTCTAAAAAAACCGTCCCTTTCCAAGATAGGGCACTGAAATAAATAACTTCAGAACATATTTCCTTCTAATATTTCTAACATAAACTATGCATGCGCTTGAAAAATGAGGTCTATGTTGTGCTCATTTTTCTTTTTTATGATTTGAAATAAGTAATTATAATATAATAATATCTATGGACGCTTCACACCACGTCAGTCTGGCCCTGTGGTAAGTACCTGAAGGACTTGTGTTACAGGTACCAGACAACGGAAATATATTTAATACTTTTATACTATACATATATTTAAGATTTGTATTATATGATACACATATTTAATACACATCCATGACCCAGGAACTTTGAAAACTTTTTGTTCCGTCGGCGGGACTCGAACCCGCGACCCCCGGCTTGAGCTACCAACGCGCTCACCACTGAGCCACAGAGGTCGTCTTATTATTATTATTGTGTAGTAATAAAAGCAATAATAGAGTAATTATTATTATTGCTTTTATAACTACAATACCTTGTATTACTTGTCGCATTTATATTATGTTTTGTGATATTCAATGATAATTATTATGATTACTGCATTACACAATACTTCTTAATAATAAGCATATCGGAATAAAAAAATGCATTTATATTTAATTGTGCTACAGATATTTAATATATTGAAGTTTACTTATTTGTTTGTAATGAAAAAAAAAAACAAAATTCAACCGGGTTTAAGGTAAGTATATCATAGTAAAACATGTTTTGAAGTGATGGCTGATAATGTAAGGTATTGTCATAAAATTTCAAAGTCTACTCTCTGCTTATTTGTTATGTCTGTCTGTCCATCTACATTCTACATACCCTTTTTGCCCGAATGAGGACTAGTTTACAACAGGAATATGATATCACCCACAAACCAACTATGATGAGATCACCGTCTAATATTTTGTGTTACCTATTTAACCCTGAACCACCTACCACATATAATTGTCACACAACCACCTGCTATACGTCTGTGGGACCCCGGCTATAAAACATACGATAATTATAAATAAAAAGGGGGAGGCAAATATTAGTAAAAAAAATATATTTAGGCACCATTAAACTCTTTGTTTAAAAAATAAAAACTTGCATTTCAGAAACATTTTTCAAATAATACAGCATATTTCGTGTTTTTGGCTTACTCACTAACACTTTCAGAAAATAATTTCTAAAAAAAATGATTAAATTGATAGGAAATTATTCTTACGTTTTTTATATAATTAAATTAACAAGTAACTTAAAAAAAAAACTCATTATAGTTACTAATTCTAAAAAATTGCAGGCTCCAAACTTAAAGCTTTTTATGGCCGTGAAGACAGATCTTGTCTGAGCATTCGAGGCAAATAGGAGTTTAGCATTTTGAACGCTAAACTCCTATTTGCCTCGAATGCTGACAAACATATGTGTTGTGTTTTATGTTTTTTTAATACTCTTACGTGGGACAGTTTTTATGAATTGCCAATCACTCTTCATTAGTGCTGCAGCATGGGATATCTGCTGGAGGGTCAAGTTAATCTGAAGGATTCTTCATATCACGTTACAGTTTCACATTGCTTTCACAATGTGCCCTAAGCGATCTCATAAACTGTTTAGCCAGTTTCTCCATAAACATGTAACTGCTTTCAACCTTTTGTCTATGTAGCTGCACAGATAAGTTCACTAGAATGCAATTTCAGGCAGGGCAGATGACCAACTAAAATGATTTTTGGCTAAATAATCATTCTTCCTAGGTCTAGATCGAATTTCCGCTAATTGGTACATCATCCTCAAATGAAAACTTTTGGTCACTTTCCAAAGGAATATAACTTTGTGATGTATAGCTTCTTTGCACTGCAGTTGGCTCTTCGCATTCGGAATCAGACGCTCCACTATGAACTATCTCCCAATACAATATGATTAATTTTGACCGGCTCCACATCGCTGCATTCGTCGTTCGGTATGTTTCCATGATATTTTGTCAGGCCTTGGTCCAACCAACGCTCAATAAGAACTTAATTAAGAGCCATTATTTCCAAAACAATAAAAAAATTACAATTGAAAAAACTTACGTAACCTGACAGGGGTCTCTCAGACCCCCGCAAGTCTTTATAAGATAAATGCATGCCTATTGCCTAACCTCGTCGAGCCGTTGGGCGATAGCTAGAGGCGCAGGAAAAAGGTACAAAAGCCAACGAGTCGATACAACACTCCGGTGCAAAAATATTAACAAAAATAATATCAGCGGGGTCTGTGAGACGTATGACAGGTGGTTAAGGGTTAAAAAGGATAATTTAAATTCATAAACAACTGATTCATAATTTTTTATTACCTTACCTAATACAATTTATTATAAGTAAGTAACAAGACGAACATCTTAAAATAACGAACACAATATTATAATTTACATATTTTTTCTAAGCCTTAGAACCAATTTTTACATTATCTTTTAATCTTTTGGTACCTAATTATAAAATTCAATTCAGCGTTTCGAATTAGCTTAAAATAAATATTTGAGATAAAATCTACAGTAAAACACTTAATCAAAAACAAACCACGTAATTATAATAATTATTTTAATTTAATTCAGTCTGTTTATTTTTAATGTCATCCTTAATGTGATGAGTGTTTCCTTATTGAAGTCATTATTTCATGATGCCACAGAATAGATCATAGTTTCTCAACCTTATTTTGCTCACCGCCCACTTTGAGAATATGTTTTTTTTTAGATGGTAAGTAAAATTAAGATGGGGGCCCATCTTAATTTTACTTACCATCTGTTGCGAATCTAAAACAGCTATTGCCACGATTATATTTAAACGTAAGATATAATATTATAGTCGTAAGATAGGAATATTACCCCTATCCTATTTGGTCGCTGTTAAGCATTAGTGTCCTAACCCACATTTTTTTGTTGTGAAATTTTGAATGCAGTCTTGTTTTAAATCATCTAAAGAACATAACTGCATTCATAACTCAATACGTAATTTTTTGTGGGTTAGTACATGAATGCTTAACAGCGTCCATTTATGAGTTTAAAATGAAGAATGAAAGAAGAATGTTTCAATGGGAGTAATTAAAACGCATGCTTAGTTATATTGAGCAATATTTTGCATATAATATAATACGTGCACACGTGATAAAAATGATTACAATACTTATGTACAATAACAAAAATTAAAATATATTAATTTTTTATTTACTTTAGTGCGTGATTAGTAGTATGATATTCGTTTCGGCATACCTATAAAAAGTTGCTGTTACTGTACACAAATAAACGTACAAAATTTTATTTAGATCATAATAAATTTAGAGGTCGTCATGCCAACGTCATGAACTTTAGAGAAATTCGAAAAACTTTGTCAAAAAACACCAACTTCTAATATTGCCAAATTAACGCTGAATTATATTATGTGTATTCCGTTACGTTCGTAACTATTTAAGCTTGAATATTGCTCAGATAGATGGGGAGATTGAGGCAGGAGAGGTGATTTCATTGCACTTTTCAATCGTTGTCTGAACGCCATAAAGTGCGTGCTATTATTGTAATTCTGCTTGTGAGAAACAGTGATTTTAAGCACTACCCACAAGAAAATAAACTCCTGTAAGTAATATTTTTAAACTTCTGTTCACTTATTGTTGACAAAATACTATTTTCGATATAATTTATACCTAGTATTTCTCTTTATTACAGTCATAATATGTCGTCAAAACACGAAAAGAGACATGTTATCTCGTTTTTGGTTTATCGGAGAAGTTACCAGTTTCTCAACTACCAACTCATATTTCTGTTATAAAAATTACATAATTATTAATTAATATGAATCAAAGCTGGACAAAACAACAAAAGAGCCGACAGTTCATGGTGTATCCCAAAGACTGGCTACGGAAATTTTACATATCTGGCGAAAAGCGTCGCTTCCCAAAAAAAGAAGTATATTAGGTATTTACATGATTAAAGAACTGCAAGAAAAATGATGATAGGCCGTTTAGATTTAAATGCGACTAAAATATATGAAGAAAATAAAAATACAAGACAAAGAATGACTTCGTAACAAAGAGATAATGGATCCTAACCAGACGTCTTGTTCTTGTTCTTTGCATGATGACTTAACAACCGAAAGAACGAGTTCCAGCGATTGTAGCTTTTTCTTGTAGCCTCTACAAGCTAATCAATCGCCAAAATAAGTAGCTGCTCAGCCACCTAAGAAAAAGAGATTCAATTTTCCATCATTAGCTCTCGTATGCGATCGTACCTGAGTCTCTGACAGAGCAGCTGCTATTATAGCTTTATCTGCTTCTTTATCTGTGTTAAAAGATGTTGATTGTTGGTATTATTATATCAAAGGATTCTAGTGCTGTCATTAATCGTTAAAATGCGATGAGAAATAATGAAAATCAGATCAGCACACAAATATAAAAGTATACGCAGAATTTATTTTGATGGCAGAAAAGGTGGCTGTGATGGTACAGTCGTGAATATAGTTTTCAAAGGAAATGTTATTCGTTTTATGGAAGAAGTAATTAACAAACTATTATAGTAGTTTTTTGTTTGAAATGCCTATTGTGAAATAAAAAAACAATTTAATACAAAACAATCTCCTTTTTTCTGATGATCATTCCTTGATAATATATGATAAATATTTAAATTTTCTCGATAAAAACATTGTTACCACTAACCAGAGCCTGTAGTCAAGACCTTTTCTTAATCGATTCTTTATAGAATCGTCGATCAAAATATATAGAATTGACATTAGACGAGTCGAACCTCAACGTCATATTCGCGAATTTGTAAGTCAATTCCATACATTTTGATCGGCGATTCTATAGAAAATCGATAAAGAAAAGGTCTTGGCTAAGGCATCAGGCTTTTATTTAACGTATTACAATATAGTTTTTTTTACAAGGAACAGCAAATATAGAAAAATACTATTTGTCAAAACTAAACCAATGTTTTCAAAAAATTCGTATTTTTCGAATTTTCAATTGGGTTGGGGCACCTCATAACATCAAGACAAGTAAACTATATTTTGTATGCAGCATTTACTCACCAAAGAGCAACTTTCTATTGCTATGCCATTAAAAAAAATAAAATAAAAAATTTCTTCATACATTATCGCTCCACTCTAGTGATTAGCGTGTATTTTTTGCCTTTATACTTAGACTATATTTTTTAATCTACCCACGCCCCATCTGCGCCATCGCAATGCCCCCTAATTTTCTCTGGGTCTTCTTCTGCCCCCCCGAAAGTCTCAAACGCCCACAGGGGGGTTTATCGCCCACGTTGAGAACCTATGGAATAGATAATAACACAAACATAGGTACACCGTACAATTATACATATACACATAATAGCTGACGTGGTTTTAAGTGACAACAGCCTGAGTGATTCTGTGTAGTATATTTGTTCGAAATTAATATTTTTTTTGTGTTTTCAGCGGGGCTAAAATGGTCACATTTAACAATTCCTCTCAATCAATTCAGCAAATGAATTGTCAAAACTGTCAAACTGACAAATGTCAAATTAGTACGAATTATTAGACATGAATTGCAAGCAGACTTGCATTTTGCGATTTTAGAAAGATGAATCATATTACGATTCATAATATGATTCTCCAAAGCGACCATTTTAGCCTCGCAGATCTTACCTCCGACTCTGAAGGGACTTAAGGTTGAAACTTTAGATACTTTTTGTTGATAAAGAAAGTCTTAGGCTCAATTTATACTAGCCCAGAGTCGAAAAGCATCGAAGCAAATTACCAAAACTGAACATTACAAATTCAACCTTAACTCCAAAGCTAAGTTAACGCACACATTACTTCCGAGAATTTAAGAAAGCGCGCGCGTTTGCGCAAATTCGCGCGAATGCGCCCGACCAACACTGATTGGTCTCGCAGAAGTAATGTGTGCGTTACGCTCTGGAGTTAGGGTTGAATTTTCTATGTTTAGTTTTTGGGAATTCGTTTCGATGCACTTCGATTCTGCGCTAGTATAAATTTACCCTTAGACAATATTGTAATTATATCCTCTTTTGTAGGCATTTTTAAATTTTTAAATACCTACGACCTACTGAATTTCAATGAAATACAACATAACACTTAACTACTTTAATAAAACAAATCGTATCGTTCATCGGTGCAACAAATCGTGTCGGTGACGTAGACTGTAAAGCTCCTTGTATTTATGATGCAGTACACTCGCACATGGCGTCGACCACGGGCCCGTGATAAATAGCCAAATTACCAGCGACACCTCCTGCCCCGTTTGCAACAAGCTCACACCATTGTTCTTACTTTATGCATTCGGGTATGAACTGGATTTTTTCATTTAGCTGAAAATGTATGATTCGAAATGGCTGTACGTATCGAAAGTACAAACGTAATATTATTATTTAGACTAAAGGTTATTGTGATCTGGAGGCTTTCTTATTTACCGCAAATGGTGCGTATACTATTTTTCTCATCGACGGAGGCGGAAAACGGCAACATCGGTAAGCGCAGCGGGAATAAAGTTGACGTTTTCCGCCCGGAGGCGAGAAAAATATTTTTTTTTACGTTGTTATCAGTAAATATCATATTATTATTACTATGACGCATTATAGATCGAGACCATAAATAAAGATAATATTTTCATACAAAATATATAATAAGTAGGGGCACCGCATCATTTTACAAATCCTACGCAAGATAGATTTATCAATATATTGACTGAAAATTTATTTACATTGCAATTTATTTAAATTACAATTCAATTTCAAATTCTTTTCAATACAAATTATTATGTTTTACAATTATTATATTCGTTTGATCTTTAATTTGAAACTAAAACATATTTTGCAATCTAAAACGTGATCTTAGCAAATGAGAACTAGAATTCGGGCCGGCCAAAGCCTAGGATTAGACCGATTAATTTCCTGACCGCGGTCTCGGACACACCTGCCTCTGTTGATGCTATATTATGTCACTACGCTAAAGGCGCGTCCAGATTAGACTATGGCAGTGATATTACAGAAGTATCTGTAAGTTAAAAGCATTGTTTAAGTGCGTACAATGATTATTATAGTTAATTTCACGATATACCATTTCCGATTAAATCTCAGACTGTGTCTCACGGTCACAGACATGTCACGCCAATCTGAACGCACCCTTATATTTCAACTGAAGTGTTCAAGATGTTATGAGTAAAAATGGCTGTAAATTAACTGCAAATTGAGGCCTTGAAGGCAACACAGTCTGTATCTCAGCATACATAATAATATGGCTTTTGTACTTAGGTACCTATAATTTCATAATTCCTGCTATTTTAAGGCCTTTTTGGAGAATGTGTAATGTCATCATGCCTGCTGTAGTTCTTATTAAGGCGACGCCTTGATAATTTGGCTGTAGCGATATCGATTTTTCTCAGCAATGACTAAAGCTAAAAAATTAAAGTTCATTGTCAGTATTCATTATGTTTTTGTCTTTGAATTACCCATAGCATAACACGATTGGTCAACTTGTATAACACAGAATAATCAATTAAAAAGACCTCTGTAAAAAAAGGGATTCCTATTTTGCCAACAGAGGAGAGTGTTTTAAGCTTCCAAAATTTCTACATAAATCGGTTCAAGCATACACTTTAATTTGCCCATAGCTTATATGAAATGTATTTATGGTTTTTAAATAACGCGACAAAAACCATTTTATCGCTTACGCCTTTCCAGTTTTTGCTGTTCCATTGCTTGTTAGAAAACGAGCAATTTATAACATATCCAACACGCTTTTTTACTTTAATGCGGTGTCACCGTGAGGCCTTTTGGAATCAATTGGAACATCTGAGTACGTTCATTTAGAGCATTCGATATTATATCAGTCAAAACTATGTTTGAAATGCAAGTATGTTTGAAATTCGGCAAGTTATCCTAAATTTGAGATTGATTATAAAGTTTATGTTGTAAGAAAGTTGTTATACCATTAATTTGTCTCCGGGGCTTACCAAGCTTATATAGGAAGGTCATCAAGACGGCACAGATTATCCTAGCTTAGAAGAAAATACAGCGTTGGGAATTACCAAGTTTATTTTATTTATTACAATAAGATACAATATCCAACCATGACATGCGCGTCAGAGTTGAAAATTTCGTCAGTTTTTAAAGCGTCATCGAAAAATTTTAAAACTTTTTTTAATCTATTTTTAAGACATTTTCACTTGCAAGCGTCCTCAGTAAAGTCCACCCAGATTAATTTACTGGGGTCAATGAGGTTGGAGGATTTGATGAAATTGTCCACTTTTGTTTTCGTCTTTCCTTGTAGTGATTTTGATCTTGACATAACCCAAGCAAAGTCTGAAAAATATAATGTTATCAATAGGTTATCAATTTTAAAACATATTATAATGTCGTTTTAGTAAAAGCAGATAAATTAATACTTGTAACACTATTTTCAAGTTGAACGACTGATGTCTAATATTGGCCTTGTTTGGAGCTGTATTCCTTACAAGGCCATTTGGAAGAGCTTTACAAAACTTAAGTTTATTAAATGGCTATTGAAACTAGGCTAAAAATTGGTTTATAATACGATACCTAATAAAACAGAGCATTACTTGATAATTTGTTTCCTTAATTTATCTAGTTAATAAACGAATAAAAAGTATTTTCCCATTAGAGTGGCCTTACATCATTATAAATTTTCTTCCTTTCTTTATTTCAATGTTTTTAAGTTGAGACTTTTGAAAATTCAAAACTTTAAATATTATAAAATGACGTTCGCAACTCCATTGCATCAAAACGCGTTTATCGCGATAAACTGTACATTTTTCCGGGACAAAAATTATCCTATGTCCTTTCCCGTGATTCCCAGCTAAATTGGTTCAGCGGTTTAGGCGTAAAGGGGTAACAGACAGACAGACAGACAAACAGACAGACGGACAGACGGACACACTTTTGCATTTCTAATATTATTAGTATGGATTATTAACAGAACACTTACCATGACGCATATCCTTGGTTGGGTCATACTTGCATTCATAGCCAATGCTGTAGTTGTCATGGTCTATATCCAGGATATATACAGGGACTTTATTTTCACCTTCTGAACCTATTGACAACACATACTTTTTAATTACTAGTTTTTCTTAAAGTAACGGATAGATGAAAGATCCTGCACTAACTTAACCAATGGTTGATATTATGTTATATTAATTGAATTAGATTATATCACTACGGACTTTTGATTCCTAAATATATTAAAAATAATGTAAGATTATATTATAGTAAAATTATAATCTTATATTATTAATTTAAAACTAAACTTGTACTTCCAAGACCAAAAAATAAATCAAAAAAACTTTTGCGCTTGAAGTAATTTTGCGCGCTCCAACTGTGAGCAACATGTAAACTGATGATATATTTGTATTCATACGTTTTTTTTTCTACAAAGTACTATCAGAAAAGTTGATTCATACCTGTTCGGCGGAACTATGTAATTTGGTTGCTTTTGTTAAACCCAGCCACGACAGATCACAACTTACATTCAATTGATCTAACCCTACCAAATGAAGCAGATGCGCCATCTGCCAATGAATCATTCTTCGATGGTACATACCCTCGTAAGCAGTAGATATATAATTCAGCAATCCAGTGTTCCCAGCTTCAGGGGCAAGTTCGATCCGTCCGTCATAATACGTTTGAGAGTGGTCCACCACATCAGTGAGTCTAAATTTATAATTACTTCCTTCAGGGTTGAATACCTTCGACACACAGTTCCCTCGATTTTCCCAGTCATTAGGATATCTGGCTATCTCGAACCATTTACCGGAAGCGTACTGCAATAGATGGTGAATTTTTAAGGACCATGAATTATATAAAGGTCCTAATATACGAGGAGACCGCTCCGATCAGGTCGGTCTGATCGTCTGATGCCGGCGTGCCGATCTGGCTGGATTGTTTCATTCTGTGCATTCCCGTGTGCGTGCTCAAGTTCAGCCGTCTGTATACGGCTGGTTTTATCGCGTATCGCGTTTCGCAGCGCCGTTGGAGCGCGCGCGTTCGAAGCTGTAACAAACGTAATTATGGACGAACGGCGCTGCTCAAACGCGCGACTCTAAACTACTACCCCCATACAACAACTTCGAACGCGCGGCGCTCCGACGGCGCTGCCGAAACGCTTAACGATAAAACCAGCCTAAGATCATTACGACCCCATGTATTATGGCCTTAAATGTTGTTGATTAACACTATGGAAAATGAAGAATTTGCGATGGATTCTGTACAAATTGAGAGAATCAGAATCAGAGTTCTTGACGTGGCAGGATAATATGAAACTACGTTCATGCACTATTTTCGTACGACGAAGGGTCAATTCAGACCACAACATGACACGAAGATGCATTTCTAAATTTATACTGAATTGACAGATTTCGTGAGCGTAAGACGTCTCGCAAATGTATCGAATCCGTACAAATTTAGTTGCGGTTATAATCTGAATTCACCCTTACTTCTATTATAGAATTAAATATTTTACTTACCGCCGTAATGTTAAAATTATCAACACCTTTGAGGCTAGGACAAGGCCCCTTTATAAAAATGGTCGCTGACACTGATAAGACACAATATGCTAGTACAAATATATGAAACATTTTTGTTGAATAGGAGTCAAACACAAATTAAGACAAAAATGTATTACTACAACCTAATATATAGCAAGAATTGTTACACTCAATGATTTTCCCAGACAAAAAGTTTAATTTAAGGATTGAATTATGTACATAATAAATTGATTGTAATAAGCAATGTCAAAAAAAACTGGAAGCAGCCGCGTGCTTGCTTACAATAATTAATAATTAATTATGTAAATATAGCTAACCAGATGATAATGACAAAATATAAATACTCAGGTTCTTATTTAGAAACGATTAGGATATTACATGATTAAGATATTATTATACAAAGAAAACATACAAGAGTGAAGAAATAAATTTTCGGATAGTAATAATATTAATGAATAATGTTAATTTGGGGTTTTTAAAACATGTAAGCTGACTACAAGTAAGCCCACAAATTTTACTATACTTAATTAATTAGTTTCAGTTCGCACATGGGCAACTCATTTAGGAAGCATAACAATAAGGGAGGAGGAAAAATATCAGTAATGGGAATCGGCGGTAAGTATACTGGCGGCAGCCGAGATATAAAACAGCGGCTGCCGGCGCTGGCACTCAAAATGGGAACCGGTGAAAATGTGAAACGCTACGGTTTCAGAGCCAATACACAATTTTAAAAAAATTAATAATTCGGATGTGGATATTTTAGTTTTTTGTGATGCATTTTCATCCACCCTTAGCTTTACCTAATAGCTACCGTTTTTCAGCTACCAAAAAGTAAGATTTTGCACCACATTTATAAACCCCGTGGTATACCTACTTCCGAAGGTACTGAACAGAACATCAGACTCCTTATACAATATACAAGTTAGAGAGATTCAGCGTTGTTTAAGAGGATTCCACACCGCCATTTTTTCCATACAAACGTTGTAGTAGAGTTATAATTTTTTTCCTGAATATCTACGGCCACTAATACAATGTCCCTATGTTTTCTTTTTTTTTCATAATTTAATTATTAAATAAGATATGAACGTTCAAAAACCTAAAAAAATGGCCAGATTTTCCGCTGTGTTCAAACGTCCAGAAAACAGATTTGGCTAGATTATACAAAAAAAAGCAAAACATAGGAACACAGCTCAAGCCTTTTTTTAATTTTTAATGAAAAAAGTACTTAAATCGGTTAAGTTTTGGAGAAGGAATCAGGGGACAACGAATCGTTGATTTTCTGGATTTTCTGCAGTTGTCTCTATCGCGTTCTGCGGTATAGGCTTGAGGTAAGGGAGACAGCTATAGATATTACACGTACTTTTTTTTCATTTCTCTAGCCTGGTGTATCCTCTTAATGAAGCATATTATGCTACTATGCAGATCACTTTTTATCAGCATCATCATCACCACCATTAAAATATGCATCCTTACATTATGAGTTATGACCATACTTATTTATATTACATTATTTGTACTTTTAATAGTCCTTTAGCTCAAGACTGATTGATGTTTTTGGTCTTTAATCTGTCATTTGACAAGTGATGTTTGCCGAATAGGCGCCGGCAGCCTATTCGGCAAACATCGCGTGACTTCGGCAACCTTCGGAAAACGGCGCCGGCAGCCATTTCGGCAACCGGTGCCGGCAGCGGAGGCACTCCCTAAAAATAAACTTAAGAGGATTCCACACCACCGTTTTTCCATACAAACGTTGTCCCCTGTTTCCTCCCTGGATAATGCCGGTAGAGTTATGATTTTTTTCCTGAATATCAATGGCCACTGTTAGCATGTCCCTATGTTTTCCTTTTTTTCATAATTTTATTATTAAAAAAGATAGGAACGTCCAAAAACCCAAAAAAATGGCCAGATTTTCCTCTGGGTTCAAACACCCAGAAAACAAAACTGGCTAAAATATACAAAAAAAAAAAATAAAACATAGGAACACAGCTCAAGCCTTCCTTTAATTCTTAATGAAAAAATACTTAAATCGCTTAAGTTTTGGAGAAGGAATCAGTGGACAACGAATCGAAGAATTTCTGTTCTTTTAGTAGAACTTTTGTCGTGTTGTCTCTATCGCGCTCTGCGGTGGGAGACTTGATATTGGTGAGACAGCAATACATTTTCAAATACCTATTTTCAATTTCTCTCGCCCCTGGTGTATCCTCTTAACTATTAACTAATTATTTGCCATGGTAAGTGTTATCAGGATTGAAATGAAAATATTTTTTATAACCACCATATTTATTTTATGAAATAGGTAAAAATAATATTACGCTTAAATTAAATTATTACACAACTGGCCAGAAATTTAAAAATTTCCTATTAAAAACTAAATAATTCAAGAATAAATCATCTTAATTTGTGAATACGATTCTAAAATTTGTTAAGTTTAAAACTGTATTTTTGAATAAAATTATCAAGCTTGTATATTTTGAAACAATGTAATTTAGATAAGCTAAGAAAACCGTGATTTATATAATTATGATTGTTACATAATTTTCGTTTTTGTACAAGTTTTTGTTAATTTTATTATTCATCTAAACATCAAAATATTTTGCTTAGTCTAGACATGTCTAATAAACAGGTTGTAAGAAAACAAGTACTTAAGGGTGTGTATGGGTTCTCTGTATAGTCGAGTTTACTGTAAAAGTAGCAGCGCTGATTTTTTTTTTTTGTTTTTTACTTTTGTATTGACAATTAATGCATGACGCTCTGGGGACTGGGGACGCTTACCTATACAAATCGCAAAAAAAAAACTTTCAGCGTTGTTTTTTTTTTTTTTTTATGAAATAAGGGAGCAAACGGGTCACCTGATGGAAAGCAACTTCCGTCGCCCATGGACACTCGCAGCATCAGAAGAGCTGCAGGTGCGTTGCCAACCTTTTAAGAGGGAATAGGATAATAGGGGAGGGTAAGGAAGGGAATAGGGTAGGGGATTGGGCCTCCGGTAAACTCACTCACTCTGCGAAACACAGCGCAAGCGGTGTTTCACGCCGGTTTTCTGTAGAACGTGGTATTTCTCCGGTCGAGCCGGTCCATCCGTGCCGAAGCATGGCTCTCCCACGTATAGTTGCTACTTTGATAGAGAACTCTATACAAGATGTTAGTGTTAACACTGTTATCCTTGAAACCATCAAATGAACCCGTCAAAATGAACAACTTTTTCTATGAGAACAAAGCTGGGAACCTCCTGGGAACTAAAATAATCCGTCTTCATATCCATACAAATTTCCGATCCGGGGATCCGTATGGGTATGAAGAGGGCTTTTTATTGAGTTCCTAGCTCATAGAAAAAGTTGTTCATTTTGACGGGCTCGTATTTTGATAATTGATAATTTCAAAGATAACGGTGTTTACACTAACACACTGTATAAGAGACACACACTCACTCTAAAATGTTATCACCTAGTTTTGTTACACCTACAGCTGTACCATGAGTTTAAAGCTATAGTATTTATCCATACTTGATACCGACTACGTAAATATTTTGTATGGCGATTTTAGTTCCGCAAGCAACCGCTAGAGGCGCTGTAAAATTTGCTATACTAAAAATTTGCTATAAGTACTAAGTATTTTTCGATACTCGATACCGACTACCGTATAGTCGGTATCGAGTATCGAAAAATACTATAGCTTGAAACACATGATAGAGCTACTGTATAACGTAAACACTTTTTCGTTTTTATGAGAAACAAAAAAATTGATCCTGAATGTAGATTATTTACAGGCGGCGTCACTGAACTGAATCCAGATTAATTTACTGGAATCGATGAGCTTCGAAGATTTCAGGAAGCTCTCCACTTTTTCTTTTGCCTTGCCCTGTAGAAATTTTGATCTGGACATGACCCACGCGAAGTCTGTAAGAATATAGGAATTAGACATACTTGATTAAGTTTCACGCTTTTTTAGCTTGGGCTCTTATGTTTGGTAACGGCACAATATAACATAGTGGTAACGGAATCTTTGAGCACGATTTTTAATTATCTCTATATCTAAGTTATCTAATTAATTCGAGCCAAGGACAATACAATAATTTGTTAAATTAAAAAAAACGAAAAAAGCCTGGTTTATTTTTAATTTTGTTTGCTTTTCTCAATACTTTTAATATTTATAAAAATATTATTTTATTGGATACTTCATTTTGAAAGAGATTTTAACAAATGTATAAATATATTTTGTTGTAGAGTTTTAAACGACAACGTTTATTGTATTCTAAGATAATATTGAAGCTTTAGTTTATTCTCGTTTACTTTAGTGTGTTTGCGCTGTAGTGATCAAAATAATATTTTACCGTGACGCATATCCTGAGCTGGGTCATACTTGCATTCATAGCCAATGCTGTAGTTGTCATAGTCGATATCCAGGATATACACAGGGACTATATTTTCACCTTCTGAACCTGTTGCACATAACAAAAAAGTTACTTTACAATCATTTACAATTATTGTACTTTATAGTATTATAGTACTTAATAATAACTAAATCTGAGTATGTTTAAAAGGCTAAACTATTTCTGTTTTTTCTTTCTAAAAAAGATAATATTATTTACCTTCTGTAAATAACTCCAAAATGCGCGGTTTCCCAAAGATACAAAATTTGATAGTAACACATGCAGCCATTTCCCAAAAATTGATTTGAATCACCAGTACAAGATTGTCGTATTAAAAGTTTTGACTAAGTTTCTAATCGTTTTATAAGCAGTGTCCAAAAGCAAATCCTACCTTTGTAAGCGTTTGATATATAATTCAGTAGACCGGTGTTCTTAGCATCAGGGACCATTTCGATTCGTCCTTCGTAATAAGTCTGAGAGTGATCCACTACGTCGGTTAGCCTAAATTTGTAAGTGGTTCCCTCTGGCGTGAAAACCTTTGAGACGCAGTTGCCTCGATTCTCCCAGTCATTGGGGTACCGAGCAAGCTCAAACCACTTGCCAGAAGCGTACTAGAAGGGAACAATCTATTAGATTTAACGATAAAACAGAAATCAACTTTAAGAATAAGGTTCGTTAAGCATATTGGTAATTGTTTACTCAGTAATTGAAACAAAAATGATTTCATATTGGTTAAAATTGACACTTTAAGATTTTCCAATACTGTGTGGTGGATGATGCCTACCACCGTTTAAGGAATTAAATCGGCAAGAAACACCAGTGTGGTGCGCGGCTAGGGTAAGAGTAATACAGGCTATACATTATTTAGTTACTATATTATAGACTTTAATCTCAAGCGGACCAAGAAGTATCTACTGTTGTTGGCTATTGGCTATATTCGGAATACTCACCGCAGTAATATTGAAGTTGTCTACGGCTTTCACGCTAGGACAGGGACCTTTTATGAAAACTTTTGCGGAAACTGTATAAAGGAATGAAATCACGAATACACGTAACATCTTGTTGAGAATGGAGACCAGCAAGTAATTATAATAAAGACCTTTGCTAAGAATGCAATTCATGTAAATTGTTTGAGTTTATATACCAAAAAACTATGTTACGCGTTTCATACACAAAATGTTGAATAATGCAGAGAATTTTATTAAATTTTATAGTAATAATTTTCTTAACCAACAAAAATAATATTACACCTTTCCACATTTTTTCTTTAAGATAGTTATTTTAAAAATATAAAATAATTTTATCTGATAACTTTATACGTTAAAACAAAACGCTCTTGATAATATTACCACTACTTGGTACTACTAATATATATTCTGTGCCACTACTACTATGAATGTATTAGTAAGTAATAATTGGAGAATTGTTGTACATAATCATAATCATTTATTTGCCTTGAATGTAGGTTATAAAAGTTCTTACATTATAAAGTGGTACAAACATTCTGCTATAAGTATTATGCAAATATTTTAAGAGTAGAGAACATGCGTAGAAAATTAATTAATAAGTTATATTACTACTAAAGCAAATGTCAAAATCAATGATATTTATATGAAACAAATAACTTCTTAAATTAATAATTAAACAACATAAATAATTATATGAAACAAATAACTTCTAAATCACACTTAAAAAAGGCACCTGATTAACATAATATTATCCGTAAATACGCAACAAATACTAAACTAATTTCATAATAAGTATAATTTATGTTTAGAATCATTTTCCGTCTAATTCTCTTATTGTAATTATTTATATACAGGTAAATGAACAATAATATTAATTCATAAAATTCTTGTAGCATAATTATCTAATAGTTTAACTTGAGGATTAAGTTAGGAAAATTCATCACGAGTTTTCGCACTTTATGTTTGGATAGTTATTAAGATATCATAATTCATAACATTAGGATACGTCATTTAGACAATGTTCTTAGCATAGACTTAATATATACTGTCGTATAAGTCTATGGTTCTTAGTATTTTGGAGTTATTCTTGACCCAATTAGAAACACTGTCGAAAGCTGCATTAAAAGAGTGACATATTTTCTTTTTAAAATTACATGCTACAATTCTTGGTAAGAAAATTTATTTAAAAAAAACTAACATCATAATTTTAGTTTTCATTCAAATCGAGAGCGCCATATTACTTCTACTAGCTCAGTCAACAAAGTAGTTAGAAATGTTGACTGAGCTATATATAGAGCTATATATAGAGATGTAAAGTAGAATGCGTGAGCGGGAACCTAAGCAATTTCTGCAGAAACTTATTCAGGGTTTTTAAGGACAAAACATACTAAAAGTCCTGACGTCTAGAAGGTGAGCCGGAGGGAGGGGAGGGCGACAAAGGTCTAAATTTTCTGTTTCAAATATTATGCGTTGTAGCAAAAAATATTCTATGACGACATTAAAGCTTATTAAATTCTCTATAAATTAGATTCTATACAGTTTTTCCAAATTCTCATCCGTTTTCAAACTACACGCTCAGGAAAAGTAAAAATTAAAAACAATAAAATTTTAACAAATTGGAATAAAATATTTTGATCCTTTTTTTTTTATAATGGCCGATTCTGTGTTTTAAACATACAAATTATAAATATAAAGAACTATCCAATGACCAAGGATATTTTTTGAAAATCTGCTGTCAAAAATTGCCATCAGATTCTGGTAGACATATAATAACATCATTAAGGCTCAAAAATCTTAAGCGCTTTACATTACGGCCATCTGCGCTGAAATTGTTTTCCGTCCGGCTGACTGTTGACAGATTGATTTATTAATTGCGCGACACCTGCTGCCTGCTGCCTGCATTACAACTGCTGAGACGCATTTGTCAGCAAACAACTTGAAACTGATTAATTCACCAACTGTTTTTGCCTTTAGTAAGTATCTGCAGGATGTAAGTTGTAACAAAATAATGTGAAAGGGTGTGTTCCTTAAACAGCGTCTCACCTTCGCCCATATTATGGTTCAGACAGCTTATAGGTACAGCAGAAAGATTCTTTTAAAAACATTTTTACTGGACGTCTGTCGAGTCTGCTAGTAATTAATGAATAGGTTTTAGTAATTGAACTGAAAGATAATCGGCCAAGTGCGAGTTGGACTCGCCCATGAAGGGAACGCAGCAGCAATAAGATTTATTTTTATGAAATTAAAAGGTTTTTGATTTAGTTTTATATTTCAGTTGATTTAATGAAAATTAAATTAAGATTTACCATTTATGACGTATAAAAAACTACTTGCTAGATCTCGTTCAAACAAATTTTCGTTGATAGTTTTTATAGTAATGTATATCATTTTTTTTAGAATTATCATGTCCCTACTTTAGAAGTTAGAGGGGGGGGGACACATTTTACCAATTTGGAAGAGTCTCTCTCGCAAACTATTCAGGTTAGAAAAAATTTATAGCAGAAACTTCCATATGATTTTTAAAGACCTATCCATACATACCCCACACGCATTGGTTTGATGAAAAAAAAATTTTGTTCGTTTAAGGTTTACCATTTATGACATCTAAAAAAACTACTTGTTAGTTGAAATGTATATCATATATTTTTTTAGACTTATGATGATAAGTCTAAAAGGGGAGGGGGACACAAACATTTTACCGCTTTGGAAGAGTCTTTCTCACAAACTATTCAGTTTAAAAAAATATATATTAGGAACCTCAATATGATTTTTGAAGACCTATCAATAGGTACCCCGGTACCCCACACGCATAGGATAGGTGAAAAAAATTTTTTTTTCAGTTGTACCATGGCGACCCCTAAAATTTTTAATAATTTTACCATTTTTGTATCAAAATCTTAATGCGGTTCACAGACTACATCTACTTACCAAGTTTCAATAGTTAGTTTCGGAGAAAAGTGGCTGTGGCATACGGACGGACAGACATACAGACATGACGAATCTATAAGGGTTCTGTTTGGCTACGGAACCTTAAAAAGGACCATAGCTGCTACTACTATTGTGTCTGTGGGAATTTTAAAAACTGCACACAAAACAGTCGCATGTAAAAATCTCGACAAAAGTTTTCTATTTTCAATTCCTTTTCCGATGAAAACGATTAAAATTTTCCATTCGTCCGCCTTCCAAAGGTTAATCTAGCGCTCGAACACAAAGGTTGCATTTCTGATTGTGGTCAGTTTTCATTTGTTACCGCGCGCTAGAGTCAGACGAAACGTAGCAGTAGTTTAATATCACTAGCAGGTACGGTACTGTAACTTTCAATTGTATATACTTAATGGCGAAAAGTTACAGAATTATTTGGATAAGAATAGAATACTTTATAATATTTAAAGATAAATAAAAGTAAACTTCTGCTTACTAATCTTAGTCAAATCAATTCAATAGTATCAATTCAATAGTATCAAATCAAAACAATATCATTTTTTTATGATTTTTTAGTACAGTCAAGAGATTTTACGTTGTAATATACTCTCTATACAAAGACAACTACTTTTATGAACGTTGGTAGTTCTAAGACTTTGTGTCTATTAAAAATAATTAACTTTGGGAGAATAATAATAAATTGGACGCCTTGAAAGACAAAGTTTTCGGAACCGGAACCTAGCGTTTCGAACCCTTTTATTTTAAATCTCCCCGAAGCGCCTCATTTCCGGCGAGGAAGTTAAATTGGTGTTGCCAATTTATAACGTTATATTTTAAAGTCAATCTCCAAAATTTATGAAAAATACCCGTATCTTAATCATTTAACGTGATGAATAGATATTTAAAAAATTTCGTGGCTTTACTAAATTAATAATATGGAAAAACAAAGCTAACGATATGGAGCAGCGGTGATGCACAATTATTTATTTGAACATAAAAGATAATTTTTCTAACATAATATTATATAAGCCTTTACTAACAAATGAGTCTATGTAACTTGATATAATAAACTATTTCATTTCATATGTTGCTCATAGTCAATTAATTTTTTATCATCTTACTTGGTGTCCCTAGATGTTATTCTTATAAAAAACAGTAGGTAAAAAAGGGTCGTAGATTTTTTTTACCGAGCAAACGTATAAAATGAGGAGAGAGCTTAAAAAATTAATTACATGGTGTTAAGCCCAATATAGAGTCCTTTTTCCGGGTATATCCATTTAACCTCGTTCGATTGAAAATAGATTTGCAAAGTAAATGCCCTCGCTTAAATCCCTGCTCCGAGGTTATTACGTACTATAGCAACAGATCTGTTATGTCGAATTACGTCGAATGGTTCTGGTAAATTATGTACTATCTTACAATAATAAAATTTTGATATAAATTATAACAGCTTCGATACAGTCGTAGATCATGTTATTAATATCAACATTTACGACTGTACGACTGTAATATTTTGTAGACTTAAAACTACAAAATGTTCTAATGATTTATAAAAAAAAAATACTTTTTAATTAAAAATAATAATAACTATTAAATCAATTTTTTATACAATAATTATCTGGGTTTGTTTTTCAACATCTGAATAACAAATGAGAGAAAAAAGTAGTAACATCTTTTCGGGTCGGTTAACAATAGCAATTAAACTTATTGTTTGATTGGTTTTTCGTAATAGGACTACAACGGATACAAGACCAGTGCTACGAAACAATCTATTAAGTAGGTATGCAATTTAAATGTCAAATTGCATAGAAAATTAAATTGCATGAATGATTAATGAATTAATTTACTTCTTGTTTACTCCTTTAATACAAGATTGTTAAGGTTTTGCTCTTCGAACTTTAAGGAATCTTGTTCTTATAATTGGAATAAGGCATAAGATAATAGCAGTTTTAATAAGACCTAGATTATATGTTATTATAGCAATACACGATGACAATAACAAGTAATAGTTTAAAATACGGTTTAATCACTTTTTGATATAATTTTTTTATTTATCTATCTAGGACTAATAGAACCAATTTCAACTTTTAGTTGTAGAAACGCTAAATTAGTAAGATGAGTGGGTAGGAATATATTATGTTTTTTTTAATTTCACAGCCAAGAGGCTATAGCACGTGGGCGAAGCCGTAGGCTGAATCTAGCATAGTATTCACTGTAATTAACAATAATGAAAAAAAAATGCTGGCAGGTGGCAACCCTATTCTTCACCAATGCTTCCTCTTTTCACATAGGTCTCACACAATCCACGATTTGTTTTATTGGAGAAACAAATAAATTCCAATACAACGATTAAGGTACACCTTTTGGATTCAAACGAATGGAGGGATTATGGGGGTGAGCGAGATGGTTTCATTTGCCGTTTGAAGATTGCCGCCAGACGTGGACAGCATAGGAATCGGACTAAACAAAGTAACGTATGATTTTTAAATTGCCCATGATGTTATTCGTTTTGTCGTTTCTTTAGTTACAAAATTGTGTTTACTGTTTTGCTTTGTTTTATTTTATATTTTCAAAACCGACTAGGACGTTACGTTGGTTATATGAGACATTATTTATATATAAATATGCCGAAAACATATTTCTGGCTTTTAAGGAGGAAAGGTCTGGTTCTACTGATGAACAGATAAATAAAAAACAAAGTAAGTACCAAAAATGTCTCTAACACAGATTTTAGAAGTAATCTAACGTCAAGGGTACGAGACTCCACGCATAAAACTACGTATCATACTCCATCACATACATCCATCTATTTTTACCAAATTTGATATGCATATTCAGTGGGTCTGAGAATCGGCTACTGGGTACTTTTTATATTGATAAGTGCATTTGTTGAATAAATAAAAGTAAATTATTACAACTCGAGACTGACGGCGACCATTGTTTGTGCGACGGGATAGCGATGGACTTTGCTATGGTAACATAGGTACTTATTTAGTCACTTCAATAAAATAATATGGGTGAAATAGATACTTTATATTATGGCAAAGCAACGTTTGCCGGGACAGCTAGTAAAAATATTATAAGAACAACCAAATGTTTAATGGTTGGCAAAAACTCATTAAAAGTCATTAATTATCGACATTTGATCATTGACCAGGATGTTATCTTATAATTTATACCGAACCGCAGAGTAATTCCGAAGTTGGGCTGTCAAAGTCGGTGGGGCGAGGGCGTATATCAGGCGGTATTAATAAAACTGTCTTGTACAACACCCCAAACACGTACGACTATATCCCTTATTAGGCAACCCTTGAGCTACGTGCACAGTGTAATTAAATACAGACACATCTGATAGTTAGCAATTTCCTGAGTTGAGATGATATCTGGAAAAGCTTACGAATGGTAAAAACAACATAATTTAATGTCACTTAGTTCGAAGTTAAAAGAAACGTATTAAAGACTTTTGTATTACCTATATTTTACCTAGATGGGTTCTCTAGTATCTTTTTAATATATACAAATAAGTCGGGTTTTCCTTATTGACATTATAACTCTGGAACGCACGAACCAATTTCCACGGTTTTGCATTCGTTGGAAAGGTCTTGGGCTCCGTGAGGTCTATAGAAAAAAAAATTCAGAAAAAACTTCAAGAGAAAGGCAGGAAAACAGGGAAAATCATTTTATGGCAAAACAACATTTGCCGGGACAGCTAAGGCTCTAAAGCGATTATTAATTATATTTTTTAATATTTTTCTCTCTACATTAGGAAATGATGGATACCTACCGATGATTACTACCATAATAATTGTGAAGCTATTAATTGGACCGCAATCCATGTTGATCATAGACGAATGCCTCTGTATTCGTAATCGTTTTCATTTGTCCAGTATCGGCCAACGCGGAAAGACAATATTACAACCGATTGCGAGTTAATTACACCGATTCTTCTCGTCGAGTTAGTTCCTGAAACAGTGGTAGTTATCATGCACGACAATTCAAAAAGTGTTAGTCTTTATTCTTTCTAACCAATTTGGATGTGAGTATACAACATTTTTCGTTTCAAAAGAGTACCTTTTTGTATGTAGCGTGGCATACCTAAAGTTATTTTCGTGTACACCTATGAAACATACGTCAATCGACAGAGAAAATAATTACAAACAACAAAATATACTCTTTGAGAAAATGTCGTAAATGATATACTTTTTGAAATATTTCAGATTGTAAATCTAAAATGTTAGTTATTTTCAAACCGAAATAACTCAGAAAGTATATAATTTACTACATTTTGTCAAAGAATATTTATTGTTTGTAAACATCTTCTCTATTGTTTGGCGTATGTTTCATAGGTGTACACCAAAATACGACATTTCATATGTACTTGTAAGTTTAGGTATGCCAATAAGGTTCGTTGTTCTTTACTTTTGCCAAATAAACACTTTCCTCGAACACAGTGATTCTATGTTGTCTTACTCTGTAGATTCCTGACGCGTGTCTGCCTGCCCTGACAACTGAGATAGTTCTCCGCTAACCCGATGTTTTATTTAATTGCTTCTAAACTCACCAGCTTCTTGTTAGTGGGGACATTCGCACGAGATAAAGAAAAAAGTTTTATATACTGTAGCATAAAATAAATGCGAATAGTTTTAAGATTAAGACACGTAAATAAATAAGTACTCATTACGCAATAAACCATGATCATTGTAGTGTGAAATGTTTTTCTTGCAATCTACTTTGTAAATTAAAAATGAAGAAAGAAGAAAAAGAAAAGACAGCAGAAAGAAATCTCTAATATAATAAATTCTCTGATATAATAATATGGTGAAAAAAAAAATACTTTTAGTAAATGTCTACTGAAATTACTTAAACATTTTCGAAGTAGTTCTAACTTGAAACATATTTTGAAGTCGCGTTTAGGTTTCATTAAGTCAGTCTCAAGTTTTTGTGATCCCATTGACCTGTGCTATTTGCGGCTTTAAAGTTTGAAGCTTTTCGAGTTTTATCTGCCTCTACTCGACTCCGTCAACTTCATGCCTCTTGAAATTGTATTCTTGCTTTCAAATCTATTACAATATTATAAACTACACTAATATTATAAGTGCAAAAGTTACCTCATCGCGCCCAAACCGCTGAACCGATTTTGTTAAAATTTGGTATGGAGATATTTTTAGTGTCAGGAAAAGACACAATATGATACTTTTTACTCTGGAAAAGTGTAGTTCCCGCGTGGTTAACAATTTTTTGCGCAACGGCGCGGCGTTACGTCATTCCGTTATTAAAATAAACTTTTTATTACAGTAAAACGGAATATATGTCCAGTATAAAACAAAAGCAACATATAAAAACTATTCAGCGAAACTAGTTTAAATGAAAATAGAGCATCTTGTGAATAAAACCTAATATTAAAGTTAAAGTTCTATTATAGTCTCAAGTAGTTCGTTCTGTTACACCCTTAAGTTGTTAGGTGTTTAGCTGACTAGACCTTAAGTCTTGTCAGCACTATCATTCTAGTATATTAGGTCCCCAACGGTTAGACCTCCAGTCTTCAATCCGCCGTCTCACTAGAGGAACCTCTCCTCATCTATTACGATATTTTTTGTGAAGTCTCCTCGTTTGTATTCTAATATTCTATAATTTCTAAGTCTTTGTGAATTTTAATAAAGTGTGTTAGTAAAAACCTTTTTTTAAAACTCTTAATACAAGGCCCCGTATAACATTGGTGGCAGCGGTGGGATGATTAAGTGCATCCCCGGTACCGTCTCCGAAAATCCGTGAAAATACGTGAAAATCCGCAAAAATCCGCAAAAATCCGTGAAAATCCGGAAGATAAGCGAAAACACACGACCACTTCGTGATAAACCTAGTGAATTCCTGTAAAATCTGTGGAAAAGTGAGTGAATATTCTATGAAAAATTAAAAGCATATAAGTGTAGTGAAAAGAAAAATCTGTGTGTGAAATCACACTACGCCGCTGCAGCTGTGAGCCGTTTCGCTGAGTCTACGTCTGGCCAGTCATGCTTCTTATCGCCGTGCACATAATCGCCTGCTCTATGAGATTGTAAGTCTTTAGTCACTGTTTCTCAATCTGTTATTCAAATTCTGTTACATTTTATTTTATTTTTAAGACATATAAGTTAAATTAAACTAGTCCTTCTCGTCTATGGCACCCGAAACAAGTAAATCAACTGAGCCTGCTAAAGCTCCAAAACTTATAATGCCGGCTGTAGAGTTAAATATCCTAATTAAATTCATTGGCAAATTCGACGGGAGTAGAGATAAATTAAACCCGTTCTTAAGTAACTGCAACAACGCATTAGGATTAGCTAACGAAGAGCAAAAGAAAATAATATTCAAATACATACTTAGTAGATTAGAAGGTCGCGCAGAGGCCGCTGCAAATATTAAAGAATTCAGTGAATGGAGTCAGTTAGAGGAATTTTTGAAAACGCAGTTTGGGGAGAAAAAACATTACACACACCTCCTCACCGAACTGCAAAATTGCAAGCAAGGTAGTAACGAATCGGTCAACCAGTTTTCCCTCAGAGTTGAGAGTTGTTTGAGCAAACTATTGACAGAAATAAATATTTCGATACCGACCAAAAAGAAAGCCGAGCTAGCCGGCCGAGTCGCTGCAATGGAAGACTTAGCGCTACATACTTTTATAACGGGACTAAATCCAAACATATCAACAGTAGTTAGATGCCGCGAGCCAGAGAACCTTAACGAAGCCATAAATATAGCAATATCCGAGGAAAAAATTTATTATGCCACAAAGAAATCAAACCCGAGTCCAAATTTTACTAGCAATTATCGCAATCATGTCCCTAATAACAATAGAAACTTTCAGCCAAGAAATTCATTTAATAATAATAATTTTAGAAAAGATCAATATGTGCCCCGTCACGACTCAAATAATTCTCCCAATCTTGTGTGTAGGTATTGTAAACATCCAGGGCACACTATCGAAAATTGCCGCAAACGGCAATTTAATAACAGCAGAAATAATCACTATAATAATCCGGGGCCATCCAGACCTAACCCAGTTCACTTCACACAAGACCTTGCCAATTCTCACACGTTTGATAACAATACCACTTATAATAATGATAACTCTTATGACGAAGTAGACAATGTAAAAAACTAAAGAGGGTCTCATCTAGGTGTCGTATGAGACACAGTAATACTGAAACCGACACCGACACCACTACAAAATCTTTTAATGCTAAGTCCACCGTATCATTTACAAACTCTTTAAAGAATAAAGGAAAATTCACTGAATCTTATTCAGTTCCTAAGTCCACTGAATCTTTTAACGCTACCAAATCCACTGAATCAAATATTACTAAATCTTTAAATAATATCACTACTAAATCCTCTGTATCACTTAAAAACACTGAATCCTCTGAATCCAATTCTCCAAAATCCACTGTGCCTACTAAAACTGCTAACTCTACTAATTCCATGCCCATACAATCCTCACATACTAAATTGAAAGGAACTCTACTACCTACTAAACCTGAAAGTACTAAATCCGTAATTAATAATACTGAAAATCCTTTAGAAATTTATGAGATAAATACTAATATCACAAACAAAACACTGCCGCACGTATTACTTTATACTCAAACCTCTGACATTCCTCTAGCCCTCCTTGTGGACTCTGGTTCTGCCATTAGCTTACTAAAGAAAAATTCTATAATGAAACCGCAAAAACTTATACCAGAACAAGTAAAAATAAAAGGTATTGATCCAGGAAAAGAAGTCACACATACACTCGGTCATTTTAATCTAAAACTATACGTATCTGATAATTTCAATCAATGTATCTCTAGTAAATTTCATGTTGTAGAAAATATTGACTTACCTTATGACGGCATTATTGGCAGTGACCTTATGAATTTATTCCGCTGTAATATTGATTATAACCGCGATATACTGAAAATAAAAAATCATGAAATTAAATTAAATTTTTATGAACCAACTTACCTCATCCCAGCTCGTACCGAGACAGTTATTGAATGTTCCGTCGTCAACCCCGAATTAAAAGAGGGTCTTATACTAGATCAAAAAATATCTAAAGATTTATTAATTGCTAATTGTCTAGTCACTGTAAAACCTAACAAAAGGATTAACTTATCCATCGTTAATACTTCCGAATCTCCAGTACACATTAAATCAAATTTAAACTTAGTTCTTTTACCTTACATTTCTGATGACGTAAACAATGCTGACTCTCCTATATCTGTTAATTCCATTCACACTGCATCATATACAAATAGTTTTCAACGCACTCGAGAAGTGTTGAAACAATTACGAGTCTCCCATCTCAATAAAGAGGAAACAAATGCCCTATACAAACTCTGTTCCGATTATTCTGACATCTTTCACCTTCCCGGGGAACAACTCACATTTACAAACGCAGTTCGACATGAAATTAAAACCGTTTCTGACGCTCCAATTCACACTAAAACTTACCGTTTTCCAGAAATACATAAAGAAGAAGTAAATAAACAAATAAATGAAATGCTGCAACAAGGAATTATAGAACCATCATCATCTCCATGGTCGGCACCCATTTGGGTTGTCCCGAAAAAATTAGACGCATCCGGTAATCGTAAATGGCGAGTTGTCATCGACTATAGAAAATTAAATGACGTCACTATTGGTGACTCCTACCCCATACCAAATATAACAGAAATACTAGACCAATTAGGCAAAAGCCAGTATTTTAGCACCCTAGATCTTGCTTCCGGGTTCCACCAAATCGAAGTCTCCCCTGAAGATTCACCCAAAACTGCCTTCTCCGTTCCTCAGGGACATTATCAATTTAAACGCATGCCATTTGGACTTAAAAATGCACCCTCAACGTTTCAACGTCTCATGAACACCACACTCTCAGGACTCCAAGGCCTACGCTGTTTCGTATATTTAGACGATATCGTAACGTATTCATTTGACCTTATTTCACAAATTCAGAATTTAACCGCAATATTTGATAGACTTCGAAAATATAACCTAAAATTGCAGCCGGACAAATGCGAGTTTCTCCGACGAGAGGTCGCATATCTCGGACACATAATTACTGAAAACGGCGTCAAACCTAACCCAGACAAAATCGAAGCGGTGACACAATTTCCGACACCTAAAACTCCTAAAGATGTAAAATCCTTTCTTGGCCTCGTCTCCTACTACCGCAGATTTATACCCGACTTTTCGATGACGGCAAAACCACTGACTTCTTTACTAAAAAAAGATGTAATATTCAAATGGGAAAATCAACAACAAGTTGCATTTGATACCTTAAAACATAAACTTACCTCTGCTCCTGTTCTCTCCTACCCCGACTTTAATCTTCCTTTTATCCTCACCTGTGATGCCTCTGAGCACGCCATCGGTGCCGTACTATCTCAGGGTCAAGTAGGTAAAGACCGTCCTATAGCATTTGCCTCACGCACATTAAATAAAAGCGAAAGCCATTACACTGTAACTGAAAAGGAATTACTGGCAATAATATTCGGTTGTAAAATATTCCGCCCATACATTTATGGCCGAAAATTCACTATAGTCACAGATCACCAACCCCTAAAATGGCTCTTCAATCATTCAAATCATAACAGTAAACTTCAAAGATGGCGCTTACAGCTTGAGGAATACGAATATGAAATAGTTTATCGTAAAGGCAGACTAAATTCAGCAGCTGACGCCTTATCGCGCTATCCTGTCAACCCTATCTTCCCAGATGATGATGATGCACAATTATTTCCCGAATTAATACCTCTGAATCCCGTTCAAGATCCTCTAGACTCAGTCCCATCTCCAAATAACATATTAGAAGAAATAGGCGCTCCACCGAATCCTGAACATAAAATTCCTGAACATAACAATAATGAAAACAACATAGTCCCTGAAAATTCTAATCCATTACCTAATGAAACTTCACTAATACCTAATCCATCATTTGACGACGTCCTATCCCCTTACCTTCCGTATGCCGGCATCGATCCTGAAAATAATATTCCATTGCCTAATGATAACCTTTCAGACGTTGGTTCCTGTGGTTCTAATCAACAAGCCCCTGACCTAGCATCTGAATTAGATTTAGATGAATTATTACGTCCACCTAACAGAAATCCCTCACCCATAGTTTCAGAAGAACAACAGTCTCCACCCACCAGTATAAATTCTAACGAAAAATATTCACAGTTTCTTAAAACTATTGCAGATAAAAATAAATCTTTTAATACTAATATTATTGAACACAATGAATCTCTACTTAAAACTTCCTGTTCACACATTATTATACCAACTTCTATTGATCTAGATGAATCTAACCCCTATATAAATGATATCCTATCATATTCTACAAATAAAGAAGAAATATTACAAAGCGAAAAAGAATTACACTCATTTAAAAATTTAGAAATTAATAATAAAACTTACTACTTACTCTTTACCAAAGTACACCACTTCGAAGAAAGCTCCTACCGCGATATTTTTCAATCCCTGGAAAAAATAAAAAATATATTAGTAAATTCATCTATTATTACAGAAATTGCCATATCAGATTTCAAAAATCCCTTTGATAAACATACGTTTAACAAAATATATAATATGATCACATACCTGTTTCACGATTCCAGTATAGCTGTCCATATTTATCATAATAATATAATGTACCCGTCACTCAGCGAAATTAAAACCATTTTACGAGAAAATCACGACTTACCCGTCGCCGGACACCTTGGCTCCGTCAGAATGCTGAGTAGAATCAAAGAAAAATATTATTGGAAGGGCATGCGCTCAGACATCGAAACATACGTTAAAAATTGCAAACAATGCCAAGAAAATAAAGCATTAAGACAAGTTAATCGAGCTCCTATGCAAATCACTACTACATCCAATGCTCCATTTCAGCGTATAGCTATTGATATCGTAGGACCCCTGCCAGAAGCAGGCACAGCCAAACTTAAGTATATTATGACCTTCCAGGACGACCTAACGAAGTTCTCAACAGCTTACCCTATTAGATCAATTACAGCAGAAGAAACAAGTGATTGCTTAGTCCATTTCATTTCCTTGTTTGGCATCCCCAAAACCATTCTTTCCGATCAGGGTACCAATTTTACTGCAGAACTGTTTAAGAAAACCTGTAACTTCCTAAAAATCAAACAGATTTGGTCAACCCCATATCATCCTCAGACTCAGGGCGCACTAGAGCGCAGCCATTCTACATTAAAAGAATACTTAAAATCATTCACGAATGAAAACCAGGATAACTGGCCTCGCTATGTTTACACTGCCATGCTCACTTACAATACTAATATACATTGCACTACCAAATTCTCACCCTACGAACTCCTATTTGGACATAAACCTTACCTTCCTGACTCCATTTATAATACTCCACAGGACGTCACCTATCCCGAATACCTGAAAATGCTCCAACATAGATTCAAACTCTCCCGCGATAAAGCGATTCAAAATATAGTCGCATCTAAACATACTTCCAAAACGTACTACGATAATCGCACTCGACCAATTCAGTATAAAATAGGCGACTATGTTTATCTAAAAAACCATCTCCGACTCAGAAAAGCCTTGTCACCCCAGTGGAAGGGCCCATATAAAATTGTTAAAATACATGGATATAACACATTATCTCTGCTAATAAATCGTAGACACGTGAAACATCATTTCGACGAAGTTAAACCCGCAACTATTCCTGCAACATAAATATTAATAAAATATAGCAATATTAAAATAAATTAAATTCTAAATTAACTAATTAGTTCTATACTAAGTAATGTACATAAGATTAAGTAAATAAATATTTATTTTCCAGCGTTACCGCAATAGCGCAACAGGAATATGTCCAAGCTATTACTTCGAGCCCTGGAATTTATTTTGATTATTTAGGACAACTCAAAATGAGAAGAACTTACCTCGATACCATGATACCAGTAGATACATCCTATATCGGGCCGCACATCGAAAATATAAACTCTGTTTTAGGAACTGCTAGATACCTATGTAAACAATCAGAAGCGTTAAATAACATTGAATGTCATAGCATGCTAGAACCCATAACTGCACGGTATTACGATGTTGTCAAAGAATTTGATTCAATATCACATCTTATGTCTAAGACCAGCAAACGGTCGGCTTGGTTTGGCGGCATTGGTACCGCCTTCAAACATATTTTCGGATCCTTAGACGAGGACGACGGAATTAGATATGATCAGGCGATTGAAATTGTAAAAGACAATCAAGCTAAACTAGCTTCATTAATAAAACAAAACCTTTTAGTAACTAAATTTACATTAAATTCATATAATAAAACTTTTCATGAAATGAAAATAAATGAAGCTCGTTTGAGTGACGCAGTCGACAATCTCTCGGTAAATATTCATAATTTAAGTAGTGTTTCGAATAATTTAGTTTTCATGACAAATATTAATTCTATTCTCAACAGTTTGGAAGCCACTCTCTTAACATTGTCGTTTCGTTTAGAAGACTTATCTAATGCTATTGCATTCAGTAGTCAAAACATCTTACATCCGTCAGTCATAACACCGAGTCAGCTATACCGAGAGCTCGCCGAGAGCCATATTCACTTGAACAATGATGTCGAATTCCCTGTTAATTTAGAGTTAGATTCTATGTATCGCCTTATGAAAATTTCGAAAGTATCCTGTTATTATATAAATAGGAAAATTATATTTGTGTTAAGAATTCCTTTAGTCGCTCCCAGCGAGTTTAACCTGTATCATAGTATAGCTTTTCCGATACCCTATCACCCGGAAAATCCGGACACTTATATAACTATTATACCTAGCACTAAGTATATCGCAGTGACTAAAGATAAACAAAAATTTTGTAACATAAATGATTTAGGCGAGTGTGCCACCGTCGACTCTCGGACTATTATATGTGACGCAACGAACTTATATACCGTTAACGAATTCCCGACCTGCGAGAGTGAACTCTTATTGAAGGTTACGAGAAAACCTCCCGCTCAATGCGAAACTAAATTTATACATGGACATTTACAAATATGGAAAACACTATGTAACAATCAATGGATTTTTATTCATTCTGTTCCGACACAATTATCAATAGACTGTCTGAACCAACCCGAAAGTGTCGTTACCCTATTGGGAACTGGACTCATATCGCTTCCCGGCAACTGTGTTGCATTTAGTTCTAGTATTAGGTTAATACCTAATAAAAATAATGTAATTAATATTACTGTAAATCCGATGTCATCCGATTTTAATTTAATCAACGACTCTTGTTGTAACTTAAACAAAGTTAAACAATTACTATCGTCAAATAATGTGCCCCCTATATCCTTAATTAATACCGACTTGGATAACTTAAATTTAAATGAACAAATTTCAAATTCTATACTAAATCAAGCCGATAAAATATTAGAACAACCGCACATCATAAAATATGGGACACATTATTCTGGCACAACCTTATTATTGTGTATTTTAGTTTGTAGTTTTATATTTTATAAGATCTTTACATATTTTAATTTTTACAAATTCTTTAAGTGTAACAAAAAGGCTGAAGGTCCGGAACAACCCGTTGCGTTGGAGTTGAATGAGGGTTTGGCAATATCCCCACCGAGGTTAAGAATTAGTTAGTAAAGTTGTTTGTATCCCCAACTTTACACTCAACCGGGGGGTTGTTACACCCTTAAGTTGTTAGGTGTTTAGCTGACTAGACCTTAAGTCTTGTCAGCACTATCATTCTAGTATATTAGGTCCCCAACGGTTAGACCTCCAGTCTTCAATCCGCCGTCTCACTAGAGGAACCTCTCCTCATCTATTACGATATTTTTTGTGAAGTCTCCTCGTTTGTATTCTAATATTCTATAATTTCTAAGTCTTTGTGAATTTTAATAAAGTGTGTTAGTAAAAACCTTTTTTTAAAACTCTTAATACAAGGCCCCGTATAACAGTTCGTTAGCCATTTTGTTTGGAGAGGCGTCATTGTTTTGTACTGTTGACCCACAGCTCGAGGCGCGGGCGGCCTGAACCATTTTTCAAATGTAACAATTACTCGCGCTTCTATGTTGTGTACGAAGCTTTACATTATTTTTATAGCATACATTATGGACTAATGGTTCGGTAGTGAGCAAATTCGGTCATTGAGCCGTCCACGTTAGTCTATATTGATTATGACGCCTCCGTGGTCCAGTGGTTAAGAGCGTGGCTCTTGACTTGGAGGTCGTAGGTTCTATTCCCGCGTTGGAAACATGTTATTTCCAAGCTTGGTTAGGACAATGCAGGCTGAGCACCTGATTGTCTGAAAAGTAAGATGATCCATGCGTCGGATGGGCATGTAAAAATTCAGTCCTGCGCCTGATCTCTCGCCAGTCGTGTCGGTCTTTCGGCCCTCTGGGTTATGATAGTAAAAGGAATAGAGAGTGCTCTGGTGTACTGCGCAGATACTTGGGCACTATAAAATCACTCCTGCGTAACTGGCCTGGTTTCAATGAAACCGGCCACCGTCACCGAAACCGGTGTAGGAGTTATTATTATATTATTAGTCTATATTCTATACACAGAAAATTATAAAGCCGGATACGTACTATATTTGAGTACGATATGATAGTATATTCAAGTTATCCATTGACCGATTTCTTTCTATTCTACGACGGTACTTACGTTGACTGCTGCTTGGTTTTCCCATAATTTCTTATGGTTTAACAGTATTTTCAACAACATAGACATGAATATCCATTCAATAATATTTGTTCAACAGACGTGATTTTAATTTCATATTATTCTTGTAAAGTTTTTCAATAAAATTTAACGAAAACTTAAATTAACGAAACGTGAAATCTAAACGCTATAAGTTACGCTACCCAAAAGTTTGTTTGGCGCTTCATTGTACGTGGTGGGTATTCATCTTTATTATGCCGACCTTTTGACATTTTTTGCTTCATTACCATGTTCGCTTCGCGTGTTAATAAAAAGTTCCGACTTTAGACCAGCTATGATCAACCTGCGGCCCGCCAGAACTTCCCCAGTGACCCGCGTGAAGTTCTTACCATTTTTAATTTCACGCTCACCGGCAAAATTGCAAAGTCATCGTGAAAAATTTTCCACTGCAACACAACGGTTTATGACCGCTAATTTTGAAGGACGTAATAATCCAAAAAATTTGGTTGCAGCCCACGACCATCCTGCCTAGCATACGCCAACAAGATATCTCACTCTCGAGATAATTAAAAACTACTTGTCACATAATGTCAAAATCTCGACATTATCTCGACAAAACTCTATAAAAATGTGTTATTTCGATGACGCGAGAAAAAATGTTTGCCATGCTAGGGTCAATAGAGATGAAGAGACAAACCATCAAACATCGAGAAAACACGTAGAGTGAGATATCTCGTTGGCGTATGCTAGGCAGGCAGAACGTGTTTTTGCCCTGGTAGAAAAAAAGGTTGAGTACATGGCTTTAGAGTTAAGACCCTCCAAAACCGCGCTAGATGCAAATGCGGAAGATATAAAATGCATTAAAAAACGTATTTTCAGTCAAAATGGACTCCACACTTCATTACAGCGCTCATTTGTTGTATCCGTTATTCAGAAGCTTTATACATGGTGATCCAAAAATAACATGTCAATTTCTATTTCTTTAAAGTATCGAACTTAAATAAAATGGAGTAATAATATTAATATAATCAATTATTACATGACTAGAGATCGCCCAATGGTCGAAATTCGACCTTAGTTTAGTAGACCTTGTCTCTGGGACTGAGCTGATCTCAGACTGGCCGTGTAAGCATTGTCTAATAGTATCTCAGATTCAATAAAAAAAACTATAATCCATTTTCAATTTGTCACCTTGTTGTCAACAGACTTCAACCATATATAAAAGAGTAAGTATAATTCATATGTATATTGTATAGGCTTGTCACTCAAAAATCTGTAATTTTTCCTAGTGTGTGTAATGTTTTATGTGTTAAAAAATGTATGATGAAAGCATAATTTCAAAATAATATTAGCTCGATGCACTCCTTCACCTATAGCTGTGCAAAATTTCATTCACCTACGTTTCCCCGTTTCTCGTCAAAAGGGATACAAAGTTTTTGGCTCACGTATTATTATATAGATACGTAATATTACGTCATAATGTAGGTAATTGTTGTTTTGTGTGAGTGTGTAATATTAACAAGTTACAAGCATAAAATGAGTACTAGGTAAAATATAGAATACAATAATTATTGTACATCTTTAAAAGCATTAACATTAAATTGTTGTGACTTATAATAAACTCCTACGAAGACTTGTAGAGACATACATACTATTATGAGTTATGACAAATACTTTAAAATTTGTGACACCGTGCCGAAGTCTGGCAACGCCGCACCGACCGGCATAGTCGGAGTGAGCTAAAAAGACCTAACACCCCCCGTGTTAGGTTTTCTCGTTACGGAATTTCTTGATTCGGTCACCGCGCTAAAGCCCGCGATAAAAGTTATGCAATAGCTTAATATAAGGGTTCCGTTTTTTGCCATTTGGCTACGGAACCCTAAAAAAAATTGATTAAATGAGAGCACTCTGTACGTCGGTAAATATTTTGTAGGTAGCGTTTAAATTCCCCACATAACTGGCTGGTGTCAAGTGGTCTCCAAACGCAGTGATTACCGCGGAGGGCCCTCCTCATTGTTCGCACTGTTGACACGGACGCCATTTTATTTTCGCGCAATGTCATCGCACTGCTTTGTTTCAGAAAATAATTGTGGTAACTTTTAGCAAAACGTTAATTATTTTAACGATGCATTTTTTCCTAATTGGGCACTACAAACTGTAATTTGTTTTTGTTTTGATCTAAAAACATCTAGATTAAACGCAAATTGATGTTGCTTGTATCATTAGAAACAAAGTCTAAGAAAACAGTACTCCAACTTTTAATAGGCATTAGACAAAATAACAGCGCAATGAACAACCATTATTCATTCCGCTGCGTACGAGCTAAAGTACAGTTAGCATGCACTACGCGGTTAGCAAGTTGTGACCGGGCCTGACAGGGGCTCCGCAAACATTAGGGGATTGCAAACTTTGAATTTCACTGAAGTTTGGTAACACTACCATAGTGAGGATAAATTCAAATCGAGCGTGAGACCACCGGAGTAGAATAAGAGAGGAATAGAAGGGTCAACACAAAAATATATGAAAGTTAATTGTCTTGTCCTCTATGTATTTGCAGTAAGTAAATAACTAACCCACAGTATGTTACTTCATTGTGCCATAAAATATTAACTAACAACATAAAATTTTAAATTACTTATTTATCAATCATTATGATTTAGCAATATTTAATACAGTCCTTCAAGGATCTTAAGCACTTCCATGGCAAAATTATTAAAGGGTTGATACTTAAGTTATAGTAATTTTGATGGTACATCAAAAATATCGATTGATGCTTTGGACAGTTACCTTTAACCTACCTAACCTTAGTGTAAAAGTACTCTAAAGTTCTGTCAAGTGACACCTACAACTCCGCCAAGTTAGTTTTCATTTTGGTGGTTAAATATTGCTTGTAGTAGACCTGTAAGTCGAATACAACGTAATAATGTGAATAAAAAATTAAACGTTAAAGTGACGCTGTTTTTGCCCTGAATCTTAGAAGTTGCGTTTCTACTCGTCGTAGCTAATCTAGATACTCGTAGAAATTGCACCTGCACTACCGGATTTTTTTATTTTTTTTTATGAAATAAGGGGGCAAACGAGCAAACGGGTCACCTGATGGAAAGCAACTTCCGTCGCCCATGCACACTCGCAGCATCAGAAGTGCTGCAAGTGCGTTGCCGGCCTTTTAAGAGGGAATAGGTTAATAGAGGAGGGTAGGGAAGGGAATAGGGTAGGGGTTAGGGGATTGGGCCTCCGGTAAACTCACTCACTCGGCGAAACACAGCGCACGCGCTGTTTCACGCCGGTTTTCTGTGAGAACGTGGTATTTCTCCGGTCGAGCCGGCCCATTCGTGCCGAAGCATGGCTCTCCCACGTATTTGCCTACATTCTGCTTCAGTGTTAAGAATTTTTCGACATTGCAACTAGACAAGCTGTTTTTACAATACAATACAAAAACACTTTATTACACACCAAAAGACACTAAATAAAAACAATTATCTATATATTATATAAAACTCAAAGGTGACTGACTGATTGACATAGTGATCTATCAACGCACAGCCCGAACCGCTGGATGGATCGAGCTGAAATTTGGCATGCAGGTAGATGTTAAGACGTAGGCATCCGCTAAGAAAGGATTTTGATAAATTCCAACCCCAAGGGGTTCAAATAGGGGATGAAAGTTTGTATATAATAATACTTAATAGCGAAGCCGCGAGCAAAAGCTCGTTTTATATAAAACGTGCCGTATAATGATGCACAAAAGGCGAACTTATTGCAAAGACTTCTATTTAAACTGATTACGTCTTATTGCTAATAAGTATTAAGCAATATTTTCCAGTTAACCTAGTTTTTAATATTTTGCCACAAGATTACATCCAAATAACCTGCGGCATTGCAGTCTTCGTTTTATTTTAATAAATGTCTGATAAAAATGATAATTATATTCATATTAAGTACCGAATAACATGCAAAAAATGATAATTTTAAAATTAAACATGTAGTTTTATTTTTATGAAAAAACATAAAACTATGCATATTTGAAACACCAAGAGTTACTTACTATGAATTATACTTGGAGTTTTTTTTTTTTTTAACTTCAGCAGCTGATGACCTCAACAAAGCAAATGTTGGCGTTTCAACTCTATAGTTCCACGCTCAATAGAAATAAACGTTACATTCACAAAGCTGTACAAGTATCTTAAAAACAGCAATAAATGCGAACATAAACGTAGAAAGATACGCTCCTATAAAGCTCCGAACACTTATAAGTTTGCCTTTAGAATGCACTGCTGGGAAGGGAAGCTTTAAGAAATTGTTTAATTTAAAAACTCCCTGGAACTTGGCATTCAAACTGCCAGCAGGGAGTGTGGTTTTAAGTTGTATCCGCTTTTGCGTTTAATTAAAACGACATTAGTAGTAGGTCGCCGGTTAAAAAATACTTTACTTTATGGTGTGATAAAACATCCTACACACAACAAATACATAGTGTGTATTACACTATGTATTTGTTCTTTATGATTCATAACTCAGTACATAATATAATGTTATTTACTCCCTGTATGATATTATATTGTATCAACATAATATTATGTACAACACATTTGTCCCACTGCTGGGAAAAAGCCTCCCCCAAAGACTTCCACATATCTCTCTCCTGCGCCACCGCTGGCCAGCCTGGCTGGTATGCGTAATTGATTGTACTGTCGGTTCTTGGTGGAAATTCATGTTGAACACTTATAAAACACAATTTTTCGTGCACTTTTTCCACTTTTATTTCGAAACCGGTCGTGTAATTTGTTAAACATTTTAATAATATCCTAATATAGTGGAAAAAGTGCACGAAAATTGTGTTCTATAATTAGTGGCTGGTATGCCTCCAGCTCATCACGCTATCTTTTTCTAGACCGGCCTCGGCAGCGGCGTACGTCTTCGGGTGCCCTCTGTTCAGATTCTTGCCCAGCGGTCGGAATGCACACGGCCAACGTGATCCTCCCAATCCCACTGTAACCGGTAGTTCAATCAAAAATGTAATCTTTTTTAGGGTTCCGTACCCAAATAGTGAAAACGGGACAATATTCCTGAGATATCTGTCTGTCCGTCTCTCTGTCTCCAGGCTGTATCTCAAGAATCGCTATAGCTAGAGTTCTGAAATTTTCACAGATTGTGTATATCTGTTGCCGCTATAACAACAAATACTAAAAACAAAATAAAATTAATAATTATCCCATGAAACAAACGATGATTTAAGTTTGGCCTTTTTTGCTCGATATCAATAATGGCAACAGGTAGGAACTTGATATTTTCACAAAGGCCTTATATGAGTACTTCAATATTTAAGAATAATATTAAAATAAAATAAAAAAAATAAGGGATACAAAAACACAATTTTTCACCTATTTTTCCTCTATAACGGTACGGAACACTTCGCGCGCGAGTCCGACTCGCACTTGTCCGAATATTATTATTACACCAGAGCAAAAGTTTAGTTTATACTTATTTTATTAAACATAGAAAAAGTTAAACACTTTAATCATAACATGTCGGGAGTGTCGTGAGTGTAACTTTCAACCTAACTCCTTGTCAAGTGCTCCTGTCTCAACTTTTGTAATTCGCAATAAAAGGTTATACTCATGGGATAGGTATATGGGATTATACACACGCGCACTGCGGGAGCTTACTTTAATAATAATATAATAATAACTAGCGACTCGCCAGCTAGCAGACTAGCCAGAGAAAAAATTATTAATATCGATTCAGCAAATTTGATTTATATTCATTACTAGTTGTTGCCCGCGACTTCGTCCGCGTGGACTTTAGTTTATAGCGCGCGGTGTCAACAAAATTTGTGTTAAATTAAAAACTTTTTAAAACCCTGGTAACTGGTACCCCTCTTAGGGCCGCGCTACACCGGAATGGCAGCGCTGAAAGTGCTCGCCTCGCCGCTGCCATTCCGGTGTAGCGCGGCCCTTAATTAATCAAAATACCCAAAAACAGCTGTGCAGTGTGCACATAATCTATACTAATATTATAAATGCGAAAGTATCTCTGTCTGTCTGTCTGTCTGTCAGTCTCGCTTTCACGCCAAAACTACTGAACCGATTGCGATGAAATTTTGTACACAGTTATTCTAGAGTCTGAGAAAGGACATAGGCTACATTTTGATGTGGGAAAATATATTATTTCCATGAAAATATCGATGAAAATTAATTCGCATTGCGCGTGGGCAGCGCTCATCCCGGGGGTCCTGGGTTCGAGTCCCGCAGGCGGAACAAAAAGTTTTCAATGTTCCTGGGTCTTGGATGTGTATTAAAATAAAATTTCAAAAATCTTAAATGGGTCTTGGATGTGTATTAAAATAAAATTTCAAAAAAAGACAGACAGAGATACTTTCGCATTTATAATATTAGTATGGATTAATAGCGTGTAATATTCTAGCTCTGAAAAGAACTGTTGGTTAGCCCTGAGAAAAACTTTTGCGTATGTGTAGTTTTAAGGGCCTGTATTCCCAGAAACGGACGATTTTTAAGATTTAAAAGTGACAGTAGACACAAAAATATAGTAATTTAAATTCTGCTAATTTTTGCACTGAATTAAAGACAAAGAATATATATAGGGCGATTCGTTTTTTTGACTCGATTTATTTGATGTACTTATAAAAAACGACGATCAAAAAACTATAAAATAGCAGGCGCAAAGTGTGTGACTGAAAGCGTACCAGCCGAACCTTTGCGCCTGCTATTTTATAGTTTTTTGATAGTCGTTTTTTTCTATATCAATTAAATCGAGTCAAAAAAACGAATCGCCCTAGATATATTCTTTGTCTTTAATTCAGTGCAAAAATTATGTATCTGAAAATTCCAAATAATTTGGACATAGTATGGAAAATTCGTTAAAAGAAAAGGTAAGTTTGAGATTTTTTTCTATCGAGTGAAGTTCATGATATTATGTAATGGAATATAAATTCCACTGTGTTAGATCCTTAACTAATACATATATTTTTTTTAGAATTTAAATTAATATATTTTTGTGTCTACTGTCACTTTTAAATCTTGAAAATCGTCCGTTTCTGGGAATACAGGGCCTTAAGAACAAAATCTAAAAAAAATCGCATGAAAATTATTATAAGACTTCATACCTTACGTGTACCTTACTCATAGATAATATAAATTCCCCTCTCGCACGCGCACTCCCGCCTTGATTCGCAACGGGCCGTGCAGTAAACATCGTAATATTTTAATTTTTCCATAACCTCAAAACCAAACGTCCAATTTTAGTCATTTACAGACCAAATATTATCTACATAAACTGTACTTAGTGACGAAATAATTTATTTTGATAAGGATTAATAGCATGAGTATAATAAACGTGTTTAAATGTAGTCCAAAAAAATTAAAAAAAAAATAATTAAAAAAATGGTTATTGTGCCTCACTCGACATAGATAGGTATAGTGTGTCGCGGACTTTTTTGTAGATATTTATAAGACCTACAACTAATTAGAACATTTTATGGTTCTATCTTTTATAGTTTAGGCAGCGTACGCAAAATAAGTAACTTTTCTGGTTGATTTTTTACAACTTGTGTCCGAACAACCCGAATATCTTTAACGGAAACTTATTTTTTCCAAAATAAAATTTAACCTATGTTACTCGTGGATAATGTAGCTTTCGAATGGTGAAAGAATTTTTAAAATTGGTCCAGTAGTTTTTGGGCCTATTCATTACAATTATACAAACAAAGTTAACCTCTTTGTAATATTAGTATAGATAGATAATATCTATGTACGCTTCACACCACGGCAGTCTGGCCCCGTGCTAAGGACTGAAGGACTTCGGTTACGGGTACCAGACAACGGTTATAAGTATATTTAATACTTTAATGCTATACATATATATCGGCTCTTGACTCGGAGGTCGTGGGTTCGAATCCCGCGTTGGAAACATGTTATTTCCAAGTTTGGTTAGGACAATGCAGGCTGATCACCTGATTGTCTGACAAGTAAGATGATCCTTGCGTCGGATGGGCATGTAAAAAGTCGGTCCTGCGCCTGATCTGTCGCCGGTCGTGTCGGTCTTCCGTCCTACTGGGTTATGAGAGTAAAGGAATAGAGAGTGCTCTTGTGTACTGCGCACACACTTAGGCACTATAAAATTACTCCTGCGTAGCTGGCCTGGTTTCAATGAAACTGACCACCGTCACCGAAACCGGTGTGGGAGCTTTTATTATATTACTATACATATATATTTTAGGTTTTAATTATATTATGATACACAAATTTAATACACATCCATGACCCAGAAACTTTGAAAACTTTTTTGTTCCCTCGGCGGGATTCGAACCCGCGCTTGAGCTACCCACAGCGCACCAATTGAGCCACAGAGGTTTGAACTTTAACTTTCTCGTATAATAATATTATATACTAGATGACGCCCGCGTTGCGCCAAAGTTCGGCTATCGCGAGGGAACCGTACATTTTGCCGGGATAAAAGTATCATATTATGTCCTTTACCGGGACTCAAAGTATTCCCATATCAAATTCAATAAAAATGTCACTTGTGTGACAGGAACAAAACACTGTATGACTATTCAAAGCTTATACAACGTTTATTAGTAAGGGGGCTTTTATATAATTCTTATTAAGAGCTCACCTGACTCTAAAAATCTATCATCGTCCTTCTCTCTTCACACTCACGCCCGTCTTTCATATGCCACGTGAAAAAGGACGGCGCGGAATCATCGCCGAGTTAGTTTTACTTGAATAAAAGACGAACTATAATGATTATGAAAAAAGTATTTTGAGCAAATTTAGGTTTTATCAATACCTTTTTAGATATTAAAAAATATTAAAGAAAAGACAGCAAACTTCGAAGATCCAAGCAAAAATGTGTCGAAAACAAGGTTTTTTGTAAAAAAGAAACTATCGAGCATTTTTTGAGTAATCGTGTTTTCGTCTTGAGCATTTAATCTTCATGAACTAAAGTTACTTGTGTCAAAAAATCAGTTTTCTAGACCTTACAGATTTTGAGGTCTAGGTTAAGTATGTAGTCAAGTTAGGGTCATATGCGCTCTTAAGCCGTTGCGTATCTATATTTTACCACTTCACAAAAAATATTTCTTTGCGGACTGTGCCGCCAAAAAAATAAAGGGGGTGTAACACAAAATTCGGATTTTTAATTATGAAAAAAGGAAAAAAGTTACTTGAACTACGTTTAGAATAAAGTTCTAGTGTCGTTTTGTGTTTCTATATTTTCTACTACCACACAGCTATATTTAGAAATTATGCAGCTTCTAGTTACATCACTGAATAAAATGTATAACATGATAAAATAAAGTAAAAATGTTCAACATAATATTATTTCAAACCCCGTAGTGTTGATACACCCTTAAACTTTCAAGGGTTTATACCTATAACTGCTTACTTCAAAAATAATCGTAAATTTTAAGATGAAAATAGCCCTTCTGAATATTATATTGCATGAATTTTTCTTTAGAAATTAGAATTTTTACGGCCTCCTTTCTGTTAACGGCTGAAAATTTCGGGAAAATATCTATGTTAAAATGATTGTTTTTTGTCGGAACCCGGAACTGAATAGAAAACGCTGTCTTGGGCTACAAATTCTTGGGCTACAAATTCTTGGATATCCACACTTATATTATGAATGCGAAAGTGTGTTGTAGGGTGTGTTTAGGAGAGGAGTAATAAGACCGAGAGTTGCAATAAGACTGTTTATTAAAATATAAGACATTGGGTTATATAGAGGTACATATTTCTTATTACACTACTACACCACCCATCCAAAAGAAAAAAAAAAAAAATGTTACATGGTTACATTTTTTTTGTATATGTGCTTAGCATACGATTACATTTTTATAATAATTAAGTACAAAAAAAAAAATTATATATATATGGCTACATTACTATCTAAGGTTACATTCAATGTTATAATATTATGATTACATAAAAATAAAATTATTCAATAAAAAGTTTAGTGCGATTTTTATGCACTATTTCATTTTTTCCATTTTTAATTATCTCTACGTTTGGTGAATTATCCTTAACTACCTTATATGGACCTGAGTACAAAGAACTTAACTTATTACCTGATTCATTTTTTAATAAAACTAAATCATTTTTCTTATAACTTATTGGGTTAGTATACTTATCATAAACTAATTTTCTTTTTTCTTTTGATTTTATTAAATTATTTCTAGCCTCTTTGTGGCACATTTGTAAACGATATTTAAGTTCCAGAGGATATTCATCATAGTTGTAAAGAGGGTCTAAATCTAAGGTTAAGTTACTAGGCAGTGAACATTTCTTCCCAAACACCAATTCATAAGGCGTGAAATTAGTCTCTGTGTGGACTGTAGTGTTAAATGCAAATGACCAAAATGGAAGCCAACTGCTCCATGTCTCAGGGTGATTGTCAGTTTGTAAACGAAGAAAAGCATTTAAGTTTTTATGTGACACTTCCAAAGCACCTAGAGACTGGTGGTGATAAGCGGTCGAATTTAATTGTTTTATATTTAGTAATTTACATACCTCTTGAAATGTCGATGCAATGAACTCTTTTCCTCTGTCTGTAGTTATTTCTCTCGGTACTCCATATCTAAGTATAAAATTATTAACAAAACTTTTCGCTACTTCCTCTGCTCTTTTTGAAAACAAGGGATACGCTTCGACATACTTTGTAAGTTCGCATTGTAACGTTAGAGCATATGAGTAATTATTATTATCAACTTCAAATGGACCTACCAGGTCTAAATACACCTTTTCGAATGCTGAATGAGCAGTCGTTGTTATATTCATTGGTTCTTTTATGGGTAACGAATATTTCTGACGCTGACATTTTTCACAACGCCTAACATAATCTCTAACATCGTTGTCTAGTCCAGGCCAATAATAATACTTTTTAATATTATTGGTCATCCTTCTCATGCCTGCATGGCCACTGCTAGGCAGGAGATGGAAATCATTCAAAATAACTTTTCTATCATCTTTATTGTATATAGTTTTTACATTATTTATTATACACACATGAGGACCGGTCCAGTTTTTTAATGATTTAATTTCTTCAACTAATTTCTTTATAAATTCTTTATTATCATCCTTTTTAATTATACATACTTCATTGACATTAATTAATTTACAAAAACAATCTAGTTCTTTCACAAATTCGCATCGCGTTATTCGTGAATCAGAGCATAGATATTTAATATAAATTATCTTTTTCTTTTCATCATAACAAAACGTCTTACTTTCTTTATTTATATTTCCTAATTTTCTACTCTTCTTTAAATTATCTGTATCTATCACACGTAGTTCTACCGATTCCGCAGGTTTGATATGAGTACTCACGACTTTCGGTTGCGCAGGCCTCAAGTCCGGACGTACTATATCTAACGCTGAAGGATCAGGTTTATTAATTTTTCTTAACTGAGCTCGAGTCATAACATTTACTATATTTTTATTCATTTCTATCAATTCCTTTGACGATATCACTATCCTAGATAAAGCGTCTGCCGCTGAATTACTTGAACCCTTAACGTACTCTACATCAAAATTGTATTCTTCTAAAATTAGCCTAAACTTCATAAGTCTGCTGGATGGATCTTTCATTCCAAACAGATAAACTAAAGGTTTATGATCCGTTCTGATTTTAAAATATTGACCATACAAATAAGGTCGAAAATATTTCACGGCCCAAACGATTGCCAACAGCTCTTTCTCTATAACAGGGTAATTTGATTCGGCCTTATTTAGAGTCCTACTAGTAAATGCTACAGGTCTCCCATTTTTATTTGACAAAATTGCTCCGATCGCCTTATTCGACGCATCAGTTTCTAGTATAAAATGGTTTTGTTCGGAAAAATCGGGATAATCTAACACAGGAGGTGATATGATACAGTTTTTAAGTTTTTCAAAAGATTCTTGACATTTTTCACTCCAAATGAAATTAGAATTTTTTTTACAAAGTTGATTTAAAGGTTGAGCAATCTCAGCAAATTTAGGAATAAATTTTCTGTAATAATTTGTGAACGCGACAAATCTTTTCACTTCGTCGGTATTTTGTGGACGGGGATAATTTTTTACAGTATTTACTTTATCAGGATCTGGCATTATACCTTTATTCGATATTAAATGACCCAAATATAAAATTTGCTTTTTAAGAAATGTACATTTAGAAGGATTTAATTTTAAATTAACTTTTCTCAATCTCTCAAACACATCCTGTAGATTTTTGTTGTGATTTTCTAAACTTCTACCAAAAACAATGACGTCATCAAGATAAATTAAACATTTTTCATAATTTAAACCTGACATAGCCAAATTCATCATTCTAGAAAATGAACCGGGACTTGTTTTTAAACCCATTGGCATTCTGGTCATCTGATATTGACCTGAGTTAAAAGCTGTAAATTTTCTACTATCTTTATCCAAATTAACGTTATAATAACCTTGGTACAAGTCCAAATGTGTGAAATAAATACTTCCAGACAAGGATTCTAAAATCTCTGTTATATCTGGGAGCGGATACTTGTCATCTTCTATGCGATCATTTAATTTACGGTAATCTACTACCAAGCGCCATTTTTTCTTACCAGTTTCATCTACTTTTTTAGGAACTAACAATATTGGGCTCGACCAGTCGCTTTTACTAGGCTCTATAATTCCTTCTTTAAGCATGTTACTGATTTGTTGTTTAATTTCCTCTTTCTGGCTTCTAGGCAATCGGTAAGGCTTTGAAAATACTGGCTTAGCATCTGGTTTTAAAGAAATGTTATGAGTATAAATATCAGTTGTTTTTAATTTATCTCCCGGCAAATAAAAAATATCTGCGTACTTCGCACAAATATTTTGAATACTCTCAAACTCTAATTTATTTAATTTATTTATATTTAATAAAGAGAACAATTTCTTTACTCTTTCCGAATTATTCTCATTTTCGTTAAAAGTGCAAATATCGTAATCCCTAAGATCATATATTTTAGGGTTTAAATTCGACAATGTTACCATTTTTTCTGTAGTATTCAAAATTTTTATCGGTATTTTGCCGCTAATCGGCCTCGCTGCGGAACTAGCCAAATAAATACCGTCTTGTAATTCTTCTGAACAAACAATGCAATCCGATTTAAATTCGGTTGGAATAAAATGTATAGATTCGCTCCGGGGTGGTATCTCCAAAATATTTACATTATAATTATTAGTAATAGGTAGTGAAATAATTTGATTTTCTAATTTTAGTTGTAAAATATTTTTCTCAAAGTCTAAACACGCGCCAAACCTATTTAAGAAATCTCGACCTAAAATTCCGTTTGACAAAATTGGCAAGGAATTAAAAACAAAGAACTTATGATTAATTACACTTCCATTAAATGATATTGGAATGTAAGCATAGCCCATAGTTTGAACTTCTCCACCTAGTCCGTTTATAATTACATTCTCTTTATGGAATGGAATGCCTAACTCTATAATATGTTTATATGATATAGCACATAACGACGCGCCCGAATCTACCAAGAATGAATAAGTTTTATTGCATGGAGAAATTAATAATTTAATAAAACAATTACTATTATTACTAGCCATAATTGAATGTTTTTCTTTAGTCACGAAAAAATTTATCTAGTCGAGGCTCATCTAAATAATTTTCATTTTCATTAATTACATTAACTGTATTTCTCCGAATCCCTCGATTTCCGCGGTAATTATAAAACGTACCTCGATTGTTCCGGGGATAGCCGCGGGCAAGGTGCCCTCGACCTCGCGAAGCTGACTGCTGCCATGTGCTGCTCGGTGGCTGCGAGTGTCCTTGAGGCCTATTGCTATGAGCTCTATATGAAGACACTCGATAATTACGTGGAGGACGTAAAAACCTAGGATTGTTGCCAAAATGTCTATTATAAAAGAAATGTCTTTTGTACATACCCAGCACCTCTCCAGCTGCTGATGATGAAGTCTCCTCATCCTGGGCTGCTTGTATGGCATCTTTCAGGGAGTTGTAATTTCTAGCTGAAATTATAGTACTGAGCCTACGATTTCGCAAGCCATCGGAAAACTGTTTAATCGCCTGTTTTTCATTTATCGGTTTTAAAATATTGTAGCATTCCGAGTTTCCGTTAGCCTGTGATATAGTAAGGTCTACAAATAATTCTGTAATTTGCTTTCCATAGTCAGAAATAGACATTTCATTTTGCCTTATTTTTTGTAATTTATTTTGAATTGCAGTTGCACCCTTTTTTGGTAATAATTCTTTATTCATATCACTTATTAAACTGTCAACTGTAGTATAATCGTCTTGAAGACGCAACTTAGCTTGTTGAGATAATCTGCTTTTTAAAACAAATTTAATTAAATTTTTCTTACACTCTGGTTTGGTTAATAAAGAATCGTAATACTTAATGTTATCTATTAATTGCTTAATACTTGTCTCGTCATCGGACATAACAGGTAATAAAGTCAAAGCCGTTTTTAATTCAAAAGTATCCATGTTGCTATGAGACTCAATTTCAATATTTTTATGCTGACACAAATTTAAAATATCCTTATATAATAATTCAAAATTTTTGCGATAGTTTTCATAAAATGGAACGTCTTCTGATTTAATTTTCCCTTTACTTAAGTTTTCTGTAAAAATTGCCAACCAACTAGAATATTCGCTATAAATAACAATTGCCTCATTGAGCTTAACATTTAATATATTCCCTACACGTCTATTCGGTCCAATTTTTATTAAATATGTTCTAACTTCTCTTAATTCCTCATATAATTTTTCTAAAGAAATGTTCATAACTTACCAATTTAGCACCAAACGTAGAATTCATTTATTTTAGTATAGGTTATAACTACTTTAAAAACATTTTAAGCACATAAAATTACAGTGATCAAGCACGAGTACACTCAGTAAAATAAAGAATATTTTATAGTACACAATACAATTAATAGCTTAGAGTTCAATAATAAGTTCATTTAAGTCTCTACATTGGGCTGCGCGACGCGAGACGTAATAATATTATACGATATACGATTATATACGATTTAACACTAAAACTTTTACGCATTTTATACGCACGTAAACGCGACACTTTATTTTTCACTCCGACACTTTTTTTTTTTTTACACCTTCGAGAAATATGCCTTGGGTGGATTGGGCTGCTCCTCTATAGCTGCGGCGGGTTGCTGCTGACGAAAAAAGGACCTCCGGAAATTATTCCTGTTTATTTCCGAGGCTATCCATCCCATGTGGCACCGCTTATATATTCGGTACACGCTGTACAAGAAACCCAAGCCGAACATCAGCACGATGACGGCCAGCAAAATATTGGTGGTTGTGACATGAGAACGGAATTCTTCAATTCCAGCTTGATTATTCCCAACTGCATTTTGGACAATCACGGTCTCCTCCTTTGATTGCTGTTTCCCCATTTTTATCGATAAATAATGTCTTTTGATGTACTTGAGACACGTACACACCGTAACGCGAACGAATAAAAATTAACGCCATAATTATTTAACTAGATTAAATTATAATATCAGTTCTTTGTCTTAGCACTGCACAGAAAGTTCAAAGTTCCATCCCTTATACGGAGAGTCTCATATTCGCGGCGCGAAACCCGATGGCAGGGTCGCCATGTAGGGTGTGTTTAGGAGAGGAGTAATAAGACCGAGGGTTGCAATAAGACTGTTTATTAAAATATAAGACATTGGGTTATATAGAGGTACATATTTCTTATTACACTACTACAGTGTCTGTCTGTCTGTTACCTCCTCACGCCCAAAACCGCTGAACCGATTTTGCTTGATATGGAGGCACTTTGAGTCCCTGTAAAGGACATAGGATACTTTTTATCTGGGAAAAACTGTACGGTTCCTGCGCGATAAACGAATTTTTGCGCAATGGAGTTGCAGGTGTCATCTACCCCTAAATAATTGACAAACTATCAACACCCTCTGCCCCTGCTAATACAAAGTGTCGAGGTCAAATATCGTTCTGTCTAGCCTCCTTTACGCCGAACGCGCCATAAGGAACTTCGTTCCAACAATGATCAAGTACATATTCTTACATAGAAGTACACGTGAATCACGATACGCTAGTGTGAATTTGTAGTTTTTATTTCATACTTTAAATTGATTTATAATAATATTACCTGTTCTATAGATTCATTAATCTTTTGTACCTCAATGTATGTATAACGTAAACTTACTACATGAATATTGTATTATAAAACAATTAGTGTTTGAAATCCCGATTACAGTAATTATCTTTAACTAGCTGTCCCGGTGAACTTCATGTCACTTTAAGACTTTCCCTGGACTTCTACGAATATTTTAAGACTAAAATCAGCCCAATCTGTTCAGCCGTTTTTGAGTTTTAGCGCGACTAATACATTTGAAAATCCATTTTTATATATAAGAAGACTAGCTGTCCCGGTAAACTTCGTGTCACTTTAAAACCTACCCTGGACTTCTACGAATATTTTAAGACTAAAATCAGCCCAATCCGTTCGGCCGTTTTCGAGTTTTAGCGCGACTAACACATTTGAAATTCCATTTTTATATATAAGAAAGAAGATAATCTTATATCTTATATATATATATATATATTTATAATTGGAATCTCGGAATCCACTCCAACGATTTTCATGAAATTTAGTATATAGGGGGTTTCGGGGGCGATAAATCGATCTAGCTAGGAATCATTTTTAGAAAATGTCATTTTATTCGTGTTTTATCGAATACCGAGCAAAGCTCGGTCAAATAGCTAGTATCTATTTATAGTAAGAACACAGAAACATAATTATTTTCATAACTCGGAAACAAAAATTCAAAACAACTTTAACTTGGGCCCACCTGTTAATATTCATCAAAAACAAACCACAAAGAACACCAAAATATGCATGAAAATGTATTTCACAATATTACTTTATAAACAAGTTTAGTCAGATTTATGAAAGAAGTTTTAGATGATTTTTAGGGGCAGGACTAAGCTGGCAGGTGTCCTTTAATATATTTTTATGAAAAACCGTGACTCGCACCATGCAATTATGTAAATACTAACAACCACCGAGTTTTTTTCCTTGTTTTTTGTAGTACCTACTCGTACATAATATGTACGTCTGATACACCAGCTACGCAGCTCAAGAGACTTTTTTTGTATGATTATCTTATATATAAAATACTCGTGTCACAATGTTAGGCCGCATACTCCTCTTTTATATGCATATTCAGTGAGTCTTAGAATCGGCTACTGGGTACTTTTTATATTGATAAGTGCATTTGTTGAATAAATAAGTAATAGTAAATTATTACAAATCGAGACTGACGGCGACCATTGTTTGTGCGACGGGATAGCGATGGACGTTGCCATGGTGATATACTTATTTAGTCACTTCAATAAAATAATACGGGCGAAATATTTTATATGGCAAAGAAACGTTTGCCGGGACAGCTAGTTACTTATAAAATAATATACCTTCCTTCTTGATAATCTTTAATCTTAATGTGCCTAAGCCTGGTTTTCGAGATTTTTTTGCGGTAAGTTATTTTATTCACTAGAGGCTCTGACTGACCACAGCCCACCGTCTAACAGATAACTAATCAACAACGCTATTGATAACACAAACTCACATCAAAATCTCAGAAACTTTGCATTACAAACAGCGAAATATAATTTGTTATTCAACGAATTGGTTTCCATAACCGCCCGATTTCTAACAACTTAATATTGCATTAGGAGTGAACTGAGTACATAACAATAAATCTGGAATTTCACTGCTAACCAGCATTGGGCTAATACAATCAGGCGCCCGATGATCCACAGCAGCTGCAGCTGCTGCCGCTTCGCTGTACCGACGCAAATGAAACTGTCTCTGTAGTCCGTACTGTCTTAGCGGTAACTATGAATACTCTCAAACGAAAGTTGAGATAGTATTAAATACTAATATCCTAAGATCCGACCGTAAAATCCTGCATGAATCGTTTTTTTCGATCAAATATATTTTAAAATAATCTTTAGAACGTATAGAATGGATTAATGTTGGGTTGCCTTGTTAAAAGTAGCCGCAAGTACCTCTAATTGAGTAAAATGAAAGCCCGTAATACAAACTTGCGTGTATTCAATGGAAAAATAAGAACTAAGAAGGAATGACATTGAGGAATGACAGGACACTACGCATAAAAATAAAAACGCCTGTTAAATAAAAATTGCAATCTTGCGGGTTCTCGACGTCCTCAAATTCTCCCAGGCATAATAATTGTAGGCCTGAACATTTGTCTTAAACAAAAGTGATGGCAACCTCAGTTTGCGGCTATCGTGCAACTGGCAACCATGGATATTCATGCACAAAATGCATAAAACTTTAATTTTGTATCAAAATTATTAAAAAAATCGATGCTTCAATTTTGATGATGAACTATGTCTGTTTACGGGCTGGCAACCCTAGTTTGCGGCCGACTTAGAGCTGGCAACCATTTATACCTTATTTTGTCTCGTCATTTTCTTTTAAATGATGTAAAATTTACTGAAAAAAATATTCAAACAAATTATGCATTTATCTCATGAACATTAAACTTAATTAGAGGTACTTGCGGCTACTTTTGACAAGGCAACCCAACATTAATCCATTCTATACGTTCTAAAGATTATTTTAAAATAAATTTGATCGAAAAAAACGATTCCTGCAGGATTTGACGGTCGGATCCAATACTATAATAGTATTGACTAACTTGAATAAAAGCTTTTTTAGGGTTCCGTACCCAAAGGGTAAAAACGGGACTTTATTACTGAGACTTCGATATCTGTCCGTCTATCTCCAGGCTGTAACTCAAGAATCGCTATAGATAGACTTCTGAAAGTTTCACAGATTGTGTATTTCTATTGCCGTTATAACAACAAATACTGTACTAAAAATCAAATAAAATAAATTTTTAAGGCGCTCCCATACAACAAACGTAAATTTTTTGGCCTTTTTGCTCGTAATCAATAATGGTAGCAGGTAGGCACTTGAAATACTCACAAAATGTTTAATTATATTTGTTCTTTAATAATTAATAAAAAAATTAAAATAAAATAATTAATATTTAAGGCAAAAAAAAAATATTTTTGTATGGGAGCCCCTCCCATCTTTATGAGTACTCCGGATTGAAGACGTGCCTCGGTTATAATTGATCGGGGATATATTGTGGGACTGGCCAAACGTACCCACTAAAACCACCTACGATTTGCCGTCAGCTGTATAACGGAGGGGTGTCCTGAAAACTAAAACTGCTCTAAGTTAATGTCTAAAAATATTATTTTTAGGGTTCCGTACCTCAAAAGGAAAAAACGGAACCCTTATAGGATCACTTTGTTGTCCGTCTGTCCGTCCGTCCGTCTGTCAAGACCCTTTTTCTCAGGAACGCGTGGAGGTATGAAGCTGAAATTTATATCATTTACTCAGGTCTACTGTCCCTTGAAGCTGTGAAAAAATCAAACTTCTAAGCCAACGCAATCAAAAGATACAGCCGTTTATGCCGCAAATTTTCGACACTTGCAAGGGAATCAAAACCTACAGGGTGCTTCCCGTGAACTCAGAATCTTGAAATTTGGTACGAAGCAACGTCTTATAGCATAGATAAAGGAAAAATTACGAAAACCATAAATTTTTAGTTACATCACATAATATATATTTTTTTAATAATTTTAAACTTACTACCCATTTCCTCATAAACGCGTAGAGGTATTAAATTGAAATTCATACCAAATACTCAGGTCTATAATACCTTTAAGCTGTAACAAAATCAAACTTCTATGTCAACGCAATCAAAAGAAACAGCAATTTAAGCTGCATATTTTGAAACTCGCAAGTACTCGCAAGGGAATCAAAACCTAAAGGGTACTTCCAGTCGACCTAGAATCTTGAAATTTGGCATGAAGCAACGTTTTATAGCACACATAAAGGAAAAATTCCGAAAACCTTAAATTTTTAGTTACATTACAAAATATATATTTTTTAATAAATATAAACTTATTACTTTTTTCCTCATGAACGCGTAGAGCTATCAAGTTGAAATTCATATCAAATACTTAGATCTAATTGCCTTTAACCCGTGAAAAAAAAAAATTCTAAGTCAACGCAAAAACGCAAAACGCAAAAGTACAACCATTGATACCGCATATTTTGAAACTCGCAACTACACGCAAGGGAATTAAAACCTAAAGACCACTTCCCGTTGACATAGAATCTCGAAATTTGGTAAGAAGCAATAGCTTACAGCACAGGTAACAGAAAAATTCCGAAAAGCTTAAAATTTTAAGTAGTTATACCACCAAAAAAATTGTGATTGTAAACATAATTGTAGTTACAGCAATGACCGCGAGTTATTATACTACGAGTATGTATGGGGAGGGCAACATTTTTCAAACGGCAAAGACGACCTCACTCATCGTCATTCAATCCCGATGTTTTGGTGAATGTAGCTGTATAATCTAAATGCGTCCTAACTGCTTAAAGTGTTATACTTATAATTAAATTCAATGACATTATTATATTTCTTATTGTTGGTTATTATCAGACAGCTGAAGCAGCTGCAGTCGCTGTCGTAATGAACGAACTTTGTAAACCTTGCAGGTTTGTACGGAACCCTCGGTGCGCGAGTCCGACTCGCACTTGGCCGGTTTTTTATTGATATTAAAGTCAGACGAATACCATGATTGTGAATTTATAATGCATAAAAAATACATCGAATATTATGCTCCTGTAATCGCTTATTCTTAGTCCGCCAAGAAATAAAAGGCACAGGCCACAGAGGCCGCATTATACATACCAAAACGAGACGTTCAATTGTGAACTGGCCTTAATTCACTCTTAAAATAACATGCTTCACCGTCGAAATATTTGGTTGGTTTGGTTGGTGGTTTGCACGAGTCACAAAACTTTATCCAAATTAATATAAAGTTTAAATATAAATCTATATATTAATACGTGAGCCAAAAACTTTGTATCTCTTTTGACGAAAAATGGAGAAACGTAGGTGAATGAAATTTTGCACAGTTATAGTTTATATGGTGAAGGAGTGCATCGAGCTAATATTATTTTGAAATTATGCTTTTATCATAAAAAATTTAATAAATAAAACATTACACACACTCATAGTATATATTATGTCTATGCACACACTAGAAAAATGACAGATTTTTGAGTGACACGCCTTTACATACGAATTAAACTCTTTTATTTATGTTTGAAGTCTGTTGACAACAAGGTGACAAATTGAAAATGGATCATAGTTTTTTTATTGAATCTGAGATATTAGACAATGCTTACACGGCCAGTCTGAGATCGGTTGAGTGATGAGTCCCAAAGACAAGAGTTGAAAAAAATAATTATGATAAAGTCAATATTTTTTTACAAAATATAGATAGTAGTCCTAATGTCATTGAAACTAAGGTCGAATTTCAACCATAGGGCGATCTCTAGTTTCATTAATAATTATTATAATATAATTATGTAACTAGTAAGAATTTGTAAGTCGGCTCATGATTTCGATAATAATAATATAATTCAATAGAAAAAAATCTACCTAGAAATTGACAGGTAACATCCTGATAAAAGAGAAACTTCGAAAAATCGGCAATGCGGCTAAGCGCCATCTTTTTCAATCACCTCCCAGGATCTTGTTCGGACCAATTTTCCTTATCAGCTTTCCAGTTACTAAAATTAGAGAGGATTGCTTCGACAACATACACGAGCTGTAGCTTAAGTACTTTGGCAGATGGCTTGGTGAGTTCAAAACTTTTGAAATAGGAACTTCTTGCCAATATTTCCTGGAAATGTAGAGTTAGTTAGAGAACAGATATTCACCAGAATTTTCATCAACACAGATGGAAAAAGACTCATGTGTCCGGTTTTTAGGGTTCCGTAGCCAAATGGCAAAAACGGAACCCTTATAGATTCGTCATGTCTGTCTGTCTGTCTGTCCGTCCGTATGTCACAGCCACTTTTCTCTGAAACTATAACAGCTATACTATTGAAACTTGGTAAGTAGATGTAGCCTGTGAACCGCATTGAGATTTTGATACAAAAATGGAAAATAATTAAGAATTTTAGGGGTCCCCATAGGTAAAACTGAAACAAAATTTTTTTTTTCATCTAAGCTATACGTGTGGGGTACCTATCTATGGATAGGTCTTCAAAAATCATATTGAAGTTTCTATAATAATTTTTTTCTAACCTGAATAGTTTGCGAGAGAGACTCTTCCAAAGTGGTAAAATGTGTGTCCCTCCCCCCTCTAACTTCTAAAGTAGGGGCATGATAAGTCTAAAAAATATATGATATACATTACTATAAAAACTACCAACGAAAATTGGTTTGAACGAGATCTAGCTAGTAGTTTTTTTTATACGTCATAAATGGTAAACCTTAAATTAACTTTCATCAAATCAACTGAAACATAAAAATAAATCATAAACCTTTTAATTTCATAAAAAATAAACCTTATTGTTGCTGCGGAACCCTTCATGGGCGAGTCCAACTCGCACTTGGCCGGTCATTTACATTTTACACCACGACTTATAAGAATAAAATTATAATAGTCATTTGTACATAATTCTTTTTTTATTTGTAGTTTTTATAATATATACCTACGGAAATTCCAATCTTTATTATGAAACTTGCTACGTCGCATTTTAGTGTCTAAACACCATGCCGAAATTCCGTCGCGTTATATTGTATGCGTTTGATATTGCTGACGTAATCATGCGGAATTTCCGCCGCGGAAATTCGGCATTGTGTGTTTAGACACTTAAGCATAATTGAAATTAAATGAATGTCGATATATTTGTTATAGGTATCTAATTATTTAAAGATCGTTAGCATTAACATTTTGAAATTATGTTCCGACAAACTAAAGCTGAACGTACTTAAATCATCCAAAATCATAACCCCAAAGTTCAATCAAAACTCTCAAAAAAAACAAAAAAAAAGTAAAGGTAACTAATGTAGGGCTTAATAAGCGCTGTACTATACACAAGTACTAAGTTAACCATCAAATTTAGACTTCAGTTAATACACATCGTGTTATAAGTTATTAATAGTTTCGGTATATTTCGAAGTGAGCTAAACGCTAATATTAGATACTAAACAGTAAACAGACCGAATATTACTTAAACGCAAAATTAGCGCTTTCCATGCTGTCTAACGGTGCGTCCACATTTGTATCATTTGCGCGATCAGATCTCCGTCGCGTATCAAAATGATACGCGTATCATGATACGTCCCGATCGCTATTAACCGCGTACCTGATACGTGTCGTATCAAATACGCGCATGATCGGCAGAATGATCTAATAGGCGTCCACAGTCCACACTATGATACGCATACTTGATACGGCGCGATGATCGCGACGGAGATCTGATCGGAGATGATCGCGCAAATGATACAAATGTGGTACCTTGTGGTACATTTGGGTAATGCTATGACAGTAATAAGAATTATATTTTGTTCTTTACTATTCTGATTATACTGACGTGGAAGAGCCATGCTTCGGCACGAATGGGCCGGCTCGACCGGAGAGATACCACGTCCTCACAGAAAACCGGCGTGAAACAGCGCTTCCGCTGTGTTTCGCCGAGTAAGTGAGTTTACCGGAGGCCCAATCCCCTACCCTTTTCCTTTCCCTACCCTCCCCTATTTCCTTCCGTACCCTCCCCTATTCCCTTCCCTACCCTCCCCTATTACCCCTTAGAAGGCCGGCAACGCACCTGCAGCTCTTCTGATGCTGCGAGTGTCCATGGGCGACGGAAGTTGCTTTCCATCAGGTGACCCGTTTGCTCGTTTGCCCCCTTATTTCATAAAAAAAAAATCTATTAGGTAAACTATTTTCTTGTCATCTACTTCGAAAGAGGTTTAGATTTTTATAACTAGCTATTCCATCTAAACTATAAAAATGTATGGTGTATCTTATCATAACATTTAAATTAGGAACTCATTAAACATTTTCCGTGACACGATCAACAATTACAAGATAATACGAAGTGTAAACACCGTGTAAGCTCAGACGCGAATAACAACGCAATCATCATCTATCCATCACCTGTTGACGGTAACCATTATGGATGGCAATTTACAAAGATAGCCACATCAACATCCCATTACTGCCATTTACGTTCAACGCTGTCAACTTGTGTATGATATAACTTAGTGATTATCTTCACGATTTACGCGTATCCATGTCTATTTATATAGGAACAGGAATTGCAAGAGCTTAATAACGTTTTGAAAGATCGATTAAATTATATATAAATTCTAGGCAAGTAGTAACTGCGTAAGATACATCAATAGATAGGTTTTTCTGAAACTCGGAGGACTATGCAGATCGTATTTAGGGTTCCATACCCAAAGGGTAAAAACGGGACCCTATTAAGGGACTAAGACTTCGTTGTCTGTCTGTCTGTCTGTCTCCAGGCTGTAACTTAAGAACTGTATTAGCTAGAGAGAATTTTCACAGATTATGTATATTTGTTGCCGCTATAACAACAAATACTAAAATCAAAATAAAATTAAAATTTAAGGGGGGCTCCAAAACAAAAAACGTGATTTTTTTGCCTTTTTAGCTCTATATCAATAATGATAACAGGTATGTACTTGAATTTTTCTCATAGTCCTTAATTATAAATGTGTACTTTAATATTTAATTATAATTTTTAAATAAAATAAAAATTAAGAGGGGCTCCCATACAAAAAATATAAATTTTAGCCTAATTTTGCTCTATAATGGTACGGAACCCTTCGTGCGCGAGTCCGACTCGCACTTGGCCGATTTTTTTAAATTAATCTCATCACTTTTTAATTTATAACATTTAAAAACTTTAAAAAATTCATTTAATCTATATATTAATACGTGAGCCAAAAACTTTGTATCCCTTTTGACGAAAAATGGGGAAACGTAGGTGAATGAAATTTTGCACAGTTATAGTTTATATGGTAAACGAGTGCATCGAGCTAATATTATTTTGAAATTATGCTTTTATCATACATTTTTTTAACAAATAAAACATTACACACACTACAACACACACACTAGGAAAAATGACAGATTTTTGAGTGACAAGTCTATACATATGAATTATACTCTTTTATTTATGGTTGAAGTCTGTTGACAACAAAGTGACAAATTGAAAATGGATTATAGTTTTTTTTATTGAATCTTAGAATGCTAATTAGACAATGCTTACACGGCCAGTCTGAGATCAGCGGAGTTCCAGAGACAAGAGTTGAAAAAATATGATGATAAAGTCAATATTTTATTTACAAAATATAGGTAGGTAGTAGTCCTAATTTCCTAAATCCTAATATCGTTGAAACTTAGGTCGAATTTCGACCATTGGGCGATCTCTATTTTATATTATGACTTTAAAATACGAGATAAAATATAACTGAACAGAAACTTGAAAGTGACAAAGTGTTATTAATAAAGTGATAAGTCTCACACTTGACTATCAAGATAAGCGTAAGATATTATCACAATAATTATTTGAAAGGCAGTTGGCTGCAATTATACCGTGGCGTGGCTAAAAAGTTTGCAGAATATACAAAATAATTGCAATTGAACTTCTGATTTTCTCAAAATTATTATTTTGTCATTTAATTAACTGCGTTTATCGTCACCTTTATGTCCTTAGTTATTGTAGTATATAATTGGTCTTTAGTTATAGTAATTTATAACATAGGTAATCATTACAACTAGACGTCAACACAATATATTATAATCTTGTTTTAATCAGATGTTACCTTAAAATGTTTTTTTTTTATATATCAGTAAATCAAGAGGGTGTTACAGTACGGGTGTGACGTAGTTCTCGGTTAATATAATGATCGATTAATATTCATAGCCCTACGATCCAACCAGAGATACGTTAAAACATATTAAATGTTAATTCGCTTTTTAAAATGGAACGCGAATTAATGGCGCGGCAAATCCGCCTTGGCTACGCCATTTTGCTTTTTTTCTCATTCTGTTTTCAGTATTTTTATGTCACCACTCGTTCAACGTAATACTGTGAATGAATATGGATCCAGTGGTTTACTGATGCGGCCTTTCTGCGGATTTCCATTTGATTTGTTGTTATGAGATTACAAAACGTGTTGTGAACAGAAATGCATTATGTATAATGTAACTTTAACGTGATTCTGAAAATAGAAAACAATGTTAAAGTATGTAACCACAGGACCTATGTTTTTTTAATTTTATAAAAAAATTAATAATGACAAGAGGTAACCACTTGAAATTTTTACTAAATCCTCAACTATATTATGTGAACTTTAATAAATAGTTAATAGTAAAATAAAAATTTAAAGGGGGCATACAAAATTATTGTGGCTATTTTTGCTCTATAACGGCTTGGGACACTAAGTACGCGAGTCCGACTTGCACTTGGCCGATATTTATATTTTCGTCAAAGTCTTTTAACCTTTTCACGTGTGAAGCTTTACGTTTAACTTACTGTTAAAACATAACTCAATTTAAATTAACTTCGAACTAAAACTCTCGAAAGGCGAGATAGGGGAGAAATCTTGATAAATATTCGTACTTAAACCATTACTTGGCTCGGGGGAAGTGCGTTAGAAGTTTCTAAAATACTCTCGAAGAAAAACTTGGTGGAACTCCGTCGGACTGTATGACAACTGATAACAGTGGAAGTTCGCGACACTCGTGAGCAATGGCACAGAACTTTCCAGAGCACATTCGCACGCGAACATGACCGGACTCCTTTATGAGGTTTAAAATTCCTAACGAACTTGTTGAATATGGTGTAAATTCGAGAAAACAGGAAATCGCGATTCCGTGTCATTTCGCTGCAAACTAGTTGTTAAAGTATCGTTTAACAACTAAGCCCGGGCGCGCACTAGCGGCCAGGCCGCGGAGGGCATAGAAAGTATGGTGTGGCCGCTGGTCGCGTTGCGGCCAGGTGTGTGTGGTCTATGGCAGTTTATCTATCTCGAAGGCCGCCGCGGCCTGGCCGCTAGTGCGCGCCCGGGCTAAGGGCCTGTTTCAGCACTTTCTAATAAAGTGCCGGATAGGCTATCCACAACTTATTTGACAGATTGTCCATACTCTATCTGTCAAGTTAAGTGGTGGATAGCCTATTCGATACTTATCAGGAAGTGGTGAAACAGGCCCTTAATGAAGCTTTTTTTTATACTGTACCGTAATATAAAGTTTGATATTTATATTTTGCTGCGCACTAGTCCTATTATTTCTAATAAGTATATAGTTGGTATACACACATTACCAAATCATATTTAGTGATGTTCAGAAAAACTTTTGAATTCATTCATAACCCTCTGAATATTTCATTAAGACGAGCTTTTTGTGAGCGAACTGAATTTGCATGATATGAGTTAGAAACGAGTCTCTTAGTTTGTTACGCGTTGTTTCAGTGTGCCTTTTCAACGTAATAATTTTGTTTTGTTCACAATATATACGGTTCTTATTACTCTTATGTTTGGTTACGAAAAGTATTATCATATCCCTTGATAATTCCCTCATCGTGTCAACTGCGGTTGTCACTGTCGACCTATCACACTCCAGGAGAGAGATAAGGCTTAAAAAGGAGCGGTTAATACAATAATTATATGTGTCCAATTTGAGGAATGAGAGAGGTTAACGGTAGCGTACTTTACAATAATATTTTGTGGCTTTGATATTATAGAGGGTGTTCCAAATAAGGTATATTAAGCCGAAAGCACACTCAGGAGTTCATTCTCAACAACTTTTGTTCTACGAATTTTTGAAATTCACAGAAAAAAAATTTGCTTTCAAAAGTCAGGTGACGGAAAAAGTTTCTATGGCTAATAATTTTTTTCGTGTATTTCCAAAAGTCGTAGAACAAAAAATGATCAGAATGACCATCTGAGTCACCCCCTTCGGTGTACTATTCCTTATTTGAAACATTCTGTATACTTAATTATTAAGTACTTATCTATTGGGCTATGATGGATCTATGATTGCCATTAGCATACACAATCGACGTCGATCATAGGCAATCATAGTCAAATATCCCTACTGTATTTTTTTTTTTTTTATTTATTTATTTCTTTTCTCTTATAATATACATAACAGTTATACACTTCCTGCAAAACTGCTTGCGCAGTTTGACTGCAATTTGTATTCTACGTAGGAATTCGTTACTACGCGTATTTGAAATCACATTGCTGGTAACGATGTCCCTCGAGTGTCAAAATCAAATAGCAAATAAAATAGAAATCGATCCTTTCTCTGACCATCAGCGTCAAAAGATTCAATTTGCTAGGACTTGTCATGGACTCCAAGTTGTAATATCCAGCGATTTTCGTTTACTTTATTTTTGTTAAGTGACTAAACATATTTATTTTATTTATTTTTTGTCTACAGTACAAACAACAAATTAAAAATAAATAAAATTTAATAATGCAAATAAAAAATACTTCCTATGTTTCATAAATTATTAATGTTAATCGTGGAAATTATGCTTTGGTGAATGAAACATTTATTCATAAATCAACATTTGAAAACTACTTATTGTTAATTCGTACGTTCTGTAAAAATGTTAGAAATCATGCCTAAATAGTTCTGAGTTAGTAAAATTAAATGTACTTATCTATTTACTGGATTTAAAGTAACGTGATCATGAAATATCATGCCTGCCTAATAAGGCAGGCATTATAAGTAGGCAGGAATATTTTATTTAAAACTATGTACAAACTACAAATTATTTCTTGATGTTTAATAAGTGTGTTTCTTATTATTTTTTGAATAAAATTCACGTGTTACTTTATAAAAAATACACACTGTGTGTTTAAACACTTTTTACGATAATATTGGTAAAATAATAATATTGTAATATACAACGTTATTTCATTATATCGCGTTAAAAACTTTAATATTATTATAAAATCTAAATTCTTACCTACTTACAATCAATCAAAAGGACGAACAGCAGCCGCTTGTAACTTGGGCTAAATAAACTGCTGACACGTGAGAGTTTTGTTGTACAACACCTGGCGCTATTGATTTTTATCATCATAGCATAATATTATATCTAGGTGCAGTATGTTGGAAAATACTTTGCTAAATTGGATTGAGTTATTTTAGATTGTAACGCATTTTCGCTAATCGTATACTTAATTACAAACCTATTATAATTATGTTGATATCATAAAGTTATGTAGATACTGAGGCAGATCATGGTCATTATTCTAAAAAGGTTTTCATAATATTACTTATTATGAATTATGGGTATGTTCTACGTTATAATATTATTGATGGTGCATATTAAAAAAAAAATTTTTTTTTTCGTTGCATTGCACAAGGCAACGGATTGAGACCTATTCGGCAATCTGTTCGCAGCCCGTAAGGAAACAATCGAAGCCCAATTGCTACCCTCGATAGCCCAAAAGGGAAATCTATTAGGCTAGATGCAAAGTAAGGGTTCTATAGCGGAATTGGCTTATCTAAAAATGTTTCGTTCGACACTTTCTATTTGCATGTCGGATTTTTCGCAAATTTTTTGCTTGAGATTTACAGGGGTAACAATGGTATTTTTTTGCAAGATTTTTTTTGAGATTATTAAGATTTATTCACTGAAGTATTTTACGTTTAAGTTTTTAATGTTGGAAAGTCAGAAAATTTATCTGACCGTTTTATAATAATATGAGATGCTGTAAAAGTTATGATTCTCAAAGCATTTCTCGTCCAATCCAGTTTTACGGCAGCACAGGAGTTATTTCATATAAAGGTGGAAATGAAATCGTTTTATAGTTCAGAATACGTATAAAGTCGGTTAAGTACGCACAGGTGCTAGGAAATCTTAAACAATTTTGTATCTGAATTTTAGGTTATATTTATATTTAACGCTTCCAACCGTTGGGTACAAGCTTAATCGGCGCTTAAACTGCGCTTAAGCCGTGCTTAAACGGACCTAAAGTACCAGTAACACTGCAGCGAGAGAAGGTAAAAGAATCGTCCTATATCCTTGGTATCTCTTACTGGTTAACTTCTTTCTCTAATGCTAAGTACTCACATGCGGTTTTGCTCGATAGTTTTACTCCAAATCGAATAAAAATTACCGTGTGGACAGCTCGAAGGCTCGAGCCGGCTTGATGGAACTAAATATATCGTTTTGAAATAAAACTATCGAGCAATGCTGAATGTGTGGACGAAAACCCGAGCCGCGGGTTTTGCTGGACGTTATTACTCGATCGAGTAAAATCGTGTGTGAGTACTTAGCATAATAGAGAGGGAGGCGGAAAAATACCTGCCTGATTTGTCTGAAAGGTAGCGAGGCAGCATGGATTAAAACACTAAACACTGTTATAAACTAAGATAAAACATAGTTATAAAGTTTCCATTTCCGCTGTGCACATTTCATGGAGATAATCTGTGGGTATAATCAATAAGGCACCTGCGCTGCCGGAAGCGCATTCACTATCCCCTAGATTGCATCTAGGGTGTAAAATTACTACCCTGTCTAGGCAATACAGTTAAAAATCGCTGCTGCCCGTAAAAAGGAAGTGTTACGCGTATAAGTAACACTTTGGGTTAATCCACGGTAAAAGTAGTTTTTATTGCCTAAAATCCACGCTCTTCCTCACTGGAAAGTTTTTGGCGAAATTATTCTTGACCTTAGAAACAAAAACATTAAAAATGGTATTTCCTAGAAAGCAACCTTTTAGTATTTAGATGGTTCATTTTTCTCTCCTAAGCCCCTTTAAACAGCTTTCGAAAAATCCATTTTAATTGAGATATTTTAGAAATACATGAAATATCTCAATTTACGTACGCCATTCCATCAATTTTAGATTAAGAAATCAATACTGATAACGTGCTATGTAATAATCTAATTTCTACCTAGCCATAAATTGTCCGTAGCGTATTTTGTTTTCAGACGTCACTTAGGCTGTCTCGTTGAAGAAAAACGGTCTGTACGTGACATCTTAATCGGCCCCGGAGGCCGGAGCCGACAATCACGTTTAATTTTATTTGCAACTTGAAGAATGGCGTCGGTTCGCAGCATAACTGTCGTATATAAAATTGTTATGGGCTACAAGATTGAACGGAGCCAGGGTCAGTTTACAAACAAAACGAAATAACGGAATATGACGGATTGCATTTTTATGTAACTTTTTCATAACAGGAAACACACCCCACGATACACTATATTTAACATTATTTAAAATTACTAAAATAATCTTCCGTTAAGTTAAGTAAATAATTTTAAAAACATAATTTTTTAATAATAATTTTGAATTTTGTTGATTATTATTATTTATTATAAATAGACAAAATAATTATAATAGTAAGTAATTTATAACTTACTAGATGACGCCCGCAACTCCGTTGCGCCAAAACTCGTTTATCGCGCGGGGACCGTACATATTTTCGGAACAAAAAGTATCCTTTATCCCACGGAAAAAAGTATCTTTTTTTACGTGGGGGAGCCATGCTTCGGCACGAATGGGCCGGCTTGACCGGAGAAATACCACAGCCTCACAGAAAACCGGCGTGAAACAGCGCTTGCGCTGTGTTTCGCCGAGTGAGTGAGTTTACCGGAGGCCCAATCCCCTACCCCCCTAGAAATGCCGCAGTTGAAAAACAAATTGTTACCCCAGGAGGGTACCAACTGCGTTTGAGAATCCCTCTCTGGACGTCCATGCTCAGGAACCCTTGGAACTGAACGTGGACGTCCAGGCTGCCCCTCGTATTCTGGGGAGGGCAAAACTGCGCTCCAATCTGCTCGGGGCAAGAGCAAACACACAAAGGCACCCCCCTCGATATTAAACATGGACTTTTGTAATATCAGGGGATTACACTCCAACCTTAATGCCGTCCATTACCGCCTTGAGACAGCAAAGCCGGCTTTGCTCTTTTTAACCGAGACGCAGATATCATCTCCGAGTGACACATCATACCTTTCCCACCCAGGGTATTATCTCGAGCACTCCTTTCTACCCAAAGCTGGAGTGTGTGTGTATATCAGAGATGATATCAGCTCTCACCGCCTCAGCAATCTTGAGGTCATGACTTGGACGGCCAAGGATTACTAAGCAACAAACAATACGGGTTCCGTAAGGGTCGCTCGGCTGGTGATCTCTTGGCATACCTGACTCATCGTTGGGCTCAGGCAATTGAGTCGAAGGGAGAGGCATTGGCTGTTAGTTTGGACATTGCGAAGGCCTTTGATCGGGTTTAGCAAAAGCGCTGCTATCAAAGCTTCCATCATACGGGCTACCCGAGAAATTATGTAAGTGGGTCACTAGTTTCTTAGCAGACAGAAGCATAAAGGTCGTAGTTGACGGCGAATGCTCGGAAACTCAGTCTGTTGATGCTGGTGTCCCTCAGGGCTGTGCTATCGCCTACTCTATTCATACTGCATATCAATGACATGTTACAAACCAACGGTATTCATCGCTATGCGGATGATAGTACAGGTGATGCTGTATATACCGGCTCCCCTAATATTTCTCGGCAAAATGTCACTGAGAGTCGAAACGAACTGGTGTCTAAGGTGGAGAATTCATTGGTCTCTGAATGGGGTAGACGTAACCATTGGTCCAATTCAATCCCGCCAAGACAAAAGTCTGCGCGTTCACCACTAAAAAGTCACCAATGGTCGTATATCCTCGTTTCGAGGGCACATCTTTAACCATCTTCCCTAGCATTGAGATACTTGGCGTCAACATATCGAGCGAAGTCCAGTTCCGATATCATTTAGAGGGTAAGGCCAAATTAGCCTCGAAGAAGCTTGGTGTTCTTAACAGAGCGAGACAGTACTTCAGTCCGGAACAACGCCTACAACTCTACAAGGCGCAGGTTCGGCCTCATGTGGAATATTGTTCTCATCTCTGGGCAGGGGCGCCAAAATACCAACTGCTCCCTCTGGATCGTATCCACCGAAGGGCCGCTCGAATTGTTGACTGCCATAGTGTTTTAAACAGCTTGGACCCCTTGGAATTACGCCGAGATGTAGCTTCACTCTGCATCCTCTATCGGTTGTATCACGGGGAGTGCTCTGAGGAATTGTTCGGAATTATACCACCTGCAACGTTCGCTATCGTCCCACGCGAAAAACATACCATCCTCATAACCTTGATGAGTGGCAGTTTTCCACAGTGCTTTTTTCGCGTAACTTTCTGCCGCACCTTCAAGAAAAGAGCGTATTCCCTAGTTGCGAGTGTCCATAGGCGACGGTAGTTGCTTACCATCAGGTGACCCGTTTGCTCGTTTGCCCCCTTATTTAATAAAAAAATAATAAAAAAATCCTATGTCCTTTCCCAGGAATCAATGTATCTCCTTGCCAAATTTCAGCAAAATTGGTTCAGCGGGTTGGGCGTGAAGAGGTAACAGACAGACAGACGGACAGACACACAGACACACTTTCGCATTTATAATATTAGTATGGAAGTATGGATTCCAACTTTCTCTATTTAACATTCTTTAAATTACTGAAATAATCGTCGATTTAAATAAGCAAATAAGCGGTTATGATTTTTAACAAAATAGTAATAATCTATATATTAATACGTGAGAGAAAAACTTTGTAACCCTTTTTACGAAACATGGGGAAACGTAGGTGCATGAAATTTCGCACAGCTATAGTTTATATGGTGAAGAAGTGCATCGAGCTAATATTATTTTAAAATGATGCTTTTAACATATATATTTTTAACAAATAAAACGTTACACACACTACGACACTACTACTAGGAAAAATGACAGATTCTTGAGTGACAAGCCTATACATACGAATTATACTCTTTTATTTATAGTTGAAGTCTGTTGACAACAAGTTGACAAATTGATTGAGAATGGATTATTGTTTTTTTTTAATTAATTTTAGATACTATTAGATAACTATAGGCTTAAACGGCCAGTCTGAGATCAGCTGAGTCCCAGAGACAAGAATTGAAAAAAACTATGATGAAGTCAATATTTTTTACAAAATATAGGTAGTAGTCCTAATGTCGTTGCAAGTAAGGTCGAATTTCGACCATTGGGCGATCTCTAGTATTATATAATTAACATAAAATTTTCCATAATATTTTGAAAATTAATATTTCCAAAACCATACAATATAATATAATTATTTATTATTTATTACCTATAATGTAGTAGCCAGTAGGTGAAACCTTAAAGACTAACAGTCTTACCACAAAAGATCTAAACATCTATATTGAACAGTTATTTTGAGACCATTATATTTACTTACAGATTTTTTTTCTAGCCAACTGTTCAACAGCTGGTGTTTAAATCTTTTGTAGTAAGGCCGTAAATATTTAAAAACGTAAACGACACGTGGATCGCGCACCATATAATTATAAATATATTTTCAAGTGTAATTTAGTTCTATGTATAACTTCTACATTAAATCTATCTAATTTAACTTTATCTATTAACTTGAAAACTGAGGAATCTTTTGGTAATTAGTATTATAAGAAAGCATTCTTAATAAAAATTGTATTCTATCTTGAATTATTTAAAAAAAACATAGCACAATATTTTAATGTCGACGCTTTTTATAAATTTTGTAATTTATGTGGGTAATCTGCAAATTGCCTATGCAAATATGCCTATGCAAATTTCTAAGCCCACGAAAATATTTTTCAGAACCAGTTGAATTCAAAAGCCCCTTTCAAATTGGGCTAACAACACCCATACAAAATATGTCATGCCATTGGGCATGGGCGCGAACTATTCAAAAAGCGTACTCGACTATAGACACAGCACTGGAAGGGTTATCTTTGATCTAGAATTCTTGATTTTTTCAAGAGCTCACAAAGTACGTTTCAACTGACGAAAACAGTCCTCGAGATGCGAGAGCAAAGCGTTATTCGGGGCTCCATATGCGTTCCATTGAGGTAAGTAAGGAAAAATCGGGCTCCTTTCTTTGCGAGTTCTTTTCACCGTAGTGAAAGGGGTTGTCAATATTTTGAGCGGTATGAATGGACCCGTAGTAGATGTCAATGAAGGCCTAAGTGTGTGCGGAGAAGGTCCAATTATGACTTACCGTGTCGACTCAATTTTTTTTTACTAATCTTTTTCCTTATGAGCAACATTAAATCACACTGTAAAAAGTAAATTGTAAGGTAATTATCATTAAAAAAGCACTGAACAAAGCAAATATTTCATGTATTCAATTTTATAAACATAATAATTTATTTGTACATTCAAGAAAATTACTTAAGTGCAAATTAAATAAGATAAATAACATACGCTTACTTTGGTATGTTATTTATTTTATTTTTTATTACCTATTTTTTATTACAAAAGTAATACAATTATTATTAAATCTGTGAATATTTAGAATAATTATCCTGACTACATATTAATTGTAGTCATAATAATAATTACCATTACGAGTACGGAACAGATTATTTTACATGAATGTATGAAGAATTATAATTTAAAATATAATATACTTAGTATGAAAAAAAATTGTTTTATTATGCTAATTATATATTAAGCATAATTATTACACCAGGACTGTAAGCATTAATGTATTGATAATAAAATATTTTTTCTAGTTTAAACACGTACGAAGTGGAATTTGAATAATATGCTTGATATTATGAACTTACTTGTGATTCATTATTATTAGGTATATTAACATATTAACTTTGTATCTCTGTATCAAATATTTATTACCACTTATTTTGCTAACAACTCCTTGCTCGCAATATAATTATTACAATGCGAAATATATAACTTGGAAAACGTATCGATATAAGCTCTCAAACTTCAAAGTAATACGAAAATAAGGTTAAATGTTATATTTTGGTAAATCTGTTATTAGTGTCAGCTGTTATTGACAACCAATTGAATTCTATACGATTACCGGTGGTAAATAGGTACATATTAATAGGGAATCCAACCCCGTCTTAAGAGGATACACCAGGGGCGAGAGAAATTGAAAATAGGTATTTGAAAATGTATTGCTGTCTCACCAATCTCACGTCTCCCACCGCAGAGCGCGATAGAGACAACACGACAAAAGTTCTAATAAAAGAACAGAAAATCTTCGATTCGTTGTCCGCTGATTCCTTCTCCAAAACTTAACCGATTTAAGTACTTTTTTCATTAAAAATTAAAACAAGGCTTGAGCTGTGTTCCCATGTTTTATTTTTTTTTGTATATTTTAGAGCCAGTTTTGTTTTCTGGGTGTTTGAACACAAAGGAAAATCTGGCCATTTTTTTGGGTTTTTGGACGTTCTTATCTTTTTTAATAATAAAATTATGAAAAAAAGAAAACATAGGGACATGCTAATAGTGGCCATAAATATTCAGGAAAAAAAATCATAACTCTACCGGCATTATCCAGGGAGGAAACAGGGGACAACGTTTGTATGGAAAAATGTGGACTCCTCTTAAGCTCAGAAATTATTAGTAGGGTCGAAAGTAAGCGTAGGCCAGGGTATCGGAACTCGGAAGTGTTTGCTCGTCCGATGAAAGAAAACCTTACAGTGTCGGCGACATTGGAAAAGCGCCTGCATCGTGTTGAAGTCTTTTGAAGATACCTCAAAGCCAATTAGATGCGGCGACAACACGAGAGCCATAAGCATAAAAAGGTGAAAAGAAACTATCTCTTGTATGCCTTTGCTTTGGAAAATCTTATTACACGCAGGTTCCTGAAAAAAAAGTCATCGTTGGGTAATTATGGAAACTGCATTTTAAACATTATAGTATTTGTTTTTGATTATATTTCGTTTATTTTTGAGTATAATTCGTTTTTACAAACGAATAGAAGTATAGTTTTTTTTTTTTTTTTATGAAATAAGGGGGCAAACGAGCAAACGGGTCACCTGATGGAAATCAATTCCGTCGCCCATGGAAAAACACAGCGCAAGCGCTGTTTCACGCTGGTTTTCTGTGAGAACGTGGTATTTCTCCGGTCGTGCCGAAGCATGGCTCTCCCACGTATAAAAATGGTGCTTGTGTGTGTTTTTGTGTGTGTGTTGCCACGTGCTTGTGGCAAATTAATAATTTATGTACCTACTTGTATTAATTTTCTGTTCTAATCTTAAATCTAACGGACTTCGGGATACAACTTGTACGAAACATGCTTAAGTACATTTTGATCGGGTTGATTTACTTGATAAACCTGAATTAAGGGGAAACATCTTGCTTGAAGTTCACAATAGCTCGTCACACAAAAATGTACTAAGAACCCTTTGCGTTGATCCAATTTGAATTCTTGTCTGCTGTGATAGAATCTATTTTGCAATCACATTAAAATATCTGGCGTCATTATGAAATAATGCAGGACCAAAGTATCAATATTCGGAGGACTTGCTACTGTTTCAATATGTTCATAGTTTTGAGTGTACATGAAATTATAGTTGGTGTATGAAACGAAGTTTAGCATAAGTTGTGCGGTGTTTAGCAATTTGGGAATTCAGTTAACTCTTGCTAATTGTTTAACGAGTTTAATATGATGATGACCGGTTGCCTCAGTTATTTAATATGAATAGAACCCGCTGTACATAATATTTTATCACAATAATATTATGTGAAAATAACTTAAACTCTCACTGACTGATTAATTAATAATTAAGGCCACGGCAAAACTAAAGGACTGCAGATGCTTCCTTTTCTGGCACACAAGTATTTATTGTTCTTATCTAGATCCTTAAAAATATCTGTGGGAGAGCCATGCTTCGGCACGAATGGGCCGGTTCGACCGGAGAAATATCACGTTCTCACAGAAAACCGGCGTGAAACAGCGCTTGCGCTGTGTTTCGCCGAGTGAGTTTACTGGAGGCCCAATCCCCTACCATATTCCCTTCCCTACCCTTCCCTATTCCCTCTTAAAAGGCTGGCAACGCACCTGCAGCTCTCCTGATGCTGCGAGTGTCCATAGGCGATGGAAGTTGCTTTCCATCAGGTGACCCGGTTTGCTCGTTTGCCCCCTTATTTCATAAAATAAAAACCTCTTAATAGGCAAAAAGAAGATAATAACATACGTTGTTATATATTATGTAACTTTACTGTTTGGTCTTTTCAAAACTAAAATATAAAAAAAAATCCAAACTCCTTGTCCTAAATTTTAGAAAAAAATCGTTATTACTTCTACGAATTTTACAAAGTAAAATATTTAGTTTTACGATCAAACTATGTTTAGTTTTTAGTTTAAACGTAAATAGTATAGTTACGGTACACGGTATACGGACATGTGATGCCATCTAGCGGCAAACCAGCGAAACTGATCAGGGGACACACTATACATAAATCCCCTACTCGAAACTAGATGGCGCTAGGTGGTACATGCTCGAGCCTCCTAGAAAGTTCCCATACTTGTTTAAGTGAATCGGGAACTTTCTGGAATTCGTCTCGCCATATAAAAAGCCGCAGGTAGACGGCCTGGGGTTCAATTCAGTTCGAACGATCGTCAAGACGATTTCGGAGTGAAGACAAGTGATCAATAGTGAGTGAACCAGTGAAACCTGCGACTTGGCTACGACCTAGGACAGTGATAGTGCTTAGTGTTTTGGACTTAGTGCTTAGTGTTGTGACCTAGTGTGTCCTTGTGTGACCTGGACTTAGTGAATAAAGTCTTCAAGAGAGTCAGCAGGTCTTTTTCTTCAAATCCTCGAACCCTAGAACGTAACAGTATTAATAAGATTCCTACTCCTTTAATTTTTAAACATATCTTCCAATATTTTGAAACACAAAAAAAAGAAGCTGCATAGTAAATCTTTATAAAACATATCCCAGGAAGTGAGCAATATCATTTTAATTTAAGACGCCAAAGAAATTATGGAATTAATAAAGACAAATAATGATGAAGTAACAAATGAAAATTAAGTGAGAAAGAAGAACAAGTCCGCGGGCGTACCATTTATTATGCACGTGACGTTATGACGGAAATAGTCCTTAATGAATTAATCAAAGTTTTATTTAATAGTATAATCGCTCAACTTTTAATAACTCTTGGAAACACTAATAAATAAAGTTTTTCAAGAAGTTTTAACGATTTCATTTTGCAGGTCTCCTTAACGCCGCACGCCGGGATTAAAGTCAAGTTAAATTTAATTATTGTTGTAAATGCAAATCTTTTAAGGTAAGGCTTCACGTTGGTATAGATAACCACGTTAGCCATCATGATTGCACAAAGCACAGTTTGCACAATAGACGTCGATCGTGGGCAATTATAAGCAAGTACCAATGTAATCGCCTATATATTTCATTTCTGAAGGGCCAACGAAGAAGAGTGGTATTGGACTTAAGTGATTATTTTTGAGCACAGAAAAATAAGGAAGAAAGGAGCTATTACCAATACCATCAGAGCAGCTCTCCATATCCATAGGTACGTTTTTTCAATACTTATCTGCTATTTTTTTTTTTTAAATATGTAAGTTTATAATGTATTTATCTGCTATTTTGTAATTTTTCATATTTTTTCAATCCCCACCTCAAATTACAGCCCCTCTTAATTCTGTCATAAGCATCTGAAGGTCGGTCTGCCCATGAAAAAAGGGCCTTGACATTAAAATGCATACAAAATTTTTGCAGAAATTGTGTCAGAAAATATAGGGTACTTGGATGTATCTAGTTATTGTGGAGCAACAATTTCGCATGCGAGCCTCGCCTCCACTCGCTATCGGTAAACTTCCTTAGCACGCGCGCAATATAACTTACCATAGTTCGATATTACTTTACAATTCGTTTGTTTTTTGCCTTTGGTCTTATTGAAGAATTTATAAATATTGTGAGGGAGGTATTCTTTTGCGCAAATAGAGTTTGATTAGAGAGACCTTGGCCGATCAGAAACGAGACGACCTATGCCGAGGGGTCTACAGCCGCCTCTCCACGTTGTTATACGATAAAATAAATAGGTACTTAGTTAAAAAAATGTTTTTTTTTTTTTTACAAATTATTGCATTGTCATTGGCTCTTAATATGAATTAATTAGACTACAGTAGATAGGTTAAAAATCGTGCTCAAAAAATTCCGTTGCATAAATACAGCCCAAGCTAATAAAAACGTGATAATAACCATGACAGCGATTTTGTCTATAGCATGCTCAGTAGATGTCCATCACGGTACAATGTCATCATGGTCTATTTATTTGGGCCTACGTAAAGCGGAAGCAAATTCAGAGCTGATAGTAGTTTCGATTTGGAATTAAAAACAAACATATTAATATTTACTCGTTTACCTTCATCACACTATAAATATTGATTTTCCTCAAAATAAATAACGAAAACATTTTTCCTTCACAACTGTTATGATACAGAAGTCCAATGAAATACAAGTATTTCGAATACATATATTCATATCAGTTATTTATCAGAGGTTCTCGATCCATTAGACGGGCGGCGCCGCTTCCGGTTTCCGGTAGAGGCTGTCGCACCGGATGCGGCGTGAAACATACGGATGGTTAGACCACCGTCGTAAAAATATTACAGCTCTTGATAAGCGTCTTTCACCCAAAAATAGGGGATTGTTTAACTACTGTTTCCCAGGCATAGAATTTTACTACGCACCGAATTTACTACGACAAATCAAATCAAAATAGTTTTTATTTAGGGAATTTTGTTACAAAAATTTTCGGAACGTCGTTATTAAGGTGCCTGCCACCGGTTCGGGGACTAACCCGGCGAGAAGAACCGGCGTAAGAAACTCGCACCGGGCCATCTTTTACTTAAAAAAAGATGGAAAATTACAATTAAAAAAATCATAATATCACAATATTATGGCTTAAATAGAGCCTATTTACAATAGGAAATATAAAATACTTGAGAGGTGCCAAGGGACACCTGAGTGGAACGAAGTTATTTCTTATGATCATAAAACCTGTATACTTAACTCAAAAAAATATTAAAAATTTATTATTTATTAAAACGCCCAGGAATACTATCAACGCCCTCTGCCCCCTACCATGCAGGTACTAATAAAAAAGTGTCTATACAACTTTTTCAGTCTAGCCCAAGGCGCAACGCGCGATAATGAACTACGTTCCAAAATAGCCAGTAGGAACCACCCTATTCCCAAGGTGTGTTGTCGTCGATGAAATCATTGATTTTATAATAAGCTATTATAGCACACAAACGTTCTTTTACTAAAGTATGGCATGTAATATCAGATAAATTGATTCATAAAGGCAGATGACGGACCTACGCGTTTTGTCAAACCCCGCTCCCGGCAGATGACGACTTAACATTAATTTTACATAATCCGACCAAATGACGTGGGAGAGCCATGCTTCGGCATGAATGGGCCGGCTCGACCGGAGAAATACCACGTCCTCACAGAAAACCGGCTTGAAACAGCGCTTCCGCTGTGTTTCGCCGAGTGAGTGAGTTTACCGGAGGCCCAATCTCCTACCCTTTTCCCTTCCCTACCCTCCCCTATTTCCTTCCGTACCCTCCCCTATTCCCTTCCCTACCCTCCCCTATTACCCCTTAAAAGGCCGACAACGCACCTGCAGCTCTTCTGATGCTGCAAGTGTCCATGGGCGACGGAAGTTGCTTTCCATCAGGTGACCCGTTAGCTCGTTTGCCCCCTTATTTCATAAAAAAAAAAAAAATGTCGTTGATTCGTCAACTGCCTATGAATAAATTTCTTCGATGGTACCTACAGTTTTGGTGCATAGAAGGCATGGATGTGAAGCCACCAGCCACATACAGAATGATACTTGGATGACACTGACATTGGAGGTGTGGGTGTGAACTGTGAAACAGCTGTCACTCAAGTCACACTAGTCGGACGTAACTGGGGTCTGGAGTAAATAATAGGCCTTTGAAGATATTCTGAATTTCATTCTATGGAAAATGTTAAGTACTGAACACTTACAAAGCAATTTAAAGGAAAATTTTAAAAGAATTAAAAATATATATTTTTTCAGACACTTTTCGATCATCTATAAAAAATAACCAAATTTAAAGCTTACTTTCCATGTATGTATTTATTGTTAATAGGAAACCTCTTGCAGTAATGTTGTTCATATTACAAACAAGATACTTAACAATTCAAAAGCTTTCACTATCATCGCACATGCTACACTTACTTATATGCCGGGGAGGCGTGGACAGGGTGTGCAGATTTTAACAGGGTGGCATAAATAAAATATAGGAGCAATAACTTATCTCCTCATTGCGGGGCTTAAGGGGGCGTCACACTTCATGACACGAAACTAATGACTATTCGCAAACTTATAGAGGGAATTTATCGCGAATCGTGCATCTTGGGTGGTCCAGCAATATTGGATGCAGGATTTCTATAGCTCTTTTGTAAATAGATGGGAGCCCTACGATTAATAAGTATACACCATAAAACGTACACGTATTGCGTCAAAATTCGTTAATCGCATGGGACCGTACATTTTCCAGGATATAAACTATCATGTATAAGTATTATGTCCTTTCCTGGGACCTAAAGTATCTGAATAACTTATTAATCCATACTAATATTATAAATGCGAAAGTGTGTCTGTCTGTCTGTTACCTCTTCACGCTCGAACCGCTGAACCGATTTTGCTGAAATTTGGCATGGAGATACTTTGAGTCCCGAGAAAGGACATAGGATAGTTTTTATCCCGGAAAATGTACGGTTCTCCCACGATAAACGAATTTTGGTGCAGCGGAGTTGCGGGTATCATCTAGTATAAAATATATTGCACTGATACGATTTCAGCAAAATTTGTTCAGTGCATTGGGCCTGAAAACGTAACAGACAGACAGACACACTTTCGCATAAAAATGTATAATATTAGTATGGATTGTATTTAACAAAACAATATTCATACCGATAAAATAAATTATATACAGTAAAGCTATAAAATGTCACCCGCAAACCCCCTAAACGGCTACCAAATTTGAAATGAGACTAATTAGCAGGCAGGCGGAGATAATGAAACAAATAGGCGTATTAACCTATTCATCCGACCTAAATTCTCCCTCGAACTTATCTGTTGCCAGCAAAAAGAGCACAAAAGCTGCGATACCGCATTGAATTAATTCTTATGGCCGGAATGAAACCTTGGTAACTCTTAATTAAAATACCTAGCAGATATTATGTGATCTTGACGAGGCTTGAAAAATATTATGATACCAATGATACCTAGAATCTTCTAATTTAACTTTTAGAACTTGCTTAATAAATCTAATATTGTGATGGCTAGAGTCAGCTGCAGTAGCGTTGAGTAGAGTATTTTGTTTTCTTCTAATTCAGCTCTAAGAACTTGCTAAATAAATCTAATATATAGTAAATACTATTAATATGATTCATGTGCAAGTACGTCTTTTTGTTCTTTATAGCGCGTACGAAATTGCGAGAAAAAAAGGACTATAAATTGTGATGTAACACGAAGATTAACTAACAAAAATGTTAGCCGACATAACAATAATATTTTACTCTACAAGTATCAAAATGATACAGCAAATAATAAGACAATACTCAGTACTCACGATATCCATAAACTAAGACGACGTAATAGATCTTAGACTTAATTAAATTAATTGTTAATAAGTAATTAAAATCTCAGCACGGCTTGGCAACCACTGTTTCTCAATATGTGTCAATTAACTAATTATTAAGGTAAGGCGTCTGCCGTAACGATCCCACAGGCGCCATCTATCCGACGGAAATAGATTGCTTAAAAACTTCCTCATAAGTTTGACCCGCTTCCTTGAGATAGTCTCTAACATGGTCTGATTGAAATTGATGACGCACTTAATATATCACTTAGTGCTCTGTAGAAGCTCTACCTTAGTTGACATGATGCTTTACTTTATCAACGGTTGCCGCGACTTTGCGCGTGCATATTAAAATTCTACATGAAAATATCGTCACATATATTTTTACCGCTACAAAAATGTCCTTTAATGTACTCCGCTTTATGTCTGCAAAAAATTTTATCACAATCGTATAGTAGTAACAATAATCTCAGCTTTGTTTTCAGTGTCTTGATTTGAAATCGGTCGATATTTCATTATTAAAATTTTTGATAAAGTCGAATTCGATTGAGTATTATTCAAATCCGTTGAAAAGGAATTTTATTGTATACTAGAAAAGCCTAATTGGGATTTAAGGACATAATAATCGTTAGGAGTCCAAGGGAACGGCAGCAGAAAATAATTATCATACTTGTAAATGGAACCCTTCACGATCGGATGGTTCATTAACAAGCAATATTGAAATTGCGAGAGCTTAATTTGAAAAGAATTGGTTCATCGGCTGCGGATTAAGCCATAAGCTTACTAGATATTTAAAAGTATTATTGGAGTAAAACATTTCTAGATTGTAGTTTGTGTCCTTCGCCAAGATTTCGTGAAAAAGAAGAGCGTTTATTTTACTGCCAAAATTCTTTATCATTGTCGTTGAGCAACAAAAAATTTCTATCTTATTGTTTCTGTAATAAAGTTCTAAGAAAATATAGACAGTTTGTATTACTAACACTAACCCTCTTAATAAGAATCCATCCTTTCTTATCTTTCCACATATTATGCAACTTTAAAAAAGTTTTTTCACTACATAATAATAATAATAATAATATTATGTAGTGATTATTTATTAGTTATGAAAACAAAGTCGCTTTTTTTCTCCTATGTTCCTTTGTTCCCCTTAATCTTTAAAACTACGCAACGGATTTCGATGCTTAAAGAGGAAGGTTTATAGGTATGATAACATTTATTAAATAGTGGAGAAATACTGTTATTTCTGGGGTCTCTAATGTGATGTCATAAATAATTACATTTTTTCCCGCTTACATTGCAAACGTAGGCTGAACCCTACGAGATTTATCAAAATAATATACTTACTAAATATTGTACACGATGAAAAGGTCTACAGAAAACTTCGCGATATCTGTATATGTCTATCTCTTATGGATAGCCCACAATAACATTTTTTTGTTATTTACTTTTAACTTAAAATAATGGCAAATCTAGAGGAATGAACAGGTCCTCTATAAAAATACGTCAGAAACCGGGTGTTAATCCATACTATTATAATAAATGTGAAAGTTTGTCTATCTGTCTTTTACCTCTTCACGCCCAAACCACTGAACCGATTTTGCTGAAATTTGTAATGGAGATACTTTGCCCTGGAAAGGTTACAGAATACTTTTTATCCTGGAAAAATTTACGGTTCCCGCGCTTTAAACGAATTTCGGCGCAACGGAGTTTTGCGCAGGGCATCATCTAGTCATATAATAACCTTCAGCTTCTCATTTAGACCGTTCTATTATTATCGAAGTGATAAAAGTAACGTCGGGCAATTAGCTGATTAGGCCGCAGCCATCAGAATCTCCGATTAGCGAATAAAAATTATTATAACTTTTGCACGCCATCTGGCGATCCTTGATTAACTTAATTTCGTCATTGTTTCCACTTTCCAGTAATATTGTTTGAACAAGTCCCAGAATAATTGAGAGACACTCGAAAATATAAAAACGCCCAAAAAACGTTATCCAAACAACTAAAGAAATTCGCAACAACTCAATAATTATTATAATAATAGTCTCGCATGGTATGATGGAATATTGGAATATTAACCCTTTCCATTTAAAAAAAATATTTTAATTTGTGCTTAAAAACTCTTATGAAATAATTAAAATTTTTGAAATCACACTTGAATTGAAATTACACATCTTACTTATGTAATATCTGACTGATCAAATCTGATTTTTTTTTTGATATCGGATAGTTACATTAATTTAATTCGCCTATCGGCGATTAAATTAATTTATCAACTGAATAAAAGTTTATCAACTTTGGTTTGGCGAGGTTTAAAATGTATTAGTTTTTAAGTTTTTGAAATGAATAAATATATTTAAAAAAAAAATTGTCGGATATAATGATCACTAGCTATTTGATCGAGCTTTGCTCGGTATTCGATAAAACACGAATAAAATGACATTTTCTAAAAATGATTCCTAGCTCGATTTATCGCCCCCGAAGCCCCCTATATAGAGGAACCCCCCTAAATTTCATAAAAATCGTTGGAGCTGATTCCGAGATTCCAATAATTATATATATATATATACATATATACAAGAATTGCTCGTTTAAAGATATAAGATTAAAACAAATGAAGTGTTTAGGTAATAATTTAGCATAGATACCGTTTACCACAATTGTGATTGTGTCCAGAATTACACGGATTACCTCATTAGGATGGGTCCTAAGTCCACAATTTATTAGGGTGCTTGTAATTATTACATCCTCCAAGTGCGGTGTACTAATTACATAACAAATTAACATACACTTGTTACTTGTTTCAATATTTATACCACGGCAATAATATTAGATGGTATTACCGCGTTTATAACGAGGTGTCCTTAACTTTAATACTTTGTAAAATATGAAATAAATTAAAATATTTGTATTATACTATATACTATTATATACATTCCTTACGTCTTATTGAAAACGGAGCGAGAAATTTTATTTAAAGTAATTTAAGTTTTGGTTATATAAATGTTATTAATTATTATTATAAATTCACTGACAGTTTAAAAAACCTTTTAGATTTAACCTTTTCATTATATAAACCGTAAATTGAATGACACAGTTAACAAATATACTGCTCTATTACCGAATTAATGTCAAGTTGTTACCGTACTTCTTTTGCAGGCTAATCGACTTTGAGTAAGTACTTGAGTAAATCCTATTGCTTTTATTCTTCTTCGGAAAGCACTTAAGGTAAAGCCATTTTCAAATTTTTTCTTTGTTTTAAATAAATAAGTTTTAAACATGTTAAAACCGTCTGAAATAAAACATCGTGCTCGTGGGAAGTAATTTGTTACAATTTTATTTATTCTTTATCAATTTATTTTTTTCCGCAAATAAACATAAAAAACATAATTTTTACGGTCGAATTTAGAAACCTTCTTCTTTTTGGGAAGTCGGTTAAAATAGTTTAAAATTAGAATATATCATGAGTTAAGTTTCCTAACACAACCTACTACTTTTCTCCTATTACAGTTAGGAAAAGTGATCGCAATTTTAAAACTTTGCAATATTGCACTGCTCAGATATTCAATATTGCATTGTCATCAAAACTATAAACGTGTGCGAAATTTAAACGAAATCGGTTTGGAGGAACGTTTTCACAATTCGGTTGCAAGATGCGACACTAACTTTGGGAACTAACAGGTAAAGTTTAATATAAGGTGGAAATAGAAGAAAATGTGTGTACCCAAAATAAAATAATTGAGGCAATGTTGAAAGTGCTAAAATACGTATGAGAATAAAGTTGGATAGACGAAATAGGAACACAGTTCATGACTATATTCACTCAGGCATACAGTAAATAAAAAGGGAAAATAATATTAAGCCAAATGGTACGAAACCCAGTCCCCAGGTGATCGTGGAACGAATGACTGAACGAATGAACGGACGAATGAATGGGCGGAGCGGTTAATGGGCCACGTCAAGACTGCTTTGTACAATAAAACAAAACGCGAACATTAAGGCCCCCGTACATATTAATCATGGTCCCTTTCTTACTAACGTTTCTTTTATTTACCCAATACCTATAGTATTTTGGCTAATGTAATATCTGGTTATTTTCTAAGCTCATATTTTGCTCTTTTTTACTGTATGTATTAAGTCAGCGTGCGAAATGAGATAGAAATAAGATTAAATAGCGTTTGAAGTCATTTGTCACTGTCCTAAGCCCGAGGTGGGATCGAGTCCGTGATTGAATTGTCACAATTCATCATAATTATTGCAAGAAATAGTATTTTCTTTCTCCTACAGGAGCTGCTCTGTATAGCCTACCGCTTATGTAATATCTATATATTAACACGTGAGCCAAAAACTTTGTATCCCTTTTGACGAAAAACGTAGGTGAATGAAATTTTGCACAGTTATAGTTTATAGGGTGAAGGAGTGCATCGAGCTAACATTATTTTGAAATTATGCTTTTATCATACATTTTTTAACGAATAAAACATTACACACACTACAACACACACACTAGGAAAAATGACAGATTTTTGAGTGACAAGCCTATACATACTAATTAAACTCTTTTATTTATGTTTGAAGTCTGATGACAAACAAATTGAAAATAGATTATATTTTTTTATTGAATCTGAAATACTATTAGACAATGCTTACACGGCCTGTCTGAGATCAGCTGAGTCCCAGAGACAACAGTTGAAAAATATATGATAAAGTCAATATTTTTTACAAAATATAGGTAGTAGTCCTAAATATGTCCTTGAAACTAAGGTCGAATTTCAACCATTGGGCGATCTCTAGTATAACATAATATGTATGCTATTTCCATATTATTATTATTTTAATGAAAATATAAGGGGGCAAACGAGCCATACCATCGCCCATGGACACTCGCAGCATCAGAAGAGCTGCAGGTGCGTTGCGGGCCTTTTAAGAGGGAAAAGGGTAATAGGGGAGGGTAGGGATGGGTAATGAAGGGAATAGGGGAGGGTAAGGAAGGGAATAGGGTAGGGGATTGGGCCTCCGGTAAACTCACTCACTCGGCGAAACACAGCGCAAGCGCTGTTTCACGCCGGTTTTCTGTGAGAACGTGGTATTTCTCCGGTCGAGCCGGCCCATTCGTGCCGAAACATGGCTCTCCCACGTATAGATTTTAGTTTTTGTAATCATCTCCTCTTTAAGTGAGAGCAGATTTGCAGCCAACAACCTGCTGCAGTTTCTGTTGTCATTCGCTTATTAACATTTACTGCACTTCTGCTGCTGCAATGCTTGCTTTCGCTTGCGTTTACCCGTATTTGTATTTTCAACTTACAGTTTTTTTTAATGCCCAGATTATTCTTATATATATATATAAAACTCAAAGGTGACTGACTGACTGATTGACATAGTGATCTATCAACCCACAGCCCAAACCACTGGACCGATCGGGCTGAAATTTGACATGCAGGTAAATGTTATAACGTAGGCATCCGCTAAGAAAGGATTTTGATAAATTCCAAACCCAAGGGGTTCAAATAGGGGATGAAAGTTTGTATATAATAATACTTCTTAACGCGAGCGAAGCCGCGGGCAAAAGCTCGTCAACAATAATGAGGTTGATTTTAACTTTTTTTTAAATCAGTTGCAATGAGCAGTCAATCGGGTACAATACGTGAGTAGATTTATCGATCCCGCAACAGAGGCACGGGCTCGTTACAAACAAACTCAATATGTTTCCAATTACGGCCAAGTTTCGCAGTTCCAAGTTGTGCAATCCGAACCCGCTAATACTGACTTGTTTATTAGTTTTTAATGATGCTATATCGAGATTACTCGCATTTAGCTCAGAAATGGAGTGCTGGACATGTGCATTTTATGTTTTGCTGGAAGTTGCGCATTCGGTAGCTCATTATTGTGATGTAATTCACACATGCGCTTAAGCCGGCCGTACACATCAGGCCAACGCGTTGAGCCATTGCATTTGGCCAACGTGTAGAGTACGGAATGTCGCTCCCAACTTATGTCCAAGTAGGCTTCGACACGTTGGTCGTTGGCCCAATGCGCAGGCTCAACGCGTTGGGCCAATGTATACAGCGGGCTCTGCAATACTTATATATATTTTGTTATTAGGCAAAATCTGCAATCTATAAAACACCGTTTTTACTACCTATATATAAAAAAATAGTTATTAATGTCAATTTAATTCTCAAAGTAATAAAACTTTTACTCAAAAGTTTTACATCAATTTTTTTTAAGTACACTTAAATACACTGTCTGTGAAAAATTTTCACGTGTTCGCCGAAAATGAAGTTTTTTTTCATTAAAGGGTTTCGATCCATGTCTAGTAATTTAATTTTCCACGGGGGAGTCGGTGATCAGCATCGGTACTCTTTAATTAATCCGAGTGGATCCCCGAGGCCAACGTCTTGTAAACTTTTCCATTTGTGATTCTGGAAAGGCGGTCCGTGCTAATTCTTCTTTGATTGCACTTGTAAAAAGGCGACGCTTAAAAAAGGATTCAATCCGAAAAACAAACTAGAATCAAGAGAATAGAGACGCTCTTTGAGATACCTAATTCGATTTAAAACTTCTAAATTATTTATTGCCTGCATATAAATTGAAATAATTACAAAACGAGGAAAATTCTGTAAAAATATAAGTATGAATCTCCATTAATCCATAAATTACTAACAATACTTTCTATAAATCCATAACCATCCGCGAAGATGCACTGATTTGGACATAATACCACCCCACGGCGAAATATTACATTGAACCAACAAACACTTAACTTTTTCTCGGCGCGATAATATGGTAATAGCTAAGTAATATCGCGTTATCATTAGTGCTGAAGCCCGAAGGCATAATTACCACCATCGCACCTTTTCTGTTCTGACGGATATTGCGATGGTAATTCGCGTGTTTGATCGTTTCGTTTTATACATTATACACGAGGAGCGGGGAGCCAACGACGTACAGCTAGTCAGTAAATAATTATAAACGCACTTGATAGTATGTTTTAAGCTATTCCATAGCTTTCATTGCGGACTTTGAACACGGCTACCGAATCAAGAAAATAAACCTAACACCCCACCCCCTGACAGCGGTGCAGCGTTGCCCTGCATCGTCTAACGTCGTTTAAGTTCGGCTGACTTCGGCACGGTGTTTGTGTGCTTGCAGACGCATGTGAATTACAATTGCATCAGTTGATAAAAATGCTATGCAATAACTTTATCGCGGCAGTCTTCGAGTGCCACACTACACTCTTTTTTAACAGCCTATAGTCTCCCACTATTGAGAAAAGGCCTTCCTCAAGGTTTTCCATCTGTCTCGTTCGAACGCAAACGCCATCTTTCGAGGCCGACCACGGCGACATCTTCCATCTTCTAGTACCAACTCTATGGTGACCTTTGCCCAACGGTCAGAACGCATGCGGCAGGTATGGCCCGTTCCGTCCCACTTTAACTTTATTGATATTATAATAAGTAATATAGATAAAAAAATCTCTCAGTTAACTTTTCAATTAAAGTTTGTATAAACGATAATAATTGAAACATGGCTAAAATATTTTTTTACCTGCCAAAACCGTGTAGGTATTTGGGGTCTTACGTGCATGCATCAAACAATTACGTAGATACTATGCATAAACATTAATTTTGCACCTACCTAGACGTCTAATACTAGCAATGTCGTTAGCATGTAATCCTCTCTAGGCTTACCCTTAGCACAAGGGAAGTTACGACTATGGACGACAATTGATATTGCTTAAATTGCCCATTTCCAATCTATTGACAATACCAAATATTGTTAGTTATTGGTAAATACTAAATAGCTAGTTTCTTTGATAGGAGCTTGACCAATATTGCTGAAATCTTGGTAGTCACAAATGATTATAAACGTATTCGTTGACTCTTAGACTACGAGGTTTATCAAGTATAGAATATTTACAGCACATAATTGGAACCTTTAAGCGGCTGAGTAAATTAAGTGGAATTACGTTTTATTATAAAAGTCGACGTGAGCCACTTAGCGAGCAATGTGTCGCGAAACTTCATTATTTATTATTATAAAAGATTTAACAGATACAGCGCCAAATTATAGCCACAATTACGAATCTATCTATTTTATTAACCGACTTCCAAAAAGGAGGAGGTTATATGTTCGGCTGTGGAGACTTTTTTTATTTTTTATTTTATTTTTGTATGTTCAACGATTATTCCGCCGTTTGTGAACCGATTTCCGAAATTTTCATTGATCAGTTAACATTGCTTGAAGCTATTATTAAAAGATATAAATATTATATTACAAGGTTTAAACACTTACGTATTTTGTCGCAGAGCACTTTTATTAATCCCGACGTTTCGGCTACTTTACAGCGGGACAAACGTCGGGATTAATAAAAGTGCTCCGCGACAAAATCCGTAAGAGTTTAAACCTTGTAATATAATGAGTGATACTCGCGTAAACCTAAGAAATCATTAGATATAAAATATGTTTTGCAAATCACCTTTTGTCTTTGTCCCTCGTGTATCCCAAAATATAATAAACGGGTATTGAAATGTAACATTTCCAGGGGTTGTTTAGATAATATTTTATTAAGACAACAGCACCGAAACCGAAATGGCTATAGGCCGCCATAACCGGAGGTGGTCCGGGTCGCCGTAGGATCGCAGCCGCGGCTAAGTAAACTTCCGTCGAAGCCTCCATTCACCGGAAGTGGATTCCCCCATTTGGCGGGAATGGAGAGTACTTCCGCTATTTCGTACGTCGTTTTGTTTTATACACTTCGAGTACGTTTCGACTTTTTATGTACTTAATCTTGTAATTTGTTACAAATTCTGTTTTCTAACCTATTTTGTAAAGTTGCGTTTAATAATATAAAAAACGCACACAACTTAATAATAATTGGCCAAGTGCGAGTCGGACTCGGACAACTCTCTAGCTATCACCGTTCTTGAGATACATCCTGGAGTCAGATACCGTCTATCTGACTCCAGGACTCCAGACGGCCAGACAGACGGACAGACAGACGGACGGACAGACGGACAGACAGACGGACAGACAGACGGACAGACAGACGGACAGACAGACGGACAGACAGACGGACAGACAGACGGACAGACAGACGGACAGACAGACGGACAGACAGACGGACAGACAGACGGACAGACAGACGGACAGACAGACGGACAGACAGACGGACAGGCAGACGGACAGACAGACGGACAGACAGGCGGACAGACAGGCGGACAGGCAGACGGACAGACAGACATCAAAGTAATAGGTTCCCGTTTTTAAAAACTACTGACAAGAAACAAAGTATTTTAGTCTCAAATTATAATTATATTACAATACGCAATATTTTAATTTAAATCAAGACCACATTTTATGCGGCCCAGCCATACGAAAGCCGGTCCAATTCAAAGGAACCATCCAATAACTGTCCTAGAGTTTCCACACGATTTCCCGACGTACACCCAACTGAATTTGGCACTAAAACATCTAGGAGCGTCCGGTTTTTCCTCGATTTATTTTGTTCGCATCATTGTTTAGATAGGGTAAGTATTTGGATGTTTCCCTATCTCTGTCATGCCTCTATTTTTTACAACCCGGCCGTGTTCATTTTTATTCACGTTCAGTTTCGTTTCGTTGAATATCTGTGCTTCGAAATGACCATTTATTTATTTGAGCCTATTTTTTATATCATTTTTATGGTTCCGTACCCAAAGGGTAAAAACGGGATCCGGGGGATTACTGAGACTGTCCGTCTGTCTGTCTCCAGGCTGTAACTCAATAACCGCTATAGCTAGACTTCTGAAATTTTCACAGATTGTGTATATCTGTTGCCGCTATAACTACAAATACTAAAAACAAAATAATAATAAATAATATTTAAGGTGGGCTCCCATACAAAAACACAATTTCTGACCAATTTTTGCTAGCTATAACGGTACGGAACCCTTCGTGGGCGAGTCCGACTCGCACTTGGCCGATTTTTTATATCATGACGTGATCACGACTTTTATTGTAATAGTTAAATTATTAATGGTCCATAATCGAGATGGTAATTAAAAAAAATACCTAATTTGTACCTAATATTTTTTACGTCAAATAATTATTTTGTACTATATTCTGTCTAATCAACAAGCTAAGTTAGACAGTTATTATTTTTGTTTCCTTCTTTAGTTAAAAACATTTAACATTTAGTTGCAAAATCTTTTGTAATATTCTTAGAACCACCATTTCCTATAAGTTTCACACATTACGAGGGCAGTTGGAAAATTCCGCTTGCGAGAACAAAAGATCTGAGCTTATATCTTTACGGGGTCCGGGGACCTTAAATACGTAATATTATTGTAGTTTTTAAATAGTTGCCACAAAAAATCCACTGTAAGCGTTTAAGGAGTCTAAAATTATTATTTTTTTAACTAGGAATATGAAAGCGGAAATTTTTAAGAATGCTCAAGTTCAACCGGAAATTAATACGGTAAAAATTTATTATGAAGGTTGGTAGAAGTCGCTTGTAGCAGTAATAAGATTATAATGATAGCAATAAGATCACCTTTTGTACTTTCTACACGTCTTAGTAATTTCTATGTTCTTTGTATCATGTTCGTTTTGGTGCAAGAAAGTATTTTTCATTCATTCACGGTATCGCAGAAGACCTTTAAAAAGCCGTGTTTGGAACAGCAAAAAATTAAAAAGGCGTAAGCGACAAAATGGTTTTTGTCACGTAATTTAAAAACCATAAATACATTTCATGTAAGCTATGGGTAAATTAAAGTGTATGCTTGAACTTATCTATATACAAATTTTGGAAGCATAAATCACTCTCCTCTGTTGGCAAAATAGGAATCCCTTTTTTACAGAGGTCTTTTTGATTGATTATTCTGTGTTATTAAAGTTGACCAATCGTGTCATGCTATGGGTAATTCAAAGACAAAGACATGATGAATACTGACAAAGAACTTTAATTTTTTAGCTTTAGTCATTGCTGAGAAAAATCGATATCGCTACAGCCAAATTATCAAGGCGTCGCCTTAACGCCATCTACGTTCCTTGGTCCATTTCATAGTATTTTATGAAATGGACCAGGGAACGTAGACGGTTGAAGTTATTACTCGTGAATACGATTGCTCAATCTTATTGATTTCTTAATTTTAGGAGAATTGCAATATTTTTGTTCAACCTCATCGACGTCAATTCTCAAACACAGAACAAGGAATCTTGCCTAGTATAGCCCTTAAGGCCCGTCTATTCATTTAAAAAAGGTATAATTGCCACTTCGGTTGTTTCAAAGGTTCCACCAAATTCGGAAATTGCTATTGCTGCTTTTAAAAGTATCTTTAACGCAATAAAGTTGTAATAACTAAATTCATCTTTAATGCTGTAAAGTCGTAATTCCATCGTCACGAAATCGAGCTCGAAGTATACATGAGGACATGACAGCCTTTTAACGTTCGCTCTAGGCCATCAGTCCTAACTTCGAGTTCTCTACTTCTCTACATAATAACAACGACATGCAAAACTATACCTTTACCGTCAAAGTTTGTTGATAAAACATTCTGGATAGAGTTTTTAGACTTTCAACGCTTCGCCAACGGAAGCGAATGATCATTTAAACAACTTTTTTCATTATCTCCGACAACCTGAATACTTTTAGTGCTATTTTTAACTCTCTGGAGTGCTTTATATTCTACTTTGCTAATAAAATAGGTGTTATAATGTTGAAATATTACATACGATATAACAAAGTAACCTACCTAGAGGCTATAGTTTGTCTTACGTGATTTTTATTTTTAACCGACTTTAAAAAAGGAGGAGATTACAATATTATGTTCGTCTGTATTTTTTTTGTATGTTCAACCATACCATAACTTCGCCAACTTTGCCGTTTGTGGACCAATTTTCATAATTTTTTTGTTGTTGTATAGTGTTCAATCCGAATTTGGTACCATATTCACAAAAATGGTGATCTCATGATGCATTATAGCGAGGTAGATGGCATTCCACTTATACTATAATATAGAACTAGCAATTTAAATGGTCACTGGTGAACATTTATAAAGAAAAAAGCTGGCACGTTTACTTGTTATTCATATCACTGCGTTAAATGGTTGATATAGCTATATTACATTTCCACCATATTTGTTTGCTAACCTAACATATCAAACTATATATTTCATTGTTGTATCATAAAAAAACCTAGTCGTTTTCAGTTTTTGTTACACGTTACAATTAATTAAGCCACTTTTAGAACTTTTTGCCTAATTATATCAAAATTTTCAAATTATATAATTAATTCGCCTCATTATTTATCAAAAATATTTCTTCAAGCCCCATAAGAGCACCGGTGATCGTGACAACAATAGAATACAAAAGCATTTCCTGGAATCTGCGATCGAAGTATTAAAATTAATTTAATGTTGTTACCGATATTCATGAAAATCGTTGGAGCCGATTCCGAGATCATATAAATCATATAAGCTATGGGCAAACTAAAGTGTATGCTTGAACCAATTTATGTACAAATTTTGGAAAATTAAATCCCTTTTTTTACAGAGGTCTTTTTGATTGATTATTCTGTGTTAAAAAAAGTTGACCAATCGTATTACGCTATGGGTAATTCAAAGACAAAGACGTCATGAATACTGACAATGAACTTTAATTTCTTAGCTTTAGTTATTGCTGAGAAAAAATCGATATCGCTACAGCCAAATTATCAAGGCGTCGAAAACACATTCCTCGCAACGCAGCTTAGCTCATCTCCGGTGGAATCGCAGCCTATTTAACTATTTATCGAGTAGTCAAACAAAATACAGATTTATAGATATTATGAGTTATGACGTTTGTAGACGTTGTCGACATCTTATCACGTAGTGTTCAAATAAATTACATTTACCGCAAACCCATATATATCAACCAATAAAATTTTATGTGCATTAATTAATTAAATAAACTTAATGCGACAACCGAAACCGTAGCCATTAGGGAATAGAATAAAATATTGCGTGACCGACCACTGTCAGGTGAATTCAATTGGATTGGAAGCAATTAGTGTTGTGGTTCAGACTTACAGCGGCTATCGATTGACAAGATAAGCGGGCCCCTTATGGTTTTGTATAATTAATACAGACGATTTACTTTTACCCTTTTCCCAGAGTTCACGGTCAGTTTGTGACTTTAAAGTATTGCCGGTTGAATTTAGGCCATTCGTTATTGTATTCTACGGTTAATGTTTATGTTGTAAAAGAAAATAGCATCTAGTCTTAATTTACTTACCTACTTAAAAATAAAAAAAAATGATACTGATAGGTAATACTTTAGGGTGTGTATGTCGAGTTTCCTGTATAAAATTCACTGTGAAAGTAGCAACATTGAAAGAGTATTTTCTTTAACTTGTAAGGGCAAACGACATACATGACTCTGCGCGCTGGGGCGAAAGCTAAAACAAATCACAAAAAAAATATTAGCTCTTTCAGTGTGAATTCTATGTAAGGGCCACATGAAACATGCACTGTACAACAGTATACTGTGTTGGGTGTATACACCCTAAAGTATTATTACTTTGTTTTATTACATCCTGTAAAGCGAGACGCAACAATGTAAACTATTACCACAATTATTATTTCTTTTACTATTATAAATGTAATAAAGAGTTAAAATAATATTACAAAAAAACTAAAAAGTTTTACTAAGTTAGATCTTATAACTTCTAACAATAGTTTAATATTATAATTATAGTAGATAAAGGTTTATTGATTTATCGATTGGGAAAATAAAGCGAGGTCCTTTTGGTTTGTATAATTAATTCGGATCATTTACTTTTACCCTTTCGCAATATTTCCGGTCAATTGGTGACTTATGTTCAGCTTTCTTGGTTAAATTTTATAGCAGAATTTTTCCGAAAAAAAGTATACAAGATTTTTCTAAGAATATAGAGCAGCTATGTGCCGCTTATAGTAGTATCCAAATAATTTAAAAAATCTACATTACTAATATTATTAATATCCTCGATAAAATAAACAATCAACAAAATTATAAGAGTAAGTGAGAGTAAGTATAATAATCAGGGACGAAAATAAAACGAATTGTGCAAATAAAATTATTGTTAAAAAATGTATTGATGTCCTTGTCTATTACCTGTTCATGTCCAAACAGCTGAATCAATTTCACTGAAATTTGATATGGAAATACTTTGAGTTCCGCGAGATAGATAAATTTCCACGCAACGGAGTTGCGTTCAACTACTAGTATTTAATTATTATATTATATTAATTAGTAGATAAGTGTCTTAATAATAATAACGAAATTACCAAAAACTATGTCACAACTATCGGGTTTACGTTATGCGGCAATTTCGAAGTTAGACCGTATTAAAGTAGACGAGTTATTGCGACTCAAACATGACTACAAGTTTTAATGAGCAACTACACGTGTGCTTATAGCGGCTTTTACAGCTCTGTTCTGAGATAATACTTCACTTAGTAAATAGGTTGAAAATGCCAGTACAATTTTCTTGAAACAGAAATTTTCTTCTTCATTTTTTGGCCCCATTAGTCTAAAATATAAGTACGCTATTTTCAATGCTAATTTCTCTTTAGCTCCTCTCAAGATATTTATAAATAATTATTCAGAATTATTAAACACAATACTTACACATTTTTATCGGAACGCCCTGAGAGTTGAGATTATGGCTTAAATTTGAAATAGCAAGCTTATTGTCTGAGTGGGCTTACCTCAATAGGTTACGATTTACGAATAAAATAAAAAGTATTCTCTATTTATAATTGGAAAAAGGCGTGCAGAATTTCAAAACGAATCCGAAAGATTGACACAGTTGGCTTCCGGACTAACATTTTAAAATGCCGTCGCAGTTATCTATACATGAATGATCGGCTTACATTTTGATCCACCCTTTGTAAGCCTGAACTCTCCAAAATACTGATTGAACAAGTTTGTTCGGTTTTAACAAAATGGCGGTGCGGCGGTTTACCGCATATCGAGTTGTATACGATCCGTCCAATTATATCATAATTTAATTTTATTGACAAATTTACTCCGTCGCAAAATGGATGATACGAAACCTTTAGTGGTTGTAAAAATTGATACGCGAGCATTTTGCTATAACAAGCATTTTAGCGCGCAAAATATTTACTTTAGTTACTGTTGTTGGGAGAATTTAATCATCAAAGCATTTTATGTTGTCTTGTCCTTTTCGTTACCATACCGAATTACCTATACAACATGACTTTTCAATACTTGACGACGTGATATTTGGCTATTATATTAGATGAAAAATATATATAAAAAATGATATCAATTGATTACTGAGTAAATGGAGCTTAAAGTTTATTAATTATTTACGCATGGACACCGTACGCGGGAAGGGTAGCGGCGCGGTGTTTCTTTGAAGGCGCACGCCACCGCGCCGGCCGCATAGTATGCCTAAGTAGGCATACTATGCGGCTGGCGTGCCTAGGTAGGTATGATCCTGAGTGAATTACGCGGCTAGGCAAGTGCTTAGCCTCGTAATTCACTCAGGATCCATCATTCATTTATTTAAAGGGAAATTTGGTAAAAAATTAAGTACCTAATTTTATTACATAATTATAATGAGAATCAAGTACCGAGTACTTTCCTTAAGTATTGCAAAAGTCTCGCCAGTCATGCAGTACATTTTGTTCAGTGGTTTAAGCGTGAATAGATCCCTTGACTTGAATAGACTCATAAAGCTCCCTAAAAAGTCAAAACATGTCTTTAGTTAGATCACAAAAGCTCTAACGATACAAGCCGATTCCGGCCGAAATTAAATTATGTGTATAATGAGGGGAAACGAACTGGAGAACTAGCGGCAATCGTCGCCCGACCTCTATCCGGGTATTTGTCGGGACGATAATCCTTCTGGAATTGGTTTAGAAAGCTGCCGCAATATTTTCCACATAAATACGCCTATTGCAAGGACAAATAGGCTTACAGATACTACTAACACAGGGCTTAAGTACTCTCAAGCTTATCATGTAGACTTTGGTTTGAAATATCACCTTTTTCAAATATTATGTTTAGCTCCAATATAAGTCTTAGAAAACACATAATATTGTGATTTTTTACCTTATTATAAATGCACCAAACAATGGTAAGTTGAATGATGTTATTACATCAATCACAATATAATAATAACAAACTGTAGCAAATGATATACCTTAGCAAGTGACAGAGCATTTCAAAGTTTTTTTTTTTTATGAAATAAGGGGGCAAACGAGCAAACGGGTCACCTGATGGAAAGCAACTTTCGTCGCCCATGAACAGTCGCAGCATCAGAAGAGCTGCAGGTGCGTTGCCGGCCTTTTAAGAGGGAATAGGGTAATAGGGGAGGGTAGGGAAGGGAAGGGAATAGTTGAGGGTGGGAATAGGATAGGGGTTAGGGGATTGGGCCTCCGGTAAACTCACTCACTCGGCGAAACACAGCGCAAGCGCTGTTTCACGCCGGTTTTCTGTGAGAACGTGGTATTTATCCGGTCGAGCCGGCCCATTCGTGCCGAAGCATGGATCTCCCACGTATAAAACTTGTACCAATATCCAAATTATTTACGTAATAACAATTAACGAATACCAAATTTAGGTACAAATGAAAAACATCAATTAAATCAGTGTACATGAATTGAACGAAATACCAACACGTTTAAAAATGCCATTACTTTCGTTCGGAATTCGTGCTCCTTATCGACGCGATTAATAATTCATTCACCACACCGAATGATTGAGCCCACTAATTCGTATGGAGCCACTAAACACGCGGTTTTCGAACTGCATTGCTCAACGCAGAGTACACAACTTTAGTGGTCACGCCACAAAATTACTATTTGAATCTCACTGAGCAAACATATTTAGTGAAATATGGGTTTATTAGCAGATTTACATATACAGGAAGTAGGTCTCTCCTCTGACGGAGAATTTTGACAAAAAACTTTTCTTTGAGTGCAATCAAAACGGTTACCAACTAATTTATAGTAAATAAATATAGCCAAATTTTATATAATGTGCTCTATGCAATAAATTTAGTATAATAAAGGCGTCGGTATCGCGTGTCCTGCATTATATAACATAGCGTTGAATTAATACTAACAATTACCAAAGCACGCACAAAAAACTGAACAAATTGCCACTGTGCGTGTTGATATTACATACTAACGACAACGGTCCAAGTTGTAAGCTTAAGCGATAATCTTCTTATATATAAAATTCTCGTGTCACAATGTTAGGCCGCTCCTCCGAAACGGCTTTACTGATTTTAACCAAATTTTATATGCATATTCAGTGGGTCTAAGAATCGGGTACTGGGTACTTTTTATATTGATAAGTGCATTTGTTGAATAAATAATAGTAAATTATTACAACTCGAGACTGACGGCGCCCATTGTTTGTGGGACGGGATAGCGATGGACGTTGTCATGGTAACACACTTATTTAGTCACTTCAATAAAATAATATGGGTGAAATACTTGATTTATATTATGGCAAAGCATCGTTTGCCGGGATAGTTAGTTATGATATAAGAATTTTCCAAAATAACTGTTCATTGTTAAAGTAAGATAAAGAATTAATATAAACGTATGTTATTTGGTGTTTTATTTTGTTAATTTCATAACGATTTAGCTGGTTACTTTATCAGGTATTTAAAATTCAAGGTCATGTATGCAAATTAATGACAAGCTCAACATAATAATATTAACAGTAACAATCACTCTTTGAAAATATAATATTTTCAAAGAGTGAGTGTGAATGTATGCGTTCTCTTTTAAACATACTAATTACATAAGATAAACTAAATTTAAACCGGAGTGATATTTTCGCTTTAACTTTAAACGCTTAAACTCATAACTCGCTCCTAGGAATAGGTTACAGTTTCTTGGGCCTCCTGTATTGATTGCTGTAATGGTTTATGATCTAGGACTTAATCAAAGGCTTAACTGTTATTATGACGTTAGGATAAAGTTGTTTCAGATTAGTTAAAACAAAAAAACGGTTTATAAATTGAAATAACGAGAATATAAGTGTACCTTTGCCTTTTTTGTTTGGGCATAATAATATTATTATATAAGAAAAAATGTTTACCAATAATTATGGAGTATTGTAAAGTTTTTGTCTAACATATTTTTATCATTACTAACAATAATTATAATGAGGAGCTGGCGAACAGAACCGGATTAGTTCGCGAGAAAAAAAATTACACAGTGGCTAAAAAACTAGTATCAACTAGGTGTTAGTGTAACTGTCAAGGAACAAACATACACACACACATATACACACATACACATACACACACACACACACACACACACACACACACACACACACACACACACACACACACACACACACACACACACACACACACACACACACACCTAAGTATCAATTAAATCAATTAAAAAATAAAAAACATAATATTGTATGAAGTAAGTAATTTATTTATTTTTTAAAGTTAATAATTGATGTTATATAATGGTTAAATATGTATGTTATTCAAAAATTATTTTGCTGTTTAAAATTTGTAAAACTAATTATAATTATTGTGCATGACTACTTTAAGAGAATGAGCGAGATATCCCCAACACAAGTAATTCCTTATGTCTCATGATTGTATTTGTTTTTGTAATTTGAGAAATAAAGATTTATTTATTTATTATAACTATTACTACCAAATTAATCTGGTTTTTTATTTTAACAATTTGGTTAATTAAACATTTTTTTTATACAGGGTGTAACAAAAATAATTAGTGATAATACTTTAGGGTGTGTACGTGTTTCTTGTTCTCTACAAGGAACACTGTGTTCACTGTGAAAGTAGCAGCGCTGAAAGACCAAATTTTTTTTTCACTTTTGTATGGACAAGGGCGCGAGCGTCACGAGTTTCCCCATACAAAAGTGAAAAATAAAATAAGGAACACGTACCCTAAAGTATTATCACTTATTTTTGTTACACACTGTATAAAACTTTTTGAGGTAAATTCTGAACCGAGCAAAAATGGTACCCAGTTTGATTTAGCCCTTAGGTTTATGATTAATTATTATCTAAGTTTCATGATATAAAATTAGATACAAACCACGTGACTAATGACTAATAAAATTCCTTACGTAACTAATACTGGAATAGAATCTCACGATGCGATATTCAGGTATTCATTGAATATTTTCGATGGCATATCAGACTAATAAGCTCAGCTGTTTATACAAAAGGTATCGAGGTTTTGGGATTCAACAATTATTCTACTGTATACAATAATTATACAAGCAGCCGCCGCCGTTACCAATGTTCAATTAGATCGGAAATCTTCTTTCAACCCTCGTCAAGGAAAATCTACAGGAGTTTTCTAGCGAAATTAATAAATACATTCATTTTGTTGAGTTAAATCTAAATTCAAAAATGCGACCTGTAAGAAAATAATGTTCATTCTATTTTATTTTTTCAGAGTTCTCGGGAAAATGTTCCAACGTTTTATTATAAAATGATTATATATTGCACGCAATATTTTATTACAAAATTACCTAACTCAAAATAAAAAATATAGAAAAAAGAAGGTTGATTCTACTAATAAAATCCTAAAATTGCATAATGAGTAATGACAGTGATTTTAATCTCTCCATTGCTAAACTAATGCTAAACATGTATTTTAATAGCAACGTTTGTTCAGTTTATACTCCGCTGTATAATATAAAGTATATTATACATTATAATCTGGTATAAATACCATTCAGTTGAATTATCATTATGAGTAAATTGAGTGTCGAATCAATAGATTAATCCCCATTTTGTCCTTTTAATCGTAACTAATATTAAACTATCAAATTCATATCCGTCAAGGAAGCCGGTTCAATTTGGCGAAAATGATCTGCGACATCGAAACATCCACTGATAGAACTTTATCGGGCAATCAATCACCAATGAAGTCAATAACTTCCCGCTTGACGTTGACAAATTATAAGCATTGTTTACTGTCAACTTTAAACTGATTTTGTTTCTCTATAAATTTTTGGACCTGGACAATTAGAGGTTCTTGAACTTTTTGTCTTTATTTATTTGGTAGGTTATTACATCTATTAGCCAGACTTCAAGAATATTATAGCTAGCCTATCTTTAGTGGAATATTTGCCAGAGTTTAATACCTTCAAACACATAAAAATCCTTTCTATCGTATAAGAGTCCATGCTATCTAAGTATGTTGGCTTGATCTTATATATAAAATTACCATGTCACAATGTTAGTTACCGTACTCCTCCGAAACGGCTTTACTGATTTTTACCAAATTTAATATGCATATAAAATTTGGTAAAAATTAGTAGTTTTGAGAATCGGCTACTGGCTACTTTCTGTATTGATAAGTGCATTCGTTGAATAAATAATAGTAAATTATTACGACTCGAGACTGACGGCGACCATTGTTTGTGCGACGGGATAGTGATGTTGCCATGGTGACATACTTATTTAGTCACTTGATACTTAATACTTCGTACGGCAAAACCAAGTTTGCCGGGATAGGTAGTATATTATAAAAATCACAATCTGAGAAATTAAGAATCGGTAATCTAGCATTAATTTAATTTTCATAAAGACTTGTAAATTGTAACCATAATCAGTCTCTAGGTTAAGAAACCTTGGGTCTTATTATTAAGTTTGTAGGACACAAAATCGTTATACTCTTTGCTTTATCAACGATTCCATGCAAGATATAAATATTGAGTAGGAGGCATTGTTGTGACAGAAATTATGCCGTCAGATGTGACATGCGGAATTTTTTATTGAATTTCGTTTTGGTCGGTGCGGTGTTATTTTTATATCAGTAGGGTTAGTAAAATGTGTTTTCTAGGAACGATTTAAGGCTCCTATCTTTACGTGACGTTAAATATGTGCGTTTAATTTTTTAAAATTAGCGAAGGAGTTAAAAAATCAATGTCAAGCAAGTCAGGGTATTAATAGGGCCATATTGTCACTTAGCAACCTCTTACAACAATTTCCATACACTTTTCTTTGTAACTTTACAGTTGAAATTATCGAACAGGTACACGTCTCTAAGCGAATCCGTCTTTGATCTTTGCGTCTGGTCGAGTTTGGAGTTTGGACGCAAAATATAAAATAAGGCGCAGTGCCGACGACACACTATCCGTGACGCACTTTTTAGTCCGTGGAAAAAGAACGTATGCAATTATTATAATATGCAGTAACGCACACGACGCGCAGGCGTGTGCGTTACTGCATAATATAATTGCATAATTATAATAGGCATTAGTAGAAATAATTTTAAGGCATTTACTACGAAAGTTGAATCGCGAAAGGACAATTATTTTGAAAGATTTACAGAATAATATGTTGAATATTCTAGCCATAATATTTTATGGCCCTTATAATTTTTGTGCTAACTGTAACTACGCGGGCTCGGGAATTTAAATATATTTTCCTATATAGCTATCTGTTGTCGGGCGATTGAATTGAAATCGACGTCCGTGTTAACAAGTTCCAAGTGAGTACCGACAGAAACTACGCTTGTTACATACGTTTTATCTCCCTGACAGAATGTCATGTATTATAACGCCGTATTAGTATTTTATTGTGACTGTCTAGAGTCTGCGGGCCGTGCGTCTATTTTACATACATAATTTCTATGGCCCCATGGTTTATAGTATAACTGTAAGACAGAAGAAAAAATAACTTTTAAGCGTTTTTAAAGAAATACTTAGGGCGCGGCTCAATTCTTCTTATTGTCGTTCCGGGTTTGTTAATAATAAAAAGATAATAATGTAATAGTTTTAATTTTATTTTGTGATTTTAATGTTAGAACACTTTTGTAGTTTTCTAGACCTAATAATATGACCACGGAAATACAAAAACTCTACTAAATAAATTCTTTTACCATTTTAAAGATTTTTCTCCGATGTAATTCTGTGGGGGCTAATGCCTACAGGCTACAGATTTTCCTTAACGTGATTCGAATAGTTCGTCCGAAGTTCGTTAGCAGATCGTGTGAACGGTTCATTGTTGGGTCTTTTGGGGAAACTTCGTAACTTGGCGAGGGCTCGATATTGTCGATGTGACCCACATGACACATTACTGTTAGTTTTTATTGGGAAAAAGGGCAGATATTTTTTATCACGATTTATCGTTGTAGTCAGATAAAACATGTTATTTTATTAGTACAATATTTTATGGTTACGAAAGTAAAGAAATTCAAATGTTCTGGCAACAGTTAGTGTACATTCAGGGCCTGTTTTACCGCTTTCTGATAAAGTGCCTAATAGGCTATTCACAACTTTTTTGACAGATTCTCCATACTTGATCTGGCAAGTTAATTGGTGGATAGCCTTATCAGGAAGTGGTGTAACAGGCCCTAAACCTTATTTTTTTAGAATGACTCACTTTGTTGCAGTCAAGTATTTTAGTAGACCGTACATAATATTTTAAGTTATTTACCTAGTAACTATGGTTTAAGTTTGTCAGAACAAAACACTAGTTTATTTTATCTTATACCTGTATGCGTAAATTTAACACAGATTTGAAGACATGAGTGGAAGAACAACAATAAGTAACAGTAAAAAAATTGCCTTTGTAAGTAAAAACTAAACTAGTTAAAAAATGATTTGAAATAAAAAAAGCAAAAAAGATATGATTTGAAATAAAAACATTTGCATTTGAAATAAAAATATTTGAAGTAGATCAGTTACAACTTACGAGGTTTGTTTAAATTAAAAGGGAAAAAATTAATAAAATATGTCCGTATGTTACAAAATGTTAGTTATCGTGTTCTTCAACTCACGTACTCATTTATTTTAACTTTAATTAATTTCTGCGTCTGTCTCGTGTCACATTTCCTTCATATATCAACACAAACTCATAACACTAATTTATTGTCCTAATTAAACCTCCAAGCGACCTTATAAATTTCTAAAACGGGCAATGAAATTAAACATTCCACCTAATTACGAAAACGGAATAAAATATTAATAACTCGATGCAAGATAAAAGTTACATCATTCACAAAACGTACCAAAAATAATTATTAAAAGGACCGTAAAAAATTTATTTACCTACTGGCGCTTGCAAGATAAAGATGTGTAATATTGTGAGTAGGTATATATTTTTATACTGCAAAATAATTACAAATTTCAATTAATCAGTTCTAACACCTAAGTATACCAATTATTTCTACCTTTTATGCAGGCTACGACTAAAGCTTTCCATTAAAGAAGAACTTAGTGAAATTTAGAGAAATCCTTCCTTTATTTTATTTTTAGGCTATGGGCCTATGGCGCTCACGGAAAGGGTGGCTTTTCACTTCTTAATATGACAATCACGTCACAAAGTTTTATATTTTAATTACATTTGATATTAGTATTGAAGTACTAGCTGTTGCCCGCGACTTCGTCCGCGTGGACTTCAGTTTATAGCGCGTGATGTCAACAAAATTGGTGTTAAAAGCTTTTATAAAAAAAACCCTGGTACCCCTTAAATCAAAACAGCAGCTGTGCAGTGTGCACATAATATTTTTTTTTTTAATAAAACTTTATATTTATGCCAAATTTTTAAGCTTATTTAGCCCCCCAATCACACAACTTTACCCATAAAGTATAAACTATTTATCATTGATAGGTTTAAGGTTATGTCACTGCATAAATATATTAAATAACTTAATTTGAACATATTAACGCATTTTCACCCCCTTACAACCCTTTTTTCCAGTAAAAAAGTAGCCTTTGTCCTTTCTCAGGCGTTAGATTATCTGTGTACAAAATTTCATTACAATCGGTTTGGTAGTTTTGGCGTGAAAGCGAGACAGACAGACAGACAGAGATACTTTTGCATTTATGATATTAGTATAGATATAAATAAGTTGATATCATGAATACCTACCGAATAAACTGTAATGGTTTGAATTTTGATTTTCATAAAACATTTTTTTGTAAAATAAATAAAGGATCGGTAAATGTGTACAGAAACGATCGCGTAATCTTTTCTTGTCGATAAACATACACCAATTATTGCGCCGAGTAACTAGACAAGAAAATTTTGTAGCGATTCATAACTCTATCCCAATAAGAATATGGCTCTGTTTTATTTTAGCACAAGCGATTAGTGTCGATAGACAGATCAACCCGACTAATGCAAGTCAAACACTCAACTGCGCATATTTTTGCTTAACTAGACATAGTATATACTTATAGTTGGGGAGGGGAAGAGGGGATTTTGGGATATAGCTCCAGCATGTCAGATTAAGCTTGTATAGTTCCGACATGTGTCTAGTTATCATGTAATAGAAATCAGATTTCTCATGTGGTGGGTTAATTTTTTTTTTTACATTGAATGTTATCGGATCTGTCAGATCCAGATCCAGTATCTTAAATACTGGATGTTTATCGTATACCCCACAGAAGCTTCCATATAAAGCACTGACGATTCAAAGGTTTGGTAAGCCTGTAGGTATATTTTAAAATATAAAAAAGTAAAGCTTCATATTTTCCTAACTAAGCTTCGCAAATTTTATTTTTCACTGAACTAAATGATTTAGTCCTTGCTGTCTAAAATATATTTATAACTGACTTAAATAAGCAATTTTCTGAATATATTTTCTTTTTCGAAACTTCAAAATGGCTGCAGTTTCTGAACCCACCACTAAAATAAAAAACGCTCTTATTCTTTTTTAATCAGTTTTATCTAATGTACAAAACTACAAAACTACTACTGACTGACTGAAAAATAGCACCCTCCCCTCTTCTACTATTAATATTATTATTATAAAGCTAAATAGTTTTATAATGTTTGTTTGTTTGATGAACGCGCTAATCTGAAAATAACTGCTAGAGCAATTTTTATGTTTTTTGGCACACGTGAAGAATAGACCACGTGAAGGGACATAGGCTATTTTTTTTTTGCAAAAAATGTAGGATTTCCGTGAAATTCCTAAATCTAGTATAATATAGTCTTGCTTTGTGTTATTTTGCAAGTTGGTATTAGGTACTGGGCGATAAAAATTAGTTATCTTTATAAACATGTAGACCGTAGAGCCTAGGCCCTATGTGGTAATTATAAGTACCACAATATACAATTTTATTTGAATACTAAACTTTATAGCTTATCTAAATATAACATTACCTATTCATAAAATAATTTCAGAGAAATCTTATTAGATAAGTGGTAACGATTAACCGTACTTTTATCAATAAACAATAATATTAATAATATTATTAATTGTTTACTGTTTTCATTACATTTGATTGAATGACTCAATAATGTTTTTCATTCAAACCAATTTCTGTTTCATTCATGGAGTCTAAAGGAGAACAAAGATAATTTTGATTTTAATATGCTGATCGAATACTGTATCGTATCAGAAAATAAAGTTAACTGTATAGTAGGGCTGCCATTGCTTTGCACCTAGCAAAAAAGCACGTCTTCTCTTAGTGAATCATCAGGGAAAATTGATTGCCAAATTAATAATACAATATTTGTTTTTGTATACAATATTACTTTGGCGATAAAAATTACAGAGAAATTGTCAAAATTTATATAGCTATTTCGCTATTTTTTAAGATTTATTTATTATTTTCATATTCATTTCAATTCCAAAAATCTAAAAACACGTCGTGGATGGTCGTGGAACATAGGATAGTGATTGATCATCGGTTCAGATGATTTAAAGTGCAGTCACTGATATTATCTTTAAGTTAGCATAGAAGCAAATATAACAAAGAGGTTGTTATATTGTACAAGGCCTGCAGTACGCAGAATCTGGGGAAGAGACAGCTAATTATTAAGCTTCCAGTCTAAGCAAAATTGTGTGGAATTTTGCTACACAAAAATTGATGTAGATTAATACGATTATTATTATTGACCCTAGTCAACTATCATTTACTTATTTCACAGTTAAAGTTTAAAAATTATAATGATTTCAAATGTAACATCGCAACAACATATTTTAAAACTTTGTCAAATTACATTACTTTTCGACATCGAACTTGAATAGTGAATTTAGTGAAGTCTTCTTGCTAATGGTCCAGGCCCCAATATTTACAGTTATCTATTTTATTTAGAACCCAAAACTGAGAACAGATATAAGCTGTGGTAAAGCCATAATACTCTATATTTGTAATTTAAGACGACAGTGTTATAGCGGCAACTCTCGTAACATTGATCATAAATACAAAACGGAAACGTATTTACGATACCATTTCAATTACGGATATGATTTAAGGTTGAAATTAACCATAAATACATAACAAATTAACCTTTATTGAAGAAGTAATATGGGCTATTTTGGCGTATAGCCGGATCATGGGACAATACCTTTCTATGGAACAATGAATTTTGTATCTTCTCGAGACAAATCATCGACATGAGATAAGTAATAGATACAACATGCTGACATAGCTTAGTCGTATAGTGACGGTAGTTACTGCTTCTATCACAATTTTCAAACGAAATATTGTTCGTGTATACTGTATAGTAAAAGCTACTTTCGTCATCGACGTCCGTCATTTCTTTTAGGACCTTTCGTCAACGGAGGTGCTGCAAATTGATGTTGCCGATCGGGAAAGTGTACTTGACATGTGCTACCATCTACAATTCCTGCTCGTCTTCGTATACTTATGCTGCCTTCTGGCGTCAGAAGTCTGAAACTAATGCTATAATATAATATTTACTTTGTTTCTCGAAACATAGTTTATCTGCTACCATCAAAGAAAATGATTCGTAGGTAGATGGGGGACCTGCGTTATTCATTGTCGTTATGTTTAGTGAATGTTAGTCTTGAATCGTGATTATAGGCTACGTTATGTAGGTCCGCCATCTGCCTTTAAATCAACATAATATTATTCTCTGATATTATATTTTAGTCATAATGACATTGTAATTTTACATTTTTAAGGACTATTTTTCAATTTTTTATAAAAGATGGCCATTGCGAGTTTCTTACGCCGGTTCTTCTTGCCGGGTTGGTTCCCAAACCCCTACCACCGAGATAGGCACCATAGTTCATATAAATATTTTAAAAAATATTATATTCTTAAGCATATAATTTTTTTTTAATATTTTTTTATTTTATTAATAAAACATATTTTTGAGTTTTGAGTTTGAGTACATCAGCTGCTGACTAACTTCAGTGTAAGGGATTGATTCAGACCGCAAGGCGATGCGTAGATGCATTTCTAAATTTGTATGGATTTGACAGATTTCAATTGCGTCAGACGTCTTGCGAATCTGTCAAATCCATACTAATTTAGAAATGCATCTACGCGTCACGTTGCGGTCTGAATTGACCCTTAGGCGTTAGCCCACCCTGCCGTCATGTAAATATTATTTTCATTGTGTATCTAGAAGTGATAGATCGTTGTGTGATAAGAGCATTGAATGCTCCGCCCCCCAGCAGGAGCCGCCGATGTCGTGACGCGTCTTTATTTATGCCGCGCTTTATGATATCGTTAAAATTGATAACTTGTGGGTGGTAACCTAATATTGTCAGCGTGTCTCGTCGGCTATGTTAATATGCTAGTTAACCTTCTTTAAATTTTAGTGGCTGAAATGTAATTATGTTGCGGTTATGTCTCTAAGGGTCCATTCAGACTACAACGCGACGCGTAGACGCATTTATAAATTTGTATTGAATTGACAGATTTCACGCAAATGAAATCTGTCCCATCAAAGATTGTCAAAAAAAAGGTTGCATCACAGATTTTTTGCATCAACTTAATTTAACTTTAACATTCTGTGCTAACAAGATGTCAAATCAACTGCCTACAATAATTGTAGGCAGTTGATTTGACATCATGTCATGGTTAAAATTACGCCATATTTAAAGCCATAATTAACCGTAACCGCTCAATTTTGGTCGGTTATCGTAAATGCTAAATTTGACATATTAAGGCTCACAGTGTTGTCTTAACAAATTATTTTTGCCTCATAATTTTTACGGATAATTCATTTTTTATACTCTCACCCCCATTAACTTTAACTGTTAACAACGCCTGCGGTGCCACCCACTCTTAAACTATTATGGTAGTTAGAGCAAATATTTTTATTATATTCTAGAAAATCTCCATCGATGTCAGTGTATCTACACACAGGTATTTATAATCTATATGTAGTGGTAACTGTAATATTCCAGTACACGAGGCACGCTGTCATGTATTGAAAGCTTTCGGGACCAGATCTGTATGATGATCACCGAAGGTGTATAACCCTTCTTGATATTTCAACTTAAGACGCGAAAGTCCGAGCCCGATCCACAGCCCGAGTAGGTTTTTTTTTCCTTATGTGTAAAAGGTACAAAATATTACAAGGATTTTGTTTTGAGCATACTTTAGCTTTGTTTTCCTTTTAGGGTTGCGTAGTCAACAAGGAACCCTTATACTTTCGGTCTGTCCGTCCGTCTATCCGTCTGTCCGTCTGTCCGTCTGTCTGTCCGCGGTTTTGCTCAGAGACTATAGGACCTACAAAGCTGTAATTTGGCATAAATACACATAATATTAATGATGCCGACAAAATGGTACATAAAATAAAAAATAAAAAAATAAAAAAAGTAACTCCTCCCCTACAATATATCAAGCGGGGATGAATTTTTTTTTTCGCGTCCACCCCATTGTGTGGAGTGTCGTTGGATAGGTTTTTTAAAAATATTATGGGCATTCATAGATCATTTTCTGATTGAGAGACCCATTTGTGAAATATTAAGTTTTAAATTGGGAAAAATCGTAAGCTAAACGGTTGCTTCTGGAAATGTGAAAAAAATCACGGGAGTAGGAAATAATATGCTGAATTTAAAAGGAAAATTATCACGGTTAAGAAGACTTCATAAGTTATTGAGTAATAGTCGATCAACTAAAAAAATGTATTCGGCGAAGTATAAAGGAACTTTTCGTTCAAATTCCTTTGAAAGTAACTGAGATGATGTTGTTAGTAGTGTAAAACACGTTATAAATGACGTACATTCATTGACCATACAAAAATTAAAAAAAAAACTAGCGGTACTACGGAACCCTATATTGCGAGAGGCCCGACACACACTTGGCCGGTTTTATTTTATTCAATCTAATTGTGGCTTTGGAGTTTATCGTCTGTAATGTGTACACTTTACGAATCACTTGCAAGCGGTAACTCTACAGCTAACGAAAAACCTTTTCTTGACTTTTCTTTTCGAGTTTACGGAAAATACGTAATATGAAATAAAATGCGCCGAAATTTGGTCTCCATACATTCATACTTTAGCCTGTTTGTTTGCTAAGTCATGTTTGTGTTCAACAGTATCGACAGTTACTATTGTATACGGGGCGTGCGCGTAGATTTATCGATATTTGCCAACCCAACACTGCGGAGTTGGCACGTAATCTGTACATTTATTTCTACTGGGAAATAGACCTAGTAAATACCCGAAAAAGTATCTTCTCTAAATAAGACGAAACTTTTTCACTCGTTTTCTTTCCACTATGTTAAATCTTTTATTAAAATACTCACACCCGCCCCGGGTTCGCACGGGTATAAAGTATGTCACTCACTGAAAAATGTCTCTCAAACCGCGGACAGACGGACGGACAGACAGACAGACAGACAGACAGACGGACAGACAGACGGACAGACGGACGGACAGACCGAAACTTCCTCCTTCCTTCCTTCCTCCGACAGGGTTCCTTGTTGACTACGGAACCCTAAAAATAGCGACTTTGTTTCATACTATGTAGTGATGAGTTTTTGTAAGGAAAGAAATTCAAATTACGATTTTTACGAATCGGATCAAGTACATCGCTTAGTATGCAGGTTGGTAAGTTGTAAATTTATTCGCATTCATTTCTAACTCTTGACCAGTGATGAATTATTGGAAATTATTACAAAACTTCAATATGCACGTATTTTTTCTTCTCTTTCTCCGATTTTAACAATAGCAAAAGCAGAATACGTATTGTGCGGTCCACATCTAGATCAGTAGTGAAGAATGTAGCAGTTTTACAAGGCATGGTGACGTACAATGTTGCTATATCGTGACATGCATTTAACGTTATGTTAACGTAAATTTGCACGTCACGTTAACGTACCGTGCCACGTTACCGCACCGTTCCACGTTGACGACGTCGTGACGCGGAGATGTGGACATGCCCTTAACCTCTAGGTCCGCCAAGAGACCGATACACGATAAATGTTATGAAATAAAACACTAGAAACCATAAATTCTCGACATTTTATTTGGAAACATTTACAAGAAACAATATCTTTTTTATTTTATTCAACAAGTTTTCCCAGCGCTGGACGTGGGCAAACACCGACATTTTACTCTAAGATGACATGAATCCTAACTGGGTAGTGCCCTAAGCTAAGCTTAAAACATACTGTAATCAGACAATGACTTATCAGCTACACGCTAGGTATTAGTAAAAATAGAAAGCACTACTATTTACTTCTGATTTTTAACAGACATCAAACTGTAATAATACTTCCTGGCTTTTCTAAACAATTCATCAAATGCATTTTTGGTGATCAAATTATTAAATTTACAAACAATTACGAAATTCTTCGAAAATATTATGAACATTATTCGCTACTTCGATAGAATTTGATTCTCAAAATATTTAAAAACGTAATAACTATATAATTACTCGAATTAACAATAATATTTTATAATTATAAATAGAAATTTTATTACATATTTAACATGACGGACAAATTGAAATAAATAAATGTAATAATTTCATTTTTAACATTTACTTTTACCAGAGAGAGCCCATGTCATCGCTTATTGTTAGTTTATACAATGTTCAGCACCTTTATAACTAAATTAGACTAGAAATTTTATTCTGAAATAGAATATTTATATACATATTTACATTTATTTACAATCGTGCCAAAATCAGCTAAGGATGCAAATTATTATAATTATTTTTTTGCGGACCTGGAGGGTTTGACGAACAATATTTTTACTTTCTACTCCTTATTAATTGCAAATCTTTCGGTGTTCACGACCAATTCTATACAATATATAGAATGAGATATACATAAAATTACGAGTATCTTTCTTAATCAATCTTTTAATTTTTTAAATAATTAACGAAATTGCACAAATATTTCTTTAAAAAGAGAAATTATAGTGTCAAAGTAAAACGTCATGACATGCGATTACGCAAAAAAGGGTTCAAGTGATGTCTTGACCCTAATCGGCACCATTAAAGGTTCTGAGCTATTTTCCCTCTGACATAACCTTTATGGAAATGATTTAAGGATCACTCTCGCAGAAACTCACAGGTAAATTTTGAATGGCACCCTCGGGGAGGCAGTAATATAATAAAGTCTGCGGCTTACAATTTTTTAACTCTATCTAATCTCTTTTACTTTAAGCAGACGCTTGAATATAATATAATAGTTGAGACAATTTTAGGATCGTAGCAACGTGCTCGTAGGTCGTATGTGAGCTTGACCAGAATTTGTAGTCAGTAGCATCATCAAAAATGAAAAACGTTTTTAAATTTAATATCTAAGACACTAAAATAATATGTAAAGGTATTCTTTCAAAAGTTACCTGGTGCCTGGTATACTTATTATGACCCAAATTAAAAATAATCGCAAAATTTTGTGAATTGTCACTTTAAATAAATTTAAATACACTTTAACACGTTCTATTTTACACTTACCTTTCGTTAATCGCTAAAACTATGCACATTTTGATTGACAGCTTCTTCGTATCCATGACCCCACAAAAATTAAATTTAAGTGTCGTAAAATCCTTTTAGGTATGTAAAATAAATTTCGTACTGCGGGTATCGTTTGATAAACTCCAGTGTATTAACTCAATGGCGGCAGTCATATTATGTTTCTAATTAATGTGTCCTATCAACAATCACGTTATACACACCTGGGACCCGATTCTCAAGGCTCGAATGTGTTTCGGCCGCAGGCCGTCTCACTCACGCGTGCGGGCTAACCCACACGTACCACAACCACAGTCCACACCACGTCGCAACGACAGAATGCCGTCAAGCAGTGCTTACGACGAGTGAATGGTGTCGCTGCAGCTTTTTGTAGTTGCGTTGTGGTACCGACAAAATGTCGACGTGGTTGCGTTGTCGATAGTATGAAAGTAGCTGTTGCGATATGGTTACGTATGAAAGTCAATAAAACGGAGGTAGGGAAGAGCGCGGGCGGTGTGGGCGCACTGTCATTGCATCGACGCAACGTTGTGGTTGCGATGTGGTCGGCCACTACTTTGCTTGTGGTTGCGATGTTGTGATGTGGTCGGTATCAAACAAGTGGTCGACAATGACTGCAAAATGTGGTATGTGTGAATAGTCCAGTTCATTTACAATACGAAATATACGCCTGACCACGTGGTGTGGTTGTGGTACGTGTGGGTTGGCCCTGAGACAGTATGTGCGCATCCGAGTGAGATAACCCGCTATCGAAACAACTTTCGTCGCCTGAGAATCGGGCCTCCTAGAGTTGAACTATATCGCGTTGCTCGTCACTCGTGTGACATTTTTAGCGCTCCAGATATTTTATTTACAATTCCACTTGTATCTCGTATTCAGGAATAAATAAATGTTTATGTCAATAAAATACTAATGGAATCTTCGAAAACAAATTCAGTTTAAAAGTTAAAAACAGTTTACTAACTTAATAGCCTTAAATTATGTTAAAGTAACCGTTAATATTAAAATAACTCTTTTTACGTTGTTCCTTGTTAGACGAACAATATTGTGACTACAAAACGGAACTTTAAAGTTTTCCTGAGTGTCACCCTATGGCGTTAAATTGTATAATTTGTGTAGTCCAAAGCAGTTAAGCTACAATAGTGGTAAGTTACAGTTAGTAACTAGGTGCTAAGTAATCGCAAATAGAAATCAAAGTCACGAATAGCGCTATATAAAGTGTCACAAAGTTAATGTCACACCACTCAGTACTTTGTAACAGCTCGTAGTAGTAAAATACTTTGTAGTTTGTTAGTACAATTTTGTTATTCGGTCACAATTTTTCACAGTTATGTTCTTTATATTCAGACGTATCATAGAAAATGCTACTAAATAAGTTACAACTTTATGAATATTAATTTTGAGGTTTCTGTTTTGCTAATACAAACATGACTGATGACAATAATATAAATTCTAGAATCAAAGGAGCACAATTTGACCTTACGTCTTTCTAATTTGCGATTATGACCGGTTTAAATTATTCCAATCCAGTAATTGAATCCAACGCCGGATTACTACTGGAATAATATAAATGGGCACTGGAATGCACTGAAATGCTATTTAAATAAATTGTAAGACGCACAATAAACCAATGACCATGAACATTAACAATTAAAGGTTTATCCCAATACAAAATACGAGTACATGTCTCGCTTCGCTCGTGGCCACACTAGATTTCTTTTAAATCGACTAACGTTCCCTTTACGTGTCTGACAATTCCCAGTATCAATCATACGGACCTCTTTACAAATATTTGCCCGCGACGTGCCGTATTTGAGAAAGAGATGATAATTTTCTCGAGTCAAGAATTCACCGTATTGTGTGATCCATATATTGTTGATGGCATCTTCAAACATGGCGTTTTACTTTGACATGTGGATTGAAATTGATAATTTTATTTTGTCCTGTTGTAAACTGTGGATTTTACGAACGTTGTTAAGAAATTATATTGTTCTGCGTCACCATGGCTGCTTCCAAAAACAGAATAATAATAATTTTAATTTCTATTATTAATAGAATCATTATAAAATAATTATCTAGATTATATGACTCAAGATGGTGGGAAGGACGAGTATAATGTCCAGTTATAGCAGTCGACTTCAATAAATAATTGCTGTTTAGAATTCACTATAAAATATAATAAATAATACATATTTTAAAAGTAAAAGAAGGTACATAAAGTATATTATTTAGTAATACTGCCTCATTTCAAGAAAGCCTCTTGAACTAACTTTCCGTACATCTAGGCTAATATTACATTTTAGCCTTTAAGTCACTCTAGTAGCTAATTACTTAAATAAACTAAATAAGCGTTAGGTAAGGTGTAAAAGTACTATACAGTAATAGTAAATCAATAAGGAACACAATACTCAGGATACATCTATTCTATATACAATTAGATTTGCACTGTGACGACATTATTCCAGAGAATATAACTAAATGGCTTTATTCCACGAATCACATTATTTAGAACTATAGCTAAATTTAATGTTTTTATTTATTTTTATTATGACTTTTTACGAGGCAAATAAAAAAGAGTATCTGAAATTTATTTTACCAATGGGCTTGGAGAGGTTTTATGGTGAATGCGCTCGTTAAACGAAACGAAAAGTTTACGTTATAAGGTTTCTCAATTTATAACCACGCAAAACGATTAAGGTTCAAGAATTTTTCTATTTTACTAACGATCTCAATTTAAAAATACGTCTATGATAATAATAAACGTATAAATGCCTATGGTGTCTATATTTAATTATGTTTGCAATCTTTTTATTTTATGGCGTCTAAGGAACGAAAAACTCCATAAAACCTGAAACAAGAAAAAATCGAGCATTTACAGAAGATTACAACAACATTACCATCTTTATCTGTCAATAATTCTATAGGGAACTGTGGAGCTGGGTGGGGCTATATGGTTCAGAGCATAAGTCTGATATAGAGTGTGTATTGATAACATCGTAGCACGTTTATTCAACCAAATAGATGGTCAATATTCCAAAAGCGTACGTAAAAATGTACGTAAATTCTTAGATGTATGCCGGCCGAATTTTTAGGTATTTCATTACTACGTTGCACGTTGAGACGTCTTTTAAACAGCCGGTTCAACATGCAAACCATGCCATAAGATCAATTCAGACCGGAAAGCGACGCGTAGCGTAGATGCATTCCTTTTTTAAGTATGGATTTAACAGTTTGCCTTCTGATTTCACCCTTAGCATTAACAACTGCTAATAACCCAGTTAGCCTATGCAGCCCAACTGTTCCATATAAACAGTGCAAATCCTTTACATCTACGTTTATATACAGCTCTCCTGCACGCGGTGCGATGTGGTCACGACCTCGGGGCGCAGGCGGTGCGCCGTGAGCGATGACGTCACACCTGTCCCCACGGTGCACGCTGTCACCCCCTTGTTGACGCGGCCCAGACTGTGATATGACTGAAAAGATATTACTACGTTATTTCCTGAAAATCACAATAGTATCTCTATTGTGATTGTCTAAGAGCCAACCCAAATATTTTGAATGTATTTACTTCGCTGCTCTTATTATATTAGAATCTATATTAGATATTAATTTATATTAGAATACATTCAACATAATATTTTGGTTCGTAATTCGAGTTCGAGTTTATTTAAAGCTGTGTCTGGCATCAGTTACCAAAAACCAGAAGAAGAATTGAATAAAAACAGCATTTCTAGTAGTGGATATTTTATAAATACATCTATAATTTCACTCAGTACAATGTGTTTTAGTGTACAATGTACATTTTCTATATTTTCCTCGCATTTTATCCGACATGTGACGGTCACACTAAATAGGAACTAGTAACGGACACATGGCTACGAACATTAGAATCCGTTTGCCATCCAATAAATCACAAGAATTGCTGTGAATAGTAATATTGAGGGCACTATTTCATGAATCCAAAATAGAAAAAGATAAAGCAGTGATGGATTTAGGACGCAAAAATAGTGTTCTTCGTAAAGGACATATCTACGTGAGAGTTGCTTAAATATTAATAGTTTCGCTACATAGGGACATGGCAAGATTATTATCTTGCCATGTTCCTAATAATATTATAATATTATGGCATTGATATATTCTGAGTATAATGTGTTGGTTTATGATAAATTTATTACGTTAAAATGTTCTATGTTTTTTGTTGCCGAGTAAATTAATTTCATTAATAAGTATTGTAATATTCTTTTTACAAATAACGTTGATAAACTAATACAAAATAACAGCGTTCTAATGCTAAATACTTCTCATACGGTTTTACTCGATAGTTTTACTCCAAATCGAGTAAAACTTATCGTATCGACCACAAAACTCACACGCTTGAGTATGGCTTGAGTAAAACTCGACGACTCGCGTCGAGTAAGTTCGAAGGAAATTAGATTTATTTAATTCCACCGAGTCGGCTCGATGTGAACCTTCGAGCTGTGAGTTTTGCGGTCCACAAGGCAATTTTTACTCGATTTGGACTAAAACTATCGAGTAAAACCGTATGTGAGTACTTAGAATTAGAATAGTTTTTCATAAGTCTATTTCTAACCTACGAAAAAAACGGAAATAGTAATAGATAAACTATGACTTAGTCCAGCCATTTTAAGGACAAAGATTAAAATGTAAGGCTTTGTGTGAACAACGCTATTTAAGATACTTTTGGAAGGGAAGCGAAAGATAAATATACTCGAACACAAATTAGAATACCTGAAAAATACTTTCACTTTCAAAATGAAACTTCAACAGAAAATATTTTTCATTTCTATTATTACAAGACAAAAAAACTCTCCAAGTTTGGAGCTTCAGTTTGATTAAAAAATACATTTTTAATTCCACGACGATGCAACCCTTCATAAAAGTTCGGTGTGATTTAAAATTTGATAAACTTGAAATGTTTCTCTCCAGCATTCAACTTCCCAAAGCAGACCGGGCCAAGAATAAACAATAAATGGTGATAATAAATAATGCAAATTGACATAAGTGAAATAAATTTTGAGATTCTTTTGAACAAAATCAATTGAATAACATAGCAGTAAAAGTTATACGCCTGTGCCAGCAAATTCAGACAGATTTTGGTTTTGTAAATGGAAATACGTAAATAGTCATTCAAGCCAAGCCAAAATTAACTTAGCCTGAATAATGAATACACCACCAGACGAGTCAGCAAGCTTTTGTGTATTTCACATCCAATTAAAGTTTTATTTGTTTGTCCAATACTAAGTTTTAACTCAACACGCTCAGTATTTACGTATTACAGGCTGAATACGCTGGAATAGAATGTTGACCTACTCTCATTCTGAATATGAGGCAGAAATATATTGTATCTGTACGCCCATTGTGTCTTATAAAGATCATTTTATTCCAGATGGAAAAGTAGAAAGTTTTCATACACAAATGCATAATTACATTTCGCGTTGCGGAAACCGAGCATTATAGTTAGGTTTTTATTTTTTAATGAAAAATATTTTCGTGTTCATTAAAATATGAAATTAAGACACGATTTTGCGTTAGTCGTTTTGAAGCTACACGGTATGTCTTTAGCACCCGGTTAACTTTTATGAACGTATGTAGCAGTTAGGTCTATTAAAATATTCTGCAAAAACGAATCATAACTTAATAGAAGCCTAAGGTACTTACACTAGTTAAGGGTATTCTGTAGTCCTTCTTCCGAAACTCGGTGTAGTATCCGCCGCCGTCAGGCTCGGAGCGCGCATCTTCGTTTTTACTGTTGGGCGGCGGCCTCTGCAGGCTCATGTACCCGTTGGACACAGGTCTCCTCTCTATTGAGAAAACAGTTTCATTTCAGACGCTGAACCTCAAAATCATACAACTAATTTAGTCCGCGAAATTCGAAATGAAATCACCTTTTATAACGATAACGTATTGCAATAAACTAATTTAAATTTAATTAATTCAGAAAAGGCAGTCGTAAGCGCGATATATTCATTAACGATACACAAAAGAACAATTGTTATAATAAAAAGAATGGAAGCCAAAAGTGACTTTCAATTAAATTTTTCATCAAAAGTAACAAAACAAAAGTGCCATTAAATGAAAACACTTGAGAAACAATTGGGACCGGATACAACAAAGCGCGAAACAATCCTGTCGATAAGATGAAAAAAGCAAATGAAAGCAAACAACATTTTTAAGGTAAAATTAAAAAGCAATGAACGATGTTTTTATTACACTTTCACAAAAAACGATTATGAGACAAAAAGTGTTGAAAAATATTTTCGGATCTGGAAGACCTAAAAAATCTTGAGTTACACAACTATTTTTGTTGATATTTTTTAAGACATATAATATTTTAGAAAAAATTGGTTGTCTGCAAAGTCGGTTTACTGACGATAGTTGAACGCGACAACGTCATAGCCTCAGAGCAAGGTAACGCCGCAAGAGTCATGTTTTTTCGTGCGTGCAGTGCAATAAGACGTTGTTACGTCAAAAATATTTTACGACAACACAAATAAAGAAGTAAACGAGAGGTATTATTTAATATTTAAGAGATATTTAAAATATGCTATGAAATTTGTAACTGCGTTTAGCACAGTTTCAAGTTTTTGGTCCTACTCACCGTATAGATTTGGTATGATATCCGGATCCGCATCGTCTGCTGGGTCAGGTTCCGGCGCTGCCCGCGCCTCCGTCTTCACCGGAGTGCTACAGGCCGGCGCCCGATCGGCGTACATGGCTTCACTGTTGAATGAAAATGTTATGTTGCAAGATGCTTAACTATTAACCTACAGTTTTTTAACCATCAAACGGTGATATCGATTATACGATCTTATTTTGGAGCGACACAAACAATTTTAACAAAAATGAAGCAAGAAAATTTAATGAATTTTGAACCTTAAAGGTGCATGTTTGTTGGGTAGGTGTCGATGTCTTGCAGCGTGTCTCCTGTACAAAACCGCTAAGACCCCACACACGGCAGCAGCTAAGAGTGCTGAAGTAGCAGCTACACATGCCAACATCGGAGACATTGTCAGCGAATTGCTTTCACCTGAAACAAAGGAACATGAAGAAAATGGATGAAAACAACAAATAGTTACATCTAAACAATTAATCATAATTTATTTCAGATAAACCTCTTTTTCTGAAATAAATTTTACGTCTTATTTCTAAATAAGACGTAAAAAGAATCAATACTTTCATATATAACATCAGCTATAAATCTATGAAAACGAACAGTGATAAAATTGTTAAGTCTAATCATAGGGAACGATGCAGTAACAAAATGAAATAAATCGAGTTTAAAGCCATCGGGATTTGCAAAACAACTCCATTGGCCGAGTTAGGCGTAACAGTTTACATTTCATTATGCCAGTAATTGGTAGAATCCTGGAACAGCATGCATGCGACGTAGAGCACGGATGCTGTTAAGTATTTGCATTTATTAGCTAAAATAGTTAGGGAATTGGAAGATAGAAACAATTTATGCGTCATACCGATGCTCGTAATACTTAATTTGAACTCTGTGACCCTTGTATTAGAGATAACTTTTATTGGCTACCGTAGATCTATTTATGACGTTTACATTATTCCAAAATTGAAAATCACTTATATTTATAAATAGAAATGAATTTAATGAGTGTAATTTATCTAATTCTTATGAAATATAATAAGTAAATCGTTCTTTTAATTTCTAACCAATAAAATGTTGTCTAAATTTCACAGTAAAAACATTCCACAGTGCCCTAAAAATATATTAAAAATAATAAAATGATTTAAAAATCAATTCATAAAATATTTGAGGATGTTGGTCAGGCACATGATCATACATAGTTGATTTACATCGACCCACTTTAGCCCCTCTCAGACGAAATACTTAGCAACAACCTAACTTTCCATAACCGAATCCCAAATAACTGTCATTAAAGCCCAACAAAATTTATGTCGGGACCAGCCAAGTTTATACGACTATTTCCAACGAAACGCTTGTCGAAATTAAGTTCGTATATTTCGCGACATGGCGTGCTGCGATACACAGATTAATATTTTTAATGTTAGCTTCAGATCATAAATAAAAGAGTTATAGCGGAGGTCGAAATAATTTTGTTGTAAATTAAAGATTGACATCATTAAGTTTATAGCAGAGAGGTCTGCGAAATTGGCTTTAAACGAGCGCGCCCCGTGAATTAAATATCGCCGAGCTGACAGTATTCATAAACTTCGCTGAATCTTTTAAAGTTTTATTACAGGGTTTAATAAAAAATATAGTACACAGACTTACCATTTTGTTCATGAAAGACAAGTTAAAATTGTAAAGCATAAAGCGTCCTTTTTAATATTCTCTCAACGATTCTCTTAACACGGGAACACTTTAAGACTAGATAATACTATTATGTTTTTTTAATATACCGAAAATGCTTTCAAGCGAAACTAAATTCGTACCTTGTAAATAATTAAAATTCCAGTTTTAAGTGAACTTTGGTTCACTAAATTCAAACAAGGATGACGGATGTATTAATCGAGTATAAAATGTTGTATAAACTATAAACTCACCAGTATATTTAGCTTGACCCCTCAACGTAACTGTCTCGATAGTAGACACGTCACTGCGGCCTTTGGCATTGACAGCGTACAGGTCGATCCTATAGCTGACACCAGGTGGTAGCCCCCGGATCTCAAAATATGGTGGCGTTCTGTTCGTCGACACATTGTATCGGACCTGCAGAGAGTTTGATTGATATAACCCGAAATTATATAATACGAAATACCTGTGTATTTTGTTGCACAAAATATGTAACTACGAGCTTTTATTTATTTATTTAATTTTTTATTTTACCATTTATTTCAGGCATCTAGGCCCATAATACAAATACATATTCATATAATAATATAATATACCTTAACGGCTAACATGCATATTATTATTATACACTTAAAAACTACTTTACTTTATCACGTGTTGACGGCTACGTGACGCGCTTCATTCCGGAGTCTCCCCCGGAACCTCTTTTGCCCGCGGCTTCGCTCGCGTTAAGGTTCATCTCCTATTTGAACCCCTTGGGGTTGGAATTTATCAAAATCCTTTCTTAGCGGATGCCTACGTCATAACATCTACCCGCATGCCAAATTTCAGCCCGATCCGTCCAGTGGTTTGGGCTGTGCGTTGATAGATCACTATGTCAATCAGTCAGTCAGTCACCTTTGAGTTTTATATATATAGATAGAGAAATACGTAATCTGAATAAGATCCAATATAATATTCAATAGAAGTTGAAAGCATTATTTTAACATAAGCACAGTGTACTCCATAAGTACTTACATTTTCCAACAGCATACATAATTTATGTACTAATTTTAAATGCGTATGGAAAATCTTAACTAAATTCTCATATTATTTTAGATTTATTTCGCTGGCAGCAATGAGGAGGAGAAGTTAATTAATGATTTAAATAATTAAATTATTGACAATAGAATGACGCTTGGCAAATTCATTTGAATTAATATAATTATTAAAGCTAGCGATAACGTGAATGGAACGAAAATATATTATTGTTTGTCAATACAAGATACTGTTTTGGGGTCATTTATAAAGCTAAGCGAAGCTAATTGGTTTTCCTCAAGATCCTAATAATATTCGCAATTCTCTAGCGGAAAATGTAAGAGTATATCAACTTCTATAGTTTATTGGCCGTAAATATAAATCGAAACACTTACAGTTAAAGATGGAAGCTCCAATAACTCCATAAGGAAAGTCTGGGGAAGACCACCGTCGAAGTTCTCAACGCACTCTACATATAACGCGTCCAAACTCTGATTCGCAACTGTACAGTTCTGTAGGTGGAAAGGACGACCTGCAAGAATTCACATTATTACGGTTTACGGTTTAAGACTTTATTTCTCACAAAATAATTTACAAATTATTATACACGGCGAGAAACACGTGTTACAAAAATAAATTGAGTGAAACAATTGGCAAACACTTCCTAAGTATAGACAATTACATTTTTTGTCTTTACATGTTCTCACAAAACATTACATTTATCATCACTATTTCAAGATTATACATCATACATTCTCTGGAAAACAAACATTACAAATTTTATCATTCATCATTATTTCAAAATTATACATCATACATTTTCTGAAAAACAAACATTACATTTATCATTATTCTAAATTATATTTAAAGCGCATCGAAATTGTTGGTCGAAATTCTAAAACACTTTCTTTCTCTCTTTAAAAATCCTCTACAATAAATCGAGTAAACTCACCGGCGGCCACTAACTGGAAGAGGCACGGCACTTTTTGCTGTCCCACAGCATTTTCGCCGTAGCAAGCTAAAGTTCCATACTCCATGTCAGTAGTCGGTGTATAGTTCAAAGTCGATGTATGTCCGTAGCTGCTGTATAATCTGTTAAATATAATTTCCCATGTAAAGCTTGTATTAATTTGAATAGAATAGAATAGAATTTATTTGTGAAATGCACGTACAATATGTAAAAGGTGTTAAAACTATAATGGTTTCTCTACATTTCCACCTTCGTCAATTTGAACCTAGTGCAAAGCTGATAATTGTTTAATCAAGTACCTAATTAATATGGACGAAATTCCAGAGCTATGAAGAAGCGTGTAATCTGGCTTTAGTCAATGGAGAGAGGATTAAACGATTGAGCCGATAAGACAAGATTTTAAGTAATGTCCTCCTCGGACAAATTGAGGAATTGTTTTGTCGAACTTTCATAAGAACATTAAGAACAATCGACCAACTTCATTTTATCCAAGAGATTTGCTAATTTGACAGATTTTCGATTATGTTATTTTTATGAGCTGCTGCACATCTTTTTCATTATTATCAAAAGGTATATTATTAAAAGTATTACCTAGGAGGTATTTCAGTTTGTTCTCCCGAGTTATTGAAGGTCCAGTGGAAGGAGACGAGTGCTGGATTGGCATCAACAGAGCAGTGGAGAGAGACGGTTTCATGTTTGAGGGCACCAAAGAGTTCGCTGTCCCGCCGCTCAGCGCATACTGGAGCGTCTGCGTAAAATTAATATCATACTATTTATAATATATTATCAAAAAGTTATTGGCCTAATTATATTATATACAGTATGAAACTATAATATTGTTTAGTTTTGTTATATTCTATAGTCTAATTCATAAAGTTAATAATATACCTAGCGGAATAGAGTAACAATCTCGAGCTGTCAAACGAAATTGGTTTCCTCTGTGTGTAAAAATATGTGTATGTAGCATGATTGAACATGATTTCTATGAGATTAAATTGTCAACGTGCGGCACGTGCCGACTGGACGTCAAAAAAAGAGTGCTGCTGTCATGTATCAGACGTCTCTTTTTACCACGCAGTGACATCTCTCTTGCTCAGGCCTTTGTTTCTCTATTTCGCTAGGTATATTAACTTTATGGTCTAATTAAGGTTTATTACAGTTTCATCTTTGACTTGTACCATCGAAGAAATTGATTCATAGGCATCTGACGGACCTACAGCATTAATTTGGTCGCATTATGTGAACTTAATGTAAGTAGCCATCTGTGTGCTAGGTTTGACAAAACGTGACTAATATGTAGTTCCCCCACCTGCCTATGAATCAACATATCTGATAGTAGGTACTATATTAAACAAGAATAGAGATATTTTCGTATATTTAGTAGATGTGATAACAAATACCAATACAAATACAATAATATATTCCGGTATCCGTATTAATACAATACCGCAATCTTACAAGTCTCGGCACAAAACCCAAAAAAACAAAAATAATTTTGAGGTAAATTTGTATGAAGAACTTAGAAAAATGTAGTCATGGCTACGTAGTAAATATAGCGCTTCTATAAATGAAACAGCAAAGGACGCTATGTTAAAATATGGTTGCTCATTTCTACTGTTTTCACACAAAAATACAAAGATAAAAAATAAACTGAAAACATCGCAGCGAAAGTTTCACAATCAAGAAACGTTATATAAAATCTTTACTGAGAGAAAAGTCAAGCTATCACTTTACATTCTATTAAAAGTTCTCAACAACAATTGAAACTGTATAAAACAAGACAAATTCTTAAATGACAATAACAAGATCGTTAAAGCAAAATCGCGAGACTCAGCTGGGAAGAGCCGGAAGAGTTAGTTCGATAAAATAAAGAAAACTACTAAAAGTAGGATTGATATTAAACTAGAAAATCTTTGAAAGTTTAGCTAATAATTATGGCACGGTCGCTTTAAAAGTTGAAATGTTCTTTATGGAATCCGTGACTTTGCTCTTAGCTTTGAAATAATATCAGAATGGAGTTTTGAAGTTAGTTTTATGAAAAAATCCTATTTGCGTCATACGATGGAAATTTAATTCATTACCGTGCTTTGGTATAAACTAGGTTTTATGCAGAGATCATAATCATTATGGCGACTAATTTTATATGATAAAATATACATTTTGTAAATTAATTAGGTATGGCTTTTTTGACAAAAATGGTGTTTTGGTCAAAAAGCGTTTTCAACTTTTTTTAAATAAATTTGCTAACGCGTTTCGTATAGTACTAATACCGTTTGTATATTTTGTTGTTTTCTGTTACTGAGTCAGTAATTGAAAATCCAATGGCGCTATTTAAATTGCTAAAACATTCGCTTAATACTCTTTGGACACCAATGGAATCAAACAAAAAAGTATCCAATTAGAATATCAAATTGTTTCAGCAACAGCTGGAAAGAATAAAAACAAGAATCCAATTACAATTCATAAAATCCAATCATTGCTCAGCACCAATAAAGCTGTTGTTTTTATCTTTCACATTTGTTTTCTGTAATAACACGGAATGTGGCGCGCCGATCGATGTGCATCCGATATCAACCCTAGACTTAATGTTCCAATTTACTAAACAAATAAATAACGACTGAACTCAATATAGCTAGAGTATGCGAAGAATATTTATGATTTTGAAATGAAAATCTAACTGCAACGCTTTTATTGAGTTTTTTATCACTAACATAATGAATGTCATTCGAAATTAAAGTTTACTCAAGTACCTAACAAAATTTTTTTAACAAAAGAGAAAACTAAATTTAAGCCGGTAGTAAATTCTTAGCTTAGTGCGACGAAGTGCGATCTGTAAGCTCGTCTGCTAAGAGATTACTCGAAGGAAGATGACTTACATCGGACTAGCAGTGACACCGGGTTGCTTGTTCCTTTTCCTTCACTGTTCGCCGCCATACAAGTGTAGTCCCCAGCTGCTGCCCTCGTCACACTTTGAAGGACAAGACTCTGTGCACTCAATATCACTCCTGCTGCTTCATTGTGAAATATTTCAGTGTTCTGCAATATGTTTTTTTTTTAATTATTTTTTTCTCATTTATTAGATGACTACTACTACGCTATGCTACTCCGTTGCTCCAAAATTCAATTATTGCGCAAGAACTGTAAATTTGTTGGGAAACAAAGTATCCTTTGTCCTTTCCTGGGACTCAAATTATCTCTATACCAAATTTCAGCAAAATGGATTTAACAGTGTAACAATACAATGTGAAGCTCTAGGATCAAACAGAATATTTAAAATTAGATGACGCCCGCCAAACGCCAATATTCGTTTATCGCGCGGAAACTATATCCTATGTGATAATTATGTCCTTTCCCCGGGGCTCAAAGTATCTCTTCCTTTCAGCAAAATAGATTCAGCGGTTTGGGCGTGAAGAGGTAACAGACAGACAGAGAGACAGACAGACAGACCGATACACTTTCGTATTTATAATATTAGTATGGATATGAGCATATTGTTGTGATTTATTGAAATATCTTTTCATATTTTTTATTCTTTAGTTCTAGGTATACTTACATCATGAAACCAAACCAGCCTGTGTGTTTTGGGATTAGCCTTCACGGTACATTCAAAATACACGTCATCCCCCTCTTTTATTTCGTCTGGATTCAAATTGGAGCCCATTTTCAAATCAACTACTGGCACATCTGAAAAATAAAATGTCTTTTTTTTATGAAATAAGGGGGCAAACGAGCAAACGGGTCGCCTGATGGAAAGCAACTATCGTCGCCCAGGGACACTCGCAACATCAGAAGAGCTGCAGGTGCGTTGCCGGCCTTTTAAGAGGGAATACGCTCTTTTCTTGAAGGTTTTCAGGTCGTATAGGTCCGAAAATACTGCCGGTGACAGTTTGTTCCAAAGTTTTACAGTCTGTCAATGATACATTTACTAAAACTAGTTCAAATTGACGCCCTTATCTGTACTACAGTAGATAATTATTTTTAACAGGTAGTTAAAGTTTTTGTATCGGCTGAGAACATTAAATAAGGTTGTGAAAAAAGTTGCTTGCTATTAATAGAACTATCTGGTGCAAAAATGTGTTAATTGAATTTCAAAATTAATTAACGTTTTTTGTACACTATTTAAAATCGGAGGGTTGATGGGGTAGTCTTGTGAAACGTTGTGCGGAATAATTAATAAGGTGCAAAAAGTATTTCGAGGCCGGATCGTAATATTTTATAGGAAGGATATAAAGTTTGAAGGTAATAAACTCTGGCAATTTTAGCCTTTCACTTCTAATTTCGTGATAATTAATGCGGCTTAAGTCTTGAGTTGATTAAGGGTTTGTCTGCTGTCGACTCGGTGTTTTACAAAAGTTGAAAAATTTTTAATTGGGTTACTTTTGAATAGCACATTCGAATTATGTCGAAATTGAAAACAAAAGGAAATCGTGAAACATCTTCAGCTTTGTAAAGCAACGTTGACTGTTTGAATCGCTAAATGGTACTTGATTTTACTAATAGAATCTTGCTACAAGAATAACAATCAAAATCTTTTTCATAGACGTACAATTTACTAGGTTATATCTGTATAAACTTTGAAAAGTTTTTGTAAGTTATTATATTTCATTCATTACAGACCAACAAAGAAAATTCAAACGAATCCGTTCATTTCATGCAAAAAGAACATTAATATTTTCCTGTATATTCTAGCGCTGAAACAAAATTATATTTTTTCTATTAAAAATGTAAACGTCGCAGACGTATCCTATAACGTATTCGGTAGAGATATTGAATAAGGGAGATTTGTTTTGTGTTATTTTCATGATAACGAAAAAAACACATATATAAATTGAACTTAAAATAAATTAATAATAACTAATTATATTTTCTTTTTCACGTAAAACCTTTTAAATATCTTTCTGTCCTCGTGTTTTCTTATATTTTAGAAACAATATTATCATGAATCTCACAATTTGTATACGTTACAAATGTTATCTTTCTATTCAGCTGCTTCTTAAAATGTTGATATAAAAATGCTATATTTTGCCCGAATTTTAGTATTATCAATGTCTACCGTAGGCCCTCAAAATCAGCGAGTTTAAAGTTCAGAGAGATTTGGAAATAAGATTAGGATTAACCTTATTTGTCTTCTTGCAAGCTTTTTGTGGATGAAAATAAACTTCTGGGCAATGAAGAGGTATGTTATAAATTATTATAATGCTTACAGTATAAAAGCCCTTAAGGTGACGCCTTGATAATTTGGCTGTAGCGATATCGATTTTTCTCAGCAATGACTAAAGCTAAGAAATTAAAGTTCATTGTCAGTATTCATCATGTCTTTGACTTTGAATTACCCAATACCCATAGCATAACACGATTGGTCAACTTTTATAACACAGAATAATTAATCAAAAAGACCTCTGTAAAAAAGGGATCCCTTTTTTGCCAACAGAGGAGAGTGATTTAAGCTTCCAAAATTTGTACATAGATTAGTTCAAGCATACACTTTAATTTGTCCATAGCTTATATGAAATGTATATTTTATGGTTTTTAAAAATTACGCGACGAAAACTATTTTGTCGCTTACGCCCTTTCCATTTTTTGATGTTCCATTGCTTGTTTTCTATGAGGGGCCGGGCCAGCCTCTCATAGAAAATAAGCAATAATATGAAACATATTATCCAACACGGTTTTTTTTTAACTTTAACGCGGCGTCACCTTAAATAAATTTTGTAGTCATAATTTACCCTTGATAAAATTAAGTATTCTGTAGCTTATACTTATTGTATTTTATTATAAAACGGACAAGTCGATTGTTTAATATTTTGTGTAATAAAGGTTCGAGATCCTTTTATCGAGTTTTTTCCAGGTATAAACTCTCCTGACGACGATGGAAAATGTGAAAGCCTGTCTATCAAAAAATATTACATTCTACCTTTGTATGCGATCATATGTTAAATTTCGTCTTTGTCGATATAATCATTTTCAATTTATCATTCTGCCGCGGCAGCTGTAATAAAGCGACATCGCATACAAAAGAAGAGAGCAACCTCTTAATAAAAGGTTTCCTTTTGCCCTTCTATAGTATAATATGTATTTTGTAGGCGTTCGAAAATAAAATTATTGTTCAATATTGCACTTTCTAACATTATTCATAAGCTTTGCAGTAAAAATGCGCGTGGGTTACGAGCAGGAGCTCTAGTATTTTCGACAAGACTTCGAGAAAACTCACCACCGACTTTTTAAGAAATTGGACTAATATATTTTATTTATGCAAATCATTATTAATGAATAGATACATAATATCTTAATTATATCAAATAACATAGATATAAAGTAGTAATCTTATCTTGCCGTTTTACAGTTTCCTTTCAATTCAGTTGACATTTAGTTCAAAAACTGCATCTATTTAATTAAGAAGTTAATTAAGTTGACTTATCTTAATCATTTAATCAAGACACAATTGATAAAAAGCTAATTTAACTTTATTTTAATTTGTTTTTCCTTGACTTAGTAATTACGTACCTACTTCTCCTTATAGAAATAGGCACCAGACAGACCGTGTGCTTATAGCTATTTGCATTAGTAGTTATAATAATAATAATAATAATATCTATGGACGCTTGGTGTGAAGCGTCCATAGATATTATTATTATTATCAGTCTATAGTATCGTCAGTCTGGCCCCGTGCTAAGTACCTGCAGGACTTGTGTTACAGGTACCAGACAACGGAAATACAGTGTGTAACAAAAATAAGTGATAATACTTTAGGGTTTTTTTTTTTTTTTTTTTTTTTTTTTTTCGAAAGGGTCTAAGCTACTGGTCTGGTTAAGACCATGGTAGTTTAATCGTGGCTATAACTAGTCTGTTGCTAGTTGGTTTGGAAATAAACAATGAGGGGGGCCTGGCCCCCTCCCCTAAAGTCACACGTGTGACATTCTAGACGGGCAATATTGGGGAGAGCTACGAAAATAAGCTATTTTTATCTGACGTGGGAAACTATTAACTAAGAACCACCTACCAACTTTAGGGTGTGTACGTGTTCCTTGTAGAGAGTTCACTGTGAAAGTAGCAGCGCTAAAAGACGAAAAAATTTGTTCACTTTTGTATGGGCAAGGGCCCGAGAGTCACGAGTTTCTCCATACAAAAATGAAAAAAAAATTTGGTCTTTCAGCGCTGCTACTTTCACAGTGAACTCTCTACAAGGAACACGTACCCACCCTAAAGTATTATCACTTATTTTTGTTACACCCTGTATATTTAATACTTTTATACTATACATATAATATATATTTAAGATTTTTATTATATCATACACATATTTAATACACACCCATGACCCAGGAACATTGAAAAACTTTTTGTTCCGTCGGAGGGATTCGAACCCGCGACCCCCGGCTTGAGTTACCACACTCTCTAACTATTGAGCCACGGAGGTCGCCAGTTTTTAAGCGATTGTCCAGCTTTTATGACAGGCTTTGAGCGCGGCGACCGAATCAAGAAATTTCGTAACGACAATAACCCCCCACTCCGACCACCGGGGGTAAAATGGTAACATTTAGCAATTCCTCTCAATCAATTCAGCCAATGAATTCAAATTAGTACGAATTACTAGACATGAATTGCAAGCAGACTTGCATTTTACGATTTTAAAAAAATGAATCATATCATGATTCATATTATTATTATGATTCTCCAAAGCGACCATTTAGCCCCGCAGCACAGCGGTGCGGCGTCAAAATCCGGGCATCGTCTAAAGGCGTTTTGATTCAGCAGATTTCGGCACATTGTTCGTGTGCGTGCGACTAGAGTCTCGGCGAATGCGAATTAAAATTATTGCATAATTGGTAAAAAAATGCTACACAAGCGCGGCAGTTTCCGAGTGCCACACATTTTTTTCTTATAAAGCAATCCTAAACAAAAAGAGAGAAAATTTTATCATGACATGAAACTTCTTCCACTGAAAACTGAATTATAAACTGAAAGAGAAAATCCATTGAAACGTTTGCTTTTTTACACTCGATTATATATCTTCATCAGCTCAGGTCGAGCTAAACCCTTTGATGATCTCGCTTTAAATTCAGATCCAGAGCATTTTGAATTCTATACAAGCATGAATAAAACATAGAATCCCCTACTCACAGTGTACATTTAGCCTCCATTTGTCTTCAATAGTTGAATCAGGTATGTGCTTATTCTCAGCTTGGCACGTCAAATATTTTCCGTCGTCCTCCACTCCCGGCACGAGACTGAGTACGCTCAGCGTTTCGTTGTTTTCAGAGAACTGTAAAATGCATCTAATTAATTAAATATCCTATACTTTTATTGTATGTTACATTGCTCTATATTCCGACATTATATTGTAATTAAAAAAGTTTATATCATAATTTTATCATTTGGACTGCTGTTAAAATACTGAAGAGTATACTTAATCTATATACGTATCTATTAGTAACATTTAATTTTGTATCTTTTGCAATATGCCTAAGCAGATTTGCTTTATTTTACGAAAAAGGTATCTGAAATCTTTTGAGACTGATCTTATCTAAGCTTTCTTAAATCAAAAAACGCTTGGTTTCATGAAACAAGATTTTGCACAATGTTATTTATTTTTACGTAAGACGCAGGTAAAACGGCTTACATATCACAAAAAGCTTCTTGCTGGTGATTACAAGATATTAAAAATATATTATTTATTTAAGGGGGCGACTAACCCTACAGTGTCGATTTTATAATTCATTTTTATACTTAAAAATAAGCCCCGAATTATTTCATTTTCTAAAATTAGATACTACATTATATTTCCGAGAATTCGATCTGAGCAAAAACACGATATCTTAAAATTTTTTCGATGCATCTTTGTGAAAAAAAATAACACATATGCATCTAATTTTCACGAATTTTTCTTATATTGCCATAACCGTGCTTTGAACTAAGTTAATATTTTAACACGTTGTATAAAATTTTTGTATATTTATTTTTTGTATATTTATCGAGTTATTGAGAAAAAAACTAATTTGGCGATGAATCCGCGTCGGCCTTTTTCACCTGGCAATTGGCATATGAAAGACGGGCGTGAGTGTGAAGAGTGAAGGCTGTTTCATTTTTTGCGTTAGTCGCCCTCTTAAGAAATCACTCACTTTCTGAAACGAAATCTATTCAGTGGTCGCCGCAGAATATCGTTATACTTTCTTACACTCGTGATAATGATGATGATCATAATTCTAACGCATACCCTTAATTTCGCTAAAAAGACATCAAAGAGAAAGAAGCAATTAAAATAAATATAAAATATTGTAAAAATTATCATTACTGTCTTGGTGGCATTCATTAAAAAAATCACCCTCTCTTAACAAGAAATTAACAAAACAATACAAACAAAAGAAAAGGGGACATCGAGATCTTTTGTGTTCACGAAAAAAATGTCACGAAAACAATAATGAACATCATTATGGGCGTAGGGAATGTCCAATATATAATTAAGGGAGAATTTCTTACATTTTTCGCCATTCGCTTGAGCTGCCTGTTATTTTTCCACCAAGTGACAGATGCTTCAGGTCGAGAGCCGGTCGTCTTACACTCGATTTCATACCTTTTGTCAGCTGATACTTGCTTTTCTTTGGTCAATATGTTCACTGTTATCGGTTTCACTGTAAATTAAACATGATTTGTCACACCATGCCTCTTACCATTAAACAGGTACATGATTGTTCCGTTGAAAAGGAAATATCACAATCTATAATATAAAAATGAGTCGCTGAATGTGTTGCTAAGCGCAAAACTTGAGAACGGCTGAACGGATTGGGCTAATTTTAGTCTTAAAATATTCGTAGAAGTCCAGGGAAGGTTTTTGAGTGACACGAAGTTTATTATAAAAATAAATAAAATAAAAAATAAAATACGTTTATTTCAGGTTACCTATAGAAAAATTCTTAAACTAGAAGGAAATAATTATTATTAATTTAAATATTTGCCACCCTCTGGCGCACCGGATACATGCACCTGTGCCATGGACCCAGTGCTTCAGGAAGGGGCTGTCCAGCTTATCACTGAGTATTACAATTGAACTAAAATTATAATAATAGAGAACATAGAGCACAGTATCATATTTTGGAATAACATCGCTAGATTTTTTTTTATGGACGCTTCAAACCACGTCATTCTAGCCCCGTGCTAAGTACCTGAAGGACTTGTGTTACGGGTACCAGACAACGGAAATATATTTAATACTTTTATACTATACTGTACATATTTAAGATTTTTATTATATCATACACATATTTAATACACACCCATGACCCAGGAACTTTGAAAACTTTTTTGTTCCGTCGGCGGGATTCGAACCCGCGACTCCGGCTTGAGCTACCGCCTACCGACAGCCCACAATCTGAGCCACAGAGGTCGTCAAATGAATATAACATTATTCATTTAATTTACTGATACTGGTCAACACTTATCATATCACACCAATTCCAATAACTAATATTGTTTAATCCACCTGCCCTCATCAATAAACCACAGAGGTTTTGTTCGGATTGGCGTCAGATTTTTTATCATGTGTGATAAATACATAAAAAATCATCAGTCGCAAAAAATGTTTGCAAATATTCATAGATTTAGTAACTTATCAAAAATTCAGAAATGCGCTCAAGTACCAGCATTTTTTTTAATAATAAACCCGAGGTTTATTTGATTTGTATGAAATATTGTAAAGCCCTTGTCGTAATTTTATTTTTCACGCTATCTTAAGTTTCAAAAACGTCCAAATTTGCAAAAAAGATGCCTCGGTCCTTCGTAAGCTTTTAGTTTTAGTAGTTCGCCAAATATTTGACATGATACTTTCAAAGTCTTTTCGGAAACCTTTCGAGAAAAGAATATATTAATTCTCATTGCCGTGACAGGCAGCTAGCTCAAAGGAAATCAAAGAATTTATCGCTCGTTTAATCAAACGTGAAACGTAGAAATAATCTTAAGGCCTGCCCCATATTATATTGGAAATTCCTTTTCGGAATATTATCAGAAAGCTACGAAGATAGAGAGACAGATTTTCCTCTTCCTTTTCTATCGATTGTCAATCCTAACTGGAAAAGATATTCTTTTTTTTTTCTAATTAAAGGACTTTGTCGTAAAACGATAATGCCGTATATAGGTATTCAATACAAATTAATTAAAAATTGAAAATCAACAAATCAGCCTCATTTTAAACATACTATGTAGTCCAGATATATCTCTTAAAGGAATAGATATTCTTAAAATAAATTGTTCCACATATTCTTAAATTGCAAATTGTAAAACTAAAATACTTACAATTAATATCTAAGATTAAAACTTTGGTTTCAGGTGGGGCGAGGTTGGTGTTTGACGCTTGACAGACGAGTCTCGCATTGAGATGCTGCCTCCCGACGTTAGGGAAGGTGAGGGTGTTGACTGTGATCCCATCGGCTCTCTGCTCGTACGAGTCATCTATGACCACGTTCTCCAAATACCACGTGACTCGGGGCCGTGGCCGACCTGAAATAGAAAAGAATTAGAACCATTTCTTTTTACATCATATTTCACGTTTTATTACTGAATCATGTATACCAAAGATTTGAATTTGCATCGCATGTAGACTTTCATATACCTACTGATACCACAGAATATATATTAGTAGTACCAATATTTCAAACGTTTAATCATATTATGCCATGTAAATAAATTCTGTTTTTGGCTTTTGTTCTTTATATCGCAATTCATAACCAATAAAACTGGATAAGCTCTACAGAATACTGATTCGATGAAATTTACCTTTTGCCATTTTGCATCTGATGGGACTATCACGATAGTTTATCGCCCCGAGAAATCTTTTTCTTTGGTATAAAACTGAAATCTATTTTGCCAAAGATATGCATTTGTATGCAAAGCGTCTTCTTTGCTCAGACACAGCAAAGCGCAGATGCAACATCGCATACTGAGTTACGTAGAACAAAATTTGTTTAGGTACAATGTGCTCAAATATTCGATAGAAGCAGAAGTAGGTATATACGTGAATTTTACATATCATGGAATATGCACTCGGATATTAATAAACTAGGTACATTTTGTTATTGGTCTTAATGTGTGGTATACGTCACGTCAACAGCATGAGGATAACATTTTTAGCCCACCTCAGTCATTCGCACTTTTTAGGGTTCCGTTATGAACAAGGAACCCTTATAGTTTCGATCTGTCCGTCTGTCTGTCCGCGGTTTTGCTCAGAGACTATACAACCTACAAAGCTTTAAATCGGCATGAATGTACATATTAATGATGGCAACAGAATGGTATATAAAATCTTAAAAATATATTTTTATGGTACCTCCCCTACACATGAAGCGGGGATGTTTTTTTTTCACATCCACCCCATCGTATATCGTTAGATAGGTTTTAAAAAATATTACGAGTATTCTTAGATAATTTTCCGATTTAGGGATAAATTTGTAAAATATGAAGCCTTAAAGTGGAAAAAAAATCGTTAGTCCAGTGTGCCCTCCTTCTACAAGCTAAACGGGTGCTTTTGGAATTGTGAAAAAATTCACGGAAGTAGGAAATATGCTGAATTTAAAAGGTTAAAATGGCTAAGAATACTTCATAAATTATTAAGTGATCAACTAATTAAAATGTATTCGGCGAAGTATAAAGGAACGTCTTGTTCAAATTCCTTTGAATGTAACTGAGATGATGTTGTCAGTAGTGCAAAATACGTTTTAAATGTATATATTCATTGACTATACAAAAATTATTATGAAAAACTAGCGATACTACGGAACCCTATATTGAGCGTGGTCCGACACGCACTTGGCCGGTTTTTTTCTGTATAAAAGTAAAAAATAATATTGTTATATTGAAATAATTATAAAAATTAAATTATGATTGTGATTCATCATAATATCCTGTCCTGTAGGCTGTAGGTAGGTAAGTATAGCATTTTGTTACAGGAAATAAATCAGACTTACAAAAGGTTGAACGTTTAAAATAACGACTTGAAGCTATAATACCTCAGGCCACGAACATTGATGGCAAGAAAATACTTGTCAAGAGGATCTTATTACATTTCAAAAACAACAAACAATGTTCCAGCGTTTACACGAAATTTTCGACGTATTTTACACCTAAGTTCCAGAAGTTTATTAGTAATTATTATGTTTTACATTGATTGCGGTAAGTATACCTATTTTATTATAAGACCAATATACAACAATAATAGGCATTTGTTATAATATTACCTATTCTAAAAATTGTATGGGCAATGAAATTTAATATTATATTACTAACCATTGTTGTAATGATGGCACATAAGCATTTCATTTTAACTTGATATTGCATAATAACAATAATAATAACATTCTACGACCGCTGAAGTGATTTGACAAAACACGCGCTACTGGGACACCTACATAATGAAATAACAAAAAGTTGGTTGAATGCGAACAATACGAACGAGTTGTCACACAATCGACCTATAAACGATACAAAAAAACCTACTAATGGTAGTAAATATGGGTGGTCGATGGGTTTTTCGATTTATTCGATAACAATCACAATTCCAGGCCCACAATATCTGGCCCGGTGTTATCGAGATAATGGGAGATGCAGATTAGATAAGAGGGCGTTAAAAATAATGTTGTTTTATTTGATTCATGGCAGTACAAATAATATTTGAGAATTCAATGAAATTGGTCCAAAAGAAATTACTGTTATACGCGTATCTTTATAACCTTATTAGCTTATTTTTATTAGCTACCATTTTAACAATTTAATTTGTTTAATTTGCTGTTTTCCATATAAAAATACATTGAAAATTGTACGTTTCCCCAATTTACCGATTACGTCTGATTATGCGGCTAAATAATTATTCCTAGTGTTTTAATTTCCCCGTTACGGTAAAACCGTTGGCTCCAAAATTAAAACTGTCAACTTGAGTTTCTGTCGAATCAATAATGACCAGGGTTTTACGGTAAGGTAATTAATGTAATTTTCGTTTACCCGTTCATCAATCTAACTGACAAGCTGTCATTATGCTACTGTAGATTGTGTTTTCCATCCACAGCGAATAAAAGGCTATAAGGAAACGAGTTGAAAATTCTGACATTTTGAATAAATAAATGTACAGGCAATTCATTTGTTCTTTCGGAGATTTGTCAGGTCACACTAGTCATTTATCTAATATTAAAAAGTGTTTTGTAACAATCATAATTAAGTAGTGTAGTGTGTGTGACCTACAGTCTGTCAAGAAAGAGTGGACGCAGTACAAAATTTTCTAAACGTAGTCACGCTCCAAATTAGTTTTTTCTCTATGTATTTTCACAGAGAACGCTTAAACACTTTAAATATTGTCACTTTGCATATTTTTATCTCGATTTAAAAATGTTTTCGTATTTTTTATATTGTGATTTTAAAATTGTGTACAGCGTCTACTCTTTTTTGGTAAGCTTTTTTGACAAGGATATGCTTTGAAATATTTTGCCTTGTCTATCAAGCTCTTTTTCGCATTTTACAAAGACATGTCCATTGTTCATATAATAATATAAATTACAATATGTTGAAGGATAAGCAGTCTTGAGTCTATAGTTGCATTCTGATTGCTAAATGTCAGAGGAAGTCATAGGTAGTCTAGAGTCTAGTTGTTTTCTGAATATATATTATGTATTTTAAGTAAGGGTTGGTACAGTAAGTGCCTTATCACACTGGCGATTAGCGAGCGATTTGAATGCGACGCGACTGCGCAGCGCACACGCCGCGATTGCGCGGTGTGCATTTCGCGACAGCGCAGCGTCGTCGCGGCGTAGCGTAGACGCCATTTTGTACACTCGTCTACACAGATTATTATTAATAATAATAATAATAGCTCCCACACCGGTTTCGGTGACAGTGGCCGGTTTCATGAAACCAGACCAGCTACGCAGGAGTAATTTTATAGTGCCCAAGTGTATGCGCAGTACACAAGAGCACTCTCCATTCCTTTACTCTCATAACCTAGTGGGACGGCAGACCGACACGACTGGTGAGAGATCAGGCGCAGGACCGACTTTTTACATGCCCATCCGACACATGGATCATCTTACTTGTCAGACAATCAGGTGATCAGCCTGCATTACCCTACACAAACTTGGAAATAACATGTTTCCAACGCGGGAATCGAACCCACGACCTTCGAGTCAAGAGCCGAGCCCTGAACCACTGGACCACGGAGGCGTTCAACACAGATTATTATTATATTATATAGGAGATTCATCTAGGGAGTGACGTCAGAATCCAATTTGCTGCTGAGTGTCCAAAACGCCGAAGGCAAGCTGCGTGCACGCCATGCAATCGCGGCGTCATCGCGGCGTGTGCGCTGCGCGGTCGTGTCGCTTTCAAATCGCTCGCTAATCGCCAGTGTGATAAGGCCCTAAGGTCCAATTTCACCAACGTCTGTTGGTATTAACATCTTGTTAAAATATCATGTCTTCTCTTTCAGTCATACGAAAAACGAGAGATGTAAACATACATTAATTCGATCGTTAACTTTAACAGTCGTTGGTGAAATTGGGTCTAAAGTAATTACTTACCTCCTTCCACCTCACAAATAAGGACAACATCAACACCCTCGTTGTATGGCTCCACCAGTTTCGTTCTGTCTCTTCGTTTCGCGTCGTATATCGTAGGTCTATTTGGTGGTACTAAAAACGAAATCATTAATCAATTTACAGTAGTGATTAGATGAATCGATATTATGCAGTTTGAATCTTTCATGTAGTTCAAGGTTAGTCATAATTGGAAACACATGTAGAGGCTTTCGCATAGTTGATTCTGCATTTACTTTTAATTGATTTTGAGTAACCTAATGGATATCGATAAGTGTACATTTTACACTACTTAGTAAAAATACGATGCAACGAATATAATTTTATCACGGTGACCAAATATACGAGTATACCAATATTATAAGAAAAGTTAAGAAGACTACATAACAGATTTTTATGTTATTTGGCAGGAATTATGAGGAGAATACAGGGATGGAATATAATATTATGCTACTATTATACTACTTCTTGCAAAAAAATTAACGGTTTTTTCGCGGAATTAATTATTTAGATGGTACTGTGATTTTTGTCTAGTTATATAATAAGTTGAAGATCTTTACAATATAATACTTACTAATTACACTAAAATTAACTTTCAGGTTCCTAGTCGGCGAGTTTTTGAAGTCGACCCTGCAGCGGTAGACGCCGGCGTCGGCGGCGACCACGTTGTCGATCATGAGCACGGCGGGCGTCGCGCCGCCTCGGAAGTACGCTCGGTTGCCGAACACCAGCGGGGAAGACCACAACTTCGGCTGGTTGTAGGATCGCCCTCGGATGTCGTAGCTGTAACAAAAAAATGTTATACACTACGAATAATAAAAACTAAGGAAGAGTAACCGTGTCCAAAATTTTATCCGCGTGTCTACAAAATGTGACCCGAATATTACATGCATACTTCATGCATGTATTCGGTACACAATTTTGTGTTTTTAACTTTTTATACAAGTGACAATAATTATTGTCAACGGCTTTATTTCCTGAATGGTAGTGTTTAGTTGCTATTGTCATATTTAGTGTGAAAAAGAACTAAATTCAAGACGGTTGAAGTATCCAGGGAGTTACGTTTCCTTAGTTTTTTTCATTTGTAGGTTATACAATATATATATGACGCCTCCGTGGTCTAGTGGTATAGAGCGCAGAGGTCGTGGGTTCGATTCCCGCGTTGGAAACATGTTATTTCCATGTTTGGTTAGGACAATGCAGGCTGATCACCTGATTGTCTGACAAGTAAGATGATCCATGCGTCGGATGGGCATGTAAAAAGTCGGTCCTGCGCCTGATCTCTCGCCAGTCGTGTCGGTCGTCCGTCCCACTGGGTTATGAGAGTAAAGGAATAGAGAGTGCTCTTGTGTACTGCGCACATACTTGGGCACTATAAAATTACTCCTGCGTAGCTGGCCTGGTTTCAATGAAACCGGCCACCGTCACCGAAACCGGTGTGGGAGCTATTATTATTATTATACAATATACTTCGGAATCAATTTGAAACTTATCAGAACTAAGAATGCCCTTGGATGTCGTAGCTGCAACAATGATATTATGAAATTGTTTTATTTCGGAATAAACTTGAGAGCTTGAGACGAATGGCATCAGAAATGACCTACTTGCTGACCTACCAATTACCACCCGAGGTTCAAAAACAGCGAGAACAATCTGTTTTAGTCTCTCATAGGCTTACTACGGGTCTTAATTGGTCAAATTTAGTAATTCCTCTCAATGTAAATAAATGTCAAACTGACGGATGTCAAATTAGTACGAATTACTAGACAATTGCAAGCAGAGTGACTACAGAGTGACCATTTTGCGATTTCAAAAAATGAATCATATTATTATGATTCATATCATGATTCTCCAAAGCGACCATTTTAGCCCCGCTGTTATTTTCCTTTATATCCTCCGTCTCAAATTATTTTCATCTCAGAAATTTATTGAACCAACACCAAATTAATGTTATAAAAATAATAATCTTATCTATGTTTATTGTATAATATTATCTAATATTTATAATAACCATACATGACTTTTACATCGTTTGTTTGAAACGCTAAGATTGAGCTTTTTTAAAAATACACACATAAATTCAAATGAACCTATTATTCTTGGTAAACAAAGTTAAATTTGGCGCACCCTATTTAACATCGTATAGCTTTCATTTTGAATAAACATTTGCGAAGTTGAATGACTATTTCAGTTGCACACTTGAAATAAAATCCTTCATTTTAACAACTAATTACTAATTCAATCAAAGGCTCAAAGTTATGTATTTATAAATTATTCCACTGTGTATATTACCCTCACACCAGTTTCAGTTAAGGTGGCCGGTTTCATTTAAGCCGGGCCAGGGGCCGTACCACGAAACTGTTTTGAGACTCAAACAATCGAACGAAAATGCCGCGTCCTACTCTAACAAACGTGAAATGACGTTGTTAGAGCAGGACGCGGCATTCTCGTTCAATTGTTTGAGTCTCAAAACAGTTTCGTGGTACGGCCCCAGTTACGCAAGAGTAACTTTATAGTGCCCAAGTGTGTGCGCAGTATACAAGAGCGCTCTCTATTCTTTTACTCTCATAAACCAGTGAGACGGACCACCGACACGACTGGCGAGAGATCAGGCGCAGGACCGACTTTTTATATGCCCATCCAACGCATGGATCATCTTACTTGTCAGACAATCAGGCAATTACTCAGCCCGCATTGTCCTAACCTAACTTGGAAATAACAAGTTTCCAACGCGGGAATCAAGCCCGTGATCTCCGAGTTAAGAGCCACGGTCTAAACCACTGGACCACGGAGGCGTCAATGTGTGACCATTAGCGTCAATTCAGGTCGCAACTCGACACGGTAAATTTATATTGAATTGTACCTTTTTTGTTGACCCTTACCTGTACAACGGCTCCCCATCCGACTCCTTGAACCACAGCACCATGACAACCGCGTCGTCGGAGTGAAGCGGCTGGATGTCGCACGGTAGAGATGCCTTTTTCCCCAGCACGCCTTGGACGTCCGATGTTGGCACTGTAACAAGAAAATAACAATGATTTTACTGAATATAGAAACTAAAACTACCTAAGCTATGTGAATTAGGCCATGTGTATTTATTCTATACTTACTTGTATAAAAACGTAATAACATATCTATTACAATTACGACAGTATATAAATTAGTCTATGATTACAATCATAAATGAATGTAAACAACCTTGTACGCGAACAAATAATTTTTAAAAAAGCGACATAAAAAGGATATGGGGGAAAAGCCCATGGACGACCTAAATTATTGTAATAAAAAAAAATAAGAGTAGTAATTAATGATACTATTCGTAATTATTGTGAACTCTTTTTCCTACACAGCTTTGAATACAGTTTTTGTTCGCAAGAACAAAGTTTTTCTCTTAATTATTCTTCTTAACCCTCGATCACTCGCGCGGTTTTTAGCCCCGCGAGCGCTCACGGGGTGTTGTGGCCACCCCACATTTTGTAAGTGATTTTTATGCGATATAATATCAGTTAACAAAATTAAACCAGCATATTATTATTATTTTGTGTAATTTGATATGTGTTAATAAGAAAATTTAAATTGTATATTCAACTTTATCGTTGTTCTATAAAACATTAAAGTAATCAGCCTTTTTTAGTCGTAATATTGGGATCTTTTCAGAAAAAAGACAAAAAACAAATAATTCTAACTTTTTTACATAAACTTTCTCATTCAAAATCGTAAATATAAGGTATAATTAACTAAATAAAATAAAATTTTCTTATTTGTCCGAACAGGAACTGAAAATTAACTTTTTGGCACATAAATTTTTCGCGAAAATTACGGTGACTCAAGGTTATGGTGTCTTTACTTATACAGCACTGCTTTTTTGATTGTGACTTTCATTCGGTACTTGGTCCAGGAGCATTCAACATCATCTTGAGTGCTTTGGGAAACCCCAAAGCACTCAAGATGGTTTTGGTTATACATATCTTTTTTCAAAGTGGCCTTGAAGCATGCTCAAACCCAATGATTCCACATACTAGGAACTTATCATGCTAGCTTGTGATTGCGCCATATCTCAATTGTAGATAACATTTTCATTGATGCCATACGTATCCAGGACCCTCAAATCCAACTTCTTCTACTTTAGACACATCAGCTGCTGAAGCATCCTGTGCTGACAAAGAATCATGATCAGATTCTTGAATAAAATCTTCATCCATGCTGGCATTGCTTTCCACTACAGAATTACTTCTTCCTCGAATAATGGCACCAATTATTTCTCTCCCTCTTGTTTCCAACTCATCTAAACATAAAAATATTTGAAAAAAAATGTTATATATACGAACAAAGAAAATATGTAAATAAAAAGTTTGTGCTACATAAATCATTGAATATATTCTAAGAAATCAACCATTATTTATTATTTATAGTAAATAACGGTACAATAAAGTAATTTACTTTTACTAAACAATTAAAAACACGTACCTTACTGGTAATGTAACTTCTGAAAAAGTATATCACGAGCACTCGCGGGGTGTCGTGACCACCCCACGCAACTTTCAACTCCTTGTCAAGCTGCAAGCACTTGCGCCACTTTGTGTCGATTCGTTTGAAGGTCACTTGAAGGTACCGGGAAGCGCGAATTCGTATCCAGAGAAATTATTATTCATTTTTACGTTCAAAAACGCGTGGGGTGCTGACATAACCCCGCGCGAGTGATGGCGGGTTAAGCCTATAAAACTTCTATATCTACTTTAAATAGCTCAATCGTGCAGGGATTTTCTCGACTATTCCTTGCCGGCTTAGTATCAGATGTTTTGACAAATATGGAAGTCTAACAAGAATTGCAAACACCCTAATGCGACAGCAAAGAGACTTTTGCAATTTAAAGTATGGATCGAAAGATGTTTTGTTCTGATAATATGTGATTGTTCTGTGAAAATATTATAAAGATGAATTATTTTTCCTAAGGAACACAATAAATAGATTCAAAATACAAAAATAATCGTAACAAGTTTTAATAAATAATAGGCCAAGTGCGAGTTGCACTCGCGCACGAAGGGTTCCGTTTCATTATAGAGCAAAAATAGGTAGGTTATAGGTAGGTTATAGGTTTTATACGTGGGAGAGACATGCTTCGGCACGAATGGGCCGGCTCGACCGGAGAAATACCACGTTCTCACAGAAAACCGGCGTGAAACAGCGCTAGCGCTGTGTTTCGCCGAGTGAGTGAGTTTACCGGAGGCCCAATCCCCTACTTTATTCCCTTCCCTACCCTCCCCTATTACCCTATTCCCTCTTAAAAGGCCGGCAACGCACCTGCAGCTCTTCTGATGCTGCGAGTGTCCATGGGCGACGGAAGTTGCTTACCATCAGGTGACCCGTTTGCTCGTTTGCCCCCTTATTTCATAAAAAAAAAAAGGTAAAAATGTGTTTTTTTTTTGTATGGGAGCCACTTACCGGAGCCGCCCCTAATTATTTATTTTTCCTAAGTTTTAGTATCAAATATTAAAATTAATAAAATTTAAATATAACAGAGTATTTTGTGAACATTTCAAGTGCCTATTTATTGCCATTATTGATATCGAGCAAAAAATATCAAAAAAATACTGCCTAATGATCACAATCAACGAGGATACAGTCGCATTGGCTATTTATAGACCACGTTGCATGGAAGCCCCTGAAATATTTAATTTATTTTGCTTTTAGTATTTGTTGTTAAAGCGGCAATAAATACATACAACCCGTGAAAATTTCAGAAATCTAGCTATGCCTGGAGACAGACAGACGGACAGACATCGAAGTCTTAGTAATAGGGACCCGTTTTTACCCTTTGGGTACGGAACCCTAAATAAGTAATTAAAAAATGCAAAAGCTTACCAGCACAGCAAACACACTAACGTAATTAACATGGAAATTCAAACCGTGCAATGATTTTTATGCATCACCCTAAAGCTTATGAACGAAATCACCCTTTAAAGTATTGCTTAGTTTAGAACAATCAAGTAATTTTCTGCATGCCAATATGGAATTAGCTTGTTCATGGAAACTGGCGATAAAATACTTGTATAATAAAGTGATTGAGCAACTGAAGTGTGACTTACCGAGGCGTGGCGCGGGCACGAAACTACCGTTCTACTCGCAATCAGCGCTAAGACACAAATGTCTTGTTATTGCCGATATAACATGCTTTTGACACGCCAAACACTATGAAAACTATAGAAAGCACTACATAAGAGCAGGTACACATTGGGCGTTTTGAAGCGCGCGCTTTGGTAACGCGCGTTTTGAGAACTCCGGATTCTATTGAAGCGTACATGCAAGCGCGCGCTTCAAAACGCCCAATGTGTTCCTGCTCTAACCGGAAAAAATAAAATAAAAAGTAGTTTTCATAATATTATGTCAAGTTATGAGTTTACAAGCCGCACTGAGAGACGTTGATGATTACCAAAGGAGTTGCATAGAAAATGTAAACAAAGTCAGTAAATATTAAAAACTCCATACAATTACTGTTAACGTCAAATGAATATATGATATTTGAATATGTATTTGAGTACGGACTCAAAGACATATTCATATATGATATAGTAATTTGATGTTAACAGTAGTTGTATGGAGTTTAATATTTACTGACAATTCAAATTGTAACTTAATATTAAGACGGCATATTAGAGAGTATATCGAATACGCATCAGTGGGAGATTGAATAAGTAGATAATAATATTATGTTTTCCGTGTTTCTGTCTGTATGTCCTTATTTTGCCTTATTCTCGTCACTTATCTGGTTAGATTTGATCCTGAGAAGTATTGTAAGCTTCATTTTATTGCGACTATATCAAAATTGTGTTTTGATTGCAATTTATCAAAGTTTGGGTTTTTGGCTTATCAACTAAATTAACCCATCAATCTCCAAGTGGCACCTGGCTGACGCATAACAATTGAAAATCTATTGTGTCTGCGATTCTCACGATCGAGTTATTAAATCACTTATTATCACGGAACCAGGGAGGTATATTGAAACAGTTTTCAACCAGCTAGAAGTATCTAGTTCAAATCATGTCACAGAGTTCACAGACACTGAAGAAATCACCAGGTTCACGGTAACATGACCTGTAATGCCACATTAGTGTAATCTGACGTCACCCATTTCGGTGAATCATCCCCGAACATTTGCGGAACGTGGGACGCTTGACTGAAGACTGGCTTTAATATCACGTACTCTAATATAATTTACGGGGCAGTACTGTAGGGTTCCGGTTATTTGATCCAATTTTCTGAAAATATTATGAGATCGGCAGCACAGTAGATGATGGAGACGTTACTTGATGTTCTTTGTTAGTAAATAACGATCTAATTCCTTGTGAGAAATCAAGTTATACAAATTACAAAGAAATAGCTGTGGAAATAGTACTATGCCTATCTATAATGCATGGCATAATGAAAAAGTCTCATGTTGTCAATGTAATAAATTGAAGCCAAATTACACGTTCCATATTTAAAATATCAAAATGTAAGGGGGAAGATGATCCATTAAAAAGACGATCAATTTTACTGTGACACGGTTCTTCGTTTGATGAATATCCTCAAGCGATTACATCTGAAACAACGGATTACTCCAAAACAAACGAACGATTACACGATGTATATCAATACGAGTTTTGATTTATTACTACCCACACCGGAAGCTTGCGGTTTCTATGAAGCCGTTAAGGCGCCATATAACCACGATAAGTGCGGATTCTTATTTTATGGAAGGAAACTGTAGTATATTTTGCACACTTCCTCTAACCTGACCCGGTGTTGTTTGACAGGAACATAGTTTCCTGCGAGTGCTGGTATCAGTTTTCTGTTATGTTTTTATAAGAAAGAGCAAAAAACCGATCAGATGCATATGCAAAAAATAATGTAGACATTGAACATTTTTCATCACTAAGCAATTATTTATTTCCAAGCATGTTTGATGTGAAAAGGCCTTACCAAAATCTCCATTAACTATACGTTCAAGCCTAACGTAACATAATATTACGAACGCGGGAAATATTATGTAATGAAACTTTTTAATCGGGACTTAAGGCGAGGATAAACCCCAATTTGTTATTCCGCGACTTCCGGTTTACCTAGTTCCAATATAATAACGAAGTGTTAAAAATATGAGATATAAAGCACAATATTCAAAATACCTTAAACCATAAACATTTTAATAAAACGTAATACTTTGGCTGTAATTAATTTACAAACTCACCTCCGAAAAAACTCTATTTCATCTAAATATAAGTATTAACTAGGATAATTGTACATTTTATTTGAATAAATTGTTAGTAAATCTATATTAAAAATTCTTTAACCGAACAATTTTGTTTCTTAATATTTATTTCCAAAGATATTTAAAAAAAACATGAAAAATAGAGAAGATTCGCCCGAGAATCTATAGTTTTATGCTAAGCTAAAATGAATCTTATTGCGATGCGTATGCTATATGCTTGGTTTTTGGTTGTGTGCAAGGGTATCGTTTTTGATTGAGATTAATCCCCGCCTTAACGCGACTTATTTAAGTAGTAATGCTACTACGAGTACATACTTTACATACCGATTAAAAAGTTTCATTATAATGCAACGCGAAAGTTTAAAATGTTATCTTAATATTATGTAAATAAAGTAGGATAATGCGGATCAGAAAAAGAGGCTTGTTTTATAATATTTTTGAAAGCATTATCATTCAATGACGTGGCTTCATCGCATCACCATAACTTCTACCCACAAACTCGTTTCATCGAGCCTTAACCCGGGATATATGAATAGGGCTTTACGCCAAACGCCCCGGTAATTCGGAATATGACATACGTCTCACACCATTCATTCCCATCAGGTCCAATATCATTGTAATTTAAATAAAATTACGACTCGATGGGACAGTAACTACAGCTTCAAAATAATTGGATTGGTTTTGGTTTTTTATTTGTTTTATTGAAAACAGGTGGTAAGTTTTGGGTTTCTTGATGGACGAGTTAATAAAAAATTGTCAGTATTATTATACTTAACGTAAATTAGAAAGTGATGTACTTTTCGGTTCTAGAACACGATAATAATAATATTATGCCGCTACATGTTTTCTAGAACAACGAATGCGTCAAAAAGAAGACAAACGTTCCAATCTATTTAGGCCAATTTAACAAGAAGACTCTACAAAATAGAAATCTCGAGTTGCGCTACAATATAAGATAGTAACGGGTAAAGTTTGATCAAACGACACCATTAAGCATTGAAGTAATTAGCACGAGCTCTGTGCCCGGGGAGTGATTAACTCTACTTCACACGTCTCACTGCGGAGTCACGTAGAAAAATATTCCTCAGCACGTATATGATTTGTCCACGGCTTTCTTTGCATCTCGAGGGAAATGTTCTTTTTTGAGAATGGGGAGAAAAGTCCCTGTATATCTTGTATAGGAACTCTTCCTTATCTGTCGTTTTAATTTGTAAACTTATTATTTGAATCTTAGGCTATGTATGTACTCTCTCATTCTTTAAACCTGTCAACATTCGCATCCAAGGCATTTGTGAGGCCAAGGTCACCTTAAGAATCATAGTAGGAGCCCTACGAGCTGATTTTTTGTATATTGATAGGTTATAAGTTATATAATTTAAGAGTAACATTGTCCTACAAATAGAACAATCCATATTTTAGTACCGTCAAGGCAAAGTATGAAATTCTTTCTATCTCTGTTAGCTACCACTTTCAAGATTTTTTGCAGATACAAAATATGTTGTTCGTCTTATCAAAATGAAGCTACTCACAAAAAATTAGCTTGATAACTTAATTTAAAAAAAAATGTTCTAGGGCGCTCCCGTACTATCAGGAGTAATTACGACAAAACGATTAATATCTACTATATTTATTTTTTAAACTACCTACCAAATTAATGTCATCTATCAAAACGGCCATTAAATAGTTCTTTAAGCCAGACAGTTTCACGCAAATTAATGTTGTGAATTATTTTTATAAAACATTTATCTATATTATATTTTTATTTTATACCCATGTATTTTTATGATTGATACTCAATAATAATTATTTTCGGATATTTATCAAATGGACAGGACCATTTACACAATTGTTAGGGATATTAAAAATCGGTGTCAAAGGTAGATATCTACCTTTGACACCGATCTATATAGATAGATGGGGCGTGTAGACCTCGCGCATAGTTCACTAATAATTATAGATCGTGATTTACACCTACACCTTATTGCGTTGTGCTAAGGATCATTATGGCGAAAATTATTGTTACGTGATCCTCGTGTGGTACAAAGCACAAATTTTAATTTCATTTATTTATTTTATAAATATTAATGCATTATCAGTTTACAGCAAAAAACTTAAATTAAGACATACATTTTAGTACAAAATACTTATTCTAATTGGAATCTCTTCCAGTAGACTTTTGGATTATTTTTAATTGCACAATATAATTTAGTTTTAATGTTCACAACCAACGATATTTCATATTTTAAGTGTCTAGAGTCTAGATAATTTAAGTCTGTTATGGCTCCTTTAAGGTTTGATGTCCGTTCAAAGAAAACTTAATAATATGTATTATTATCTAAATTAAAGCCTATGGGCTATAATAGCCCTTTTATTTGATTAATAACCAATAATTCATAGGTATGTAATTTTCAATAATAATATAATACTTATTAGTTATTACTTATGTAAAAATATAATATTATGACATAACGACATAAAAATATTAACTGCCTCGCTCAGAGACGAATATTAGTTACTTAAATCTAATTAAATAAATATTCTGAAATAGGCCCCCCATACATTGTCTGTCAAAGTCATTAAAGTTTAATTATTATCATTGTGTCTCTGAGTGCGGTCGAAAGTGTATTTTAAATTATCACGCTAGCTCTCAAGACTTAATCCACACTCAATATAGGGCCGGAACACCTTCAATAATGTAGGTAGCTAATGATTGATGTTTGCGGCCGCGACTATACACGGTTTAAGGCTCGTAATTAAGCTCATGTAACATTACCATAATATTTTCTACCTACAATTTTTAAAACGCAGAGGAGCTACGCCGCGTCGTTGCTTTACGGTGCGTTTCCACAACCGCTGCACTGTGCATGGTCTGTGACGTTTAATACGATACATAATATTATTGTTATTACATTGATGCATGGCGTCGTTGATCTCGACGTTCGACAGAAGGACAGACAGGAGACGAAGTTGTGAGTGATGCGTTGTCTGTCATTGATGAGTGGTGACTTCTGTCATAGCGTCTTTTGTATTGACGCACATCATAGCAACTAGGACGCAGTTAAGAGGAGTCCACACTGCCGTTTTTCCATACAAACGTTGTCCCCTGTTTCCTCCCTGAATAATGCCGGTAGAGTTATGATTTGTTTCCTGAATATCTATGGCCACTATTAGCATATCCCTATGTTTTCTTTTTTTTTCATAATTTTATTTTTAAAAAAGATAAGAACGTCCAAAAACCCAAAAAAATGGCCAGATTTTCCTCTGTGTTCAAACACCCAGAAAACAAAACTGGCTAAAATATACAAAAAAAATAAAACATAGGAACACAGCTCAAGCCTTGCTTTAATTCTTAATGAATGTAAAAGTACTTAAATCGGTTAAGTTTTGGAGAAGGAATCAACGGACAACGAATCGAAGATTTTCTGTTCTTTTATTAGAACTTTAGTCCTGTTGTCTCTATCGCGCTCTGCGGTGGGAGACTTGAGATTGGTGAGACAGCAATACATTTTCAAATACCTATTTTCAATTTCTCTCGCCCCTGGTGTATCCTCTTAAGTGTAATGTTTCGTTGCAACGACGCTCACACCGCATTTGACCAAAACATTGTAGCCTCGTGCTTAATTTAAATTGTTCAATACACGTAGGCGTCACTATAGCCTTCATTATAAATATGTATGAACAAATACAACAATATTTTTAAACGAAAAGATCTTTACTTTCATGAGTATGAAGCAAGACTTCATTTAAAAGAAGAAGAAACAATGAGACGCAAATATAATACAACGAAATGAAATCCCGGCTTTCAAATGAATACCAGAGACGAACCCTAATATAATAATGGTAGAGAAATGGGTGAAGTATACGGAGCCTTTTATTATTACTTTGCCCTTACTGAGCGCCATTGTTCATAATCAAATACAACGTATGCCTGTCCTTTGTTTCTTAGACTAGATGAAACGACGATGAACTTTACGAAATAAAAATCAGAGCGTTAAAAAACTAAATAAATTAAACGTAATTTATAATTTTCTGATTTTAATTTGAAAGACAGTAAATTAAGTAAGGTTTAAACGTTTTTTTTTTAATATTTCAGTATTTTTGTGTAGTAAACAAATTTTTGTTTAAAATAGCTAATAAAAAATATGTATATTACAGCGTCACTTTTAGTTTCTTTTCAATTCGTGAAAAGAGGTCAATTATACTTCTTCTCCAATACAGTCTGAGCTCTGGCATTAGTCATATTATGGCAATTGTCAGGATAATAATGCCAAAGCTTTCCTTTTAACTGTTATATATATATGTATTTTATTATCCCAGGCGCAGTATAAGTTATGAACTCATATTTTGCTAAATTATAGCAAATATTCAGCTGTAGCTAATTACCAACTAATAGCTACTAACTAGCGTTGGATGATTGATTAAACCTCTGCAATTGCAGTACTAGATGCTATAATATGGCAATAATTACGGCTACGGATAAAGCGCAGTTCCTCACGCATTTAATGACCGTTAAAAGTGCATCCGATTAATCAATAAACGAGAACTAGCAGGTATGAGTAATTAAGGTATGTAAAGGCTAGCAAGATGGAAAACGTAGTGCTTTATTGTTCCTAGCATAACAAAATATAATATAATTGTCCTCGAAAAAAATATTATCCGGTAGCACTTCAAGCACCACCATCCCTACATGTATAATTTAGGTATGTATTAGGGTGAAGCCAAACGAGCGTAATTTGTGAGTTGTTAGTCGTATTATTTCGGCTGGCAGAAATTCTGCTGCATTCAGTTTCATACAAAAGTCCTGTTTGATTCACACGAGCGTAATTTTGTGAGTCATGATTTTTTATGAAAAGATATTTACGCGACTGAAATTCTGCGACTCACAACTCAAAAATAACGCTCGTTTGGCTTCACCCTTAATATTTGATACCATTCTCTTGATCAGGATTTAACCGCTCAAAAGTGAATTTAAACAAGAAGTGTCTGTCTGTGAAATCCCGAAACCAAATTATTTATTACATTTCTCTATATTTATACTATATCTTTTCACGGGCACTAAATATCTCTATACAAAATTTCATCGGAACGACATAAATCACTATCACCTGTAATTAAAATACCGCCGGAAAGAATGCATTAAAACACTTTATCTACGTAAAATTTTCATCACGTTTCCCAATTCCGAGGGCCCAAAGCAATATTCTGTGGTAAACGTGGGATATTACGTATAATTCGACACTGATACGTTATGAATTGGGCTGTTAGCTTTACGACTATTACTATTGTTATAAGGAACCGATATACTGTAATGTAATATCGGTCTCATTTAAATATTTAAGGTGCCATCGTTTTAGTTTGCTCATTTTACCTGCGTGATTTTATAGCACTTTTGAAGTAGGTTTGGGTTGATACAGAATTGCCATGAAAAGTTCTAATGGCAAATTTTCTTGAAAGTATTATTGGTCTATAAGATAAATTAATTGCCTTACAAGTAGGGAAGAAACCATAAATATAAAAAATACTAAAATCTAAAAGCAGCATAATTTTCTTTTCTGTTAAAAACCATTATGTTGAGCATAGTTCTAAGGACAAAATAATTTAAAATAAGCGGGTCCCTGTGCTTTATAATGTAAGTGCATAACGAGGCATTCTCCTTGCGGTAGTCGCATCACAGTAAATTGCATATGGTAACCATATTGCACATTATGAATGCAAGTGCTCACTCTCCGGGCAAAGAACGCTTGTCTGAGCAATTACTCGTTGGTCATTCATTTCATTAGAGTCATGGTTGTTCTTTGTCAGTATGCGTACCTTACTGGCCATAAGACGTATAAGTCAATAGACAGAATTGCTGTATAAATTGGTGTACGTTTTGTTTTGCAATTTAAAATTATTTTTCTAATATTACTTCGATCGCAGATTCCAGGAAATACTATTGTATTCTATTGTTGTCGCGATCACCGGTGCTCTTATGGGGCTTGAAGTAATATTATGATTAAACTTCAAGCAACATTAGATGAATAAATCAAAGAAGCTACACCAACCTAAGTTTTTTTGTATCTTCAGGATTGAGGTATTTTCAAAAAACCTGACCTGAAGAATTCTGCAGCAAAAATAATTGCTCTTTTAGAATTTACAAAGCAAAGCCGATATCAGGAACGCGATCGAGGCTCTGGATATTGAAATTGGATGTAAAAGGTAAGATAAAGCACGAGTGCTATCTATACAATATAAATCCTATACTTTTATTAGTTCGCCCGACATCGCAACTTATATCCCGTGAAATGGATTTATTCCGACAAATCTATCTATCTTTTTACTTTTGTTTCGTTACACCCCTGCTTCAGAAATATTTTCTAAAGTATAGAGCTGAAACGTAGTCTCTACATCAATCAGCGTTTAAAGATCTTTTTATTAGAGATTTTAGTACGTATAACTTTCGCGAATTCGTAAAAATAATATTATTTAAAAAGAAAAATGCTATAAAACATTTTTCAACATGCTATAAATTATTTTCTTTCTGCTTATATTCTATTTGTGATACTTACACATTATTTTTATAATCTTAGTACATACAAAGCCTATAAAAATAACTACTAAGTACCAAAATAATCTTTAAAAACCCTGATAGAACGATTTGATTCAGTCTCCAAGTATGTTAAAACCTATAATGAAGAAGTAAAAAAACCAATGTCAATTTAGTCAGCTCCTAGTACGAACGGTTTATTAATATTTTCAAATTAGTTCGGAAACAACTCATTAAAAAGCTGCACCTTATTAATTTTTTTAAGGTTAATTAAAGTTCGATATCGTCCAATACAACTGAAATTAATAGCAGCTGAGAATTTATATAAAGCGATTCTTCTTGTGCACTGACAGGCATTAGTCTTAGCTGTTGGTTTAATTTATGAAGCTGCAGCGACTCGCCTAATAAGTAACTTGATAAATACTTAAAACCAAGATGGCGCCTGACCTTTCTAATTATGTTTTAGTCCGTGAAATTTTTGAATATGAGATTTTTGTCTGAATGCTTGAATAATGGAAATATTTAATCCAAAGCATTTAAAATGTAGCGACTAGCGTCATAGTAGCTAATAACTTGTTTTAATATAAGAATAATAAATTGTGTAATATTTTATTACTTGCTGTTCCGGCAGACGTTGTTTTGCCATATAAAGTATTTCGCCCATATTATTTTATTGAAGTGACTAATAAAGTATGTCACTACTTATTGAGTCACTATCCCGTCGCACAAACAATGGTCTCGAGTTGTAATAATTTACTATTATTTATTCAACAAATGCACTTATCAATATAAAAAGTATATGTTGTCCGATTCTCAACCCTAGCCGATATGCTCGCTAAGATTCACGAAAATCGGTCGAGCCGTTTCAGAGGAGTTCAATCACTAATTTATGCAAAGATAAATAGAAGAGAGCTACGAATTCAAATAATAATACCGTTATGTTTCATATCGCCTGCTAAGTTTTTGTACAGAAAGTATTTCAGAAACACAATAACACTTAAGATCCTCATAAAAAGATGGCAAAGCGCGGAAACCCCCAAAATATATTACAACCTTATCAAAAATTATTATCCTGACATGTTGCTAAAATTGCCGATAAATTATTTCAATAATCCGCTTCTATTTTATTCCTGGGGCATTACTTAAGATATAATGCTAAAACCGTATGTCGGCTTAGCGATAAAAAACCGAACATAATAAGCGGCCGAGTGGGTGGACAATGTGATATTAGAGTGACGGTATTAAGTATTGAAAAATTTCTCTTTAATAATGATTTATAGGCCACGGGAGCAATTAGCTTAGAATTTTTCCAATACTTGGCTCCACTGTCGTTCCTTGTCGAAATACGAATTTAATTATGTATCGAACTTTGTCTTAATAAAATGAACGTATACAACGTTACCTACTTGCTGGATATTTTTTTTTATGCAATAAGGGGCAAACGAGCAAACGGATCACCTGATGGAAAGCAACTTCCGTGATCCGTCGCCCATGGACACTCGCAACAACAGAAGAGCTGCAGGTGCGTTGCCGGCCTTTTAAGAGGGTAATAGGGTAGGCAAGGGTAAGGAAGGAAACAAGGGAGGGTAGGGAAGGGAATAGGGTAGGGTATTGGGCCTCCGGTAAGCTCATTCACTCGGAGAAATACAGCGCAATCGCTGTTTCACGCCGGTCTTAAAACACGTAAGTGGATGAATTAGGTCACATACAATTTGAAAATTTACATTTTTTGCATAAAAAGAGACTCTAGGACCGGAAAATGATTTGAAAAAAAAAGAAAGTGGATTTTATATCTCTTTATATCTAGAAAGATATTATATGCGCCCGATGATGAGGTAGATAAGTGACAAGGTTTGTTTAATTATAACAGGAAATAAGTAGTTGTCCACATGTTATAAAATATTAGTTATCAATTTCACGAGTGGATGAACTTTTCGTCTTCAATATATGTATGTAATTTAAAAAGTGATATTATTATTTACCACATTATATGAAAAGCCTTATTCTCATTGTACCGATTAATAACTTCTTGAAAGTTAAACATAAAACATAAAACGTGAATGTCCTTTATTTTTTTTATTTGTTAATTTAATCACAAGTAAGACATTCCTTTATAATACAATCCGTACTTTTTTTTATGAAATAAGGGGGCAAACTAGCAAACGGGTCAACTGATGGAAAGCAACTTCCATCGCCCATGGACACTCGCAGCATCAGAAGAGCTGCAGGTGCGTTGCCGGCCTTTTAAGAAGGAACAGGGTAATAGGGGAGGGTAAGGATGGGATGAGAAGGGAATAGGGGAGGGTAGGGAAGGGAACAGTGTAGAGGATTAGGCCTCCGGTAAACTCACTCTCTCGGCGAAACACAGTGCAAGCGCTGTTTCACGCCGGTTTTCTGTGAGAACGTGATATTTCTCCGGTCGAGCCGCCCCATTTGTGCCGAAGCATGGCTCTCCCACGTCTAAAACGTCTACGCTTACTGGTAAATGCACATAAGTACAATAAAATACTTTTAAAAATAAAAATTTCCTTTCCGTTTCAAGTCTTATTTTAAATCACAAAGCTTTTTAAAACTTCCCCGCTGCTATTCAAAGAACCATACACAGTAGATGCGCAAACAAATATCCAGTCGGAAAGACTCACGCTGAAGCTGAAGTAAATATTTAAGCTATGAAAAGAGCAACAATCTATATTATTATGGCGAGTAAATACTGAAAAACGTTTTATTCACCATCATATTATCCCTTCAACTGTGGCGGCCATATTGCAAAAATAAGCGCAATTATTCATTTATTTTATTCAATACATATCAAAGGTATCCTTGATCATTCTGCTTCCATAATAATGTTTTACAGTTTGTCTTAAAAATATTATTATATTAAATAAAAACTTGAGAGGTGTCAAGAGACACCCGAATGGAACGAATATATTTCTTATGTTTAAAAAGCCTGTATGTACATAATATACAATTAAACACTCAAAAAATTATTAAAAATACTAACAACGCGTAGCTGTTTATTCTCAAAAAACGCCATCTAGTTGACGCACAGGAATACTATCAACGCCCTCTACCCCTACCATGCAGGTACTAACAAAAAAGTGTCGAGGTCAAGTATCGTTCTGTCTAGCCCCCTTCACGTCAAACGCGCGATAGGGAACTTCGTTCCAAAAATTTTACAACAATTATAGGTATAATTAACATGCAATAAACGCGTTGGTACTCATGATTTAGAACTAAAAAATCATCAACTTCAACACTAAAAGCTAGATTCTTTTTCTACTACAATAGGTACTAGGATGCCACGCACAAAGATACAGATACGACAAAATAACAACCCTCTGTTTTCAGTGGTGGTTAAATACACATTATACCTGTAGTAGGTTTAACAGGACACACAGTCTATATTTTAGTCATCATATTAAATGTATCTTACATACATAAAAATGCATTGGTGCTAGATTGCTGAGTTTAAAAAAAAAGCGAAAAACACCACGCAAGTAATGGTATAAGCATCTACCGGCATAATTTTAGTTCATCATCATCATCATCATATCAGCCTATAGTCGTCCACTGCTGAACATAGGCCTCTCTCAATGAACGCCAAGATGACCGATCTCCTGCTACTCGCATCCAACATGGGCCTGCAACTAAGCGGAGATCGTCGTCCCAATTTTAGTTTTTATTTAGAACTTATAATTTTAGTTAGAACATGTAAATTGTTCTAAAATATGTAATGGGAGATTATATCCCGAGAGGAGGTGAATTTTTAACAAAGCATATACTTGTATAGCTGGCAACATGTCACGTGTGGAGAAATTAAAATGTTACGTGCAAATGGTGGCCCTCCCGGGGGCGCAGGTGTACTACGGGCTACGGCTCGGCAAACACGTGCTCTGAACACACGCGGACTAGGGAGTAGGGACACCATATCCACGTCTAGTGGCAAAAATATTGAATTTCTCCTACAGGGACTTTCGTTTTAGGGTTCTGTAAACAACAAGTTTTCGTTGACCATGGAACCCTAAAACGGAACCCTAACCAGCTGATTTTCTGTATATTGATAGGTGTATAGTTATATAATTTAAGAGTAATATTGTCCCACAAATAGTACAAACTATATTTAAGGACCATCGAATCGAAATATTAAATCCTTTCTACCTCTGTTACTCTCTCTCTTACCACTTTCGAGATTTTTCACAGAGGAAATTGTTGTTCGTCTTTTCAAAATGAAGCAACTGACGAAACATTAGCTTGATAGTTATAAAAAAAATGTTCTAGGGAACCTGTACTATACTTACTAATTCTAAAAATAATATTTTTTATGAGAAAAAACATTTTATAGCTAATCTAATAAATTCTAAGTATACGCGTAAAATAATTTATGGACAATAAAAAATATGAAACAAGTTCAGAATTTGATAAAGAAGGAATTTTCAGCAATGCAGTAATTTATTGTGAAAATGTGTAATTAATTTAATAGGAAATACCTTTTAAAACGAAGGGTTGATTCTCGTTAGCAAATTAATGAATATTAGAAAATTCATAGATTGAAAAACATAAATTAAATAATGAAGACAATGTTAAATATTATGATTATGATTTTACGCTTTGTTGCAAGCAAGATGTTGTAAATGCAATGTTATGTAAATTTCAATGAAACTTTGCTGTTGTTTCTTCAAAATATCAACATAATAGTCTTCATGAACAATTTTAGGTTTTCTCCCAAAATCCAGACTCATGGCCACACTCAGCGTGGAACCCACTCACTTCTCATTGTGTCTACAGAAGCAACGAGCCATTGCACTGACACTTACTACATAACTTTATTGAAACTTACATTTTAAATTACACTTTTGCAGTGACGAATATGGAATTGGTTTTAGTAATTACGCGAAGTGGAATGTAAAAAAAAAAAAATGCACATTTTAAAACTTGACTGTGTGAATAGTAAATTATGTTGATAAGTATGAGAAGATAATATTTATTTAATTCTCTTAAGATCGAATAAGTTTATCTTATTTTGTGATACATTAAAAATCCTTGTTTATCTTATCGATAAACTATTAAGTATTAACTAATCGTAGTTCTTTGGTTTACATGCTGGGATTATGTTGTAGACGGAAGATAATTTTAATGGCGGATTAAAGATTTCGATATACTTGAAAATTTAATTTAAATACAGTTTTAGATAATTTAGAAATACCTATCCTCGGCGGTCAGTTTACAGACAAACATTTCAGAAGCTTTTTTTAGTTTTATAAAGCGTGGTGAACCATATTGAGCCGCTTTGCTGCCGGGTTTTTTGGGTCCGTAAACTATGGTAATCCTTTAGGTACATCGAGCATCCCACTCGCTTGTTGCTTTACAGTTTGCTCCAAAAAATTGTGGGATGATGATGATCATGAGTTCCTGTAGACCGTCTACCTACGCAAACGTTCAAGACTATCAGATGATTATAATAATATAATATTAACCTAATATGTTATCTGAGTTATCATTTAAATGTACCACTTTTAAATTAAATAAACGATTGATTGATTGATCGATATCCTCGGACACTTCATACCACGTCAGTCTTACCCGTGCCAAGTCCTTAAAGGACTTGTGTTTCGGGACTATAATATTACTAGATGATGCCCGCAACTCCGCCAAATTTCGTTTATCGAGCGGGGACCGTACATTTTTCCGGGATAAAAAGTATCCTATGTCCTTTCCCGGGACTCAAAATATCTCCATGCCAAATTTCAGCAAAATCGGTTCAGCGGTTTGAGCGTGAAGAGGTAACAGACAGACAGACAGACACACTTTCGCATTTATAATATTAGTATGGATGTAATATTATGTACGGGAGCTGTCAAAGTTCTAATACAAAATATAATTTATCGATAACACTGCGATTAGGTTCTACGACTACAGGAAATCATGCTCACCCGTCAGCAAAAAACTCTAGAAGTAAACACGAATGATAAATTTTACGGCAATTTCCAATAGAAATGTGCAATCAATTTCGATCCGGTCGACTGCCACTTATGCCATAACGAGCCGCATCTCGGAAGCCTCCTTGATTAGAGGCCGCGTTTTGCTTAAAGCCCGTTCTCGGTATAAATTTCTTAAGTGAGCCGTTCATGGGAAATTGATCTTTGGTCTTAGTATCAAACGATAGTATCAGTCGGTTGACTTGAAAATATAATTCTTGAAAACTGTACATTCCTATTAATGGGGTATCTAAGAAGGCTTGATGGACTGTAAGGAAATATCTACTATTAAGGTTTTAAAAATATCATATTTTGCTGCTAGGGGGCAGACGAAACACGAAGACTTCAACAAACACGAATCATCGCCTGATGAACTCGTGTTTTCAAATACTATCAATAAGAATTATATGCTTCGGCACGAATGGGCCGGCTCGACTGGAGTAATACCACGTTCTCACGGAAAACCGGCGTGAAACAGCGCTTGCGCTGTGTTTCACCGAGTGAGTGAGTTTACCGGAGGCCCAATTCCCTACCCTATTCCCTTCCCTACCCTCCCCTATTCCCTTCCCTTCCCATCCCTACCCTCCCGTATTACCCTATTCCCTCTTAAAAGGCCAGCAACGCACCTGCATCTCTTCTGATGCTGCGAGTGTCCATGCGCGACGGAAGTTGCTTTCCATCAGGTGACCCGTTTGCTTTGCCCCCTTATTTCATAAAAAAAACACCACATCTTACCACCTACCAAGCGGAGCTATTTATTTAAAGAGTCTACGTATCGTGTAAAACAGTTGTTATTATCACAAAAATCAAGACCCTCATTCCCAATTAAACACGTGCCTATATTTATTAGTAATTATTCCATAAACATGCATACAAAATATGAAGGAAGTTTGCAATTACCTTGCTAGTTCATGAATATCTTAAGTTGCCGAAGCCATTTCCCCACATCTACGAAGCATACTAAGCGGCGAGGTAAGTTTTGAGCTTATGTCAAACACCTGCGGATATGGAAATGACAAAGCAGCTTGTTACAGACTTGATCCCGGAGATTAGAGTTTTGTTAGTTATTTAGGCTCTTGTTGAACAAACAAAAACATAATTGCGCAGAGAAAGCAGAATTTGTTGTGTACAGTAGAACGTAGACTATATTATTACATTTACTTAGTTACAACATCCTTTAATTAAAAAAAATACCTCTAAGGTACCCTACCCTACTGGGTATGTACTACAGTTGTACATACTGTATCCTACTGGTTGACAAATTAACAGGTATTTTGGAGATAGTCTGCTTGATGATTGATCACATGTTGTAAAATTTTTGGAACCATAAGTATAGTTTTTCAAGCCAAGCCAAACTGTTCACACGCGGCATATACCAAGCCAATACTGGCTGCCAGTCTTATTGGCAGCCAGTACTGGCTCTGTGAAAACTATACTTTAAGGCTTTACTAAAATATTTTTATATTCTATTGCTGAATTAGAACAAAATGATATTTTAAATTGTGTACTTGATTCTCAATGATGAAATCCATATAAATGACGTAACTAAAACCATGCAATTACTTGGATCATGAATCAATAATATTGATAGTCACTACATATTACAAAAGCAATTTGTAATGAAACTCCATTGATAAGGTAGCTGTACGTATTGATTATTTCGATCAGTATTTTATTGTTCCCAAGGTGATAATGAGTCATGTGGGAGGAAAATAATTACACTTATGCCTCAATATATCTTCACACCGCGTGAAACAACATATTATTGTCTGTTGGGAATATTTTATATCCACAAAAATTTCACAAATTAATGTTACTTTTGTCTGCGAATGTGAAACAGATTTTTATGAGTACGTTTTTTAATTATTTTTATATACAATCTGAATGTTGACTGTTGATACAATTTAATTTGAAAAATTGCTTTTTTACTCGGCTCCTTATATTTTATACTACCGCATACCCATTACATTTTTGGGATAGTCGCCTCTAACTGGCTTAACCTGAGGCTTAAATGCCAAACCTAATTTCTTTAAAATCCATTTAGTAATCACAATTTTCATTGTTATATTGAGGTATATAACAGATATAGTGAGATAATACGGAATACATGGGTCTTACAAACTAGTCTTACTTTAACTATCTTTGACTCTGCAGAACAAGAAAATATTATATACTAAAAGATTTTCTTTCAGGGTCAAAAAAATCGAAATCAACATTCATTTTGTAGAGTAAACTAACTCGATACATATCTAGTACTATGCTGCCTCATTTTAAACAAAATACTTTCCCCAGGTCTTGGCAAGCATTGCTAGCAATAAAAATATACTAAATGAAAGTTTTTCTGCTCAATGCGGCGTATCACACTTTATGCTCTGAGTAGTGACTAAGTAGTCACTACTCAGAGCATAAACTGTTATTACAAATTAAACGTGTTATTTTCTAACTACCCAATTTAAATTACAAGATTTAAATTGGGAAGCATTGAATTATGATATCTAAGCGGTAATTTACATACTATGTTGCTTGTTACAAGTGACACTTGACAGCGAGGTAGTAAATACCTTGTTAGTATCGACAGTATGTAGAGATTTATTTATTAGCCGACAACTGAAATGCTTTTTTATGAAGCCTTCTCGTTACGAGTTACGACATTATTTATAATAAGTTAATTGTATGTTTTGACACTTAAGTATCCGAACCTAATAATTTTGATTGATTGATTCAGTTGTAAGGTTGGTACTAAAATTGTAAAAATAGCAGGCGAATATAAAATGTACCTACGCTTTTTATATTATCAAAAAAATTTTAAGATTGGTTTTGTTAGCCGTTTTTATTTAAAAAAATTACATTTGAAATTCGTATCTAGGTTTAAATTGAAATTAACTTTAAATACTAAAATAGATTCGGCGTATCAATAGTTTAATATTATGTTAATGGAGAAAGACTACAAAAACTGTTAACCGAGCATTGTACCAAAAGTTATAAAATAACGTATGTCGGTGTTACCAGCATAAAAAAGACAATATTGGGGCATCTGTGAAACCGATTCCCACACAGTCCCACTTACTTTGATAAGTATAGGACTTAAAGTTATTTATGTTAGCGTTTTATACTTGTTTTATTGCACACAAACATTGATTTATATAATATGTGTGCACTCTTGTTTTATGTGTTTTTATATTTTTACGGCTTCACTCAAGAGAGAGTGAAAGTTATTTTGAGCGTTTTTTGTTTAGTATGAGACTATAATAAGTAACATAATCATATTTAAATTTTAGATTAAATGCCGCACTTAGATGCGTATATTAATTACTTAAATAAAGATTTACGGCCGTTCCCAATATTTGATCTATCACTGGTTTTGCCCTACTAGATATAGGAATAGCTCACAATTGACATAAAATGTATGTCTCTAATGTCTAATGTGAGCTATTCCCATCTCTAGTAGGGCAAAACCAGAGATAAATCAAATATTGGGAACGGCCGTTAGACACAAGCCTCATTATCTGTCAAACTCATCACTAAATTGAAGTTTACCGAAAACATTCTGTCTCTACATAATTGTAAACACATGTTTTAACCGTACAGGCACGAATATTATCACGAACTCTGTATCTTATTATATTATATATATCGACTTTATTATATTATGTCTCTGAGTGCGGCCGTGAGATACAGAGTACGTGATAAATGATGTGAGTGCGGCTGTAAGATATAGAGTTCGTGATAATATTCGTGCCTGTACGGTTAGAGCTTGTGCACTCTACAATGTAGAGACTCTCACTCAGAGACATTTAATAATGTCTCTAAGTGCTCCGTAAGATACAGAGTACGTGATATTATATGTGCCTCTACGGCTAGAGCTTGTGCACTCTACAATGTAGAGACTCTCACTCAGAGACATTTAATAATGTCTCTGAGTGCGGCCGTAAGATATAGAGTTCGTGATAATATTCGTGCCTGTACGGTTAGAGCTTGTGGACTCTACAATGTAGAAACTCTCACTCAGAGACATTTAATAATGTCTCTGAGTGCTCCGTATGATACAAAGTTCGTGATAAATGATAATATTCGTTCCTATACGAAGCTTGTGGAGTGTGGACTCTACAATGTAGAGACAGATGTTTTCGGTTTTTGACGGTTTCAGCGAACGATCTTATCTTGACATATTATTTCTATTAAAACGTATATATGTTGACAAGTATAATTTATTATATGAATATTTATCATACGTGTAGGTAGTTCCCTTATAATTTATTCGTGCGTCAAAACTTTGGCGTATTAAAATGTGGGTGTACAATAATTATTACTGTCCAATCCACCCACTAGCAACTAGAACTATAGTTTCACTGGAAATATTGTTTTTTTTTTTATAATTAGTGTAATAAAATGATTAAAACATGATGAAGGGTAAATAAGCTGGCATATTTGTGATAGCGCGGTCCATGTGCGTTCGAAGAGGTTATAAACAAAGTAGATAATCATTTTTCCCGCCCACGGCTACACCATATTATATTTTAGATAACAATATGTCATGGTGCATACGGGCAACGAACTATATTTTACCCATTTAAGACTAAAGAATGCATACATAGTCTTACCTTTTCCATAAACTCTTAAGCCACAGATAAAAAATTATACCTACAGCTATACGCTAAGCACATAATTATCATTCCGTAATTTGTTAAGATTCGTTATTTATTTTTTTGTAATTCATACAAACAGTTTTAGGTCATTTGTTAACTAAGAAATTATGGGTTAAAATGGCCTGAAAGGAAAGTATTTGCATTGAAAATATGGCCCGAAAAAACCATAACTAACCCATTATCAGGCACAAACCTGAGTTTTTTTATAAATCACTTTAGTAGCCAAAATATGATATTTTAAAATAATTTCGTTTAATCCTTATTTGAATAGCCAGGGAGCCCTAGAACCTACCTAGAACTAATTATTTTTTATATTACTATGAAGCAAATTTTTTGTAAGTAGCTTCGTTTTGATAAGTCAAACAACATTTTTATCTGCGAAAAATCTTGAAGGTGGTAGCTAACAGAGATAGAAAGAATTTCATATTTTGATTTGATGGTCCTAAAATATGGATTATTCTATTTGTAGGATAATGTTACTCTTAAATTATATAACTAATAACATATCAATATACAAAAAATCAGCTTGTTAGGGTACCGTAGTCGAACAACTTTTCCGCAAATAAAAATGTTGTTCGTCTTATCAAAATGAAGCTACTCACAAAAAATTTGCTTGATAGTAATAAAAAAAATGTTCTAGGGCTCCCTGACTATAAGTGAGGGAAAGTACTGAAAATTTTAGTGTGCTCTTAGCGCCATTGGAGACAAACGGCATATAAAATAAGTATTTCTCAACTTCTCAGAATGGCCGCCAGGTGTCGCCACGGTGCGCCGCGAAGTTTCTAGAATTAGCGGCATCCTGGGAACGATTTTATGAAGAATAATGCGATTTGTCGTGGCGAAATATAAAAAGTTCCTTTAAGTTGTTTTACAATGGTGTTGCCTGAGTTTGTTGTTAAATTGAAAAAAGTAGAAACAATACTGAGTTTTTACAATTATTCAACTCACGAAAGTCTCGCTAAATCAAAAAACTTTTACACCATCACCTCAGCTCCTTCAGCAATCGTAGTATTTTTACCTTATGTCTATAAATAAATAAATAAACAAAATATTGTCCTAATACGACCTTTAGAAATAAGTCTGTAAACTTTAATCATATCAAAGATTTGGCTGAAAGAGATTATGTCCAAGATAAGGACTATTTCTAAACGTCTTAAATTAAAGGTACCTACAGCATTTCATAAAATATGAAGAAGTTCTGCGAGCACCGATTAAAAATATTATAATATACATATAAATAATTCGTTCCGTACCTTTATTATAGAGCGAAAGTTGGAAAACAAATGTTTTTTTTGTCTGGGACCCCCCCTAATTACATACAAATATAATTAAGTATTTAGTGAGTATTTCAACTTTATCAAGTTTTTTTCTCGTGCAAAAAAGGCCAAAAAAAATACGATTGTAGTATGAGAGCCTCCCGAAATATTTAATTTATTTTGCTTTTAGTATATTTTGTTATTATAGCGGCACCAGAATTACACAATCTGTGAAAATTTCAGAACCCTAGTTATAGCGGTTCTTACGATACAGCCTTGAGACAGACATACAGCCGGACAGACAACGAAGTCTTAGTAATAGGGTCCCGTTTTTACCCTTTGGGTATGGAACCCTATAAACGGACAAGAGCGAGTCCTCACAAAGTAAACTTAATATTAATTATTAGTAGAAGTGTTGTTACTTCCGGCAATATCTTATTGATTATGCTTAGTACAAAATTAAAAAAATGTTTTGAATTTTATATGCCGATACAATAATCCGGAGACGGACGGACTGACAACTATTCTGACCTGCTTTGATTTTATCGTACCTACGGAATCCCAAAAAGATATCTCAATAATTGGTTGACGTCGAAAATAAAATCATTTAAAGTATAATATTTTATTTACTAGCGAAAATAGGAATAAAAGTGGCCTAAAAAGCAAAATTACCTTACACGTGCTTTCTTTGCTTTCAGATACATATTATATCATCTACTTAATTAATATTGACATAGAAAAACACGAGAAACCTCATTTTTCGTAGTCTAATCAAAATGCACCTTTTATATCTTTTGCGTCGCTATTAAAATGTTTTCCTCTGGCACAGGTATACAAGAACTACGAGTCCGCGAAAAATTGAATTTTGCATTAAAAAAATAAACTTCAAAAATCACGATTCGCTGGCTGGCGAAATAGGCCGGATTTTGTTGTACGTATGGGAAAAAGCACGCAAAATTGTTTACTAGTATTTGTCGCGATCGAATAAAGAGTACGCAGTGCGTCGAGAATCGAGATGAAATAAAACAATTTTAGGTCACACGGCCTCAGTATGTTTTCTGTTATTTTTGCTTCCGCAACCAACTGGATTTTATTGAAAAGGTGCCAGAGAAATGTGATTTGATAAGAACACTTTATACGTGGGAGAGCCATGCTTCGGCACGAATGGGCCGGCTCGACCGGAGAAATACCACGTTCTCACAGAAAACCGGCGTGAAACAGCGCTTGCGCTGTGTTTCGCCGAGTCAGTGAGTTTACCGGAGGCCCAATTCCCTTCCCTATCCTCCCCTATTCCCTTCCCTTCCCATCCCTACACTCCCCTATTCCCTCTTAAAAAGGCCGGCAACGCACCTGCAGCTCTTCTGATGCTGCGAGTGTCCATGGGCGTCGGAAGTTGCTTTCCATCAGGTGACCCGTTTGCTCGTTTGCCCCCTTCTTTCATTAAAAAAAAAAAAAAAAAAAAAACATAGTATATTTGTATTTGGAACAATATGGAGGCTTTTGTTATTGAAAATATAAAATTCGAATTTTGATTTCATGTTAAGAGGGCGACTAACCCCAAAAATCAAACATCATCCTCCTCTCTTCACACTCACGCCCGTCTTTCATATGCCAGGTGAAAAAGAACGACGCTGATTCATCGTCAAATTAGTTTTTTCTCAATGACTCTATAAATATACAACATTTTAAAAATCCACTAGGTCGATCTCTCTTTAACTTAGTTCAATCACAGAATATATATTAGTAGTACCAAGTTCAATGCACGGTTATGGCAATAAATGAAAAATTCGTGAAAATTAGATGCATTTTTGTAATTTTTTTCTATCGAGAAAATTTTAAGATATCGTGTTTTTGCTCAGATCGAATTCTCGGAAATATAATGTAGTATCTAATTTTAGAAAATGAAACAATTCGGGGCTTATTTTCAAGTATAAAAATGAATTATAAAATCGACAATTTAGGGTTAGTCGCTCCCTTAAAGTATAGCTATAAAAATTATTTCATCTGTAGAAATGAGAACTGTGCGGCTAAGCGGTTGAAGAATAGGTTAAAGACTTTGATGAGGGTACGTAGGCAAACAAAAAATCTACAGCTTCGCAAGTGAGCTTCCTGTTGGGGAATTTAAAAATAAGTTTACGGGTAGTCGAGATTATTTCAATGATAATAAATCTTCACATTTACCCCCAAATTTAAGAGCTTTTAGCTACTTATGTGATTAACGACTTTAAATTTACACTCGAAAGGAATTTATTTGAGGGTAGGGTAAGAAGTCGGATTCTCCATTACTCTTTATTTATTGTCAAAAGTTACAAGGATCTTGTCTTAGCAAAGATACATAAGGAATTTACTCTTCTAAACTATAATAATTCAATAGGTAACATTCAGCTTCAATTTGAATTCAATTCAATTTAATTTTTTCAATTCAATATCTTTATTTGCACAAAACACGGTATGAAGATGTTACAAGTTTGAAGTTAGCTTGTATTATCTAAACGCACAGATACCATTGTCCATTATGTCAAACCAAACACGTCCTATGTTTTAAGTTAAACTAGCACGGACAAAGTATTATGTGAAATAGTATCGCTCAACATTTTCATAATATTAAATTAAAAACCTAGTTAAGAGTTTCATTTACAATGTTTTCAAAGATAGCTGTAATAAGGTGTAAGCTTGTCCGGATATTACCGCTTTTCTATCCATTAATTTCGCCTCAAAGCAACGTCGCGTTCTAGTACGAAGGACAGGATAAGCCAGTTTAAGGTGAAAATCTAATTTCCATCGTGGAAAATATGGCAAAGTCTTTTCTTATAAAAATACTTTCGAGGAGACTTTTCAAGTTTCGAATGTGTTTCCTTTAGCGGGCCAAACGCCCGCCGCTGTGTCAAATATATAGTCTTACTTTATATTACGCTCGGAGCACTTCCCAAGAAGCGTTCAGTTTATTTACACAAACGTATACAGAGTTCAAGGAGGGATGGACAGACAGTCGGCAGCTGCAGCCTGTTTGTTCCACTTGCGACCGCCTCAATTGTTTCTTTTATACGTTTTTGGCAACTACAAATGGAAGACGTTTCTTCATTTGTGTTGAGTAAATAACGAAAGCTATTTTTGCAATAAGCAGCTCCTTTTCAGCTTTCGTTTATTTCTCTTTTGGACTCCTTTTCAAAATTTTATGATAACATACTTTTTAAATTATGTTTTCGTAAAATTTTGAAAATGAATCGAAAAGAAAAATATTTTAGTAAATTAACCTCGTCAAATCTTTTAGTAAATTAAAAAATGAATATAAATAAAGTTAATAATTAAAGTTAGCTCAGACTTACATGGAATTAAACCTGAAACAGTTACAAAGAAAACATGGTATAAAGTTCACTGAAATACCCTGTAGATAGGGAATGCAATCTCGTTCTCGCGAGATCTCGGCCTTTTTTAGCGAGATTGATCTCGGACGAAAAAAAGGCAAGATCTCGCGAGTTTCACGAGATTGCACTTGAGCATAAAAATGTCTTATTTGAAGCGCGGACGGAGTTGTGATCACGGAGTCAAAACAAGGAGGAGCTGGCCTAAGCAACTGTGCACTGTGATTCTCAACTAGCTCCTGAATTTTGACTTTTAGTTATAAAAGAACTATTTTATTAATAAATGAATTGTGTTTGATAGTCCGCTTTTAAATTTTGGACGTCACGTTATCGTGGCTTCCACGATGGAACGTTGGGTGTACGTTAAATGCCCTTTTGATTTTACGCACCGTGGAAGTTTTGTGCGGTTCAGAAGTGTCAACGTTGTGATGTCCAATCGTGCACATTAAAAAGCTATCGTCGACGAAAATTTAAAAGCGTTACCATAATATATTTCTATACATTTTACTTCCCTATCGTTTAACGGTGGAAGTCCACGATATTATTACTGACACGTCCAAAATTATAAAAGCGCATTAGAACAGAAACAGCCAGTCTTCTCGACTGGCTGTTTCTTTTATTTGTTGTTTGGTTGTTATTTTATAGATAGTAGATAGGTATGTCAAAGTTTACTACTTAAAAAATATAGACAGATACATCAAACAATGTTTGATGCATAAAATTCTATTGAAAAAAATCGTGAAAATGAATGTTAATCTTATAATACTTAAAATATTCATTACCTTTTTTCGTAATTTATTCAAATATTGTGATTATTTGCAAAAAAACACACGAAACTGCTAATCTCGCGAGATCTCGAAATCGACGAGATCTCGCGGTATTGTATTCATAAACTCGCGGGATCTCGCTTGAGCCCCAATCTCGCGAGATTTGCATTCCCTACCTGTAGATGAATTAATAAGCAGCTTGATAAATTATTAAATTCAATAACAAAATCTAAAATATTATGATTTTTTATACACGATTAAAATATTATAATTTATATTAACAACCCAAACGAGATGTAAAATTTTTGTACTTTGTTTTATTTTCAAAACGTTTTACGATAAATGAAGAAACCATGTGCATGTTATTGTATCGGATCAAAGTGGAACAGGCCAAATGCAGAACCATATGTTACATTAAAATAAACAGATCATTGTCTCTCCACGCGGGCAGCTGCGGGGAGAAATATTTTTTCTCACCGGATCTTAAGTATCCTGTGGTGAAAGAATGGCTTTTTGAAGTTGAAAGTGTATTTATTAGTTTACGTGTAGGCGGTATTTGTGGTAAGTATACTTGTGTATTTATAGAAATTATAAACGAACCGATTTCTATAAGTAACTATATCAATTTTATTGGGAATGTAAAGTTTTGATTAATGTTATGCGTGTTATTTTACTACTTACTGCATCAAAGAGTACTCTTCAACTATTTAGAATGCATTGTTAAATTACTATAAAATATGTAGATTGTAAGATTTAAGAAAAAAATAATATTAACATTTTAAACGTTGTATTAAAAAACAGAAATATTCTTTTTTTTATGAAATAAGGGGCAAACGAGCAAACGGGTCACCTGATGGAAAGCAACTTCCGTCGCCCATGGACACTCGCAGCATCAGAAGAGCTGCAAGTGCGTTGCCCGCCTTTTAAGAGGGAATAGGGTAATAGGGGAGGGTAGGGAAGGGAAGGGAATAGTTGAGGGAAGGGAAGGGAAGGGAATAGTTGAGGGTAGGGAAGGGAAAAGGGTAGGGGTTAGGGGATTGGGCCTCCGGTAAACTCACTCACTCGGCGAAACACAGCGTAAGCGCTGTTTCACGCCGGTTTTCTGTGAGAACGTGGTATTTATCCGGTCGAGCCGGCCCATTCGTGCCGAAGCATGGCTCTCCCACGTATAAATCTAACAGTATGTATCTAGAATAGATTCTGTATAGAATATTTTTTTCAAAGACGATGCTTGGATTTAATAGTTCTACTCATTCGTCATAAACTCTGATTACGGGCAGTTAAACACAATCACGACCAATTTGTGTTTTAAAATGCCTAAGGGTACAGCTAGAAATTATAGTCTGACGTGTCATGAGGATCTTAATTAAAAATTCAAATTTAAACTCAATTTCCGTGCCGCCCTTTACCTTAAAAAGGGTATCCCAGCAGGACATTGATTAGATTCGGGTTAAACACAGACTTCCCGAAATTTTAATTTGGTCCCAACCCTCTTTGTTTGATTCCGTTGAATGGTTGAATTAATTTTTTATTTAAAAGAGATTTATAATGAATCCGACGTCACCGTTTATTGGGTTGGTTTGTTACTTACTCGGCGTAAAATACGGTAAGGTCTTTCTATATTCGGGGTAAAGGGAAACACTTTGCGCCGAGAGCGTGCCGGATGTTGTTACTGAACAGAGATCCACTAGCTCTTAATAAAGATATTAGGTATGTCTACAGTATACAGAATTATGTGTTAGAACATATTAATAGTACCTACTACGGTCTACGAAACCCTATATTACCTCAAATCCTCAAAATTTATATGAAAAATCTTTCATTGACAGAATATATTATGTGGATATGATAGTGGCACAGATATTGAGTAGACCACGTGAAGTGTACGGTTTCCGTAAAAATCCTAATTTACGCGGGCGAAGCCGCGCGGGACATCCAGTTATAATAATAGAATCCATTGAAGCTATGTTACTTTTGTTCAATGTAACTAAACAATAGGAGGTTAAAAATCGGTACAATTCCGTAGTAATTTTATTCATCGTAAGCTTTTTCGTTCCATTCACTGCGCACAAAGAGCGGAGCGTGGGGCTTCCGAATTGCCTCAACCTATTGTGAAGATGCACTCGTTTGGACCTGATGGTTGTAGACAAATTTTGATTAGCCCGGTATTGTAAGGCTCAGTATAAAACAGACTAAGGTTAACTAGGTTCTTGCAGATTTTAATCTGCAAAATATTACATACACAAAATATGAAGTCTTTTTTTTACTAATATAAAATGTATATTTTATTACTAGATCACCAGCGGGGCTAAAATGGTCACACTTAGCAATTCCTCTCAATCAATTCAGCAAATGAATTGTCAAAACTGTCAAACTGACAAAATGTTATGTCAAATCAGTACAAAAATACAAAAATGAATTGCAAGCAGAGTTGCATTTGCGATTTTACAAAAATGAATCATATTATGATTCATATCATGATTCTTCAAAGCGACCATTTTAGCCCCGCAGTTAACTTCGAATGACTGAACTCCAAAGTTCAAACATAACCTCCTCTGGACTTCTACGAATATTTCAAGACTTAAATTTGATACTATGAAGCCGTTCTCAAGTTATAACTTTCGTTATAGCCATTCTACAGCGATGTTAACAATATTGAAATTCAATGGTTTACTTATGAACACTATTTAGTCTATACTCTACACTTAAACTAACATAACCTCAACAGACATATTTTCTTATTTTTCATATTCGTACATTCACATCATAATATTATTTAGAGTGACCTCTTCTCGTACTTCAGAGACACTTTAAACAGCTGATAAAATGAGGTCTTGAAAGAATCAAAAGAAATAAGAACCTAACGTATTCAGAAGCGAGGCCGAGCGTTAATGAAGTCTAGACAAATTGAGTATTCAGCAAAAAGTTAAGCTGAGTGATAAGCATATTCGTTCTATAGCTGTTTCTACTAAAACTTAAAGTATTTTCTTTACCATCATCTAAAAAGGCAAGGCCACAATAAAGCCTCCCGCAGACAGGCGCGATATTATCGGTCGATAATAACGCGCGATATCTGTTTTCAGTACATTTTGTATAAGGATTAGAGATGAAAATTCCCCGGAAAGTTTCTATTTCTAAGGAATATTTTCTGAAAACTTCCTGAAAACTTCCAAATTTGGAAGTTTTGAAAACTGACATTTATTTTATAAAGACAATTGTGACGTTTAATTAAATGCAAATAACACACTTTTTATAGTTTTGATAAAATTGAACATACTTTAGGTATAAAATATGTGATATGAAAGCAGATTTGTCAACTTTATTATTCAGTCGCATGATTTAGATCGTTTTTATAAATATTTATCTAAGATAACATTATTTCAAACATAATATATTGCTCAGGATTGACTTTGTTTCTTTCTTTCGATTTTTTATATTATATTTTTCTTTGACACATATAAAATTGTACTTTTTTAATAAAAACTAGAATAGTTTTCTAATAGTAATACAGAAAATAACATTTTTTTAAGTATACGTGTCTCTATTAAGGGTCGAATTAACGGCTAAACTTCTTTCTAAAGTCAATCTCAGCTGATTTGATCTTACTCATACTTACATAAAAAAATTACGTATTGAATTGAGCACCTTATCTGTTTTCTTCTACAAAATTACTATTTTATAGAAGAAAAACCATTTAAAAAAATCGCAAATGTTTCTGAAAGTATCCAAAATTTCGGAAACTTTGGAAGTGTTCACGGAAATTTTCCGGTAAACTTCCTGAAACTTTCTGAAATTTTCAACACTAATAAGGATGGTCATTGGTCATGTAGTTACACATTGCTGTGATAATAACACCGCAATGGAAGTAAATCGCAATAACGCAGTGTTGCCAGATGTACGATTTATATTTTTAATTTAGTGGAAAAAAAGTAAATATTGTGGGTTTTTAAGGGCAAAAATTTTTTGGGGATATTATTGGGAGTAAAATTTTTGCAGCTTAAATATATATATTTATTTCGTTTTTAGTACTATTATTATCATTTTTATGGTTATATTATAATTATTATACTTAATCATATTTTATTATAAACATTAGAAAAAATAAGGTTTTATTATTTTTATTATTATTATTGTTCAAATTCAAATGAACTAATTATTTTGCATAATATTATGTAAAAAAAGTCCACATTGACCCACTTTTTAAGATGGGTCATTTTTAGAGTTGCATAAGCAAATAATGACGTCATTGATAATTTTGTGGTACGTACCCCAAATGATAAATATATTTTGTATTTTTGGGGAGTTTTCTTTGAAAAGTGGGTTTTAAAAGTTACTTTAGGAGGAAATTTTTGAAGAGTTGGCAACACTGGTCGCGGCGCGGCGCTCTCTCGCAAGAAATATCGGACGATTAAATCGCAGCTGTGTGCAAGGAATCGCGACGCATAATATCGCTAGCGATATTATCGACCGATAATATCGCGCCTGTCTGCGGGAGGCTTAAGGGTTTGTTCGTCAAGTTTTATATATAATAATGAGGGCACTGCAAGCTGATTATTTGATGACATTCATAAAACTATTATGGGAGACTATTACCGTCGTTATAACATACAAACAAAAGCTATATAATTATAGACTTTCACTATCGACGTCATTCATAAAATTTGTGACAGAGCTATTAACGGCGACAGTAATTACCGATAAAATTGCTTTATGAATATTATATTTACACCTAAATTTAATTATCGTCGCACACAAAGTAAAATATAGTAAGCAAAAGATATTTTAGTGCCGATGAAATAGCTCGGATCGCGTTCAAAGGCGAAATAAAATGAAGTTATAAAATTGTTGAAGCGGAATATAATGTTTATTTTACGCAAATCCAAACATAAATATTTGGACAGATTCTAAGACCAAGCTGCGATATAAATTGATACAATATATGAGCACGTTTAGACGGATCCATCTCGCCGAGGCTCGCCGACTCCGATTTATTGCTATGCCATAAATTACATTGACGGTTAATGTATACATGAATTGGCAGGTGACGGCTCCGGTCCCGCAGTGGATAACAAAGATGTTATTAAACTCGCGTTCGAGTGGGGCACTTCGGTCGTGTGTATAAATCTGAACACCCAAAGTAGCACCAACTATTCTCATTAATTAATTTATGTCTAAGTCTGGGAATTGGGAATTGATAGTACGTCTATAATAATTAATAATAGATGATAATAAAAATAAATCAAGGGTGCCTCCCTTCAGAGCTTTCCGTGCTGAAAGTTGAATTTAGAAAAAAACAAAGGAAAAAAAATTGATGTAAAATAAATTCATATCAGATGAGGAAGTGTAATTTATTGAACCCAAACACCAAATACTAGCTATGCTAAAATTATTACTGCCATGTTTTTTATGTTTCTTGGCTTGACTTACGTCAAAATATAGTTAAAAACGACATGGCCAATTATTAAGGACGCCAATAAAAGATAAACTCTAGTCAAAAAACTTCTGAAACTGAGGATTAATCTGTGTCTTTACTTCTGCCGCAAGCCAGTAATAAGTAAACAAATAAAACTTCGAAACAATAATGACTAAGTAAGACAAAAAAGCGTACGCCAAAAACGTATGGTCTTAAATTATGTTGTTGAGGATGTTACGAGGAATGCTGAAATGTTTGTGAAAACATAAATTACCTTGTGGGTTTTTTGAGTAGTTAATGTAAAACGTGCTCCGAAGACAGGCTGGTCGTAAAACGACAGTGGAAGGATAATAAAAACAAAAGTTTACCACAGAACACTGTCTAAAACGTTGTTACAATGTTATAGGATTAGTGCGAACATCTCCATCTCGTCAAGACTCCAGTGAGACGAGAAGTTTTGCGGCACGTACGCTAGTGAGGGTAGATTGAGAAATACGACTTTGGTGACGTCATTGATTTTTTCAACCATCCGACTAAAAGGCTTAAGAGCTCACCTGACTCTAAAAATCAAACATCGTCCTTCTCTCTTCACACTCACGCCCGTCTTTCATATGCCAGATGAAAAAGGACGGCGCGGAATCATCGCCGAGTTAGTTTTACTTGAATAAAAGACGAACTATAATGATTATGAAAAAAGTGTTTTGAGCAAATTTAGGTTTTATCAATACCTTTTTAGATATTAAAAAAAATATTAAAGAAAAGACAGCAAACTTCGAAGATCCAAGCAAAAATGTGTCTAAAACAAGGTTTTTTGTAAAAAAGAAACTATCGAGCATTTTTTGAGTAATCGTGTTTTCGTCTTGAGCATTTAATCTTTATGAACTGAAGTTACTTGTGTCAAAAAATCAGTTTTCTAGACCTTACAGATTTTGAGATCTAGGTTAAAGTATGTAGTCAAGTTAGGGTCATAATATGGGCTCTTAAGGAAAACTAAACTAAAATCGGGTAATACATAGTTATGTCAGCAAAGGTTGGTCTTTTATGTTCTGCTATTATATTCAGCATTATAAATTGTACTCGCTTTTGCGGATGTTTTTTTTAGTTCAGATCAATGACAATGGAGTTTTATAATAAGGATCCTTCACAAGAGAAGTTGCGAGTAATAGCTACTTATAATATCGCAATTTCCAACTATTCTTTGCTTTATAACATTGAACGTTTTAATGAAAACAGAAAATAAAAGGCAGCTGAAGAATTAACCATCCTAACGAAGAACGTCGACGACAAAGGCGTAATTAGACTCCACTTGTCAGTCTTGAGAATCACAAAAACAGAAATGAGAGAAACATTATGTTGACTTTTTCAATAGCGAACTCAAAACCGGGACACGTGATTTATATAAATAGACAAAATGTTTTCCCTGGTTTTCTTTTGTTGGATGTGTACAAAAGATTTGTAATTTTATTTTATTGCCTACAAGGAAGATACCGATGGAAACATTAGTGTTAATAAAAACCGATTAATAAAGATTGATTAAGGAAACTCTGCGATTAAAAAAAATATATTAAAGAGTTAAAATCGTTGGTTAGTGGTTACTTATTTTCCTGTTCTGAGGTTATATGAAACAAGGACCAAAATGCACATGAATTGAATTGGACACAAAAGATGAAGTCATATTATTACACAACGCATTGTCTGATATTACTGATGACAGAGACCACACTGCTTTGAGAATTAACCACTTATTTACTTAACTTATCGCATGTGGACACCGCATTATCTTTAGAGTGACTGATTGCGGATAATTAATTTCTATCCTATTGTCGCTATTGTAAATACCCGTTCATGTAGGCGTATGTTGCCACAATACATTTACCATTATGAGAATATCGAAATTCACAGTACAGTTCAATAAAGCATACAAATTCTAACGCACTAAAGAAATAAAACTACAATGAGATCATTATCCGAATAATAAACAGATTTAAAAACGATTTAGGAGCAATAAAATGAAGTGGCATTTCATCAGAAGGATCCTCTATGCCGTTAAATAAATCACTTATGTCGTAAACGATAATCACATATGCTATCTAACTTCACACCTAGTCCGAAATCTCACGCCATGTCTTTTTTACTGTTCACCCCGTTTTATGTTTTTCCCATGGTACAAGGGAAGACATTCAGCGATTTCTCGCTTCGAATATCCATAAATTAATATCAGACAGAAACTAAAATAGTACTTTTTTAAACTTGCAAAATGTACAAAATGTTGAATTGTAGATAATATGAAAAATATAATGTTATTTAATGTATTTCTTAATTTTCTTTCTTCCTACATAATTAATTGATCAAATATTAGCCTTGCTTATTCGTTTAAACTTCCATAAAATTAAAATGTCATGTAGGCAGATCACGAAGCACAATGAGGCGATTTTGAAATGTATTTTTACAAGATCCCCATTGTTTTTCAATTCGTCGGTCGTCGCTTATAACTTACACTGTTGCCTTTGAGGTGGGTCGTAAAGATAGTGATAGTGTTGATCTCTTTGGATGAAATTCCCAAAAGAATTCAAGGGGAAATTGAAATTATAGTAAGATCTCGACGCATCCGTCTCACTTCGTATGAAAAGAAATAATATTGTTGGTTTTTTATTAAAATTTTATAGATGCGACATAAATTTTCTTTGTTCGGTTTCTCAATCACAAACATTGCTGTTTTTATTTGATGCGATCGAATATTGAATTGATTCTAGAAATCTGTAGTATCAGCTACAAGTAAGTACTTATTAAATTGCATATTTTTTATATTATTTTTAGGGTTCCGTACCGAAAGGGTAAAAGGGGGACCCTATTATTGAGACTTCGTTTGTTTGTCCGTTTGTCCGTTTGTCTGTCTGTCTGTCTGTCTGCAAGCTGTAACTCAAGAACAGTAATAGCTAAAGATTTGAAATTTTCACAGATTATGTATAATATCTATTGCCGCTATAGCAATAAATACTAAAATCAAATATTTAAAGGGGGGCTCCCATACAAAAAACGTGATTTTTTTGGCCTTTTTTGCTCTATATAATGTAAAAATAATAATGGCAACAGGTAGGTACTTGAATAGTAGTAGTAGAAGGTACTAGGTAGGCCTTAAGCTCTGTGGTAGGCAAAGTGGCTACAAAAAGTTTGAACTGAATCCGCATAGGTGTAATAAAGTTTCACAGCTTCGCACTGTGAAACCACAGTGTAAATATCATACAGTAGAGTCCTTGTACTAATGATCAAATACGCTTAACACAGAAGTTTTAACGTGTACAGCGTGATTTTGTCATACTCTTTTTTATATTTTTATTCTGATTAATATCGATTCAGACAGTTATTTACGATATTTATTTATTTTTAAAAAGTTTTCTTGTGTGTTGGCCATTTTTGATCTAGGTGGCACAGAAGTTGCAGTGGTGGTAATGTGTGATGGTCAATTAATACTTTTAAAAATATTTGAATCTAAATGAAATCACGCTAGCAGTAAAGTGTCTAAACACACTAAGTCGAAGTTACGCGGCGGAAATACCGCATGATTACGCTCGCAATGTCAAACGCATACAATATACGGATAGAACGCGACGGAATAGTGTGTCATCGCCCATCGGTAATTTAAAATACATCGTGGTTGTAATCATGCGGAGTTTCCGCCGCGTAACTTCGGCCTAGTATGTATAGACACTAAGGGTGAAGCCAAACGAGCGTAATTTTGTGAGTAGTGAGTCGCATTTCCGTCGCCTCTTTTCATACAAATTATGACTCACAAAATTACGCTAGTATGAATCAAACAGGACTTTTGTATGAAACAAAATGCAGCAGAATTTCTGCCAGCCGAAATTCTTCGACTCACAAATTACGGTCGTTTGGCTTCACCCTAAGCTAACATCGGCGCACCGCGCAAGCACGTGTGCGATAGTCTACTGTATGTTATTTAGACTGTGGTGGAAGTGTAAGCCTCAACAACCGCAGCGGCATAGAGATTGCACGTTTACGCGACAGGTGCTCGTGTAACTTGCCTTTATGATAATTCTCTCGCTCTTAGCTTAATAGACTTAGCTCCTCATTTGGCTCGAATACAGTTTATTCTTGACTCCGCACGCCCGCAAAGCTGCTACTATTATACCTCTAAAATTACCAATGTATTTGTACTGTACTGTACATATTGTATTGTAAATATTAATTTAAAACCATCTTAAATCGCCTTATATGTAAAACTTCATAAAAAACCTTTTATTTTAAAACTCGTTGTTTTAAAGCTTACAGTGGGAAACAACCTGGCTTTATGCATGTTAAGCATTATTATAAAATAAAATAAATAAAATAAAATATCTTTTTATTCAAAATGGTTATCATGATACACTTTTTGAAAGTCGAACGAAGAAACTACGTTGCCTACCACCGGTTCGGGAACTACCCCGCTGAGAAGAACCGGCGTAAGAAACTCGCACGGGGCCATCTTTTACTAAAAAAATGGAAAATTACAATGTTATGGCTTACAGCTATGTAACAAAATTAAAAGAAAAGTAACCTGCACGGAGCCACCCTATTCCCAAGGTGTGCTGTCCTCGAAGAAATCATTGACTTTATAATACGCTTTAGCACACAAACGTTCTTTAACTGCTTTTCTAAATTTGTTTAAAGGTAGATTTTGAACATTTTCTGGGATTTTATTGTATAGGCGTATACATTGGCCTTTAAAGGATTTGCTTATTTTGGCTAGTCTGAACATTGGTATTGCTAACTTGTTCTTATTTCTAGTATTTACATTATGATTATCTTAAGTAACGAAAACTCAGTTGTTAATTGTTCATAAAAAGATTACACTTTGTACTATCAGAGAAGTTGATTCCTAGGCAGATGGCGGAACAATAATTAGTAATTTGGTCGCGTTAAGTCAAACTCATCCGACCGATTACAACTAAGATTAAATTGACATTTGCCAACCAAACGACGTAGGTCTGTTAACTACCTAGGAATCAATTTCCACAATGGTACATACAGAGTCATTCAATAATTGACAAGCGTCAAGGGACATTTTACCAACATAGTTAATCATGGATTATTTTGTATAACAATAACTACTGTATACATTATACACTGTGACCTGTGTGAAGCTTTGTGAAGTATTTTCTTAGTGTGGGGGTAAATGGCTTACGTATACGTGATACGATAATCCACATAAGTCTTATAACTGCTGCCAAAAAAATGTTTTAGCTGCCAAAAAATATTTTGTAGCAAGTTTTTGACCTACACTTAACTTAGGTGACTGACGACATCGACGCCGCTTATGATCAGCAATTTACCTAAAAAAGAGAGAAAAATATGTTAAAAATTATATTACCTCCTTAGAGTAAAATGACTGAAATATCATACTTGACGTTTTAAAGGATATCCTAAAAGCTTAAAAGGTTCACAATAAAATTCCATAGACGTAACATTATACGTTAACTTTACATTAAAGGCGATATAAAAATATCAACAATGAATTTAATTAGGTTACAATAAAACGCTATTAGCTTCAAATGAAACCTTTCAAAGGGCAATACCGCTATCGTCTCGTTAAAAGGGCCAAAAAACGTGTAATATTTGAGTAATCTGACGCGGTTAGAGCGATTGAACCCGTAGGAGCAATAAATTAGGGTCGGGTCCATGCAATGTGTTTGTTCCATAGGGAGTTTTTATATGTAATGGGGCCCTTGATAAATCTGTTGTGAACCACCTTAAATTTATTTGGTTGGTTTATCACAAAAATACAATGTCAATAAAATATCCAATGTTTTGTCGTTTCTTAATGGATGATAAATATATTTTGCTTTTTCATTTTTCTTTGTATCGAATATCAACGGTATGATAAGAACTTTATGAATTCTTGTAATATTTATATAATATAGAGTTGTAAAAAAAATTTAAAAATATAAATTGAAAATAAAATTTAAATGAGGTTTTGGTACCTGCGATGTGTATATTTTAAGACTTAGCCCCAATTTCACCAACGTCTGTTAGTGTTAACAGCTTGTTAAAATGTCATGTCTTCTCTTTCATTCATATGAAAATCGAAAGAGGTAACGTCATACTAATTCCGGCGTTAACTTTAACAGTCGTTGGTGAAATTGGGGCTTATAATAATATAATCCATAATAACCCAAACCAAACATATTATAATATACCTACTAGATTTTAGTGAAAACCTAGCTATTTTAATAAATGCACAATGTATTTTATATCAATAAAAATAAAAACAATGTACTTGCAAACAGAACATTTAAGGGAGCGACTAACCCTAAAGTGTCGATTTTATAATTCACTTTTATACTTGAAAATAAGCCCCGAATTGTTTCTTTTTCTAAAATTAGATACCACATTATATTTCCGAGAATTCTATCTGAGAAAAACACGATATCTTAAAATTTTCTCGATAGAAAAAAATCACAAAGATGCATCTAATTTTCACGAATTTTTCATTTATTGCCATAACCGTGCATTGAACTAAGTTAATATTTTAACATATTGTATAAAATTCTATCATTGAGAGATCGACCTAGTGGATTTTTAAAATGTTGTATATTTATCGAGTAATTGAGAAAAAACTAATTTGGCGATGAATGCGCGTCGTCCTTTTTCACCTGGCATAATATAAAAGACGGGCGTGAGTGTGAAGAGAGAAGGACGATGTTTGATTTTTTGGGTTAGTCACCCTCTTAACCCTAGCTTTGCGCAGAAAATAAAAACCTTAAAGTTACGTCGAAGATCGTAATGTACATACAAAGATAAAAACAATGAATCTTCCTGTCTATAATACATGAACGAAACACTAAAGTATCCTCCGAATAGCTACGTACTTACATGTTATGGAAAACTTTGCCAACAACGATTACCAAGGTTATGGCTTAAGTTATAAACGCTTGATTTTTTTCCCTTTAAAAAAACTTTGGGCAAGTGACGTTGTCCACGGGCAGATGGAGCATGTTGTTTCTTTCATTCTTAATAGTAATTAAAAAGAGTCAATAAGTTAAAGTATAACTATAATATTATTAATTATACCTTTCATCGGTACAGTGCAAGTGAGACAAAATAGTATTTAAACAAAGTCAAAACCAAATTCAGTGATATTTTCATCATTGCGTGAAATATTAATTTCATTGTTAATTAACTATAATTTTATACAAATTAATTAATTTCAGTAATTAGAATTTGCACGTTTTCCCAATACCCAGAAAAGGAAAATTCCCGATTCTTGAAAACCAGCAAAAGCAGGTAGGTAAACGAATGTTCATTGTAAGTTCGTGGCTTGTACCAGTACCGGGTACACAATAGGCATAAACATGCCTCGGAGTTACTGCTGGAATACGACAATATGGGCGCATTGTATTTATAATGCATAATTATATACAGTACGTTCCAGTACGGTTTTTGTCTTTACATGAACAACGTTTTCTACTGAAAGACAAACGCGAGATAAACAATGGAATGTTAGAACAGAAGCTCTACCATGAATTCACGCTATAGTATTTTTCGATACTCGATAGCGACTACCGCAAATTTTTAGTAAGTGTGGCAAATTTTACAGCGCCTCTAGCGGTTACTTGCGGAGCTAAATCACCATACAAAATATTTACGTAGTCGGTATCGAGTATCGATAAATACTATAGCTTTTAACTCATGTTAGAGCTACAGAACTGTAGTGTTTAACTTATTGTTCGGGAATCGAGATGTCTATGTCGCAGCCGACTGGTTTAAATAGCCGTTCAATCAAACAGCTAGCCCTTTGACTGAACAACGCCATTCAATCACACGTCTAGCTTTTATATTGAATATTTTAGTCGCTCAAAACGTTCAACACTACAGCTGATTCAAAAGCCGCCGTCTAATTGAAGTAGTTCAGCGCGCACCGCTGCGGCGCTAGGTGCGTTTTATTTACAATATGGCATCAACTAGCAGGTATTTGTTGGTGTTTGTGGTTTTTTCTCGGAAAGAAAGTAGTTAATAAAAGTTACAAGTGTTATTAAAGAGACAAAAATTGTGGAGGCACATACGAGTGAATTAAAATTTCACCAAATATTCGAGGAGAAATTACGGGATTATGAAATGGATGGACGCAGCCTCCCCCGAAAAGGGGGTTTGGGGGGCACAGCCCCCCGTAAAAACAAAAACAAACACAATCCAGAAAGTCCAAAAGTTGGTCAGGTTAGGTTAGAACTTAGACCACAAATACAGAGGGAGCCGAGCGAGCGCAGCGAGCGTGCTGCGATAGCAGCCGGAGACCGCCGTCAAATAAAAGGGGGGCTCGGGGGGCGCAGCCCCCCGCCAAAACAAAAAAAAAAACCAGTTGGCTAAGCGTCGTCTAGCTGTAGTGTTGAACATTGTAGTCAACAAGTCGGCTAAACGACGTATAGCCGTGTGATTGAATGGCGTTGTTCAGTCAAAGGGCTAGCTGTTTGATTGAACGGCTATTTAAACCAGTCGGCTGCGACATCTACACAATAAGTTTCATACAACCTAGGTTGATAAAGAATTAGTACAAAAGATAAGAAATATTCGCCAAAAAAATTCGCCAAAAAAGTAGTAATGTAATATTACTACTTACAATCTTAGCATCCATTTGCCCCCACCTGAATTCAAGTTAATTTGATGTCTGGCTTTCTTGCCGTCTTGACTCTTGAACGAAAATGCAATACACAGAATACAATTAAACCTGCCGTTCAATTTATTTTAGGGCTAATAGGTATCATTAAGAGAGTCTATTTAACAAAAAAAGAGGATGTTAATTTTTTAACAATAACATATTTTATGCCACTTAAAATTGTTGCAGAACGGTCACTTCGCGGCGATGGGTAGAGCGCCGGCAACACGTAATGTCCATTAATTGTTGTGTTTTTTAGTAAAACTTTCGGAAGCTATTTCAGCATCAACATTTTAGTACTGACTGATTAATAATTATAAAAAAACGTGTATTTTAATTTTTAACAAAGATCAATATAATTATCGACCCCGGAAGTTTTAACTGCATCCTGTATTATGACGAACGTTTAGCACATGGGCCTAGGATCAATGGTAGAGCAGCGTAGACAATTCGAATTCTATACGATTCGAAGATGTAGTATATTAAGTTCGTTATGTATCAGTTACATAATTTACCTGCAATAAATCGATCCCATTAGTGTTTCTCGTATACATATTTTAAATTGATGCACCTTTTCAGCTAAACAGAGAAAATCCTTTTTCAGCTTATCTTACTGCACATTCTGCTTAGAGTCTATTGTAAATGCTCCTACACAATACGTTACTCGAATAAGTGGCATACTTACGTTTCAGATTATACAGGGATAATAGAACGGATCGCTAAGCGAATTTCGACTCTGTTTATAAAGGAATAGGGACGATTGTACGCCATTACGTGAGTGTTTATTTAGAAGAGCTATGGAAAACGGTGGAATCTATGCTAATTATATTTTCGTTAGGGTTTAATGGACATTGGACACTACGGGTAATGTGTTTCCCGAACATAATCGCTTTATCTCATTGTATCGGTTACGATATATATTATTATCGATATATATATATTGATCGGCGTACGGGCATGACAACTTTCATATACGAATTTGTTCCTATATAGCTTTTAATTTTATCAAAATATTTACAAAACTAAGGGCCTGTTTCACCACTTTCTGATAAAGTGCCGAATAGCCTCACAACTATTTTGACAGATTTTCCATACTTGATCTGTCAAGTTAATTGGTGGATAGCCTATTCATCACTTATCAGGCAGTGGTGAAACAAACTCTAAGGGATTTTAAACGTAATCTATCATAATATCGTAATAGTTAACAGGCGCCAACGATGTCATCCTCATTGGAGATATTAACCAACTTCCGTTTATAGAGCGTGAAAACCTCTTTAAACTTAATTACACTCGTCCAAACCTGGTAACCAGCATCACCCAGGAGTTGTCTTGCACACACAGAGCCCTATGGATGTGGCATACGCCTTAAGCATGGTCTATAATAACATCTATTCATCGAAGGAAATTGTGCGGTCCCTAAAGCTAATGAAGTATACAGGAGCGAGAATACCTAAAACCGATCTAAATACCCTGTATCTTGTCCACACATAAGAGGAGAAAGCAGCCCTCACTAATACAGGCTATGGATCGGGAACGGACTCTCGTGTCCTCACAATCCATGAAGCTCAGGGATTAACGAGTCCCTCGGTGATCAACATAGTCCCAAAAGCTGGCAATCCATGACAGCGTTCCTCATGCAGTTGTAGCCATATCCCGGCACACTAACACCTGTATCTATTACACTGACACTGATGGAGACGCTGTAGCAAGCTTCATAAAAAGAGCCACGGAGGTGTTAACCGAACGCTTATAAGACTACAACATAAAAATGGCTATAAAAGACAGGAACGACAAAGTCCTAAGCCACATAGCGGGTAGATTCGACACAGAACGATATCTTTTTAACACCCTAGAAACTCCACCCAGCTTGAGTGACCCCTCTCCACCAAGCCAATGTCACAACATCTAAAGGCAAAGGGTGGAGCAGCATAAAATCTAAGGAAATCGGAAAATGTCGGATCTACTGGCCGCCACACTGACTGGGACCACACCGTTCAAAACATTAAATATTATTAGTAATTTATAAAACAATAAATATTTATTCATTATATAAATTATCGTCTATCCTATTAAGTATATTTTATATTAAAATATATACTTAATAAGATATTATATTATATTAAAAAAAAAATGTCCATGGCGTGATGGACTACAATTAATTAAAATTTATAATATTAATTCAATTATCCTTGGTGCGAAAAATGTAAATAATAAAATAACAAAAAAAGGATATGGACGAATAGTCTATAGACGGCCCCAATTTTATAATTAAAAAAAAAACGTAATCTATCTACCGTGTGTAACAAAACTATGTGATAATAGTTTAGGGTGTGTAATGTGTATGTGTCCCTTATATCGAGTTTACAGTGAAAGTAGCTGTAGTAGTATTTGCAAGCAAGCGTGAAGCGACCCAGCTTCATAAATTTGCTCATACAAAAGTTAAAAAAAGTTGTTCTTTCAGCGCCGCTACTTTCACAGTGAACTCAATATAGTGGTCTCATACACATTACACATCCTAAAGTATCATCATTCATCACTATGTTTTGTTACACGTATATTATTAATAATTTAAAGTGTACTTGTACAAATTTAAGTATAAGTTATTACTTGGGTTAAATCACACTGTCTCTTTTATAAAGAACGAGATTTTAAAGCAAATATTCGTTAGCATACCAGATACAATCGTGTTTATTATAAAACAATATTAGTTTCAACAATTTTGTTGATGGTATAAGTTTCTTAACTTGGTCAGTTCTTTTTTAATCCTGTTACTTTTACTATGCTATTGCAAGAGAAAAATATCTCTAAAATGAATTAATTTAGGCTCTCATATCAAAAGATTAAGTATTGTTTACCAATATCTACAAAAAAATATTATACCTGGGAGAGCCATGCTTCGGCACGAATGGGCTGGCTCGACGCGAGAAATACCACGTTCTCACAGAAAACCGGCGTGAAACAGCGCTTGCACTGTGTTTCGCCGAGTGAGTGACTTTACCGGAGGCCCAATCCCTACGCTATTCCCTTCCCTGCCCTCCCCTGTTCCCTTCCCTTCTCTACCTTCCCCTATTCCCTTCCCTTCCCTACCCTCCCCTATTACCCTATTCCCTCTTAAAAGGCCGGCAACGCACTTGCAGCTCTTCTGGTGCTGCGAGTGTCCATGGGCGACGGATGTTGCTTTCCATCAGGTGACCCGTTTGCTCGCTTGCCCCCTTATTTCATAAAAAAAAATTATAGTATTACAAAATCAAATAAAGCAAACCAACCGAAAAGGACGGTGAAATCCGCTATATTAACTGGCTAAAATATGAATATTGAGAGCAAGATAATGTACTGGCTTCTCAACGGTTGTTCAAGTTGTCGCAGACGATTACCCGCCTTAAACAAATCAGTCTCGGCTTTTACGCTCACAACGCCGACACCGACAAGTCGCTCGTGATTTTCAAACATCCTTAGACCTTTTGCGGGCTCTTTTGTCGTAATAAGAGCGTTAATATAGCACAAAAAGTGTTTTCTAATAGGAAATATAGCACCTTAAGAAAGGGTTTCTAGGATTGCATATTTACAGCAGCTGAATTATTAATTGATTTAGTTTACCTTAAAATAGACATAGGGTTTTTAATGCTGTTATATCTTTAAAATGTTCAGAAATCCCATCAAATTGTAACGCAATTTTGCAAACATAAAACTGTTCATGCAGCAGAACATCCCATCTCGTATTTCAGGAATAAATGTACTTATCATTTACAAAATTAAAATATCCAGAAAGTTAAATGTCCCCACATTTGTGCAGCGGGCTTAATTTCCGGACATATTATTCAGGAAGCAACCGCCTACATTAAACCTACATAATATAAAGGAATATTGTTTAACAAATACACTTATTTCACGTAACGGTGGCACTGTTATTTTAACATTATGTTGGAAATTAAAAATTTGAGCTGGTACATTTATACGAAATAAAAGAGGACATTTATCTCCGCCACAAAACAACTGACGCAGGGCCGCGGCAAAAAGTTGGCGAGGATTCTTTTAAAATTGTGTGTAACCGAGAAAAACGCTTATGGCCGACATAGAATAATGAGGTGCAGACGTGCCGGTACTCGGTAGTCACGTCATAAAATATTTTAATGAGCAAAGTGTCCTTGTTTGCTTTGAATTAAATATTATCCTGTTTCACATTTTTGCGCCTGGTGCGATCAATCAGGAAAAATATTATCTTTCTGTTTTACTATGATAATTTTTTGCTAATGTTTTTAATATAGATAGGGTTTGGTGCTTGTTTTCTATAGAAATTAACATAATGTGATTGACAAACAATCGACTTGATCCACATTATGTATTGTAAAAATATATCTATCAATGACGCGATCTTTCCAATAATAAAACCAAAATTTTGCCATCTCATATTTTATGTCTGACGTTATTCGATTCCACAAGCACTGTAAACGATAATTCAGTAACTAATGAATTACCAATTTGATTTGATGTACAAATTTCAGCCAGAATGCAAAGAGGATTAATAATGCTTTTCATATCGTCACCAGTCACACGCGCCCCGTGGACGAAGCATCAGTGCTTATAATATGATTTACATACATTATACCCTTGATATTAATTTGGATTCTTCGACTGAATTTAAATATTCAGTTCTGGTAATTGGTTTTTCGTGCGGGGAGTTTTTGCATCCGTTCTTACGTAATTGGAAAATTAATATGTAAAATATTTTTTAATAAGTACCAATTATAAGATAAATTATTGACGTCCTCGGCTCTCAAATATTGGGGAATTATTTATGCAAAAGTTGATGCCTTAATTTACGTATTAATTAAATACCTGCTTGGAACTGAATCATTTTGACCTTTTGGTTTTTCTTTTCAAAATTAAAACTATTCTTAAGCCAAGAAAGACTACTTCAGATTTAATGACAATAACGGAGCCACATCATAGGATCTGTGCTGCAAAAGAGGTCATAATGTGTTGCAATAGAGGCTAAACGGAGATGATAAAATAACAGATTTCACCACTAAAATGTGTTTTTGTTCTCGCTTGCGATATCCACTAAGAACCTCATTTTGTACACAAACCCTACTATAATTGACTTAAGGACCAAGAGCCCGCGAGGGCCAAACCTTTCTTCGTTTCGTAAAGCTGAAAGTTTACCTAATTGTGACCTTAACAGAGGTAAGAACGACCAGAAACAGAAACTATGGAGTTTCGGTGCTGCTTAGTTGCTTCATAAGGTGACCCACCTTATGAAGCAACTTCCGTCGCCCATAGACACTCGAAACATCAGAAGAGATGCAGGTGCGTTGCTGGCCTTTTAAGAGGTAATAGGGTAGGGGAGTGTAGGGAAGGCAATAGGGTAGGGGATTGGGCCTCCGGTAAACTCACTCACTCGGTGAAACACAGCGCAAGCGCTGTTTCACGCCGGTTTTCTGTGAGCTCTTGGTAATTCACCGGTCAAGCCGGCACATTCGTGCCGAAGCATGGCTCTCCCACAGTATTTATTAGTTTCAGCTCACAACCAAGTTAGAATCTTTATCAGCGGAACACGAAAAAGAAGTAAATTTTAGATCGCGACGCTATAAATTCTCGTTTTTAGGGTTCCGTAGCAAAAAAACGGAACCCTTATAGATTCGTCATGTCTGTCTGTCTGTCTGTCTGTCTGTCTGTAGGTACATCCGTATGTCATAGCCACTTTTCTCCGAAACAAAAGAGCTATATATTGAAACTTGGTAAGTAGATGTAGTCTGTGAACCGCATTAAGATTTTGAAACAAAAATTGAAAAATTATTAAAAATTTTAGGGGTCCCCACAAGTACAACTGAAACAAAAAATCTTTTTTTCATCTAAGCTATGCGTGTGGCGTGTCTATGGATAGGTCTTCAAAAATCGTATTGAAGTTTTTAATATTTTTTTTTTCTAACCTGAATAGTTTGTGAGAAAGACTCTTCCAAACTGGTAAAATGTGTGTCCCCCCCCCCTCTAACTTCTAAAGTAATATAAGTCTAAAAATAATATATGATATACATTACTATAAAAACTACCAACGAAAATTGGTTTGAACGAGATCTAGCTAGTAGTTTTTTATACGTCATAAATGGTAAAACTTAAATTAACTTTAATTAAATCAACTGAAACAATTAAAATAAATCAAAAACCTTTCATTTTATATACCTTATTGTTGCTGCGGAACCCTTCACGGGCGAGTCCAACTCGCAATAATTGGCCGATTAAAAAAAATGAAATATAGGCTGTAAGTATTATGTTTTAATTTTTTTTGTAAACTCACGTTAAGTAGTGTTTTTTAATTGTTCTTAGAAAATCTGCTTAATGCTGTCATGAACTCATTTTTCACGTTGATTTCAGCTGTTGTGAGTTCATGCAAAAATGTAATCATCCTTGAAAGTATTTATTTTTTTAAATAAGTACATTATTATGATCATATAAGTTCTTAAATCTTAATCATAAAAGGGAATAGGTGAATAACTCTGATCTATTTTATAATCTGCCTAATATTTTATAACAATTAAAAAGCTACTTAATAAAAATAACCAATAACAAAATGTTGCTACTACAAACTTAGAAACTGTGTAGCGCCTTGGAAACTACCTCATTAGACTAAGGCTCCTGGTCTCGAGAGCTAACATGCTCCAGATAGAGTGAAGGTAAATGATGAAGGGCGGTGCGTGGCTGAGAGACACTTACCTCGTCACGACTTATTGTTTGTGGGGTGAGATTCAAAGGACATAACTTTTCTCGTGTGTTTCTAAATTAGGCTCTTATGTTGGAATGACTGGGAAGTAGGGGAATGTTGATTTTCATAATGACGGTGACTGTGCGATCAATAGTAGGTATTCATGAGACACAGTCTCATGTCTAGTTAGGCTCGAAGGACCATTAACGTAACGTAACGAAGTATTTTCTACTAAGGGCCTGTTTCACCACTTCCTGATAAGGCTATCCACCAATTAACTTGACAGATTAAGTATGGAGAATCCTTTAAAAAAGTTGTGAATAGCCTATTAGGCACTCTGTCAGAAAGTGGTGAAACAGGCCCTAAACCTAATAAAAACCAAAACTCTTAGATATAAATATTTGTTTGTCCCGATGTAATATTCCTTTTTTTACATTCTATATTTTCGCTACAATCTTAAACCAAGTTATTCTTGTTACTTATTCACCCATTAAAAAGAGGTATTAATGATAATACTTCCAATGCTAAACTACAATAATAATACAATTGAATGTACTGCTAAAGTCTACAGACGTTTATTAAATCTTCCTCTACGTCAAACAGACTATTCAAACTGTAGTAAATATGTATGAAGGAAACAGGAATGCTCATGTCTTTATCATTTCTTTCCACCTTTATTTCCGTTTTCTCCCTCACTTCCGCGATTCCAAAACGAGGCACACTTGACTTTCAAAGACTCGTGTTTAACCAACAAATACATCACTTGTTGTGTCATGGCTAAGGCATTTATAAAAATAAATGCTCGTTTTTAAATTGCTTCTAAGTAAGCGAAATCGATAATTGGCTTTTATCAAACGGTGCGTCTAGGAACGTTATTATATAAAAGTAATTATGCATAGAGATACAGGGGTATGAATATTTAGTTAAGTTAATTTCCAACAAACACCGTGACAAACTACTTCTCTGTCTAAATTAAAGTCCTTCCACAACATAGTCCATTTCTGTTTTATCTCCTGGGACCTATTTTTCTACAGGCTAGCACATCTAGCTATTATATTATATTATTATCTTTCGCCCTCTTTAGTAATTTACCTTTAATGTTAACTCATTAATTATGAGTAGGGCGTTAGATCGTATTAAGCTTACTCCTTTATATAATATATTAGTATTAGATCTGAAGAGAACATTTTGCTCGGAACTAAATTAAAATTTGTTCATACGTGGTGAGGTCAGGGATTTCATTAAAACAGTAACACGGGTCTATAATAATCCGATCCCGGTAAGCGGATAGACTCGAACTCATTAAAATCGCCAAAGAACTCGGGCGATGAACGAATCTAGCTGACAGCATTGGTCCCTAATTTCAAGAGAATTACGATTTAGTCGGGAATCGCTACGTTTGAATTACCGGATTAAAGCTCATCTCTACTGCGATTCATGTTACGTACCTACTACGAACATTCATTTTTATTTTATTTTCATTTTATTTTTATTTTATCAGGAAAACATACAGTGATTTGATTTACAACCTAAAATACTACAAAAACACTTAACACCACTAACACGTTTTCACAGTTCGACACTCAATAATAACAAAAGCTTATGATCTAATTAATGTGAGGTATTTTTAACCGACTTCCAAAAAACGAGGAGGTTATAATATATTCGGCTGTGGATATATATATATTTTTTTTGTATGTTCGACCACTACTCCGCCGTTTGTGAACCGATTTTCAAAATTTTTGTTTTGTTATATTAGGTTTCACTCCAATTTGATCCCATTTTCGCAAAAGTGGTGATCTGATGATGGGATCCATGAGTAATCGAGGGAACTCCTCAAAATTAATATGGAAACATATGGTGATTTTGGTTTTATGAGAAGCATCCTAAGCATATGCTACCAAAACGCAAGATTTTGCACCAAGGTATACTATGGTTCCGAAGATAGTAAGAGAACTCCGGATTCCTTATAGATACAAGTTTGGGGGCTTAGGCGTTGTTTTAAGAACCGAAAGTATATGCTGCTATGCAAATTACATTCATCATTATCATCATCATCATCATCATCACTACCATGTCAAGGTCACCAATGTTACAACTCACATGGTTGTATATGGATACAATATACACACAACACCATAATTATGTCATCAGTCATCACGTTATGTCCTTATTTATATATATTCAATTATTGAATGCGCCAATACGAAGGTTGAATGAAAGAAGATGACGAAAATTGAAGATGAAAGTGCACAGTGTGGACATAGCTAATCTACATCGTAATAGGAATAAGAAACACAATCGCAATTAGTATAAAAATACTTCGTTTATACGGTTTATATTTACACGATTTTGATACATATACAGATCAAATTCCTATGCAAGTTTATAGGTACAATAATTGCCTAGCGGCTAGCACGTGTTTACTGTTCTCTTCGATTTTTTTAAATGTATTTTTTAAAATTATCTACCTGATATTTGTGAGCACGTGTGACTCTTAACAAATTGTAATAAGAATTAAGATACGTAGAATATTGAATATACGCGATGGTTTACTAGGTAACTAAAAAGAGTGAAATTATTATTTTTAGCAAAAAATTAAAACCGACTTCCAAGGTAAAAACAATACTAACATCCTTATAATATGAACTAAAAAGTATTAAATAATTGTTCTTATCTAATAGTGCCTTTTTCCGAATTCACTCACTCACTCAACTATTTCTGTACTCAATCTTCATAATTTTGAAGTCGGTACCAGTTCCAAAAGTTTCAAATATTCTGTCAGAGAACTGAAGATTCAGCTATCTGGTACCGACTTCAAAATGATGAAGATTGAGTAGAAATAGTTGAGGTTTAGCCGAATTCGGAAAAAGGCACTATTAGATAAGAACAATTATTTAATACTTTTTAGTTCATATTATAAGGATGTTAGTATTGTTTTTACCTTGGAAGTCGGTTTTAATTGTTTGTTAAAAATAATATGTTTACTAAAGAAACTATACGCACTGAAATATAACAGTATACCAATGAAAACATCGAGCAAATGAACAAGTTAAAAGTATGTTCTAACTTTAACAGTTAAGAAACAGTCTCAAACCATTGCTTAGTGATTAGCTTTTTTGTAGCGCTTACTGAAGAATTAAATAAATCGAGATCCGTGAGCTTGCTATAATCATACATGTATGTCGTTAAAAAAGTTAGCTGCACGAATAAAAAATGAGTTTTTACGATAATTTGTATGGGAAAAAGGAGTAAACGAAGGGTTATAAATGGTTATAGGAATCTTCCTATATATATAATATATAATTATAGATTATCTAATCTAGAGGATCGGGAAGGGACTTTGAAATGTATTTTGGAAAGGAGATGAAGTGAGTCGATATTTTGTTGGGCTATATTTAATAGACTCGACATGTCTGCTATTCGATTCATAATGTAACTGTTTTAATTCCATGCTACATTTTAGTTATTTTATTATTTACGATAGCTTATTTTAATAAACAGGTAGCTTATAGGTACAAATTATTCAAAAATGAAATGTCTCCGAGAAGGTATATTTTCTAATAGGCAATCTTGGTATACCAGTAATAATAATAATTATTATGTGCCTTGGACTCAATTCTGAAGATACAAGTTGAAATGTTATCTAAATATTTTTGGTGGTCAATATTTTAGTTCAATAAATTAATGTTTAATATCGTACGGTTTATTCATATAATTATTATATTCATGTCCTTACATTTGAATCCAACGATATCCAATTATTTAATTATTAGAAGATTACTTTGCTAATTATTGACAAATATAATATCGAGTAATATTGGAAATCTAGACGTATTTAATCCCAATGTGACCAACGTCTTTTAGTGTTAACAGCTTGTTAAAATCTTATGTCTTCCCTTTCATTCATATGAAAGACGAAAGAGGTAACGTGATACTAATTTGAGCATTATTTTAACAGTCGGTGAAATTGGGCTTTAGTCTACCAAGTACCAAGAATATAATAATATGAATAGAACGAAATATTTTATTGGCAACATTTTGATTACTTTTGGGTGATTAAATTTAATTAATATTATGCTTTATAGTATAGATAATTATTTGTTAATCTCTTAATTTCTCCATAAGGAAAAAAAAGAAAAATAACGTGAAGTATAATATTATAAACTCTCAGAGAAGAAGCCCAACATGTATATTTACACAACGGAAAGGGGAAAAATATAAAATTTGACTGTATTGGGTCCTTGTTGCTTAGGCTTAACGCTCTTCAAGTTTATTCCATCATCCATCATTATTTCGGCACAGGCTCCATTCTCACTTGACACGTCTCACCCACTGGATTGATATATTATATAGACAAAAATGTACCTTCATATTATGGGGTAAAATTGAAAAGTTGTGAATATATTAAGGGTTGCCACTGCTCGGAGAGTCCGTAATTTATTACAAAACTTGGTCATAACAATGGAATATTTAAATCAAATTATAATATTTATTAATTGTTCAATATTCACAATATAAATACGAAATTATAAAATATCTTACCACAAAAACTACGAGTAATTTATAATATTTTATTTTATTTATCAAATACAGTAACAGGCTACAGACTATAAATAACATAGAATATTTTTAAACACTATAACATACATCGATCTGCAGTCTGTATACAGCTCTTTAAAACTAAATATTTTATTACATGTTACACAATTATTGTTATCCGCTACATACACTTTTAAACATCAAAATAAAATAGAAAAACAGAGCAAAATACAAAAAACCAAAAAAGACAAGCAAAAGCTGCTAATGCTTACAATAATTTACACAGATTTTTACGATAGCTGTTAATGTTACTAAAAAACAGATCTACCTCAGTGTAGAATGTGCAACAAATCTACACATTGTGTTATATTGGTTGCACATTCTAATTAGTGGACTATTCATAGACACATTGTTATTATTAAAATGAACATCAAATACTTTCGGAGTGCGTACAGATCGAGTGGGAATTTTAAAGTCTAATTGGCTTAGTAATTAGATAATATATATTATATAGATAATATAGATAGACAAGATATTGTGGTCGCATTTTTTTCTACTGTCTATTTAATACTTTTTCTATTTTCTATTTCTACTGCCTATTTAATAGATTCTATCCATAAAGCTATGAGCATCACATAGTAATATAATACCTGAATACGTTTTAAAGTTACACAAATATTATGGCGAACGTTAAAACAGCGAACATAAAACGTATATCACACATCATCCGTTAAAATGTCGTTTTAGTAGATTAACTCGAAAGCAAATGTTCCCAAAATATGTCCATTAAAAGTACTTAAAAATACGGCAGCAGAGATCATGAATATTATAATTACTCCATAAAACACTTTTGTTCAAGCGCTGGTTAACTGTATGAAACCGGGTTCGAAATGGCCTGCGGTAATTTACCGTGTATACTCTGGTATACACGGTAAATTACCGCAGGAGGTTCCCAAACTCTTTTGTTTTATAGACCACTTTCGAAAATTTGCTGGATCCGGTGGATCTATTACGATTCCTGTATCTCCCAAAAATGCAAAATTAGAATGATATCTTTAATAATTGTAAACATTATGTTTTTTTACGTCTCTAACTTCTTAAGATAATATTATTATGTTACGATTAACTTTAGAGATCAATAACTGCCTATTTAAGCAGATATTATTCTTTAAGGTTAATCGTAACCTTAAATCTCTAAGTATTTATATTTATTATTAGAAGTCAAGCAAACATTTAAGTTCTTTACTTTTTTCATGACTTACCTAGATTGTTGGCACCCAGTTTTTACCACGCACATTGCAGACCCTCATCGAGTCACCCATGGACTCCTGGGGTCCGCCTGGATAACTTTGGGAATTACTGGTATATACAGTGTACCGGTATAGCTGAGTTTTTCTACCGTTTTATTTAATTTATCTAGCTTGACAGTCAACGCGTGGAGCGGATGTTTTTTCTATTTTTCGATGTCTGCGCCTATAGCCAATTTGTTTTTCACTGTTAGCTTTTGCAGTTTGAATTTAAGATAAAAGTTTCGACGAATAAATAACTTTAATGGATAAACAATTCACAAGTTACGTATTTTGTTTATTTTATGGTGATAGATATTGTGTATTGCATGTGGTAGAGATTCAGCACAAATGTGTCAGCATCACACCGGCAAAGAAAATATATTGAAAGTTTATGGGCCTGTTTCACCACTTTCTGATAAAGTGCCGAATAGGCTATTCACAATTTTTTGAACAGATTCTTTATACTTGATCTGTCAAGTTAATTGGTGGATAGCCTATTCGTCACTTATCAGGATGTAGTGAAACAACTTAGACTTTAGAGCTTCATATTGTGTGTTTTATCTAGCAGACCCGGTAAGCGATGCTTTGCTGCATACGTTAGGCTGTTACTATTATGGATGTTTTATCTATACTTCTAGTATATCTATACTTATTATATATTATGTCTGTCTGTATATATGTTACCTCTCCATGCCCAAACCGCTGAACCGATTTTGCTGAAATTTTGAATGGAGATACTTTAAGTCCCGAGAAAGGACATAGGATACTTTTTATCCCGAAGCTATACTAATATTATAAATGCGAAAGTGTGTCTGTCGGTCCGTCTGTATGTCTGCTTGCCTGTCTGTCTGTCTATCTGTATGTCTGTTACCTCTTCACACCCAAACCGCTAAACCGATTTGCTGAAATTTTGAATACAAATATACTTTGAGTCCCAAGAAAGGACATACGATACTTACGATACCGAAAAATTGTACGGTTCCTGCGCGATAAACGGATTTAAGCACAACGGAGTTGCGGGCGTCATCTATTAATTTATAAACCATCGTTTTGAACACGGTTTTGAATAACTCAACCTATTTAAAACGTATCCAATCCCGTCGCGTACTTTAAAAGATCTAGTCATAATACAGGCCATAATATAAACGCAGGAATCAACTTTAGCTGTGTAATAATGTAGAGTAAGCACCTGAGTACAGGTGAAGGCTAGAAGTATCTTGAAAATCTGTCAGCGCAGGCGTCCACGTCCATGAGCAAGCACAGATGGCGTTGGTGACATCACCAACAAATGGGTTTCGCTCAGATAACACTTTGACAACTTTACTTAGCGCGAACCAACTCAAAATTCAATATTCGACACGACATTTCGGTGTAAACATCGCGTGACAACACTTTACGCGTGTTCCAAGTTATAGAAAATAGCTGCCGCCCATCACAAATGGAATGAAGTTAATTATTTTAATAGTTACTTGTAAGTGACAATTTCTTTGACGAATTTGTTAATTAACATGCTTAAGGCTGGCGGCTAACGCACGTTTTCCGTATTCGATTTGCAAATTTGTTTTTTCGTGTTCGGAATTCCGTGAGACTATCGCAAACGTTCGTCTTTTTCACGCGCAAACGCGCCGGCGTGCACTTGAAACGTACGTGCGGAATTCGTTCTGTACGGAGAAAAACGAAAGACGAAACGAACAAAAAGCGGCATTTAATGTATTTTCTACTGATTCCATGCATTCGGAATTCCGAATACGAACTACGAACAGGAAAACTAATTCGGAAATCGTATACGGAAAACGTATGTATGCGGCCGGCCTTGAACCGAGAGAAGGTCACATATAGACAAGTTTTCTTATTATTAATATTATGTTTCAATTATTATTATTCATTGTAAATCGTGTCCTGGCTTAGAATATGCAGATCGATAGCAGCGCATGACTTGGACCGAACGTCATTTTGTTATATCATCGATCATCTTCAAAGCTCTTCGCTCGTGGCGTGGAGTGTCGTATATTACTTACGAGAGCAAACTACATGTACAACTGGTTTATGTTATTTTAAAATATGGTGAAATCTATGTACAATGTACCTACAAGTTTGTAGTTCGAGCAGAAATCATGGTATGTAAAAGTGCCTCTTGACATGGTCTACTTCATCTTATTGACCACGGTGAAGAAGCAAATTATGGTCATTAAGATTTAAGACCATTGTTATGTCAATAGTATTATGGGTAGAATAGAAGGTACAAACATACACACAGGTCACAATATTATCGTTATGATAAAACGTCATCCTTAGTTCATAAGACTCGTACTTCTTGTACATTGGTTCAAACGTGAATATCTCCACCTAAATTATCAGCATTTTTTACAAATGAATTATCAGATAAATGTCGGTGGTATGGTTCATGATTATATTTTTAATTGACAGTATTTTAACGTTTATACTAAGAGTTGTATAAAATATTATCATGATCCAAAAAATACGGATCATAATAATTATGCTCCGTAGTCCGTATTATTATATACATTATGTTAAAGCCTTATTAAAACAATATTATATTATGATGTTCTATCATTAACTTACATAGTAAAAATTCTCGATTTCCACACAAAGAAAAGACGTTCATACGTGTCGGAAAACTATAAAGTCGATAGCAGGAGTTTGCTATAATAAGGTTGCTATAAAACTTATATTATAGTTGGCTTTCTGCCAAGAGATGACAGTCACGTCTGTAGTGCTAGCACGGCGACCAGCGGAAATGCGAAAGTATGGACAAACTGTGGAAATAAACCTAAGGTGCCGTTCCGATCTTTTTTCGTTCCGAAAAATTCAATTAAAATGCCACTTTATGACAGACTATAGTCACAAACTGTGGAGATAAACTTAAGGTGCCGTTCCGATCTTTTTTATGATCTAGGAAAAATGGGGGTAAAAAGAAAACTCAATATCTTGAAAACCAACATTGCATTGTAGACCAGTAGCGGTAGCACGGCGACCAGCGGAAATGCGAAAGTATGGACAAACTGTTTTTTATGGACAAATTATTCGGAACTAAAAGTTCCGAATAATTCAATTAAAAAGCCACTTTATGACAGACTATAGTTCTAAAAATTCAAATAATATCCTACATTATGACATATACTATAGTGTGTCATAAAGTGGCATTTTAATTGAATTTTTCGGAACGAAAAAAGATCGGAACGGCACCTTAGGTTTATTTCCACAGTTTGTCCATACTTTCGCATTTCCGCTGGTCGCCGTGCTACCGCTACTGATCTCAACAGAAGGTTTTTTACGTCTTATATGATTGTATTAGCTTAACGAGTAGCAAACATTATTAATTTTATTCTCGTGTAGTGGAAATACATATTTTGTATTGTAAATGAACTGGACCATTCACACGTACCAAATTTTGCAGTCGTTGTCGACCACTTGACTGTGTGATACCGACCACATCGCAACCACAACGTTGCGTCGATGCAATGACTGTGCGCGCACACCGCCCGCGCTCTTCCCCCCTCCGTTTCATTGACTTTCGTACGTAACCACATCGCAACCACTGGCGACAACGCAACCACGTCGGTATTTTGTCAGACCATAACGCAACTACAAAAATCTGCGACACACGTAACCACTGCTCGACGACATTTTGTCGTTGCGATGTGGTGTGGTTGTGGTACGTGTGGGTTCGCCCTTAGAAGCTAGAGTAAATATTTAACTAAGATGCGTAGGCTCTTTAATATAATAATGATGTAGTGAGTATCACACACCCGAATAATGTATCGCTCTACATTATACCCGCGTCATGTCATGTTCTCATTCACTCGTGTCAAAATACAGTAATGTGTTTCGGGTCCCTAATCGGAGAAAGTTTATTGACAAACTAAAATGTTTGTCTTACAATGATGGATATACTATATTTTGCAGACTTGATGTAAAATTTATCAATTATATAGCAGAACTGATAAAGTGGCTTCCGTCGAATCCGTACAATTTTCCGCGATAAAAATCATTTCCAATACAATTTTTTTAATCGGTTTAGAGAGAAGATGTAATAAAGGCAAACAAACATATATCTATATTCTATATTATAATACATACAAATGGATTTGCAATTGTGTTAGTAACACTAAAACTCGAAAACGGCTGAACGGATTGGGTTGATTTTAGTCTTAAAATATTCGTAGAAGTCCCGGGAAGGTTTTAAAGTGACACGAAGTTCACCGGGACAGCTAGTATATCTATACTTAATATTATAATTGGGAAGAGTTTGTTTGTTTGTTTGTTTGAACGCGCTAATCGCAGGACCTACTGGTCCGATTTGAAAAATTCTTTCAGTGTTAGATAGCCTATTTATCGAGGAAGGCTATAGGCTATATTTTATCACGCTAATACTAATAGGAGCGAAGAAATAGAGGAAAGTGTGGAAAAAACGGGAGAAATTATCTGAAATGACTTATTTGAACGCGCTAATCTCAGCAACTACTGGTCCGATTTGAAAAATTCTTTCAGTTTTGGATAGCCCATTTATCGAGAAAGGCTATAAGCTATATTTTATCATGCTTAGACTAATGGAAGTGAAGAAATAAAGGAGAATGTGGAAAAAATGGGGGAAATTATTTGAAAGGGCTTATTTGAACGCGCTAATCTTAGGAACTACTGGTCCGATTTGAAAAATTATTTCATTGTTAGATAGCTTATTTATCGAGGAAGGCTATAGGCTATATTTTATCACGCTAAAACTAATAATAGCGAAGAAATAAAGGAAAATGTGGAAAAAAACGGGGGAAATTATTTGAAAGGGCTTATCTCACGAACTACTGGAGCAATTTTTCTGTTATTTGGCACAGATAAGAAGTAGACCACGTGAAGGATCATAGGCTATTTTTTGTGGACTAATTTGTCTGTCACATATCTAATTTACGCGGGCGAAGCTTCGCGCGCATATTTCGCGTGGTCACGACATCACGCGTAAAGTTAAACGGCTGGATCCATTTTGCTGAAATTTGGTATAAAGATACTTTGAGTCCCGAAAAAGAACATAGGATACATTTTGTCCCAGAAAAATGTACGGTTACTGCACAATATACTTTTATGATTTGCGTAAACCATTCAATCTATTCTGATGGAATTTGGTATGAAGATATTTTGAGTCTCAGGAAATGACAAGGAATACTAATTTTGTCCCGGAAAATGTACGGTTCCCGCACAGTAAACTTTTATGATTATCGCCTAAACTATTCAATCAATTTTGATGAAATTTGGTATGGCAACACTTTCAGTCTCGGGAAAGGACAAGGAATACTTTTTATCCCGGAGAATATACGGTTCCCGTACAATAAACTTTTATGATTCTTGCCTAAACTATTTCATATATTTTGATGAAATTTGGCATGGAGTTTGGAGATACTAATTTGAATCTGGGACAAGGAATATTTTTTGTCCCGGAAAAATGTGCGGTTACCACACAATATACTTTTCTGATTTGCGCGTAAAAGACTCAATCGATGTACGGGAACAACTATTAACTAAAGTCCACACGGACGAAGTCGCGGGCAACAGCTAGTATTATGTAAAAATGAATTTCCAATTGTGTCAGTAACGCTATAACTCGATAACGGCTGAACCGATTCTGCTAATTTTAGTCTTAAAATATTCCTTAAAGTCCATCTTACTCTATGGTTTCAGTTTGTCAATAATGACGCAACAAAAACCTTTTTTTAGTTTTTAAGGTAAGGTAAAAAATCAAAATCCTATAGTAACCAAAGGATACAATGAGTACAATATTACTACATAGGGATATACTTAGTACAGTTAAATGACTAGACGTCGATGAGGACTCGAGAGAAATTTAATAAATCGACGACTCGACAGAATGAAGTTTCAAAGGATAAGAAATTCTTTGCAGATAATCTCCTAAGAACTGAGAAGGCACATTTTTGTAATAAGTTTCAAAGACAGAAATCTTAAAGATTTAATTCTAAGAACAATGCGATTTGAACACATAGTATCCTTTGGACTCGTTTAGAAACAAAAAGGTAATTACAATTTAATGAAATTCAATTTGTCATGTACGTCAATACTATAATATCTTGTAAATTAACGTAATAAAACACTCAAGTCTATAACGATATAAGAGATTGGTGTTCTTACATCTGTCAGTTTACTTGAATTGGGTCCTCCAATAAGATTAAATTATGCAAATCGTGCTGAATACGCAGTCTAATGTTCGGAATGTTCCGTGGGAGCTTATAAGATACGAGGGAATTTTACACTCACCATAAGATGTGTGTCGAATTCCAAATGAGATTCTTACCTGAAACAAAAGTAGTGAAGGTTAACATAAAAAAGAATACTTCCCTTATACGAAAAAGTTAAAACAAAACAAATTAAATACTACAAAAACATTTATAAACGTAATTGGCAATTAATGTTAATTAAAGATTTTAATAAGTAACGAAATTCGAAATAACCTGAATAATCTATAAAGGACATCTAATATTACATGAACAATTACGATCCGACAAGGAATTAGATTAATCAAGCAAAAACATCCCTAAATGGTTCGAAAGACAAAGCCTAACGGATTAAAATCACCGAACCGTTTTATTGTTTTCGAATTTTGGCCGAAAGTTCCGCAAACTCGCTTCTCCTTATGAATCAGAGTGACGTATCTAATTAATTATTTAAATATACTGACAGCTCAATATTATGGTGCTTCAAATAATTAAAATCGATTTAATAATGTAACAATGCAATGTGAAGCTCCTATTTAAAATTAAATGACGACCGCCAAACGCCAATATTCGTTTATCGCGCGGAAACTATGTCCTTTCCCTGGGGCTCAAAGTATCTCCTATAGTCTATACCTCTTAGCAAAATAGGTTCAGCGGTTTGGGCGTGAAGAGGTAACAGACAGATAGAGAGACAGACAGACAGACAGAATATACACTTTCGCATTTATAATATTAGTATGGATTAAATCCACAGGCATGGATCAAGAATTAAATCCAACTCGTATCAGGCGTGTAATTGCAATTCAATATCCCTTCCTTATCTCCTTAGATATTCCAAGTTGACAAGGTTTTGAGATGGCTTTGAATCTTAGTCTGTATATTATTATGTTCTAGACCTGCGTGAAATTGGAAGAGCTGAGGCGAGTGTCATAGAAATTGACATGGATATAGACGTACCTATGCATTCAGTTTCCACAAAAATTAATAGAATAGAGAAAAAATGCTTTCATCCATACTAATCTACATTCTAATATTATAAATGCGAAAGTGTGTCTGTTTGTCTGTCTGTCTGTAACCTCTTCACGCTAAACCGCTAAACCGATTTTGCTGAAATTCAACATGGAGATACTTCGACTCCCAGGAAAGGACATAGGATACTTTCATCTTGGCAAAATGTACGGTTCCCGCGCGATAAACGAATTTTGGCGCAACGGAGTTGCGGGCGTCATCTAGTAAAGGTTAAAATCGTATTTATAAATATAATAAATCTTCTGTTCGTGTGTTAGTGATAAAAGTCTTCCTAGGCTACTGGACCTATTTTGATAAATTTTTTCGTGTCTATTCGTGTGGGTTTGAGAAGAATTCAGATTTAATCAACGAGATAATGTACTGTAATGTCCAGATTGTGACAGCTTATTTCAAAAAGTTTCTATTAAAGCTTCTGTAAGGTTAGGTTAGCCTAGCTACCTTTGGTACTTAAAAGTATAAAAGTTAAAAATGTGGTTAAAACCTTAAAAATTTAATAAATGACGTGTATTTTTTTTAATTTACCAACCTTTCCGAAAAACTTACTGATTATAACTATTATGTACAACTTAACAATGTAGATATCCTGAAGAACTTAATTACTCAAATGTAAATACAACACCTACTTATTTCACCCTCCTTAAAAGTTGTCAGGTAAATGATTTATTCATGAAACTACCGCTTAATTAATTTATATACGCTCGAATCCCATCTATATTCGGCACACTTCGGACCAGCGAAGCATTTGATTGCTCCCGTTCTAAGAGCGGTTTGTTAGGATGATGTAAGGGCTTTTCTCTTCAAATTATACTGTGATATTAGGAACGTATAAAATCGTTTGTCATGATTAATAAGCGTTCCATCGTACTCTTACTTGAATTACTAAATAACTTTTTCGACTTTTGACTTTAAAAGAGGCCCACTTAACAAATGCTATACAATTTTCGAATGTTTCTCAAATAACTAAATAATTTATACGAAACAAAAGTTGTATCCCGAGAATTTTAATTACCGAACTCCCGTCGATGAGCATTTCCTCGACAAAAGAGGTGAGGGTCTACCCCGCCTATAAATTTACATCGAAAATCATTGTTTTACAAACAAGTTAGATTTATTGTCGTTTAAATATTACAATATTCGTTTATTGTACCTGAAAACCATTTTATCGCTCGTTGCGATAGATTCGTTACCGACAATTTTATTATCATCCCTTTCAATCGCAACACCAGCCGTAATTGATTTTATATTGTGCCAATTAAATTTTCGATTTTTAGTTTTTGATTACCAATTTTCGTATAACAATGTTTTTTCCTATATTCCTCTGACACGTTTTATAACAAAGGAATAATAATTTAATTACCATGTTATACTGACGTGTCCTCTTAAATTATATTTGTTAATGCCAAGTTAATGTAATACTGTAATACAACTTAATCATTACAGTATTACATTAACTTGTAATACAAATTAAGTTGTATTACAGTAGTACATTAAATTGGCATTAACAGTGCCAAGAAAAATATAATTTAAGAAGACACGTTTCAACCTAATAAGGTTGAATTCATATTAAAGATTGAATTCAACCTAAAGCTGCAGGTGCAAACAAAATGCATGGTGAAAGTAAGTAGTTTTAATAGGCAACTCGTAAGAATTACTAGATTTGTCGTCATAATATTATTACATGATAAGAATATAGGTAAGAAGAAACAAAGAAAACAGTTACTGGAAAAAATATCAATACCAGTTAGTAAGTTAGTTACGGAAATATTATTATGATAACTCTACAAAATATTTTTGTAACGTAAACAACTTCGTGCCAAATGTATTTTAATATTAAAGTAATGCGGATTCAATTGATAGTTTAATGGATAAAAGTTGAAAGCTGCACTTAGGGCACAATAATATAAGCTAAGTAAGTTTTGAAAGCATTGTCTCGAATTTATATACAAACTTAAGTAAAATGAAGAGGGGACGTCTGCTCTACTTCTATACCAATTTATTTTATCCCTGTATGGAGGATTTTCTGCATAAAGATTCTAGACTAAGAACTGGCCATATTTTCATATCGTACTAACAATTTTTCATAAAGAATAATATATGTATATAATATTTTGTATTTATATGTAAATTAATATTTTCTAAAATACTAACATACAGCAACAGTAAATATATTATTTTAAATGTTTATTACAGGTTAGTACACTTAACAATAACTTCCTTTTCGATTTGTTTCTACCTAGTAAGAGCTGTATTTATATTTACTGACTGCATTTTGATACTAAAAGGCTAACAAGTAAACTTTGTTAAGCACTTACGACAAAGTCAAACCTAGTTTGAAACACATCGAATATGTTTGCAGGAAACCAATATACTCCTAGACTATACGAGTACTCCACACGTTGCACATAAGGAAATGCAATCTAACTGCGGATTACTCCGAGATTGCCTGATAAAGGCACCCAGACTCGCTTTATGCGACCATATTAGGTTATTTGATCAAATTGATGTAAGGGTGAAGACTGAAGAAGGATGGATAATTTTAAACAGCAATCTGTGTGTTTTCTGCATAAAATTAGCTTTGTTAATGTTGCATTTTAATTTATACATTAATTGATCTTTTTATTTAAAAATTCAATCAAATTGGTTTCAAGGTTAAGACTGAAGTTTAGGGTGTAGATAAACTATTTGAAACAGCACTGTTCTTGTCTATCATGTTGCATTTAAACTTTTTTTTTTAATAACTAAGGGGGCAAACGAGCAAACGGGTCACCTGATGGTAAGCAACTACCGTCGCCCATGGACACTCGCAACATCAGAAGAACTGCAGGCGCGATGCCGGCCTTTTAAGAAGGAATACGCTCTCTTCTTGAAGGTTTGCAGGTCGTATAGGTCCGGATAGTCCGGAAATACTGCTGGTGACAGTTCGTTCCAGAGTTTTACAGTGCGCGGCAGAAAGTTACGTGAAAAACGCTCGGTGGAAGACTGCCACTCATCAAGGTGATGAGGATGGTATGTTTTTCGCGTAGGACGATGGCGAAAATTTGCAGGTGGTATGATTCCGAACAATTCCACAGAGCACTCCCCGTGATACAACCGATAGAGGATGCAGAGTGAAGCTACATCTCGGCGTAATTCCAAGGGGTCCAAGCTGTTTAAAACATTATGGCAGTCAACAATTCGAGCGGCCCTTCGTTGGATACGATCCAGATGGGAGCAGTTGGTATTTTTGCGCCCCTGCCCAGAGATGAGAACAATATTCCATATGAGGCCGAACCTGCGCCTTGTAGAGTTGTAGGCGTTGGTCCGGACTGAAGTACTGTCTCGCTCTGTTAAGAACACCAAGCTTCTTCGAGGCTAACTTGGCCTCGAAGAATTAAACTTACTTAATTTTTAACAAGTAAGGTGAACTGTAATAGCATACCAACCTCTGGGATCTTAGCAAATAGAAATCGAAGAATAATCGAAGAAATAAGAAAGATAGAAAAAGAAGGGAAAAAATCTAAATAATAATAACAAGGTGTCCTTGGTTCGACTAAGTATTAATGTCCCCTACCTCATTTGTGATATCAACGTAAACATTTAGGGTCGTGACAGAAGCGACATTGGTTGAGTTATTTTTGCGAGTGTCTTAACTCGAGAGGAAGTAAATCCCCTTTGATCTATTACTCTACCGTTTCACTATGTATATTGTAGAGCTACATGGCCACAAGTATATCTACCAACGGGCATCACAAAAAATATCAGTAAAGTCAGTTAATCCTTCGATCGTGGATTCTTGGAAATCTATTGTTATTCTACTGTCTTTTTTATGAAATAAGGGGGTAAACGAGCAAACGGGTCACCTGATGGAAAGAAACTTCCGTCGCCCATTGACACTCGCAGCATCAGAAGAGCTGCAGGTGCGTTGCCGGCCTTTTAAGAGGGAATAGGATAATAGGGGAGGGTAGGGATGGGAAGGGAAGGGAAAAGGGGAGGATAGGGAATCGAATTGGGCCTCCGGTAAACTCACTCACTCGGCGAAACACAGCGCAAGCGCTGTTTTACGCCGGTTTTCTGTCAGAACGTGGTATTTCTCCGGTCGAGCCGGTCCATTCGTGCCGAAGCATGGCTCTCCCACGTATAATGGTGTCTCGCTAACCTGTGAGCTTATGGGGCTTGATGGGTGAGTTGAAAAATTAAAGTCAGTTAATTGAAAAATTTAAGCAATATTTTGTGAAGGCATCCTCGATAATAGGATAACATTTACCTCTATAAAACTTGAAACGGTCGTGATCAACAAATTCGAGCGCGTCTTAGCTAGAGACGTGAATTATTACTATAGTCTAAACTCGAAAGCAAAAAGGTTAGCAAAATGTAGGTATGGATGTGGATAGGGTTCTTTACCCTTTACTTTTCTTCAAAGGATTTTTGAAATTAGTCTAACTTACTAGCTTAACAAATTTACATGTTTTCTTAATAAGGGTGTTCCCAATTTAGAAAACATTTTTACATAAAACTAGAGCTAACTTCACAATGTTATCAAGCCACTAACCTTTGTTAGTACGTAGAACGTTTGCAAAACACGAACAGACTTAATTTTCTCGCTAAACGATCGTCAGGTTAGTTCGATAGTTGCGATGGTTTCCCCGAGCAAATCCTAAAGTTGCTCAAAGTTTGACCCGTTTCGGCTATTGTTCATTTATCAGCAATTTAAAACTTGGTATGCAATATGCATACAAAATATTAATATTTATTGGAGTTTGTCAAGAAACTCAGTCTTAGTAATGTCTTTTACGAAGCAAAACGGAGAATGAGCATTTAGGAATACCTAACAACAGAGTTCTGAAATAGCTAAACAGGTCAGGACTATTATTTTATGCCGAATTTTTTAAAGATCGTGGTATCCTTGTTCAGGCATGCCGTTTATTTTAAGTGTAGATTATTTTATGTAAAGTGTGAATGAATAATAATTTATTTATTATGTACTTACTAATATTTTATGCAAGTAAATTCGTTATTCATTCATCTATATCTATATATATAAAACTCAAAGGTGACTGACTGACTGATTGACATTTTTTTTTTAATTTATTAGAGTCAACAAACAGTTAGCAAAGTACATATTCCTTAAAAGAGTAAACAAATCAATGTTATTAACTGTGGTACCAACAACGTTAAATACAAATTACTACAATATAATAATTAAAACAATGCACTCAGTAAAGGGGCAGATGTAGACAAAATATAAAATAAATAAGAAGATAACATATCCATACAAATCTTAATACAAATTTACAAAATATGATTTATGATTTGTAGATTTGAAGAATTAAACGATAAGTACATTGTGTCTAAATTACTGTACTAGGTAGTTAAGCCTATACTTAGTAAGACATAGTGATCTATCAACGCACAGCCTAAACCACTGGACGGATCGGGCTGAAATTTTGCATGCAGGTAGATGTTATGACGTAGGCATCCGCTAAGAAAGGATTTTGATAAATTCCAACACCAAGGGGTTAATATAGGAGATGAAAGTTTGTATATAATAATACTTCTTAATGCGAGCGAAGCCGCGGGCAAAAGCTCGTTATATATAATTATAAAATCCTTAACTTTCGTTTGTGATCATTAAATTCATAATTTAGTTTATTGCAGGTATGCTGTTGAATCGGTAAAATTTTGCAGCCAGGAATTTAACGGAGAGGGCAAGATAGCATGAAAATATTTTGGCCTAGCAAGCCCCGGTTAGGCGTTGAGCCAGGAGGTTTGAGGTTTTAGGAGCGATTATGTTACGTAATGCGGAAAATCTGTACTGCCATATAAATGCATTTGCTCGCAAAAACTTTGTCGCCACTTTACTGACTTGGCTATGCATAACAACGTTTTAGGGATCCGTAGCCAAATGGCAAAAAACGGAACCCTTATAGATTCGTCATGTCTGTATGTCTGTCCGTCCGTATCTCACAGCCACTTTTCTCCGAAACTATAAGAGCTATACTATTGAAACTTGGTAAGTAGATGTACTCTGTGAACCGCATTAAGATTTTGATACAAAAATGGAAAAATTATTAAAAATTTTAGAGGTCCCCATTGGTACAACTGAAAAAAAAAATTGTTTCATCTGACCTATGCGTGTGGGGTATATAGGGAATGTGTGTCTCCCCCTCTAACTTCTAAAGTAGGCGCATGATAAGTCAAAAAAAATATATGATGTACATTACTATAAAAACTACCAACGAAAATTGGTTTGAACGAGATCTAGCAAGTAGTTTTTTTTATACGTCATAAATGATAAACCTTAAATTAACTGTCATTAAATCAACTGAAATATAAAAATAAATCAAAAACCTTTTAATTTCATAAAAATAAACCTTATTGCTGAAGCGAAACCCTTCATGGGCGAGTCCGACTCGCTGGTATTTAACATTGGTGTTTGCAAAATGAAATTTTAGAAACTGGTAAACATTTTGAAAATGTTTGTAAGTTCTGCAGACGTGTTGCTGATATCTATATTAATTTTCGCACCCTAATTTTAGGGATTTGTTTTCTGTCTGAAGAATCTTGAGCACCTTGTTTTATTACTTAAGAGAGAAAACACTTCAGATTTCTAAAACTTACTTTTTATCGTCCTTGATAAACGAAGGAGCAGTCAAGGGTTTTTTATTATGTTAATAATATTGCTACGTGGCCTGAAGTGTTGTGGGAACTTGTCATTTATTCATAACATGAAACACTCGCTTGTAGAGTTACAAACAGCTGTTTTTTTTAAACAGTAAATATGAGAATTTTAAAGAAAAATAATTTGTAGATACATTATTGTGATCGCTTAAAGATTCTCTGAATATAAAAATATGTTGAAAAAGCTCCAGCGTCACTTAGCTCTTTAATTCGCGTACGAATTTAACTCTATCTTGTTGTACAGCGCGGCGGCATCGGCAGTGAGACCGATATAGTCATGTTTTTGTGCGCGACTGATAAAGACGAGTAGCGTGGGCTAAGTCAAAATCGTTTTCTATCGTTTAAAATCAGGAAAGATAAAGAAGAAGAGTATAAAGACTGATTTCTTGATTTCACTACATTACAGCTTTATCACTAATCGCTGGCCCCGGGCAACAAAGTGGTAAACGCTGGTTACGCCCTTTTTAATGTTATTTGATTTTTGGCTTCTCTGAGTATTAGTCTATCACCCCTATTTATTTCATATTTTTAAAATAATATTTTGGGTATAATAAATGACAAAACCCAAAAGCTTTATTGAATCGAAAATTCTCTTGCGACTAAAACTGTATTCTTGCGTTACTCCATGAAACATAACTAAAAAAACCGGTGAAGATACGATACAACTAAGGTTTCGCTGTAAGATTCCCCAGAAGAACGAAGTAATCGGCTGGTACGCTCGAAACCTAAAGCGAAAAATACGTTATGTTCTTACATCCGTAAATCTCAAGCGGTTTGGTGTTTATAAAAAGTCAATAAACAATGTTACAATTGAAACAATGTCGCTTATTAGTTGTATTATACTTTTTTCAATTATTTCAATTATTTTTTTATACTATTACAATTATTTTGATATGGTTAAATAGGTAAAAAAATAACTTTCATATGAGACATCACACATTTGTTTTGGACCACTGTACGCTGCACTATAAACAAAATAGCTTATTTTGTCTCTCCTGAACAAAACTATTTTTGATATTACGCCTTTATTGCCCGGGGCCAGCGAGTCTTGCTAGTCGTTCCGTGCGCCTTCGCCCGCGTTAATTAGGAATATAACGGAAACCGTACATTTTCCCGCAAATAAAGCCTATGTCTCTTCACGCAGTCCTCTCTATATCTGTGCTAAATAACATAAAAATTGCTCGGGAGATAAAACTTTTCAAATAATTTTCCCCGTTCTTCTTACATTTTCCTCATTTTCTTCGCGCCTATTAGTCTTATCGTGATAGTATATAGCCTTCCTCGGTTAATGACTATCTAATACTGAAATTTTTTTTAAATCGGACCTATAGTTCCTGAGATAAATGCGTTCAAACAAACAAACAAACTCTTCCACTTTATAATATTAACTGGTATAGATTTTTGTTACACCCTGTATTTGATCTAGGAAAAAAATGTACCAGTCCATTTTAAATTATTACCAACATCTATACCTATATTAATATTATAAATGCGAAAGTGTGTCTGTCTATCTGTCTGTCTGTCTGTTACCACTTCACGCCCAAACCGCTGGACCAACTTTGCTGAAGTTTGTTTTTGATATACGTTGAGCCCCGGGAAAGGATGGAAGGTTTTTATACCGGGAAAATGTACGGTTCTCGCGCCGATAAACGATTTTTGGCGCAACGGAGTTGCGGGCGTCATCTAGTATTTAATAAATAATAAAATTTAAAGATAATAATAAAATATTTATTTAAAACTTAAAAAGTAAAATAAAGCAATCCCCGGGAAACAAAATGAAAGCCTCGCGCCACAATTCCGGTAAATGTTTCAGTAAAACTTGAATAATTCCACTTCGGCCATATAATATATTTAAATGTCTAACATCTACTAGATTAAATAGCCTGGTTGCAGAGACGCGTAAGTAATGGCCGCGGTTTCTGCACTTGACAAACTTATTATAACTAAAATCTTATTAACTCACTCGGAAAAGTCCTCGTGAATAAAGGATATTATTTTAAATTTTATACGCCGGAAGTAATTTTATATTTCATAGCGTAGTATAATATTAGTTCTAGAAGTCTTTTCTCCCTCGTTATAGAGCAAAGTTAAAAAATACTGAAATGAGAATATATTTTTCTTACCTACTGTAAAAAAGTTTTAAGAATTTTAAATATTTTATTGAACCAAAATCCAGACTCACTAATTAAAAATGTGAAATGTATCTGTATGTCTGTCTGTAACCTCTTCACGCCGAAACCGCTGAACCGACTTTGATGAAATTTAGTATGAAGATAAGTCCCGCCTATGACCTTTGACATAGGATACTTTTTGTCCCGGAAAAATGTACGGTTCCCATGCGATGCGATTCGAATAGAGTTGCGGGCGTTATCTAGTGGTTAAATAATCTTCACAAATATTGTTCTGTAAGTTATTAAGTTATACTTCAAAGTTGTAACTTGTAACTAAGAGATCCCAACTTTTGCACCCTTCCGGCTTACTTCTGCAGTTACTTACACCGGCATATCAAGCCCCGGCTTCAAACATGTTCAAACTATAAGCTGTAATTTGCATTAATTGTTTAATAATACTTTAACAAAATGCGTTATTAATTGGAACCCTTAAAGATTTATTTATGATGCTAATACCTGGTAACCTCTAAAATTATAAATAGATTACAGATTCCACAAAATAATATTAGGAACAACTTTTTTGGATGTCCGGCACAGCGATCCTGTGACCACATGTGAATTAAGAATTCATAATTCTTTATTCACAAGAATGCAGTTAAAAGTGATATAATATTATAATGTAATATTTTTTTTCTGGGGAAGCCCTTTATAGATTCCGGGTGAAGTAGGTCAGCCTAGATACGTAAAATATTCTCGGTTTCAATGTGAGGATTGTATCGCTAGAACCGCCGCGTTGGCAATAACAGCAGCGGCCCAGTTAGACGCTTTGCTTTTTCAGCACCTCCGTGGTCCAGTGGTTCTGAGCTCGGCTCTTGACTTGACGGAGGTCGTGGGTTCGATTCCCGCGTTGGAAGCATGTTATTTCCAACTTTGGTTAGGACAATGCAGGCTGATCACCTGATTGTCTGACAAGTAAGATGATCCATGCGTCGGATGGGCATGTAAAAAGTCGGTCATGTGCCTAATCTCTCGCCAGTCGTTTCGGTGTTCCATTCCACTGGGTTATGGGATTAAAAGGAATAGACAGTGCTCTTGTGTACAGCGCACACACTTAGGCACTAAAAATTACTCCCGCGTAACTGGCCTTGGTTTCAATGAAATCGGCCACCGTCACCGAAACCGGTGTAAACATAAAATTCAATTCAGCGAACTTCAGCAGCTTCGTTTAGAATAAGCTAGATGATATAATTAAATAAGTGCCAGGAGTAGCTGGAATATTTCAACGGTTATTTTACGAGTAAAAATGTACCACTTACCAGGCAAAGCGTCCCAAAAGGAGGAATCGGGAAGAGTAATAGATAGTTGAGATCGGTCGAAACGAGACCATTTATCCTCCTTAAGACGTTACCGAGTTAACACAATTGTGATGGAGAGCATGCCAGTGTAATTGTATCATATTTTCTGCCAACTGGAGCCCCAGATAAAGTTATTTCCAAGGAAACGGTTGTACTGTTGCAAGGAAAAGTATTTGTATTTCATCGACTAACTGTTCGAACTATTCAGTTGGCATTGGGATATTGTGTGAATTAAGGGTCAATTCAGACAGCAACGCGACGCGTAGATGCATAATTTCTGAATTTGTATGTATGCACGACGTCTCAAGCTCACGAAATCTGTCAATTCAGTTCAAATTCAGAAAACAACCAAAAGTGCAGCTTATTTCTTCCCTTTCCCCTAATATAATATATTTCTACATTACGGTTCTTATTCGCAATATTCTGAAAACAAACAAAATAATATTTTACAGTAATTATGACATTAGGCGTACATTCAGCCAATATTGCTATACCATTACTTTTATCACCTCCGAACCACACCTTACAAAGTTATTCCGCCTCTGGCGAAGACCGAGACAATTTTAGCGCGGGGCGAACAGCGATATAATGGCGAATTTGCCCGCTCTCTTTGAGTCCATGTATTAAGGCATGAAATAATCTTAAGTCACTAGTTGAGAGCGGGTTTTAAAACGAGGTTTTTAGGCTGCTTTTATCGTTAAGCGTTTCGCAGCGCTGTTGGAGCGCGCGCGTTCGAAGCTGTAACAAACGTATGGACGAACGGCGCTGCTCGAGCGCGTGACTAAACGCTACTACTAACCCCATACATCTTCGAACGCACGGCGCGGCGGCGCTCCGACGGCGCTGCAGAAAAGCCAGCCTTAATAATATCAGAGAAGATACATTCTGATCCTTTACGTCAGTAAAAATCTACATAACGAATTAGTATGATCATGAATTTAAACATATGGGTACTATATAAACGATGTCCTATCTCGGGACTGAAATTATCTCCATACCAAATTTCAGCACAATCGGTTGGACAATTTGGGCGTGAAGAGGTAACAGACAGACACATATTCGCATTTACAATATTAGTATGAATTTAAATCAATAATTATTATCACTACGCCGATATACCGTTCATTTCACCGAATTAATTCCTCAACCGAAAGCTTTTTTAACTTTGAAAATATATTTTTTTAATATTAAATTATAATTTAAGCAAATGTGTCGAGTTACACTCGAAATGATACCGTATATAAACGCAAGTAGATCTTCAATTTTATGAACCGAAAAATCTGAAGTTTCCCCGCTTTACGCTCACACTTTGAGCCGGTACTCGCTCCGAGTGGAACATGAAAGTTGTGTAATTTATTCATAGTCGAGTAATGACACTCGATTACTTCAGCGTTAACCCTTTAAAAGATAACCGAGCTTTTTAAATTCGCTTTTTTGTCGCATATAAATTAGCGTCTTTGATATTTTTAACGTCGAAATTAAATAATTTTTCAATGCATAATAATCTCGCTATTATAACGTGGATGAAATATGCCCGATTTTATCTTGTTTTTCGCGTAAATTCACAAACATTCGTGTGAGTTTTTTACAGACGAGACGATGATGACACCGTAAAATCCAAAATCATTTTTGTTAATCAGTAATGCTACTTTTATTGCAAGATAGACCATCAAAATTAGCTTTTTATACTAATTAATTATAAGTATAATATTAAAAACATTGTTGTGAAATCTACAACTTCTCTAATATAATTTGTTACCAATCAATGAAGGAAAATAAAGTGTATTAATATTATTCATCGTACTGTAATAGAAAAAATTATACCAATTGTGAGCTAAAACAATTTAGAGTCTTTGAAACGGAAATAATGCAATAAAAGTATCATATTATTTATTTGTTGTTGAGTTGGAACTACTTTTAATTGAGCTACGCTTTGAATCGGCGTTGGACTCACTTTTGATTCTTATTTTCAAAGCTCGTTTATTCTTGAGAAAACTCAGTTAAGTTGAATGAAAAATGAAATAGAAACAACAAAGTCGCAGAAACGTTGAGGACTCCTTTTTCTATTTTCCCATTATAACTGAAACAAAGCAGATACGGTATAGCTAATGCCTCATGTCTTGGTAAATTACCGTTAGATTTACCAGCCTTACTGTCACGGCTATAAATTTTAATATTTTTAGCATTAGGGTGTTTTGCGTTACTTAATACATTTTAAGATCACAAAACTGATAATGTCAGGAGGAAAAGTAGGCTTTAGGTATATTATTATAGCGTTAAGTTGTTTAACGATATTCGTTTAACAGCGTTTCGTAAGAATAATGGTATTTTTTTTTTTGTTTTCGAAATGTCTACATTTTAACCGACTTGAAAAAGGTGATTTCTACACTATTTTCTAAAAAAATACAGATATTTTTTAACAAGGCTCACACTAGAAATGATTTTTTAGGAAAGATTTGTTGTATACAACGTTTTTAAAAATTTGAAGTCTTTGTATAATTCTGGTTTGTCACCACAAAATCCGACACTAACACTGAGTCAACTTTATTGGCACTGATTTGTGATTGAAGAAAAAGCAATGATTGTTAAAAATGAAGTATATTTATATTTAGAGTTATTTAAAAATAGTACCAATAGTCCGGTTAAAGAATGACGAATGAATGAAAGTTCTGACGTCTATGAGGTGAGCCGGAGGTAGGGGACAAGGTTCTCAATTTTTGTTTTTTGGCTAATAACTGAAAAATGATGAATTGTAGCAAAAATATTCGACAATAAAATAAAGGCTTATTAAATTCTATAACTTTGATTCTATACAGTTTTTCCGAATTCTCTTTCATTCCGAAATTTTTTAACTACACGCTCTGGAAATTTCAGCATCGTTTTCCACCTTAGCCGCTGCTACAATCCGTGGTGCAGTGACAAAATATTGATTTGAGTAAAGCCTCAGGTGCTGATAAGTCGTCTATTGTTCTTGGCATCGAGAAACTCCCTCAATTTTTCCACCCCCACTCTTGAGGAGTCAGCTCATTCCCGATGATTCATGATGTTTTTTTATGCATTTGACTAACCGGGCAAACAAGTATATTATTGTCCACCTGATAGAAACTGGTTACCATAATGCCAACTCGAGTGTGCAACTGGTGCGTTGCCGCTTCAAGGGGTCTGACGAGGTTGGGTTAGGTTAGGTTGTCTGTGATTTGTCTGTCGCCAGGCGTTGCCGCTTTAAGGGGTCTGACGAGGTTGGGTTAGGTTAGGTTGTCTGTCTGTCTGTCGCCAGGCTGTAACTCAAGAACCGCTATAGCTAGACATCTGAAATTTTCACAGATTGTGTATATCTGTTGCCGCTATAACAACAAATACTAAAAACAAAATAATATTAATATTTAAGGGGGGCTCCCATACAACAAACGTGTTTTTGGCCTTTTTTGCTCAATATCAATAACGGCAATAGGTAGGCACTTGAAATTTTCACAAAGGCCTAAAATATAATATGTGCACTTTAATTATTAATAATATTATTTAAATAAAATTAAAATTTAAGGGGGCTCCCATACAAAAAACACAATTTTTGGCCAATTTTTGCTGTAAGTATAACGGTACGGAACCCTTCGTGCGCGAGTCCGACTTGCACTTGGCCGATTATTATTATTCGTAGCATTTAACCCTAAGCGGCAGCCGGCTGCCACATAACCTTAATTGAAAATTGATTGTGTTTGCGATACCCAAGACTGACGGGTTAAATATTTTATCAGTAACCTAATACGTGAACTCAGTATTTCATAATAATTTCACGATTCCTGTTTTTTATTACACAATATAATATTATAAGTATATTTTTTTCGATAAAAACTACCCAATATAAATAAATGGGTATCTTAATCGTCAATGTTATTAACAACATAATATTTTATAAGAAAAAATCCTGTTTCGTTACGCTATAAATAATATTTAGGTATTGTAAAGATAATTAAAAGGGTTTTGATATCTTACACAAAATTAACATCTATGGTATAAATCCTTGAATAGCAATTATCTGATAAACGATAATTTGGAAATTTATGATGCTAGTTTATGAATAGTATAGTATTCGGAATTAATTAAAAATCTTGTTTACGTAACCAACAAGATCTTAACACGTTCCGACGAAAATTAATTTTCCATGATACATGCAAACTTGTAAGGTATATTTTAAACAGAAAATACATAATTTTATGCTACAAAAAGGACACAGTTGTTGCTTTATATTTTTTTCATGGTGATAACTAATAACTGATAATCATAATATTTGTTAAATAAAGAATATTTTTTTCTATAACTCCTACAAAATAAAATGTTACATCAACAATAACAAAGTAGACCTACACAATGCGGAAACGATGGCTTATGTCTTCTAAAAAACCGGATTCTAAGACTACTCAATTCGGAATGTAGCATATCAAATCAAAAGGTAGCGATTGCTATAACCATTAAACCTCCGGCAAAAATTTATTGTGATCATAAATAAAATCAAACAGTAGTAGAAATAAATCAAGTTTATCAGTTAGAACAAGAATGATCGCACATGTTGTAAACTTGTAACTCATGTAAGGTTACGTTCTTAACGACGCACGTACTTGTACGTAAATAACGTTATAACAATATATTTTATTTTTAAGATAATAATTATTAATTTAAAACTCATGATGATTTTGAAACTAGTCGTGTTTCTCGTCAAAAATAATAATTACTGAATATTGTGGAAAAGTGCACGTAAATTATTGTTTTAGTAGTGTTTAACATGAATTTCCACCAATAATACATACAATCACGTAGAATAGTATATTTATTAAAATTATTATGATTTGTGTACTGAATATTTATATTTTATTAATGTTTGTAAAATGCTTAAAATTTCCTCTTATGTCTCCGTTCAGGGCCTGTAGACAAGTGGCAAAGCGCTAACGCTAACGCTAACGCTAGCGCTACAAAATGTATGCGATTTGACATAAGTAATCACTTCGCTAGCGAATACTATAAATGTCAAATCCATACATTTTGTAGCGCTAGCGTTAGCGTTAGCGTTAGCGTTTTGCCACTTGTCTACGGGGGCTGTCGTGATTAGTACCTACTTAAACTTAATAATGAAACATGAGACCTCCTATTTTCTTAGCCTTTGATAAAGTATCGTAAGAATTGCAATAATTGGATTAGTCTCGATACCAAAGATTACCACAAAGTGAAGTCACCAAGTAAGTATTAAAGAAACCAAAAAATATTAGAATACTTACTTACATGCAATTAAAACATTATGTATACAGTAGTAAAAATAAAACAAACTAAGGTATAGTAAATAAAGAAGAACAACATATTTTAGTGTAGAACATTGATAAGGGAATCTATGTAAATTAATAAATTTCCGGACTTTATAGTACGAATTAATTAATGCTAGCTGCTTAAAAAGTCATGTATCTGTCCGCCGTCCACTCCATTTGATTGATAATACTAATGGACAGCAGATAATATTGTAATCGTTTAAGCTCTAGGATATTTTCGACAACTTGTTTCCTAATTAACAAAATAATAAGTTAATAATTATGCACGTAAAATATTATTTTGGTTGCTTTTGAGGTGTAACGCCTTAACGCCTAGGTGTAACATCTTTGATCACGTTTATTGTATTTAGAGGTTGTATGTTTGTGTTCTTGGTATGGGTAAACAATGATAAGTCAGGACACGTGAATGGACTTAAATTCTTGAGGCAAAGTTTTGTTACTTCGGTTTTTTTTCTAAGAACTTCAATTTTAACACCTCCATCGTGGGTATCGCAGACACAATAGATTTTCAATTGCTATGCGGCAGCCGGTGGAAATTCGCTGGGATGTCTGGCTGTTGTAAATATTCAAAATCCTATTAGATATCTTCTATTTATTTTTATGAGTTGCGACTTTTTGCTGCAACCGTGGTATGAATCCCAATTTTTCAACTTTTGAAGATCCTCAAATTACAGAATATTGTTCTGATAATACCCATTATAATGTTGATTTGTATTACTACATCTCCCCATAATGAGGTAACTTCCTCATTGTGTATAAACGTCACACCTCGTTCCATCAAACGAATTTAGAAACACCATAGAATGCCGCTTACGACGTTAACGTGAAATTAATTACGTGTCGTAAATACGTACTTCGGAAACTTGTTTGTTACGATAATTTATTCAAATACTCTTCAACTCGTGAATAATAAATAGGCTTTCATCAATCATGCGTGAAAAATGTATGTTATCTGCTATTTCATCGTACAGAACCGATGATAAAAGTAGGTTTCAATGTTTCTTTGGAAATATGATATCATGGCTCGATTTGATGATATTAGCACAGTGTAGATAAATAGATTATCTACACTGTGATATTAGATATTAGTCTATATTTAGGCTGAGCCAACTCGGGATATTGATGTATAGCCAGCATCAAGTCATATCTATCTAAATTCTAACATAACCATTAGTGATTCGAAACGTCATGAATAGAATGTTTTTTTTTTTAATTTCATTTTTAGGTAGCTTAAGCTTGCGGCGGATAGCTTTTATAGCAGCCTTTCCCAAAGTGGGCGATAACGCCCCCTTGTGGGCGCTGAAGGTCTAAAAGTGGGATTCAAAAATGCGGGCGTTGTGCAAAGGCTTCGGGGGTAATTTATCTCATCTGGATGCATTTAAAATTGAAACAATGGGGGCGCTAAAACACAATTTGTTCTCAAAGAGGGCAGTAGACAAAATAAGTTTGGGAACCCCTGTTTAATAGTATCCCACAGGAACATAATATGTAGTACTATTTCGTTATAAAAAGGGCAAGTAATTTAATCCACAGCCTGATATAATGCTTACAAGTAAGAAATAATATTATTGACACAAACAAACAATTTCTTTTACAATTTTAGGGTGATTAATTAGTGTTATCATTTGCTTACTGCAGCGCAGATTTTTTAAATTATTTTATTTAAATTCAGCTTAGCAAATCTTCAATTGAATTCAATTCATTTATTTACATATTTTCTCTAAAAGTGTTACTATTTCTTCTAAATAGCCTACACATATTTGAGACTTAATTAAAATTTTAGATCAGTTAAATCGTGCAGTATTTTTGTTCACTCAAAAACCACATTAAGCCAATAATAATTATTGAGTGCTTTAGTGTATCGGAATTAATTTTGCATTCGCACACTAGCGCGTTCTGATTTATCGGCTGTAAATTTCGCTTTGCAAATCGTTATGATAAGCCCCCGTCCATCAAGTGCTAATTCTATGAGCTAATAATTATGCTAGCGAATTATAATGTATATGAATTTGTCCGAATAGATTAGGACGCAACAATTTTACGTACTTACCTAAGTATTAGGCCAGTGGAAAGGGCTACAGGTAAATCGTGTAATGGTCAGTACTCACATGCGTTTTTGCTCGATAGTTTTACTTCAAATCGAGTAATAATTACTGTGTGGACCGCAAAACTGACAGCTCGAAGGCTCGTATCGAGCCGCTCGAAGGCACGCATCGAGCCGGCTCGGTGGAATTAAATATATCGATTTAGAATGCACTTGGAATAAGCACTCTGGCTATTTTACTCGATGGTCAAAGATGAGATGAGATCCATGAGAGGATAATGAAGTCAAACATGTTGACTCAAATTGGAAGAAAATGTTTTTTGTATGTAAAATAAATATTATTATTAGGTATCTTTTTTCCAAAATTTAAAAAAACGTAAGTACCAGAAACTTAAAATATTAAAAAAGTATATTTTCCTTTAAAATATTTTATTAATGAATTCCTCGTTATGACGTATCTTGTACTAAGAAGCCTTTCTTTATTGGCATGATGTTAGAATACTAGACATAATAGGGAATATGCATGATTTTTTATGACTTTAATTAGTCCTTTATATCTTTATAAATGAGAATAAAACATAAATAGGCTTCAAAATATTCAAATTATTCTTTAAATTGAAATTTAAAACATTGATTAAATTTGTTCCGTTCAAACGCCGGCATTTAGCGCGCCATGATGATGACGTCAGGTGTTATGTCCCGTGTTTGTTTCCTGTGATTTAGTTACTTCTTACTTATTTTCGGATTTATTTGCTATTGAGATCATGGAAGAGGCTAAAATACCTTCTTACCATGGGCGTATATAAGGGGGGGGGGGTCCTGGGGGTCCGGACCCCCCCATTACTATCCATCTTACTTGTCCAATCGACAATATAATAAGTACCCACCGATTTTCATCGGCAAGGTACATGTATTTTTTTTCTATTCACAATATAATAATAATTATTATACTGTGGAGCGTGTCCGTAGGCAGAGTAGGTATTTAGGCTGCTGCAGAACCCTAGAAACACACCTGACAAAGTATTTTTCGTATTCCAAACGATGTTAAAATACGAGAACCATGGTGTAAGATGATGATAAGGGATAATCTATCTCCATTATCGTGTTTATTACTATTGTGATGATAATTTCAACGTAAGTATGCTACGTATATATAGCATACTTATGTTACTGTTATATACATCTTCATGTGATTTAGTCAAAAGTAAATTAATTTTGTAATAGAAGATCTGAAACAAACAAGTAGCTACTTACGTAGGTACTCAACGTAAATTGTTCATAATAATTGGAATATCTAGTATATAAAAATTCTCGTGTCACTGTTTGTGCGCGAACTCCTCCAAAACGGCCGATAAGCCGATTTTGTTGAAATTTTGTATACTTACTTATACATTTGTTAGGTCTGAGAATAGGTTTTTATTCACTTTTTTAATTTATACCTACTAGAAATAATTTATATGGCAAAAAAACGATTGCCGGGTCAGCTAGTCTAATTAAATAAAATCGTAAAATCAAGATTTGATGCAAAATATTCTAACATCATAAATGCATCTATTTTCGGTAGATAGTCCGATTGTGCTTTGATAAAATACTCATTTATAAAACTCATATAGATTCACTATAAATATAAATTCACTAGAAATCACCAGTTTTAAACTATTTTTCTAACAAATACCATAATCACAATATGAATATCGACGCCGATATGTAGCATCTGACGTCACATTTCGTTTCGACCAATGGTGGCGCGTTTAGTAAGTTTGAATTTCCCTCCATTAATTTCCATTTCTTAAACAACATTTTATGGGTTTAAATGATAACAAATTAAAAAAATATACCTTTTGATTATAATGTGAGGATGATAAAGATTACAGAAAAATATATTTGAGATGGAATTTTTTTTTTTTGCATATTCCCTATTGTTTAGTACTTATTAAGTATTTTGTACACTATGTTGTGCTATTAATCAAAATATCAAAAGTTGTTTTTTTATGAAATAAGGGGACAAACGAGCAAACGGGTCGCCTGATGGAAAGTAACTACCGTCGCCCATGGACACTCGCAACATCAGAAGAGCTGCAGGTGCGTTGCCGGCCTTTTAAGAGAGAATACGCTCTTTTCTTAAAGGTTTGCAGGTCGTATAGGTCCGGAAATACTGCTGGTGACAGTTTGTTCCAGAGTTTTACAGTGCGCGGCAGAACTCATCAAGGTGATGAGGATGGTATATTTTTCGCGTGGGGGGTGAGTGTATTCGTTTGAGTCCCGGAAAAGGACATAGGATAGTTTTTATCCCAGAAAAATGTACGGTTCCTATACCTACGCGATAAACTAATTTTAGACCAACGGAGTTGCGGGCGTCATCTAGTAATTTATATTTGAAGCGAGGATTTGAAGGCTAAAGCTGTATTTCCGGACACAATTCAGTGATCGTTTGCGATGATTTATGAGAATGGAAGTTGCTGTAATCTTTGTTCTAAAGTATGAGGAACAAACACGACTTGGCCCTGTTTCTTAAAGATAAACCTACGCATCCCCTCAGGATATTTAAAACTTTTGAAGCGTTTTGCACAAACCATGACAAGTCTCCTACATCAGTTTCAAAATGTTTCACTATCGCCAAAAGCTCGATCTTTCAGACAAATCAAGGAACTTGTTTTGAATACTTCCATTTACTAATATTATAAAATATGAAAAAGTGTGTTTGTGTGTCTGTCTATAACTTCTTCACGTCCAAACCACTGAATCGATTTGGAAAATTTCGTATGGATATATTATATACTTTGAGTCCTGGGATGTCCTTTATCATAGGATACTTTTATCCCGGAAAAGTATACGGTTCCCGCGTGATCAGCAAAATTTGATGCAACAGATTTGCGGGCAACACCTAGTCATTGAAATAAGTTGGAATGCAGCACGTATGTATTACTACATACATATAGGCACAAATATTGTACAGTAAACAAATTTGCTAATAGTTCTCGGTGATCTTCGCTTTCCTAATAATAAATATTGTATGAGAAATGGTCCCAAAGACTTTGTTTACCTTTTAATAATACAAGTTTTCAGAACTAGCGTTATGAGAATTTCAGAATTTATAAACTTCATTATCCTAAATGGCATGTAATAACAAAAGGATACGCTCTTTATAATGATCCATATCGTTTATAACAGTCATTTAATTAAGGCGAAACTCTAGCTCAACCCGACTACAAAACATCACAATATGAATCAAGTTACATGTAAAATTACCTTAACAAGCGCGAACCCTCACAAATACTCCGCCGAGGCTGTTAATTAACGAATCATTAGCGTTAACCCGGGCCATTTCCTAACTATTATATGTTTTATCCGAACCAGCTTCGTTTCGTATAAATCTACATACGCTGTTGAATAATTGAATAGTGATTGACATAAATCTTGAATGGGGAACGTGTAATCTAATCTTGTTTGTGTCTAACATGGTATAAAACAGTAATTAGGCGGATTAAACAAAATATTTGAACAGTACGTAAATAAAGGTGTAACTCAATTTCTATTATCGGTTCATCCGTTAGACAAATCGTCTTATGTTAAATGAAAACAAAATCGTGAACATTTTTTGCAAAAGGGATATTATGGATCACAATTAATGTTTTTGGCATGTACATTTAATACGGTCATAATTTTTAATGATGCTTATATACTGCAATTACCTCTAAAATAATTAAAGTTGAAAAACAATTAAAAATAGACTCACAATTCAAACGCAGAGAAGTTACACCGAAATGAAGCAGCTTACAAAAGTGAACCAAAGACTCTCTCGTTACATTTAAATATGAAATTCTCTTTGAAATAGATACCGGAGACTGCAACTAAAAGTTATAAACTTCTTGTACTTATCACCAACCACTGCCAGGAAATTATTAAAATTTTAGTTTCATTCACGATGGGAGGAACTTTAATTTAGGACAGGTACAAAATTATGGAAGAAAGTTATAAAGCCGCAAGTGAGGGAGCCCTCGTCGGGAATGTGGGAAATGAACGTTATCATGGTGACCCCAGTTGAGTTAAGCTTATGACGCATTGCGGTTACGGGTTCATTTAATTTTTAGTTCTAAATTAAACCTCCGCCATATTGTTTTATATCATAGATCAGATATACTTAATTCCTAAATGATATTAATATTATGATGAAAAAAAATATATTACTTAGATGTTTTCGCATCTTCCCTTGCACTGAAATTCTGAATACATACTTAGAAATTAAAGCTGTAATAATTGTGTACTGTAACCATAATAAAAGCTATCCCGTTTCTTTTACCTTTTTTGAAGTTAAAAGTAAATGACAAAAAAATATTATTGTGGGATATCCATAAGAGATAGACATATACCATCGCGGAGTTCTCTGTAGACCTTTTCATGGTGTACAATACTTAGTACATTATTTTGATAAATGTCGTAGGGCTTAGCCTGCGGTTGCAATGTAAGCGGAAAAAATGTAATTATTTACGACATCACATTAGAAACCCCAAAATCAACAATATTTCTCCACTATTTAATTAATGTTATTATACTTATAAACCTTCCTCTTTATTCACTCTTTCTATTAAAGAAAACCGCATCAAAATCCGTTGAGTAGTTTTAAAGATTAAAGGGAACAAAGGGACATAAGGGAAAAAAAGCGACTATGTTTTATATTTATTATGTAGTGAAGATAAAACATTAATACTTCGATCCCTAATAAATACAATGAAAAAGTATGTCTATCATTTTTATTTATGTGTTACTAATTTGTTTAACATACTTTTGTGATACAGAAAGAATTATTTGTAAATGAAAATTAAATTAAATTAAATTATTTCCCCTGTTTTTAACTTCACGCACTTTTTTTATTAATACTCGAAGTTAAAAATAGGAGCATTATATTTAATAAATAGTAAAATTGCCGCTTTTTCCGAGTCAAGGTAATTACGCACAGGTTCGTAAATCAAACCTTTTCTTTTTTGTCGCAACTCGTATGACATCCGCATCCGCATGAAAATCCGCATTGATTTAATACGGATGCGGATGCAGATGCAGATGTCCAAATTTGCGCGGATGCTCCGCATTTGCGGATGCGGATGCGAATATTCACAACATCCCTGATTTAAACTTTAACTGTGCAAAATTTAATTCACCTACGTTTCCCCATTTTTCGTCAAAAGGGATACAAAGTTTTTGGCTCACGTATTAATATAAAGATGCCTAATTGATTAAAAATAAGATCCGCTGTAAGTCGTGGCAGCCATGCTATTATATAAGTGCTAATTTAAAACATGTTAACATTGAAATAATATAGTTTATTCTAATTTAAAATATAATAAAATAGCTTTAGATGTGTTAAAAAAAAGTTTATTTTACTATTACTTATACTTAGCACTATAACTATAATTAATAATTATTAAATGAAGGCATGTATCTTCCAACTATATCAATTTGAATGATATTCCTTTATCATTCAAATTGATATAGTTGGAAGATGAAGTAACTATTGAATCAGTATTATGAAAACGTTTAAAGTCAGCAATGTTTTCCTTTAATGTTCAATATAATCTTTCGCTTTCTTTCCATTTTATGATACTTCGCAGATTAACTTGCATTTTCTCCTAAACATTTATTCTAACATGACGCGCGAACCGCTAAGTGGATTTAGATGGATTTTTCATAGCGATAACTTGAAGTCGAGTTTGTAATATAAAAATTTATTTCCTCACAAAAAATTATAATCTTTGGAAATGTTTGAAACATTCAATTTAAAATGTTTCTTAACTTTTTCGATGTTTAACCTTTCTGAGCAAAATATATTTAGATTCAACTATTTCAACGCACCTGCAGCTCTTCTGATGTTGCGAGTGTCCATGGGCGACGGTAGTTGCTTACCATCAGGTGACCCGTTTGCTCTTTTGCCCCCTTATTTAATAAAAAAAAATAGAATAAAAAAAAAATCATAACGAAAACATTCTTGGACTTTGTTTTCATGAATTACATAATTGTTTCTTTATATTTCGACTAACTAAAACAATTTATTAACAATATTATATTATTCAGCTGACAAGATACGAAAATGGATTAATTATTTGTTAATAACATTAATAAACAACAACATTTTAATATCCCAATTCGGTCCAGTTCGTAATCGATTCGAAAACGATCGGCATAATTGCCATCGAACGATGCGAGTGTTCGGAATATAATATCGTGAAAGAAATACAGCTCTAGTGGTAAATATAAGTAATTATGATTTTGATTTTCGTTCCTATCCGATCATATTTAAATTTTGATTGGATGTAAATGCCACATTCTTTATGGTCACAATAAAACACAAAGTTAAGTTAGGTGTGTAGGCGTATGATGATATTTTTACAAGAGTTATTAAGAAACGCTTGTTTTTGTCTTTTGAGTCGCAGGGGGCCGAAAGGACCGCGAACATCCAACAGACGTGTTTTGTTATAGCTCATACTGTAGATCTTGGCTCTTGCTGAATTACGTAGGTCCGGAAGTCAGGAAGACACCAATTTCCAAGGTTTTGTTTGAAAATTTTAAGGTTCATCATAAATATCAAATGTCGCTTGGGGTTGTTAAGAGTTAAGGCTACGCGCGAATAATAATTATTGTTATTAAAGGATAACAATAAAATATATATAATTGTAGAATTGGAAGATGCTAAGTACTTACTCGATAGGGCTTTCAAATAAATCAAAAGCTAATTTTAAAAACTTTCAATATAAAAATCATATTATAATATGTAAGTTCTACCCCAAAGTTCTAACGTCATTTCATTATAATATTTTATAGGTTTATGTTTTGGTGTCTGTTAGTTCTTACATATTATTATTTATATATTATACCATAGTCCATACATAAAGATCAGAAGTCAGGACCGTTAAATACAATAAGCAATCTATTTGTCATCATAAATCATAATATTTTACCAATATTTCCTGATTGTGTCTGATTGAAGTGTTGTTCTCGAAGTATTATGCATATTATTTTCGTCAACTTGACAGATATGAAAATGGTATAATCATAAATTGCTTATAAATTTTATTTTAATCGTCCATATATCAACAAAAATGTTATAGAATAATAATATCAGTTACATTATTGCGACAGATTGTGTCAAATGAAGGCTATACTTGGCTAATGGCTAATATATGACTACAAGAATGTAATGGCGCGTGCGGTTGGTATCACTGCATACATATTAAGCGGGAGGTATAAAATATTAATTTATAGGTACTTACTTAAATGATAAAATATAATTTAATAATTCAATTGTGCAATTTACTCCCTGAACAATGGTCTAGACAAAATAATATGACTTTTTTACACTATTAAGATTTGTTAAAGTTATGTCTCCACGTTCATCTTTTTTTAAATTTACTAATACCTAAAATTAAAAAACATGACCCTTCAAAAATCGCAAAAAATGAATGCCTGTACACCGCCAATCGACCGACCATAAAACAAATTTGAAAGATTTTTAAGATAAAATAATACGGCCAAGTCCGTGTCGGGCCACGCGCAATATAGAGTTCCGTAGTACCGCTTATTTTTGATAATATTTTTGTATGGTCAATAATTATTAATGTACATTGTACATTTATAACGTGTTTTACACTACAAACATCATCATCTCAGTAAAGTTCAAAGGAATTTGAACGAAGAGTTCCTTTATACTTCTCCGAATACATTTTTTTTATTTGAACAACTATTACTCAATGACTTTTTTAAAAAAAGGAAAACTTTTATGGCTAAGAAGACCCTTAGCCATGATAGTTTTCCTTTTTTTTGAAAAATGATTACAATTATGAGTCACGACTCACGATATAAGAATGATTGAACATTGTCAACTTTTGGCCTGTCAGCTAAAATTTTTAACGTTATGCACAAGGTAGCCAGAAAATAAATTAAATATGCGTGTGCCCGCGTTTATCAAAGGAAATAATGTCATTGTTAGGTCTGAATATGTATGAGACTAAGCTACTTCGTGTATGTTACATAAAACCGTTCCAGTGAGAATTGTGTATGCTTTAGTTTAGCGAAATTTTGCAAGCGTGAATCACTTATAATTATTTAAAACATGAACATAGAATACTGACACAATTGTTAATATTTATCTATACATATAATAAAACTGTAGAAATGACAATTATGTACATTAAAGATATCCAAAAAATAATAAGCGGGGGCTGTTACTACATCGCTATTGAAGCCAAAACTGTGGTTAGTTTTTTGTCTGTCTGTCTGTCTGTCTGTCTGTATGTTTGTTCCAGCATCACACGAAAACTACTGATCCGATTTGAATGCGGTTTTCGCAGATATAATTTGTCTTCTTCCAACTTAACATCTGGTGTACAAAATTTTTCCCCCCACCTCTCTAAGGGGTCAAAAGAGAGGGTAAGATTTTGTAACAAACTTTTTTCTTTAACATGAAAAGTACTGATCCGATTTGAATACGGTTTTCGCAGATATATTTATCTTCTTCCAACTTAACATCTGGTGTATAAATTTTTCCCCCCTCACCCCTATAAGGGGACCAAAGAGGGGGTCAAATTTTGGATCAAACTTTTTTCTTCAATGGATTAACTTCATTTTATTAACTGTATTTTCCAATTTAACATTTAACAAAGGGGACTAAAGAGGGATTTTGTATCAAACTGTTTTCTTTAATAAAGTTTTTTTATTATTATCAGCCTACAGTGTCCCACTGCTGGGCAAAGGCCTCCCCTCTCTCTTTCCAAAGTTCACGATCCTGTGAAGTTGTTGGCCACTCTTTATCAAACGCATCTAGTTCGTCGCGCCACCTTTTCTTGGGTCGGCCTCTGTTACGCCGACCATTCGGTAGCCACTCCGAAACTAGACGCGCCCACCTGTCCGGGTGCATACGGGAAACGTGCCCTGCCCAGCTCCACTTAAGGCTAGCTGCCTTTCTGCCTACGTCAACGAGCTTCGTTTGGGAACGCAGGGTGGTATTCCGGACGCGGTCAATCCTTTTTATACCTAGAATGCTGCGTTCCATAGCTCGTTGGCAAACTCCGAGTCGGGACTTCTGTGAAGCTGTCAAAGACCAGGACTGGGCACCGTAGGTCAGAATAGGCAAGATACACATGTCCACGAGTTTACGTTTTAGGCATATTGGTAGGTCCCCTTTCATCAGATGTTTCATTGACCAAAAGCTTCTCCATGCCTTCTCAACACGTTGGTCTATTTCTTTGTCTTGCCTGTTATAAAAAGATATTAGTTGGCCTAGATAAACGTACTCGTCGACATAGTGTATCTCCTCCCCATCCACTTTGACTCTACGTTTCGTGCTATTTGACATGAGCTTGGTCTTTGTTCGATTCATTTGAAGTCCCGCCTCGAGGCTCGCCATGCTGAGGTCGTCTAGCATTGACTGTAGGGTTTGAACTGAAGTGGCAAACAGAACTACATCATCGGCGAAGCGAAGGTTTGTTAACCTTTTCTTGCCGATAACAACACCTTTGTCTCCCCAGCCAATCGAGACTTTCTGAAAAACCTCCTCTAAGGCGCTCGTAAAAAGGCGTGGAGAAATTGGGTCACCCTGTTTAACACCCCTCTCGATAGAAAATCTTGGGCCTGCAGATTGTAATTTAATGGCGGCTGTACTTCTTCGGTAAATTGTTTTAAGCAAGTCTACGTAAATAGGTTCAATACCCTGTTTGTTGAGAGCTGAAAAGATGCTTTTATGATATATGCTGTCAAAAGCTTTATTAAAGTCGATAAAGGCTAAATATAATGGGAGGTTAAATTCTTGACACTTTTCTATAATTTGATTTAAAGTATGGATGTGATCCGTAGTTGAGAAACCAGGCCGAAAGCCGGCTTGTTCAGGAGGCTGGTGATAATCTAACTGACAGTCTATGCGATTCTGTATTATTTTTATGAAAATTTTATATATATGTGATACTAAACTAATAGGTCTATAATTTGATATGTCGGATTTATTTCCTTTTTTATGTAGAAGTATTATGTTGGAACTACAAAACTGGTCGGGAAGAGTGCCTTTTTTTAAGATTCTATTAAAAAGGTTGCATAAATGTGGAAGAATAATTGGTTCACAAATTTTCAGGGTTTCTGAGGTAATACCATCTTCTCCTGGGCTTCTATTATACTTTAAGCTGAGAATGACTTTGTGTATTTCTTGTTCTGATATTAATGGAACTGTATCAGGGCAGGTGTAATTAATATTTTCAAATATTTTTGTGCTGTCGCTGTATAGATTTTTATAAAATTTAGTACTAATTTCCATTACTTTTTCTCTACTTCTTTGTTTTTTTCCTTGTTCGTCTTTTAAATAGCTTATCCAAAATTTTCTGTGGTTTACTCCATTTTTTGCAACTCTTAATGAAGTATTTTGCTCTAAAGCGTTTTTAACTATTAAAGTATTTAGTTTTCTTAGGTCTCGTCTGATTTTTCGCTTAACTATTTTATCAACATTATTATATTCTATTGTACCTTTCTGCAAATTGGATCTTTCATTGATTAATTTTAAAGTCTCTTCAGTTAACTTCTTGTGTTTGGTGTGGGAATATTTTATTTTATTATTAGCTATTGCGATACTGTCTTTAATGTTTTTATATATTACTTCTGTGTCCTTTTCTTCTATATTTAGGCCATTAAATGAATTTTGAAGATGAAGGTTAAATTTTTCTTTATTATATGGTTTAACCATATAGTCCATCCCCCTTCTTATCATAAAGTTACATCATATTATAAACTGTATTTTCCAATTAAATATCTGGTTTAAAAAAAAAATCCCCGTACCCCTCTAAGGGGACAAAAGAGAAAGAGGGGGCAAGATTTTGTATAATTTTTTTTTCTTTAACACGAAAACTACTGATCCGATTTGAATACGGTTTTTGCAGATATATATATGCCTTATTCAAACTTAGCATCTGTGCCGCCCCAATCCCCCCCCTCCACCCTCCTGGTAATTTTGCTATTTGTTGCGTCGTTAGTGCCGAGTTTTAATTCTCTTTCTTTAGGATCTTCTAAGTCATTTATTAAAAGTGAAATTATTGTAACATAAACTAAAGATATAGTTTTCAAGTGTCATTGGATTAATATGCGGGTGACTTTGCCCCGGACCCTACTTGGGGTGGCTGCGCCCTCTCAACCCCCCCTTTTCCTGGTAATTCACCTAAGCAAAATGGTGTCGCATCGTTAGTGTGAGTTTAAGTTCTTCTTCTTTGAAAAGAAACTAAGTTATTTATTAAAAATGAAATGAATCTAACCAAAACTAAACAAACAGATTTTGAGTGTCGTTTGATCAATACGCGGAAGGCTTTGCCCCTGCCCCTCCTGGTAATGTTGCTTAGCAAAATGGCGTCGCGTCATTAGTATTGAGTTTTAATTCTCCTTTTTTAGCAACAAAGTAAGTTATTAATTAAAAGTGAATTTATTCTAACCTAAACTAAATATAGAGTTTTCGAGTGTCATTGGATTAATATGCGAGATCTTTGCTCCCGGCCTTACTTGGGGGGGCTGCGCCCTCCCAAACCCCCCCTCCCCCTCCTGGTAATATTGCTAAGCAAAATGGTGTTGCGTCGTTAGTGTTGAGTTTTACTGCTCTTTCTTTAGAATCAAAGTAAGTTATTTATTAAAAGTGAAATAAATCTAACCAAAACTAAACATGCAGATTTTGCGTGTCGTTTGATTAATATGCGGGAGGCTTTGCACCTGCCCCTACTTGGGGTGGCTGCGCCCTCTCAACCCCCCCTTTTCCTGGTAATGCACCTAAGCAAAATGGTGTCGCGTCGTTAGTGTGAGTTTAAGTTCTTCTTCTTTGAAAACAAACTAAGTTATTTATTAAAAATGAAATGAATCTAACCAAAACTAAACAAACAGATTTTGAGTGTCGTTTGATCAATAGGCGGAAGGCTTTGCCCCTGCCCCTCCTGGTAATGTTGCTTAGCAAAATGGCGTCGCGTCATTAGTATTGAGTTTTAATTCTCCTTTTTTAGCAACAAAGTAAGTTATTGATTAAAAGTGAATTTATTCTAACCTAAACTAAATATAGAGATTTCGAGTGTCATTGGATTAATATGCGAGATCTTTGCTCCCGGCCTTACTTGGGGGGGCTGCGCCCTCCCAAACCCCCCCCCCCCCCCCCCCCCTCCCAAACCCCCCCCCCCCCCCTCCTGGTAATGTTGCCAAGCAAGATGTTGTTGCGTCGTTAGTGTTAAGTTTTAGTTCTCCTTCTTTAGAATCAAACTAAGTTACTTATTAAAAGTGAAATGAATCAACCAAAACTAAACATGCAGATTTTGCGTGTCGTTTGATTAATATGTGGGAGGTTTTACGCCTGCCCCTACCTAAGATATGAATTAATAGTGGAACATGTGAAACATACAGATTTCGAGTGTTTTATAATTATTATATGAGGGAGGCTTTGCCTGGATATGGACAGACGGACAGGCTGATATTATATCTTTGTAATCGGGTTCCGTTTTTTACCATTTGAGTAAGGGGCCATAAAATGGAGAGAATTATCCATTTCCGTTATTATACTATGCTAACGCCTACGAAGTCGCGGGAAACAACTATCCATACTAATATTATAAATGCGAAAGTGTATTTGTTTGTTTGTTTGTTTGTCCTTTCTTCACAGCCTAACGAAGCAACCAATTGACTTGATTTTTGGCATCGACTTAGTTGAAATAATGAAGAGTAACATAGGCTACTTTTGGTCTTGGAAAAACATCATGCTTCTAAAGCAGATTTTCAAGAATATTCGTATTGTACACGATTTTCGAATTCCACGCGAGCGAAGCCGCGGGCAAAAGCTATATTATAATATAAACTACTGTACTATTTTAACAAAGCTAGCTTAGCCCTTTTAAGTTTGAATAGCAACAACAGTGGTCTAAACCACTTCAAATACTGTAAAACAATAGTAATATCGCTTTAAAAGTAACAAGGAATACTATTAATAATTAACATACTAAACAAAACCTATTCACGAAAACTTTGAGGTTGGCGACAAAAGATGTAATTAAAATTATTAAACCTCATATTCTACGGACGACATTCATAAACACAAAGTTCTTTGGCAACACAGAAATTTCATTTCGCGTCACGGACAACATGCTGTAAATTTTTGGGGTAATGGATAAATTTTCATCAAAATTAATTCCATATTTGCATGAAAGCATGGCTCTATGAAACGTGGTCGTCGAACGAGCTCAAGTTGGAGTAGGGAAAGAAGTGAAAAGATCCCGAGGCTCAATTCGTATCACTTAGAGTGAGCTGAGTTCAAGTGTGTGAGAATTGATACGGATCAGAGCTTGTAGCCAAGACTTTTTCTTTATCGCTTCTTTATAGAATCGTCGATCAAAATGTATAGAATTGACATTAGACGAGTTGGACGTCAAAGTCATATTATTCACGAACTAGAATGTCAATTCCATACATTTTGATCAGCGATTCTACAGTGTGTTTGTGTAAACATGAGACATCACACAATGAGACCGTCAAAATGAACAACTTTTTCTATGAGAACAATGCTGGGAACTCAAAAAAAAAATGCCGTCTTCATACCCATACGGATGCCCGGATCGGCAATTTGTATGGGTATGAAGACGGATTTTTTTGAATTCCCAGCATAGTTCTTATAGAAAAAGTTGTTCATTTTGACGGTCTCATTTGATGGTTTCAAGGATAACGGTGTTTACACAAACACACTGTATAGAGAAGCGATAAAGAAAATGTCTTGGCTAAGGGGTCTACTCCATGGTTTCCAAACTTCAAACTTCCGCCTACTAGTAGCCACCGTATATTGTCTGCGACGTGGGGCGCGACGTGTTCGGAAGTCGTCCTCGGAACCTCCTGTAGACGACTCCAATCGGCCAGAACTGCTCCTTCTCGAAGGTCGGTAGATGGTGCGTCGGGACTCTCACCACAAAGGAACTAAAATTCACTTTGTGGCGGGACTCCAAGCGCTCGACCCTCAAGACGAAGGGGGTCTTGCTTCTGATGTAGTCCACGACCTGCTCGACCGTCGTGGACCAGTGCAGCATATAAGCAATATTCTCTCCTTGTTTATTCATAGGTCTTGAAAACTAAGAAAAGATTTCATTCCCATAATATTTTTGTGACAAAAATAAAGCTGACTGAAACTTATTCTCAAATATTATCAAATTATCTTTAGTACTTATACTATAACACAAAATTGAAGCACTATTCCGCAACGTACGTTTTATAGAGCACTTTATCGATACGCCGTAGCGTGCTGGGATATAAAAATTGCTATTTAAGACCGAGGAAAGTAATTTTCTCGGTGAGACTTCAACGATAGTTTGCGGTTTGAACACTAATGAAACTAATTTCATGCAATTCCGTTTGTTGTGGGGTTCATTTTAGGTGAATCGGGTTTTTCATGCGGCTACTAATTGCAGACGCTTCACGCCTTTTAAACAGGCTATAACAGCTAAGTTTCCCAACGGAAAATAGATTACGTGTAAGCGATTTAGTAGTGTGACGTTTTGAGGAATTGATTTTTAATTACCTGAATGCGCCAATGGTTTACGTTTCTCGACTGTATTTTGAAATTGCTTGTTGAATTTTAAACGTGAATGAATTATAATGATAAACTTAAGTACACTAGGAGCCGTCGTTTTATTCAGTAGGTTCATACGTTTTCGTGTTCCTATATTATTTTTAACTACTCTTAAACTACTCTAAAATTCCACAAAGGAGGAGGTTATATGTTCGGCTGTGGATATTTTTTATACAGTCATGCTAAATGATTTAATAGTTGTGATAAAATATGTTAGTTTACTAGTATTCCCAATATCCGCAGAATTTTAATTTTCAACATTCATAATTCATATAAACAAAACGGGCGTAACCACACAAAACTCATTAACCCTCCGTGTACGAGGTGGGGTATGACATACCCCAGCACTAAAAAAATTGATAGCATTTTTAAACGAAAAAAGTATGCGAGTTGGTTTACTCAATAGCTGCAAATAAGACGATGCTGCTTTAATTCCTACCAAATATTCAGTCCTACGTCTATCACCAATTCTGTTACATGTGATTAAAGTGCACTGGGGTATCACATACCCCATCTAGTACAGCACGTAGCTGGTGTTTAACTTGATGAAATATTATTTTCTGGTATAACTTTTGCTAAAAATGTCTCGGTTATCGAAAAAATATATATTTTACGAGAAGAAGATGATGATTGTGACGCTGAGCTAATGAATTCCGAACAAGAATCGGCTGGTTATAAAGATCAAATCAGTGATACTGGATATGGCCTATACTAATATTATATAGGAATACTGGGCACATTTGCAAAAAATATAATATGTCTATATTAATTATTTTACATACTAATTTTTCTGTCTAAATAACTGTCAATATTACGGAAACTTAAGTGACCAAGATCTATTTCATATTGTTTATTTTAAATTGATATTATAAATAGGTTAAAACTAAATATAGTCTTGTCTTAGAAATTGAGAAGAATTTGATTGCAATAGGTTTCATTTGATTTTTGTACTGAAGAAAAGATTTCATAGTTTACAGTTTGAAGAAAAAGTCAAGTTTTTGTACTTTTGCTTAAAAAAGGTATTTTATAATGTAAAATTGAATTTACTTTACTTAAACCAATTCATTATTAGATATTTAAATATAATTACTTATTATTTTACAATCACAAGGAACAATTTTTCGAATTTAGCTGCCTTTCATTGTTGGGGTATGTTATACCCCACCTAGTACAGCATGGTGACATTAGTCACCTAGTACACGGAGGGTGAAAGGACAAATGAATATCATAAAGGGAAGAGTTATTAAAATCAGAGTCAAATTCGGAAGACTCGACTCGTAAAACGAATTTATTGGGTCAGATAAAACCTATCGTGCCTCTCGACTAGCCTCGGGCATATAAGGTGATTTATAGCAATTGTTTGGCCTTTATGTAACTTATACGTAATGAACACGTGGTTGATATTATGTAGGTAAATAAGTTTTTTTGCTACCAGTTCATTGATAAATGAGCAAGGTATAAAAAATACTATACTGTACTCGGCGAAACATGGCGGTAGCGGTCATTGACTACCTGTCAAAAAACTTGTCATTTTCCATATAAGTAAACCGCGATTGACAATATCTGACACTTTTTTTTATGAAATAAGGGGGCAAACGAGCAAACGGGTCACCTAATGGAAAGAAACTTCCGTCGCCCATGGGAACTCGCAGCATCAGAAGAGCTGCAGGTGCGTTGCCGGCCTTTGAAGAGGGAATAGGGTAATAGGGGAGGAAAGGGAAGGGAAGGGAATATGGGAGGGTAGGGAAGGGAATAGGGTAGGGGATTGAGCCTCCGGTAAACTCACTCACTCGGCGAAACACAGCGCAAGCGCTGTTTCACGCCAGTTTTCTGTGAGAACGTGGGATTTCTTCGGTCGAGCCAGCATATTCATGCCGAAGCATGGCTCTCCCACGTATAAATTCATTGTCAATCGCGGTTTATATAGAAAATGATTAGTTTTTGAAAGGGTGTCAATGACCGCTACCGCCATGTTTCGCCGAGTACAGTATAGAATAAATTATTATTATTGTTATTATATCAGTGTAAAGAAATACTCATGAGCAATTAATAAATCCCGGACTTTTGGAAGGCATCCGTGGGACATCTTAGCTTCGGTTTGGTTAAACAGATTTTTTTGGATGGAATTCATTATCTAACTCAGTCACGGTCATATTATAATATCTCATGAATGTTTTATTAAAAAATAAACTGATATAATTCTTTAACTCTATTTAAAGTTGCGCAATCCTTTTATTAATTTCAAATCGTTTTAATCAACAAAAATTGCCCCAGCCATAATCATAGTTCTGTGAAACAGTGGAAACTCATTAGGCCACACGAATTCAGCCGCTAATAGGTTCCGAAAATAAACATATTATATACAAATGTCATGTTAACGTCATATAAAACATAGCGACGTAAATTATACTTTATAATCTCATAAAACTGTATCGACCGGAGGTTGTACGAACGTTTGATGTATGATGGCCGATATACGTAAGAATACTAAAAGCTTTTAGGGTTCAGTATCGTTTGATACGTAATTATTTTGATAAAATTAAATAGATTATCCAAGAGCGTATGAGAACACGACTTATAAGATTTTTATTAAATATATTGTACTTAGTACATAATTATATGAAGTGCATGTCATATTAGCATTGTTGCTGCGTAAGATTAATGTAATATTTCTGTGTGTAAAGCTCTAAGAACCTCATTTCTACCATTATATGATTCGACCTCTTATTTAATTACAAAAATTACGTTAATGTAAAACAAAAATTTTCTAGTTCGATAGAATTATAAAAACACTAGCTGTCCCGGCAAATGTTGTTTTGCCATAATATAAAGTATTTCGTCCATAATATTATTTAAAGTGACATGGAAGTGACTAAATGTCACCATGGCAACGTCCATCGCTATCCCGTCGTCGCACACACAATGGTCCCGTCGCCGTCAGTCTCGAGTTGTAATAATTTACTATTATTTATTCAACAAATGCACTTATCAATATAAAAAGTAGCCAGTAGCCGATTCTCAGACCCACTGAATATGCATATAAAATTTGGTTAAAATCAGTACAGCCGTTTCGGAGGAGTACGGTAACTAACATTGTGACACGAGAATTTTATAATTAAGATTGCGCTTACATCCTACTTCCTACTAATATTATAAAGGCGAAAGTTTGTTTGGATGTATAGATGTATAGATGTATGGATGTATGGATGTTTGTTACTCTTTCACGCAAAAACTACTGAACGGATTTTAATGAAACTTTGCAATAATATAGCTTATACAACAGAATAACACAAAGTCTACAATTTTAATCGACTTTCAAAATGGGGGAGGTGTTATGTTCGTTTTCTTATGTTTAACGATTACTCCGCTGTTTGTGAACCGATTTTCAAAATTTTTCTTTTCGTATATAGGGTATCATCCCAATTTGGTATTATATTCACAAAAGTGGTGATCTGATGAATGATCCATAAGTAATCGAGGGAACTCCTCAAAATTTATAGGGAAACAATATGTGGTGACTTCGGTTGCGTGAGATGTATTCTAAGCATATGCTACTTAAAAGTAAGATTTTGCACCGAGGTAAACCGGGTATACCGTGGTTCGGAAGGTGCTGAGAGAACTCCTGATTCTTTATAGATACAAGTTTGGGAGTTTCGGCGTTGTTTTAAGAAATGAAAGCATATGCTACTTTGCAAGTTACATTCATCATCATCATCATCATCACTACCATATTATACCATGTTATTTGGTACTTTTCATAGTCTTTTGGATCGAGACTCGAGTTTGTCAAGCGATAATTTTAAAACAAATCTATACCTACCTAATATTATAAACCTGAAAAGTATGTTTGCTTGAAGGGAATCGGAAGAACTACAGGTCCGATTTAAAAACTTATTTCAGTGTTAGATAGCTCATTTATCGAGTTACGGCCGTTCCCAATATTTGATCTATCTCTGGTTTTGCCCTACTAGAGATAGGAATAGCTCACAATTGACATAAAATATAATATGTCTCTAATGTCTAATGTGAACTATTCCTATCTCTAGTAGGGCAAAACCAGAGATAGATCAAATATTGGGAACGGCCGTAAGACTATAGGCTAAGACTAATACGACCGAAGAAACTCAGGAAAATGTGGAAAAACGGGGGAAATATTAGAAATTACGAACTACTGGAGCAATTTTTATGGCAATATTTGGCACAGATATAGAGTAGACCAAGTGAAGGGAGTAGGGACATAAGAGCTATTTTTTATGGGTAAATGTACGGTTTCCGTAAAATTCCTAATTTACGCGGGCGAAGCCGCACAGGACATCTAGTGTAATTATAATACTGTTATTATCCTGATAAGTGATATGAAGCATTCATATATCTCCTAAAAGCGCAACGTTGACTAGACAACTAATTTATAATTTTGATATTTACCATACAATGCGCTTTGTAGTTTTGGTTTCAGTTGACGACAGTTAATCTCAACAATCTACATATTATAATATTAACAATACATAATATTATACCCAGAATTAGTACACGCAAATAATTTTTTACAACAAGAATAAATATAAGAACGGCGTACTTTGTAGACGGAGTTGCATATAATTACAATACTCATTTACTTAATAATTATTGGATTATTATATTTTATGATCTACTAGTTAAGTACCTACCTACAGTTTTTAGGGTTCCGCACCGAAAGGGTAAAAACGGGACCCTATTATAACTTTGACTTCGATGTCTGTCCGTCTGTCTGTCTGTCTCCCGGCTGTAACTCAATAGCTGCTATAGCTAGACTTCTGAAATTTTCACAGATTGTGTATTTCTGTTGCCGCTAAAACAACAATAACTAAAAATAAAATAATATTATTTAAGGGTGTCTCCCAAACAAACGTTATTCTTTTGACCTTTTTTGCTCGTAATCAATAATGGCAACAGCTTTGCACTTGAAATTTAAAAAAAGCCTTCTAAGTTATATGTCTACTTTAATAATTAATAATAATATTTAAGTAAATAAAATAAAAATTTAAACCCATACAAAAACACAATTGTTGTCCTATTTCTCGTCTATAACGGTACGGAACCCTTCGTTCGTGAGTCCGACTCGCACTTGGCCGATTTTTTTCTTCATATCATCATTATATAGTTTAGAAATAAAAGTTTCATCATCATTATAAAGTTTTGTGGTAATCGATAGGTTTCATTAAATATTGTACAAGCAAGTAATAGTTTAGACCACGCAATTGTCGCTCTATTATTGGGCGTTTTTTTAAATCACTCGTATCTATAATGCGTCATAGTAATAATAATATGATATTTACTGATGACAACGTAAAAAAAAATTTTTTTCTCACCTCCGGGCGGAAAACGTCAACTTTATTCCCGCTGCGCTTACCGATGTTGCCGTTTTCCGCCTCCGTCGATGAGAAAAATAGTATACGCACAATTTCATTAAATAAGAAAGCCTCAGATCACATGTTTCCTGCCCTAGGTGCGTAACTATTGTAAAACATCAGATTCGCGTTCGTAAAATTGACGTGAAGTGAATGTGAAGTGAATGTGAAGTGGCGCGTCGTGCCATGTCGCGTAGTGCGGTCTGGCCATTAGTTGAGCAGGATAGTTGATGCAAGTTAGGATTTGTTACGATAGGAATGGGTGCTATTTACTGTAAGATGCAACAACAACTGAATGTAAACTGGTGAAGTCTGCAATGCTATTTACGCTTTTAATAAAAACATAGGCTGTAGCCCACTAAAACACCAAATTTTTAGGATAAAAATACACGTGTCCTAATGTTTTTACTAGGCGGAACCGCAGGAAAAAGCTAGTTAAATAAAAAAAATAAAAAAGCCTTTATTTGTCCAAGCTACAAAGATTCTTATCAACTAAGTATTAACAAAGGTCCCCGGATTGGGTAAATGCCTCCTCCAAGGATGACCACTTTTCTCTGTCTTGGGCTATTTGCCACCAATTTGTCAAAAAAGTCGCTGCTTTTTTGATATCATCGTCCCATCGGGTGAGAGGTCTTCCTCTCTTTCTTTTTCCTTGAGGTCCGTTCCATCTGGAGATTTTGTAGGTCCATCTATTGTCGTCTAGCCTTGCTATATGACCCGCCCATCTCCATTTCATTTTTTGTGCGTAGTTCAATGCATCTGTGGCTTTTGTTATTGCTCTTATTTTTGTGTGACGGATCTTGTCTAGTTTTCTTACCTTGAGCATGTTTCTCTCTAATCCTCGCTGGCAGGTCAGAATTTTATGTTTGGCTTTCGCGGTGAATTTCCATGTTTGGCAAGCATAAGTCAAGCATGGTAGAAGGATGGAGTTCAGTAACTTGCTCTTCAGCTCTACAGGCATATTACTTTTAAAAATTTCTTTTAATCCCCAATAACGATTCCAAGTTTTTTGAATTCTTCTTTCAATTTCTAGTTCATTACTTTCTTTTTGTAAGCTTATTGTTTTTCCAAGGTCTTCGTCCGTGATATTTTGCTTGTATAGTCTCTTATTTTTTGTATAGAAAGTTAGGTTTAGGGTTTTAAGCACTGGTTTTACTGATTTGCACTGTTGTTACGCACTTTTTGTTCTAAATTGTTCGTACAACTTCAGCTGTTTTTATCACGTAATATTTTCTTAGATCACTGGTTTTGTGTAAAGATAACAATATAACTTAATCATTGTCACTATATGACTCTGATTTTTTATTACTATTCATTAAATGGTTTGTTTTTATATTTTAAAACGCAAATAAACACGGAGCCGATATGATTTACACAACGGTCGCACTACCCTCCCGGCCAATCTATATCGAAAAAGCTAGTTAGGTACTAAAAATCTGAGTTGCAATATTAAAAGCCAGCCTTTAAGGCAAAAAATACCTAACTTTAATCGCATATTGTTGGAAACATCAGTGTCGCAAACTTTTCTTTTCTTCCAAAGAGTTACCGAGAGTTTGTAAGAGCTCCAATAAGTGCATCCCAGATAACTTTGTTCCATAAGAAAGATTATAGAAAATAGCCTTACTTTTCAGATGTTTTACAAAAATGATAATAAAAAATGTTAGTAAAAAAGTTTGAAATGAAAACTATAAAAAAGCAAAAGAATGTTTAACCTCTGGAAGTATAGAGGGTGCAATTATAATTTAAATCTTCCGGCCAAATTTTAATATAATGATCTTTGTTAAGAATAAAAATACACGTGTATATAATATATTATATATCGCCAATCACTCAGTACTAAAATGCTGAGAAATAGCTTCCGAAAGTTATCCTAAAACACCACAAGTAATGGACACTACGCGTCGCAGGCGCGTGGCCCCCGCGTCTTCCCGTCGTCACACCCCGCGTCACCCCCGCTCTACCCACCGCTACAACCGTTCAGCAAGGAATTTAATTAAAATAATATGTATTATGTTATTGTAAAAAATTAACCAATTTTTTTTTTTGGTTAAATAGACTCTCCTTCTGATACCTAAGCCCTAAAACAAATTTGGCCGGAAGGTTTAATTGCACCCTGTGTACTTAATCCTTTTCTTAAATTAATATACTACTTTACCAAATGGTACTATGTAATTATATCTATTTTGACGAAGACATTGTAACCTTAAAAATGCTCACTTACATTATTATGCAACAAAAATATACGGAACCACGACATAAAACAGTGTCAGTTGGGCGCGCGTGATAAAGCACAGTAAAGCGTGCCATGACAGTGGGACATATACCCCCCGCTCGTTTCGTATATTGTATCTTCTATGTTCAGTCATGTCTTTACACTCGATTAGACGATCTTTCCGACTGGCGTGCAAATATGTAATGTTGGGAAATATTGTAAATAAATGTGGGAAAAAGGTTTGGTAATGAAACTATATTTCCCTGAGGAAAAGGGAAAAGAAAACAAAAAGAAATTTCAAACATACCTAATGCGTAGTACTAAGTTTGCAAGGGACACCTGCTAATAAAAACTCTTTTTACAACAAAATTATATAAAAAAAAAAAACTAAAGATGTACATAACCAAAGAAAACGCAGTCTATTAATAATTTTTATTTAAATACATACTTTGGAGGTTAAACAGCTTTTGATTGGCCACAGAGACCACGAAAACCATAAGTATTTAAAGTCATAAAAATAAAGCTTTTATTCAAAACACACAAACCCAGACCGAAAATTATGAAATTAGAAAAGTCGTAAACGTTAATCATAAACATGAAACGATACCAACTGCACGTATAAGACTAGAGTTGGTAAAATAATAAGCATAAAAGGTTGTAATAAAAACTTAACTATTGTGTAAAATATCTGCAGACTGCAACAAATTGTTGATAGATTCAAGGGATCTAAAATCACAATTATTTCGTTGCGCGATCGTACTGTCAACATTGGCGAATATTGTGTTTCTGCCCTAAGAATGTACCTCTGATGTGAACTAAACTACGTCCATATTATGTTCCCCACAACTTCCTCAGTTATGTCATTCATATTAACTCCACCCCTGGGATGCGTGCTCCTTGGACTGACAATCTGTCGAACTTTATCGTTCAACTAATTAGCTATGCGATAGATCTAGCTTTGCAATTCTCCATGCAATTTGCAATTCAAGATTTACTAATTTACCGCATATATTATCATCATGATTCCTTGATATTTTTGCAGTACCTACGTACTTAAATAAAAACAACAGAAAGGTCACTAATAGTTGCAAGGTATCAATTTACCATGGAGAAAATTGTATAATATAATACCTAGTATTACAATGGTAACTGTATATTTGTGGAGTCCTTAACTCGCTAGTAACAAAATCGAAGCGCAAATAAAACTCTTTACTGTCAGTCATTATGCTTTGAATAATTTAAACGCGTAAATCGTAAAACAACACTTCTCGTTCGGCATACAAAATTAGTTCACATTCGGAAACCGTTTTGCCTTCAACAGTTTTTTTATCATTTACAAAACTGTACCAGTGTTAAGACAACACGCATTTATCATTCGAATTTATGTTAAGCCAAAAGCATGTGTCGACGGAAACAATTAAACTTTTGTTTATTCAAACGTTTAAACAATATTTCACCGGAACGATGTTTCCAGAATATTGCACTAGTTACAAAGTTTGCTTTTGGGGAACGGACGGTATAATAATTGTATTATACTAATATGTTGCAGGTGCTTATTATACAAGAAGGACTGTTATATTTTATGAATTGCTGTCACCACATGCAGAGTGTACACTGTACAATTTGAGCATTTCAGCAAAGAACAAAGCGACTCGTTTGGTTTTATAGATGCAATATTATATCCAATTTACGTAGCAGTTAGTGAGTTCGTATAAAAATATAACAGCAACTAGCTGTTGCCCGCGACTTCGTCCGCGTGGACTTCAGTTTATAGCGCGCGATGTCAACAAAATTGGTGTCAAAAGCTTTTATAAAAAAACCCTGGTACCCCTTAAATCAATACATCTGTGCAGTGTGCACACAATAAGTATTTCATTTTTTTATATTAAACTTTATATTTTATGTCAAATTTTAAAGCTTATTTAGCCCCCCAATTACACAACTTTACCCATAAACTATTTATCATTGATAGGTTTAAGGTTACGTCATTGCACAGATAAAGTACCAAGTTATTTAATTCCGTTGAATAGATATAACAATCGAAAAAAATCGAAACTTAAAAATGTAAGATGATACCACGTCTTATAGAAAGACTTTTGAGCAAGCGTCAGCGCGATGTAGAAGACGAACGGCGCCATCTATTATGAATATTTGGAACTAACTTAATTTGAACAAATTTACGCATTTTCACCCCTTTACAACCCTTTTTTCCAGTAAAAAATTAACCTGTGTCCTTTCTCAAGACTTAGACTATCTGTACCTATACAAAATTTCATGACAATCGGTTCGGTAGTTTTGGCGTTTGGCATGAAATCGAGACTGACAGACAGACAGACAGACAGAGATACTTTCGCATTTATAATATTAGTATAGATTATGTGCACACTGCACAGCTGTTTTCCGGTATTTTGATTAATTAAGGGCCGCGCTACACCGGAATGGCAGCGGCGAGCGAGCACTTTCAGCGCTGCCATTCCGGTGTAGCGCGGCCCTAAGAGGGTTACCAGGGTTTTAAAAAGTTTTTAAATTTGACACAAATTTTGTTGACACCGCGCGCTATAAACTAAAGTCCACGCGGACGTAGTCGCGGGCAACAGCTGGTTATGAATAAAAACAATCTAATATCTTTAAACGAGCAATTCTTGTATATATAAATATATAATTGGAATCTCGGAATCGGCTCCAACGATTTTCATGAAATTTAGTATATGGGGTTTCGGGGGCGATAAATCGATCTAGCTAGGAATCATTTTTAGAAAATGTCATTTTATTCATGTTTTATCGAATACCGAACAAAGCTCGGTCAAATAGCTAGTATATAATAAAGTAGGTATGATTAGTTCTGTTACAATAATGCAGTAAAAAATAAAACGCCATCTGTTTTCATATATTAGAATTAAAATGTTGATTGCATTGATATATTTTCTGGATGGAATATAGGCCAACACGGTACACTCGAACTCCTTTATTTTAGACCTGTTGTCAACTTGTCACATATATTAGAAATGCGGTAGGAGTTCTATAAGATAAGATAGATTGATTATTATTATACCAAGTGATAATATTATTAAACATAATATTCTAACGTATTAAAAACTATAAACAAAAACATAATAACTAATAAATATGATTAGTTCTATGTTACAATGAAGTAAAACGCCATCTGTTGAATCGTATTAGAACTAAAATGTTCATTGCATCGATATATTTCTGGATTTTTTATAATAATATATAATACTTACATAAAATATATTTAAGATTTTTAATCTTAAATATATTTTATGTAAGGACCCCCGGGATGAGCGCTGGCCACGCGCAACGTGAATTAATTTTCATCGATATTTTCATGGAAATAAGATATTTTCCCACATCAAAATGTAGCCTATGTCCTTTTTTCAGACTCTAGAATAACTGTGTACAAAATTTCATTGCAATCGGTTCAGTATTTTTGGCGTGAAAGCGATACAGACAGACAGACAGAGAAACTTTCGCATTTATAATATTAGTACGGATTTTATTAAAAAACATAGAAATAGCCCCCGATTCAAAAGTTTAATAAAAAGTGTCAGAATCCGAATGTGAAGTGTATTTAAACCAAAATATTCCAGTACGGAACGGGCTAATGACGATGAACTAGCAGACACTTTAATCATAATAATATTATCAGCTTTATATTATATTTTTAACAAAAAAAAAAATAGATCAAAATCGGCCTACCCGGCGTTACAGACCGATAGATACGACAAACTATTAACACCCTGCTCTTTGTAGGGGGTTAAAAAGCAATATTATACAAAGGTAAAAAAAGAATTTTCAAAATCGGACGATAAACGGCTAAGTATTCGTTGAACATACAAAAAAAAAGAGATACATACAGCCGAACGTATTACCTCCTCCTTTTTGGAAGTCGGTCAAAAAGGCAATGGTTATTTACTCACGTAAAGCTTTATCAGTAAAAGCATTTTAAGTATTAAATTTTAAATATTAAAGTTTAAAATAACACATAAATGCATTAGGTAGTACGGTCGTCGCATTGGACTAATAGTTTAGCTATTATTAGTATCGTGTATGAGCATTTAGTAACAGTTGTTATTATGACTCTACAAACATGCAACACGGAGCACGAGAAGCAATAATAAAAAGCGAATTTTATTTGTTCTTATTGCCTTCACTAACCTATATTTGTTACTGAATAGAAACTTTTTGGCGAACACTTGTAGATTTTTATGAATCGTAACCTAAAAATTTTGTAACCTACAATCTCAATTTTGAATCCCACTTATAAAATGTTCAACTTTTTACTACCCATCTCACTAACTATCAACAAACAAAACAAATGCAGCATCCGACATAAAAAATAAAAGCCGGAGTAAAATTGTGTGAGCGTAAAAAGTTTGTATTTGAAATCAGGTCGTAACTCCATTTTCTAGGGTTCCGTCCGTCAGGAAGTGATCGTTATAAAAATATTATGTTGAACTTCCAACTATAACAACTCAGCGCAGTGTTTGGGATTAAGTTTTAAAGATGTTCAAAAACTAAAATAATTTTAACAGTAAACATGCAATTTTTTTTTAATTTTTTTTATGAAATAAGGGGGCAAACGAGCAAACGGGTCACTTGATGGAAAGCAACTTCCGTCGCCCATGGACACTCGCAGCATCAGAAGAGCTGCAAGTGCGTTGCCGGCCTTTTAAGAGGGAATAGGGTAATAGGGGAGGGTAGGGAAGGGAAGGGAATAGTTGAGGGTAGGGAAGGAAATAGGGTAGGGGTTAGGGGATTGAGCCTCCGGTAAACTCACTCACTCGGCGAAACACAGCGCAAGCGCTGTTTCACGCCGGTTTTCTGTCAGAACGTGGTATTTATCCGGTCGAGCCTGCCCATTCGTGCCGAAGCTTGGCTCTCCCACGTATAATCATGTAATTATATTATATTAAAATAATAATAATTAACTGTATTGAGATCTATATATTTTATAATAAATACATAGTATTTTATACAAAATGAGAGACAGGGGTATATTATAATGATGTTTGTCTCAACTTTTACTCTGGCTGTGTATAATAATGAGGCAAAATATTACTTTCTATAATATAACTTTATAAATACTAAATATTGTAAGCATTGAAATAACATCGAAACCGTTAAATATTTTTCAGGATAGACGTGGCAATGATCATGTCCCATCGTCGTCGCTATCAGTCAAAAATAATGACGGTGAAATTATGGAACCCTGCGCTAAATATACCAACGCGGCTTTTTTGTTTTGTATTTACGGGTGTAATGTAGATAACTCGTATAACCTTGTTTTATCACGAATACACATACGTTGTACATTTCATATAACGAATTTTATTACTTTCGCTGATAATTTCGAAGAGTAACGTAACGAAAAGTAACTGGCATTTAAACATTTTAAACTTTGAACAAAGTGTTGTATGAAGTTTAGCTCTACGTGGCATCAAAAGTGAGTATCATACTTGATTAAGATTCCCTCGATTCATTAGGTTAACCAACATTAGCAGTTACCACGATAAAGTAAGAGCTTTATACCTTTTTCTCGATTTCTACAAAATATCGGGCAGATATTAAAAGTATTTATTCGTAGCTCTGTATTAAATGGACTAAATGGTAAGAGTATACATGCATGAGCATGAGAACTTCAAGTCATTTTACACTTTCGGTAAAACGTAATGTGTTTTAATATTGGTTTTGTAGTTTATTTTATAAGAGGCCTCGACTATAATAACATCAAGTTTAGGAGTCAGTAGTTTTATTACGGTTACAATAGCGAGTACGGTACCGGATTATCATAAAATAATAATAAAATGTGAAAACAACAGCTAACTTCAATTGTTAATATAATATTTACTGCGTCAATAAAATCCTACGCCCTGCTGAGACGGGTTCGCTCATTCAGATTTCGTTCATAAAACAATAGTTTCCATAGCTGCGCTCAACCCATGAATGTTTATGATAATTTACTTTACTCTTAAACAATATCAAATTAATATAAATGTGCTTTCTTTGAATTTTACTGCTCTACGTGTTTTTAGAGTAAGTATATTATTTTCATAACCCCTTTTTTAACATGGGCAAATGCTTTACTCATTCCCGGCAAATTGGGGATATCGGCCGGGGTATGTGGGACTCCTGCGTAGTCTACCCACTGTGCCCCACCCATGGTGCTCCACTCATCGCTAAAGGCAGAGTTGCGGGTACGATAGAACCTACCGCAACTATTTTCATAACCCCTAGTTTAAATGTTACAAGTTACAACCTATAAATTCAAAATTTAATCTGCATAATATGGAGTGACATGATACAAAAATCTTTATACTTTTTCTGCTATCTAGAAGCTAGAGCATTCTCGAGCCTTAATAGGCTTAGTCAAATTGGCCCCAAAAATTTCAAACTTGGACCATATTGACTACGGCTTAATTGCATGTAACTTGCAACAAAAATGTAGAAAGTATTTAAAGTCTGGGTAGTAATACATTACTATTCACCAGCTAAAGGCGTGTACAAAACTTACCTGGTTTATCGAGGTCGCTGAGGAAGTCCTCCGTGTCCGTGTAGGCCGACCCTCCGAGCGCCACGAGGGTAGCCAGCCAGGCCAGAGCGCGGGCCCACAGTGGCCTCACCATGGCCTCACGTTAACATAACTACGCACTACACTACACTGCACTGGGTCCGGCTCACATTGGCGTCGTTTGTGGGGTGTCGGTACCTGAAATTAAAAAAAAAGTTAAGTGTGTAATTAAAACTTTTGTAACCACCGACGAATAGCTGGGCTGTTAGAAGTTCAAACTTGTAATACCCCAAACATAACGTCAACGTTTCTGTATGTCTCTGTATCTATGTATATTGTATGTCTGTCCGTAGCATTGTGCCATCCAAATGGGTGAACCAAATTTGATCTAGTTTTTTTTAGGGTTCCGTGCCCAAAGGGTAAAAACGGGACCCTATTACTAAGATTTCGTTGTCTATCTGTCTGTTCGTCTGTCCGTCCGTCTGTCTGTCTGTCTCCAGGTTGTAGCTCAAGAACGGTAATAGCTAGGGAGTTGAAATTTTCACAGATTATGATATCTGTTGCCGCTATAACAAAAAATACTAAAAATAAAATTAATATTTAATCCCATACAACAAAGGTGTTTTTTTTTTTCCTTTTTTGCTTTATATCAATAATGGCAACAGGTATGTACTTGATTTTTCCTCAAAGTCCTTAGTTATATTATGTGTACTTTAATATTTAACAATAATAATAAAATTAAATAAACAATTAAGGGGGGATCCCATACAAAAAACACAATTTTTGGCCTAATTTTGCTCTACAATGGTACGGAACCCTTCGTGCGTGAGTCCAACTCGCACTTGGCCGATTATTTGAAAGCTGATACCATCAAGTATTTTTATCCATAAATTATTATTTCCATCAGCTGAAAAACTTATAAAGCACCGCTGGAACACTTATAAAGCATAAATAATTATGTATGCCGGGCATACGCATATGTATAATATTTTAATACTTTTATTTTTAGTAACATTTTTATCTCATCGCTCTGTAAAAACATGTAAAAAAAAAACTATGCAACGTGCCACCTAATGTGAATCATTTAGAGCATTCCAAACGCTCGGTTAATAAAAAAAAAAACGTTTATAATACCTAATCGACATCCACCCATCAGTTCCGTTACCGCAGTCACGTTCTAGCCCCCGACGAGTCCAGAGAACCCTCGTCACGCTGTCTGTCTGTCAAGTCGAGGTTACGACCATTTTTAAGGGTTACTACAAAAACATTCCCTACAGGCACGCCTAAACCTTATCATAAGCTCATATTGACTTAAAAGATTTACCTAATAGTAGCCTTTTATTGTATTGTTTATCGGTTTGGTCGTGGTTAGTGAAGATTATGTTAATGAAACTAAAATATATTTGGACAGCTGTAGACTGTAGGTAGTTTAGATGCCTATAAAATTATATTGCAAAATGTTTTTCTTAAAATACACCTTTAAAAAATCTAGCAAAACTTATCACAAATAACTGTAGTAGGTATATAATAGGTTTTGCTACGGCGTAACACCATTGTCTATACAGCGTAGTGGCTAGGTTTTTCGATGGCAAAAATATATTTTTTTTTGCAAACAAAGTATTAGGTCGTATTTTAGTTTCTGAATGGCATAACAATAATTGTATCTACCAAATGATGATTTTTAAATAATATTATAGAATGATGTCATAATTAATTCTGATGTATAATATAATAATATTCATTTTGAATAAGTATTAAGTTAAAATTCCTGATTTTATTATTAAAAAAAAGGCTGATATTGTGATACACTCATGTCTATGAATCATAACACCTCATGTACCAATTACCTGAAATAAATGATTCTGATTCTGATTCTGAACTAGCAGTTATCATCACGTGAAATTTTTGAACGTAAAATCACAAGACCTTCAGAAATTTCGAACATAGCTGATCGATTTTGTACGGGAATGTCACTGCTTTGCGAATATTTGTATAACGTGAGCTGCAGCAAATATTCTAAAAATGCTGATATATTCTTGAATTTGTTCGCTTTTATAATAGTTTGAAAGATAAAACTCATCTAAGAATTGAATTGAAGCAAAATTTAAAAAAAAACTACCTGATCCTACATTTTATGTTGTGAGATCATTTTTAAAAAGTCCATAACGTAATGTCGCCTCCGTGGTCTAGTGGTTAAGAGCGTGGCTCTCGACTCAGAGGTCGTGGGTTCGATTCCCGCGTTGGAAAGGTGTTTTCACCAAGTTTGGTTAGACAATGCAGGCTGATCACCTGATTGTCTGACAAGTAAGATGATCCATGCGTCGGATGGGCATATAAAAAGTCGGTCCTGCGCCTGATCTCTCGCCAGTCGTGTCGGTCTTCCGTCCCACTGGGTTATGAGAGTGAAGGAATAGAGAGTGTTCTTGTGTACTGCGCACACACTTGAGCACTAAAAAAATTACTCCTGCGTACCTGGCCTAGTTTCAATCAAACTGGCCACCGTCACCGAAATCGGTGTGGGGAGTATTATTAACGTAATGTATTCTACTCGGGCTATCCTATCCTGAGCACACAAAAGGAGGATTAAATAACCAAAAAAAAAAATAGAGGACTCGATATAAAAATTGAAGTCAGCCAACGGGTAACGAGTTCGTGGAGGAGAGCTAGAAATAAATCGATCTTTTTGACTGAATAATATCCACTCTCCTCCACTTTTCCATTAAAGCATTAGTGAATTGTTAAACATTCCCTTTTTATCATGGAAGTCGTTCCAACGGTTAAAGCATAATGCGATTCGAGTAAAAACTTCATTGGTATTCAGGTACTGAATCGCGAATTCCCACGATGTTCCGGACTGAGGGGCGTACAAGGAATACTATGTTTTATTGTCTACTGTAGTTCTTGCATAACACTTCAGTTGCTTCCAATTGTCTGAAATTTCAGTGACACGAATTACATAAGCGTATTTCGAAACATAATGAGATTTGGGAAATATAAGGTGAAGACTATCAGAGAAGTTGATTCCTAGGGAGATGGCGAACCTTTTTTAACCTAAGTAATTTGGTCACGTTAAGTCAAACCCGGGTCCGGGTTTGACTTAACGTGACCAAATACCGATCACAATTCACAACTAACGCAGAGTACTCACATGTGGTTTTGCTCGCTAATTTTACTCCAAATTGAGTAATAATTACTGTGTGGACCTCAAAACTGACAGCTCGAAGGCTCGCATCGAGCCGGCTTGATGGAACTTTTTTTTTTATGAAATAAGGGGGCAAACGAGCAAACGGGTCATCTGATGGAAAGAAACTTCGTACAGCTGAGAGCTGCAGGTGCGTTGCCAGCCTTTTAATTAAGAGGAAATAGGGTAATGGGGGAGGGTAGGGAAGGGAATAGCGGAGGGTCAGGAAGGAAATAGGGAGGGTAGGGGATTGGGCCTACCCTCCCCTATATCGATTTAGAATGAAACTATCGAGCAATACTGAATGTGTGGACGAAATCCCGAGCCGCGGGTTTTGCTCGATCAAGCAAAACCGTATGTGAGTAGTGAGAGATAAACTAAGGCTTTACATTGAATTATTGACATAAGCTGACCACATGACGTAGGTCCGTCAACTGCCTAGGAATCAATTTCCTCGATGGTATCATTACGACGGGGATACATAATTTGCAAAGGTTTATTCCAAGTGGGTGAAACAGCGCATCAGATCACGAGCGAAGAAATAAAAAGAATATGCATTAATATTTTTTTTATTTCTTCGCTCGTGTTTGTACACTCAATCTTCGGCTCGTAAAATCTTAGCTTATTGGAAATATTTCAAAAGAAAATATTTAAGTTGCAAAATGTTAAAATTTACAAAGCTAAGTACGTATTTATCTTACGAAGCACTATGATTACGAAATCTAAAAAAGAATCTAAAGAGGAGGGATTAGTTGAAGTTGCTGAAAAACAAGATAATGTTAGCGAAGATTCAAATACTCAAGATGGAGAGGTAAAAACTTTTATCCGCTTTTACTTATTTATGTAGAGATTAGTCGAATAAAATGTTTTTTCTTTTAAAGGAAAGGCAGACATCCTTGGACTCTGAATATTTTAATACGTAATATTTTTGAAGTTTTCTTGGATCTGGATAGTTGGAAGATGAATGTTAAAAGTACGATTGTAACGTTTTAGGCAGTACAGTAATAGAAACAATAAGTATATTTTCCAGAAATCACTATTTTGTTTAAAGATATTTCTTTAGTCTTTCTTACCTGTCTAAGAACTGTAGATAAGAATATTTATTCGAATCTCTTACTTATAAGTATAAGGGATTAGAAAGGTAAGTCGAGTATGCCAAGTATCGATTGTAAGGAGCTTCTTATAACAACACATACTTAGAGAAGGTTCACACGGCATTGTCCTGCACGTTTTTTGCATTATACGTCTCAATATTTTATACGCCGATTGCTGCAACAAATCGTGCAGTACAATCGACGTGTGAATGGTTCTATATACATTGTATGCGGCACTGTTTATTCGTTAAGACGTATACTGCAAAGAAACGTGAAAAAAACGTGCAGGATTGTGCCGTGTGAACTTAACCTTAGGATATAAATTAGGGAAAGGGAGAAATTGGTAGTATTTATCATCCTAACCCTTTTCACTCTAGGTTTAATTTAGTGCGCATAGCAAATACAAAATTATTTATGTCCCAACTACAAGCGACCTTAATTACTCTTGTCGCTAAATGCTATGTGATTTCACTATTTCACTAAGTAACGGTTCTTTCAAAATTACAAACAGACACTCCAATTTTATTTATATGTACAGATGTATAGATATTTTTAAAGTTCTGAGTGTTTTTACATGCGTTCGTTTTTGGATCGAAGTCCTAGTCTGTGTATCGGTCTAAACGGTGTAGGTATACTTATTTATCTTTTTAAGAATAAACTTAAGGGGCTGGGTGCCATCGAAATTCTCATACATACGTAATACCAAAATCATTTTCTCATAAGAAAATATTTAACATGTTTGAGTTATTTTTCAGCTTAAAATAGTAATTACCTAGGTTCCTGCACAAAAATTTACTGCAAAATAATTTAAATACTAAAAAATATATTTTTTTGTGTTTAAATAGGCACCCGGCCTCTTAAGGATTTACATTCGCCTGATCCAGAACGATAGTGAATTTCATGAAAATTTAAATAATAAGGGTATTTGCATTAATGAACTAGGAATGTGACATAGCCAAAGTACTAGATAAACATTATAGTCTACCTTTATTTTGCTAGCGTTTAAATGCCAGGATCATTTTCAACGGTATCAGACAAAGAAAGTGCTCGGTATTCACGCTCATACATAATTTATACGATATTATGGTATATTATTTCACGGTTGCAGCTAGGAATTTTTTCACTAATATATTACTAGATTTTGTTAGCGAAAAATACGTTTCTATTTAGAAAACTTTACTGTTTTAATAAAACAAAATATGTTTATTTATTTTTGAAGTTAAGCAATATAAAAAATTGTGTAAGTTTGTTTTACTTTCATCTTTTATAAAATTAATAATTGTTATTTTAAGTAGTGCACATTAAGGAAGTCAAATCGTGAAATCATCTTGTTACTAAAGTTAAGGCTACTTGATTTCAGTGATCTGTAGATATCACTGAAACCAAGATTAGCATTTAATTACAATTATTTAATAATTACATATTTACTAGCATCCTGCATACTAACTTGTGAGGCACCTGAAATAAAATAAAAAAGTGTCCGCACGTTCTACTAAATTACCAAGTTTTGTTACCATTAACACTCCAAATAGCGCGACAGATAAGGAAACAAGCATAATTAATAAGATTCTATCACGAACATTAATTTACCCGGGACACAAGATGGATGGCGTAATCTCTTTTGTCACGAAAAAAGTCCAAACAAATGAGAGAAAACAATTTCAAAGACGAAAATTTACGGATATAAGCTTACATAACTGCTCCTGAAAACGAGAGACCAGAACGAAATAAATCATATTTTTCTTAATTATTTGTAGGGCTGATATTGTCAAAGAAACCAAATTCACTGAAATGCATAAGTTTATTACGACAGGAAATATTATTTCCTGAGACAGTAATGGACGCTTTCAGATTTATTCTTCGACTTCCTCATTCCCGAAGTAAATTGATTTAATATTAAATAACTTCAGAAATACAGTGTGTTAGTGTAAACACCGTTATCCTTGAAACCATCAAGTGAGCCCATCAAAATGAACAACTTTTTCTATAAGAACAATGCTGGGAACTCAAAAAAAAATGCGATCTTCATACCAACACGGTTGCCCGGATCGGCAATTCGTATGGGTATGAAGACGGATTTTTTTGAGTTCCCAGCATTGTTCTTATAGAAGAAGTTGTTCAATTTGACGGGCTCATTTGATGATTTTAAGGATAACGTTGTTTACACTAACATCTTGTATATTCTAAATTCTAATCGAATCATCGAAAGGGTTGAAATTTTTTGTTTTACTAGCGTATAGTGTCCCACTGCTGGGCAAAGGCCTCCTCCAGGAAATAACATTTTTTTTTAAATCCGCTTTAACAGTGTTAAAAAAATACGGCAGCGCATACTGTAACTTTGTTCATAGAAATATTATAACTTGTGTCTTGTTGAAGGGTAAGTGCACGAATATACTTAGTACTAGCTTGTACTATTATCTGTGGTACTAGCAAACTAGTGCATCAAAATATAATCCATAAAATGTCGCATGTTACTGCAGCTCCAAATATGCTTAATCAGGTGATTAATATATTTTTAACATTAAAAATAAAACTCAAATGTTAATACCATAATAGTCAACAGCAATAATATAAAAATAATAAAGATAAACCATGTTAAAAATGTTTGCATTTAATTAAAATATGTAATATTAATTTGGTTAAAAAAACTAAAGAACCTCCGAGGTTGAATTGAAACGTCAAGCGCTTTGGCTTGGTTGATTTATATAAAAATTCTTAAGACTAACCCAAAAAAATCAAACATTGTCCTTCTCTCTTCACACTCTCGCCCGTCTTTCATATGCCTGGTGAAAAAGGACGACGCGGAATTAGATTTTTCTCAATAACTCGATAAATATACAACATTTAAAAAATCCGCTAGGTCGATCTCTCACTGATAGAGTAATATACAATGTGTTAAAATTTTAACTTAGTTCAATGCACGGTTATGGCAATAAATGAAAAATTCGTGAAAATTAGATGTATCAGTATTTTACTAGTACTTTTATTAATTTGCCGATAAACCGACGGTTTTACTGTTTAGTTTCTGTTGGCCACACGCCAGCTAGTGCTTCCAAACTACATTTAATTTTCCATTTCTATTTAGATTACAAAGGCTTGTATTTCAAATTTAATTATACCAAATAATATATTGAAGTATAAGGTTTTTCATACAAATCTGTTGTTTTATTCTGAGAATGTGAGAGAGATTATTTGTATGTATTTGCAAAAGCGTTGTCCTATATGAGCAAAAGAAATTCTTATAAAATCTGAGAATCAGCTACTGGGTACTTTTTATATTGATAAGTGCATTTGTTGAATAAATAATAGTAAATTATTACAACTCGAGACTGACGGCGACCATTGTTTGTGCGACGGGATAGCGATGGACGTTGCCATGGTGACTTACTTATTTAGTCACTTCAATAAAATAATACGGCCGAAATACTTTATGTATGGCAAAGAAACGTTTGCCGGGACAGCTAGTAATATATAGAAAACTTTTCAAATGAGGATATGAATGACAAATTGTAACATTATAACTGTTTGTCTGAAATGTTGTGTAAGCTTAATATGACTCTAGTAAAAAAAAAATTTAAAAGTAATGATAAATAAATAAATGAACTCATCAAACAATCAGCGATAAGAGTTCTAATATTTTAATGAAGTTAGCGACAATCATCTCCAGGGCTGTCCCAAAAATTTCATTATTATTTCTTCCTCGTCACAGGCCGCTGGGGAAAAGTTTTTTAATCTCAACGCGAAGAACGGTTGTCAGGGGAAAATTACATTTACCTTAGCACTAAATGTTTTATCGTCCAAATAAATCAACCGGTGGAATATCAGATAATGTAATAATGAATTTTTCATTAAATTGTTCGTTTCTATATCTACATTATAATTTCTGAAGGTAACGTTTATGCGTCTAAAATATTATTTTTAAAGAAATTTATTTGTGTGCGTTCTGATAGCACAGTAATTGGCATTGGACATGTTCTAGTTTAGATATTTATTAGGTAGGTTTATCTGCATGTTTTATAAGTATCTTGAGATGTTTTATATAAATTATAAATCATTAGCCGATAACAATCGAGATATTCACAAAAATCAGTTGTATAGAGAGAAGGATTTCCGTAAATCCATTTATAGCAAGGGATACTTCGCGCCAAAACGGTTCCGCCATTTCATTGAAATTCGAGTGGCGCATAAAATGGCGCGTAAATTTCAGATACTAATGCTAGGTTCGTCGCTTGGTCGAACGAGCTTAGTTTGTTTTTACGATCACTTTGTATTTAGTCGAAGTCAGTGATTTTGTCAACAGGAGAAAGACAAATTGGCTGATTTTCATGTAAATCATTTCTTACTTCGTTGTTCATAATAATTTAAATTATAAAAGTAAATTTCTTAGTAAGTATATTATAGTAATAATAAATATAAAAAACCTGAGAGGTGTCAAGGGACACCCGGATGGAACGAAGTTCCAGTTTATTATTTCTTATGTACAAAAAACCAATATACACTCAAAAAAATCGTCGCTACACCACACTGTTCAATGCGAGAGAGAGAGAAACACGCGGTACCGCACGGCTTACGAATTACGACTATAATAGTCGTAAGCCGTGCGGTATTCGTCTTAATTTTTTCTGTCTAGACCCATTTGCAACGTGGGATAACGGACTTCATTCCAAAAATATAGTAATAAATCTTTGAAAATAATTGGTCTTTATTTATTTCAGAAAAAGATTTGCTAATAACAATTTCGTAAAAAGTCCCCGCTATGATTATAAAAGAAACGCTATTGGAACGTAGTTCATTACCGCGTTGCGCCTTGCGGGGCCTACACTACAAAAGTTGTAACGACACTTTTTTAGTAGTACCTGCATGGTAGGGGTAGAGGGCGTTGATAGTAGTTGATTTTAATATTGAATCTTACATACTGTGACAAATAATACACGGCCAGTCTATTATCATTTGACTTAATTAATTTGAGACTGTCGCAGAAATTATGTCTAAAAAAGTCAATATTTTAATAATAGAATATTAATAGAAAAGCGTTGAAATTTATTTGAAACATATAATTTATTTATTTGAGGTCGAATTTTGACCATTGGGCGATCTCTAGTATTGAGAAATATACTCCTATTTATAACTTCGTTCCATCCGGGTGTCCCTTCTTTTTATTATTATTATACTAATCTTAATCCACCGTTGAAAAAAATCGTGGATCGGATCAACCAATAAATTAACTTCTGGAATATGAAGTGTGAATAAACACTCGCTGTATTTCATAGGGAAGTCTATACCAACTAAGCGTGAAGCCTTAGATTTTATCGCGTCCTATCAACCCCTTTCTTGGTTCGTGTAACTTAAATTGCGCCATCCAAGTTGTTCTACTTTAGATTATTTCGGATAAGGGCCTTTTTAGTTTGTGAATTTTAACAAGTAACTTTGGACCTTTATAGTTTAGTTGCAATGTTTTCCCTTTGCATGTTACTGGGTAGAATCAGGAATGAATGATGTATAAATTATTATGAGTTCAGTATAAACTTATGTAGAGAGCAGTATTAGTTTAATGTATAAAAGATAAAATATAATGTGTTTTTAAAAGCTTTTATTTAACTTGCTCTGTATGTATGTATGTATGTTCGGGTGAAATCTTGGAACTCAATTTTGGAGTAGATATATTTAACCGATCGAGCTGAAATTTTGCAGGCACGTTTAGTTTGGATGACAATACATGATATTGTATGTGACATCACTCTATATCCAATATGGCTGACCATCCTAGATGGCGAAATAGTTATTTTCTATGCAGTTCTACAATATGGATATTAAGTGAAAGGGCTTTTCGAGATTAACTCGAAAACAAATGTAATGTCATACTACATCCAATATGGCGTCTCATCCAAGATAGAGGTATAGTTATTTTTAATACACTTCTGCAATATGGGTATCAAATGAAAGGGCTCATTGAGAGTAACTTGGAAACGAATGTAATGTCATTCTACATCCAATATGGCGGCTCATGTAAGATAGGGGAATATAGTTATTTTTAAAGCACTTCTGCAATATGGGTATCAAACAAAAAGGCTTATTGAGAGTAAATTGAAAAGTCATGTCGTGTCGTGTCGTGTCGTGTCGTATCGTATCGTAACATGAAGTGACGTGTCGTGTCGTGTCGTGTCGTGTCGTGTCGTCGTGTCGTGTCGTGTCGTGTCGTGTCGTGTCGTGTCGTGTCGTGTCGTGTCGTGTCGTGTCGTGTCGTGTCGTGTCGTGTCGTGTCGTGTCGTGTCGTGTCGTGTCGTGTCGTGTCGTGTCGTGTCGTGTCGTGTCGTGTCGTGTCGTGTCGTGTCGTGTCGTGTCGTGTCGTGTCGTGTCGTGTCGTGTCGTGTCGTGTCGTGTCGTGTCGTGTCGTGTCGTGTCGTGTCGTGTCGTGTCGTGTCGTGTCGTGTCGTGTCGTGTCGTGTCGTGTCGTGTCGTGTCGTGTCGTGTCGTGTCGTGTCGTGTCGTGTCGTGTCGTGTCGTGTCGTGTCGTGTCGTGTCGTGTCGTGTCGTGTCGTGTCGTGTCGTGTCGTGTCGTGTCGTGTCGTGTCGTGTCGTGTCGTGTCGTGTCGTGTCGTGTCGTGTCGTGTCGTGTCGTGTCGTGTCGTGTCGTGTCGTGTCGTGTCGTGTCGTGTCGTGTCGTGTCGTGTCGTGTCGTGTCGTGTCGTGTCGTGTCGTGTCGTGTCGTGTCGTGTCGTGTCGTGTCGTGTCGTGTCGTGTCGTGTCGTGTCGTGTCGTGTCGTGTTATGTCAAGTCAAAACCAGTCGGGCATTAGAAAATGCCTGGTTGAATCCGGTCATTTTTGTTATATTTAATTTTTTTGTCGTAAAATTAAGAACGATTTCTTAAAGACTCAAATTAAGTTACCTAATCAGATTTTAACAAATTCTTGATCCAAAACAAACTACAATCAAGCAGACTTAAGAAATCTAGTCAGAGATTTAACTAAAAAACAAAAAATAAATTATAATCAGAAACTTTTTGAAAAAAAGCTTTTATTTAAATGCTTACTTTAAAAAGAAGAAAATAAATTTCCCCTTAAAAATTCTAACTATTAGGTTATAACCTCAATATATTATACAATTTGCATTATAGTAAAAGCTTGTCGCGAGACTTAACAATCTGTCAATATTTAATTACTTTAATAAAATAAAAAATATAATATCAGTTTACTCAGTTAAATTGGCACTTACTAGTTCATTATTAACAAATCACGTGACAAGCTTTTATTATCATGCAAATTGTATAATATATTGAGGTTATAACTTAATAGTTAGAATGTTTAAGGGGAAATTTATTTTCTTCTTTTTAAATAAAAGCTTTTTTTAAAAAAGTTTTTTGATTATAATTTATTTGTTAGGTATGATAATATAATAACTCCCACAGCGGTTTATTGCAACTAGGCCAGTTACGCAGGAGTAATTTTATAGTGCCAAAGTGTGTGAGCAGAACACAAGAGCTCTATCTATTCCTTTTACTCTCATAACCCAGTGGGACGGAAAACCGACACGACTGGCGGGAGATCAGGTGCAGGGCTTTTTATATGCCTATCCGACGCATGGATCATCTTACTTGTCAGACAATCAGGTAATCAGCCTGCATTGTCCTAACCAAATTTGGAAATAACATGTTTCCAACGCGGGAATCGAATCCACGACCTCCGAGTCAAGAGCCATGCTCTAAGCCACTGGATTATTAGGTAGATTATTATGTTGGTATTTGTAATAAATTAATAATTGTAAAAGTTCTAGAGTCCCTATATTTATTGTAATACAATATCAATAATTTTAATAAATTGCTAGGTTGTCATATAATAGATTTGTTAGTTTACTTTTAATAAATAGTTGATATTTAAAAATATACAAATGCAAAAAAGGAATTTCTGCCTAAACAAACGATACTTAATTCATATTCGCAAAAAAAAGTTGATTGAAAATCTATTTCTCATCATAAAACAGCTAACTTGTTTATATCGGTTACTTGACATTAATGGTATTTGAAGAGCTCGCCAAGAAAGGCGAATTCTTTTTAATATTACATCGAAAAGAGATTATTAAACAAGAGTGGTCCCACTCAAAAAAGGTAAAGCAACAATAAAAAGGCAAGCCAAAGATCTGGGAGCCCTTATTGTTATCGCGGTCGCCTTTGTTACAATGTCTTTGTTCTTTGAGTTTCGGACCGAAAATTTTGAATGAGACCGATTTTTCAGTTGCGGACTCGGTTAGACGTTCCGTTGGAAATAAAATCGCCGTTTACACAGAAGAGGGAACAGATGAATTTTACTTAAAGCGACATACAGTGTGCAGCAGCCTGCAGCTCAGGTGAGTGGTGCGTACAGTACACACAGCGGATTCGTCATAACATAATATTAATTATTATTACTTTTACGATTTTCTAGAATTTTTAAAAGACAAAAAATTGCAGGATCTATGCATACAAAATTTAGGAAAGTGGGCGCAAATACCTGTGTAACTAGGTAACAAGATAACAATGTGTGAAGAACTTTGACGGATAATAATATTATAGTCCATTGAAATGTTACAATTTAATAGCCTAATGCTAAGTACTCACATACGGTTTTGCTCGATTGTTTTACTCCAAATCGAGTAATAATTACAGTGTGGAGCGCAAAACTCACAGCTCGAAGGCTCGCATCGAGCCGGCTTGACAGAATTAAATATATCGATTTAGGCGCTTTGCAGACGACGGGGCGAGACGGGCCGGTCAATTTCGCCGCGAACGATAGTACAAAGGAAATCCTATATTACCAACGCACACGGCGGGCAAAAATACCGCGCCGCTGGTGCCTGGCGGGCACTGGCGGCGCATGTCCGCGGCTGCCCGCCGTGGATCACACAACCCAGTTTACATGCAGTAACGCAGACGGCGTGTGCTTTATATACGCGGCGCGGGCAGCCGCAGAAATCGACGGGCGTACGCGGCGAAATTAACCGACCCGCCCCGCCCCGTCGTCTGCAAAGGGCCTTAGAGTAAAACTATCGAGCAATGCTGAATGTGTGGATGAAAGCCCGAGCCGCGGGTTTTGCTCGACGTTATTGGCTCGATCGAGAAAAACCGTATGTGAGTACTTAGCATAATATTTAGAAGATGCTATCACATTTTTGGGACATGTTGGAATAGTCAATAGAAGCTAAACTCTATCTGTTACTTTGTACCAGTACAATATTTCTTACTCATCGGTTTCAACTTGACATTATTGGAGTAATAATCATGACTATTGACTAGGCTATACGAAATTTAATTTAAAGTGAAATGTATAAACGTGTATATAACAAGGAGTAACAAAACAAAGTATTACTTAAGGGTATGTAGTGTGTACGTGTTCGTTGTAGAGAGTTCAGTGTGAAAGTAGCATCGCTGAAAGACTAAAATTTTTTTTCAGTTTTGTATGGGGTAACTCGCGACACAGGGGCGCTTGCCCCTGTGTCGCGAGCCTTGACCCTTAAGTATTATCACTTACTTTTGTTACATCCACTTCTTCTAAAATATACAAATAAACACAAATAGCAGCATGAATTACTTCAATTTACTTATATATAAATAATATAAAATAAGGAATCCCGCAAATTTGGGGACAGTTGGAAATAAAATGTGTCGAATTTTTCCCTTCGTATTGAAATATCACAATTAAAGTTTAAATTGGGAAACTTTGGGGAGAAAACTTCGTTCGTTTTAGGTTTATACTTTTTTACGCTTCTGATGAATGTCAAAAACGCAATGTGGATTGCCAGACATAAAACTTGTTGATAAATTGAAAATTATTCACAGATCTTGTGGGGAGAGGGAGAGGTTTCAACACATTATTTTTTGTAGAAAGTCACCTTTTTGTCTTATATAAAAATGTTACTAAAATCATTGTTGATATGATATTTTTATTATTTGACGTTAACACCTTCCAGATAGGTGTTGTTTCTGTAATAAGTGAAAATATAATTTTGCGGTTCCTAAACAGAATGTAGAAAGATTTTTCGTGTTAATATGTACTTTCGTCCCACGGGATGTAGACGGAATTGCTATATTTTAATAGAGCTCAGAGTAAATAAAAATGCTTATCACCTGAAAGTAATTTGAGGCTAACAAACAAGAGTTTTATCCAAGTTTAATTTAGATTTCATTGAAAGGTACCACAGCTGCGAAAAGTTTAAGATGTAAAAGGCGATTTCACTAAATTACTTTGGTATATTTTAATTAGCTTTTCACAAAGTTAATATTGGCTTAGGCATTATTTTCAAACTGGCTTGTTACCACAACTCCGTCTGCGTTGTAACATAATAATGTTGTTAAGAGCGTTTACGCATAATGTCAAGTTTCCATACAACCTAGTGGCAGACTACTGTAATTTGAATTGCCCGGATCGGCAATTAATAATACTCCCCACACCGGTTTCGGTGACGGTGGCCGGTTTCATTGAAACCAGGCCAGGTACGCAGGAGTAATTTTATAGTGCCCAAGTGTGTGCGCAGTACACAAGAGCACTCTCTATTCCTTTTACTCTCATAACCCAGTGGGACGAAAGACCGACACGACTGGCGAGAGATCAGGCGCAGGACCGACTTTTTTACATGCCCATCCGACGCATGGATCATCTTACTTGTCAGACAATCAGGTGATCAGCCTGCATTGTCCTAACCAAACTTGGAAATAACATGTTTCCAACGCGGGATTCGAACCCACGACCTCCGGAGTCGAGAGCGACGCTCTAACCACTAGACCACGGAGGCGTTCAAGTCAGTTCAAGTCAGTTCAAGTTCAAGGATCGGCAATTGGTATGGGTATGACGACGGATTTTTTTGAGTTTCCAGCATTGCTCTCATAGAAAAAGTTGTTCATTTTGACGGGCTCGTTTGATGGTTTTTAGGATAACGGTGTTCACCCGAACAACCTGTAGACAACTATTAACCTATCAATATACAAAAAATCAGCTGGTTAGGGTTCCGTCTATTAAATCGAAATATTAAATCCTTTCTTTCTACCACTTTCGAGAATTTTCGCAGGGGAAATTGTTGTTCGTCTTATCAAAATGAAGCTACTGACGAAAGAAAGTTTTCTATGACTATCCTATATTAAATTTAAATTAAATGGTGGTTCCAATCTTTATTAAGAATGAATTATTTGCGACATCCATAATGTTTATAAGTTGGAAAAAAGTAAGACGATTGACTATAATATATAATTAATAATATGTCTGTATGTATAAATGAGAGAGTCGAAAAGATAAAATCTTCTCGACTCTCTCAAGCTTCTTACGATCAAAATTGCTTGGGTTTGGTAGATATTATTAACCTATTATATAGTTCACGTGTAACGATCTTTTAATCTCAACAAAGTTTGTATTTTTCTGTGTACATGACTTTGATTTATTACTTTACTTTCTTAACTTTGTCACGAAACACGAAACCTATTCGTAATATTGACTTGCATATTTGTGTCATATTTAAAAATATAATCGTGGTTATATTCTAGTTAACCAAGGGCACAAGTCAGATGACCTAGTTCAGTGATTGCAGCCACTCTAGGCCATTTTATTAATGTCCTAGGACTAAGTATTAATCGCTTTGTTACCTTCTTTAAAACTGTAAAGCCACTTAGAAGAATGTGAGGTAAAACGATCCCTATGGGTCAAATGATCCCTCCCCTTAAATCAGATTAAACCAGAGGCATCTTTCCAAATGCACGTGAAACGGGTTGCCCATAACCCTGCCAGTTGCCACTTATAGTATCATGGCGATCAGAGCGCTTGGCGAAACTTTATTTAATTTAAAAAAAAAAGTGTAGTTCTGATATAAATTAAGCCTGTTTTTGGACTTTCATAACTTTTTACGAATTCGTGTTTATTTAAATGTTATTTGTTATAGGGTATTAATGGCAGTTACCTAATATTTAAACAGTTTTAGATCACCCCACGTGGTATTTGATGGTTTTGTTTTGATCTATTTCTTGGAATTTGGTATATGGGGTGAAATGATTCATATTTGTGGGTATAAAATGATCCCTGGATATAAAGTAGAAATTCATCAAAAGAAAAATATTCGCCAGAATATTTTTCTTTTGATGAAATTGTTATTTTATTTTAATTTTATTATTAAAGAACAAATATATTATCAAAGATATCGATTTCAGAAGTCACTACTTTCGTGTTTTGCCTTGAGACGGACCGATAAACCGACAGACAGCAAGACCTTAATAAATTTGCTCCCCTTTTTATCCTTTGGCTACCGAAGCCTAAAAAACTTGCTAATAAACTAAAAGATGCGTGTTTCTTACTTATATGCTTAAATTGGTTATCAATAATAAATATTATCTCTGGGATTATTTTACCCCAACTCAAGGGATCATTTTATACATAGGGGTGTATAAAATGATCCTTTAGTTAAACTTTTACAAAAACCTCTAGTACAAAAAAAGTACGTACATATGATAAAAAATAAGTATGCTATCACGAAGTTTGGTAAATTCACTACATCCAGCCATATAAATATTGCGATTTTTCCTTCAACTATAGCCATACTTAAGATTTTTCCCTTAAGGGGATCATTTTACCTCACCTTCCCCTACTAGATAATCGAAATAAAAATGACTTAAATGATTATATTAAGCCTTATATCGAAGTTTAAGATTTTACATCTGATAACATGTAAGTACTTTTTTTCAAACATGTTTAATATTATTGAATTTTTTAAAAGTTTTTTTACACAAAAGTGTAAAATTTGTAATGGCTCCAGGAGCGCCCGAAAATAAGTGAACAAAAACAGCCAACGTCTTCTAGAATTTTCTTGATGAAATGCCTCGAAAGTTGTTCGCTGAGGCCGGTAAAGAACGTGAAAATTTAATCAAAACACCATCCTAACTTTGTGAGTGGTAGACTTTGATCAATGAAGTGGAATACGAATCCTTTCTATAACTATTTTAATTCTTATGTAATTCTCAATTTAAGTACTAAATAATATACTCGTATTTGTTCAATTCGAGAGTTAGAAACTCCTGCCTCTTCTAGGGCTAATTTTGGCCAGTTAAACCTATAATATTTCGATATTACGCTATATTTTTGTCTGTTTAAGCACCCGCCTCTTCATGGCCAAACACGAAGCAATTTTTTTTTATTAAATAAGGGGGCAAACGAGCAAACGGATCGCCTGATGGAAAGTAACTACCGTCGCCCATGGACACTCGCAACATCGGAAGAGCTGCAGGTGCGTTGCCAATCACACCGCAATGGCAGTGCAGCGGCGAGCATTTCAGTATCATATGATTTTAAACTTTATCTTCATTATTGTAATACATAATATCGCATGAGAAACTTGGAAAGTCTCGCGGCCCGGCCGCTCGCGACCGCCGCGCCGCTGCGCTGCCATTTCGGTGTGAAATGAGCCTAAGGATCAACTCAGATCGCAACGCGACGAGGCGAGGCGAGGCGCGACGCAGAATAAATTTGAATGGATTTGACAGATTTCAATTGCGTCAGACATCTTGCGAATATGTCAAATCCATACTAATTTAGAAATGCATCTACGTGTTGCGTTGCGGTCTGAATCAACCATTATTCATAGAAATACTTAGAAACCAGTAGTTTTGCGACGACACGTCGTCTGCTGCCGCTTCATGTAGCGGGCTACCAACTTGTACCTTAACACACCAAGCAAAGGTTAATTTAAAGTATATTTTTCACAAAACAAGCTGTAAATCCAGGGTAAGAAGGGCGTCTTCTTGAAACATGTAAATATTTAATATTTACCAACGTTGCCTTCCTACAAATGCATTTGGAAGCGGACCGGATGAAGCCTCTTTATTATTTAGAACGATGAAATCGTAATAAGAAAACTGTACTTAGTTCAAGAAATTCTGTGCCACGGCTCAGTTTTAATATGAAATAGCTTCGCGACCAAGATTTACCCAGGCTTCTTTATTTAGGAGTCTGCCGTCTACAATAGCCTTTAAATAATGTAAGTAATAAGCACAATATACAGAACGAACCAGTAGGCCGATTTCAAACAAACTGAGGAATCGGCGCGGGTATGCTGCACGCATATGCTATGAACGGCTGAGAAACACTGTTTGTTATGTCACGCCGCGCGCCAGCAGATAGGTCACACTACGCTAAACGTATAAATGAGAACTCTTCAAATATAAGTCGGTCCACTGGTTCGTTGTCTACTGTGTTAATAGTTAATAATTAATTGGAATATTTCTCTGAAGTGTCTAGACAGCTGGTTAGACACCTGTCTATTCGACCGGCCGGGCCGTCTGTCTAACTATGCTCTGATAGTAAATATTGATAGATAATATTAATATTATGTACAATCGGCTGCTAATTAAAGTGCAATAATATTATGACCATCAAAAGCTAATAGGTAAAGAAGTAAGAAAAATCACAAAACTCTTTACTTATACCATCTTTATAAGCCTAATAAATAATTATTGTATAATTTCTGAGAAGCATTGAAAATAATTATAACGGTTCTCCTCCACTACAGATATAATTTGCCAGCTACAATTCCGTGGGAATATATTTTGGCTACACACCGATGTTCGACTCTCGATCGATAAGGCCGTTTACACACCGACACTGCAAACCGCGTAAAACAATCGAAGTTATGAAGGATATTGCAACATACCGTATTACAATTCGACGTATTAGAACAGAATACATATTAATAAGTCAAAGATCTGAGAGCGTTTTTTACAGGTGTGGTGTGCAAATAGCCTTCTTTAGGAGGAAGAGAAGGAAGAAGTAATATCGCTCGGCTGCTCTGCGGTAATGTCGTGTGTTTCGGAACGGTATGACGCATCACATACCTCATCTACATACTACAATGCTGATACAAAGGTCAGAAGACATGGCAGAGCATCATTAATTCACGCACTCGTCTTGTCATATTGTTGCGTCCGACGACGCAACGTTGATTCATCGTCGTGCTAAATACAGATCTTGAAAAAATGTATGAAATGTCGGATCGTCACAACTCATAACTGCGGCGAAACACCGCAGCTTAGAGTAATGTAGCCTCGCTTTTAAGCGTAAAATCGAACAGAAAACCAATTCGCTACATAATTATTTAGGAAACGGACTAAATACGTTTTGCTAAAGCATTTATGAAGATACCCGTATCTACCAAAAGCGCAATTGACATATTAATAGCTCTATCATATCAATACTCGCTCGTATCCGCAGACTGTAAATTCGAATGTAAATTACCAATTCAGCAGCATGTGACGAGTTTCCGACTAAACGCAATAATAATTTATCCCACTGCTAAATATTTGGTGTAGAATAATTCCCAAATCAAATTACATCAACTATCAAACCTAGCGTTTGTTATTATACTAAAGGATTAGATAAAGGTAGTAATATTTAGTATGCTTTTATGTTAATCTACACGATGAAAACCCGCATACAACTCAGAAAAAAATTGAAACATCAAAGAGACTAAGCCGAGTTGGAAATAAGGCGAATATTATTATTATTTTAATCTTTAAAATATATTTTAGTTTTATAAAAATATAATATATTTTGAGTAACCAGCAATTTCCTGCATCCACTAGTTTTCTTTGTTTGAGAGTAACCGCGCAACGAGTAAAAAGAGAAGATAATATTAGGATGTTTGAACAGGATTTTATGACCGACATATTCATACAACGTTTATTTTACGATTTCATTTATACAACCCTAATTTAAAGATTTTATATCACACTGTAAAAATGAAGCTCGTATCAAAATTATTAATTTTGATTCAAATGCGTTACATTGTGATGTTACGGAAGTAGTATTTATTATAAGTTTGCGTACTGATTAGCGTAAAATGACATACGCCGTCGGGATAGATGACTTGAAAATTGATATTTCTGTACTATCAGAGAAGTTAATTCATCGGCAGATGGCAGACCTACGTGTTTTGATCGAGTTTTATCAAACCCAACCTACAGATGACGACTAATATATTATTACTAGCTTTTGCCCGCGGCTTCGCTCGCGTGGAATTCGAAAATCGTGTACGAATATTCTTGCAAATCTCCTTTAGAAACATAATGTTTTTCCAAGACCAAAAGTAGCCTATGTTAGTAGTAGTGGAAGGGGCAATGCCTCCCACATATTAATCAAACGACACGCAAAATCTGCATGTTTAGTTTTGGTTAGATTAATTTCACTTTTAATAAATAACTTACTTTGATTCCAAAGAAGGAGAAGTAAAACTCAACACTAACGACGCAACACCATTTTGCTTAGCAACATTACCAGGAGGGGGGGGGGGGGGGTACAATACGAATATTCTTGCAAATTTCCTTTAGAAATACGATTTTTTTACTCTCTATCCTTTTACTCTCTATGCTTTCAACTAAGTCGATGCCAAAAATCAAGTCAATTGGTTGCTTCGTTAGGCTGCGAAGAAAATACAAACAAACAAATACAATTTCGCATTTATAATATTAGTATGGATAGCTGTTTCCCGTAGGCGTTACAATAGTATAATAACGGAAATGGATAATTCTCTCCTTTTTATGGTCCCATACTCAAATGGTAAAAAAAGGAACCCGATTACAAAGATATAATATCAGCCTGTCCGTCTGTCCATATCCAGGCAAAGCCTTCCTCATATTAATCAAATGACACTCGAAATCTGTATGTTTCACTATTAATTAATAACTTAGTTTGTTTCTAAGGAATAGGAATTAACTCAACACTAACGACGCAACATGTTTTTGCTTGGCAACATTACCAGGAGGGGGAGGGGGGTATGGGGGGCGTAGCCCCCCCAAGTACCGGCCGGAGACAAAGCCTGCCGCATGTTAATCAAACGACACTCAAAATCTGTATGTAAAGTTTTGGTTAGATTAATTTCACTTTTAATAAATAACTTTGTTTGATCCTAAAGGAGAATTAAAACTCAACACTAATGACGCAACACGTTTTTGCTTGGCAACATTACCAGGGGGGGGGGGGTTTGGGGGGCGCAGCCCCCCTAAGTAAGGGCAGGGGCAAAGCCTCCCGCATATCATCAAACGACACGCAAAATCTGCATGTTTAGTTTTGGTTAAATTAATTTCACTTTTAATAAATAACTTACTTTGATTCTAAAGAAGGAGAATTAAAACTCAACACTAACGACGCAACACCATTTTGCTTAGCAACATTACCAGGAGGGGGGGGGGGGGGTTTGGGGGAACGCAGCCCCTCCCAAGTAAGGGCAGGAGACACGCAAAATCTGCATGTTTAGTTTTAGTTAGATTAATTTCACTTGTAATAAATAACTTACTTTGATTCTAAAGAAGGAGAATTAAAACTCAACGCTAACGACGCAACACCATTTTAATTTGATACCCATAATATTACAGAAGTGCATTAAAAATAACTGTTCCCGTATTTTGGATGAGCCGCCATATTGGATGTAGAATGACATTATAATATTCGTTTTCGAGTTACTTTCAATGAGCCCTTTCATTTGATACCCATATTGCAGAAGTGCATTAAAAATAACTATTCCCCTATCTTGGATGAGCCCCAACATGGCGGCTCATCCAAGATAGGGGTATGTAGAATGAAATTACATTCGTTTTCGAGTTACTCTCAAAAAGCCCTTTCATTTAATAACCATATTGCAAAAGTGCATTAAAAATAACTATTCCCGTATCTTAGATGTGCCGCCATATTGGATGTAAAATGACATTACATTCGTTTTTTTTTTTATTTTTATATATGAAATATGGGGGCAAACGAGCAAACGGGTCACCTGATGGAAAGCAACTTCCGTCGCCCATGGACATTCGCAGCATTAGAAGAGCTGCAGGTGCGTTGCCGGCCTTTCACGAGGGAATAGGGTAATAGGGGAGGGTAGGTATGGGAAGGGAAGGGAAAAGGGGAGGATCGGGAAGGGAATTGGGCCTCCGGTAGACTCACTCACTCGGCGAAACACAGCGCAATCGCTGTTTCACGCCGGTTTTCTGTGAGAACGTGGTATTTATCCGGTCGAGCCGGCCCATTCGTGCCGAAGTATGGCTCTCCCACGTATAAGTTACTAATCTCGTTTTCAAGTTACTCTCAAAAAGCCCTTTCATTTAATATCCATATTGTAGAACTGCATTGAAAATAACTATTTCGCCATCTTGGATTGTCGGCCATATTGGATTTAGAGTGATGCCACATACCATATCGTGTATTGTCATCCAAACTAAACGGGTATGCAAAATTTTAGCTCAATCGGTTAAATATATCTGCTTCAAAATTGAGTTCCAAGATTTCACCCGAACATACATACAGAGCAAGTTAAATAAAAGCTTTTTTTTTTAATGAAATAAATAATAATAAGCTTTTAAATAGATGATTATATTTTGGGGTGTATACGTGATCCTTATAGAGAGTTCACTGTGAAAGTAGCAGCTCTGAAAGACGAAATTTTTTTTCACTTTTGTATGTGCAAGGGCCCGAGCATCACGAGTTTCCCCTTACAAAAGTGAAAAATTTTTTCGGTCTTTCAGCACTGCTACTTTTACAGTAAACTTTTTACAAGGGACACGTACACACCCCAAAATATTATCACCTATTTAAAAGCTTTTATTTAACTTGCTCTGTATTATTAAGTATTATCACTTATTTTTGTTACAGCCTGTATAAATACCGGCGCAGTTGCGCCCCTATTTACCCACAATTACTGGCGATCTCCCGGTGTAGTGGCCGAACCGCTCGTTCGCCTTGAGTCTGGACACTATATATTTAGCCTTTCTTCTACACGTGAAAACTACCGTACTCAACGGATATTTGGTGTGGTAGTGCTAGTAGTGGTATGAACTGTAAATGTACTCATATACTTACTACTTTTACATTCCGAAGAAATATGTTATTCTAGGGGGATAGTTTTATTACTTATCACATATCATATTAATATCATAAATTTGGGGATGGTTATTAGTTTTTTCTAATATAGTATCGTCTAACAACCTGATGCTCACAAACTTTAATTCATTATAATTTCACTCTTACAGCCAATTAATAAAATCCATTGAGTGAATAAGTTTTACAAGTACTTAACGAGATAAAACCTATTTCGCTTTATCAAACTCCTTAGTAAAAACTCTAGGACTAACTTTCTCTCATTAACTCCGTAGTCCGTTAGTACTAGTCAGCTGAGGAAAAGTAAATTTCACTTTTTGCATACACTTTCAGTATTTACAACCACTTTTCATGTTGCAAGAAATAAGTTGTATAAATGTTTGATTTCGTTCCCGCAGTAGCACGCCTTTTATAGGCAGAATTCAACAGCGGGGCTAAAATGGTAAATTTTAGCAATTCCTCTCAATCAATCTCTTTATCCGTGTGAGAGCCATGCTTCGGCACGAATGGGCCGGCTCGACCGGAGAAATACCACGGCCTCACAGAAAACCGGCGTGAAACAGCGCTTGCGCTGTGTTTCGCCGAGTGAGTGAGTTTACCGGAGGCCCAATCCCCTACCCCCCTAGAAATGCCGCTGTTGAAAAACTATTTGTTACCCCAGGAGGGTACCAACTGCGTTGGAGAATCCCTCTCTGGACGTCCAGGCTCAGGAACTCCTGGAACTGAACGTGGACGTCCAGGCTACCCCTCGTATTCTGGGGAGGGCAAAACTGCGCTCCAATCTGCTCGGGGCAAGAGCAAACACACAAAGGCACCCCCCTCGATATTAAACATGGACTTTTGTAATATCAGGGGATTACACTCCAACCTTAATGCTGTCCATTACCACCTTGAGACGGCAAAGCCGGCTTTGCTCTTTTTAACCGAGACGCAGATATCATCTCCGAGTGACACATCATACCTTTCCCACCCAGGGTATCACCTCGAGCACTCCTTTCTACCCAAAGCTGGAGTGTGTGTGTATATCAGAGATGATGTCAGCTCTCGCCGCCTCAGCAATCTTGAGGTCATGGACCTATCAAACTTATGGCTCCGCATAGATTGCGACGACCACCCTCGCGTCTATGCGTGCCTATATAGGTCCCATAGTGGTGACCCCGAGACGGACCGACTCTTGGAGCACCTGCAAGCTGCTTCAGATTTTGTGCAGCAGCAGATCCCATCCGCAGAGATCATAATACTTGGCGACTTTAATGCCCACCACGCCGACTGGCTCAATTCCAGTAAAACTGATCATGCGGGGAGATCTGTCTGCAACTTTGCCCTTGCGAACGACTTGACACAACTGGTTACTACGCCTACGCGAATCCCAGATGTGGATGGTCAGAATCCTTCCTTGTTGGACCTCCTACTGACTTCAAATCCTGACGGCTACCAAAAATCCGTAACCGCACCACTTGGTTCATCGGATCATTGCCTTGTTAGGAGTTCTGTGCCACTTACGACGGTGTTAAGACAGCGCGCTGTTAAATACCGTCGTGTGTGGCACTACAAGTCAGCAGACTGGGATGGGATGCGGTCGTTTTTTGCATCCTTTTGGGGCACCGATTCGTGATCGGTTAAAGAAGTTTCTAAGTGGAAGGTAAAGCCCGGTAATTTAGTTTTTACAATCACATGGTCTAAGCAACTCTTTTCTCGTGTTGGCTTACATGTTGCAGGTAGGAGGCCATAGTAAGATGTCACATCAAGGTATTTTGAGCTGTCTGTGTTTAAATTTAATATTCAAAAATATAATTTTGGTCGGTGACGTCAATATAAACATATTGACGTCACCGACCAAAATTATATTTTTGAATCGTGTTAAACTCTCCAGGAGGTCGTGTAATGAGTTTAAAAAAAAGTTCTAGGTTTTTGAAACATGGCGGTCTATAAATAGTAATTAACACCGTATCGTGGCTAAATTTCAAAACTATGCAGTTTGCTTCAGACAACATTGGTTCTTCTTTTGTAACTACAGAGTCTAAAGACTTTTTAACATATATTACTAAGCCATCGTTTTTATTGTAATTGTAAGAAGAGTGATAGCAACTGTAGCCTTTTAGACTGGGAATGTTATTGTTGTTAACAGATAACCACGCCTCGGACAAAACAATTACATCACAGTCAAAACTGATTCGGGTCAATAGAGATTTTGATTGATTCATACTTCATAGGCAGTTGACGGACCTACGTCACTTGGTTGGATTATGTCAACTTAGGGTTGATTCAGACCGCAACAATATGGATTTGATAGATTCGCAAGACGTCTCACGCAATCTGAATTGAAATCCATTCAAATTTATGCCGCGCCGCGCCTCGCGTCGTCGCGTTGCGGTCTGAATTGACCCTTAATGTAAGTTGTCATCCATGTACTGGATTTGACAAAACGCGACCAATATACATAGGTCCGTAATCTGCCTATAAATCAACTTCTCTTTAGTACATAGCTATCGTAGTAGTAAAAAAAATCTATAATACTTTACCGTGTGTACTTCGCTTGACAGGCTTTCATAATTGACGAATGATTTGACAGGTCCAATAATAACATGACGTTACCAAAAAGATTTAGATGATGGTCTTTTAATTTGGTGCCTATTAATAAAAGTAAAATTAATTCACGACTGACTTACCTCGCATTAAATCTGACCTTCATCTTAACCTCATTAAGTAACGTAGTGTTAAAAATTAATGTTGATTTATTACGAAGCCTTATTATAATTCAATCTTTATTTTGATGTTCATCAAATGTAATAAAAAAGCTATTATTGCGTTGTTGAAAAGTTCGAAATTTACTCATCGATATTAATAACTATTACACTAATTAATACTTATATCAGTCTTTATTTACAATATAGTAAAGAATTAGAAATTTGATGTTAAGATTAATATTAAACATAAGTACCTAATGATATCAATATTATTATTACCGTTTTTAGCCGTCTACAAATAAGGAGTTTATCGATTCGTCTTGTATATAATATTTCCAGAACTACCTAGCTTTTCTTTGACGCGTTATTAATATATTATTTTTAATGTCATCAGTTCACTGGGGATAAGTTTTTTTGTGGGATAGAACGTGGGGCGCGATGTGGGGAATTCACCCGGGCACCCGGATCTACCGCACTCTTTAGACCGGTAGCACCGTTTGGGGATATCCCCAAGGTACCTAATTCGCTTGATATTCGGTCGCTCGACCCTAGGTGATAATGATAACAGTCACAAATATTGAAATGTATCGCTTCACAGCCACATTGTGGCGTACCTTTCATGACAACAATAAAAAGCTCAACAATAGCGATAAGTCGCTTTAACAGTGATAGATTCTATCTATAATTATATTTTCGTGCTATTTACTTTGGCCTTTGTATAATCTAAATTGGATTTCGTGTGAATAGTAAAATGTGTGTTACCTGCCATAATACTTGGCAGTATGTTAAAAGTAAACTACGGTTTGATCGTTATTCTGTTTCTGTTAATAATGTTACGAACGGTTTCTAAAAAATCGGTCAAGTGAGAGTCGCACTCGCGCACGAAGGGTTCCGTACCGTATAGAGCGAAAGTTGGCAAAAAGTTGTTTCTTGTATAGGAGTGTTTTGTTTTTAGTATTTGTTGTTATATTAGCGGCATCAGATATACATATTCTGTGAAAATTTCAGAAGTCTAGCTATAGTAGTTCTTGAGGTACTTACAGCCAGACGGATAGACATCGAAGTCTCAGTAATAGGGTCCCGTTTTTACCATTTGGGTACGGGACCCAAAAAAGGTGCTAGTAAAGGTTACAACAGTTTGATATAGGCCCAGGGGTCTGATTCTGCAATCAGTCTCGAATTCGACAAGTTCCCTGTGCGACAGCCTAGAATGGCTTGCTACGTTCAGCGTTGACTAATAGTCGTGTTCCTACGGAGCTTCCGAATTGGATTCGAAAGAGAATTGCGAATAATCTCGCTGATGTTTTACCCACACCGGTTTCGGTGTCTTTGGCTGGTTTCATTGACCGGGCCAGTCACGCAGGAATAATTTTGTAGTGCTCAAGTGTGTGCGTAATACAAAGAACACTCTTTATTCCTTTACTCTCATAACCCAGTGGGACGGACGACCGATCCGTAGCATCAGTCCGAGAGATGCGTGGGACAGACTTTTAACATGCCAATCCGACGCATGAATCATTTTACTTGTCAGACAATGATGAAGAAATGTAATCACCTGATGGTGATGAGCCTGTATAGTCCTAATCAAGCTTGGAAATACAACGTTTCTAACGCGGGAATCGAACCCACGACCGCCCAGTCAAGAGCCACGCTTATACCACTGGACTTTGAGGCAATTTTGAGGCACTAGTGTATGCAGTATTCCACAGTAAAATGGCATGGTTGTCTTGAACCTGCTTATGTGTCATCGCGCTGAGCATGTGTTATTTCGATGATAGATCTACGCGAGAAAAAATGTTTGTCATGCTAGGGTCAATACAGATGAAGAGACAAACCATCAAACATCGAGAAAACATGTAGAGTGAGATATCTCGTTGGCGTATGCTAGGTAGGCTGCTGTATCAGTGACAGATGGACATAAGTGCTAACAGAAACAAACGTCTTGTTAAACCTAAAACTTTAACTAAAAGTTTATAAGTACTTAAACGAGACTAAGGGCCTGTTTTACCACTTCCTGATAAGTGCCGAATAGTCCACCACTTAACTTGACAGATGAAGTATGGATATTGGATAATCTATCAAAAAAGTTGTGAATAGTATATTCGGCACTTTATCAGAAAGTGGTGAAACAGGCCCTAAACGTATCGATGCATTCCAATAATAATTACTAATTAGCCATTCGAAATTGAACTTTATTTGTAACACAAACAAGAGTATGTCTACTGTTTTACTGATATATTCAAACAAATGTACGGCTTTATTATGTAGAACAGGGGTCACCAAATGGCGGACCGCGGTCCGCATCCGGACCGCCGACCCATTGTGTGCGGACCAAGCATGTTCGAAGATGAACTTGTTAAAAATAAATTTAGGTCTCGACTTATTGATCTCCTGGATTTAATGTCAATAACTTGCACCAATTTCACTCCAAACAAGCAACGAAAAATTGTCACTTTTCTCATTGATAAGTATGTAAAATATAAATACCTTTGTAATTTCCGTAATTACATGTTTATTTTTTTATGTGCGGACCGTGAAAGTCATTTTATTTCTTAAAAGTGGACCCCGAGCGAAACTAATTGGTGATCCGTGATGTAGAGGATAGACTTCAACTTTGATTAACTGAACATGTATCGCATTGTCACGTTCTATTTCGTCACGATGTGAGTTCACACTCCGAACATAGCAAAACATAGTTGATGCCACGTTGATGCTAAATTAAGTCGATAGCGTTATTACTTATCAATATTTTATCAATTTTAGATTCCTAATACGGCTATAATTATATTATCAACTTTTAAACCGTAGGAAATCATTCCGGGTCAACAGTTTTTCGCACCTACATCACTACCCACATGCACGCAATGACCCTATTAAACGCCTACTGACAATGTTCAATAGGCTCTGCTTACAATAGGCCCAATATTAAACTTAACCTTTTTAATGCTAGAAAAGGTTTTGTACTTAAAAAATCAACATTTTTTTTGTGTGCATTTGTAATATATGACTGTCTGTTTTATCTATACTAGTGTATACTTCCACTATGGATCACAAGTTAGTATGCTATCGGTCACGGCCACAGCATTGAAGTCCTCCTTATTCTATTCGATTAACCGGAGTTTACCTTAAATCGACAAAATCAGGGCGAATATTTCAGTCACAAAGTTAATTACATTTTGTTTATTACGGTAAAATTGCGTCAAAATCCCGTAATCGAAACGATATTTTGTAGCGGACGTTCCGTATAATTTGGCACATTTATAACGTAATTGCCTAACTTGTCTTCCAAGAATTCGAACGGTATAATTATTTTTTACAGTAATTTGTTATATCTCTTCATTTAAATACATAATTGTTAAGTTGTTAGTCGTTTTCGTATCTTTTTGATTTCCATAATCAAAAAGCAATGCGCTACTGTAATACGCCTGTAATTTGAAAGGTTAATATAGGTCTACCAGGATCTGATGGCAAAAAGTGAGAAAAGAAATTGACTAGCAATACCGGGGTAATTGGAATAAAACATTTTGATCCTTTTTTCCTTATAGCGGCTGATTATGTGTGTAAAACATGCAAATATAAAAATTTATCCAGCAATCAAGGATATTTTTTGAAAATCTGCCATCAAAATCTGCCATCAGGTCCTGGTAGACCTATATAAAACATTACGTGAGCTATTATGGCTAGTAGCTAGTACTTACATTTCTACATATTTATCAGAATTTTCTTTTGACCAGCTTCTATATCTGCAACCAATAAAATTATATTATTTTAATTGTTATTTGTTAGTAAACAATAATAATTTAAGAGACCACAATATTATAATAATGATACGCCCATAATACATAATAAGATCTTTATTTTCTCTAAACTATTTCACTTATGTATCAATGTATGTAGTGTTGGTGAACCTTAATTAAAATAAATAAAATTGATCATTTAGTTTTACTTGCAATAATTGAAAACCTAACAGATTATCCTATTACTGGTAAATACAATCACGGTTATGATTTATTGTTTTCCAAAATATGTACGCAAATAAATTATGCATGCACGTTGTGCGGATGGAGGAGACTGCGATTTATGGCACAGCCAAAATATTTAAATACCTTGACGATACCCGAAAATATTATTTTAGGTATGTAGAAAAAATATTTAATATAATAAGAGTATAAGGTTTTAAACACGCTATAGACTTGAAAGATATGCTCGGCCTCAAGGTTTAAAAAAAATCTACGTATTTCAGTGCAAACAAAGCAAGGACTTTAAAGACTATATAATATAAATAATAATTGATGTATTGAAACAATCTGACCGTAATTCCCAAAAACCTTCCACTTAGGAACGTTTCATGGCACCATTATCGTTTATCAACAGATTCGTACAACAAACATTAGGAAGTTACTAATAGAATGTTGCCGATCCAAATAATTTATTGTTAGTTATTTTTCAAAAGGGCCTTATGGTACAATGGCCGAACTACTTTCGGTAATTGCCGTTTATCAAGAAATTTTCCAGAGCTCCGATTCCCCGGACCCTTTTGAATTTATTCCTTTTTTATTTACGAAATACTTACGAAGGGCCTTCTAAGCCTTGTAAAGGGGAGGACAGGGTAAAATTATTGCTTGCTGTCTTCGCGAAATATCGGGCAGGTCATCTGTTTTTCAGAATACCCGTTCACTTGTTGTTATTTATTTCGCAGAATCGCATTCTTAGAGATATAGGTATTGGGGCGTTTAGTTTCGTAATCCCATTAATCTTTTCAGGCTGCCACTATTTCTATTGTTAAAGCCACAATAAGTTATTTTTTTTTGCTTATAAATTATCAACAACGATTGTTAATCATAATTAGAGATCGGATTATATGCACGATCAAAGTGCCGAAATATGCATGCAAATATGCACGAAAAAATGGCCGAAATATGCACAAAATATGCACAATCAACAGTCACTTATTATAAAAAAATTTTGGAAGAGTTTTCCGGTGTTGCTCATAATAAATGCACTAATTTTCATAATTCCATTAAATTCAGGACTTTTTCTTCTTTCTTTACTTACAATCTTAGTGCCCGTGGAAGTTAATTACCGACTTTATTCAATATTTTTCAAATGTGGCCAACTACAAAGAAACATTTTGATTCTAGAAAGATATTGTACTTCGGGTGTATTGCGGAAGTCTTTAAACAAGGGTGGACTACATATTAGAAGGATTTTGATCTATCATACCTCTGTTTCGTGGCCTCGGTGTGTATAATTATGATAGCTAGTTTGCAGACAACGAGGGCATAATATGGCCGAAATATGCAGTATGCACTATCAACGAAAAAATTGCCAAAATATGCACTATCGCCTAAAAAGCCCCATTATATGCATTTGCTTAAGCAAGTATGCAAATGCATATAATCTGATGTCTATTAATAATTATTGGTCTTTTATATAGATACTTTACCTCCTTAGATAAAGTACCATCGAGTAAATTAATTCCTAGGCATTTGACAGACCAACGTCATTTAGTCGGATCATGTCAATATAATGTTAATTGTGATCTGTCGGCTGGCTGGCTGGATAGTACCTCCCTAATTGTACTGCTCACATGAACTCGACATATTTAGGAAAACATTCTTTAATATTGCTTTCAAAGGGACATAATCCCTTCAAAATGAAACTATTACTTTAGGGTTAACAAATTACTGGTACATTTTATATTTTGTACTCGTACACTACATGGTGCGTCATGTTGCAATTTTTTTATACTAATTGTATCTGTTTGATATTCTCGTTTCAGGGATCCAGTAACAAAAGCGTTTGAGGAAATTCAATTATTCCCCGTTCAGTTTGGTCCACACATGTGAGATAAATTATCATTAAGCAGTAATTAGCGGACTGTACCGTTCGCCGCCATGTGCCATGAAGACATTTCCCATTTCAAAGTTCCAACTTGATAATTACACTGCAAATGCAATTACAATTACAAAACGTTGTGATGTGATTTTACACATGAATATTAATTTCTAAGCACCATGCTGATAATCGATGTATGTTAGATTTAACATGTTTGCAATTCGAGTATCGGTATTTCATCGAATCTAAATTGAAATTTACACTTAGCATACCTACCTTAATATTATTATTTATTATTTTAAATAGGTGATGTGTTTAAAAGCTTTTTTTCTTTCTTCGAATAAACGGTTAGATCTTAGAATAAGCGGATTCGATTTCTAAAAAAAACTTGAAAGCTGGTGTCAAGGGACACCTGAATGGAACGAAGTTATTTATTATGTTCAAAAAACCTGTATGCATAATATAAACTCAAAAAATATTAAAAAACGCCATCGATTGACGCCCAACTCGTCGCTGTTTATTTCAAAAAAACGCCATCTAGTTGACGCACAGGAATATTTATAATCAACGCCCTCTGCCCCTAAAATGCAGGTACTAATAAAAGTGTCTATGTCAAATCAAGGTCAAGTATTGTTCTGTCTAGTCTTCAGATTTACGCCGAACGCGCGATAAGGAACTTCGTTCCAAAAGAATGTCAATAGAGTTTTAGCAGTTTTGGCCTATTAAAGTATTAAATTCATGTTTTTTAACAATGTTTTGCGAACCTTTGTTCGCAAAACTGCTTAAATGAACTGATCAAAAATCTAATTAATCATGCAAGGCCTTAAATATTGGCTCTACAAAATATGTACTAACAAATAAACGCGAACGATAAGATCAAAGCCTGTCATAATATTATGTAGTACGATTAAGACATACATCAATTATTATAACTACAAGTAAATAGCCGAAGTACAAAAGGCATTTTATCTCTCCTAGCGATCTTCGTCAGATAACCTTAGGCCTTTGGGTTAGTGAGATATGCCATCGTGATAAATTAAATGAGATAGTATTGAGCTCTTAATCAGTACACAGGATAGATAGACGTTATCAAGCACACATAGCAAAATTTATAGTAAAAATGTTCAATATAATTGAAAATAAATAGACCTACTTAATGATAAATATTAAATACCTAATCTTATGCTAAGTACTCACATGCGGTTTTGCTCGATCGACCAATAACGACGAGCAAAACCCGCGGCTCGGGATTTCGCCCACACATTCAGCATTGCTCGATAGTTTTATTCTAAATCGATATAAGTATATTTAATTCCACCAAGCCGGCTCGATGCGAGCCTTCGAGCTGTGAGTTTTGCGGTCCACACAGTAATTATTACTCGATTTGGCGTGAAACTATCGAACAAAACCGCATGTGAGTACTTAGCATAAGATTAGGTATTTAATATTTATCATTAAGTAGGTCTATTTATTTTCAATTATATTGAACATTTTTGCTTTAAATTTTGCTATGTGTTAGAGATTGCATTGGAGTTAGAGGATCACGGCCACCATCTTTTTTGTTGAAGTGGATAACTTTGCACGTGTCTTGTCGTTTACAATATTCTCAGATAAAAATAAACTGTCAATTATTTATCTACTTACCCTTAAAATAATATTTATCGTATATAAATAACTTCTAAATGATAAATATTATTTTAAGGGTAAGTAGATAAATAATATTTGACAGTTTATTTTTATCTGAGAATATTGTAAACGACAAGTAGACACGTGCAAAATTTTTTCACTTCCATAAAAAAGAATAAATATTTATTGCGTAAAAGTGCGAAAAGATATCGTTATAATGGAAAAAATACGCAAACAAATACAGTAACATATAATCCTACTTAACGGGGGTGTATAGATAAGGTCCCGGGGATTATTCCGTTGGAGCATTTCTATGATAATGTACAACAGGAATTAGTTAGTACGCCGCTAACAGCAGCCAAGACCCCGATGTCTCCTCGGCTGAAACTTTACACTCGAAAGCAGCACAGTTCAAAATTTTGATTAAATTAGGAGTACGTGCTGAAGATTTAACTTTGTTATCGCAGCTACTTGATTTTCATGGAAATAAGTAATTGGAGCGGCGAAACTTTCTTAATGTTAATCCTAGGGATCATGTTATGGTTTCGTGAAATAAATGTGCAAATTATTCGCGTTGGTTTCGTTACGTTTTATGACTTAGCACGTTTTGTTTCGGTCGTTATTATCTAATATAGGTTTACTGCTAAAGTTTGCGACCTCGTCCACACTTAGGTTTTCCACGCGATATTATTATAACATCTTAATTTTCGTTGGGTGGTTTACCCACTTAGTTATATAGAACGAGAAATCAACATAATAATCACGCTATTGCTTAATGAGTTATGATCATCATAGTTACACATTTTAAAAATTTCGGCTTTATGTAGAACTAGCGACCCGCCCCGGCTTCGCACGGGTATAAAATAAATTATGGCCTAAGTCACTGAAAAAAATGCTTAAAATCGATTCAGTAGTTTGATTTTAAATAATTTATATTCATTACTACCCGTGCCCCGCATTGGTCGGTACTGCCGCAAAAGCTACTTACGTCCCGCAATTTTTAAATCTGTAATATCTTCGAAAATATTCATTTAAAATTAAAATCGTAATAATTATGCTGTAAAGGGCCATAATCAATAATGTATTTAAAGTATTTAATTGAATAAGCATTATTGCCGTATTGGTTAAAATCGCTTCGAAAATTAGCCATTTTTTTAAGTTAAAAGTAAATGACAAAAAATATGTTATTGTGGGATATATCCATAAGAGATATACTTATACGTGGGACAGCCATGCTTCGACACGAATGGGCCGGCTCGACCGGAGAAATACCACATTCTCACAGAAAACCGGCGTGAAACAGCGCTTACGCTTTGTTTCGCCGAGTGAGTTTACCGGAGGCCTAATCCCCTACCCTATTCCCTTACCTACCCTCCCCTATTCCCTTCCCTTCCCATCCCTGCCCTCCCCTATTCCCTCTTAAAAGGCCGGTAACGCACCTGCAGCTCTTCTGATGCTGCGAGTGTCCATGGGCGACGGAAGTTGCTTTCCATCAGGTGATCCGATTGCTCGTTTGGCCCCTTATTTCATAAAAAAAAATACCATCGCGGAGTTTTCTGTAGACCTTTTTAAATGTGTACAATGCGCATCCCTGCATTGGTACCTGTACTATTATTAAACCAAACGTCCAATTTTAATCATTCAAAAAGCAAATATAATCTGCATAATCTGTACTTAGTGATGAAATTATTTATTTTGATAAGGATTATTAGCATGAGTAAAATGAATGCGTTTAAATGTAGTCCAAAAAAAATCAAGATTTTTAAATAAAAAAATGGTTTTTGTGCCTCACTTGACATAGATAGGTATATTGTGTCGCGGACATTTTTGTAGGTATTTATAAGATCTACATTTACTTAGAACATTGTATAGTTCTATCTTTTATAGATTAGGCAGCGTATGCAAAATAAGTAAATTTTCTGGTTGTTTCCGAAAAACTGAAATATCTTACGGAACCCTATATTCTCCAAAATAAAAAGTAGCCTATATTACTCGTAAATAATGTAGCTTTCGAATGGTGAAAGAATTTTTAAAATCGGTCCAGTAGTTTTTGAGCCTATTCATTACAATTAAACAAACAAAAAAACAAACAAACAAACAAACAAACAAAGTTTACCTCTTTATAATATTAGTATAGATACACAATTCACAACAATTTTAGTAAAGCTTTCGAAGTATCTTAATTAAGGGTTTTCATCATCAAATAGATCTTGAAAATCGGATACTCTAGAGTCTAGAGAATCGTTAAAATCGAAGGTATCATTATTACAAGTAGGCCCTAGACAACCTTCAAAACTCTTCAGCAAAGTATAAATACCCGAGTTTAACAATGAAAATCTGGTTTGGGGTTGGTTACAAAATGTATAATAATTTATAATTTATAAGCAAATAATATTCTATTCCTACATAGATATTAACATAATATCGTGAATAATAGTTCGCTCTTTCTAAATTACTCATAAAATATTTACTTCTCTCTTACCAGAATCCATATATGATGTCTTTGACGTAAAGCTACTTAACTACGACAATTTCTTGGGTCTAATTAAAAAACAAGAGATCGCCCAATGCTCGAAATTCGACCTCAAATAAAAAATAAAATTAGGTATAAGTTTCAAATTTCAACGCTTTTCTATTGATGATCTATTTGTCAAAATATTGACTTTATTATTTTTTAGACTAATTCCTGCGACAGGCTCAACAGTCAATCAATATCTCCTAGTGTTTGTGTGGTAGTGTGTGTAATGTTTTATTTGTTAAAAAAATATATGATAAAATAATAATTTTAAAATAATATTAGTTCGATGCACTCCTTCTCCATATAAACTACAACTGTGCGAAATTTCATGCTCCTACGTTTCCGCATTATTCGTAAAAAGGGTTCCAAAGTTTTTCGCTCGCGTATTAATATACCTATATAGATATTATTAACATGGACTTGGATTTAAAAAAATGTGCTTGCATTCTCTGCACTATCCTGAAGTTGCAGTAGCTTTAGAAATATAGGCGTTTCATATTTTTACTGTTGTAGGTAATTGTATGAAAGTATTAAAACATTTTTTTAACAATTTAGTACGAAATTAATACACTCTCAGATAAACCACGCAAAGAAGATTCAAGCAAGGTCTGAAGTAAAAACATGATAAAAAGAAGCGTCAGTTTTATTGATATTAAACAATCAAATAGAAGCTCATAACGGAAGCGATTAAATTTAACCCCTGTTAAGTGTAACTCTATAAATTAAAGTTACTGTAATCCACAATCCCAATTACGAATAAATATGACCGTTATTAATGTATTGAATCATAATTTTATGTTTCCAGTTTCGCTATCTGTGTTCGCGATCTGCTTTAATGATTGCTACAAAATATTCCATATTATGTGTTTTATTGATTTTTTTTATTGTATTTTTGTTTGGGTTAGTTGTAATTTTGATTGGTGTAACACACATTAGTTTCTTGCTTCTGTGGTTCCTTCTATGAATATAAAGAGAACTAGCTTTGCATGAAATCGAAAAGATACGTTCAAAGGCAAATCAATTAATCAGGTATTAATATTTTGTTTATTTGCATATTAAAATGAAAAAAAAAATGTTTTCTGAAATATTAGGTCAATAGAAAGAAACCGCACTATGGTATAGTACATTGTACACCATTACGTTATTTAAGCGTACACAACCTTCATCAAAAATCAAGTATCCCTATAATTATTTCCTTGTAAATATTTCGCACATAAGTAAATAAGTTGCGCAAAACATCTATGAGTCCTACGTGCAAACACAGTATCTGCCTCGGGTAATGAAATACCAATATGTTCTATTTGATCTGTATTAGTAAACACAAGTCGTCTATTGATGTTCTGGTATTCCAATTTTATCATACTTTGTAGCATTTGAAGGTCAGTTATCGCGTGTCCCATATCATTTGATTAGTGCCCAACAACTGGGTCACATAACTTCTACTTGTAATACAAGCACGTTTAATAACTATCGAGTATTATAATATAGATTACGTTTTAATTGTTGTTATTAAAAGCCAAAATTAATTAATTTTTACACGTGTAATGGGCGCACGTGAGTTACAACAAAAGTTATTTTGTTTTAGTTAGGAGAGCTTTGATGTTAAGTTTGTTTCTTTTTTTTATGAAATAAGGGGGCAAACGAGCAAACGGGTCACCTGATGGAAAGCAACATCCGTCGCCCATGGACACTCGCAGCATCAGAAGAGCTGCAAGTGCGTTGCCGGCCTTTTAAGAGCTATTCCCTCTTAAATAGGTAATAGGAGAGGGAAGGGAAGGGAATAGGGGAGGACAGGGAAGGGAATAGGGTAGGGGATTGGGCCTCCGGTAAACTCACTCACTCGGCGAAACACAGCGCAAGCGCTGTTTCACACCGGTTTTCTGTGAGAACGTGGTATTTCTCCGGTCGAGCCGGCCCATTCGTGCCGAAGCATGGCTCTCCCACGTATAAAATTCTAGTCAACTAAAAATTTAAAGCTTTTTCGATTTGACCTTTTCACTGAAATATTGTAATATAGAGTGCCAAAATACCATTAGTAATATATCTTCAAATGAGCTATTTTTTGGGGAAAGGTAGTGTTTTAAGTTTTTGTCATTTTTCACTCTATTTTCCTCTCATTCCGAAATGTTGTTCTCAACTCATCTGACCGTATGCTAAAACAATTTCCATGCCGGATTCCATTAGGCATCTTGTGTGTTTCAATCTGCGTGTGGTCACGTCGCAGAGAAAGGTTCTTCCCGCCCGATTAGAATCGGGCCCCGAGCGATAATCGATTACATGAATTAAACAGTAGCCCGATCAGATAAATTTTATGAGCCAATTATGTATGCCACGTTTTAGCCCGATCTTATTGTTTATTACGACTACGCTCAATAATTTCAAGTATCAAGATTTACTTAGGATTTCACTAACAATAAACTTGGTTCGGATTATTTGCCCGCAAAAGTACACTATAAGACGCTCTGAGACTCCACAACAAAAACACTACTACGTAAAATAATATTATGCTATTAATTTTATACCACAGAGAATTTGAAATTAATCCCCATGACTGAGTGTAGGGTAGGTGATATTAGTGTCTTCATTTTAATATTGTGACCACGCCAACTAAAGAACTTGGTTGCGTTCGTTTATCACTCAAGATTCAAGGTGTAGGTGAATATCAAAACCCGGCAAGTCACACCCATATTCGAAACTGAACTCTTGTCGATTTTTTGAATTTTGTGAGAAAAATGGAACAACGCAGTATATACAAATAAGTGTGGTGAATCCTGAACGAGTAAAGAATATGTCTGTGTCAAAAGTTAAAAAGAAAAATGCCGAGAATAAAGTAAAGAAAAAACATATTTCTCTCATTTGCCAAGTTTCGCTTATGGTGGACATACCGGGATTTGATATTTGCCTACACAATTTACTTATCCTTTTTTTTTGTCTGAATAGCAAATTTATACAAATCGGTTAAAAATGAAGAGGTAACAGATATAGATACTTTTTTGGTATAGATAGGTAAATATTGATATAGATTACGATGGATACACAACACTCAACATAGATGTTAAAAGAAAATTTTTCGAAATTATTTCCAAATATAGGCCGGTGAACTATGAACTAAATCACATTTTTAATATTATAAGTTTTGTGCCCCACCGCATTTAGGAGAGTGGTATTTTGTGAGGGGGCAATTAGTAAGGAAATGGGGTGGTCCCTCGTCGAAATGTACGTGCAATTTGTATAACTCATTTCCTTAATTCACGCATACTTTCCATGCTATGCTGTGTATGTTCTTTGTTGTGTGTTGTGGTGATTTTTTATGCTTTTATACAGGTTGTTCGGGTAAATACCGTTATCCTTAAAACCTTTTTTTTGAGTTCCCAGCATTGTTCTCATAGAAAAAGTTGTCCATTTTGACGGGCTCGTTTGATGGTTTCAAGGATAACGGCGTTTACCGGAACAACCTGTACAGAACAAGATGACGCCCGCAACTCCGTTGCGCCAAAATTCGTTAATCGCCAGGAACCGTACATTTTTCCGGGATAAAAAATATCCTTTGTTCTTTCTCGGGACTCGAAGAATCTCTATGTCTAATTTTAGCAAAATCAGTTCAGCGGTTTTAGCGTGAAGAGATAACAGACTGACAGAAAGACAGAAAACACACTTTCGCATTTATAATATTAGTATGGATGTGTGACCACAATAGATATATAAAGTATTTTGTTGTACCTGAAAGGTGTAAAATAATAAATGAGTCGAAATGTAAGAAGATTATATTTTACTCGCTGGCACGGCAAATGTTGTTTTGCCATATTAAGTATTTCGCCCATATTATTTTAATGAAGTGACTAAATAAGCCGTATGGCACCATGGCAACGTCCATCGCTATCCCGTCGCATAAAGTACAATGGTCGCCGTCAGTCTCGCGTCAATCATTGCAATTTGTTGAATAAATAATTTACTATTATTTATTCAACAAATTGCACTTATCAATATAAAAAGTAGGTAGCCAGTAGCCGATTCTCAGACCTACTGAATATGCATATAAAATTTGGTAAAAATCAGTAAAGCCGTTTCGGAGGAGTACGGTAATTAACATTGTGACACGAGAATTTTACATATAAGCGCTGAAAGACCAAATTTTTTTTTTCACTTTTGTATGGGGAAACTCGTGACGCTCGGGCCCTTGCCCATACGAAAGTGAAAAAAAAATGTTGTCTTTCCGAGCTGCTGCTTTCACAGTGAACTCTCTACAAGGAACACGTACAGACCCTAAAGTATTATCACTTATTTTTGTTACACCCTGTATAAAGAAAGAAGATAATAATTATAATATGGATATCTTTTTCAAATAAAAAAGATGTGTCGTAATTTTATTTTACTAACATAAGATACTTTGATGACGTGCTTTTGTTGTGTTTTTTTATTTTTATTTTAACTTTTTTTCTCAAACAAAAATCGCTTAAATAGAAAAAGTAACAATGAGTATCAATTTTAACTTTACAAGCAATTAAGATACTTATCGCAATCACAGTAATACTATCTAATATGACCGTATTACAATAGCCACAGCGATTTAGTATCAAATTCTATTCATATACGATGCCGATAAACATATATGATTACTTTTGATAGCATCTTAACTAGAGGAATGAATGTAAAAATGTTCATGCTATACTAGATTTTGGATACGGGGTCATAATATAAACCATCTTGGTTTTTATGACCCCATGTCCTAAGTAGGTACAAAATTATCTATTTGATTGATTTTGTTAAAAAAATATAACCTATAAATGTTTTAATTCTTTTTGTCGTAAGTTTAAACGAGAAAAATATACCATCCTCATCACTATGATGGCATGATGGCATGAGTCTTCCACAGTGCGTTTTTCACGTAATTTTATACCACGCAAACTAAAACTCTGGAACGAATGACTGTCGTCAGCAGTATTTCCGGACCATCATACCAATACGGCCTGCAAATCTTCAAAAAGAGACCTACCCTACTTAAAAGTCCGGCAAGTGGCAACGCACCTGAATCTCTTCTGATGTAGCGGGTGTCTACGGGCGACGGTAGTTGCTTCCTAACAAGTGACCCATTTGCTCGTTTGGCCCCAGATTTTATTAAAAATTAGGTACCAATATTGACACCTTAAATAAATTACAGAATCATAAACAGGCTTTGTAAAGTTCTAGCATAATATTAATATTTTTGCGTCGATAGTTTTGTGGCCCCGTAGCAGCTCTACGGCGTAGCTAGTATTATTGACAAATAGTACCAGTATAAGGAGTTCGTACGACGCGACGTATTATTCTTTATCACAGTATGTGAGTAACATAATATGAAAATAAAAATCTCTTAGACCAGTAAGTATATATAAAAGTACGAAAATAAACGCGGGGCCATTATATCAATACAGGATCAAAAGTAAAGGATAAAGTTTGGAATGGAAAAGGATCATCATAATTGAAAAAATTTAGCAACTTATACGAGTATACAATAAATAAATTTTATACTAGTATGAAAAACTCAGGCAACGACCGATAATGTACTAAAACATGTCGTATTCTATAGCTATGTACCATCTGTACAAAATGTTAATAACATAAAAAGGGTTGCCAGCAAACTAAAGAAACAAACCTTAAACTTGAACATTTTATTAGGCATCAAAGAAAACCCATAATACCTTACACCGCGGAACATTTCAGCGTTTTAACTCCACTGAAGCGTAGAAGTAAATTTCCTACCATCGCATTTCTCCTAGACCGATTTCAAATATCTTTATCCGATTTATACGTTTTCTGAAAGCGGTAAATCCCTATTTATTGGCGCATTGCTCTTTATTGGTTACAATTTCTGACTTGTTGAAGTGTTATACAATGTCTTAGGACTTACGAATTTCTTTTAAAATTGGTGAAAATGCAGGAATTAATTAGTGCTGTTGCGAAGACTTTGCATTTACTTCGAATACATTAATCATTTAAATCAGCGACTTCTTGTATGCTCTTATAAAGTAAACAGTACTTAGTTGAAAAAATCTAAGTAACGTATGGAGTATTTACTTCCTTATCCTTCTTTTTGAAAGATTCTGAGTTTGATCGTAGCTCTGGGCCTATCGTATTGTAAATCTTACGATATTGTGCTACAGCTATAATTATAGCGCGTATGGCTATTCCGGAATCGGGACTCTAATTATTTGCTGAGTTGCTACAGAGCAAAACATTAAAAAATGGAGCACCAATAAAAATATTATGAACTAATATATTATATAGTTAACATCCTACTATCCTACTAATATTATAAAGGCGAAAGTTTGTTTAGATGTATGGATGTGTGGATGTGTGGATGTATGGATGTTTGTTACTCTTTCACTCAACAACTACTGAACGGATTTTAATGAAACTTTACAATAATATAACTTATACATCAGAATAACACATAGGCTACAATTTTAACCGATTTTCAAAATGGGGGAGGTGTTATGTTCGTTTTCTTATATTCAACGATTACTCCGCCGTTTGTTAACCGATTTTCAAAATTTTTCTTTTGGTATATAGGGTATCATCCCAATTTGGTATTGTGTTCAGAAAAATGGTGATCTGATAAAGGATCTATAAGTAATCGAGGGAACTCCTCAAAACTTATAGGGAAACATGTGGTGACTTCGGTTTCGTGAGAAGTATTCTAAGCATATGCTACTAACAAGTTAGATTTTGCACCGAGATATACCTGGTATACCGTGGTTCGGAAGGTGCTGAGAGAACTTCTGATTCTTTATAGATGCAAGTTTGGGAGTTTCGGCGTTGTTTTAAGAACAGAAAGCATATGCTACTATGCAAATTACATTCATCATCATCATCATCACTACCATATTATACCATTTCATAGTCTTTTAGATCGAGACTCGAGTTTGTCAAGCGATAAGTAAAAAAAATCTATACCTACCTAATATTATAAACCTGAAGAGTATGTTTACTTGAACGCGTCAATCACAGGAACTACAGGTCCGATTTAAAAACTTATCTCAGTGTTAGATAGATCATTTATCGAGTAATATTATATTATCACGCTAAGACTAATACGACCGAAGAAACTCAGGAAAATGTGGGAAAAACGGGGGAAATATTTTTTATAAAAAAATGTACGGTTGCTGTAAAATTCCTAATTTACGCGGGTGAAGCCGCGCGGGACATCTAGTAATAGTATAATGTAACATTTTGATTTATTCAAAACAAAGTCTATACGATATTTTACGAGTTACGACCCATACCGGATGCACACAACTGCGGACCTTATATTTCGATAATAAAACGTATGAAGGAGGAAAGCTCACGTAAGGAGGTTACATAAAAAAGTTACGACTACCGTCATCTTGATTAGTGCTTGGACCGTAGAAACATCTTGAAAATGTATTTCCACGAGCGAGGTGTACATTCTACGTTTTAGTTTATAAGCTGATTTTATTAAGTGTAAGTTTCTTATGAGTTTATAATCTATACTAATATTATAAATGCGAAAGTATCTCTGTCTGTCTGTCTGTCTGTATGTCTCGCTTTCACGCCAAAACTACCAAACCGATTGTAATGAAATTTTGTATACAGATAGTCTAAGGCCTGAGAAAGGACATAGGCTACTTTTTTACTGGAAAAAAGGGTTATAAGGGGGTGAAAATACGAAAATTTGTTCAAATTAAGTTAGTTTCAAAAATTCATACTAGATGGCGCCGTGCGTCTCTTACATCGCGCTAACGCTTGCCCAACATCTTTCTATAAGAGGTGGTATCATCATACATACGGGTTTCAATTATTTTCGATTGTTATTTCTTTTTTACGTTATTTAATAAGTCAGTACTTTATATTATATACAGTGACGTAACCTTAAACCTTTCAATGATAAATAGTTTATGGGTAAAGTTGTGTAATTGGGCGGCTAAATAAGCTTTAAATTTTGGCATAAAATATAAAGTTTAATTTTAAAAAATGAAATATGTGCACACTGCACAGCTGTTTTGATTTAAGGGGTACCAGGGTTTTTTTTTATAAAAGCTTTTGACACCAATTTTGTTGACATCGCGCGCTATAAACTGAGGTCCACACGGACGAAGTCGCGGGCAACAGCTAGTATTTTATAAATAAGTATAATGGTATTTGTGACTTTATACAAAAATCTAACAATTATTTTTATATCGAAGTAAGTGCAGATTATGTAAATAAGGTTTATTTTATGTCCTAAGTTTGTAGTGTAATGAGTTTTACATAATGAGTTTTACATCGTAGCTAATAGAGTTTATATTTTAATGGTCATTTTATTAACAATATCATAAAAATAATATTGGTAATTGGCAAAAATATGATTTTCGAACAATTTATTTAATCTAATTCTAGGAAAAACGGCTCTAAATTTTTGTACATTTGTTTTAATAATTTGAACCTAATAAAGAAAAATAATCATGATTTCTTGTATTGTTTTTTTAAAGAAAAACATTCCCGCTTCCCAATATACTCTATAAACAAGAGTGTTGTTTGCTTTTATTATTGGTTTGTTTAGGACAAATTAAAGCCCACTCAAAAAGCAATCGACTTTTATAAACACATGTCGTATGTTTGTCTCTGATCGCAACACAATATTTTGTAGATTTTTTTTTTATGAAATAAGGGGGCAACGAGCAAACGGGTCACCTGATGGAAAGCAACTTCCGTCGCCCATGGACACTCGCAGCATCAGAAGAGCTGCAAGTGCGTCGCCGACCTTTTAAGAGGGAATAGGGTAATAGGGGAGGGTAGGGAAGGGAAAGGAAGGGAATAGTTGAGGGTAGGGAAGGGAATAGGGTAGGGGTTAGGGGATTGGGCCTCCGGTAAACTCACTCACTCGGCGAAACACAGCGCAAGCGCTGTTTCACGCCGGTTTTCTGTAAGAACGTGGTATTTATCCGGTCGAGCCGGCCCATTCGTGCCGAAGCATGGCTCTCCCACGTATGTGATATGTCGTATCACATACGTGGATATATCGGTGTAGTATAAAAATGTTATGTGTAATGGTAGAGAATATGTTTTAACTTTTTTTAATTGTTCATTTTAATCAACAAAAAAAGTAACTTTGTGCTAGCATCTAAAAATTAATTGCGCTCAATTATTAACCTCAAAAGTGTTCTCAGAAAGATTTAATTCAAAAAGATTTACAGAACCCTTTTGAAATATAGATTTGATTTACAGGAAATAATTATAATCAGGCAACAATTTAAATGTTATTCGCGAAAAAGAAATTATTACCTATCTAGAATTCAGCAAGCTACTAATTAGAATCAATATTTTCTGTCGTGAGTTAATATATTTTTTTCATATTTTGAAATATAATTGTAACTCAAAAAACGAGTTTTGACGAACACCCGAATCATAATGTTCCATTCTCTGTAATACGAATCAAAATCAATTCTATATCAAACATTAGAAACGAAGATATTCTATAATCCAGTCTATTGTCTGCTTTGTCCGTTATAAACAATGTGAGTTATCCACCGAACTGAGCGTCTCCGGCCGAAACAGATATGATTTTCCTATTCAATGCTTGCGGCAGTAGCAGTCCGGATATTATAGGAACTCCACATTGTCTGTCTAATCACCGTTGTATCACCTTTACAAGTCGCAAGGAGAGCCATTGACTTGCGGTATTCCTTTAGCTGAAACTATTGTAATTTCGAACTCGGATGCAACTGGAATATATTGCGCCTGCATTAGCACTATAGTGTTTGAGTTTCCTTGTTTGCAGGTGTATTGTTTACTATAGGTACCAGTTATACGCTGGTAAGCCATACTAATATTATAAATGTGAAAGTCTGTCTGTCTGATACCTCTTTACGCTCAATCCGCTGAAGTCTGAACCAATTTTGCTGAAACTTGGTATGGAGATACTTTGAGTCCCGGGGAAGGGCAGAGGATACTTTTTATTCCGTGTACGAAAAAAATTTACGGTTGCCTCGCGATAAACGCGTTTTGGCGCCGTGGAGTTGCAGCGATTATTTTATAATCACGCGTGCGTCATATAAAATAGGCATAAAAAAAAGAAAGCACAATATGACACTCAATTACTCAGACTCGTTCTGTTCACAATAGGGTAGATTCCGTTTCCCACTAATCCTCGAAATATTTACTTCAATTTTGTAAGATGAAAATTAAATTTTCTATCTCTGTTATATTCTTTATAACCTCTCCCGAAACGTAAAATGAAATTCAATTGGAGCAAATGCTTCTCGTACACGTTCGCCACTCGTTAGGTTAAAACTTGGAGTGAATTTTTAGAATGAACGTGTTTTGAAATTTTCGCGCCGCTTCGATTGTCTTTATTGACGATACATGGTCCAAAAATGACCACCAGTTTAAAGAGAAATCTGAACTGTAGACTTTGTGGGGAACAAATTGCTAACGATGAAAAATGCTATTGGATTTTTAACGAAGGACGCAGCGATCAAACAAAGCTTTGTGGATATAAATCTATTGTAGATATGTATGATTGAAATTGGATTGTGTGAATTGCAATCGCACAGAATTAGTTTATCGCCATTTGCGACTAACCTAGTAGTAGTAGAGTAGTAATTATAAAGAGAAAAAAATGAATGCCTATTTGCTTGTTTTCATAAAGTACACTTCGGAACTATTTGACCGACTTTGGATTAAAATTGAGACATTCTGTAGATCACGGAGAAGAACTTAGCATAACTGACAACGCAGGAAAATGTACGTTTCTTGCGCGATACCGCTTTTACATGGACGGAGCTACGTTCATCTTCTAAAATACCTATTACAAATTTTGCAATTGCTTCGCAAATTTAAAAACTAATGATTTGAAGATAATTTAGTGTTATTAGAATAAATAAAATAAAAATAAAATACGTATATTTCAGGTTATTTGAACCCATATTTTGTTTTTACAATCAATTACAAAAAAAAATCGGCCAAGTGCGAGTCGGACTCGCGCACGAAGGGTTCCGTGCCGTTATAAAGCAAAAATATGCCAAAAACCTACGAATAATAAAAACTAAGGAATCGCAACTCCCATACTATTGCCGTTTTAAATTTGGTTCCTTTTGATCTGTCACGTAACGTCAGTCTAGTATCGCTCAAGGTCACCTAAATATTGCAAATGTATGGAAATGTGTACCTAAGGTACACTTTTTTGACAAGTATTGTGGAGCATGTTTTTTGACGGAGTTACTTTTCCTTAGTTTCTGTTATTCGTAGCCAAAAACGCTGTTTTCTGTATGGGAGCCCAACTAAAATTTTGTTTTATTATTATTCTTAAATATTGAATTAGACATATAATTAAGGCCTTTGTGAAAATATCAAGTGCCTACCTGTTGCTATCATTGATATCGAACAAAAAAGGCCAAAACAATCACGTTTGTTGTATGGGAGCCCCCTTTAAATATTTATTTTATTTTGTTTTCAGTATTTGTTATTATAATAGCGGCAACCAATATACACAATTACACAATCTGTGAAAATTTCAGAACTCTAGCTATAGCGGTTTTTGAGATACAGTCGGAGACAAACAGACGGACAGACAACGAAGTCTCATGAATAGCGTCCCGTTTAGGTACGGAACTCTAAAAATAAAATGTGGTCTTAGTAAACTAATACAACGTAGCCGTAGTGATGAAATTCTTATTGAGCATTTAAAATTGTAGTCGTATATATCAAACTGTCTCACACTTCGGAGGTGTAGGCCTGGAACGCCTTAGGCAAGAGCCCCACCCACGCCTTCCGTCACACTGTAATTATCGAACTTTTTGATAACATCTAAAACTGCTCCATTATTGAATCAAACATTTTGTAGATTGTATCGTTACAGATATTACAAAAACACGTGGACGGATGGATGGATCTATATGGGAAATCCTGTGTATTTAGTTATACTAGAGATCACCCAATGGTCGAAATTCGACCTTAGTTTCAAAGACATTAGGACTACTACCTATAGGTATTTTGTAAAAAAATATAGACTTCATCATATTTTTTCAACTCTTGTCTTTGGGACTCAGCTGATCTCAGACTGGCCGTGTAAGCATTTTCTAATAGTATCTAAAATTCAATAAAAAAAACTATAATCTATTTTCAATTTGTCACCTTGTTGTCAACAGACTTCAACCATAAATAAAAGAGTATAATTCGTATGTATAGGCTTGTCACTCAAAAATCTGTCATTTTTCCTAGTGTGTGTGTTGTAGTGTGTGTAATGTTTTATTTGTTAAAAATATGTATGACAAAAGCATTATTTCAAAATAATATTAGCTCGATGCACTCCTTCAACATATAAATTATAACTGTGCAAAATTTCATTCACCTACGTTTCCCCATTTTTCGTCAAAAGGGATACAAAGTTTTTGGCCCACGTATTAATATATAGATTTACTAGATGTCCCGCGCGGCTTCGCCCGCGTAAATTAGAAATTTTACAGAATCCGTAGGTACATTTTCCCATAAAAAATATTTCCCCCGTTTTTCCCACATTTTCCTGAGTTTCTTCTGTCGTATTAGTCTTAGAGTAATAATATAATATAACCTTCTCGATAAATGATGAGTCTTACTCGATAAATGATCTATCTAACACTGAGATAAGTTTTTAAATCGGACCTGTAGTTTCTGAGATTGACGCGTTCAAGCAAACATACTCTTCAGGTTTATAATATTAGGTAGATATAGATTTTTTTTAATTATCGCTTGACAAACTCGAGTCTCGATCTAAAAGACTATGAAATGGTATAATATGGTAGTGATGATGATGATGATGATGATGATGATGATGAAGAATGTAATTTGCATAGTAGCATATGCTTTCTGTTCTTAAAACAACGCCGAAACTCCCAAACTTGTATCTATAAAGAATCAGGAATTCTCTCAGCACCTTCCGAACCACGGTATACCAGGTATATCTCGGTGCAAAATCTTACTTGTTGGTAGCATATGCTTAGAATACTTCTCACGAAACCGAAGTCACCATATGTTTCCCTATAAGTTTTGAGGAGTTCCCTCGATTACTTATGGATCCTTCATCAGATCACCACTTTTCTGAATATAATACCAAATTGGGATGATACCCTATATACCAAAAGAAAAATTTTGAAAATCGGTTAACAAACGGCGGAGTAATCGTTGAATATAAGAAAACGAACATAACACCTCCCCCATTTTGAAAGTCGGTTAAAATTGTAGCCTATGTGTTATTTATTTAATATTTTAATCAGCACATGAATTGAATAACAAAATTTTTTTCAAATTAATCGTAGCACCATCTGTCAGGACAAACTAAAATTGAAATAGAATAATATTGAATGCGATGATAGCGCCGTCCGCCGGATCTAATGTAAAACATTCCAAAATCAACAACTCCTTATAAATAAGAAATTAATTGAAAAAACATTTTCCAGTAGACCAAACTGTAAATCTAAACCATTCTCGAATCTCCACGAACACACACAAAAAATTTCATCAAAATTGGTCCAGTCGTTTAGGAGGAGTTCAGTCACATACACACGCACACAAGAAATATATATATTAAGATGAGTAAGGGTCAATTTTACTAGCACAGAGTCGAAGCTCATCGAAGCAAATTCCCAAAAACTGAACATAGAAAATTCAACCTTTACTCCAGAGCGTAACGCACACATATTACTTCTGCGAGATCAATCAGCGTTGGACGGACGAATTCGCGCGAACACGCGCGCCTTTTTAAATTCTCAGAAGTTATGTGTGCGTTAACGCTTTGGAGTTAAAGTTGAATTTGTTATGTTCAGGATTAGGTAATTCACTTCGATGCGCTTCGCTCTGCGCTAGTATAAATTGACCCTTACTCATAAATCTATATATTAATACGTGAGCCAAAATCTTTCAATTAGATTGATAACGTACGTGAAAAATATTTGAACGCCATTTCATACTTAAAATTTAAAAACATTAGGCTATGCAAATTGTCGTATCTACATTCTACACATGGCTTTATTCGAAATCATTCAGTCTTAATATCTATTAGCTGAGGGGAAAACGGTAAATAGTCCATAATATTATTATCATGGTCATAAATTAGGCGTCGAATACACAATGCGGTGCGCCGCGGTCCGGTCAGGAGGTTGCGGTTAGGTCAATCGGGGACTTAGAGGGGAGCTGTTACATGAGTATTATTTATTGCGTTATTCGGATTTTCCGCTACACCCTGTATTGTAAAGTTTCGTAAATATTTCCCAACAATTTGTCGACACTAACATATCCCTTACCCTTTTTATACGAAAATGTGTCATATAAACTAAATTTATATTTGGAGTTTGTTTTGTTATAGCGAAGACTTTAACTAACTTTAATAATTAATTTAAGACATATTTCCGGATAAGGTATTAAAGGGCTTAGAACACCTAAATGCGAGATTTAGAAGAGGAATGTCTGTATGATAGAATGCGGTACTTGTATTGAGAAAGATATATAATACTAGCTGTCCCGGCAAACGTTTCTTTGCCATATAAAGTATTTCGCCCGTATTATTTTATTGAAGTGACTAAATAAGTATGTCACCATGGCAACGTCCATCGCTATCCCGTCGCACAAACAATAGTCGCCGTCAGTCTCGAGTTGTAATCATTTATTATTATTTATTCAACAAATGCACTTAACAATATAAAAAGTACCCAGTAGCCGATTCTCAGACCCACTGAATATGCATATAAAATTTGGTTAAAATCAGTACAGCCGTTTCGGAAGAGTACGCTATCTAACATTGTGACACGAGAATTTTATATATATTAGATTATTCTTTTTTCCTTTGTTTTTATTAAATAAGGGGGCAAACGAGCAACGATTATTCAGAATGTATGCTAGTTCTATAGTGTTTTCAAAACATGATGCAACTTATTTTTCTCGATGGAAAAAAATCGCAAACATCTATAATAAAATCTTAAAATGCTCGGCATGTGTAGTAAAATGCACTCAATAATTATTTAATTTATGGCCAGTATTTGGAGCTACCAGTGTACTACTGCTATAGTGTTTTTTTTTTTTAATAAATCCTTAATTAGCAGTAATCAAGTATTTTCCACAATCAGAGTAGACTGAGTGTACGTGCGTTTGCGTTCTGAATGTATGCAATTGTCAGTCAATTTCGATTAGCTATTCTGAGCCCCTTAAATTAACTGGAAATATGTTTTAAGTTATACTCTAGCTAAGACTAATTAGAGGAGCCTCAAAACTTTAAGAAATAATATTATAATATTCTGTTTCTGCTATTATTCTTTTGTTACTTTCATGTTATTTTTGAGGCAGTGAAGTAGAGATAGCCACTCTATAGGCTAATTTTGGTAGTCACGTCTCTTAATCATGGGGATACAATTTTAAATAAGAAGTCATTTAATAATGAAAGAAAATTAGCCGTTTTGTTATACCATGCCAGTCTGTCTGTCTTTCTTATTGACATACCTTCTTTTCAATGAATGTATTTCTACATAGACTAAGATTACCATAAAACATAAGCGTTTAAGTAGATTATCATCAAAGTAACCTTTTATAAATTTGACTTAAGCAGATCAGCGGAGCTAAATCTTTTGTAAGACACCATTAGCAATTTTGTCTCAACAATGAACACTCCGCTTTGCCGACCGGAAAAGTAGTTATGAATATTTATTGTTTACTCTTATAGGCCCATCCCGGGAGGAAATTACAGGGCGAGATATGCAAAGCTTCTGAAATGGGAATTGTAAAATGGGTTAATTTATTTTACTTTTTTGGACACTCCGACGTCGCCCTCCATCAATCTTTATTCTTGGATTGGAATTGTGTTAAATAGTGCCCTAGTTTCATTAAAAGAGGTTTAATAATGAGAATTTAAACGCGTCCTAGATTTTACGATTTTATAAAATAAAATAATTCCACGGTATAATATCCCGCGTATTTATTTTGCAAAAGCCTTTTGTACATTTGTTGATTCAGATGCATTTAAAAAGTATGACCGTATTTACCTGACTATGTGAGAAGGAAGGTTATGAATATCGAGTATATTATGTACCTATATTAATTATGTCTAACTGGCTTATGAGATTTAGACTACATAATAATTACACAATATACATAATATTACATTCTGTTAAATAATAATTGCAGTGCAGTGCAGTCAATCAAGTCAAGTTTGAAAGGCTGGTAAAACATAAATTAAGCCTCCCTCTAAGAATTCCAACAATTGCAATCGATTTAACATCAATACATATTAATGTTTGTTTGACCGGCTCCAATTATCGTGACCGTTTGCGTTGAGATAGCCATGCGACGATAGCGCTTACATTGAACAGTAATAATACGACGATAATAACGGTAGATAAGACACGCGAGCTTGGCGAAATATCTTCCAACGGTGACGTGACAAACGTATAATAGACCTAGCCCTTTAGCCAAGACCTTTTCTTTATAGCTTCTTTCTAGAATCGCCGATCAAAATCTATGGAATTGACATAAGAGTTCCGATAATGTAAAGTTGACATTCGAGTCGTCAAATGTAAATTCCATAATATAGTTCGGCGATTCTATAAAGAAAAAGTCTTGGCTGGATGCTCTGACTCATGGCAGACAGATCGCAATTCCGACGACAATTACTCATCAACGGATATTAATATGTGATCAAATAACAGATCCTGGATCCTTGATTTGATACATAATTATTGTCTGCGTGAGTTAGAGCAGATACAAATTACAATACACTTTGATTGGCAACTTCCAGCATTACTCATAGCCGATTTTGTTTTAACAAGCTATTTAAAAAACCTTTCCTCATTATTGTTCGTAGCAATAGTACCTACTGAGATATTTTTATTAGTTTATTATAATGAGACATGTACAGTACAACTTATCTCCTTCAAGAGATACCATGAAGTAGACAACGTGTTTTCTTGGTAGAGACATTGTTAACTTGATGATGATATGGCTAATGTTATTCGTCACTTTTTGCTACAGCCTCCGGTTCTTTTTATTCCCTATCATACGTAGTTTATTTTGATAAAAAGTAGTAAACATCAAAGAACTATTTCGGTCTGTTTGATCATGTTTTCATGAAATAAATGAGGCCTCTCCATTGGGGTGTGGTCGACCGCATATCGCTGGAACACTCACAAATGAGAACCTCTCGTGACTCGCGCACGATTTACGCGTATCGACGAAAAAAAGCTTCCGTTAAAGTTGCTTTCAGGCTTTTATTTCGACGTTTTCGCTATATCAGTTTTCAAATCAGAATGGGGCGATTGATGACGAATCGTTTCTTGGTTCTTGGGTTTGTACGATAAAATTCCATGTTTCGGCCTCGAATCGTTTTAGGAAGCCCTAATAGAGCGAAACCAGAACATATTATGTGCTTTCCTTTGCTCGTGACCGCTATAAATAAACGCAGGAAGTACAACGTGGTAGAGCCATGCTTCGGCACGAATGGGCTGGCTCGACCGGAGAAATACCACGGACTCACAGAAAACCGGCGTGAAACAGCGCTTGCGCTGTGTTTCCCCGAGTTAGTGAGTTTGCCGAAGGCCCAATCCCCTACCCTATTTCCTTCCCTATTCCCTTCCTTACCCTCCCCTACCCTATTACCCTATCCTTAATATGCCGGCAACGCACCTGCAGCTCTTCTGTTGTTTCGAGTATCCATGGGCGACGGAAGTTGATTTCCATCATGTGAACCGTTTGCTCGTTTGCCCCCTTATTTCCTTTAATAAAAAAACAAGCTGTTGTATAGTACGAGCGAAGATTGCCTGCCCAATAGTTACCACATGCAAGGTACTAAATGACGCACTCAGAGTGGAACATAAATTACCTAATTAATGTAATTAATTCAAAATTTTAACCTAAGCCCCATACATTATCTGTCAAACTCTTCATTAAATTGAAGGTTAATCATAATTAAAAGCCTCTGAGTAAGGTGGTTAGTACCAGTCGTAGTTGGGAGACGTTCTAGTTGCGTCTCTAAATTTATTATTTTGCAATTGTTAATCATAATAACATCAGAATATGCATCGATAAATCTGAAGATAGCATTTACAAAGCTCTGTGCAGCAATATCTGGCCGCACACAGTGTGAAATGCGCTCCGTAAATGCATACATATTTAGTAGATCATACGGACGTCTAAGCCCAAGTTATCGAATAGTAATTACTTTATGGGCGCTGTGTGTGCCGAAAGCCAATTAGAGAGTGCGACATGTTCAAACACAGTCCGTAGCTAATGATCAAAGGCAATTATTGATAGAGTGACCAGCACAAAGTTTCTATGTAATATTAGACCTGTGCAATTATTTGACTAACACGAAATGTTGGTTCAGGCTTTGATGAAGGGCTCTAGCAGGAAAGCGACAAAAAGACATGTTTGACACCAGTAAGCTTGGCATAACAACAGTAGACATAGGAAAGAATCGACATACTGACAGATTTGATGACGATATCCTTTCGTAGAAAGAAACCGTCTCTACGGTGAGAACAGGAAAGATAAAATATTATGAAGTAAACCACCATCAGCATTTGTTTCACGAAACAAATTTTAAGCCAAAAACACGTTAAGAATGATAGGGGCAGATATTAACAATTTCGCTTTTCCTAAGGCGGTCCCAGTTTTGGAGTCCAAAATTATTATTGCTTTATTTTTAAAGACCTATATTGCAATATAGTCGTATTTCTAACGTTGTAAAGCTGACCTCTACTCTTTAATGAGCGGTAGCATATGTAACATATTATAAAATCTTGATTTTTTTATTACAAAAATCTCTATAACAAGTAGTGAGAGCAGATAATGAGAGCAGATGGACTGAAACCGTAGGAAGTACTTAGTATTTATAAAGCAATGCTTTATCTCGATATAGAAAAACCATTGTAAGGATATTCAGAAGGTAAGAAGATTATAGGGATCCCCGATGATAACATGCGAAAGCCCCAGCCCCGCGTAAGCTTTTCAATATGGCGGACCTACTAACCTACAGGCCGTGCTATAAAAACAGAAAAGTCATCTTAACCAAATCCCAAAGTTTCTCCCTTAATATTATAGGTAAAACACATTTTTTTTGCTTTTATTAAGTGACTCTGAATACTTTTATAAGTAATAACTTTTTTTGAATTTTTTAACTGTACTTTTCTGTCAAGTTATCATAGCAATAATGTAACATTCGAATAATGCCCTGAAAAAGGCAAACAAATCAAATTGTGTTACGTATTTACGTAACACAATTTATAACATAATTATAAACCTGGCCTATCCATATGGACACTGATGGGTGAGAAATCAAACTACTAAGGTTGCACCAGAGGCGTGGTTAAAGTTAAAGTTATGGTCAAAGTTATGGTTAAAGTTAAGGCTAATTTAACTTTAACCTTAGCTTTGACCACAGAATTTGACAGAAAACATTGCTGGTCCGACAAGTCTTTATAAGAACTTGGGCTGCAGCCGGTAAAGGAGAACTGTCAAAAATGGCGTTTTTGTATGATGAAAGCGTTAGTTCCTTTTTTCGCCACGTGCATTTAAAGCCTTGTCAAGCTCTATGGTTATGGTTAAATAATATGGCGTCTTGTTGGCGTCCATTTTTAACTTTAACAAAAGATTTGACATTTTGCATTGTAAAAAAGTTGCTAAAGTTATAGTTAAAGTTACAGTTATAGTTAAAGTAAGTTGGTGAAACCCAAAAGTAAATGTGTATACTTATTAATTACGCACAGTTCAAGAACAGTTCAACTTAATTCGTTTTATTAAGTCGACATAAAATTTATTGGGTTGTCAAAAATTAATGGCGCCTGACATCATAATATTAAATATTAACAAAAACAGGCGAAAATCCTCATCATTTTACCCATTAATCACATACCCGTAGTGAGGCCGCCTAGTTTTTTGCCATGAAAATTATAAAGCAATATGTGGCACGTCATCAATTATGTGCTACGTGCGACGAAATGTCTTCAAATCAGTATCAATCATGTATTAAAATGTGACGGAATATTGGAACGTGAGCCCCTGGTGTTACGGTCGAGATTAGCGCGAACGAGGTGGGCGATAACAGATCGTTATAGACAAGATCATTAACAGGGATTCAGGCATTGCCGGCGTTGTCACTAATTTGTGTCGGCCGAGTGACGGACGGACAAACGGGCTGATTGACGCAACTTCATTACGATTTGTGTTCTTTATTTACTGGCGTAACGTTTATGAGAAATAATGTACAACTTACAAGCATTACCATAGTTTTGGGACGTGAGCAGTTTTGTTCGCGTGCCGTTTAGTCATTTCTCGGAATTAGACCCGACCCGAAAAGGTGAGGTCTATTCTAGAATTCATTTATGGTCGCATGTGACGATATTACCTTGTGCTAGCAGAAAGTAGATCAAAGTTCTTGGCAAATTCTATAACGTTGATTAATATGAAATTGGAAGACTTATGAGATATTAATGGTTAGTGGTTGGTCGTCATAACGAGTCTTTATACTATTACATGTCAAAACTTTTATAGTGACAAGTAAAAAAAATAAATATTGCCACGTCTCAGACATTACAACAAATTAAAAAGAAAAACAACCCAAGTAATTAGAATCGGATTTGGAAGTTCAAAAACACGGTCAATTATTTCGCAACGGATCAACTGAACAAAGGCTTGTTAAAAGTTAAATGTGAGCTAAGTAGAAAACGAGCAATTCTCGTCCAAATATCTGCAGGGAACTTAAGAATCGCCGAACATGCATTAGCTTCGCATTTCAAACGAGCGGAATTCACAGGGCCCGGGGCGACCGATTAGCTTTGTGATGGATATCTCTTAGTGATACTTAGATACATCCGAACACGAGGCGTGGCTTTGTGATGGATCTATCACATGGTAACTGAGATTTACTTAAACGCAGCTTAGCCGGGCTCGGGGCATTTTGAAACACCCTTTAGACACGCGTCATTGAATGCGACTTGTCACTGGGTGTATCTGTAAACACGGCACGCTTAGAAGCTAAATGTTAACATGTTTTGGTGCTTTTGACGTAAAAATCCTACTAATATTATAAAAGCAAAAGTTTGAATCCTTGTAACATAAAAAATAAATTAAAATCTTACTTTCTTTCGGAACATTGATATTAATCTTCATAATAATAATATGTAATACCATTGGAATGCACTCATCTTACTTCTAAAAATTTCGTACAGAGACGTAAACTGATAACTTATACAACGTCATTAAACCTACGTGGTTCTTCTCTTAGTAGGGGAAGGTGAGGTAAAATGATCCCCTTAAGGGTATGGCTAAAGTTGAAGGAAAAATCACAATATTTATATGGCTGGATGTAGTGAATTTACCAAACTTCGTGATAGCATACTTATTTTTTATCATAATATGTACGTACTTTTTTGTACTAGAGGCTTTTGTAAAAGTTTAACTAAGGGATCATTTTATACACCCCTATGTATAAAATGATCCCTTGAGTTGGGGTAAAATAATCCCAGAGATAATATTTAATATTGATAACCAATTTAAGCATATAAGTAAGAAACACGCATCTTTTAGTTTATAAGCAAGTTTTTTTAGGCTTCGGTAGCCAAAGGATAAAAAGGGGAGCAAATTTATTAAGATCTTGCTGTCTGTCGGTTTATCGGTCCGTCTCAAGCCAAAACACGATAGTAGTGACTTCTGAAATCGATATCTTTGATAATATATTTGTTCTTTAATAATTAAATTAAAATAAAATAACAATTTCATCAAAAGAAAAATATTCGCCAATTTCTACTTTATATCCAGGGTTCATTTTTTACACACAAATAGGGATCATTTCACCCCATATACCAAATTCCAAGAAATCAATCAAAACACAACCATCAAATACCACGTGGGGTGATCAAAAACTGTTTAAATATTAGGTAACTGCTATTAATACCCTGTAACAAAATAATATTTAAATAAACACGAATTCGTAAAAAGTTATGAAAGTCCAAAAACAGGCTTAATTTAGATCACAGCAACACTTTTTAAAAAGAATTAAATAAAATTTCGCCAAGCGCTCTGATCGCCATGATACTATAAGTGGCAACTGGCAGGGTTATGGGCAACCCGTTTCACGTGCATTTGGAAAGATGCCTCTGGTATAATCTGATTTAAGGGGAGGGATCATTTGACCCGTAGGAATCGTTTTACCTCACATTCCCTAAATTATAAATTTTTTCATCTTTTTTCAAAAAATATCAGTTCTTACCCTAATTTGTATTTATCCGTTAAGTATGTTTTAGCGAATGTTATTAATAAAAAAATATATTCTGTTAAAACCTAACCAAAAAAGAAATTAAATACAGATTTTCTTCAAAATATACGCGTTAAGTTTGTGCTACATTTTCGGAAAATTTAATAAAGTAAGAGCTAAGAAGTTATTCACATTAACAAATAGAAGGCTTTGTCAAGTCTAAGAAATAATTTAAACTTCCTATTTAAAACCAAAAAAAAAGCAAGAGCACCATTTATCAGGCATACAACAAGATTATTTTGAGATAAGCTCACCTAGATACAAATAATATGCTAATTTTCAAATCTAAATTTTTTATTTATTCAACTTATTTACCTTTTTTTGGAATATAAGCAACGATATAAATAAATAAAAAATAATATTATATTTCATTATTTTGCTACATAACTGAAAGAAAGAAATAATAAATGCAGGTTTTCTTCAAAAATGTACAGTTTATGATTTTACTTTAAGTGGAAGAGAATAATTTAAAAATCAAAAGCACAACTTTTCGATAGGTAAACTTTTTGATTTATGTTACCAGCTACACATTAATTTCTTTTTTTCAATTTTTAATCCACTGTTACAAAAATCGGAGGTTTGCACGATTTTTACGCTCTAGGCACTCCATTTACTGTGTATGAAGAAAAAACTTATACGAACATGAATTTATTAATGGATAACGCCCATTCGACCCTTACATATGGGATGTGAATGTGACCACGCGAATTCTATGTTGAATGTCAGGTATTGTTTCGAAACAGCGTGTACCTCTGACAGATTAATGGACGCTCACATGTTATTTTTTAATACCAAAGTGTGAAGTAATGACATTTACTATAGAACATGACGACGCCTACTTGTCAGTGACAACAATTATTAAGTATATAATTATTTACTTAGTAGTTTTATTTTGTAGAATTTTTGACGATAGTGAAACATTTTTTCTTATTAAAATGAGGCAATGATGTACATCACATTTTCACGCCGTAAAACTCATAGTGCTAAAGTAACCAAACAGCTCAATAAAACGGAAAATGATAAAAAAGGCTACACAATATGCATCGCCCAACCCTCGAATAACATGGAACATTTTATTGCATGTTATTTGGCAGTGATCGGGCGTTTTGCTGGAAAAATTACAGGTCTTTATACCAATCACCTTTTTATGCCCCCTACTAAAATGATGCTTTTATTTGCAAACAAGCCTTTGCGATTTGAAAGGACTTGGCACTTTGATATTTTTTATTGAGTAACCTTTGGTTTTGGTTTTGCATTTTAAAGGAGTGAGCACACTGAGACGGGCCGTGTCGGGGCTGAGCGTGCCGGGGCTCATCGCAAAAATCCGCCTCCATACAATTTGTATGGAAGCGGAAATCCACTGCGCCCCGACACAGTCTGCGATACGCGCATCCGCTTCCATACAATTTGTATGGAGGTGGATTTTTGCAACGAGCCCCGGCACGGCCCGTCTCAGTGTGCTCACTCCTTTAAGATTTTCTGAATCTGTCCATCTTGGCCTTAAGCGTTTGTGATCGTCCGTATTTGTCCATATTCGTTAATATCCATGGTTTTTTTTATTTGTAAATACTGCTGACAGTTTCCCTATTTTCAGGGCAATCGTGGTCATTGATTTGGACTCGTGGTCATTTTAATTAAATTGAGAGAGAACTTGGGATGCTACCCAAGGTTAACTTTAACTTAGATCTGCACACGTGGATGAATTATAGTGCGGTTAATTTCAAAGTGGTTAACCCATAACTGTGTTTAACAAGCGTTGTAGTTGGTAATAACTCATCTTTTTGACATTAAAAAGCATTTAAAAACAACACAATAATGGCCCGCGATGTGACAGCCAGCCCGCACGCCATTTGAAAGGACTATCAACTGACACGTTGCTGTTTATTCCGTATTCGACTGCAATGAGACAGCGAAATATTTTTAAAGCCTTTTATCGGATGTTCGATTTAATTCGGAACGAACTGCAAAAAGTTTCATTTAACCCCGATATTTTGAATTGCGTTATCGAGACTTTTATGTGTAAACAATGTTTGCAATTTGTTCATTTAACAGTCGCAATACAAACCTAATTTATATTTATGATATTTATGACTAGATGACTCGGTAAACTTTGTATCACTTTCCTCATAATACAAACCTTCCCTGGACTTCCATGAACATTTCAAGACTAAAATTAGCCAAGGAGATTCTATGTAACTCGCGAACACCTGTTTTTTTTGCACATAGAATTTTAATATTATAGATGTTCCTCGTGACGTGAAAAAAAAACTCAGAAACACTTTGGTCTTTTCAAAAATTCTAAAATCCTTCCCCTGTGATCTGCTCTACATACAGATGAAGAGTCTGAGCCCGGGCGCGCACTAGCGGCTAGGCCGCGGCGGCCATCGAAAGTAGGGTGTGGGCGCTGGGCGCGTTGCGGCCAGGTGCGCGTCGTCTATGGCGGTTTCATACTAAGGTATCTCGATGGCCGCAGCGGCCTGGCCGCCGCGGCCTGGGCGCTAGTGCGCGCCCGGGCTAAGGGTAAGTTACGCAAAATGTCATCAAAATTTGTCTAACGGTTTTAGACCAAAGTCCAAACTTCATCTTATCAACTAACAAACGCTTAAATATTTTCTCCTTGTTATAAAATACTATATCTACACTAAATATTCTAAATACGAAAGTGTGTCTGTCTGTCCGTCTGTCTGTTACCTTTTCACGCTCAAACCGCTGAACCGATTTAGCTGTTTGATATGGAGATACTCTGAATTCCGGAAAAGGACATGGGGTGTTTTTTATCAAGATTTACGATCCTTTGCGATTTAAAAGGACTGGGAACTTTCGAAAAACGTGCGGTTCCCGTCCGATAAACGAACTTTGGCGCAATATAGTTGCGGGCGTCATGCGTCATGTATGTAGTGTAATATAAAGCAGCGGTCGGCAACACGCGGCCCGCGAACGTCTTACTTGCGGCCCGTGAATTTGTTATGAATAAGTTATGTTATGACTTATCAAAAACAGTATTTTCTAATATTGCCAGTAGTAATTGCCTCTTAAAAACGTAGCTGTTTGTGTAATTTTATAACAAACACTAAACTTATTTCCCTTCATTATGTGTAGGTATACTGAGCTTCTTGGGTTAATACGAGTATGAGGCTTGCGGCCCGCCTTTAGGCTTTACCACCTTGTGGCCTTTGCCTGCCAAAAGGTTGCCAAAGTCAACGATTAAACAAATATTGCAACAAAAATAAAACTCTTATAGGAAGGTTCATTTGTCCTCGTCCACTCTCATCTGGGTCATGGAGACTGTCAGCCATCACCACCCGTCACAAAGGTAGCTCTGTTCACATGTCCTCTATTTTTTAACTTACGATATATGTTTTAGTAAAATAACTATTATAATAATCTTCTAATATATAAAATTATATAGTCAGTGTTTGTACGCGAACTCCTTCAAAACGGCTCAACTGATTTAAATGACATTTTGTATGTATACATATTATGCTTGATCTGAGAATAGGTTTTTGTCTACTTTTTATATTGATACTAGAAATAATTTATATGACAAAACAATATTTGTCGGGTTAGCTTATTACAATGAACATTTGTGTTTAGCAGATGTGTTTTACGATTAAAGTAAAATTATTTTGACGCTTTCTGCTTTTTCTAACTACATGGACTTTATCAACACGGTTGATAAACTAGACATAATAATTTTGGTGTCGTAGTTTTAATAAAACTGATATAGAAGTTACAGACTAGAGATGTGCCGTTGATGACTTTGGCAGACTAGCCGACTACCCGATTAGTCGGTTACAAAGAAGCCGACTAATCGGCCGCCTAGTCGGCCAAGCCGATCATGGTTTCGGAAGTTTCTGTAACGCTTTTTACTGCTGTTTCGCGGGTAAGTCGCACACGCCGCCTGCAAACGTGTCGAATCGTGTTATGTTCAGGTACTTCGCGTAAGTTACTTTATTTTGTTTCTATGATACAGTTGATGATTTTCATTAAAATACCTATTTCATGTAAGTACATCTCGATTTAATAATACATACTTAATATTTTGTTGTTAAGATTATATTTACAAAAATAATATCTTTACTAGCAAGTAATTTCAGAAACACTTCATTTAATTTTAAAATGTGTAACACTGATCGAGTGTGATTATGTTTAAGTAAACACATTAAGTATAAATAATAATCAAGGTTTTTCTTTAATGTAATTTCAATAATAGCAAAAAAGTAAAAAGCCAATTAGTCGGCGCTTTTTGCGGACTATTCGCCGACTACAAAAGTGGCCGGATAATCGGCTTTACCGACTAGTCGGCGACTATTCGGCACATCTCTATTGCAGACCTACACGAGGCTGTTTTGGCGCGTGATCTGGACTGTCACATCTAATGTTACTAGAGAGTCAGCTGTTTTACATTACAAACCGAATCCTCTATCATGTCATTAAACTGTAATTTAAGACCGGAATTATAACGTGTGGTTAATTTGTAAGGTGTGTGTTCGTGTGGCGTCATTTCCATTGACAGCTGTTTCGCTTCCACACCCCCATAACAACATTATCCACGTGCCAAATATGTGGGAGAGCCATGCTTCGGCACGAATGGGCCGGCTCGACCGGAGAAACGCTCTCACAGAAAACCGGCGTGAAACAGCGCTTGCGCTGTGTTTCGCCGAGTGAGTGAGTTTACCGGAGGCCCAATCCCCTACCCTATTCCCTTTCCTACCCTCCCCTATTACCCGATTACAGGCCGGCAACGCACTTGCAGCTCTTCTGATGCTGCGAGTGTCCATGGGCGACGGAAGTTGCTTTCCATCAGGTGACCCGTTTGCTCGTTTGCTCCCTTATTTCATAAAAAAAACTACCTTGTCTTCTGTAAGCAAAGTCAGGTTAATTTTGTATAAGTCAAATTCATCCGTCAGATAATACAAAATGTTCATCACAGCTTTTCTTTTCCTTTAGCTTTTGTGCCTCGAGAATAAAATAGTTTACGTAAACATCAATCCTAAAATTGATATTATAATATTACATTACATTATACATTCAAGAATATAAATATATTCTGTCATAAGCAATTCCTACGGCTCGTTTTAACAAGGGTCGTTCTGTCAACTCCACGCAACCTCTACGTCTTTTATCTGGACCGTGACCGATATAATACGTTCGTAGATAATGCTGAGTTCGCTGCTAAATACTTATAGCGCTCTCTTTGAAGGCTCTAGTCATATAACCTAGAGAGTGTACAGAGCGAATAGAAAAGTGCTGGACATAAAATACTAACGGGCTTACGACAAAAGATTTAATACACGCTTGTATTAAAAAGCTTTATGGTTTTTTTTGGTTTTTACGCTTAAAAACCAAAAAAAACCATAAAGCTTTTTGAACGTGGCGGATGACACGGTAGCCGTGTCATCTACTTCTATGGCGTATGACACGGCTCACGTGTCACGGGAAAATTGTATGCCGCCACGACTGAAAGTCTTCAAAAAGGTGCGCCGCATTGAATCGGTTTAAACACCTGTTGAACAGTTGATTAGAAAAAATTTCACAATGGTCTCAAAACAACTGTTCAATTGATGTTTAAATCTTTTGTGGTAAGACCGTAAGACTTTTTTATTCTTGGATGAATAACTTTAAATAGATATATCACATAATCTGTATCTTTAAGCATTTTTAACATATTCAATGTAAAAAACAATAAATGGACATGAATATAACAGCTTTTTTAAACTAAGTAATAAGTTTTCTTTTGTATTCTCTTGGGTTCATATCTTATCCTAAGTATAGAGATCAGTAATCCGTACTTCACCTTTTAAATGTATAATATTATGATGATATGTATAATATTATGATGAACGTACCTCTAAAATAAAATTTACAAATTTTAGGAATCGAAACATGGAAATAAAAAGAAAATAATAAATACACCAATTATGATGTTTGTTTATTATGTTGATATTAATAAAAGTTTCTAACATAGTGGTACTAATTTTAAATGTTGAAATAAATAATAATTTACACAAGGCAATAAAATGTTACTTAATTGTTATAAATGACATAATTACTAATTATAAGTAAAATGTGTAAACGTGACAAAATTTGTCAAATAACAAATTCATTTAATTTAATATAAATTAGTAATTAGCAAAGTTCCGCAATTTTGGTTATTTGATTTGCGGCTTTAATATTTCTATTGCAAATTAATAAATGTAATGTATTTTACAATATTATACTCTATGTTCTATCAAAATATCTACTAATATTAAATAGTTTCTTATAGATCTGTCTGTGGTCGAAATAAGTCCATTAAATAAGTATAATTGAGAAAGATGTCCCGGCGAACTACATATCACTTCAATCCTAAAATAATCCTTACCGGACTTTCACGAATATATCAAGACTAAAATTAGCTAAATACATTTAGCCGTCCTCAATAATTACTATAGCGACACTAACGAAATTAAAAATACATTTATACTTTAAGAGATAATAATAATTATTAACTTCGAAGTTTATACAGGTTTTTTTTCTACAGGACAGGACGTTCAGCCAATGCAGGCGCCAAAGATAGACATTATAATATTATTATGTCTAAAGTCTGTTAAATATTGTTTCCGAACACAACTCTTGTATTAGTCTTAAGATAATGTAACAGATGCTAAAAGTTTCAAATAAAGATTATTATTATTATTATTATTTTGCTGCTCCGGCAAAATATTATGCAAATAAATCCATTTAATATAACAACTATAAATAGTATGTGTAAAAGCGCCTATCGAATCGAATTAAACTATTAGTTCAGAGTGGCAATTCGTATTTGTTGCGGCCGGACCGGTTTTTAGGGATCTATCAGACAGAGAGCGGTCACGCGGTCAAGCGTTCAAGCGGTCAGTTTTGCATTTTTTGTGTTGTATTACGTTCATAAAGTTAATATACCTAGCGGAATAGAGCAACAATCTCAAGCAGTCAAACGAAACCATGCATGCACGAAACAAGCATGATTGAACATGATTTCTATGAGATTAAATTGTCAACGTGCGGCACGTGCCGAATGGACGTCAAAAAAAGAGTGCTGCTGTCATGTATCACATGTCTCTTTTTACCACGCAGTGTTACTGATAGTGACATCTCTCTTGCTCAGGCTTTTGTTTCTCTACTCCGCTAGGTATATTAACTTTATGATTACGTTATATAGAGATACTTGAACACAGGGGAAGTTCTGAACGCGTCAGAATTGCTTCTGTGTGACTGACCGCTCGAACGCAGAACCATTCGAACCCATGACCGCTCCCTGTCTGATAGGTCCCTTAGTTTGGTCGCTCGCTTCTCACGGATGTAAGTACGGATACAGTGTTGAAATGGCAGTAGTGGCCCGTCGGACGGCGGTCGTTAGGCGCATAGTCGGCTACACAATACACACGGAGGCTTTTTAAGCCGAAAATATGCATGTAAGCCGTCTTGGAGGAATAGGAGTACCCTATCCAAGAATTAGAGAGTCTATGCTCACCAAAAAGCCTTAAAAATCCGTAATTATACACATAAATGATCACTTTTGGTAACGCTAGTCTCGGTAATCTCGTCGTAACATTTGAAATAAAAAAGTATCGTTTATTAATTTATGTTGCTTATATCCATCAAATGTTTGTACTTATAAGTACCTACATAATATTATTGCAATAAAACATCAAAATATACCGTACCTTAAGTTTAAGGCCGTAAATTGTAATTAACATCAACATAAAAAAAGCTAAAATGTATTATGTTCGCTTAGGTACAAGTTGGAAGCCGGCCACATGAAGTTGCAGCAGACGACGTGTCGTGGCGACATAACTGGTTTCTATGTATTTCTATGAAGCTTCGTGTCGCTAGCTGCAGACTGCAGAGGGTATTTCATAGAACATACAAACCAGTAGTGTCGCTGCGACACGTCGTCTGCGGTTGCTTCATGTCGCTGCAAACCGGCAAAATAATAATTTTACATCATAACAGTATCTAGTAGGCTAATTTACAAAGTTGGCAAAAATATTCCGGTTCTCATTTAAATAACGGTTATAGATAATACGTTCTCTACGCATTCGCTTGTTTGAACACGTGAATTCAACAAATATTTAAACTTTTATGAATAAAGTTTTTATTTTGATAGATAAATATGTGCCATATTCTTACTTATGTCTAATATATTATATTCAAAAATACAATTATAACAATATATGTAATATTTTATTCATAAACGTGGCGAATAAACTTCAACAGATTGGTAATATTATACGAAAATGGCCGAACGGATTTTAGGCCGTTGAAACTCTGTTTTTAAAGGATTTGCATAAAAAGTTTTGTTTAGTACTCATCATCTTTGCTTTCATAACTTATTCGTATTTTTAATATAATTACGGATTATTATAATATGTTTTTTTCTTTGATTTTCTCGGTTTTCAAAGTCAAACTAGTACGTACGGACCAAAGCCATGTAAATACAAGTAATTACATACCAGATATGGGGGCGTCCACAAATTACGTGACGTGTTTAAGGGGGGAGAGGGTCGAGTCAAATCTCATCTAATCTTATGTTTGGTCTCGGCAAATCTCATTATTTTTTTTCTCATTGTAACAAAAAAATTACCACAAAATGTTGAATATACTAGTTACTAGGGCTTGCTTCGTTTAAAGGTTGCTTCTTCGTGCCGTCGCGTTCGTGCGCGGGTCCTACTCACTTTTGGTTGACTTTTTTATTCGACGATATCCTGCTCTGACAAAAAAATTAATGGTCACATTAGTTATTCATCTACTGAGTTGTCAAAAAATCCAACGCGTTTATAGCTGGTTAACACGTATTAAGTATATAAGTAGTCAACTAAATTTTTACTTATGACTTTATTTTGTGTTTACATGCAATTAATAACTTAAAATTAAGTTAAAATTTAGTTAACTACTTATCCACTTAATACGTGTAAACCAGCCTTTACGTAAGAAAACCACATTTTAAAAAATCTCACGCGAGATTGGGGGTTGGGGGAGGGGGTTGAATCAAATCTCACGATATTTAAACGGATAAACAAAAAACCGTCTAAAGCACCAATAAGGTACGTCAGGGACCAACAAAATGGAAGTTTTTACAGTCTTATCGAGCTCATCGTTAGCTTTTAAATAAAAAATAGATTAGCAGACGATAAAGGACCGGTGTAACCGTTCTATTAAACGGCTATTTCACAGTACATTTCATCACTTTATCTTTATTACGAAGCTAATCTAATTGAATTTGAACTTGAATTAGCATAATCGATACTGACAAGTATGGATAAGGGAACATAATTTCGTGATAGCTATTAATAGCTTGATTAACTTTACATTTATAAAAGACTGGAATATATTAAGATAATACGCGTGGGACGCAGCTTTTAATAATAATGTTGCATCTGACATTTATCGGTCGATAATAATAATAGATGATTTAAAATAACCATTTGTTAAAAACCTTTAATAACCCTTTATGGGTCGGTAATTCAGTAATTAGTATAAAAGACGTAAGGAAATTAAATAAGAACTGTTCATAATATTATTCTGTACCTATTGTAGCTATAAACATAACTACGAAAGGTACACAAAAATATGAATATGGTATACTTTACGCTCAGACTTCTAAATCGATATTGAAGAGGTACAAAATATTATGTACTTTAAAAAAGTAAACTTTTTCCCGAAAAGGTCATAGGATTAGTTTTCTTAGCAAAATATGTTCTTTGATCTGTCCCATCAACACCACCCCTTACTACTAATGATAAAAAAAAATAGTGCAAATATAGTAAAGTTGCAGACAAAATAATATTATTCTACTTCGTAAATATGCTTGCAGGTGGATTAAAGATTTACCGAGGACGCGAAGGGCCACGCGTTGTATCATTATAATAACTAATTAAATTTAAGTTATTTTAATGACTATTTATAGCTACAGCAACGCATTATTTTTTAAATAATTATCACTCCTTAATTCCCGTTTAACCACTCAATGTCGAAATTGATTCATTTTAATAACTACAACTCGACCTTCGTGATTTCAACAGCAAGAGTAAGTTAAGGTTGACATTTTCACAATCATAAGAAGTACGAAACAAATATTGTTTTTTTTTATTAAATCTTGGGCTTGGTAGTAGGTATATTAAAATGACGAGAATCAGACACACATAATGTCGTTAAAGTCATCCAAATGTCAGTTTGCACGTGGACGAAAGACAAAAACATGCCAAAAATTGTGTTTTTTGTATGGGAGCCCCCCGAAATATTAATTTTATTAAAAATTTATAATTATATATTAAAGTATATAATTTCATAATTAAATATTAAAGTATATACACATATAATTCAGGATTATGTGAAAATTTCAGGTGCCTACCACTTGCCATTATTGATATCGAGCAGAAAAGGCCAAAAAATCACGTGTGTTGTATGGGAGCCCCCCTTAAATATAAATATTATTTTCTTTTTAGTATTTGTTGTTATAGCGGCAACAGATATACATAATCTGTGAAAATTTCAGAAATCTGGCTATAGCGGTTCTTGGGATACAGCCTGGAGACAAACAGGGAGACAGACAGACAGACGGACAGACAGACGGACAGACAGACGGTTATACATCGAAGTCTCATCCTTGTTGGTGAGTAAGTTATGCTGAAAGCAAATTCTGGTGATAAAACAAATCATCGTGATCAAGCCAACTTTTTTTTTTGCATCAGGGATCAAAATAGAAAAACTTATTCATAGCTCAGAAAAGAACAAGCAGGTGTAGTTACAAATTGTGTTCCGTTTTCTGCGCTACAACAGTCACGGAAGCCATCTTCAGTAATTAAGCCATGCCGGAAATTATTTGCGGTTATTAATTTCTCGGATATGACGAAAAACATATTATTTCGTGGGCGAAAAACATATTTGGACAATATTATTGTATCATGTATAGCAATTATTATTAATTGATAAGGAAAACTACAAAAAATAGGACGCAATATTGTACGTTATGTTTCACACCTCTATCGTTGGTTTTAAGTACTTAATATTTTTTTGGATTGTAATTAGTAATTATAAGGATACGATGTAAAGCGAAAAAGGTTTTATAATAATTATTTTATAATAATTTTAGGATTGGTATTTAAAAAATATATCAAATAAAATATAACAAGTTACAATAATTTATGTGGACTAAGCTTTGGACGCATTCAACATTACAGTTATTAGATTAATATTGGCTACAAATTCACTCCTATATCCTAAACCTGATCATTATGAAATTATTGAACAAGAAACTGGGTAACTGTTTTAAAATAATAATTGTATAGACATAGGATGTAAAATCCAGCACTGAAAAAGTTTATAATATAAACATAATAATATATAAATTATAATGAGCAAAAATTATAAATATGTTTTCAAATTAAAATCGTGTTATAAGTAATTATAATGGGCGAATTTTGATAACAAGCGAATCTTCACTTTTAAGAGCTCATCTGACTCTAAAAATCAAACATCGTCCTTCTCTCTTCACACTCACGCCCGTCTTTCATATGCCAGGTGAAAAAGGACGGCGCGGAATCATCGCCGAGTTAGTTTTACTTGAATAAAAGACGAACTATAATGATTATGAAAAAAGTGTTTTGAGCAAATTTAGGTTTTATCAATACCTTTTTAGATATTAAAAAATATTAAACAAAAGACCGCAAACTTCGAAGATCCAAGCAAAAATGTGTCAAACTTCGAAGATCCAAGCAAAAATGTGTCTAAAACAAGGTTTTTTGTAAAAAAGAAACTATCGAGCATTTTTTCAGTAATCGTATTTTCGTCTTGAGCATTTAATCTTTATGAACTGAAGTTACAAGTAACTCAAAAAATCAGTTTTCTAGACCTTACAGATTTTGAGATCTAGGTTAAAGTATGTAGTCAAGTTAGGGTCATATGGGCTCTTAATAACCTTGACCCAGGAGAATCGAACCCGCGACCGCTACTCCTAACTGTAAAATAAATACGCAATGTAAAGTCTTCGGTCGTCCGAGGTTGAAAATTGAAATGGAACTTTATCGAAAGAATAAAGACTACCGACTCATAAAACTTTTAAAGTGTTTGCCGAAACAAAAGTAAACAATATGTCTCAGTAGACCTCTTAACGATGCGGTAGGTAAGGCAACCCACGTAAACGAAGAAAGCAAGAAATAGACTTTGCACAAATCACCTTCTTTATAATATTATGGTTTATGAAGCAACTTCATACTGAAAGTTTGTTAAATTGATGGTATGGATGATAGGTAAATATGGTATCTGATAAGTATTCAAAATATTTTTGTAACTAACAACTAAACTAGGTACTGACCTACATGTTCCCTAGAACATTTTTTGACCTGATTACTATCAAGCTAATTTTTCGTGAGAAGCTTCATTTTGATAAGATGAATACCTAACAATTGCCTCTGCGAAAATTCTCGGAAGTGGTAGCTAATAAATCATCGGTCTACGGGGATTTGTTGATAACAGAACCCTAAAACGGAACCCTAACTTATTTATATAATTTAACAGTAATGTTGTCCTACAAATAGAACGATCCATATTTTAGGACCATCAAATCGAAATATTTAATCCTTTCTATCTCTGTTAGCTTCCACTTTCGAGAATTTTCGCAGAGGCAATTGTTAGGTATTCATCTTATCAAAATGAAGCTTCTCACGAAAAATTAGCTTGATAGTAATCAGGTCAAAAAATGTTCTAGGGAACATGTAGGTCAGTACCTAGTTTAGTTGTAGTAGCAGAGGAAATTATTGTTCGTCTTATCAAAATGAAGCTGCTCACGAAAAATTTGCTTGATAGTAATAAGGTCAAAAAATGTTCTAGGGAACCTGTATTATAAAGTAATTGCACAGGACAAAAAATATAGTTACCTTTAAAGCCTTAAATAGGAAAAATAAAACAAAAATAAAGAAGTGTCTAATGAAATGAAATGAAATTTCACTTTAATAAGGTAACGAGAACAAGGCACATAACGTATCTAAAATAATACCTCTACACTAATAAAATGAAATCTAAACTTCACGTTCACACCTACTTAACATAAAAGGTGTAACATATGTGAACATTCTCAATATAATAGCAATAAATGAACCATCATGGTCGAAATTGATAAGATAAATAATCGGCCAAGTGCGAGATGGACTCGCGCACGAAGGGTTCCGTACTATAGAACAAAAATAGGAAAAAAATGTGTTTTTGTATGGGAGCCCACCTCAATTATTTATTTTATTGAAATTTTATTATTAATTATTAAAATATAAATACAATTGAGTATTTTGTGAATATTTCAGGTTCCTATCTATTGCCATTATTTATATCGAGCAAAAAATGCCAAATAAATCACGTTTGTTTTATGGGAGACCCCCATTAATATTCAATTTATTTTGTTTTTAGTATTTTCTGTTATAGCGGCAACAGAAATACATAATCTATAAAAAAATCATCTCTTTAGCAATTACCGTTCTTGAGTTACAGTCTGGAGACAGACAGACGGATAGACAGAAAGACGGACAGAAAGACATCGAAGTCTTAGTAATAGGGTCCCAATTTTACCCTTTGGGTACGGAACCCTGAAAATGTAAAATATTTATTGAGGTGTATTTTATAGAATTTTACTGCTCTGATTACGCTCCAGAGCCTCATATCGTGACAGTTTTAAAAGTATTTTAACTAACAATGTTTTTGTCAGTTCTGAAATGTTGATAAATTAAATTTCAAATTGTTTTTCAAACACTACACTCACAAATATTTTTTTTATCGTTTCCTAAATGTTTTTGTTGTTTTAGATACAGATTCAATTTAAACCCCGTACTTTAATTCAAATAAAAAATAATATGATAAAGTTAATTATAATATATGATAATAGCTCCCACACCGGTTTCGGTGACGGTGGCCGGTTTCATTGAAACCAGGCCAGCTACGCAGGAGTAATTTTATAGTGCCCAAGTGTGTGCGCAGTACACAAGAGCACTCTCTATTCCTTTACTCTCATAACCCAGTGGGGCGGAAGACCGACACGACCGGTGAGAGATCAGGCGCAGGACCGACTTTTTACATGCCCATCCGACGCATGGATCATCTTACTTGTCAGACAATCAGGTGATCAGCCTGCATTGTCCTAACCAAACTTGGAAATAACATGTTTCCAACGCGGGAATCGAACCTCGACCTCCGAGTCAAGAGCCGCGCTCTATACCACTAGACCACGGAGGCGTTAATATATACCTATATTATATATAGCTATATATCGATTTAATATATACCTATATTATAAAGCATAGATAAAATTAATAAAAATAGTTAACTGTAATTAACTGATCCACATTAAATCATTAAAATGCCCAATGATAGAACCGATTATAATGTCATTTAAATTATTGAATAGCGAAATAGGCTCAGAATATACTTGAATACTTAATATTCATCAAAGGTATTTATTTTATCAAAAAACCTTGTCACCTCGCGTCAATCGTTAAGTGAACAAACCAGAAACAAGTTGTCTTATCGTGATCTCTGATGACTATCTCGATTACTAATCACATTTGCATCACCTGTGTGATGTGTCTTAAGTAAGATGAACACTGATACGAAGCGGATAAGAATTTGTTGACACTTTTTTTTGTTTTGATAACATTTTGTTTTTTTTTCCTTGTCGTTCAAAGACTTTAAAAATAATCCCTCCTTTTTCGAAGTGAACTAAAAGCCAAAAGAATATTCCTACGTTTTGAATATAAAACATGTCGAATATTTTAGAGTATAACACTGGAATCGCAGGTGGAAAGTCCCGCGGCTATGCCTCCGCCATTCAAAGATCGAAGGTTAAACGAACCGTTTAGGTACTTCCCAGTCGATCAGGCCATGAAAATAGCGAATACGTACGGAGTATTTGAAATACATGGAGCTAGAATAATGATAGATTTCAACAACTAGATGGTATTAAAATGTTAAACGAAATAATACGTCATATTTTATTTATATAAAAAGTCAAAGTAGGACAATTTCATTCAAGTTGTCCAAATAATGAGATTAAAGAGAATCCTAATAATGATGAGTTTAGAAATGTTCATTCATTAACTATTATATTTCACAATGGACATAAAATATGTAGTTATTGGTGGTCAAGATTTTAAATATTGAACAGTAATTTAGCCTCAATGGGAGTAATATTATAAAAAATAAAAAGATTCGAAAACGTTTTTACATTTTGTTAAATTGGTCCTTCAAGTAACGTCAAAATGTCCGCAGCTGCTTCTCGCAATTATTCGGTAATGTATCAGGATTTTTCATATTAGGGCTGACGATCGGGGCTTTATGGCTCCAAAATAATTTGTACCCGTGAATTTGGTCCCATAACTCCCGCTATAGCTCCGTACAGTCGTAATCCCCACGCGGTGAATCTTTAAGCTGTCCGAGATTGGATCGGCTGTTCTTTATATCGTGTTGAAAATTCATCCTCTTTTATCTTTTATCTAGTTTGCCCTTGTTCGGCGTTTTATTAAAATTTCTTTGTTGTTTTAAGTATAGTAACTTCCTTATGTATCAGCTTCTTATCACAATTTAAAAAGATTTTAAAAATACGACAACTTAATATTATAATATTAAAAAAAATATGTGACGAGCCCAATTAATCTTAAAAGTGTAGAAATCGCCCATGACTATTAACAATGTCGGATGTGCAAAATCTTTTTTTTTTGTTTTATTTCATAAAATATGTCCTTATAACCAAAGCTATCGTGAGCTGAAAAGAAAAAATATATATTATGCGTAGTTTCTGAAATAGCCACATTAAAAATGTCGTATATTACTAAGATAGCCCGCTAACAATGTCGGATAGTCACTACCTACGTTATTAACGGATCGCGGAAGCGAGTAATAGCGCACGATGTGCCACATCCGACTATGTTAGGGAATGGACGTCGCGCTGTCACTTGATTTTTTGCTACCGTAGTTATATTTTTTTACTTTTCGACGCCATTTTTAATATCTACAAGATCAGCACGGACAATTAAAACTTGGTACTCAACGAAATTAAGAAAAATATAGTAAAAGGCAAAAAATGCTGATGGTAATATTATGTCCAAAGCTAACGCTAGTGCAGAAAATGGTATTTACTATTCTTTATAATGTTTTTAAATATTTTTAACAGTATAGCTTATGTTTTATTGCTTTAGATTTGATTATGAGATGAATTCTTAACTTCATCAACATTAATTTATCGTAGGTAACTTAAAATTGTAGGATGTACCACATCCAACGTTCTTAACCGGTTTTTCAAATGTGTAAAATGTCGGTGGTACCACATACGACATTTTTAATCGGTTTTATAAATGGTTAAATTGTCGGTAGTGCCACTTCTGACATTATTATGTGGATTTAGAAATTGATAAAATGTCGGTAGTACTAAATCGTAATCATTTCATTTACTTTTCTTATTGATGTGGCGCTTGTAGTTTGTACCTTATCTGTCGTTGCTTACCGACTTTTAAGAAATTTCAGAAGGCTTTAAAATGGGTAATTTTTGCGCGAAAATTAGGTTTTAGTTGGCACATGTCATACATAATCAATTAATATAATTTTTTATTTATTAATCGTATTTTTCATGGTTTTGCGATTTGGTGACTAGTAGCCGCAATAAAGCCAGACTTTCTTGGCATTTTGCTATTAAGCAGGTAGGCAACAAACATAAAGATTTACTCAAATTATGTAAAAGTGACATAATTCCCAAAAATAATATCTAAAATGCTATTTAAAATACCACAATGGATCAGAGAAAATCTCGGATGAAGAAGACTGCTTTTGAATAATTAATCTAATAAATACTAATCTTAATTTTTCATGTAAACAAAGGCTGTGGTGGTACGTAAGTGTCCTAAAATGTAGAAATTATTAAGAACTACTTGACTCCGCGAACTTCGTTTCATGGGCCTGCAAAACATTCAGTCCTTCGTCAGTACTTTCTGTATTCCCCACACATTTAAGCACTATCATATCTCCAGCATACTCGGAAGATCTAGATGAGATCAATAGCCGGTCGTTCGACTTGCAAATATAATATTTTCCATTACACATTCGTGGTAGCCGCCGCCGTTGCCGCGTCGGCGCGGGCGCCTTATTTTGAGCTTTAATCAAACTGTCCTTACTTCTAAAATATTTGGCTTATGGTAATAATTTAAAGGACAATTCTATTTTCACATAATTCCAATTAATATTTTGATATTTATGTAGGTTAATAACGAATATGCAAAAAAAGTCACGCTAGAAGGAGATGATTTGAAGTAAATTTTTTAATGAAAGTAATGGTTATTATTCGTTAACCATAAAAGATAGACATAAGCTGCCCTGGGCTTTTTTGTAGATAATGATGAGTACTATAAACATGTATAACATTATTTTGATGTATCATCAGTATTTTTCGTAGCGGAAGCGAAATAATGAAATTTTTACCACTTTGGGCTATTTTTTTGCTATTTTCGGTAAGATTCCTAATATTTTTCAGTATAATACATAGCCTGTGTTCTTTGCAAATGATGTAGCTTTTCAAAAGTAAAAGAATTTTTAAAATTAGTTCAGTAGTTATTGAGCCCATTCAATACAAACAAACATACGAATAAAATAAACTTTTTCTGATTATAATTAATATATATTTTTTTATTGTTTATTTTGTTTAGTTAATTTATGTTATGCTATCAAAAAGTCAACAAAGTAGTGTTGGTAATAATTTTTAATTTCAATGTTTTAAGTGAGTTTTCATTTCGGATGAAAATTTGATTTTCCGAATTATTTAAACCATAAGAATTGTTTTGTATTTTCATACGTACATTGTTTTTACGTTTTATTTGACAGAAGTCCATAAAACAATTTTTTTTTTCTTTAAATTGTTGTCGTTTTTGTTGGTAATTTCTACATGCGACATATTTTTAAATTAACAGTTATCACTTAACAATGAGGTAAATGCCACTTCCGACAAGCAATCGTCGATTTTCTACAAGCAACAATGTCGGTTCTGGCACTTCCGACGAATCAGCATTACTCGTACCCCGTTAAAAAGGTCAGAAGTGACTTTTCTCATATTTAGGCATAAAATACGACATACTCATAATAACATATCAAACATAAATAACTTTTATAGTATTACCCTGAAATTTCATGATCCTACTTGAAATAAGTAAAAAGTTATGCACAATGTAGACTTCGAATCGCTCTCTTGTAAAGTTGTCGTTTTTCACATCCGACATTGTTAATAGTCATGGGCGAAATTAAAGATAAAAAATCAATGTTGCCCTTAAAATTCTCATGGACGATGCTCAAAAACAGGATCGAAGCTTTGAATATTTCAGTGTAAACGCAAACGTAAGAAGTTCTAATGATAAATTCAAATCTCGACCCGTCGGGAACAAAGCAATCAGACGCGGAACAAAGGTTAGCGAGCCTGCGGCAGAAGTTACGTACAAACTTGCGGCGAAAAGACCGTACGCCGACTTTGCGCCGCGCGCTGTTGATTAAAATTGGCCGTATTTGAGCACGTTTGATTCCAACGCGGTTTTACTGATTGGGCCGGATATTAGGCATTTATATACTGTTTTCTACTAATTTGTGCAGTCCGTTTTAATTAAGTTTAAAATGGACTGCACAAATTAGTAAAGGTTTTTGTTGGATGGTTAAAGCGGCAACTGTAATAAACGCCAATATTTTTTTTACTATATCATGGTATGTAAATAAGGTGCAGCCATAGCATGTAGGTATGAAGTGTAAGCTTTTACCATTGTGTCATAACTATTTAAACGAGAACGATAATCACATCATCGATATTCTTTTCTAAGGTAGATAACAAAAAATATTTTTTTTTATTAATTATTTAAATCATACTAAATGTAAAGAAAGAAATATTGAAATTCTTATAGAGTATGAGCTACGAGTTTAAATAACTTTTGAAAGTTCAGCCTCTACCCGCACAATAATAGCATTTCTACCTTTGAAGTAAACATAAACTATTTTCTTTAGACCTGAATTTAGTTCAGCAGTCATAACACCGGCCATAATAAATTATTCTAGAGCCTTCCGTAATCCGTATGCGGTTGAAACGAAGTTATTACGACCAAGGTGTTGTGAATTGCTTCTGTTTCATGCGGTCTATACAATATGGCTACCGCCAGTATTTGCAAGATGAATTCTATTTCGAGTCTTTAGCTATGAAGCTAGGATTGACTTTGAAAGTTTGCTGGTAGAGATTTGAAAATAAAAATAAAGTAGTTATTTAAATAGATCTAAAGATGCTTTGATCCTTGTTTTGTAAAATCAAATAGATTTTAAGTAACATGCGATCTCAAAAAGATCGATAATAACTAGAACTAGTTTATCAAGAATAACAAATTTTGAAATTGATAATTAATTACAACACCTTTATCAAAATTATCATCAAAAATATATAATTTATATTTATTAATACGCGAGCGAAAAACTTTGGATCCCTTTTGACGAAAAATGCGAAAACGTAGGTGAATCAAATTTTGCACAGTTATAGTTTATATGGTGAAGGAGTGCATCGAGCTAATAATGTTGTTTTGAAACATATTTTTTTTAACAAATAAAACATTACACACACTAAAACACACACAATATTAGGACATTTTCCAGCCTGTCATCATTTGACTTTATTAATCTGAGCCTGTCGCAGGAATTATGTCTAAAAATAATAAAGTCAATATTTTGATAATATAATAAAAATAGAAAAGCGTTGAAATTTGAAAGTTATAATTTAATTTTTTATTTGAGGTCGAATTTCGACTATTGGGCGATCTCTAGTTGTCTTAAATTAAAGAGGAATAAATTCCTCTTTAATTTAAGAAGCCCTCACTTGTTATAAGTTAAATATCAGTCTTCCCAATCTGATCAGAAACACAAACAGGGTCTCTAAAGTTTTGAATCCCGCGTAAAGTTCTTACCGCTTCATGGGTTAACAAGTAACGTTTTAAGCGAGCGCAAACTGAATCGGTTTTATTTCATTACTAATTTCATATCATAAGCCTAATATTTGATCGCCATTCCGAGGTAGGTATGCTAACTTTTATTTTATTTTATAAAGAGGAACTGTAACGCATAAACTAGTAGTTAGTACCTAGTAGTAGTAATAAAAATTATGAGGGGGTCAAAAGTGGCTGCAAATGGTTCGTGTAATATTATACACACACGGTGCTGCTCGCCAGTTCTGTTAAACTTGAACTTGGCTTGACACGCTACTTTTAAGTTTTATGTAGGTATGTTGACATTGTATAATTTTAAGTGGGTCTTTCACTGGTTCACACCACAGATTTTCGAACCGCGGTTCGAAACAGCGAAGAACTGTTTTTGAAAATTTTTTTTAATTCCCGATTCATACCGCGGTGATTGGTGTAAAACCACTAATTAATTATTTTTTGGTATGGGTGTCTACCAATCTTGTAGATGATCTTTTGAGGAAAAGATCCCCCGATCCCCCCGATCTCGTGAAATGCTCAACACTTTTTTGCTTATAACTTTTATAATTTTTAATTTAGGGTAAAAAGTTATATTATAAACAGTGCCTGGATGACCGAGCTTTGCTCGGTATAGCATACACTCATTGACTTCGTGTTACTTAATAACGCCATCTGCTGGTCGTTAAAACAATTAGTTGCTAACAAGATAGTATTATTATTCGCCAATAGATGTCAGGAAGAGTCATATTTTTCAGTTTATCGATTATCGATAAAACACGAATAAGAAGACATTTTCTGAAAATGATTCCTAGCTAGATCGATTTATCGCCCCCGAAACCCCCTATATACTAAATTTCATGAAAATCGTTGGAGCCGATTCCGAGATTCCAATTATACAGGCTGTAACAAAAATAAGTGATAATACTTTAGGGTGTGTACGTGTTCCTTGTAAAGAGTTCACTGTGAAAGTAGCAGCGCTGAAAGACCAAACATTTTTTTCACTTTTGTATGGGGAAACTCGTGACGCTCGGGCCCTTGCCCATACAAAAGTGAAAAAAAAATTCGTCTTTCAGAGCTGCTACTTTCACAGTGAACTCTCTACAAGGAACACGTACACACCCTAAAGTATTATCACTTATTTTTGTTACACCCTGTATATATATATATATATATATATATATATATATATATATATATATATATATACAAGAATTGCTCGTTTAAAGATATAAGATATTTGTAGGCAAAATAATTAGCAACAAATTATGAGTTTACAAATTATCGCGAAAATAGTGTTGTCACTCCTTTTTTCAAGATTGCGGCCGGGGTACAAGGGTGGCGACCCCACAAACTTGAGGTTAAGCTTTTATTGACCCCACCCCCCCAACATATCCCAAAAATAAAATTGCGTCCTCCAATAAATGCAATATTCGGTCCTCAAATTGTAACATTTCAATAGACATAATATATTTAGCTAGTTAATATTATTATTTAAGGAAGACTAGGAGAAAAAATGAATTGACATTACGTTAAAATGCACTTTACTAAGTAAATCCAACTAAGTAATATTGTTTTAGAATGCGCCTATTCAACATTCTCATCATCTAAGGTTGGCTGGTAGAGAATGCCACTAGGCATTAAGCCCGCCTATGTAAATATTTGCATGAAGTGTTTAAATAAATAAATAAATAAAATAAATCTTTAATTAAAAATTAATGCCTCCTGTTGTGGACATTAGAATGACAACATTATTGTTAATGCTAACACTTCCAAATGCTGTGATATTTCCTTTTGCAGCGGCAATTCGGAAAAGGAAATTCAATTAATCGTATAGCATCAAGAGGTGTCTAATATTGTTGTAATGGGCCGTCCGGTCATTTGAGCCCACACATTACAGATTAATCAAGAACAATAAACAAGAGAATGCTGATGATATATCCATTTACGCCAATATTAATCAATCTTAACAACGCTCACCACCCAACAAGGACCTCCCGCGACAAAGCCGTCACCATGTCTAATTGTGTAAAACCTACAAAACGTCATGTTCAATCAATTCTTTGCTCATCACTGCTCGTTTATTTAACACATACAATAAACGGCTCGTACGCTTTTATCTTTATTGTCATAAGAACCATTTTCGTTTGACTCAATTTACGAGTGTGTAACTTATAACCGCTTGTCGTAATTTCTTTAACGCGTCTGTCTATTTACTTTGATTGAAAGGTCAATGATGTTTATTGAATTTTAAGCTTAAATGAATTATAAAATCTTGTTTAATTATTTTACTATTATCAAATAAATTAATAACTTATTCGTAAGGCTGTTGACAAATCATATCTTATGATTTCATATCAATTCTTATTTTTAATTTCTCACAAATAGGCATTGCGTAAAATTAAATATTCATTTTCATAACAAACAGAAATAGTAAATGTAACTTACATCAAAGTTTAACAGCTAAAGGTGCGTCCACATTTGTATCATTTGCGCGATCAGATCTCCGATCAGATCTCCGTCGCGATCATCGCGCCGTATCAAGTATGCGTATCATAGTGTGGACTGTGGTCGCCTATTAGATCATTCTGCCGATCATGCGCGTATTTGATACGACACGTATCAGATACGCGGTTAATAGCGATCGGGGCGTATCATGATACGCGTATCATTTTGATACGCGCCGGAGATCTGATCGCGCAAATGATACAAATGTGGACACACCCTAACGCGCACATAATTTTGTGTCTTGCTAGCTCTTACAGAAAAGTTACATACAAATATTTTATATGATATTGAATGTACCGTAACTTCTTGGTGGAAATTCATGTTTCACAGTAATAATATACACTTTTCATGCACTTTTTCCACTTTTATTAATAACAATTATGTTTTACACGACCGGTTTCGATAAAATCATCATCAGGTGTAGTGAAGGTAATTTTCAATTTTTAAATAATTGGTAAACAAAAATAGGGTTGTCAGCGTCATGATGACAAATATTTTAGCCTGAATGAAATAATATTAGCTCTTCCTAAAAATGCCGTAATAAACCAAATAAAAGTTCTATTGACACTGTGTCTGCGCGCACACTAATGTTTTTTTAGCGTTGAGTGTCCACTGTCCAATGATCCTACTTTATGTTCACTTACGTCCAAACATCGTTCCCAACAAAAATCTCTGAGTGTTTCTAAATCCGACAGCAGAAGTATACTATAATCTCTGTTATTTATATGAGTACCCACTATTTATATAGTAAACTGGCTTTATCTCTAAAATATAGCCCCTGTGTAAATGTATAAGGCATTAGTCTGGTCCCATAGGCCCTCCGTTAAGTTCGAAGCCTCTGAAAGCGAGGAATATTATGTAAATTGTGATGTTGATACTTTTTTTATAAAATATTTGGTAACGTGATACTTTAATAAAAGGCTTCTTACGATCGATGCCGATATTGTTGAAGGTTAATTGAAGATTCAGGTTAAAGGTAACCTGCCGTCCTAGAATTTGGCTTACACGTTAATTTCATAATATTGGTTATAGTTTAGTAAAAATGCTATGTAAAATTAGCTATGATAAAAATTAAAATTACTTTTTCATGTAAAATTCTACTGTACACCTTAAATAAAGTCAGAAAACAACAAAACAAAATGTGTTTCTATAGAATACTGTATTTACGCAGGTAGAGTCCCGGATAAAAAATCATATGCCTAACTGTTATAATAAAATATATTGTAGTTTATATTTTAGTTCATACATTAATTTAAGTCGGTGAAAATAGAAAAGGTGCTTAAATAATTGAGGCTACCTAAAATATATATGCCAGTTAATAACATAGAAGGTAAGGTCGTTAGGTTCTTTATAGCTCCAAACATAAATAACAAAAGTACATGGCTCAATTTAATACCCGACTGTATATTAAGCCACTCGTCACAAGTAATAAGAAAGCTAAACAAAAGTACATTCTATGTCAAACACGATAGAGTCTGTTGTTCTGTGACCATCTCGTAACAGTTTGTTTCGCGTAACGCTTCATTGATTTTTAATGTGACATAAAGTTGAAGGACACCACATCCCTTAATTAAGTCCTGAAAAACGTTCTATCAACCTGCAAATAAAATATTTCATGACTTGTGATTAGGAATATGATAAGTTATTTAAAGAGTCTGCTACACTTTCTGCGAATTCTAACTACCAACCTCAAATAATCTTATATCTTTAAACGAGCAATTATTGTATATATATAAATATATAATTGGAATCTCGGAATCGGCTCCAACGATTTTCATGAAATTTAGTATATAGGGGGTTTCGGGGGCGATAAATCGATCTAGCTAGGAATCATTTTTAGAAAATGTCATTTTATTCGTGTTTTACCGAATTCCGAGCAAAGCTCGGTCAAATAGCTAGTGTTTCTTAACATTCAACAATAGACAATAGGCAGTCAACGGCAAAATTTTCGCAGTACAGTCGAATCAACCACGGCAATTAAATTTGAAATCAAGAACAAGAAAACAAATCCTGATTTTAATTGAAGCAATTTGGTTGGAGTAATTGTAAAACAATCCAAGCCTCCTTTAAAATTGAATTAACATTATCTTTGTTTCAAAGCTCCTTTTAATTAAGTATTTAGTTTTTATAATAATTCTTCGTACCTATAAAATAATGTACGCGTATTTTCTAAAATTCTATGTATTTTTTTTGGGTAGGTTATTCGTTCAGGTAATTTAATGAATTATTTATTCAGAATAACATTTATATAAACAATATTACGTAAATTATAAAAACCTAACATTTAGAATTGTTCTCTATGTGTTAGCTCTAGTGTATAGAACAATGATATTCTATGTTACTAACGTAACTAGATTGGAAGTTTACGGTAGCAACGCGTTGCCACTTCGAAGATCCTGCAGGCATATCTCACATACATAATGACATAACGAATATATGACTTGACATTGTCTTTTGAACAAAAAGTGGTTACGCATTTCTGAGAATCTTTTGTAAGACATTGCTACTCTAGTATTTTAGAAACTCATTGGTATAGAAGCAGTCTTCATGATCTGGATAAACTAAGCAACTAAATTTGTTTTGACACCTCATAAAAAGTACTCCGGTACCACAACGTTGCAATTTTCAAATCATACATAAAATTACCGTTTGCGTTACAATATTAAAACGTGTTAATCTGTGTCATTATCAAGGATCTAAGACTCGTTTCTAGTTAGTATATTTGACACAAAATTGTAATTTCGAAATCCGTTACAACTTACGTCAGATATCCGAATATTCAACAATTATTTTCAATAAAGGTCTAACGAGGGATCGCGCGCGCCCGTTTCTTTGGAGTCAAATATCTCGTTAAACATAAACTATAATGAAAGCTTAAGAGGGTATTATTAGGATATCGTATCCGGGCAATCCTTTCAACCCGAGGACCCGAAGTCCATCATATCTCCGCCAAACAAAGCAAGTATAAAGTGAATATAAAGGATAATGTTATAAATTCCTCTGGCCGTTGTCCGCAAAGCTGATATAATATTCGTATATGAAGAGCGGATAAGCCCACTTTGAAACAAGATACAATACGGGACCATCAAAATACGCCTCTCAAAGGTTATATTTATCATTTACCGCAATATTTTATATGTAATCACCGGGGGATATGCTCAAAGGCTAATGTATACCGGTGGCGGAAGGTCCGAAATAATTTCTATCGGCTTTCTCTTCCAAGAACTAAGCATTTTATTACTTTTGTCAAACGTTTCATACGTATTAATTTGCTATATTATTTTTATAAGAAGCCTTTGCTATTCGTCCAGTTCATTACGAAGTTTTTTTTTGTGGTAGGCAGTATCATTGTTCTTTTTTACAGAATGCGACTTTTATGGCCAAATTTTTACCAAAAAACGCGGCCATTAATCGTCGAACGTAGGCGGAGAGCTCGATGATAAATGATAGTAAAATATTCAAAATCCATCCAAATATGTTTAACTGTTGAAACATTTTTAACTGTGCCACCGTGATAAATCATAAGTATCGTCAATGATTATGTTAACAAGTTTATTGCCTAAATTTCACTTCTGACCGGCTAACAACGTTAAATATCGTTAATCGATCGAATGAAAGAAGCGGAAGGCGTTAAAACTTTCGATCGTGACATTCGACCTGTAACAACAATAGGTATTTGGCGTGAATAATTTATTCGAAGTCACAGAAGCTAATAGATAATATACGATAGTAGAAATATTTTTCTCAAATTACACGGTGTGATAGAAAAATATTAATAGAAATGTGACTTAGATCTGACCTGAACGCCCTCATAGCGACGACGTAAGAGAGTTATAAACACGTGTTATAAACTAAATAAATAAATTTGATAGTAAATAAATATGTATGTAGAGACTTTATCCTATCCCTAGGTTCCAAATAATTCCTCGTAAACTCGGTTGAAGAGCTTTATAAAAGAACCATTTTCGTTTGAAATAAAATAGGGATTAAGAGAATTTTATAAACCCTAAAGATTTTTAAAGTAAGCAAGGAACACTTTAGAAAATAGTAAAACATCAAAATCATAGAGGTTGGTGAATTTTACGATACATGGCTGATGCGGTTAGCCAAGTCACCTATACAAGGTGTAACAAAACTAAGTGATAACTGATAATACTTTAGGGTATGTACGTGTTCCTTGTTGAGAGTTCTCTGTGAAAGTAGCAGCGCTGAAAGACCAATTTTAATACAACATATATTTAATATTACATACAAAAGTGAAAAAATAAAATTGGTCTTTCAGCGCTGCTACTTTCACAGTGAACTCTATACAAGGAATCTGACCTGACGATTTTGTAGATTTTGTATAGACGGTCAACGACTGTCAGGCAGCCTGCTGACCAGAGCCTGCAGGCGGACTGTTAATGTGTGGGACCCTTTAGGAAACCTAAACCCTTTATCGGTGTATATTATTGTTGCATTTTTTTTTTCATATTTTCTGGGGTCATAATGATTACGTCAAAAGAAACAATAAATTTGTTGGGCAAGATTCTCCTGTAAGTCCGGTTTATTCAGACAAATAGTCCCTTCGTAAATCATTCTTGGGAGGCAATGCTTTTTCCGCGTCGACTTCAATTAGAGCATTCCATTTCATTGGTCATTACCCTTCTGTGTCTATGGCGTTGAAAATTACTTTACTTTTTGTTCTACAGACTAAATGAGCAGGCTGAATGGATTTTAATTGGCAAAACTCAGCATTTAGTTTTAGTAAACTGTTAGAAGAGTACTTTAATTTTATATTTATTATTTTGTTAAAATAAGTTTTCATCCAGAGAAAATATCATTGCAGAGAAGTAATAAAATTTAACAATTATTTTGCATTTTTGTGTTTACTCACTAGTACTGAGTTAAAAAAGTTTTACAACTTTTGTTGAGATTGGAGAATGGATATTCAGAATATTCCACACTTATTTCAACCTAGATTATTTTCGCTTCTTTGTATCGCCGTTGTTCTTTTATTGTGCAAAAATGAATCGAATTCGTTATAAGGTGTAAATATAACCTGGAACCCTGAGGTCTCTTTCAACCTTTCAACCACAGAAATTTAGTATTTATGTATAGTATTATTGTATATATTATGTATATTTGTATATTAATTCATATAGGTAATCTTAACAATAGATTTGTATTCTTTTGTTTGCGCACGCACACTTATCTCTTCTGCAATTTCACCTTCGCTCCTGGTTGCCTGGAAGAGATTGCTACCTAGTAATAAGGCCGCCATTGTGACACCTATGTATTATTTTTGTTTTTATATTTGTATTCTCTCTGTATTGTGTGCACAATAAAGAATATTTGAATTGAATTGAATTGAAATGGATCTTTTCTGTGCTTTCAACCAATTCGGTTCCGCGGTATTAACGTTGAAGACGTAATAGACAATAGACATAATATGTATACTTTTATTACGCCAATGCAAAACAGACATGTACCTACTTGCTGTGTAAAATATTTCTACAATTCAACATAATATAACGTTGTGCGAGCAAAAATTTTCTACATAGGACAGGATGCTTCGAAGTGCGATTTTCACACGAGCACTTGTAAACTACGTAGTAGGTCACCGGGTGCATTTACATATTGAAACGCTACTTCAGCAGTAATAAAGTTGAATATTACGCGCACATTTCATGCCACTGTCTTTGAGGAGGCAAGTGAAGAAATATTTCGGCCATAATAAAGTATGACTATTGGCTAGGCTCTAACTTCCTACCAAAACGAACGCAACGAAAAGATGCCAAAGGTGTTGAAAATTTGCCGCAAGCGACCACGACCGACAATTATTATTTTTAACAAAAAATTAAAACCGACTTTCAAGGTAAAAACAATAATAATATGAACTAAAAAGTATTAAATAACTCTTACTCTTATAATAGTGCCTTTTTCAGAATTCGTCTAAATCTCAACTATTTCTGTACTGAAGTCGGTACCAGCTAATTTTATCGTGAATTCAGTCAATGTCAGAATATCTGAAGCTTTTGGGACTGGTACCTTTTTTGTATCTTGTGCAATAAATAATGTGGAATGGCTCATTATTCGTGTCTAAATCTAGAAAACTTGAAGAACTCCGAAATTGTTAGTACTTGCCGAACCCGATCGTATCGACAGCTTTAAAAGGTAAAAAACACACACAGGCACACTAATATCACAGCTATTATGTGTCATCTTTTCATACTACTAATTACATTAATAATTGTTATCAGTGTATTTTCAATATTGAATTATGTATTTTAATCGAATGCGTATCCTTCAGAAACAAAGTTACTACTTAGAACAAAAAGCGATGAAACTTTCTTTGTTTCAAAGGAAGGCTCTCCTTATTTTAAAGTGCTCTGGTGTTCCCTTTATCTGATAGAAGTTAAAAGTACTTTAAGTGACAGAGGATTTACATGGTTCTTAAGCTAGTTTGAGATATAAAAGTATCTATCGTTTATAAGCAATCAGTTCTATACTTAATATTTTAAAAAAAAACGTGCGTTTGTACTTCTTAGGCTCTAAACACACTAGGCTGAATTACGCCGCGTTTAAAATGCATACAAAATACGGGCCGAATACGACGGGTGACACACTATTACGTCGCGTTTTGTATGCGTTTGACATTTGCGGCGGAAATTACGCCGGCGTAATTCAGCCTAGTGTGTTTAGACACCAAGTCCTATCCTATCCTATAAATTTTGATACTTTGAAACGAATAATAATGACTTGTCATATATTTTTAACCATAACACTTAATGTTACCGTCGCCTAAGTTCTAAACAAGTACAAAAAATCGGCCAAACTTGCGCACGAAGGGTTCCTTAGCAATTTAGCTCAAAGTCAGGCAGATAATATTATATAGAATGTTATCACTGTTCTCAAGCCACAAGCAGACGGACAGAATATAGGCAGATGGACAGACCGCGAAGTCTTAGTAATCTCAATTAGATACTATGGTATCCCTATTAATAGGGGTACTAATAACTTTAGGTATGGAACCCTAAAAACGATGTTCAATAAATAATTCCTCGTCCAAAATCATATCCGTGTAACGTTCCCGAAACGCGACGCGAATATCAATACAGCAATGAATTTAATTAAACCGGCGCACAAACACTCAAGTTTTTATCGGTTTTTAATGAAATCCTTTGTTCCTGTAATGAGTTTGCCAATGGATAATTATTAAAGGTCTTCTTGCTCTCGGGCTGTGCTAATTCATTAACAGCTACTTGACTATCTGTTAATTAAACGCTTCCCTATAATCGTATAACCTAATCTAATCTCAATCATTGTTTATATTATTGCCTAACCCCTTTCGGCAAATAAGACTGATTATCATACTTATTATTGTGCTCATAATATTTAATGTTAGATTCTCGAGTCACTAAAAATTTTTAAAAAAGTCTAAAGCTTCTAATTCTTTTTTCGGCCCGGTTTTAACTCAATCTTGTCGAAACAAGAAATAATTAAATTGGTGCCCACCTACAAGAAAGAAGAAACCAGTAAATTTCACCTTGTTCGGTGACTAGCGTATATTGTACTGTCTGTACTAATAGTTTAAATACAGCTGTAAATATTTGATAATAATTTAATAATTGATCGGACTAAATAGATTTCTAATCAATCTAATCCCGAGATCCTAAGATAACTAGTCATGTAGTTGTGGATGAGTGCTACTTATAAGTTGCAAAAAATGAAGGTAAAGGTTATTTATTGTAAATAGTTGTTTTGTTTTTCTAAGTTAAATAAATGTAAATTATATTAAGTATATAATGTTGTTTAAAAACTTTTTTTTTTAATATAGATTTAAAAAAATGTTTTTAAACAACATTATATAATATCATTTACATTTATTTAACTTAGAAAAACAAAACAACTACCATTATTCATGCAAAGGTGTAATTTTAAAACGAAAGTGTAAACAAGACCGAAGAAGTTAAATAAGTGTGAGTGACACTCTGCTGGTGTGGACAGTGGTCACAGAAGGCAGTGATTACTATTGAGCAATGATTTTGGTGGATTTTATAAAAAAAAGTATTATCTTATATCGGCGAAAATGGAGTTAAACAAGGTCCAGCCCACAAAAGAAGCAACAAATTTTATATTAAATGTGTTTATTTATAGCGAAATTTGCTAAGGCTTAGGGTAAATTATTTTAAATGATCTTGAAATATCCGGTCCCAAAATTTACATAAGCCGTGGAAACGCAGCTTATCCCCACAAAACTTATCTTAATGTATTTGTTGAGTTTGCAGAATCTTTTAGTCTGTCGAAAATAACTGCTCTATTTGGAACATTTATTGCATAGTTTTATGAAAATTGTGGAAAAAGTAGGAATTTAGCAACTGACCAGTACATTACACAATTATTTCAAAATTTTTAAATGTTGCCTTCTTCGTTGCAATTAAATTAGTTTATCGCTTGGGAACCGTTTATAAAAACATAATACACCTAAAATATCTGCTACTAATAACTATATTATACTTTTCATCAAATCAGGTACAGGAGGACAGAACATTTTCAGATTTTTAATATTACTGTAGAGTGTAGACGCAGTTTGACTTATTAGTTATTACCGAAATGTAATCTTATTTCGCTAAATATGCAAATTATTTTTCAATTAAAATAGATAAATATATCCAAAGTAATTACATCCAAAGATTTACCTTTCATTTTGTCAAAGGATCATTGCCAAAATTACATTCTTCAACGTTAAAATGATGTCTTTGGCTTGGGACGTTAAAGTACACAGAAAAGATTAAGCCAGGGTTAGATTGCGAACTGGGGTCATCCGTCAATATTTACTTGGAAAATAATTTCGGCTGTTTGCTTTGTATTTTCAAATCAACGTCGGAAGGAAAAATGTGACTCCGATTATTTCGTGTTTTTCTTTTCGTAAAACTTTTTGGATCTGTATAATATTACTTTATTCAGTTTAATTATCTTTCTTTTTCTTATCGATGGGTTTGTGTGAATATTCATTGAGGGTCAGCGTATCATTTTATTAAATTCCTTTTCTTATATCAGGGCTTAATAATATCATTTAGTAACCCATTTCAATAAAAAGTGATTCATTAGACGCAAGGGTTTTTTGTGTAATAACGCTGCAAGAATGTTAATAATTTTCAAAATATGTAATGAAAAATGCTTTCATGAATAATTTATAATAAGTATAATATTAGTTTCTTAGGCCTCAGTCTCGAAATCAGAGGGCAGCGGGGCGAGAGCGGTAGCGGCCGCGCTGTCCCCGCCCACGCAGGAAGCCGTCTTACGTCTAGTACACCGCGCGCCGCTCGCCGCGCCGCTGTTTTCGAGGCCAGTTCCATATAGGTAACTAGCTGTTGCCCGCGACTTCGTCCGCGTTAACAGAGTATAGGTACTTAATAACAAAGATGGATAGTTTTCCCCCTTTTGTGGTTCCTTATACAAAGAGTATAAACGGGACCCTACTTAAGCAAACGTCAAATACAAACGTCAATAAACTTTCATGTTTCTGACTTAAGAAAAGACGGACTTTCATTCAAACTTTCAACCATTATTTCACCCCTTGGGGGTAGAATTTCCAGAAACGCTTAAATGCGTATCAATTCATTTCTTAATCAGTAGCCAAAAAATAAAGTTTCATGTTTCTAACTCAAGTAATGACGGTCTTTCATTCCAACTTTCAACCCCTATTCCACCTCTTTAGGGGTAGTTTTTCCAGAACTGCTTAAATAAGTATCTTATTGTTCTTAGCAGTAGCCGAAAAATAAAGCTTCATTTCCTAACTCAAGAAATGACGAACTTACATTAAAATTTTGTACCCCAATTTCACCCCCTGGGGGTTGAATTTCCAGAAACGCTTAAATATGTATCCATTTATTTTTAATCAGTAGCCCAAAAATAAAGTTTCATGTTTCTATTTCAAGAAATGACGGACTTTCATTTAAACTTTTAACCCTAATTTCACCTCCTTGATGGTAGAATTTCCAAAAAGCTTAAAAGCATATTATCTATTAAGTTTTAGTAAGTAAAAATAAAGTTTAATGTTTAAAGTTTAATTCAAACTGCCAACCCCTATTTCACCCCCTTCGGGGTAAAATTTTCAAAATTCCTTCCTTAGTGGGTATTTTTATTTAATAAAACAACCCTATTCACTGACACTTTCGTGGCTGTAATTTTAACAGTTTTTGTTCAGCGATGATGAATCAGTCAGTCAGGACATGTTATTTTATAACTATAGATAAAAACGATTACTGTGAGACGTGAGTTAATCTTAAAAGATAGACATGTACTATCACGGATATTTTTTTAGATCATTTGAAGAGGAATAATTCTCCCATAAATATTTTTTTAGTATCTTGGACCGTTTTTGCAGCGCACGCAACGGATGGCTCACAAAGATGAATAATTTTTCCCCCTTTTTCCACATTTTCCTCTGTTTCTTCGCACTTAAAAGACACAGCGTGATATTATATAGCCTAAAGCCTTCCTCGATAAATGGGCTATCTAACACTGAAAGAGTTTTTCAAATCGTACCAGTAGTTTCTGAGATTAGCGCGTTCAAACAAACAAACAAACAAATAAATTCTTCAAAATTATAATATTAAGGTCCAATTTCACCAATGTCTGTTAGTTTTAATGGCTTGTTAAAATATTATGTCTTCTTTTTCATTAGTTTGAAAAACGAAAGAAATCACGTGATACTAATTCGAGCATTAACTTTTAACAGACGTTGGTGAAATTGGCCCTACGTATCTAAGATATAAAATATAAATCCATTGGAACGCGCCGCGCCGCTCCCGAGACGCCGCCGCCACCGCCGCTCCACTGCCCGCTGATTTCGAGACTGAGGTCTTAAAATAATACTTTATAGGTAAACAGAATGCAATAATATGTTTTGGAGCTCTAATCGACCTAAAAACCATGAAGGTTATCAGTAAGGTCTCTAAATTGGTAGCGACTACATTTTTTATTCCAATCATTAATCTCCACGAATAATTGGCTCGTGGGCGCCCCGCGTATCGGCCGTAAGTATACCCGCGTTACAGGTGATCCATTATTTATAATAAACATATTTTGTCAAGCTGTTTATCTCAAAAATTATATCATAAAAACAAGAATGTTAATATTAAAATCCAATAAAAAGATTCGATGATAGATGCCGATTGGTCGAGGCTAATTCTGAACAGGTTTAATAACTATCAGTTAATTGATGAACCTTTTTATTCATATAACTTTCACTGTATTCATTCTTTAAGCTTATAATATGTGACAAATTATTATTTTTTATACAAAAAGCCTAGGTAGCAACTAGCAAGATATTTCATACTTTTTTATTAACCCTAGAGTGGGCGCGATATTCCGCGAAACGTCAGTGGGCGCCCCTTTTCTTTAGTTATTTTTAGTAGGAATTAAGCAATACCATTAATTTATTTTGACAAAATTTAAATAACACACAAATAACAATTGAAAATTCACCATATCTATTAAAATCTGTTTTAAGAACTTTGGATTACAAAACATTTTAGAAAACTTAATATTTTTACTGACTTTTTTTACTCTGTCCTGAATAATACCCAATAATACTGAAAATTTTAAGAAAAAAGGATCAAAATTATATGTTTTCCTTATCTGCAGGATATGTTTTATCAGAACAGTCTTCACAAAAGTATAAGCATTGCACAGCAACAAATCTGTAACACCCTTTTTAGTGCATATATTTTCAAAGATTATATTTTATTTTCACAGAAATATAGGCGATGGAAGATCCATCTACCTTCTTGAAAGATGATGCTAGGTTTGCTTGTACAAATTAAGTAATTTGGTTCCTCAAAGAAATATGAAATGTGTCTATAGAAGACCTTGTGGTCATTTATTATGACTTGACTGGCACCTTAGCAATTGATTTAGTATTTGAAAGAAATCTTTCAAATACTACGTTGCTATTACTTAATACTTTTAAATTGTATAATTAAAATTGTTTTTACAACCAATCCACCATAAAATAAAGTCAGTATTGCAACTTTGGAAAAAAATAACGTCAAAATTTTGACCTACGTCAATGGGCGCGCGGTGAGCAATTTGCCGCCCCGCGACACCTGATGGTAAGAATCTTAACTTCAAGCGGGCCCCCGTGTTCTGACGGCGTCCAGCTTTTCAGCACGCATAGCTAACGAGATTAGGGGCAGCTACCATAAAGCGCAAGACTAACGAGCTATAGTTTTACGAATTATTAACGATTTTTCAGCGCGGGCGGCAAAATGCTCATAGCGCGCCCACTCTAGGGTTAAGTACCTACTAAGTTAATTTGAAATCTGGAATTAAGCGCAATATTGTTATTTAATATGAGAATACAGTATTATCACCATTATATAATATGTGGCCCCTCTAGATATACGTGCCGGAGGCCGATCGTTCCAACTGTGAGAAATATGGGGATTATTACTGGCACTGAGAAAACACTTACATCTTTTTCATAGAGAGTAAACACATAAGTTGAGAATTTACTTACTCCTACTAAGTAACTTTTATTGGTCTACTATAAAACTACCTACTGCTTTCCTCTAACCCGAGTTTATTAGTGCTTGAATATCGTTATAAAATTGCATCGATCAATAAGGTAATAATAGTGCAAGCTGTAGAGCTCAATTAAATACTCTAATGAGTATGCGATTGGCTCTCTGAGGGAGCGCAATAAATAGATACGGGCAGGCCATAATTGACTTTATAATTACCTAGCGCAAGACACTAGATGCTATGCATCAGTGAATATCGGATTATTAAGACGAATTGGAATCGTCCATTACGATAGCTAAAGTATTCTATGGAAGTCCTTGGTGGGTTTTATAAGAAATAGTAATTGTCGGCGGCAGCGTTTGATATTAAATTGTTGGATGATGTCTATTTAATTTGTATTTAAATCAAATAAAGTTATCATGATATGTTTGGTGGAATCGAGTACTTTTTAACCGACTTCCAAAAGGCAGGTGATTTCTCCATTTGTCCGTATAAATTATATTATTCAAGAACAATTATAGTCATTTCAACACTTGTCTGTAAAAACTTATTGATTTACCCTTCCTTTATCACCAGCTAGACAGCTACACATCAGTAGCCAGTATGCATTATGAAATAAAAGCGTTTTAATTTATAATCGTATTATAAGCACGCCCATAACGTCAACCAGCGAGGTAAATTAACATAATCATCACTATAACAATTAACTCATGAATATTAATTGCATTATTATCGGCCTATTACTTTGCATTTCAATTTTAATCATGTTTGTGAAAGTATTTACAACTCCATACGATTTGACGTAATAAGTGAACAAGCACTTAAATAAATACGTTTGCAAATGAAATATGGCCCTAATAAACGGATTTTTGTTGGTTGTCAATTATCATGTTATTACCAACAAGCCAGATGTTTTTCTCCGTGGTCTACTCTATATTATCTGAAATTTAAATATCATTAGCCAAATTACATAAAATTACAGGACATTTCGTTGATTATGTTAATATACCGATAAGAAGCATTGAAACCGTTTGAAACTGTATTATTGCAAGATGGTTTAGTAGAATCGACCTACATTTACTATTTTGTACGTCAATCCAGTGAAATAGTGTAGATATTTCAGTTAAATTTTTTATACTTACATAATTATAACCTGTTTTTTTTAAGCTAAAAAACATTTTTATGTACTAAGAAAACATGCCTGTTTGCAACAAGTTATACCTGCCAATTTTCTTTTTGTTTACATTAACTTTTCCAAGATTTATACCTTTGCGTTTTTCAAATTAGATTATAACTTTATTCTGGGTTTGTTTCACTAATTCTTTTCCGGCTTTTCTTTTTTAATAAACAGACTAGAGAAAAAACTTTCCCGAGATGCTAGTCTCAATAACAAAGTTTTCAAAGTAATATGAAAAAACTCTCCCCCTAAAGTTATTTCATATTTATGTGTTCTGTAATTTAGAACGTCTAACATTTTGTACGTTCTTTTAAAAAATTGAGCTATAAGTAATAAAAAAGGTGGAACCCACAAAGTTGGGGGAATGTTATGCCGGATGAATTTTTTTTAAGGGAAACGTATGGAGACAATACTATAATAATAATAAACGACTGGTTTTATCAGTATTGACTGATGGTAATGCCAGCTATAGTTATAACTATAGCTGGCAATACCAGCAGTTAATACTGATAAAAGGCACCAGTTTATTTAAATAAATTCATAAAAATACTGTATTGTTAAATCTTACTTTTTCTGCTAAGAAATTTTCCTCATAATTCCAATTCTGGAGTACGAATTATAAATTTATGAGTAGAAAGGAATTAAGAAATAAAGAAACAATAAGAAAATTTGCCAGCACTCCCAAAATATAAGCAAATCCACAAATTTAAATGAATAATCTCTTAGATTACCTCTGAGAAGTCACTAATTACTTTTTTATTACCACCTCGAATTTCCGGGAAAATGAATCTTAAGAGACCTCATTTACTGCTCAATTTATACGTGGGGAGCCATGCTTCGGCACGAATGGGCCGGCTCGACCGGAGAAATACCACGTTCTCACAGAAAACCGGCGTGAAACAGCGCTTGCGCTGTGTTTCGCCGAGTGAGTGAGTTTACCGGAGGCCCAATCCCCTACCCTATTTCCTTCCTTATCCTCCCCTATTCACTTCCCTTCCCATTCCTACCCTCCCCTATTATCCTATTCCCTCTTAAAAGGCCGGCAACGCACCTGCAGCTCTTCTGATGCTGCGAGTGTCCATGGGCGACGGTAGTTGCTTTCCATCAGGTGACCCGTTTGCTCGTTTGCCCCCTTATTTCATAAAAAAAAGAAAAAAAATATATATACAATTAATGTTTGAGGCAAGCGTGTTATTCCATAGATTGTAAAGAGGACGTAGAATCTTTACCAATTGATGATATTGCTGAAAACTTTAAAACTCCGTCGATTTACAATCATTTGATGAATAAGCGAATGATATTTTGCTGTTTGATATACCTAACCAGTAACCGGGATATTATCCTAGTCTCTCCCTACTAAACTTTAGTCTTTTTCATCAACGGCACTGCATTAATAAATGAATACCTGTTCTCAAGTGCACTTAAGCACCTTAATTAAAATTCTAATTATGATTTACTGAACATCGTGTTAATACCTAGCAAGCTTCCAATTTAGGTTGCTATTTTGAGTGACCTTAAAAGCCTTTTTGGGCTACGAGACAAGGTCGTATTTGTTTCAGCAAAGGAATTCATTCATATTTAACACGATTTAGGTTTGCTCCCAGCTTCATAAATCTTGTCTTACTAAGCGCCCAAGTCATTACACTAAGCACTTTGCTAACTTAAGCAGCCTTTAATACTTTGCGGTGAAAATGTGTACTGTCGGAGAGAAAATTCTGTTAACGAACTACATACAGCACGTGACTGCATAAATGCCTAACAGAAAATAATAAAAAGAAAAATGTAAAATATAAACATTTTGTTTATTTATTGCCTAATATAATGTGTGCTAAAATAGACCGATTTACTTTTATAAAAAATGAGCTTAAAGTTCGTTTGTTTCAACGCACTAAACTCGTGTATTACTAGACCGATTTTTATGGTATTAAACACATATATAGAGTTGAGCACGGGAAAAGACATAGGCTACTGGAAAATGCATGATTCCCGCTCATTACTCAGGCGGTGCCTGTTCTACGCGGCCAAGGCCCCCGCTACCATATTATGTGCAATGTGTGCAATGCACACGGGCGTCACCCTCTAGGGGCACCAAATTGCCATCTTTAGGGGCGCCAAAACTATAAGGTCCCAAAAAAATTGCCTAAAGGGGCGCCAAAATCTTTTTTTGCACACAAGCGCCAGTAGCCCTTACGGGGGCCCTGCACGCAGCTTACTAAACTATAGACTCTACTACTGTTAAATACAATATAATATTATAAAAGCTATCAAAGATGCAGCGATGACTTAAAATATACAGGTTGTTAGGGTGAACACCGTTATCCTTAAAACCATCAAATGAGCCCGACAAAATGAACAACTGTTTGTATGAGAAGGTGTCAACCCGAATAACCTGTATATAACATATTATATGGTACAAGTTGCAAGCAAGTAATATAGGCAGATGCCTAGAATATAAAATTTAAATTCAACATTTTCGACGACTGTACTCGCATTTAATGCACTGCCACAGCTATTTTTCGACTCCTACCGACCCTTAAGCAACCTAGTTGTTAGAACATAACATAGTGCACCAAGCTTAATTACAGATTAGCCTAATAGCATAGTGAAGGGAATTGTAATTAGATATATTGTATCCCTGTTGATATGATAATCTCTGAAACTCGATACCTTAGGTGAGTGTGCGACACACGATAATGCATTGAAATGGTAGCCATTGCTCTAATACTGCAATATAGAAGCCGCTTTAATCATTTAAGCATGTGGATAATTATAGTATAGCCTCCGTTGTTTCTCGACTGTGGAGGTCGTGAGTTCGGTTTCTTAGCAAAAACCTAACAGTGGGCAATAATTTTCACTGCGCGGTAGAAACTTGTAAGTGATACAGTATATAAAGATATAGTTCCTCATTACGCCGCACGCGCAGTTTTCTATCTCACGGTGTCACAATTTTTCGATCCAGGCTTGCCAAGTGTTACCATCCCGAAAAAGTACACAACGTCGCTAAAGAATTAGTGTTCACTTAAAAAAAGCACTCGAAACAATTGGCAAAACCTGCTACGGTTTATGGCTCGGCATAAACAAAAGTATTTAATTTTTTTATGTACTTATTGTTTTTTTTTTTAATTTAACATTATTTAAGTACAGATTTCAAAATGAGTTTAGATCGAAGCAAGATAGGCTCTACGTTTTATCTCGCCATTTACTTAATTGTAATTGTATTACGTTACAACTCACATGGAAAAGATTTAGTGATTACATTCAAGTCAACCTACGTTTATCTAAAACTAATCTTAGAAGTATTTTACACTCATGAAATATTATAGCAAGTGAACATTTAGTTCAGTTGACCCATAATTATTCACATGAATTATATAATAAGTAATGCTTACCTAATCTCACTCTATACAGGTAAAGCATTTTAACCCATCAAGATCCATAAGATCACCGGTGAGCGAGACACAATATAATAACAGTAGATTTCAAAGAATCCACGATCGAAGGATTAAAATAGATAGGTTCTAATATATATCTATAGTCATTATAGTTTTTCCACACCCACACACATGAACAATTAGAACACACCGCTAAACGTACGTAGGTACTATTGTTCAACATAAAATAACAGTAATTACTGGAATTAGCCATGGTATTCTGTTAATGTTGCCATTGTCTTCAACCTTGGCCAACATTGTGAATTCGTTGTTCTCCAAATTTTATAAAACTCTTGCTTCAAATATTTTAAACAAGTTGACGTTTATCGCGCTGGAACCGTACATTTTTCCGGGATTTGTCCCACTTGCCGGGACTCAAAGTATATTCATACCAAAATTTCATCAAAATCGGTTCAACGGCTTACAACGTCGTTACAACGGCAGCGTAAAGAGGTGATAGACACAGACAAACTAACTTTCCCATATTTTATAATATTAAGTACGTATATGGATATAAAATGTATAACGAAAGTCGGTCATTGTTTAGAGCGGTCTTTTTATACCGGTGACAGGCTTGGTTGTAGAGTTTTTAATTTTCAAGTGTTTGCAAACATGACGTGTTGCCACACTTGCAGCTGTCTAGTGTCTACCCAACACTTCCACACTGTTACTCCTATGAAACGGAGAATCTGTACATTGAATTATATTATCCATACAATTATTAAAAATTTAAATGTTTTGGCTTTTGCCTGATGTTGTTCAGGGTTAAACCAATGAACCGATTGAGATGAATATTTTGAGAACTGCAGCCGCGGGAAATAGCCAGAAATATATATATATAGTAAAAAAATAAATTATAATTTTCGTTTATCTCTTCCAATAGTTCCTAGAAATTTGATTTATCTCTATGCCAGTTAATTCTTATAATAATGTTAGGATGCGTTCAGATAAGCGTGCCTGTAACTGGTCTTGGGATAAATCGCTCGAAATTTGTATGTATTACATTGTGTTATATTGAATATACCAGGGTGTGTCCACAAAAAACAGGAGGTATTTATGGTAGAGGGGATCAAACAATCGTCAAAAAATCTCAAATAATTTATGGACGCCCCTTAAACACACTTCTGAAATGTCACGATCATTATAGTCACGTCTGAATATGTGAAGGCATCTAAAGTTTAAAAAGGCAAAGTATCGACACTGTAAAGGTATCACCCTCTAGAGTCTCGCTAATAAGGTAAATATTATATTTTAAGCTATTTTACGCAGACTTCACTAGCTGTACAAAGTCTGCCTGTCATTATCACAAATCACATATACGTGGGAGAGCCATGCTTCGGCACGAATGGGCCGGCTCGACCGAAGAAATACCACGTTCTCACAGAAAACCGGCGTGAAACAGCGCTTGCGCTGTGTTTCGCCAAGTGAGTGAGTTTACCGGAGGCCTAATCCCCTACCCTTATCCCTTCCCTATCCTCCTCTATTCCCTTCCCTTCCCATCCCTAACCTCCCCTATTAACCTATTCCCTCTTAAAAGGCCGGCAACGCACCTGCAGCTCTTCTGATGCTGCGAGTGTCCATGGGCGACGGAAGTTGCTTTCCATCAGGTGACCCGTTTGCTCGTTTGCCCCCTTATTTCATTAAAAAAAAAATCACAATAGCTATGTCCATACTATCCGCTTTCGTCTTCACTTTTCGTCATCTTCTTTTTTTCAACTTTCGTTTTGGCGCATTCAATAATTGAATGCGTCAACGAACGCAACGCCAACATTGTCTTTTTTGTTTTTTGGATACGGTCAGAGGGCATGCGTCGCGGGCATGCCTCACGTTCGCTGTTGACTGCGCTATAACGCATGCCCTTGACGAACAGAAAAAGGCACAGTGTGAACAAAACTAATGGATAAATAACATCACAGATAAAGACCGCAAACCTTCAATAGGTACGCCACGTAAAATGTCTTTAAAGTTTTATTTAATAAGGGTTTATAAAATTGAAACTTCAAAATCGATACATAGTTTGTCATAAAAGCCTGTAAAACAGTATCTGACCTACATAAAGTTTGACGTGCGGTAGTCCTAATAGAAAACGATAGGAAAAAACATGACGATGTGAAGTCTCACGAGACTCCAGCTGTGGCGGCGCTGCGCTACTTTTAATTATGATATTACTACAACTATACTTACTACAAACTATAAATCACTTTTAATTACTGAATTATCTATAATTATGTCAATTTTGAATGGCTTTCTTTAATTACATGGACGTCATCACCGCTGCTTCCTTTGGGCGGATTCGACCAAACTGGAGTAAAATTTTTACTCGAGTATAACTGTCTCCTAATCTAAGAGTAAGCTGGTTTTGCGTTTTTCCAACTTCTAATCCAAGAATGAGGTAATTACACGGGAGTAAATATTTACACGGGCTATTTTGGTGGAGTACATATTAAACTGAGAATAGTTGCACAACAGGGTGTCAACTGTCACGGTCGGTGTCATTGTGAACTATAATTGACATTTTATTTCATACTCTTTGAGTAACTTGGTAAAATGCAAACGATAATATCCTAGAGTAAATTAAAGGAGTAAAATTATTCTCATGATAGTTATACTCGTGTAACTTCAAGTTTGGTCAAATCGGGCCTTAGTACTTGTACTATTAAATTATCTATGATTAGTGAACGTTTTGTAACTAAAACGTTGAAAATAATATCTCAGTAAATAACAATTATAGCAGTCTTGTGCTCAAAAATATGTTATCAGCACGACAGGTGCTATCAAGAAAACTAAATATTGATTATAACTTAGCAATATAATCGGATACTAAATGCTAAATGGAAATTGAGTTTTTTACTATACTATTATCTAAGATAGAGAACAGGACGTATTATTATTAGCCACAGAATTATGCTGTTGAATGAAAAAACAGGCCATTGTATTTGAAGAACTATGTTTATTATTCTGCTCTTTTTTTCCAAACATGCCTAGCTATTTCAATTGAAAAATCAGAAACGGATATACTTTCGGCGGCCAGATTCCCTAAATTCTTAAAATTTTGTACTTACTCACTTAAAAATTTTGCCTATTATAATTGAGACCCCAATTGCGGTAAAATTTCCAGAAGAACTGCAGCAGAGTATATAAATATAGTAGAAATTCGTTATCTTCAACGACAAAATAACCAGAACTATCGAAGTAAGTGGAACTTAAAAAACATACTTTAAATTCGCAATGAATTTTTAAATCTTGTCCATAAAAATAGCGCGAGAGCTTTTGCCCCGAAATAAAATATGCGAAAAATTAAAACAACTCGCTTGTTGAGGAGGATTTATACGGTATACTATTTAACACAAAATATAATAACTAAGCGGTGATTACATAATGTTTTTGTGAGAATTATGTATTAGAGATATGTGAGAATATTACAATTTTTGGAAGTGCAACTGTTTGGGGCTTTAATACATTAAAATTTTAAAAAGTGCAGGCTTAAATATTTACAATTTTAGGATATACAATTTTTTATTTATAATTTTAGGATATTTTATTATAATTGAGTTCCCATGGGCTGTTTTACTAATTTAAATTGCATAGGCCTTCACCCTTACCTACCATCAGATATCCGATTTAATATTATGTTATAGGTATTAATAGAATTTAGAACCCACAAAATAGATGAATTTAAAACATTGTTTTTTTTTATCTCAAAGTTTAAAGATTCGGATATAATACAAATCCTACGTTAAGGCTTCAAGGTCTATATTTTAAGGTAAGTACTTATATATAATATATTATATTTTTAAATTGATTAAGTTTTTAAAAATACTAGTTGTTTAACCGATACGAGCTTTGCTCGGTATTCGAACACGAATAAAATGACATTTTCTAAAAATGATTCCTAGCTAGATCGATTTATCACCCCCGAAACCTCCTTTTAACTAAATTTCATGAAAATTGTTGGAGCCGATTCCGAGATTCCAATTATATATACAAGAATTTCTCGTTTAAAGACATAAGATTCAGTTGTAAACTCTTTCTCATTCCCACAATTCTTATAAAAAACGATGCCTAGCATCTGCTAGTAGTGGCCTGGCATTGTCAAAAAATTATCTGATCATTTATGTTATAAGTTCTTAATTCAACACACAAAACATTGCACCTAGTTAGTCTATTTCTAAGTCTTAATCGTTCTCTTATAAAAAAATATATAATAAATAACAAATGAAATTACTCTTACGACTTAGGGCTACTGCCCGGTTTTTAGGGTTCCGTAGTCAACAAGGAACCCATATAGTTTCGATCTGTCCGTCCGTTCGTCTATCTATCCGCGGTTTTGCTCAGACTATAGGACCTACAAAGCTGCAATTTGGCATGAATGCACATATTTTTTTGTGGTACCTTCCCTATACATTGAGTGGGGATGATTTTTTTTTGCGTCCACCCCATCGTGTGTGAAGTCGTTGGATAGGTTTTTATATTATGAGTATTCATAGATCATTTTCCGATTTTGGGAATCCGTTCGTGTACCTAATATTAAGTTTTAAAGTGGAAAAAATCGTTAAGAGTCCAGTGTCTCCCCCTTCTACGAGCGAAACAGTTGCTTATGAAAATGTGAAAAAATTCACGGGAGTAGGAAATATGCTGAATTTAAAAGGAAAACTATCACGGCTAAGAAAACTGAGATGATGTTGTTAGTAGCTATAAATGTACGTTATAAATGTACATTCATTGACCAATGTACAGAAAAAAAAAAACTAGTGGTACTACGGAACTCTATATTGCACGTGGCCTGACACGCACTTGGCCGGTTTTAAGGTTAGGAGTTAGGACTGCAGTTTATGATCTGTTCACTAGCGCTTTTGATTGGCTAACGTCAAAAAGTTAACCAATCAACAATGTCGTATCGTAGATAACCTTCTATCAAAAACCCTTAGATTGGGTTGCACCAGAGGCGTGGTTAAAGTTAAAGTTATGGTCAAAGTTATGGTTATAGTTAAGGCTAATTTAACTTTAACCTTAACTTTGACCACATAATTTGACAGAAGACGTTGCTGGTCCGACAAGGCTTTACAAGAACGTGGGCGGGGGCGCTGCTGGTAAATGAGAACTGTCAAAAATGGCGTTCCTTTTTCGCCACGTGCATCTATAGCCTTGTCGAGCTCTATAGTTATGGCGTCGTGATGGCGTCCATTTTTAACTTTAACCAAAGTTTTGACATTTAGCACTGTAGTTAAAGTTATAGTTAGAGTAAGTTGGTGCAACCCACCCTTAGAAACCGGATAAATAAAGTCACAAAATATTGTATATAGACTACGGTGCAGGGTGTAGAGCTTGTGCAGTCAAGCTCTACAAATTAAGGGCGTGTGAAATCAGAAACTTGGCTTACATAAGATCTCATAACTTTTGACAAAATTAACCAAGTGATCTTGTCTTAGCATTTTACACGTTTTGTTTGCATATTTAGATATTTTCAAATATAATAATAATATGAGGTGTAAAAAAGTATGAGATTTCTACACAATGTTTTCCAATCGGCGCGAGATTCCACTAACCTGGTCACGATCTTTAAATACTTAGGAGTATTTATTTATATTATAATCCGTACAAATATTATAATAAACATAATTGTAAATGTAAAATTGAAATAGACGTAATTTAGAAGAAAGAAAGTTTGAGTTCAGAAAAAGGACACTGGATGGTTACAACTTACAATCTTAAAGAAACATACGATTTCTGTGCAAAGAAAGTTGCTAAAAATGAATTATTTTATTTTAAAAATCTGTAAAAAAAGAAAGAAAAAAAAAAAAGATTGTTCTAGGCGTAGTGTTTATTCTGTTTATATTTATGGACGCTCTACAAAAAATACTATAGGGTTGTATTTTTTCGTCTCAAAGAAACGTACTTAAATGCCTATTTTATAGTATAATAATCACTATTATTTGATATCAAAAACGTATTATGCTTTCTTATAACTGTAAGTGTAGGCTTTATCTCAATTAAAAATGAATCAAAACGCTTACCAATTAAATATGTCAGGTTCAAAAATATCCAAATATCTAAAATGTTTCAAAGTTTTTTACGATACACTTAACACCACAGTAACGAGGCACTCAAATCTCAAATCACTTCCAACACTTCGTTCAAATCAACACCTTCCCAAAAATCGGCACAAATTCCGGTATTTTTGTCAATTCAATAATTCATATCAGTAACTCATCAAACGGAATCGTTTGTTCGACGTTCGAATTTAATTTCCACATTTTAATCGAATCAACAATCGTTCTAAATTTAAAATGCAACGTGTATTCCGATAAATCGCAGCGTATTCGAATTTCGAACGGCGCGACTGTGACACCCTCTACACGTGACACGAGCGCTAAAGCCTGAAGGGAACTGAGCGCCGATACCTGCAGCGGAACGCACACAGACGCGGGCCCACGCACACACGCGGGCCACGAACTAGCGATTTTAAGCTCCGTCTCCACGTGCTGAACTTTATTCTTTTTTCAGCCTAATTCACACGCAGTGCAGTAAGATCTGATTTACTGCAGATGCAGTAAACGCCTCTAAATTAGTTCCGGTTAGACGTTAAAACTAAAATACCGGGGCGTTGGGCTTATTTTATTTCTGCCTTTATACCAGATGTTTAATCTGTGAAACGGTTTAATACGAGGCTTATGAAAACATTTATACTGAATGCTATTTCAGGATGGATGCTAACCAGGCTCGCGTATTGTTATATGACAGGATTTTATTATTAAACGTTTATTGTAATGCGTGTGTAAAAAATTAGTAGACAATGTTGACGATCGCGGAGAATACCGGTTGCAGATTATAACGGCGAGTTCAAGGCTAATGACATGTGTTTTTGACTTTAGGTGTAATAATATTTAAATATAATTTACATTATTATTAGGAATATGTACACATATTTTAGGAGTAACGATATTATATTCTGTATCTTAAATTTTTTTAAGGTTACTGGTTAGTTACTTGGTCGCATTAGATATTATATTATTATTATTATAAAATTACGTGTAAGTACAACATTAGATAATAATATTTACTGGATTAAAATGTACGTTGATTCACTTAATTTGTCTTATTAAGTCATATTCGCTTCAAAAACCTAAACATATTTTAATAACTCTAACCACATGACTTTGCGAATTATAGTTAATATAATCTTGTGCTGCCGACGCTTGAAATTTGCAGAAAATTGCTAAAAGACAGATAATAAAATTTCTTTTGATGAGATTTTGTTATAAAAAGAATTAAAAATTATATAATATCAATAAAACAAAAGCTTTATTTTTGTAAAACCAAACTTACATTACATTAAACTAATCTATAGTTTCAAAATTTTATTATATATACCTCCTGTTGAAACTGAATACATTAGTGATTTACAAAAGATAAAGAAGTTTAAGCGGAAAAGGAATTATTTCGTTTACAAAACTTAGTCCGATAAGCTCCGACGAGGCCTTTTGGTTTAAACTCCAAGTATTTAATGTGAAATTTACAGCACTTTTATGATTTATACGGATTCGGTAATAACTCAATAAGATAAATTACGAAGTTAGTCGAAGTTAATAAAAACAATTTTAATATCTGCATAAAATATATTAAGGTAAAGTAAATAATTGGGTTGATAAAATTATCTTTTCAGATGTTAAAAGAAACTTACTAAAGAATGCACAAGAAAATAAATTACGTAGGTAGATAAACATTTCTCATAGATGATCATTTTACACTTTTATTTCCTAAGTTTTTCTGTTCTTTAGGAGCATTTGTATAAAGCCCCCTAACCTTCGGTAAGCTCACCGAAACGTAACATAAACTTTGTTTTACGCCATTTTTCTACGTGGCCGTTTATTAGTCTGGTCGATCCATGCATGTATATTGTATAGTCTGTATAGTGCATAGTTCTGTCCCTTTTTAAAATTAAATTTAGAAAACGTACTGAGTAAGGCATAGTTTCGATCGTCACAGTGATCTATCAATGTCGCTGAAAACTTGTAATCGATAAATAAACAAAGGTTTCGTGTGAAATCAGTTTTACGTTATTATTTTAGTTCATGTTGCAACACATTAGTAAGCAAAGAAATCTGTATATTCTCTCTCGGATATCGTACATTTTGCCATGCCAACAAATAACAAAAATAATTTATTCGTCACGTATTGATAAAATATGATTTACTAAGTGTGATCTGCGCTTCTCTATATTATTGCGCCTTGCGAATGATAGTTTTCCATCGGTGATCCGTTTCTCCTAGATGTAGCTCGAAAAATCTCAACACAAGTCTCAAGACTACGAGCAACTGAAACTTATGCAATTTAATCGCATGTTGACCGTGGGCTTAAAATATCCGGACGAAGAGTCGCATACATTAAGATTGTGGTGTCTGAATGTTGCATACATTAGATCAAGTGACGGACACGGGGCCAAGTTGAAAAATCTTAGGGAAAAAATTGTATACATTTAGAAATCGTAGCTGAGTAATCTCTAGGTAAAGACAATGTGAATCGTAACTCAAAATATAGGTGTAAACCTAAATGTTAAAAGAGGTAAAAGTTAATTTAGACTAAGTAGATAACTTTTAATAACAGCCCCAGTTTGAATAGTCTAAAATAAACTTCAGGTTAAACAAATTTACTGTAAAAAATAACGCCCTAACTCAAAGTCGAACTATAAATTGTTTTAAATTAAATATTGATCTTACTTTAGGGAAGTTTGTAATTTCGAGAATAGTTTTATTTACTTTAGTAACTGTTCGAAAGTACAGTCACGAACACGTGTCGAATACGGGTCGAATTTTGTACTGAGGTCAAAAATATGGGTGAATATATTTACAGTAAACTGCATCATACGAAGTGTTTTTCTTCTGCATGTGCTCAGTTTAAAATCTAGGATTCCCAGACGTAGTTATTAATATAAATATTTTCCTAAACTATCAGCTGCTAAGGTTTCTATTTTTGTTTACTACAGAATTTTCATATTTGCATAGTGTGCTCTCAGACGATAAAGCGTTATGAATCTAAGCTGCGTTCATTTTCGAATTAAATATTCAAATATTCTTAAAAGAGGCAAAGATAGCGTTTTACTGGTCGTTCCGCGTGCCCCTATAATATTCCCTTATCTTTCTTTAATGTTGGGGAAAAACAAATTCCATCCATTGTCTTAGTGCGACGTAGGTACCTAATTGAAATCGTTGTAAATCTTAACTGTTACATCAAAAGTATAATTATGATCTCTTTATTCTTTTGTTGTAAATAAAGGGTTCTTCTTTCTTATAAAGTATAATAAAATAATCAGCAACTTGTTTTGCCATATATACATTATTTCTAGTTTAAGTAATAAATATTATAAAAAGTGGCTATAGAAACCTGAGGTTCACTCCTTACCTTAGGCTCAGGCCTAACGAATGTACCATCGAGGAAATTGATTCCTAGGCAGTTGACAGACCAACGTCATTTGGTCGGATCATGTCAATTTAATGTTAATTACGATCTGTCGGCTGGGTTTGACGTAACGCGACCAAACTACAAAGGCCCCCCATCTGCCTAGGAATCAACTTCTTTGATAGAACACACAGAATTTCATTAAAATCAGTTGAGCCGTTTTGGAGGAGTTTGCGCACAAACATACTAGAATTTTATATAATATATTAGACTAGCTATTCCTGCAAACGTTGTTTTGCCATGTAAAGTATTTGACTCATATCATTTTATTGAAAAGACTTAATAAGTATGACACCATGGCAACGTCCATCGCTATCCCGTCGCACAAGCAATCAACGTCAGTCTCGAGTTGTAATAATTTACCGTTATTTATTCAACAAAATATGCACTAATCAATATAAAAATTAGCCAGTAGCCGATTTAGCCGAAATTTGGTGAAAATCGGTATAGCCGTTTCGGAGGAGTAACCGTAACTAACATTGTGACACGAGAATTTTATATTAATTATTAGATATTCTTTTCCATAGTATACTCTACAGTCTACATTGTGTTAGTCTATGTCTTTGCAAGCAAACTTTTCCTCTTTTATATACTATTTAGCATACACGTACCTAAAATTTAAAGGTAGGTTCGTAAAACATAAACTACTAGCAGTGCTCCGCGGTGTTACCATGGGTTATTGGGAAAAATAAATTGTGATATTTTCCCACAGTAAAAAGTAACCCATGTGCTAAACGCCATACCAAATTTCATTTAAATTTGGTATGGCGTTAGTAGTAGTTTAGACAATATGAAGAAGTAACAAACATTCAAAAACGCCTTCATAATATTAGTGTGATTCTCCTGAGCTCACTTATCCAAGTAGCAGGGATCAAAATCTAACTTTAGCGAGTATTTATTTCAGGCTTGAGGCTGCAAAGACTAAATTTGGAAATATTCTATTTTTGTTATGCCTTTTGCCGACCAAAAACCACATACATATTGAGCTGTCCTCCATCCCGCGAGATATGAACCCCGTCATGTGCAAATATACTGCAAACAAAAATAAAGCCATCGCACTAGTATTATATATTTTTAAAAGTTCTATTCTTATAAAAATTCTAGGAAATGATAATATTATGAAAGTGGTATCCATTATATATTTTGTTACTCATTGTATATTGAAATGTTATACAATACAACTTCAAATATTATTTTATAGACCGTACTATAAAGCTACTACATGGTAATTTATTAACATCACACCCTTTTTTTTAAAACCCTATTTTTTGTAGTTAATCCTATTAAGAAACACTTAGGGTCAATTTATAATAGCGCAGAGTCGAAGCGCAGCGAAGCGCGTCGAAGCGTCAAATTCGCAACAAGTCGAACGAATGTGCGCGGATTCGCCAGAGTGTCTATAGTGATAACGCGTAGATTCCCTTGTGTGCGCTTGGATGCACGAAAATGCGCGCGCACCAAAAAGCGGTGGTTAAGCGAATTCGCAAAAGTGCGCGCGGAAGCGCGCGTTTTTTTTGATTCTCAGAAGTAATATGTCTCTCTGCGCTAGTATAAATTGACCCTTAGGCCTCAAATGTTTTCAAGTTTCACCAGTAGCAACAATTTTAAATTTTGAAAAAGTAGAAAAAGTTTCTTTAATTTATGTGGAGTTTTAACACAATATTTTAATTTCCGGGCATAGCGTAAACTGGATTATGAAGAAGCGTAGCCAGTTTTTCCTGTCTGTTGGTTTGTTGTTGAAAGAAATTATATAAAAATACCCTTTTGTTTGCTGCGCAATTTTTTGTCATCCAGTAACAAAAGCTTAGGGTACCGCAGTCGACAGTTTTTGATTTACTTGAATGTTTTAAGAGAAGAATTTAGGTTTTTGATAAGTTTTCCGTTGGATTCAAATTTCGAAAAGGAGTCTACTCTATACCAATGCCGAAACTGCGGCTTGGTTTACCTACTAGAGGACAAAGGAGATTTCAGAAACATGATTATTTCAGAAAATATTATTGTTGTTATTCTTTGGTGTCTCTAAAAGGCCACAAATGAAACATTTAAAAAAAGTTGACACTGCTGCAAGGACTGCATCGAGCCTTTTACTCTAAAGCAGCCTTTCCCAAAGTGGACGCTGAAGGCTTTAAGGGGGGCGGTGTGGGACCCAGAAAAAAATAGGGTCGTTGTGTAGAGGCTTTTGGGGGTGATTTGTAATTTCATTTCATCTGATTGCGAAATTGAAACAATGGGGGGCGCTGCGACATAATTTGTTCACAAAGTGGGCAGTACACAAAATAAGTTTGGGATCCCCTGCTCTAAATGAATATCCTTAGTAGTGCCAGACGTCAAAAATACTTTTAACAATATTTCTTCTAACACTATAATATTTTTGACTAAAGTACACACTGTTTGATTTCCAGCTTGCTCAGTACATAAGGTTTTTTGTAGAGTAACAAATAAATTAATATTATATTGTCGAGCTACGTATTTCCGAAGGTCGTTTAACCTTCCATAGGTTACACGTTACGTTATGTCAACATATTATACCAAGAGGCAAATAGGATGCGAAGGAAAACAGAGTAAATAGAAAAACTAGACGGTAAGGGCCTTATCACACTGGCGATTAGCGAGCGATTTGAAAGCGACGCGACTACACAGCGCACACGCCGCGATGATGCCGCGATTGCGCGGCGTGCACGCAGCTTGCCTTTGGCGTTTTGGACACTCAGCAGCAAAATGGATTCTGACGTCACTCCCTAGACGAGTCTACTATATTATATAATATTAATCTGTGTAGACGAGTGTACAAAATGGCGTCCACGCCACGTCGCGACGACGCTGCGCTGTCGCGACATGCACGCCGCGCAATCGCGGCGTGTGCGCTGCGCAGTCGCGTCGCTTTCAAATCGCTCGTTAATCGCCAGTGTGATAAGGCACTAACTGGTGAAATAAAATAGATATTGTCAAGTACACATTTCGCGCCACAACATTATTATAAAGACGTTATGGTAGAACGAAATTATTGTGTTGGCCCTCTGTTAGACTGTTTACTAGGAGAGTTCTCGAATCATAATAGTATTTATATTGGAAAAATAAGTGGAAATAGCTATGAGTATATAAAAGTGATGGAAGTTGATTTATCAATACAAATCCAACCTAACATTAAATTTTTATTTATTTATTTATTTATTTAACTGAGGCATCTTGGCCCATATTATAAATACCTTATAGACTAACATACATACAATTATACTAAAAACTAACACTAACACTAAAACACAAAAAAACCGGCCAAGTGCGAGTTGGACTCGCCCATGAAGAGTTCCGCAGCAGCAATAAGGTTTATTTCTATGAAATTAAAAGGTTTTTGGTTTATTTTTATATTTCAGTTGATTTAATAAAAGTTAAATTAAAGTTTACCTTTTTTGACGTAGAAAAAAAATTACTTGCTAGATCTCGTTCAAACCAATTTTCGTTGGTAGTTTTTATAGTAATGTACATCATATATTTTATTTAGAATTATCATGCCCCTTCTTTAGAAGTTAAAGGGAGTTACACACATTTTACCACTTTGGAAGAGTCTCTCTCGTAAACTATTCAGGTTATAAAAAAATGATATAATATGATTTTTGAACACATATCCATAGATACCCCACACACATAGGTTGGATGAAAAAAAAATTTTTTGTTTAGTTGTACCTATAGGGACCCCCAAAATTTTTAATATTTTTTCCATTTTTATATCAAAATCTGAATGCGGTTCACAGACTACATCTATTTACCAAGTTTCAATAAAAAGAAAAGTGGGTGTGACATACGGACGGACAGACAGACAGACAGACAGACAGACAGACATGACGAATCTATAAGGGTTCCGTTTTTACCATTTGGCTACGGAACCCTAAAAATGGTAAAGTGTGTCTGTCTGTATGTCTGTGTCCTCTTCACGTCCGCTGAACCGGTTTTGCGAAAATTTGGTATGGAGATACTTTGAGTCTCGGGAAAGGACATAGGGTACTCTTTATCCCGCAAAAAATGAACGGTTCCCGCGCGATTAACGAATTTGCTGCAACTGAATTGCGGGCGTCATGGTATTTAACAAAAAAAAATTTTTATTATTTATCATATTAAAGTGTGCATTACCTATGTCCACACTGTGCGCTTTCGTCTTCATCGTCATTTTCGCCATCTTCTTTCATTCAACTTTCGTTTTAGCGCATTCAATAATTGAATGCGTCAACTAACGCAACGCCAACACTGTCATTTTTATTTTTTGGATACGGTCAGAGGGCATGCGTCGTGGGCATGCCTCACGTTCGCTGTTGACTGCGCTATAACGCATGCCCTTGACGAACAAAGGCAAAGGTAAGGAATATTACGAGATTTGGGTCACAATCACAGTAAGCACAGGCAACTAATATTACAGCACAGCATAGCAGCAGATCCAGCTATTCCCGACTCATCTCTGCACCGTCGTACCGGGACAAACACAAAAGGTAAATATTCAAAACCGTACGAGTATCGGGGAGGTACACAAATATTTTCCGTTACCTCTCAATCTTCCGAATGTTAAACATTCGGAATAAATTGGACGGGCTGGCTTCCTGAAAGTCGAGTTTCTTCGAATGCCCCTACAATACGCCTCCCCGTACTGATATCGTATTTTTACTCCGCTCCTTGATTGATCGCTCCGGGGTAAACTGTTTGATTCCTACCGGGGATAAATAAAAGTGTAATTTTATAGTTTTGTAACTGGAATTGATACGCCTTTGCCGTATCAACGAACTGTTCGAATTATTTATTTTCTACTTTCTTTGTAAATACCTGGATACCGTAGAGAATTTTTGATTATAGCATTTCACGCAGTTGTATTACGCAAGCACAAGAAGAGTACGGGAGCTCTAGAACATTTTTTTTTATTACTATCAAGCTCATTTTTTGTAAAAAAATCTCCGAAAAATCTCGAAAGTAGTAGCTAACAGATCTCTGTTAGCTACCGTTTATTTTAGGACCATCAAATCAAAGTATCCAATTATTTCTATCTAGAAAGAATTGGATACTTTGATTTGATGGTCCTAAAATATGGATTGTTCTATTTGTAGGACAATTACGTTACTCTTTAATTACATAACTATTAACCTATCAATATACAATATATCAGTCAGTTAGGGTTGCGTTTAAGGGTTTAGTAGTCAACCAAGTTTTGTTGATTACAGAACCCTATAACGGAACTCAAAAATGTTGTTCGTCTTATCAAAATGAAGCTACTCACAAAAATTAGCTCAATAGTATTAAAAAAAATGTTCTAGGGCTCCCGTACTAATACTCGTACCTATGTGAAGATTGAAATTAAAAATATCAAAACGCTATTTTATAGCTTTATTCGCTAGCCAGCGTTTTATAAAAGTTTTAATAATTGTTATAATTTTTATAAAAATATGCAAAGGAAACAAAATATAAATATGTAATGTTTGTTTTATGAAAACTTGGACTGCGTTGCTTCTCTGTGGATTCAATTAACACACGGTTCAAAACGAAACGGTTGAACCGGCCCCGGTCAGAACATTCACATACCCGGATATTCCAGAAATTTCTAGAAATTTCATCGTACGTGTTTGTTTAATTTAATTCGACGTTGCAGCGAACACTGCAATATTTTCTTGACTTAACGACATTTTTGTTTTAGTTCTCTATTTGGTGTATGGTGTTAGAATTTTTAATCAACGTTGCGGCAGTTGTAGTATATTTTTATACAAAAATTTCGTTAGTTTTTCTGACTAACGAAAACGATACTCGTATTGTATCTGCTATAGCAGTCACAATACATTTTCAAACATAGTAAAAGTCTTTACTTTTACTTAGCAGTATAAACCCACGCCTGGTTTAGTTGTAACTTTGTCGTTAAGTATTGAATAAAATATTCATCTAACGTCATATAAACAAACTACAACAGCTCTAGTTAGCTCTAGTTTTCATAGTTACGGACGAAACATTTTAATTATTAAGAATATACTAAAAACTAAGGCTGCGTTTCCACCATGTTTTACGAGGAAAGTGTTTTAAGATCCAATAGCATCGCCGCGCTGCGCGATGTCATGGCAAGCTCACGTCAATGAAGCGATTCTATTGGTTCTCAAAAATACATTCCTCGCAACACATCTCTGGTGGAAACGCAGCCCAAGGAAACGTAACTCCCATACTTCAACCGTTTTGAATTTGGTTCCTTTTCGCACACTAAAATATGACTATAACTACGAAACACACTCAAATTAACGAAATAAAGCCGTTGACAATAATTGTCACTTTTATAAATACACAAAATTGTGTACCGAATACATGCATAAAGTATGCATACAGTATTCGGGTCTCATTTTGTAGACTCGCGGATTTTGTACCGCCAGTCGCGGTACAAATTTTTGACACAGCTCTTCCTTATTTTTTATTATTCGTAGAGAATACATTATTTTAATTAATCCTAGCATATCATTGAGAGCAATGTTGTCAAAGTCCAGTCTAGAATTCGGTTTGGAAGTTTACAAGAACTCAAATTGCAAACATGCGGTGGTGGACATTCAATAAGTTTATAGTTTCTAAGCTATATGCATTTCATAATAACTGTCATATTAATTAACTCGAGTTTCTACGGTTAAATTAAAGCTGTGGCGCCTTTAGCTTGTAAACATTATAAAGGGTGGATAGATGACCATGGATTAAATATCAACAGTTTGTCCGCGACATTGTAGCAATCACCCAAGCCAAGGACCGATTTTGGTCTAGTTTTAAAACCCTAAAGGGCTACTACGACTTACGTAGCCAAATGGCAAAAAACGGAACTCTTTATGGAACTCTTATGGATTCGTCATGTCTTTCTGTCTGTCTTTTCATCTGTATGACATAGCCACCGGTTTTTTTGTTTGAAAGCTCACAATAGAATGCTCTTAGCCATAATTCATAAATTAGGTCGTTGCTGGTTTTTTCCCTTAATTCCTTATTCTTAATCGATAGTACAATTTTCCCTGTATATTTTAAAACTCCCAAATTGAGTAATTTACAAGTAAACCATTTCGCAAAAATAAATGTTTGCTCGTATAAACGAGTGTGTGACGTATCTCGTCAGGCCATCAATGGAGTCCGGTCAAGTTCCAAAGTAAATATCGGAAAACTATGTTTGAGCTTGAGGCTTAAGCGCCGTAATTGGGCAATGACTTGACGACTTTCCGATCAACTGATACCCTTATATTACTGTAATTACTATACTAATGATAATTACTCATTTCAAAGTAAAAACTTCTTTAGCGGCGATGTAAACATTTTTGGAACAGGTAAAAAAAGTAACCTGACCTGATCGAAAATTCGAAAGATATGGATGTAGAGCAGACCTCCAGTGCACGGCACGGCGTAGGCAAGGAAGTAATATCCTCTTTTTCCCACTCAACCAAAATGTGTGCCAGCTCTGCTGTTTCTTTTCCATTGTGCAACCCGTTTTTGTGCTTTTTATGACAAAACAAGATCAGCTATTCTATACATACATACATACGTACATACATACATATAAATAAAATTGGAGTGTCTGTTTGTAATATTGAAATAACCGTTTTTTACTACATGCATATGAATCTATATACGATACATACACCAAAACAACATTTTTTTCAATTTTTGTCTGTATGTCTGTCTGTCTGTCTGTTTGTTCCGGCTAATCTCTGAAACGACTGGAGCTATTTTGCCGGGACTTTTTTGGGTAGATAGCTGATGTAGTAAGGTGTAACTTAGGCTACTTTTTAACCGACTTCCAAAAAGGAGGAGGATATTTTTTTACTTTTTTCATATATTTTGTCAGCGGACTATCCATCTCTGTTATTGACGAAGTCGCGGGCAACAGCTAGTAAGTATTAAATAAAAATATAACTTACAGTTTACACTAACTACTACACCAACTTAATGCTAATTCCGCTATGCAAAATATTATAAGCATCCGATACTTTATAACAATTTTGCATTTCCACCTGAGAGTCAAGAAAAATGTCACGAGCGTAATTCAGGTATATCTACCAGCTCATTAGGTGATGCAGATGAATAGGTCTGCGCTGAATGCAGGTGACCTCATTAAGTACTAATAAACAGCGTCTTATTAAAGTCTGCCTCGGCCTAGAGGATCTTATCTCTCACAATAAGGTTTTCATTTTCTTACTTATATTCAATTTTATAAGTTTCAGATTGTAAAATCAGAACATAAATAAGACCCTAATGATAGAATAATATGTTGCAACACACACGTTAACAATATTTTCATACTAGACCACCTTAGAAATCGGGCGCATGTATTTAACATTAACAAGATTTCAGATAACTATAAAATATCGAGTCGCATGTGCTAACTGCATAAGGGCCGATTTACACCGGAATGGCAGCGGCGAGGCGAGCACTTTCAGCGTCATATGATTTTAAACTTTATCTTCATTATTGTAATACATAGTATCGCTTGAGAAATCGCGGCCGCCGGCGGCCGCCAGCGGCCACGAGCGGCCACGGGCGGCCGTAGACTTCTCAAGCGATACTATGTATTACAATAATGAAGATAAAGTTTAAAACCATATGACGCTGAAAGTGCTCGCCTCGCCGCTGCCATTCCGGTGTGAATCAGCCCTAATACGGTCGAAGGGAAAAGCCGCGGCGCGGTGTGATCGCGACGTAATCGCTAAGCGCCCGCTCTGCCCGAAATCCGCTTGTATGTAACGGAAAATCTCGTATATAATATTAGGTTGGGGAAAGAGTATCTTTGCATTTTATATAAAAATTCAAAAGGTTTTTTTATAAACTTTATTTACAATAAGTATATAGGTGCCATTTTGTCCGATAACTTTTTGTCATCTTTTTGGTAGGGACATGATTCCATTGTTATAAAAATTTTTAGGCTTCTGATGAAAAAACTGTGACAAGTTTTGGTTTTGGCAGTCCTCTTGTGATGTCAACCTGACACTGCCTGAGGATTTCTGCAGCGACCAAAACACGTGAAAATCTAAAAGTGCAAGGTCAGGACTATGCGGCGGATGCATTAACACCTCCCAGCCAAACTCCCGTAATTTTTGCTGAGTGGCTAAAGATGTGTGAGGTCTAGCGTTATCATGGTGAAAAACCACATCCGTTCTGTTGATTAATTCTGGCTGCTTTCTCTCATCTTCTTGCTTCAATCTCATCAGTTGTTCGCAGTATAGTTCAGAATCGATGGTCCTGCCTAGCGGTAACAGCTCATAATGAATAATGCCCTTCCAATCCCACCACACACACACAGCATCACCTTGTTGCGAGTTAACCCGAGTTTCGCCACAGTCTGTAAAGCCTGACCGGCATTTCACCACGATCTTTTTCGCACGTTCTTGTCGTACGCGATCCACTTTTCATCACCAGTTAGTAGCTTCTTCAAAAATGGTTCGGTTTCATTACGTCGTAGTAAAGAATCACAAATGAGTACACGGTTTATTAGGTTTATTTCAGTAAACTCATGAGGCACCCAAATTTGTGTACCCAGCTTTTTTCAAATGCGCCAAAACCGTTTTGTGGTGAATCTCCAGTTCTTCAGCTACATCGTAACTACTAATATGCCGATCTTGCTCCACTTTTTGAAAAATGGCATCAGTTTTGTCCGTAACAGGGTGACCAGATTGACTTTGATATCAAAATTTTCGGATTGAAAACGCTTAAACCAAATTTGTGCGGCTTGTGTTGCATTTTTACATTTTTTGTAATACAATTTTAAAATGTATCGAATTTCTATATTAGTATCACATTTTAACAATAAGAAAAACAAGTGAAAAGCTCACATTTACCTAATTTGAATTTGGAATTATCTTCTGTAAAATTAAAACTTTTTAATGACACCAAAACCAGCCAGATACAATTGGTATAGATAAAGAGATTTTATGACAATGTTCTTACATACTATAACGCGAAAAGACTTTTTCTCACCTCCGGGCGGAAAACGTCAACTTTCTTCCCGCTGCGCTTACCGATGTTGCCGTTTTTCGCCTTCGTCGATAAGAAAAATAATATACGCACCTTGGGCAGTAAATAAGAAAGGCTCAGATCACAATATTGTGTTTGTTTAATTATATGTGATCTGAGACATTTCTTATTTTCCTGCCCTAGGTGCGCTATGTACTATTCCCCCAACCTATTATTATAAATTGCATGGCTTTTAAGGCGGACTTTTAACTAGGCGTATACGAATTATAATTACAAAGTTGAATTTGTTTCTAAGTTAACTGTTAAAATTATCGAATGCAATTTGTGTAAATGCCCTAGTGTACTAGTCATACTCACAAATAATTCGGTGTTTGAAGAACTGTTACAAAGACAGCTTTTCTCCCCCGAGAACTACAAGCACTTTCGACGGTAAAGGTAGTTATAGATCGGTTTTTACTCGATATTCGAAGTGGTGTTTGTTTGTGTTGTTACTTTGGATAAAAGATTGAGGCCTAATAGCAACATAGCTCCAGGCAAGGTCCGACCAAATGAAGTCGACGATTATCCTCAATAATTATTTTCAATTTCATCAGCTTTGTAACTTGTGTTTTGATGTTCTTGTTTATTTTCACCGATGTAATATTTAAAAAAGTCACTACGATTATTATTTTTAAATTATTTAGAATATTCATCAACAGCCATTTTTCAATGCGGGAAAAACGTTTGCCGAAATCCCAGCTAGTTAGTAAATAAATTGTGTTTTCAATACCATTCACACATTCAAAGAATCCTTTATATTCAGAGCTATGCTTCACTCCCGCTTATATTTTATTTAAGGCCCTGCACAGAACACTGAACACCTGATGTATAGGTCTTCTGTGTTTAATGGGACATTTACAAAGTTGAGTGAAAAATCTTCTCAAGTTTAACCGTTAAGGACGCTCAGATTAGGTGAGCTTTGGAGCAACTTAAGTAGTGTGCACGTCGATATAAAGCTATAGATTAATTTGAGATATATTTTATTTATAACTGTGGTATAATATACCATACTAAATGTTTTTTAATATCACGATTGTCTAAAAGCTTTATTATAAAGATAAAGCAAAAAGGAAGAAAGTAAGTTGTCAAAAAGTGAGAACTTATTTATAAACTTTTCTATAAAAATTCCCAGTTTACCCTTTTCTATGTTTACGTCTTGGCAACTAAAAATATTCCAATAGGAACCAGATTGTAAAATGTGTCAATGAGGACATTTTGTCTTTGCCATCAACATTCTGGGCAACATACATAAAGTTGTCTTGAAAACTTTATGTATGTTGCCCAGTAAAATGTATCACAGTTTGGATTGAAGAAAAAGAATATTATCCATATTTAAATAGTTTTTTTTTTATTATAAAGTTACAACAAGTAAATCGAGTTTTCTTTGAAAGTATAAAACTGCGTTTAGCTATAACCTATTCATAAGTTCGCTAATTTAATAAGGATCTAGTTCTTATGATACATCAGGTCCAGACAAAATTATTTATTAATCTAGATTAAGAGGTAGAAACTCCAAAATGGTTCCGAAAGGAATCCTTCAACCTTTTAAACTTTTAGGGCCTAACTTTTGACGATTTGACGTGTATAATGTATATTAAGATAATGCTTTCCGAGGTATTATGTTATCAATGAAAGGTTATTTTAATATTGTAATACTTACATATATTTAACTATGATATAAAGATGACTTTGTTACACACTTCACATTATTATCCGACTGCGGCGAAGCCAAAAAAGAAAGAAATGATTTTAGCAGTCTAAGTGTGTATGTATGTATAATATGTCCTCGTAGCGGTTAAACTAATCTGATTCCAGCAAATGAGGTCTATTGACACCTCATTTGCTGGAATCGAACTATTAAGCGCTTTCCAAAAGTGCTAACGGTTTATTTGTATTTATGTTGTCAATACTGTTATCGTTTAGTTTATTATCAACAAAACACAAAAAGACTGTAAACCGAGAAAACCAGCAAATAAAATTCAATATTAAACATTTCATTCCTCACTTAATAGCATAATAATATTTTCTGCGATAATATCCTTCTTTTGTATTACGACCCAAGTTTTTGTTCGCGAAGAAAGATTTGAATAAGTACATAGGAAAACTTGATGGCATTAGCCTAAGAATTTCATTTGACGGAGGGGAGTTGTCGCATAACTCATTGTGTCTCAAAGAATCTCATATCCGGAGTATATTCGAAAGTAACGAGCGATGACAATGTAGGGACGCTTTACATAATCAACCCACGGCGCTCTTTTTTGTTTTCCAAATATCATATTATCGAATTTAAAAAGAAGCATTCAGAAGAACATGTACTTCAGGCTTACAAGACTAAAGTACAAACATTTAAATTAAGTCACGTAAGATGATAGTTGTAAAGGTCACATGCTCTGCACATATCTATTTTCTCACAAGTGAGAAAATAGATATGTGCAGTTTTTCCAATCATATTATATTCTTTTTTTTTTATGAAATAAGGGGGCAAACGAGCAAACGGGTCACCTGATGGAAAGCAACATCCGTCGCCCATGGACACTCGCAGCATCAGAAGAGCTGCAGGTGCGTTGCCGGCCTTTCAAGAGCGAATAGGGTAATAGGGGAGGGTAGGGATGGGAAGGGAAGGGAATTGGGGATGATAGGGAAGGGAATTGGGCTTCCGGTAAACTCACTCACTCGGCGAAACACAGCGCAAGCGCTGTTTCACGCCGGTTTTCTGTGAGAACGTGGTATTTCTCCGGTCAAGCCGGCCCATTCGTGCCGAAACATGGCTCTCCCACGTATAAATTTTAAATTAAACTTAGAATTTTGAAGTAATAAATTCTAAGTTTATAAATGATCAAACGAACTTACCAAGTGAAGTTCGATCATTATTATATGAGTCGCTTCATTCGAAGATATATAATTAACCAAAGTAGTGCTTTGCATCCCGCTAGGCAATACGCGTTTTTTTTCTTTAGAGTATGTGGGTACTCGACAAAAATATCTCGTCTGGTCACTCGTTCGTCAGCGCCCTCATTATGTTTAGAGAGAGATAATGCAAAAAATCTTTCTTTCTTTCTTTGGGTACTGCAGCGAACATAGTTTCGTGTAGACTGGGTGGGAGGGAGATTATATCTTCGAATGAAGCGACTCATATAATAATGATCGAACTTCACTTGGTAAGTTCGTTTGATCATTTATTATATTTCTTCGCTTCATTCTTCGATATATAATTAACCAAAGTAGATTTTCAGAGTAACGAAAGAAAGATTTTTTTTTTTTTTTTTTTTTACAAAATACCATATATTATATTATGTACTGGTACATTATGAATTGAATAGCAATCATTATATTCGAGAAAGAATTTAACATTATGGCCATAAATAAAAATAATAGTCAGTAGAAACAAAACTTAACAGACCTCTATGGTTTGTGATTCAAATGATAACATACTGGGATCATGGTGATTATATTATAACTGATTCATCGAAACTTTGTTCGTCAATAAAATTATGGCTAAGGGAAATAGCGGAAGTATTGGAGTCGCTAGTCCTGCCTGTCGACTGTCGTCTTACTAATCGTGTCGAGTCTCAGTCCCCGTGTCGACGCTCGTATCGACGCCGCGCCGCTCTCGCACAGCACGGTCTGCTTTATCCAGCGGCTAACCGACTGGGAGGTGGCTGTTCTGTGCAGAGCGTTAAACGTTAGCAATAATATCCCGTACTGTAGCATTATCCTATTTAATATTATCTTGAATAACCATCGCACGGCGTAGTAATTTAAGTATAACTTCTTTTTTAATAAAAAAGAATTACATAATTTAATAACATCACCGATCCGATCACGCCCGGGAGTTGGTGTCCTTGTAATATAAATTTTGATATCGCTATTTAAAACCGTAATTCTTATTTTGGCGAGATTTATTAGGCAGAAAGTTTTAAGTAAATGACCAGTATTCAGTAGGTACAGAGTGCAAGAAAAAGCAAATAATTTATAAGTGGATCCCGGGTACTATACTACTCAGGTAGGAGCTAGGATTTTTCTTACCGGAAAGCTTCTTTCGAAAGATGCTTCACACATTCATCTGTGACCAACTAATAATGTCAACATTGTTCATAAACAATGACAGTGCACAGTGATGGCTGTAAAAGATATTGTATTACAGCCATTGTCAAATTCTTTGGCTAAGGTTCCGATGGAGCGGACGAAGATCTCTGTAATAAGTCTATTAACTAATAAGATTGAAGAGAGTATTTATCTAAAATCTAAGTCGAAGTAAAGTATTTTAGAATAAATTTTAAGGAGTCTACTGCTTTAACTGGGTCTGGCTCTGTGGTCGTCGATAGTGTGATTATTGCATATTAATATTATTATGATTGAAAGTTGAGAATATTG